>NC_066253.1:70000-1408911 GCF_024542735.1 Bombus huntii | reverse complement strand
ACCTGATAATCCACATTCTTAAGAGTACTTTGGCCCAGTTACATGTTTGTACAGCTGCGCGATTCTTCGCGAGTGAATCCATCTAAGCAATTCCACGCCGAAATTATTTTGCTTGGCGTTTAATGCCTGTTGTACAACTTGCAGAATATTTAAACCCAATCTGAGCATGGAACTGGCTCAAACGATTTGCGCTAACTCGCCTAATAATATTCTTAGCGAGTATTGCGAAATTTAAAAGACATGGCACTCTGACAGCATTCTAATGATCGTTTTAAAAAGCAAATTGAACGAAGGACACCTTTGTAAGAATCTCATTACCACGCGAAAGAACAGATTAACATAAAACTGAATAACTCAATTCCAAGTGAAGTCTAAATAGATAAATAATCACGTTCCAAGTAAGACGCGACATGAATTCTAAATAAACAAATAATCGAATACTCGATAAAATACGAAATAAATTCTGCGGGAATATATTTGCTCGTTATATTAGGTTATTATGTATATAACGTATAATAAGGAATACGGTATAGAAAATATGAAAATAACGTATAATTGTATTAACCTACTCGAGTATTTCACGAAAGAATATATACATGGTACAAAAATAAATGTCTTTAAAATAAATTCTACGAGATCGCGTTCGGTTGTTACACGAAGAGAATGAACAAATGTTACTTGGCAAAAAATTTCGACGTGAGAAAGACATCTGCGGAGAGAAGCTAGTTATGCACGAGAGTAAACTAATCATATTTTACACGCAAGATAACAGGATTTTTTTTTCATTTTCGCGTTCGAGAAGATAGTAGAGATTCCCCGGGTTCTCGTATTTTCACATCACGTTTCTATGTCAACCATATCATACGGATGCCCGTTTCCGTTGAAAAGTCGCAAATCCAGCGAATATTTATCAGAGCAACGAAACTCCTGCTAATAGATTCTAATTTAATAAATAGAATGTTACAAATGCGAAATATGCAACCGTTCTGTCGGTGTCACACAGTTGTTCGCAATTTTTCCATGTGTACCTACCTGTGACTCGATCTCTAAAAATATTTCCAACGCTTTTGAATTTCGCTTCCCTTTGACGGCTGTTCTTTAAGGTCGCGCCATTTGGTAAACCGTGAACTTTCGATTTTTTAATCCGTTCGAAAATTTGTCACGCGTCGAAGTAACGAGTAACTTCCGGGACCAAAGCAGATACTCGAACTCCTATTCTTTAGAAAGAAGAAAGTCGCTAGAGAGTCAGAGTTAGATGTCTGTCGAAAGGAAAGAACACTCGTGACAGCCAACGAGTAACAGATACTTGCCGATCCAAACTGGACCCTCAACCTGTTATTTCCTAGGAAGAAAAAAAGGTCCCTAGAGAACACGAGTTCAGTGTCTCAAACGCTTGGCCCAACCCTCGAATCGGACAGCCAAAATCTCGAGCATGCGAGCGCCAGAAAAAGCACAGAAGCCATCTCCTCTGCCAAGATTTCGCTCCGCATCATCGCTAGTGAACGCAGTTCGAAGCTTCGATCGGTTTTTTTCAACATTTCCGCGCAGCTGTTGCGTTTCACACCGATCGTTCCACATTTCACGCGTTCCCACGCGACGCCGCCTACCGTTCCACTGTCAACGACGTTAAAACGTCGACACGGGTCAACATTCGAGCGCGTCTCTTCGCTCGAGTTCCTCTTTCGTTCGCGGAGACGAATTAGTAAGCGTCGCGCTTGGGGCGCTGGCGACAGAAATAGAAGGGTCTTAATCGGCTCGACTAGGGAATTCGAGAAATTTTCGATGCTCAAGACGATTCGCTTCGAATATTTTTGTCTTCGATGTCAGGCTTCAGCGGTATTTTGATATTTGCAATATCATAATCGAATGCCTTTGAAGAACATTTCAATGGATTATAATTAAACATATTATCGTAATATTACAATTAGTATAGCAGCATCAGACGTTTAATAATTTGACGAAAATGAGATATATTTCGACAATATTTAGGTAAAATGTATTTATTTGCGGTACATTCCATCCATATTTGAGCAGAAAATATTTGAAGAATATTCACGTACGATATATTGGGTTGGCAACTAAGTCAGTACCGTTTAATGACAAAATCCGCGATCGCTTAGTTGCCAATCCAATGGTTGAAGAGTTTCTTAGTAAAATTTACTTGAACAATACTCGTGTTGTCTATTAACCATTGATTTATGATAACCAGGAAAATAGCTTGTTAAACAATTGAAAACCTTGTTTATCGGCTATCCCCTCTGCTTTTTCTTTTTATTCGTTGGAACAATAGGAGTCGATGTTCATAGAACCGAAGACATCTGTGCTTTTTGTTTATGTCGTTTCTTCGTAGCGACGATGCGTTCCATTTTTAACGCATGGAATTTGTTCTGAATACGGACGAACGTTCGTTTGTCAGTTAATCGATCTATAGTTGTGTTCGATCAGTTAACGTATTTGTTTAAAAAATTCGCGTTCGTACGACAAAGCAGGCGCATGAAATTTCATGTAGCAGGAACCTCGGTTCAGAAACTCGGTTACGAGATTGCGCATCGAAAATTAAAAATTAAATATTAACCGTCGCAAAATACATTTAATCTACCTTGGAAAGATAATATGGTAATAAAAATTAATTGCACAGACCATAGAACGATCTAGTTACTTATAAAAAACGAAATTATTCGTCGTCAATCTCGTTGAAACTGAATTAACCGAGAATAATTAACACCAAGAAAAAGTAATAATTTATCGCGAAGAATATCATACGAAACACTTTGCGTGCATGAAAAATTACGAAGCTGGCAGGTTCTTGTTTCTTTAATTGTTAAATGCCGTTTTTACACTTCACTGTACTTCCAAGAAAGTAGAAAAAGAGAGATAAAAAGTTAAAAAAAAGACGGAAAAAATGGAGCCCTCGCGTGATGGTAACTTTTTCATCTATCTGTCACAGATCTGTGCTAATGGACGTTGATTCGTGTTTGCTGCTTGTATCGACCAAACGAGCCAGTAGAATACGATGATCGTGGTCAGACGATGCTATTCGTGTACAGTTGATAAGGGGAACGCCGGAAGTGGGGCATCCTACGATTGCTGTTGTTGATCGATTGCTTCGTTGGTTTACTATTTAGCGTCTTTCGCGATACAGTGACGGAATGTCTCGTGGACGAACGATTAGGTTTGAGGAAGGTCGCATTCAGTTGCTCGACGATCTTCTAATTTCTCTTTTGGAAGAGACATTACGAGATTTTATTTCTGAAATTTCTCATTCGACAGAGATTTTATTTTTCTTCCAACGCGAGGAAAAACGTTAAGACCTCGCTGGTTTGCCGAGGTTTGAAGAGCATTCTGAACTCTGCTATGTACTGGTAGATTTCTTTTTAGAGAAATAATTTTATGGAGTGTAGAATTTATTTTTTTTAAATATAAAATACCAGGTGACTGAAGTTCGAGAGCTAATCCTGGATTTTGTTGATTCGCAAAGGTTCGCAGAGGATTGTAGATGTTATTAATCATCGAAAAATCTTCCTTTTCGACATTTGTTTGTCAATGAATGTTTCTAGAAATTCTCTATTCTTTTGCTATAACGTTTAAACTACATCTACCGAATAAACGTTTCCAATTACCGGAAAACGCATTTTGTGGCGGGCGATTGCCGCCAACTGCTTCTACCACACACCAAAATAACAGCGAATGTGTCGTCAAAGCACGGTAATGGAGTCATTAGCCTATTAGTCGAGAAGATAATTCACTTCTCTCACAAATTTGATACTAAGCACTTTGCGGTGCCACGAAACCGGTTTCTCCTGTTCCTAAATACAACTCGATATGTCTTTCTATACTTAGTCCATAGTTGTGTAGAAAATGGCCGAACAATTATTTGCCAACTAACCACCGCGTATCATTTCGAAAACCCGAATTACGCCAAGAAACGTGACGTGAGAAATGATTGTCCCCGATAACCTTGCACAGACTGGGGAAATTTTGCAACAGAACTTTAAATGATCGCATCTGTGGACGATGGATAATGTTACAATGCGACTGGTCCCTTCAAATTTATCTCGGGGATAATAACGTAATATTGTAATTGAGTGCTTTCACGTTATTTTTTAATTTATATCGCAATACGTGAGAACGATATTGATTCTTATACGTGGTGACGATTATGAAAACGATGGATCGTGAAAAGCCTAAAATTTGAAGTTGTATCGAATTTGTAATTTATCTTACGTTATGTCAATGTTACGGTACGATAATATGCGAGAAATTTTGCGAAGAAAATATTTGGCTTAAATCACGTTCGTAGTCACTGGCAGAACGAAAATGTTAAAAATAAATATGACAAGATATAAAATCAACGAAACAAGACATTCGAAATCCTTTGCGACAAACATTTACTTTTCTTATCAAAAAATTTTATCTAGAATACTTTAAATGGTTCCAGAATCTGATTCACAAAGATTCTTGCGAATGAATTTATTACAATTTCTAGAAATCAAGACGCATTGTTCTCTGCGTAAATTGAAATCTTTACGTGTAATATATCAAATAAATTCGAATTGAAGAAATGCGATTTAATTCAAAGGAATTAAAACACGGCATTATCAGTCGAGTCCTTTCGAAACCACTTTTTAAACTTATCGATTAATTTCTCCTTCGTCGAGAGAGAAGAAACAACCACTCTTTCTACATTGGAAAATCCCGGCCCATTATCAATTTCAAGCGCAAAAATCGCGGATCCTCGATCCGCGAATTCCTCTCGTTATTCGTATGTATTTTAATCCAGTTATCGTGCGTCCAATCTTGTTCTTCCCTCCAGCCATTTCTGCCTCTCGTGCGTTTCAATTATTTGCTGGAGTGTGTGTGTGTGGGGCGGGGAGAGCTTTCAATGCCATTGAAATCGCTCAAAACGAAAAAACCAATACAAGATTATTCAAACGTAACGCAATACTTTGTTTTGTGGTGGTTGCAACGATTTGGAAGTAAAATTTTACTTTAATATCACAAATTCTTATTTCGTGTAAAATTATTCCGTAATCTTCCTCGAAAATTATTTCCAATTCCGATTTATAACGATATAATTTACAACATCGACTATCGTCGACTATAACTTGCCTGGAATGTTAAGTTGCGAGGAATGTACATCGCGCAAAGTCGAGCGTCCGTATCTGTTCCAAAATTTCGTTCGTTGGATGCCAGATAGCCAACATGCATGGAACAGTAATGGAAGCCACGTGAAAGTCGCTAATTTCCCTTTTAAGACCGACGAATATTTGCCAATTGGTTCGAACGTATCTACGACATGTTGCAATTCGACGAGACGATTCCATGCGACGTGGACAAACTATCTTTTTGAACCCAGAAAACGCTGTCGCCCGGGGCTAATTCGTGCTCGTTGCTCCACCAAATACAAACTAGTTGCAGAGAACTGCACAGGGTTGTTTGTATTTTAAGGGAGCCTATGGCTCTGCTTTCCATTTCCAGCAACCTGAAAGAATTGTATACTGTATCTGCTCCCCTTGAACTACCGTTGATTAAACTTTTAAAAAGCTTCTCATAGTATTTGAGAAATAGAAAAGAGGTTGTATTCGTTTGAAAGTTTTCTTTTAATTAGAGGGAAATTAATGAAATACGCAGCTAGGTTTTTATTTTTGTCGAGAAGCATTTTAACAATTGCGGAACGGTGTTTGCTCGGTGAACTTAGCTTTGCGTTGCTTTCCTTTTTTGTAATATTTATTTTGCAGTTTCTCTTGTATTTTCAGTTAAAACGGGCGGTGGATAGAATCGAGGAATCCTGTTAACGGTTCTATTAAAATATTTCCTGAAAATATTTTGCCCCATTGTGTACTTTTTTGCTCTTCTAATAAATTGATTACGATTTGTATATGTTTCATCCGGTACAAATTCCATTCTATTTAAGAGCACAGTTTCACGAAGAACAATTCTATCGAACGCTTTGTGTGCCGTTTCCTAGTTTTCTTTCCTAAATTTCGTGATTTATTTTAATCTTTACTTTGCCTCTATGTTTCTTTCTCAGGCATAGTAAATTAGCAGCAGTCCTAATTTTTCTTGCTACCCTTATAATCGGTATAAGTGGTAGACTGCATTTCTAGAAAAAAGTATTTTTAGAGATCAGGCGAGACAATTGCCCCGTATCCTTTTTAAAATTATAGTATAACGATGTTTGATAAAGGAAATAGGCTAAAACGACGAGCGAGGTGGGAAGAAACAGGTAAAAGGTTGCTGAAGAAAGGATGAAAATGGAACAATGAGCTAAAAGGCTTCAGTGTGAATTATGCAAAATGCCATAGTCGCTTTCTGCCAGTTAGGACGCACTCGTGTCGGTCGATCGTATTGTGGACATTCTACTGTCGTCCTACTGGTGATATCAATTTGATATCGTTTCTACTGGACTAGATAGAGAACACTATTTCATATCGTAAGGATTAGATAGAAACCATTATTTCATATCACAAGTATCTTAAGTACACGATACTAGCTTGCGGTGTATAATTCTCAAAGAATTTCTCAATCGAATTTTATTCTAATTTGTAGAAGTACGAACATATTTTTTTAATTCGATAATTCCTGCAAAATATGATACAATTTCTGTTTCATATTTGTAGTACATATATTTGTATAGAATGGCATGAGATTAAGTAGAATGTGATCTTACATTTTAAGTATGCAATACTTGGCTTCTAGCGTGTAATACTAGAAGGATTTTTTAATTGAATTTTATTTGAAATATTTTCATTGAATAAACTTCGGACAATATGTTTACCTTAACAGATCAACATGATTTTTAAATATTTAAAACGTCAAACTTTTTTCAAAGACACTCCTGCACCGTTTTTGACGACATTTATCTTCCTCTTTCATCAATTTTGATTCATTTTTACGTAATGCAAAACGGCGGACGTGTAATTAAAGTAAGAGTTAAATGAGAATTCGTTCGAACGTTTAACGAGCTCCGTGTCTATGTGATTAACCAATTCAACTGCACTTGTACGTCAGCTAAACGATAAGCTTTTTTCTCCGAGATGGCAAATCTGTACTCGTCTATCACATTTTCTCCAATTTTTCGTGAAATTCTTTATTTCCCTAAATGAGCGAGAGCGACAGTTACGTCGAAATTACGATGAAATTTTGTTAAAAACTTTGTCGTATATCGTTGTGTATTTGCGATACACGGAAAATGCCACGATGAAAGAACCTTTCCTTCTTATAATTGCGGAGTACAGAAATTCGTAGAACTAAGTTTGAAAGATTGTTGACAGAAAAATGAAAACATTCGGTTGAAATTAAAAAACGTTGGTAGCAGAGTTTTGCAATTAAATATTTAAGAATACGACTGTTTCAAATTAGAAAGAAAATAAATTACAGTTCAGAATTTTTGTCTTAATTAGACTTTCCAATTAGACTTTGTCAAACAATGTAAATGTTATTTTTCCATATGGAATTACAATGCATTCCTATAAATTCATTTAATTTAACTTTCTTACCATTCGCATTTACCAAAGGTTACACGTGTCTCTGATAAAAAGAACGAACATTGTAAAGTTTATAAAGGTAGGAGCGTTACAGACAAAAATGTTACTTTAACGAGTTGATATTTCGTATTCTGCGTGTAGTATTCAAGGTAGTATTGCTTTCACAATGAACGAGTGCGTCCTTTGTTAAAATAACACGTAACGGGAACAATGTTCACGTTAAATAATCTAATTATATGGATGCTCCATTCTTTTGAATAAAATTGTGGGATGATTACTTTGTAAAGGGAGATGCTGGGAAAAATTGGAGGATTAAGTATTTCGGAATAAAATTCCAGTATTTTTCATGCAACAGAAAATAATATGTCAAATCTTGTGTGGAGAGTTTCCGTGAAAAGGTAAAAAATATTCCCACAGGCTTTCACGGTATTTTCATCGAACATTTTGTCGAATATTTTCATTATTATTTGTTTATAATACTAGTATCGATACTGATCTTACAATGGTATTTTGGAAAAATTAAAAAATTCCCAGGGAAATGAAAACTTCCAAACTTTTTAATTTTTCATGCGCATAGATTATTTGTTAATTTCTCAACTTTTAAAGACTTAAAAGACTCTAAAAGATATCCGAAAAGTTATCCTATTTTACGGATCTCTGGAACATTCTAATTTATTGCCACAGATTCATGTTCGAAATAAAAAGAATTTTTCTTAAAATTACACGTTCGATGGAACGTGCCAGCATCTTTGGAATAAACAAATGGTTTATCGCTAGCGAAACGTTGCAGGGGAATTGACGAATCAAGTCGATCGATATCGGTCGTTGTCGATTGTATGAGAAGCTTGGATTGGCCGTGTTTCATCCTCGATACTCGCATCATTTCCCCCGCGAAACGTGAAAAATAGCCAATGCTGCTCGATGCCTGTGGAACAATTTATTTTACCACGCCACGTGAAATGGACGAACTGCTAATTTTGACGCAGTAAGCGTGAAACTGTGTAATTTAATACTATTCACGCTTGACTGCTAATTAATTTGACACTTGATATCATTATTAGATATATTACGAGGTATCTTCTTTTCGTATCGATGATATTTACTTTTTTTGTAACTCGATACCATGATTACCACTGATACTTGACTAATAATTATTTATCTAACTTGATACTATCGTTGGATTAAATTGCAACAACCTTCTTTCAGTTCACGAAGCTGCTATTACTTTTTACACGGCACGATGTCACCTTTTATTCCTTAGTATGTTCGCTTGCGTGTAATTTAATACCATTGACACTTGATACTTGATACTTGATATCGTTACTTTGCTAAATTCTTTCCTCTAAAATCGAAGAATTGGAATTTTGCGATTTCCTAAAAATGCCAGAATATTTCAGTTGCAACAGACAATCGTCGAATTTATCACGAACGTGTACATATCTGCAAACGCATTTAGGAGGATTCTGAATGCTTCGTTCCGAATTTATTAAGGCAATTATGCATAAATCAAGGTTAGTTGCAGGTAAACGAATTTCCAGGAAAATAAATTGAATTCCACGCGTACAAATCAATTTATGACAATTGCGAACAAATCGTTTATTAATTCGTTCGTAAACGAAGTAACAACGAATATCGAAGATTAAAGCAATTAGGTGAATCCCTTGGAGCAAACAAAATAGAATTAAAAAAATTAGCTTCTGTTCGTTATAATACGAAGGGAGTAAAAGAGCACGAGTTACGGGTCGCATAGAAATCGCTCATAAATAAATTAAACAGGTAGTTTAACTCGACTCTCGAGGGATTCTCCGAGGAGCAGACAACGTTCCCTGAAAAAATAGATTTTCTCGCGGGAGTTTTCGCTGGAAAATCCTCTCGCACAAAAAGGTTGCGTTCGTGATTGGAAATTGTTGGTCCTTCTCTTTCTCTCTTTCTCCTCGCATCGCTCGAGAAATCCACAATCTCTTCTTTACACAAGAAGCTCGCTAAACGATACTATCGAACTCTCGATGAGAAACCTTTTGAATTTTATTTCGCCAATCTTCCTTCCAACGTTTCGTTTTGTCTATTTATTTGTTCTTAAATTGAGAAATTCTTTCTCGTTCCTGTGAACGTATGTTTCGAAATCTTTTTCGTTTAGTTTATAGGGCAGATACGTATTTTCCTAAACACTTCGAGTTACGAGTTCGTCGATTAGATGGACGTGAAATTACAAAATTGAGAAATGAAAGATTTGGAATAAGAAATTTTGTATAACAGTACACGAGTTGCTAGGATTAATTTGTAATAATTGTAAATTATCGAGTTGGCAAGTAGCAAGATTTAATTATGAACTGTAATTTCATTTCTTTCTGCCTGGATAATTATTATCTCAGACGCGATCGTTATTTATGGAGTTTCGAGAATCTTGCTCGACTTTATCACCTTTCTTAATCATCTCACCTATTAGTACTAATTATGAGAAATTTTTCATAGGAGAGAGAAAGTTTACCGAAAGATAATATTATAATATCTCGATCCACTGCAATACAAGCAGTTTAATGAATCTCCATTAATAATTATACTTATTATACAATAATTTTCATCGTCGATCAATGTGTATTCTAGGTATTAATGATACCATACCATTAAAAACTAGTGAAAATATAAAATATCCAAACTTGTCAAATAATATTAGAAGAACTGAACACCCGAGTATGAAAAATTCCAACGTTCTCTAATTCTATCTTTTTTCGTTTTATCAATTTCGCAAAAGACAGATGAAAACACGAAAAATGTTGGTACTTTGAAAGACTAAAAAAATATAGGAAGAAGAAACACGCTAATTAATTTAATAATTTACTGAGATAACGCGATCATTAAACACCCTATTTATAAGCAAGATAATTATTGAAGTGTCGGGAGACTGGAAGTTTGGCAAAACCAAAGTTGCTGCAGCTTCGATGGCAATTTAAACTTTAATATCATGGAAGCTTCCAATTAACTGCGGGTCCTGCATGCTCCAGTCGACTCGGCAGTTCGATTGGCTGTTCCAAGCAGCGCGAATTCGCGAAATAATTTAATATTTGTTCGATTATCGAATCTCCATGTTGCCACACATTCCAATCAAGTTAGACGACGGATCGATCGTATTAAAAGACGAATGATTTTGGAGGTTTTTCTTTTATCACAGACTGTTCTTGTCACATCCATGATTTTGCATCTGGGAGATTAGAATTTAGTTGAGAAAGTTCTTAACGAGTCATTCTCCTTTGCAACTGCGGAAGCTTTCTTCGTTTCATGCAAAAAGATCGCGAAAACTGCTTTCCTTGTGACGCAAGAAGCATGTTTCTCTTGGTTGTTAAGGAAATCGATATCTCTCGACAGTTCTGTTAAAATTCATTTGTGCAAAACATTGTGAGAATTTTCCTCGAGTTATGCGAATTTTTATATCCTTCTAAAATTGTAGAATATATATAAAGACGATTAAAATCCGAAATCTTCGTAAATTATTTCCAAACTTGTATTCGAAAAGGTTGGAAATTTCCTTTTCAATTCGTAGTTTTAAGATTTCTTTAAAATCCAGATTTTCGAAATTTTTATACCAAACCGAATCGAAACGAAAATTTATTTCCAAAATTCCGATAATCCTGCTATTAATTATCGTACGAAATTTGACAAAAATCTTGTATTAAAAAAAAGTTTCCTAAATATTTTATATTAAATACAGCAATCGCGAATATTACAGACACGTGGAAATAGCGCGAATCGCGTATTTTACACCGATCTCTGAGCAGGAGAGGATTTCTGAGAATTTTATCGAAAATGTCGCCGTAATTCACCTGCAACCGTAACAAACGAGCGTGTGCCGAATTTCCTCTAGCGTTTCACTCGCGAAAAGCGATTATTTACGATCGATAAATTCTTTTTTCCGGTGGAAAACTGCATTTCGAGCGGCGATACACGATTGATGGAAGCCTTTAATAAAATTCGTCACCATGAAAATTCACGGTACCTCGTCTGAAATGCAAATAACGACGGTACATATTCATGCACGACTTGTTTATTTTTCAAGAACGTGCGCCATGTAATAGGGAATTCCGATTCTAAATGTTTCGTTTAACGAGAGCTGTCGATCGTGGCGAACAATCGAGGATCGTTGGAACGCAAACAATTGCTTTCATCTTCCAATATATAACATTTTTATGTAATCGTACGAATTTGAAGATTGTAGTATTTGGTGTGGGGAATGACTAAAAGATTGTATCAGTTGGTTAACCGAAGATTAAGAAAGGTTAAGAAATTAAGAAATATAAAAATATTTAGTAACGAAATTACTACTTTCCTGGATCAATAATTTAGCAACGAATAGTTGGGCGGCAAATGGGAAAAGATTCCGAGAGATTTTTTTATGGAAAATTATAAATCATATATTATGTGTTATGCGAAAATGCCTAATTAGAAATTACGATAAAAATTTCAAATTATTAACTGTTATTATCAGAAAAAGAAAAAAGACAAGAAGAGAGGTGACAAACGCACTTATTCAGACCCATCCGGATCGATATTAAAGTTAGAATGTCTCGCCATAACGTGAGCAACGACTCGGGCAAACTTCGAATATGGCCTTTATCATCTCCGGGGTCCAGTAAGGTTAATGCAACGCTTCAGGTGTCGAGTAGCAGCGCGAAGGTCCAGAAAGGCAATGGGAAATCACGAATCATCCAATGAAATTCGAAACTATCGTCGCGTTTCCTCTCTACGCTTTCTCTTGAATATTCTTTAATTTTAGAAATTCTAGAATTTGACTTGGTACTCACAGATCGATAGAACTTGGATACTACGCTACTGTTTCTTTTCTAAGAACTATTTATATAATTTTGGGAACTAAAGTAGGTCATGTTAGGTGGAGGTTAGAGATCAAGCAAGTTTGCCAGATGACGAGATGTGATATAGATGTTTAGATCCGCATCGCGATCAGAATTTCTGACCCCTTTTTTTTTTAAAGAAATATTTTTTAGGAAATATTCGTTGAAAGATGTATAGAAACTTTGCTGAAAATCTCCACAGAAATTCTTTCACCTTTGCCAACAGAATATTTCTTCAAAAAGGCATCAACACCTCTTTGTTCATATTGAGTTAAAGAGTATTCATATTAAAATATGCATTGCCACTTTGCTAAAAATCATAGCAGAAATTCTTTCCTTTGTTTTTCAAGAAAATATTCGTTCAAAAAGTCATTGACTCCTCTATGTTTCGGATGTCAATCAAAGTCCCTTTTGTCATGGAAATATTCCCTGAAAAATTCATCGACGACGACGATATCAAAAAGGAGTCTTTGATTTCTTGTCGACTTCGCCTAGCTATTCCTGCCATAAGTTCTCTCGAAAATCTACCACCTAACCCATGAACACCATTCTCCAAAATTCCACATTGACCAAAATTCCTTATTTTCCATATTTATTGTCCATATTTTCGATTGCTTACAATCGGAGAAAGAAAACGACTCTGCAATAACGACGATCCAAGTACTTATGACTATCGATTCTTTGATTTAGGTTAGGTCTGTGTAAGTATCATAATAAATACAATAGTCCTTAAATACTTTATGCAGTCACTCTCTAGACGCAGCCAGAGAATCCAATTCCCTAAAAGCTCCGAATGATTTACTTTCCACGATTATTTCAACAAGTCTGACAGCGAAACCTGAAATCTGGTGGCACACGCCGCACAATGTGCACAGTAGCGTGAATTACTAAACGGCAATGATCAAGTGGCGCGTGCAGAGCGGATCGCGTCTGCTTGGATCGATGCATACAGCTGGTTTGCAATAACGTGTATTATCAGAGCGATTCACAGTCGACGAAGTCTAGCTTTGACCTACAACTCTGGCAATCTGGCTAGAATCCCACCTGGCCTATGAAATCCCCTAAATTATCCGAAAACTAATCGCTGAGAGGAGAATCTATCGCGTGGGAATTCGCCTTTAACGTAAAGGCCAGAGAAACTGGAACACTTTCGATGAGCACGCTGTAGGTGCTAGCCGACTGAACGCCTGACCCACGCAACGTGATCTAATTCTCTGATAGCGTCGATGATAGTATCGTAGGCCTCTGAGTCGGTCTTCTGTGACGTTGGGTTAGTTGATCTTCTTTCTCGCGATTTTGATTCTCTTTTTGCTTTCCATTCTTCTCTCTGGTCGAAGCGGACCAGTACCATTACGAGGTCTTCGCGAGTGTCACAATTAGGAGTTGGACTTTTATGTGTCGGGTCTGTTCTTTCAGGCTTTACAATTTTTACACTAATTGGCTTCCGTAGTTTAATTTTCATCCTTTTTTTTTTTTTTTATCTTTTGTTGAAGCTCACCAGTTTCTTTACAAGTATCAATTAGGGATTGGGTTTTCATGTGTAAAATCTATTCTTTCCAGCTACCACAGTTTCGGACTAATTGGCTTCTGTATTTTGATTTTGATTCCCTTTTCTGCCTTCTGTTGCAGCGCATCGGTTTCTTTGCGAGTGTTTCGATTGCAGGTTATATTTTCATGCGCAGGACTTGTACTCTCGAACTTCACAATTTTGCGATTAATCGTATCTTCTTTCTTCTGATTATTTTTTCTTAGTGCTCCTATGCTTCTCTTTCTTCGATTATATTTTTCTTTCATCGATATAAACTCGCTCGTAATATTAAACAACGTGGAGTGGGTGGCTTAGCGTAAAACTTTTTTTATTACTCGGATTAAGAGAAGCGTAACTAAATGTCGACACGATAAATCGCGTGAAACAACGTGGGTGGATGGTTCCTCGCTCCTTAAAGCATTAAATTGGCAAAGGTCGAGTTGTAGAGCTCTTAAACAATCGAACGAAAGAATTCTGAGTGAATTCTGGCACGTTTTCCTGGTATCGGGAAATTTTTCACGATTGTTCAAAAATTATCCATTAATACTATCTTTATTTATAATCTCTACTTATAATCGATTTCTACCACGCTTCCTCCTTTCGACTGTCTTTTTAATTATGCAAATCTATCTGTTAGATCGTCAAACGATAATACGATTTTTTTTATTTATAATATCTCACGAGGTAACAAAATAATAAAAATTATTCTCCGAGATAGTGAGAATGATTATTCGAATATTTCACAAATTAGTATTCTGTCGCATTTCAACCGAGATACTCCGTTTATATAGAGCGATGATTGGACTGGATCCACGGAAAGGAAGAAACGTGCAGATTTCTATTTGAAAAGAGCTGTGCAATACAGCCATAATGTTTGTGAAAGGACTATAATCCTTAGAAAGATAATCCCTTTTCAACCATTCGTCTGTTTCCTTTAACATTTCCTAATTTCAATCTAATTCAAATATTTCTATTTTCAAGGATTTATCATTCTGTCGTCGCTTTATTCCTGCAACACGATAGTAACGTGATCGTTGACCCGGAAGGTCCTCCATTAATTATGTTTTGTCGGAAACATCCTGAGAGGCAACTGCGGCAATGTCTCAGGGAATATTCGCCTGAATGATATTCGAGAGTCGATATGAGTCACAGCGTATATTACGTGTATGAAAATATAATAGCAATCGAACAATCTCACGTTAATCGTCATGTTTTTTCATGTCACGTTTCGCAAAACAATTTGCTTTGTTTTAAAGCGATTCCCAGAGAATGGAGGAATTATCAATCCTCTCAATAATATTGAAATACACGCGAATATATAAAATCGTCGAGCACACTTGCGTCGATTATAAATATAATTGGCAATAAACGAAGTCCGAATGTAATTGAGATTCTTCGTCTGCATGAACTTTTCATCCCCTCGTTGCAACCTCGAATGAGCGTAGAAGATAATTAATTGGAGCGGAATGCGGAGATTGCTTACCGAGCAATGTTGGCAAAGGGAAAAAGATATCGGGAAAACGGCGGAACCAGGAGAAATTAGATCGTTTGTTGAGTTTACAACAAAGAACTATTCTGTAGATTCTGTTTCAGGAATTAAAAGCTTCTGATTTAATCCTTGACATTGAGGTTAGGATTGGGTATCGAGTGAAGTATCGTAGTTGAGTATTCTGGTAAGAACTGAGGCTTTCCTTTCAAAGCCTCGGGATGTTGCAGCTCGATTAACGCGAATTACGAGCGCGATAAAAATTGCAATATCTAACAAGGAAAATATATTTTGATTTATCGAATTGTTCGTTAAAAGAACGTTTGCACCGAAAGACTGATAGAAGCCATAGAGCATTTTTCAAAGAGCATTGCAAAAATGATACGAAAAGGGAAACGCAGTAACCTGATAATTCCCTATAAAAGATTCCCCTAACATACTAAATCACTGAATCACTTGGGGTTCGCGAACTCGCGCCAATGTTCATGCTACCGTAGTATCTATTAATAAGCATCATTCGATCCTCGAAACGACTCATCCTAAAGCTGTTGAAAATAAATTTAGGAACGTGCTCCAGGCGATCATCTCCCACAGTGGATGGGTCCAAGAATATATGAAACGGTGTCCCATAATATCGAACGCATTCCCCTGGCAATCGTCGCCTAAATTAAACGCCATTTGCGTGCCAAAGCGAGAAGCGTCCGAGCAGACATCTATTGTTCATATTGTTCGTGTTGGAGACCATCTGTGCAGACGTATCCCATTTTCAAAGGCAGTTGCGTGAATTAATCACGCGTCGCTAATTCGATCTGAACAATTTCTCTCTTAATTTCAGTGACGAGTTGTTTCGTCCTCTGGCTCTGATTTCATTTCGCCTACGGATGGAATTCGATATCAACTCGAGTTATAACGGCGAGTAGAAGAAACTCTGAAAATTGATACGCTACGAACTTTATTCATTTTTAACTATCAACTTTCTTTTATCCGTCATTTTATCTGTCATTTTGTTGGATATTATTACTGGAATTTTTTTAATGTTTATTTGCGTGCCGCTTTTGAAATTATCGACGTACCTAGTATTCGCAATGGGAATTGAGTTTTATAGTTGACGACTATATTGTAGTTTGAGATTCGTAGTCGATGACTATATTATATTTCGAAATGCATAGTCGATGACTGTACGGTTCATACGACGAGAAACTTAAAAATTCTTAATAGGTTTTGCGTCCGTGAATGCTTCGCATTAATTTTAAAGTGGTTAATTGAGACCTTGACAGGGTTGTCCCATTTTCAGCACGACGATTACCATTCTTGAGAAGAGCGGGGTAGGTTTTACGAGTGGGGTGGTTTTGACCTGTTTCGAAAATGAGGTAGCCTCTTTAACACACGCGTTCGCGAATTACGCGCTTGGACCAGTCTACGTGTTTCTTAGTTTTTGAGCTAAAGTTGGCGTTAAATTGACACCAAACGATAAAATCATTTGTATATCATCTCATCTCGTTCCGATAAACAATGTTCCACATACTTACAATTGTCCCACTGCTAATTGAAGTGTCGGGTGATTTCGAAAACTCGCTTCAATCAATTTCCATAACGATCGTTCGAGCCTTCAATGCCAGTCTCGTTCCAAATGAAACGTTGTGTTTGCAAACCAGCATGAAATTAACTTAATAATGTAACAATATTGAAACATGGAATTCGAAAACAACGACCCATTTCAACTTGAAAAACCGCAGCACGTAGTCTGTCTATAGATCTCGGTAATTAGCAATATCTGTAAGCAACAGTTTTTGTAAAATCCAGTTTCAAAAATTAAAACTATTTAATTCTCTACTGTTCTTTGAAACTCGAGATCGATAGCATAGTTCGCGAGTCTATCCAGAGGAAAAAAGCTTGAAACTGGATTTTCCGGGGATCGATTAACCTAATGCCACTTCAGTCAATTCGACTGATCGTTTAAAGTGAGATATTAGATTGTTGCCGTCGTAAAATTGTGGCAATCGCGTTAACGCGCTCGCTAGAATCGATGCTAACGACGATTGGATCAACCGGTGATGCGAGACGGATCGATCTTCCGTTTCCAGGCTCTCATCCATGCGACTTTTCATAGCTGCACGAAAGTGGAACGAAGGAGGAAGGAGGAAGGATGATGTTTCGTGGAAAATTGATCGCTAGTACAAAATAGTCAAAGGTAGAGAAACCTGATAGTGTTTGCTGCTATGTGTATGGTCCACTGATGCTTCAGTTTCAGAGGATTTTTGATCTGCGATAATTAAATTTTCGTAGATTTGATGATATTTGAGAATTAATCACTTCTTTCCATATTATCCTGATCTTATTCAAATTTAGGCTATTGGGTCGAAAATAAGCAATATTTTATTATTCGCCCATTCAGCTAAAAAATTAAAAAACTTTAATGACAGTCTTAGAAAAATCGAAATATACCTGCATTAAAAATTTAGCAAATTTGTCACGCGAAAATAAATTACTATCGATGTGTATAGCCATAATGCGTATCATGGTAAAATCTGTTGTACAATAATAGAACATAATCAACTTCATCAAGGTCTGCCTGATAACTTGAACTCGAAATATCGCTAGTAGTTAATGAACGATCTGAAATTAGATGAGAGAAACATGCTCATCCATAACGATTCGTACCTGGATATAGGCTCACGCGAAAGCATGCTAATCCTTGAGAGCCAAACGTTTCTGGGTTAATCTATCGGGTTATCTAGTCGATAGGAGAACTATGATAAACCTGTTTGGTTATAGTCGATCCAGATTCAAATAGTTCGCTAAATCTCTCGTCGCAACTATTCCAAATGTCAGTTTTCGTTCAAAATTAAATTCAATTAAATTAAGTTGCAACGATAAAATGGTAGAAACTATAATCTTCTATCTTAAATTAAATTCGATTGAATTTCAAATATAGAATGGCTGATACGTTCCAGTTGAAAATTGAATTTAATTAAATTTCTAATGCAAAATGATAGAAACCAAAAAATTCCAAGGTGACTAAAGGTACTCCAAAAGAAAAGACCCGAAAGCCCAATGACATTAAAAGACACAGGTCTTAACTCTTTCAGCTTCCCAGTTAAACATCGAACGAGACATCGTAAGAGACAGAAATAGGCTCGAGCCGTATCGTGGCTACCGTGATTCTCATTGTGATGATTCGGGAAACCCAACAGGGATCAAGATACGGTCACCCGTGACCCGAACCACGAGATTGTCAGCGCTGTTTCAGCCCAAACCCACTCAATCTGCCTATGCCATTTAAAATCCTCTCCAATCCTCTCCTATAAACCATTTCTACCTCCGCGTCAACCTGTGGGTTACCCAGAAACTCTAGAAAATGGATGATGACGACACAGATGAGAAACGAGAATCTCTAACCTTGGTCAACAAACTGTCTCACAAAGAATCAGAAAGCAAGCTCCTATTGTCTTCGAAATCTATATCGAAAAGCAGGTTCGAAGCAAGACAACAAAGGGACTCCACGGAAGATTCTGACACCATGGACGGTGCCTCCGATAATAAAGTGGAGAACATCTCAAAGGACGAGGACACCTCAGAGCCTCTAGTGACCGATGAAAAGGGTACCAGGATCTCGGACAGACATTGCCATTCCCTGGACGTTCCAGAGGAAGCAGAGTCTCTTCTGATGACTCGACAGCAGGCTATTACGAGGACCAGCCTAAGAGTGGGCGAGGGGGGGAGCAAAATATCCAGGTTTCCTGAGAACAGATCTGCCTGTCTGTTCCATCGAAGCCCTCAGTCTTCGTCGAGTCAGGAGGATTACGAACCCGAAGTGAAGAGTCTGTCCAAGATTCAGAAACAACAACAGCATCTTCTAACCACCGGCAGTGAGACTCAGATGACAGTTCGATCTATGGAGAGTCTTAGAACCTCGAGGAACTTTCTGAGCGCGGATGAGCGATACATAGAGGATTCTAAGAGCCTGGAGTCTCTGTCGCTGTCTTCAGAGTCTCACGTGACAAGTTCCAAGAGTCATTACAGGAGCTTCCTGACATCTTCTAGCAGCGATGTTAGGAGGATCATGACCGTTGAGTCAAAGAGTAGCGACGATCTTCATAGAGAGGAGAGTCTAAATGCCGAAGTTAGACGTGGTCTGTTTGCCAATACTGGGCTGGAGAGAAAAATCCCGCAGCATCTTAGTTTACCACCGCCTTCCAATGTGTTTTCTCTGACCAGTCCAGGTGGCAGTGACAGGAAGATTACCATTTTGAGTCCATACTCGCCGATTCAATCTATGGAATTCCAGTTTTCCGCGCAAACGCTGAAGAGTAGACGCAAGAAGGCGATCGTTTTGCCGAGGTTGGTGTTACCCAGAAGCGAATCCGACGTGTTCCTAGAGTGAGTAGTAAGATAATATGTAAATTGAGCGTTAACGAGTTGTTGTCAAGATGTGGGGTAATCAGAATGTGAAATTTGGGTTTATTGTTACATTTGATGTTATGGGTAAATGGTGTTTCGTTGCGTTTTTTGTATTTTAAGATTCGTGAAGGCTAACGCTTCTTATAATGTTTAATTATGTTGGCTGTTGTCTATTGGTTTCAGGAGGAAATTGAAAATTCTAAGTTTGATAGGAATCTTAAAAAATGTTGCCATATGAGATTATAAAAATTTGCGGAACTTTGGTATTTGAGATATTTGAATAACGAATATTTGAAGTGGAATTGCGAAAATTTAAAGGTAGAGTTTGAGATATAAATCTTATTAATTACCTAACCTAGTCAAACAAGATTCAGACGTCAATAGTAGTTTCCTAGATATTATGAAGCGTTGAGCCATCCTAAGTAAGCTTCGCATGTTCAACCCATCCAGGCGAAGGAAGCAAGTCAGACTTTACCTACCTAGTGAAGAGATAAACAAATGAGTCTTGGGCTTCTAGCCACGTAAGCTTTCCAAGCTCTAATCTAACGTTACCACTAATTAACATTGAGTAAGAGTTCATTATGGAGGAAAGTTTACACATGACCCTTTTAGTGTTACTCTCTCACTTCTCTGGTCAAGGACTGCATCCTTTGCATAGAGAAACAACTCGATGTTTCGAATCAATTCGAACCTAGAATAAAGCTAATTTTGTTGCGCGTAAATAGAACCGAAGAAACGCTGTGCAATGATTAAATTTGAGCTTCAGTTGGATTCAGCGTTTTCTTCATTCATTTCTGATTTCATTCGTGTCTTTAACAATTTTAGGATAGTATGATTTCAAATATATTGCAATTTAGATCAGTCTATGAAAATATACAGGTTTTAAACCACACATATCACTTTCGTATTTTCTGAATAAACATTGTAATGGAATATTATCATCATATGTATTCTTCTATTTTTTACAGAAAAGTAATCCGTCATAAAGATAATATAGTGTACTGACTATATGTCAGTAATTACATGTAACTATAATGTGACTATCAAACATAATAACTGCAAGACTATAATCAAATGACTATAAAATGTAGTATAGAGTATAGCAACAAAAACAAGGAATCTAAAAAACATCATTTTAATGGATTTGCCACGATTCTAATTTTAGAATAGAATTAAAAATAATGGAAGCTTAGGTAGAGTTTCTGTTGTACTAGAAACATTCACGATGACATTGTGAGATCGTGGTGATTAGGTGGAATATTTGTTCGTGACACGACATCGTGGCCGACCATTTCCACTGATCGCACGTTTTCGAGTCGAGCAATTTCGAAGATTGGGTATGTTAACAGATTGATTTGATTCGACGTAGCTACACGAATCCCCGTTTTGCTGGCCCAGTTTCCGCTTTCAATAAGAGCATTCGCCTATTTTTAGAGAGATTCGATTATTTATATATGATAATAATAGGAGTCGACTATAATATTCCTTTATAATCTTTACTTCCTTGCATCTGATATGAATTCGAATTTAATTTAAAACTTAATTTTATCCATTTATTACCCATAGAAATACATCTTTATTGCTGTCTGTATGGAAATTTTAATATTTATCGGAATAAAAAGTTAATTTGACCGAATGAAACTTCGAAATGCGTAAAATACAGGATTTAATGAGAAACAAAATGAATCTTCATTTGCAAAGGTCATGTTGTTTGTTCGAAAAACAATTCCTTCCGTTATTGTTAAACGACTCGGTTGGCGAACGAGAGGAAAAAGCACAGAATAATATTAATTATTCATTTTGACTTGGACGAATTGGAGTACGCAATAATTGCCCGCTGATTATAATATAAAGCATTTCCATTAATTATTTACAGCCGGTGGAAATATTGATTATGCGGTTATTTGTTTCATTAATCATGAGAACACGCAGATTCATCAACGAAACGGCATACATAGTTAAAAGAAACGTGCGATTAGTAGAATCACGTTAATTACACGGAATCTGTTATAAACGCCAAATAATATGCAGCAAATTAATAGAAATTAACGAAATTTCGTAAAATTGTGTCAATTTGAATAATGAGAATGGATTTTGATATTTCCATTGGTATATGGTCGGTAATTTGTATAAATTTCATTTCATTACATACAGCTTTCATCCACCCAGAATTTCGACAATACGAAGGAGATTGTCCGAAACTAACCAAATTTCATCTCAACTTGAACAGTAAAATAAATACAAGAGAAATTTAAAATCTCCTCTGAAACTTATTCGACATATTATATTTTCAGAAATTTCATTTTAGTATCAATCGACTTTAATCTCATTACGTAGTACGTAGGAAATAAAT
The DNA here is from genome assembly GCF_024542735.1 of Bombus huntii. Taxonomy (NCBI): domain Eukaryota; kingdom Metazoa; phylum Arthropoda; class Insecta; order Hymenoptera; family Apidae; genus Bombus; species Bombus huntii. The sequence continues at coordinate 1,386,812 of NC_066253.1, read as the reverse complement.
GAAAATTAATAGAACTTCGTGTCAATTTTAATTACAAATATTACAAATAAAATATTTTTAATTACAAATTAAAAATAAATCTAAATCTCAATCCGATTCCTCAGACTCATTAAAATCTCAAATTCTTTTCCGTCTCATATTACAGATACGCAAAAGTCAACGAAAACTTTTTTGACACTATCGAAAGTGTGAAAATCTTGCCTTCAAAATGCTTTTTGAATCATGTCGATACGACGCTCCGTTCTTCAGATATCGTCGTTTAAAGACAAGTCTAATTTTTCATACTAACTGTATGCGTCTCGCTCCAACACACTTGGACCTTTCGTTCGCACTCACGCACCGACCCGTTCCGTTATAGTCAGGCGTGCGCTGGTCAGTGCCAGTCGTTGAGTCAGCGGGTTTATTGCTAGTAGCAACTTACGCGTTTCCGGGAAAATCTGCGTTGCGCCGACATAGTCACGCCATACTAAACGTCGTAGGAATTTAAAGGCCAGTATCTCGGAAACGAATTGAGATATCGACATGAAACAAAGCACGTTCCCAAGGGCAAGCTTCAGGCTACTCGCTGAATGTAATTGTCCAAGTCATACTTGCCCCCTTCTAGATTTTTTTTCAAGTCAAAATTGATTAACGTGCTACCTGAACGTATATTAGGAGCGCTTCAATTAGGGAATAATTAAAGTTCATTAATGTTCATCAAAAATATATAAAGTATTCAAAGTAGGGTATTTATTGTAACGTTTGATAAACGAAACAAATTTTTATGTAAATTCCATTTCTTTAGCTATATTCATAAAAATATCCGTGTAATAAAATAAAAATCCTATTGATTAGACTTTGTATGAATATAGAGTGTATTGAGAACGTTAGGATAAATTTGAAGGTTTTTAATGACCGAAATAGGCATTTGTGATTTCTTAAACATTCGAAAGTGAAAAATTTCAGAAATCCGATAATTTTGAAGTTAGAGAATAGGAATTTGAAACTTGATGACCTTTCATGGTCCACGTTTCGAATTCTCATGTGTTACTGGTACATCTATCGGCGAATGTTCGACCTGAATTTAACAGAGAATAATATATCATTCTGCAGTAGGATTGGGGATGGACAGCTATCAGAAAGGTGCGATGGGGATTCCGTTAGAGGTATCTGTGTATCGAATTCGCGACCAATCGATTGCCGTGGCGTTCTGTTTGTTTCTGGAACGAGCTTTCGTCGCACAGATACCCATGGAATTAATTTCCAACGGTAATCGCGTTATAGCGGGTCAACAGGCGATCGTTAATTATCCTGCCCCAATGCAACTTCAATTTCGAGTGAAGCCAGCCATAGTTCCAACATCAATTATTTACGTTATTCCTAGCTTTCGAATTTTAGTTTGAAATTTTAGTAAATTTTCGAGTCTTTTTCAAGTACCTCGAGCTATTCGAAGCTCGCAAATTTTAATTTTTGACTTTTTATCATTCGGGGCTTTGAAGTTCCAAACCTGAATATTCTTCGATTTTCCAAAGTATTCGGGACTTTTTAAAATTATCATTCGAGGACTCGAAATTCACGCAACAGGAATTTGATATGAATTTTCTAAATTGTAGTGTTACTATGGCAAAACCGATCGAATGCCTGACCAATATCGATTCATATTACTGTCATTGGAATCTTCTGCATGTTTCTGCAGCAGGATCATAGAATCGCAAAGGAAGTAACGTTCAATAACATTATAGATTTTTATAGAAATATGTCTGAACATATTGAGTTGTTCTATCATTAAATTCATCCCTAAATGTCATTAAATTCTGTATTATAATTCTGTCGAAGGGGGTTGCTTTACCTACTTCTTGAACGACCCACTTATGCTTATGACTAAATTGCATATTTATGCATTTACGACAACTGTAAATATGGAAACATGTAGAAGAATGTCGACAAATGCAAAAGCAAATGAGGCATCAAGAGCAAAATGAATCTACTTGTCGCATTTACAAACAAAACATACTTTGAAATATTAAAATGTTTCTGTTTGTGAAAAGCACACTTTTATTTATTGAAATTCTGCATCAATGCCTGTGAACACGTGATCTTGTATAAATACTAATTTCATTTGGAATCTAATTAATACATGAGAAAAGCTACACTTTCCAGTTTCTATATTTGCACGCGACTCTTTTGAAAACACTTTACTTCGCTTGGTAAACAACTGATTCACAGTTGCTTATATTGAGTTGACAATTAAGCGATTGCGGATTTTGTCATTGGGTGGTATCGACAAAATCACTTGGTTGCCAACCCAATATTTTGAGAAACAATTCGATGTTGTTTCGAGCGTGCAAAGTTGATTACACTTACGTTTGAGATAGGTTCACGGAAATGAAAAGAGGAGGATGTGGTGTTCAGCTTGCAGACGTCTGTAAGGCGCGATCGATTCGAAGTGTGCACGAACGATAATTGTTTTCGATGTGTCACGTGTCATCTCGTGTCACGCTGACAGCTTTTCGACATTGCGATTCTAATTTGAAGAAAACGATCATCGATTTCCTGTCATACTTCGAGGATAAAACATAGAAGAGAAGTTCTGTGTGTATGTAAAGAGGGAATGGAAATTTTTTTTAAGAAAATTTGTTTCAACTGAGAAAAACGAGAAAATTCGTATCCCCGGAAAATCAGAAATTTGATAATTTGTATGTACGCCTGAAAATTTAGAAATTACAAATTTCAGAACCTTAAAAATGTGGAAGTTTCGATAATTAAAATGAAATTTTACGCTTTGAAAATTTCAAAGCTTGAAAATTTGAGCACATTGCAAAACGTATTTTACAAATGGATATTCATCCGGCTACTTGAATTACTATGTTTGGTTAATCGGCTCGGATGGTAATTGTTTGTGACGTCGGGCACAGTGTTGATCGCACATTTCTGCTTCAATGTGTCGGGCATATATACGTCGTGTTTCAACAGTTTCTGCTTGATTTGAGGTTTCCAGAGTGTACAGTAGCAGAAACAGTGATCACGAATGCGTGTCAGTCAACATTTCATTCTCCACATGACATTTCTCTATCACAATTTTTCACTTATTCAATTTTGTACACTATTGAAACTTTGGAAATTTTATTAGAAATCTGAACTCTACGTATTTGTTAATTTTTTGAAAGTGGCATTATAAGCATTTATGTAGTCAGCTGAAGCATGCGCGTGGTGCCTTCAGTGAAATTCAACCATCAGTCCCCTCAATCTTTTACGCCCAAATACACAGTTTCTATTCGGGCGAGCAAATCCTCCTCTTGTTTCCGTTTCAGTTGCACGACGATGGTAATTCGTCGCGCAAACATATTTCGAACCAACACGTGTACATCATAGTACAAGATATAACCGGTTGTTCCGCCGGTAACTCAATTAGATCGCGTTGTTTGTAAAGTCTGGATGGTTATGTCAGGAACCAATTCTAGAAATATAAATAGAATATTCTTCTTCTTTTTGGTTCCGCGAGCTTTGATTTGGAAATTAGCAGAATCTTTCAAAAGTGAAAGTATAGAAATTAGAGATTTATTATTAAATAACATCTACATCTTTGATTTATTCTATGTATATTTTATTTCCGTTCCTTGGAATTTTGAGTCTGAAATTGGCAGCATTTTTAGGAATTGTTTTATTCTTCTAAAAAATTTCATTTAAACATATGTACTTATAAAAGCCTAAAAACTTATAAATTTCTTTAAAAATTGATTAAAACATTTATCAGACCAGTTCATAACACGTCTAATAACTTTCTCGTGGCGCCAGCGTCGAAGAATATTCGCACTAACAAATCCAAGTACTCTTTAGATAATATTCTATCTTGTGTAGATAACACAGAATACAAGAATCTGATTTACCGACGTAAAATTTCACTAGATCGGAGTTTCTCGCTGGAGAATGTAGTGGCAGCACCGAAAGTCCAACAGGAAATCGATAAGTAGATCTGGATGAATCTCCCTTGCTCTTTTAGTGGTAAAGTAGTTCCATTTAGGTTTACTACTAGTTACAAAGTTTCCTCGTTTCAGTGGAAGTATATATCTTCGTTACTGTGTAGTCGTAAACTGAAGATATACAAGATAGAGTATATATTACGATGGTTGTGTCTCAGATTCATAGTTTAATAAAAGTAGTTGATATTGCTCCTTACAATTATTTATTCTTTTAGAAAATTTTGTAATTTTTAATTGTTTCAATATTTTATTACGAAAATTTAAATGAAGATAACATCGTTACTTTTGTATGAATGCAAGATTTTCTGAAATTACGTATGATTTAGTTAGAATTAAAATTCCCTACATTCCTAAGAAAATATTTGTTCAAACGTTCCATTCTTTCTATTCCATATTCTAACAAATTTCACGAAATCAAAGCTCCTCCTTGATTCGTCGTATTAGGAAAATAAAATTCCCTAGAACTTGTTTAATCTTTGGAATTCAAACGATTTTTTCCAAATTGTCGATAAATCTTCTCTGGAATCGGTCGTATGAAAACAAAATTTCCTAAAATCTGCCTACACGATAGAAAGACGAACAATTTTCTTGATAATTCGAATCACTCGACAAGTTGTAAGATACCAATAAATTATTATTAATCGACGTATAAGATTTCGTAATACACGAAATTCGATCTCCGCTATCGGTTTTCATAACTAGGAGGGAAAATGGTATCGATTTTCTTGGACCAATTCCGGAGTTCATCTTCACCAGATCCCATTACACGATTGCTCGAGCTTGTCGTATTACATAGTGCAGCTCGAAATGGCTCTCCCACTCCAGGTGAAGTTTCAGGGACATCACGGCCGCTTTCACGAGTGTCCAAGATGTTTTTCTCGAGGTTAAAAGCTCGGTTCGAGTATCTGCCCTCGCCTCGAAGACGGCGAGAGCTGAAAAATATAGATTCGATCAGGTCCCCAGGGCGAGATTTAACGTAATGGAAGTAACTCGAGTTAAATTGTCGACTCGATAGCTTTCTACTCGTCCTATGGTTTCCCACGATACACGCTTGATTTACGTTCGTGTGCATTCCGTGACGTTCCTAGGGAATTTTATTCTTAGAAACGTAAACGCATTTAAGTCAAACTTGATCAGATTGTTGGATATCTTCCTTGAATTTTTCTACGGTGTATAGTATGGAAGTCGTTGTATCAAAATTCAGTAAATTCATTCAACTATTGAAATTTATGTCGCGATTAGGTATATAAGGCTTCCTTTTTAATTATAAGTTATACTACGATAGATTTAATTGTAAATAAATTTACCTAAGGAATTTAACCCATGAAAAAATCTGTCGAATTTCGGGGATATTAAATTCGCAGAATTACGAGAAGGAATATTTTAATAAAACATAGAAGATTCATATTCATGACATCTTTAGGAATGAGAAATGGATATGGATTTGTGGAATCAGCCTGTAAAATTAATCATAAAGTTAATTATAACGACAATAATTTATCGAATAAATTCATAACTCTGTGATGGTGGAAAAGAGGACGACGAGTGGCCAGAACCTGTAACGTAATAATTCACGAAACGTCTATTGGAAATCGTTGGCAGGAGCCTATAATTCACCTAAAATATCTTGAGAAGTCACTTGGTCTCTAAATTCCTAAGCGATGCACTTACATCAACTCATATTCCATATTTTACGTCATAAAATACCAATTGCTCGTTACGTGTCGCTTTCTCTGCATAACTCGAGAAATTAGCGCAATGGAGGCGGAATGTTGGAAGAAAAAATGGTCTTAATGGCGGTTGGATACATCAGATGGCGTCAGAGTATTGTTAACCTTTAGCTTTTCCCGCGTAACACGGCCAGCATGATTTCTTCCGTGATACTAATAGGTGGCGTGCGTAGAGTCAATATTGCAACTGAAATCGTTGACGTAGGTAACCTACCACCTTCGCCTCGTTTTCTGTCCACGGTGTTTATAACCATGACACCGTGTTCGTTACGCGGGTCATGGTTTCCCACCTATCACGTGCAGCAGATCTAGTGATTTTTCTGTTCTTCCCAACGTAACGTCGTTTCTCGCGTGTCTGAATTAAAACACGTTTAATGATAGAGAACACGAGGGAAGATTTATCGTCTTGTGGGTTTTAGGAACCGTGCAGAGAAGATTAGATAGTTTTCCCGGTAATCGATAGATGGAGCGCGTTTACGGAAGGAGTTTAGTTTAGAGGTTATTACCGAGTTGAACGTTAATTGGGATAATTTTGTTAGGAATTTGAACGTTGAATAGTTGGACTTTGTTGTTTGAATAATTAATTAATTTAGCGTTTAGTGGTTGGTTATACGAATATATGGTTATCTGTTCTGGTTATGTTCTCCGTTTGCTATTTGATCGTTTAATATTCGATTTGGTAGCCACGGAATTCTTTAAATATTCGATTACTCGAGGGTTCGAGTATTTGGATATCGATTACTTGGACGTTTGGCTATTTAAGCGATCGAATATTTGAGAATTTTCTTATTTCAATTCTTTAGGTTTTTTAGGTATTTAATTTTTGGAAAATTTATCGTTCGATATGGAGAACAGATGGAACAGAATTTTCATTGCAAAGTTCTTCTATTATTTCGTTAGTCGAAGGACCACAGCATCCGCTCGGACGGTCACGGTACTGCCGCCGCATTCTCCCATCTTTCCATTGATTTTGAACACCGTGGGTGTGTCACTGAACACGTGGTTCCTCAGAGTACGCTAGAAAATGTTCAATCTATTTTGTTCAATGGAACCTAACTTTTGGTAATTTGTACGTCAGCTCGCAATTTACGACCGATTATTATTTTCATTAAAATTATTCTTTACCTAGCTGATTGTTCAAGTATTTGCGTATTATCGAGTAAAATCAATATTCTAGAAAATTACGCGAAACAAATTTTAAAGAAGCTTATTCGGTAAAGTGAAGCTAATTTTTTATCCTATTATACTATATAATGATGTTGCATAAGCGTTGAAGAGAAGACAAAGAAATTTGTTGTATAAATTGGAAGTTCCAAGAACACGTATAACAAATAACGAATAATAATCAATAGGAACGTACTATACGACAAAGAGCCGAGCTGTGAACCCAATAGAATTTTGCTAAACGTAACTTTAAGCAAGTCAAACGAAATAGGAACAAAACACGTGGAAGTTCTCGTGAAACGAGCAAGCTCGTTGAAACTTCCCCTTTCGAACATTGTATGCGCCTAACTTTCATTTACGCGCGTTTCTGCAATTCTCGGCGTTAACCATGTTGCACTAGTAACTCACTTGCATCGTAAGCGAGTGAGTGTTTCATGTTGTCGTCTTTTCATTCTTATCGAAGGATTTTTATTCATTTTTATTAAGACCTTTGACAAAAATAATTAGACTCCACGGACTTGGATCTCCTACAAAACCACTGCATCCCAAATTTTAGCCTCCATATGTTGGATTCAGAAAAACCACCCTATATCTCAGCTGATTTTTCAATTTTCTCTAAAGAGTTTGCAGTCTAAATTTACCAAAGATTCCAAAATTTATCTCTAATTAGTAAAAAAAGAAAAAAAAAACACCCTTCGTTTCAATAAACTTTTCGGCTTCCAAAAATCCAGCACTTCCATATTCGAGAAAATACGAAACTCTACTACAGAGATCGTACTTGCATGAAAATTTCAAGAAAACCTCCACTTTCTTTCTTCGATCTTCTCGTAATCCCGCCAAACCACTCTTTTTTACTCTCACCCTTTACGAAGCAAGCAACGAAACGCGGAGGGAAAATGAAGAAACAGAAAGCTTTCCGAAACCTTTTCCTCCCAGAAGGCAGCTGCAACGAATCGCTGAAAATCGATGCCCAAGCCACAAAAATCAACCCTCCTTTCGATAGATTTCAATCTACCGCAAAAGCTTCTACGTGCATCCAAATTTCAAGGGAACCTCCAGCTTCCCCTTTAATCTCCCCTTGCAAACACCGTTTTTAGTCTCATCCCTTACGAAGCAGCCTTCAAGGTAAAGCGGAAGCAAAGTCGAGAACCGGCAGGCTGTCCGACCTGAGGCTTTTCCTCCCACAAGTTACAGCTGTGCTGGAAATTGCAACAAATCGATAAAACTCTATTCTCAATTCACAAAAGCCAACCTTCCTTTCGATAGACTTCGATAGACCAGCGGAAGCCTCGTATGCGCGTAAATCCCAACGAAACCTCCAGCTTCCCCACTCTTTTTTATTCTCACCATTTACGAAGTAACCAAGGGAACGCGAAGACAAGATCGAGAAACCGCAGGTTTTAGATCCAGCAGACCCGGAGATCTACCCTTGGTCCATAAATATCAGTCTTTCATTTAAAAGACTCGAATTTCCTACCAAAGTCTCGTATATGCGTCCGAATGTCAGCGAAACTTTCCCCAATCCTTACGAGGCAACCTTGAAGGCAACGCGGAAGCAAACTCGAGATCCGAAAGACCTCGCGACCCGAGGCTCGGCCTCGCCAGGAGGCAGAGAACGTGCAGCTCTCCTCCCGGGCGTCTCAACGATCCCACCCCTTCCCTAATAACGGCGTGGTCGTTTTCGGCGGCTTGGAGGCGCTGCCATCGCCTTTTTCTCTCTCGCTCTGTTCAACGCGAATCTCCACCCTCTCCCCTCGCCAGCACATCATCCCCTTGGAAGTTTACATTTTCGCGGGCACGTTGCTGGTAGCCGCGTCTCTCCACCCTTGCGTGTCGCTTCTGCCCTCTCCATCCTGTTCACTGAAGTTTGGCCAGTCTCCACTGACGATCTTTCACCCTCCGTGTCGAACGATCGCGAATTCCTCGCCCCTGACCGTGTTTGACAGTCGTCTGTTCGTCCGTGGTTGGTAGTGTGGCTGGTGTTTAGGGGTGTCTGGACCACAGTGCGTCACGTGAGTCGCTTTTTTTCGACGCGTTCCAGGGCTGGAAGGGATGAAAAGTGTCCACGTGCTGACTCTCCTATGACAGTGACAGTGTAGATGTGGATTTCCAGGGATTTGAGATTGGAAATCGAAGGTGGACGTTCGTGCACGAGTTCGATGGAAGAGACTTTGCTGATAGATCGGATATATGGTGAATTTCAAGCGAACAATTGACCGTTTGAATTTGGTGGCGAGTTTGCTGGGTCGTGGCGATGATCGTGGCGATGATCGTGGCGCTGGGTCAACGAATCTTATGAGAAACTGCAGATGCAGATCGACGAACAATTTTGATCCCAACGACGAATGGAGTCTGTGGTGGACCTGAGACGAGGAATCGCCAGTTCGAATTTCATGGTGACACGAATCTCACAACTCGAGAGTTGATGAATAAGTTTCAAGAGATTCTTCGCGGATAATTGGAATCTCTGATGGATTTGAAACAAGCAACCGTTATTTTCAATGGACAATTTGCGCTTTGTGATGAGTTTAAAACGACTCGATGATGACTTCAATGCAAATTTCAATGCAAGGTCAATAAACCTCGTGGATAATTGAAGATTGAAATCGACGGACAAGTGTGAAGCAAAAGGCTCGAATGATAAATTAATCTACAACCAACTGTCCACTTCAGCTTGGTGATAAATCGAAAGGGGGATGATCGGAATCGAAGGAGGAAATTCTAACGATGAATCGCGTCTGCAAATTGTTATTTAAAATAGTTGGGTTTCGTCCGCGTTGCCATTTGCATTTCGGTTTTCATTCGAAGGCGAAGAAATGAAGATGGAACAAGGGTGGAAGCGTGTTGTAAGGGAGGGGGGCGGGTTTAGTTTCTAACGGTGGTTTTTCATAGCGGTGAGTTGAGAAGAGGCGAACTTTCGAAGGGAATCGAGTGCCAAGGGTGGAAGTGAAATATATTCGGATGGGGTGAAGATAAGACTCCGATGGGTTGATGTTAGGGTGGGTGACTTTGAATTTGAAATAGCCGATTGGTGTTTGGTTATGGGGGATTGAAAATTGAGATCGATCCTTGGCAGACTGATAAGGAAGTGAAACAGTGTTTGGTTATGGAGGATTGAATATTGAAGATGACGGTACAGATCCTGCTGATAAACTGAATTTCTGCTGGATTTATGGCGTGGAATGGTCAATTTCAGGCTTATGGTAAACTAGGAAAATCTCGACGGTGAATCCGTTAAGATGCTGGAAATGAAAGTTTTCGCGGATAAGTTTGAAAGCAGAGATTCCAATAAATCATGAAATCGATAAATCAAATCTATGATGAATGAACAATAAGAAGTTGAATTTTCTGCCGAATTTTGGAGAACCTCGTAGCAATTCAGATTCTAATTCTAAGTTAACGAACATTGGAAAAAAAGTTGAAATCTTGATAAATCTTCAAGAATAATTTGAACTTCTGGTGAATTTGAGACAATGAATTACCATCCAGGATGAGAAATTTGAAGACAGTTTTTCGAAACGCTTTGTCATTTAGAGCTTAATGCCAAATTAAAGCATGTTGTGAGAAATTAAACATTGAAATTTACAGGAAGAGATCGCAGTGACAAGTTTAGTCTCTGAATTAACGTTAAGATAGCAAATTGCCATTTGAGGGCTGAGATTTGAATTTGATGGTTAATTTAGAGGGGCTTGGTGATTTAGATTCTAATGTTAAGTTAATGAATCCTGAATGGGTCCAACGTGTCCAACGTAGAATTAATTTAGAGAGATTGAAATTTGAATGCAACACCTATTTCAATGGGTCTTTAATGCTAACAATCGTAGCAATTAGCGAGTTTTTAACGAATTCCAAACGGTGCCAATTAATCGAAGTAACGATACAAGATTTAATTTTGAGAATTAGAAATTTGAGAAGGATTTTTAGCGGGATACTTGTTTGCATGAATCTTCGATTTCACGTAAGTGGATTAAACCAATATGCAATACATTATTTAACGTGAGGAATTAATTGAAGCAACGAGTCTGCAGTTAACACTGGAATCTCAAGTGAAACTTGAGAGTAATTTTCAGCAGAATATTTTTTTAAGAAGGTTTAAGAAGGCCTCGAGTTTTATTATAGCGAATCTTCGTTGAATAATAATTAGGAGCAACGATTACTAGAGAAGAAAATATTTCTTAATATTGACAAAATATATCTGCATATAATTCTAAAGATGTAAGGAAAATTTCTGTAAGAAAATAGCAATTATCAACATTAAAAAGCAACAGAGACGTCAACTCCGTAGTCACTTGTCAAAATTCAAGAAGAATTCCATAAGAATCTAAATTTTCCAATCATCGACAAGATCAAAAAAATAGTAGTCGATGAAGCTGCTCGAAAGCTTTAAAAAAGGTTTTGAGCAAGTCCGGCAAAGCAAAATTCCATTGATCGATCATTGCCAAGTACCAATTAACGTCAACTATTAACAAGAACATCGACTCTGCAACCACTCGTCGAAATTCAAGAAGAATCCCATAAAAATCCCGGTTTTCCAATAGTCGACAAAATCACCAATAAACTCAACGAAGATTTGCCGGCAATTTGAAGAAAGCTGCGAGCAAATCCTCAAATAGTAATCTCCCCTAATACCAACTTTTCATCTTAATGCTAATTGACGACGTTAGTACTAATTAATCGAGGCAGCAGATCCTCAAATAATCCCATAGAAGCTACGTTGAAGGGAGAGTTCGAGCCGAACATCGACGCAGACAGGCTACCTTTTCGAGATCCATCTTGGTCACGGCACGAAAAGGATCAGCAGGACTCTGTGAATTGGAAGGATCTCGCGTGTAATCCGACAATCTTGCTGAAAGCTCGTGAGGTCGAGTGTACGTTGCTGGAAAATACAGTTTCCCTTTATCATTGCTTCTTATCCATTCGTTTCACCCGTCGACGCGTTTCCCGGTGTTGGAAAACCTCGAGAAAATTAACATCGGGATAATCGAAGCCGAAGAGGCCACGCTAATTAGCCACTTAATTCGTACTGTAATTTTGGGCGAGACGAAAACGGGACAATAGTGGCGTACCGATGATATATTTAAGAGATTGTTTCGAGAAGGAAAAAATAGCGGGAAATCGAGGGAATCTCGATTACCTGAAACTGAAATCTTTTAGTGGAATAGGAAATTATCGAGGATAAATGAACGATATATTGGAGAAGAAACTCGGACGTTGGTAAAATTGAATTAATATTCGACAGATTTTTTGATGGGATAACAGATAGCAACTGCTCCGGTAGAAATTTGAAAATTTGAAATATAAATGTAGAGAAATTTGATTAAAACCGAGGGATAAGGAAATATCGATCTTTTTTAACGGAGAAAGAAATCGCAAGTTTCTAAAAATTAATCAGAGAATTTTGCAAGAATGTTCAACGAAACGAGGAAAACTGATCTGAAAGAAACGATGGTTCCTTAGAAATGTAGCTAACTCTATCAACAAACAGAAAAGCAATTCAATCGTATTGTAACGAATATTAACGATAGTTAAGAAAACTGAAATTCTGCTAAGAACAACTTCCGCAAGATGTTATCGTACCAGAGTTACTTACTTTATCGTTGCACTTAGTTCAACTGGGACCCAACATGACCAAACGAATAACGACAACGATAAATCATCCGCATCGCTTCTGTCGAATTTTTAAATAACCTTCGTACACTGTTCCACCTTAGTCGTAACCAAATATTTCCTAAAAACACTCGCCAGGACCAAGAAACTTGTCAGCATAGATCAGACTTAGACCTAAAACCAATCAACCTCCAATTAATCGGAACAACGAATCTTCGAATCGATCATCGAACGAATGAAAAATCTTTGAACGTCTCGTCGATGAAGACATCGTTAAAGGATCGAGCACTCGGACTCGGACAAGAAGAGAACTGAGAAATTCTGGAGAATAGCGATTTAAGAGCATCTTTGAGAGCGTGCTTTTGGCCAAATTGTGAGAATGCATGGTCACCGGGCGTTGAAGAGGAGGAAGAACATTCGCGTTGAGAAATTGTTAAATGTTTGCTCGTTAGAACGTGACGTAGACTTCTGGAAGAGGTGAAGCCAAAAAGCTTGGCTACGGAGGATGGGTCAGGACTGGTGTGCACGTAGAAGGAAACGTTCCAGCAGCGGTTGCTGCCCCTGTGGGCCACGTGTTCATCCCTCAAGTAGGTTAGTGAGAGACAGACCTAGACTTTACCTGTCTATGAACGCGTTTGACGCTTCTGTCGACGGTCCAAGTGTGAAATTAGTAATATGTTTGATATTTTGGATAATCGTTCGAAGAAATGTTAGCCTTTGCAGAGATTTATCGGCATATTTGAGGTTACATCGATTGGCTGGGCACTTCTTAGGCATTTTGCATTGGGATTTTAGGATTCGTTTCTCGGATGAGAATGAAACTTGGGTTTTAGGTGTTGCGACACATGCTTTGCACGATCAAGTTCGAGGCTTGATAATTGTGTTTCAGGTGGATCAGGATTTGGCTGTAAAATTAAACAGAAGCAGTGGAATTTATTTCCTAAAATATACAACGGTGGATTTGACTTTTTAAGCGATTAGATCGATATAGATTAAAGCCGATTGAAACGAAGTGATACGACATAAATATTTCGAATGAATTATTTAATGGAAAGATAAAAGTGCCGGATTAATTATTCAGAAACTTCGTATGTGTGTGTGTGTGTGTTTTTTAAGATGGCCAGAACACCGTACCTCGTCTTTAAAACGACAGAATCAATTATTGTTTGAAATTGACTGTCGTCAATTTTTCAAGACCCTTCGAGATTCGAATTTATCTTTTGAAGTAGATGAGCGTTTGAAGCTTCCTTACGAAGGTCAAGCAGCTTTCATAGTCAATGATAACGCGTCGTGATAAATGGAAGGGAATTTCGAGGAATCTTTTTGTCTGTTCGTTAAGCTCAGGTATTTTATGAATATTCGCCGAGACAAATGGGTTCGTAGAAATCTATGGTCCATGAAACTTGGTGGAGCAACCAATGTTTCAAAAATATTCAAAGCGAAACGAATCCGAGGCATCTATCTAAGCTTTGATTTTCGTTTTTCCTGTTCCCGCGATGATTAATCGCTAACAGTTATCGTGTTGAACATTTTCACACGGTTAGAATCCGAAGCTAGTTGAATTATGAATTACAGTCAGTTCGTGACAGGTTGTTGCTTTTTTTTTGTAGAGAATGTCACGACAATTCCAACAAGAGATGCACGAAAGTGATAAACGAGTAAAGCTCAATCGGAAATGGTCTGAAAGTAGTAAAAAAAAATGAAGTTATTCAGTGGACAAATTGTTTCTGTTTCTCCTGTTAACACGTGTTTTTCTTTCAACTTTGAATCGACTTAGGCTTCCAATCTTTTCTCCTTTTTCTTTTCAGCGATGTTACGTGAATCGTATCTTGAATAAAATTCCTATAAAATCGACGAAACTGGAAAGATCGTATATAATTGTCGAACGATAAAAACATTGCAAAGTTTCGAAAAATTTCACTGAAAAATCTCTCTGAATCGAATTATCAATTTGGAATTATAATTTTCTTGAACTTTGCCTATTTGCTGAAATCTATTGCCGAAAAGGCGCGCAAAAATTCATCACGTTCACGATTAAACGTGATTCGACGATCGTAAGTGCGGATCGTCTTCGCTGTCTTGCTCTGTGGCTGCTCGAAATTCTCTGGAATACTATTTCCTGGGATCGTGACGCCTCGTTAGAGAAATGCCACGATATTCGTGAGCAGAATCGTTCATCGGGTTTGCTTATTTCACGATGATCCTTTAATTCTCGGAATTTCGTCGCGAATTCTAGGCCACCATATTCCGCAAACGAATGTCGTTTATTCGATTCTCTCAATTTCCGATCTCCGAGAAATATATCGTCCAGCTTCTCGTCCATTTTTCGCCTGTCTCCAAATTTATTTCCTCGGTTTGGTGAATTTGTGAAACGTTCTCCCCTTATGTAAATATTATTCTTATGAAAATAGTATATTGTATACTCTGATGCATAATATGTCTGATCATCTGACATAAAATAATATATACTGTGCGTAATTTTTCTTATTAGAAATAAAAGAATACTCTGCTCTTCGAAGAAAAATGTGCCACTTCGTTCGATAAGGAGAAATAATTCTTTCTCGCGTTAAATATAATAAATCGAGCTTCTTCTTTAAGCTAAAATTTCCAACTATCGTGTGGAAAAGGAAGTGGAATAGTTGTACCGATTCTTTCCTCGAAATTTGCTTCCTTTCAAGAAAAATTACTCGCTGGCTTGCGCTTTCACGTTGCAAAGTCAATCGTCTCTCCTTTGAATTCGCGAAATGTGTGTTACGAACGCGGAAAATTTCGCCAACTTCCTCTCTAAATTCGATATTCGCTTTGTTCTACTGAAAAAAAAAAAAAAAAAGAAAAGAAAAAAATAACGAAAGAAAAATTCTAAATAAATCAGTGGTCGCTCTCAACTCGTAGATGAAAAGTACGTAGACTATTAATTTCTCTCGTTGACCTTGACATTTTCTGTAACCAGCGAGTAGAAGCGAAGTAGAATGAGGCGGTACGCGGCCAAACAACTATTTCCCTCGTGCATTCCCACTTTCATTCTTATTTAGATATTAGAATGTTCTTCTGATATCTGATCTGCGATAAATAACAGAAATAATTCCATCTTCTTTTCATTTTCAACTGGTTGATCTACTTTTATAAAATATTTTAAACGTTAGTATTTTGTTCACGACGAATAGTTTCTATTTTTCTTTAGTCTAATGTTGTCTGCAATCATTTAAAAATCAATATTCTTTAATTTGCTTCCCTTTTGGAATATTTCATAGGATACTTATATTATACATATTTTATATAGAAAAATTTATATTATATACTTTGCAGGATAATTTTTCGTTCCTTAAATTGTCGATTAAATTATTGTTCAAATATGCACTTCGTTCAATCCACGTTGCGTGTGAATTGGCAATAAATCGTTAATGACACAAGTATACAGGTTCTTTAGAAATAAAATTTCAAAGTTGCTATAAATAATTTTCAAAAATATTGGAGTACATCGTGCCGGACTTTTATCGTCATAAATTCTCGTGGAAAATGTTTTACAAAAATGAAAAGGGTATGTTGATATTAAAATTGTTGGTAGTCCAAGGAAAATGAATTCTGTACGATCGTTAGAAACCTGTCATTCCGTTTTCTGCCATCGACTTTCACGAAATATTTCATTCATAAAACAATTAATAATTTATGTCGATCGAGAAACACATTTGAATTTAATCATTTAAAACCGCCTTCGATTTGAACGATTCAGTTAGGATGAAAAGGAAACTAGGCCTCTACTAAACTTACAAATATTTCATTAAAACTTTCGTTATTAAAATTTCTACCTCGCCATTCGAGTGCTGCAAACAATCGTGCGAAACGAGATCGCGGAAAATTCTAATTAACCAGCAGCAAACTTGTGAAAATTGTTATTTCACCATTTGAGATCTGCTCGTGTGGTTAAAAGGAAAAAAGAACGACCATTCGCGTTCCAAAAAATCTGACCAAGTAAATCTCGAGAAGAAAGCGCGAAATGAGATTGTAAGTTGTGAAAATGAAACATCAGCACTGAGGTGAGGGGGAGAGGGAGTAACTGTTGCAGTTTATGAAAGAAAATGAGAAATCGTGGATCTCGCGTTCAGATCCTTGTTCGAAGAAAGTTACTGAAATTGGAAGCTTGAAAAGGAAACTGAAGGAATGCTGGTTAATTGAATTTAATGTCAGCTGTGCGTCGTACTTTCGATGAAAGAAAAATAGCGAAGATGTCATTTTTAGAAAACTGCTTTCTTTCTCAGCTTTCCACCGTCGTCTGGATATTATTCTTCGTCGTTTTATTGGTCGATTTAACGGCGAACGTCGGCATACATAATGCGATATTCTGTCATTTATTTAGCTTTCTGTGATTTTCGAAAACGCGACGAAATTTTCGTTATTCTTCTCTTATTTTCTACTATTTTAATTCACTCGTTTTTCGAGTATACAATTTCTCAAGCGTCGCGGATACTAATCTTAACAATTAGGCTCTTCACGTGTAATCCGAGGAAGAAAAGAGCGCGTTCTTTCAAATTTCGAGACAAAATCTCCCTTTTGCAGCGATTACACGAAAATTTTGTCGATGTTCCTTATTGGCAATTCACATTTTCGCTCTAAATAATTCTTAACAAAATATTTCAGTATTTACAAAAAAATACCGACTCTCTTAATCGTCGAATTCATCGAAAAAAGAAAAAGAAATTTCTAAACTTTCCAAAGCTTCCTGCAAATCAAACGAAATATCTTCTCGATAAAAAAGCAAATTGAAGCCATAGAAAAACATCTTGAAAATTTTCCTTAAAATCCATGTTTTTCAGGGTAAATAATTTTAGTAAAATATGAGGAATATCTTGAACAAGATTGATGTTTTGAAATGTAAATTGAAGAGGAGCGACTCACACGACCGGAAATTGATGTTTTCGAGGATGAATAGGGTGAACGGTTAGAAGATCGATTGTCACGCGCGATTTAAGGCGTACAGCTTTTTCTTGGCCGTTCTTTTGCAATTTTTGTAGGGCGTTGAGTTTATCTCTTGACATGCTTGCGGCGAAAATTAATTAAGCAACGGGATTAATGAACACCGGGAACGTTCTTGGATTTTTCTTTCGCGCAACCCGCTTCATAGCGTGCCCCCGAAACTAATTTACTAGAAAATAAACAATATTTAAGAAGTCGAACCATTTCAATGGAAACTCCAAGTCAGCAAAGAGAGAAAAGAAGGAAGTTTATTCTTATCGAATAGAAATTTTGTCCACTTTTTGTAATACGTGGCTCGATATTCAATGGAAAATCACCTTTGCATTTGTGAATGTGTCGTTGTTGGTTTTTTGTTGGCAATGAAAATGAAGAAAAATGATCCGAGTAATTTCAGCAGAGTTTTTTTTTCGTCCATCTAACACGCGAAGAGAAAAGCAGCGTTGAATATGCACTTTATCGACTGCAATTTTATTCGCAATCGTTTCCTCAGATATATGGCAAACAAGATGATAAACGACACGATCTTTGAAACATTAAATGTCATTGCCATAAACACGCTAAAGGGTGCTAAAATATTACTTGCATTACTCAAGTACTTTTTTATGCTATTTCAATTTATGCTGTATACATTAAACGCGATTCCTCTCATCAAAAATTTAACACCATTCCATTCCACACATAGAAATGTCTCGTTTGATTCGATAGAAACGGTGGAATTGTTCCTGATTAAATCAAGTATCCCTGGCTAAGGAGAACGACAGTAGAATAAGTCGATATAAGTCAGACACTCGGATGATTCTCCAAACTTCTTTATAAATATAGAAAATTATTTTTAATCGGCGACGCTGGAAGGTTAAAAAGACGTAAAATGAGCTGACTTATGATTTATAAAATCGTAAATTTACTTAGAAAAATGAATTTTCTAACGCTTTGAAAAATACAGAATAAACTGCTAGCATTGTTACGTTGTAATTTCTAACTTATTAAACTTTATTAATACGGTTAGTTGAATTAATGGAAAAAGCCTGAATATTGAAGTGTTCAAAATTCACACAATTCTAGCGATTTCGAAAATTCACGACAATGGGAAAACATTATGTTCGGAAAGTATGAACGTCGCATCGTTAGCAACAATTCGCGAATGTGAAATTTTACGATACAAAAATAATAATAATACAAAGTTTGGGATGATTTGCAAGGCTGACGAACAATCGTATCGGCGAGGGACCTGTCAAAAGTTGAGCCGAGCCTCGCGCGAATTTTACGAACGAAAACTGTAATGGGAGACCGAAATAGGAGGAAGAAAAGTCGATGATAAAAGGAACGTTGTTGGCGGAAGAGTCTCGCATCTCCTGGTCCACTCGAGTCGATTCGAACAGTTCTGTTCAATTTTTACTCCCCTCCACTCTCCTTTCTTGTTTGCTTGGATTCAACCACTCGCGAGTAAACTCTCGATCGACATTTCCATTTGCGAAAAAAATGCGCGTTTCGATGTTATTTGTACGTTTTAAAAATCTCCTGAGACTCCGCGATTTTCTCGAAAAGAAAATTCCATTCCGAATATTTTGGAGATTTTGCAGATATATCGTACCGCGATATAAACAATATTATATTATCGATCTAAATTACGAATTATATTTATTTCATTTTTTTACCAATATACCGCACGAAGGTATAAATTAATTAAAAAATACTTGCATAATATCGTGCTAAGATACGAATTAACTTTTGAACGCACATTTGCCAGACTCTCTGGTTAAAAATAATTTCCTAAAACACAATCGTACTCTTTCCAACAAAATTCACACTCTCGAATATCAATATCGCATCCCCATTGTTTGACTTAAGGCAAGATAATTGCCCGTTACCGAAAAATCTAGTTTCGCCTGGCAACTGCAACCCGCGTCACATCTCTCGGGAGATCGTGAGAGGAAGCGAGACGATGAAACGCAAAGAGAAGGAGAGAAGAGTAGAGGAGTGGGGAGAATGCTGAAATATCGTCGACTAATCAAAAATTTAATTAATAGACCGCGGGAGCTGGCTATTACTGATATTTCCTCGACTCGCTACCCCCCACCACTGTCACAAGCGTAGCTTCTATCCCCACCATTGGTCGAACTGATCGATGCCGTGGTGTTGGAGGCTGGCTGGGGCCAGTGACGTAATCAACAACCTCTAGCCCCCTGGTTTGACGTCACCGATGCCCTGAAATGCGCGTGGCCAGGTGCGTATCAGGGAATCTCTGCAGCCGCCCCTCCGTGGCTCTGTTTCGACCACTTAACTCCCGACCCCTGAGACTCGCGCTTTTTTCCCTTCTTTCATCCTTTCTTTTTTCAATCGTCGTCAGCCTTGCTCGCCTCGATCTCGCTCGTTCTGTGACGCGCGGCCGGCCGGCGTATATACGCCCAGAAAAGTGGAACGTGTCACGGCACGCTAATGCGAATGAGTTAAAACTGACCAGCCATTAGGAGGTGTTAAGATGGTTATTCGGGCTGTTTTGGTAGATTCGAGGAGCTCGAGTAGGTTGGTTTAGGAATTAGAACCAGGTGGGTTTTGGTTGCAGCGTAAATACTGTAAATACGCTTCATGAATTTCTGCTAGGTTAAAGCCAGATAGGCATCAGTGGCTGTTTGTGGCTGGGATGATAGCTGAAATCTCGGGATATACGTGGAAAATTTGGTTAAGAGGTTTAGGTATTAGAATGGGGAGAACTTTGGTTGCCACTAGCTTCTGATAACAGTAGTTCGGGCTGCTGAAGTAATTCTTAGGATCTGCTGAGTAGATGTGGAAAAATTGCTTAAGGGAGTTGGAAGTTGAAAGTGGATTTTCGAAAGATCTTTTTTCCAGCACGCTTTCGTAATCGATTTGGTCAACGAGAAGTTTAGTAGGGAGTTAATGTAGGGAGCTTTGGTAGGTGACGCGAGATTACCGTGTGTTTGCTAAGCTGACGTGTTGCTTCGATAATAAAGTGGATTAAGGTTGTTTTGATATTGATGTTGTTTGTTATGTGCAGATCGTTTATTGAATGTTGATTTAGGGATTTTTATTAGACTATCGTCATAAAGTCTTTATTCTGTGTTAACACCGTTTTCTTCGATCTATATGGATTACCGTCTATAATGCTACTGTTTGTCTTGTATAACAATATTGACGATGGTCAACAGTCGTTAATCTAGGAATTTTTTCAGCCCAGGCAGACAGAAGCTGTTTGTTTTGCTTGATCTACTATTAAATTTATTAACTTAAAGAGTTCTCTGTTAATATTATTTTTTTTTTCAATTATTACAAATTATTACAAAGAAAGGTTTTTAAATGCTCCAGCGGTACATCTCACTATAGAAATCTTCTTTATCAACACTTCTCCGTTTCCTACTTTATCTTCATAGTAATATTCAAAATCATTCTTTATCGAAAGAGTGCTTCATTTGCGATGTTCTTTTTACGAACATTTTCTTTGTAACTTATTTGATCCCATTTTAAGACATCTTCGTTTTACCGTCTTACTAAATCTTCGTTCATTAATCAAATCAATTAAGCATTCTTATTACAGGAAGACATTAGGACAGCGAAATTTCTTGTAACAGTTGCTCAAACTATTTATGAAGTTTTATTATTTGTATTTTGCTAGTAAAGAAGTTTCTTCCTTCTTATCTTGGTACAGACACCTTATTTATAAGCGAGTTAAAGAAAAACGTGATCATCTCGAAGGCGAAACTTTTGATTTATCGTTTCGCGTGCAAACGAAATATAGGTCGCGCTGCCTCGTTCGCTTCCTCCCCATCACTATGGGGCACCATTGTACTCTTCATTCGATAACACGCGGTTCTCTTTAGAAATTGCACGTCGAGTTCATAGTAGCTTCTTTTCTCCTAACGAAAGCAGACAATCGGGTTTAGAAAGAAGAAAATGTTTTATTTATTAATGTCGATAAGAACTAAGCTACGAAATAAGCTGCTTTTGCATGCAAATTCTTATATAATAGAGAATTTCTGCAATAATGAATTTCGATAAACATTAAATTTCCTCGCAATATATTTATCCATTCTTCAATAGAGAATATTCCGCTCTATAATAAAATGATTATTTTTAACAAAAATCATCTTAAACGCATATTTATCCTATCCCACTCACCAAAGATTCCACGAGAAATACCGTTAAGGAAGGGAACGATCTCGCCAATCGTTAACAACTATTGATTTGCCCATTAAGTGACACCAATTTATCCACTGTATCACGCGGAACGCTCCAAATTACTAGTACAATGAAAAATGGAAGACACGGTTAGCTGTTGTGACGTTGATCGTGTGACACAATTTCCTTTCATTAAAATATTATTATTCAAACGCTGCTTCAACACGCTCTACGTATATAACGCGTGTCTAATGCATGTAGGCAATGTACACATGTACACTATTATACTATTCAAAAATTAAATTTATTTCCTATTATAATTTTAATTAATTGCTACAATTGTTTCCACTATTTAAAATTTATTTCAAATTAAAATAATATTACTTTCAAGTGTAGAGGACGATCGTAATATCAATTTATCAATTTCGACTTCCAAAATAGCTACGAATGCTCGTAATAATCTTTTCCAATAAGAAAATCTATTTTTTATCAATATTCCTTCACATATATCGTATAGACATACGTATTTAAGTCTAACTGATCTTTTGAACGGTAGCGTACGTGTATACATACACATGTAGAATAAGGCGCCAATGATAAGCGTGTACGATGACGTGCAATAAAATAGTAACACGACGATAATTCGTGATGTATAGCTTGTATAATGAACGTAACGTTTCGTATGAATAAATCGTCCCTCCGCTTATTTATATCCACGCATGAATATTTCATAAAAAGGGACCTTTTCTTGAAAATACTCACAATCCGTGACTTGTAACGTTTCTCGAAGTGACACATTGCATTGCTTGATGCTTGCTGCATTGCTTGCATGACTTTTTATTATTACTTGGTCCCTTTGGTCGCTAGAATAGTCATTCCAATCATTTCGATATATTCAAAGATTAGCAGAAATTATTATTTCAATTATAGAATTTAATCGGTATTTGAGACTCTCGATTCATGTTTTTTGACTTGTATGATCACTAGCGGACGATGTGTTTACTTGTTGCATGCAATATATTGTACACGTGATATAAAGTTAACAGTGCAATAGGTAATAAGACAATTTGTTAATTACTTAACATGGATCTGTTTGACCTATATTAAATTTTCTGTTTTACCCTGTTATCACCCTTATCTTGGAAATCTTCTTTCCCTGTTTTATCGATATTGTCGATAAATATGAAATTCGATTCGAATTTTTGCTAATATTCGTATAGCCACTATTGCGCTGTTATGACTCATTAATGTTTATTCATGAAACGAGGTATTAATCATGTGATTCATTCTTTGTTCCAGGTAAGTCTATATTATGGTTGCATTAAATACCGGCGCAGTTCCTTCCACGTGGTCATTTCGAGTTTACGTAAGCAAGCGGTAACGGTGAGGACAAATTTTCCATTGTGAATCTCTTGCGGATTTAAAGAAAGAAACTTTCGAATTTCTATATTTCCAAATCACCAAAATTTTCTAAATTTCTCGATCCTTCAGACATCGACATTTTCAGTTTTTCAAATTTCTGTCCAGATGGTATACAACGTTTCTCACGTCTCTGATTCGAACAGACTGCAAGAGAAGGAAAACGTAGAATTCGTTTTCCTCGAGTAATACGAACTGAACAAGCGCTCGTACGCCAAACTATGTTTGCCAAACTATCGTCGACCACGATCAAATCTGATTTGCACACACACGAGATATCGTGTGACTGGTTACGAAAAAAGAATCGGTTTTGTGCAACACGCGGCGAACCAACTACCTTGGCTCGTTGATTCGCGTACGAAAAACTGCGCTCTTTACTCGCGAAAATGTAATTAAAGATGTTCCTTGTTTTGGACACCAATTCACGGCCTGCTTTTTATTAAATATTGCTTATATTAAATAATGCTTTTATTAAATATAAAAAATAATTTTATTAAATATTTTATTGAAAGATTATTTGACATACGATATCGTTAAAACGGACTTCTTTGATATAAATTTTTATACAGAATTTTGAAAAATTGGAATAGTAAAATGCAAATTAGATACAAATGGTGAAATGGAAAGTAATAAATTGAGAGTATTGTTGGTGACATAGTGCAGAGGATAATCGAAAGGATAGGAACAGAAGTATTTGTAAAATTCTTGATTCTTTTATTCTATCGTGACACGAAACGTAAAAATACAATTTTACGGGGAAATTTGTATCATTGGCGTGTTCTAAAGATATTTAAAAATCGATAGGTGACCATGAATAGATAATCGACGACGTTAATGGTAGGAAGATGTTTAACTATGATAATTTCAATTTAATATGTATAAAAATATACATCGTATTTTGTTTCAATTCTGGAATTCATCAAAATCCTATTGAGACAAAATTCTATTAATTGTACATAAACATCGTTAATTATTAACACTTGATAATAATTACGATAACAGTTTAAAAATTAATTATACCAAAAACATTATAAAATAATAAAACAATAAGCATACATATAAAGATAAATAAATATAAGAAAAAAAGTAATATTAGAAAATTAGAATCGAATGTTTGGAAAGACCAGGGCGCTTCGATCGGCAGATACGGGCCTGGTGCCTCGCATTTAAAGCGCGCGAAGATATCGCAAGACAATCGATTTCTTTCCTTCTCACTCTCGCTGACAAATTCTCGACAGTTTCGCTTCGAGCCACCTCTTAGTTTGTCCTCGTGCTCGCGTCGACAGTGCCTCGTAACTCGTAAGTCATAATGCAGATTGATCTACTTTCGTTTCGAAATCGAGCGACCGACAATTACGATCATCCAAACGTGAACACGCATCTCCTTGCTAAAGTTCATCTCGCTTGCGATTAGCGTTTTCCTCGTGCATATTCACAGTGCAACAGTTATCGCGCGAATATAAAACGAATATCATGTTCCGGTAACTTTTTTGAGAATTATGTTCGCGGAAGTTTTAGATAGTCCGAGATTATCGTTTCATTTGAGGTGGAAAAGAAGATTCTACGAGTGGAGTGAGTGCAGTGAAATAAAAATATCTCGAACGATGACAGTAGCGTTGTGACGAATGACTGTGGCGAATAATTGTTTTTCGAGGAGACTTTACGAATATGTTGGAAGTTACGATTGAAATGAATAATCGAGGTAACAGAAATATCGAATTTCTCAATCGAGTGGAAAATTTGGAACCTAACCTTCATCTTATTGTCAGATTCGAAAGAGAGGAATGGCTACTTGCCATTACTAGGAATTTTTGTGGTTATGAACGAGGTTAGTCTGCTAGAATATTAAAAATAATGGCGAAGACGGTAAGTCTTAGAATTAGTTGATGAATTTAATCTTCACTTTAGATTAGAAAAAAAGGTGAAGATTAATATTTGTGGAACTTTGTAACTATAAAACTAACCAAACAGATAATAATAAGAATAGTCGTAAGAAATGTTGTAAAAGTAACAAAAATATGATAATTATAATCGTAGTACGTCCAAATTTTCCATTTTTACCGAATATTTCCGATCCTTCGAATACTTCGATTCGTTACAGCATTTTTAAAAATTAAAGGGACGTTAAATTAATGGGTTATTAGCAAAGTACACGGTATAGAGCACGTGGGTATAAGATTGACTCTTTGAAGGCTCTTTGAAAATTATTACATTAACATTGTTAATTTACAAAAAACTCTGTTTTACCATTATACGTAATTCGACTTAAATTTTCATTGAAGAAGAAATTAATAATAAATCCAACGCAAATTATATTTATCGATTTCCCATCTCTATATAAATATTTGATTTCCAGTTTTTATCAGAACATAATTATAACGCACATAAAGTTTTTATTCGCTTCGTTACTTGTTATTCATTATTAACGTAATGGATAAACGGAGACAGTTTAATATCGTCGTAAATGTTTATATCCCTTCGTTATAATATTAACGCATTTTGTTAATAACCTTCGTGACCATTTTACCAAACGACCCACGTAACATCAAATTAATTCGAGATATCCGAGTATGAGTGAAAATGATCGTTAAATCTTCACGAAAATTGCCATTAATATTATCGAGATAAAATAAAGGAAAGAGGATATAGAAACAGAAAGTCTTGTTAGAAATTGAGAAATACCGAGGAACATTTAATTAAACTTATGGTAACAGGTATATTACTTAATCGGTTAATCAAAATTCAAGGGACAATATAATCTTGAAAAATATGAAAAATAACTAGAAAGTAATAAAAATTATAGCGAATGGCGATGCTAGATTAGATGCTAGAAGATGCGATAGATTAGAAAATAATTGTATAATACTTGTTACGTTACAGAATAATCAAATAATATTCGATACTTTTGGAAATAATTAAACGATATTTAATAGATTAAACAAACCTTCCTTTAGCCGCGTGTTCATGATAACATAAATTTGCATAAATCTCCATAGTCCAGTTATTAATTGATTCGCTCAAAACTACACACACACACACACACACACACAAACAATAAGGAAACTAATTTCGATTCAAAGCACGTCATCGTACTTTTTAATTAACAATTTCGACGATAGCGAGTAAGAGATCGAAAGAAAGACTGAAAAGTTGCAACGATCGATCGCTGCAAAGTAGAACGGTCGTCGGTGGAATCGTAGAAAGTCGAGAGCAGAAAGATAAGCTTGGTTTCCGGCGTCGAGGCGTGCAACAAGAGGCGCGTGTGCTTGCGCCGGAGGTTGCGTCGCGGCGCCTAGCGTCGCGTGATCATGAACGCGTGTCGTATGCGCTTAGTTCGCCTCGATTCACGTGTTGGTGCGGTCGTGAAACGTGTTCTCGCCATTTCCGTTCTCTACCCATTCCAATTGTTCAGTCGCGCGCTGTCCTTTGTCTATTGACACACAAGTTGCAATTCTCTTAACTGTAAATTTTACTTTTCCAAATTTTCGTGTCCTTTATAATTTTTAAATAAGGACTCGACTGATCTTCGTTTTTACCAGGTTTCCCTCTCAACGTACCGTTTCGTTTAATCGTTTGTACATGTTGGCGATATTTTTCAGATTCTCTTTTGAACCTTCCAAATCGATTTTGGTCGTTTTTCGAAGATTTTGGAAACGCAGTTGAGACTGTTTCCCCTAGACTGCGCATATTTTCGAAATTCGTTTTCAATTTCCTTTAATTGTTTTCCTTTTATTCTCATCTTAAAGTGGAAATCCTTCTTCTTTAAGAGCTGTGAGTATTTTCGAAATTCTTTCATCGCTTTCTTTCTCTATGGGTTCCCTAAACTAAATTTGGAGTTCTTTGCCCACATAGATTTTCTGACGTTGGATTCTTCTTTTAATAATTTACACCTTCGAAAGTTTTTATCTTATTTCAACTTTTCCAATTTATCAAACTAAGTCGGCAATTCTATTTGAATTAAAATTTTCTTCCGCTAAAAACGTGCGAAAAAGAGGCAGATCTTGCGAATATCTTCGCTAATTAATTAACAAGACGATATTATAAATTAATAATTAAAAAATCTTCAATAACTAATGAATAAGATGTAAAAAGTGGTAGATAGACAATATGATAGGAAAATGTGTATTCAGATAGTTATGTGAATCGAATATTGAATTTCTGTTCAATTAGTGAAACAAGTATACATTGCGTAACGTGATGATGACCAGTGGTCGTAAACGAGATTGTAACAAAAAATTCTTTGTGCTCTGACGTAATACTGACGTTTACTTTCGCTCTGGTAATTTATTACCATACGCTAAGACTCGTTAGAATCGATATCATTGTTCTCTTCTACAAATATATTCGTTGGTTCGTTTTTTCCGATTATAATAAATATGATTCATTTTTCATTCTGACTAGACAGATATAGAAAATAGTTAATGCGTTATCGTCGGAGAATTAAAATTCACGTCTAGCGCAGTAATGAAATTTTAATGCGATAATTAACGATTTTCTCAACGCTGATATCTCACGTGACTCGGAAATATTTTTTTTTTTCGCTGTGCATTGCTGTTAGAACGATCGCAAATAAAGAGGATACGTTACTGCACGTTATTTTTTCAAATATTTTTTGTTGCGTACAACAGAATAAGTAAAAAATAGCTGACCAATAAAAATGGAATTTTCTACGAAAATTTCCACCACGATTTTAAACACGCGACCTCACTTCACAAAGGCAGGCAAATTAAAATAAAAGAAACCTTTTGTTCATTTCCGGGTGGAAACACAACATATCGCGAATATTTGATTCGTAACTAACCTTCCGATTGTCACTGGACAATAACTTCTCGCGCGTCAAATTATCGGAGATCGCATCCGCTAAAAATGATCCAATCGGACCCGTTGCAAATGCAAGGACCAGTTTACATAAAAAATAATACAGAAGGACGAATAACATTTCGACTAGAATTCGAAACACGTGGAATCACTTTGCCAATATAGAAATAGCAAAACAACGATTCTGCGATTCATTGTTTCAATGAACAAACGATATATCGAGGCTGTGTAAAATAAAACGGAAAAAAGGGGGGAGATTTTTAATTGAGATACAAAGCGCGTAAAATCGTTCCACGTTGGTAAACTAAAAAAAGATTAGAACAAGGATCTTTTATCCATACTGTAACAAGTCATTTCAGTATTCGTTATTTCAAACAATGGACGAACTTTGAAACGAAAGATATAAATCACGGTATACCAGACGTGAAATCATCTTAGCAAACTAAATGAAAATAATACATTCTTTTGTGTATATTTTCAATGAAAACATCAATTATTGAGAACGTTCGTCTCTCTCGTTAACGTTTCCGTGAAAATGTTCCATGAAACTGGATCGCGAATCGACGAGCCCTCGTTTCTGCTCGTAAATTTGCAACCATATAAACAGTTCGCGGCTTGATCGGATGTTCATCAGCCCGACGTTAATTTTGCTTGAGTGTGGTTCACGTGAACGAGAGAGGAAGGTCGTGGCCACGAGTCTGGTCGTTTTATCAAACGCTCGTTAAGTTCATTGAAAATTCAGCCGCTTACACCGTTCGCTACAGAGAGGCGAATCTACGATCGATAACGAAACGACGATTCTTGTTTTATCGAGATCTTGCAATTTTAATTATATCTTCGTTAGGTATGAAATTATTCTTTCCAACGTTTTCGAATTCAATTATATTTTTCCAGCTTATTAAACAAATTATCGTCGCAGTTTCTACGAAATAGGAAAAACAAGTCTGCTTTAGTAGGAATAATTTTCCGCTTCAATTATCTGTGTTCGCTCAAACGGTTTTTATCTGCAAAAAGGTGGAGTAAAATTGAAACATAAAAATCGAAGAATCGTAACAGGGTTGAATCCACACCCTTTTACTGTCTCCTGCAAGTCTCTTAAAAACCTACCATTTTCATTCTTTTTTCCCATCGTCCCAGTTCTTCTCTTCGTTATCTATCCTTGCAAAGAGATAAAGAGAGAGAGAAAGAGAGAGAGAGAGAGAGAGAGAGAGAGAGAGAGAGCCACTGAAAGTAGATCGATCCAGCAACCCCTGAAATCGATAACCCACGCACGATTCCAGTCTTCCACGCTAGACAACCCGTTTTCACCCGGGTACTTGTTGAGCGTGGAATTCCAATTCTCGTAATGGATTCCATCGATCGCCGGGAATATCGAGGGACCCATTGAAAAATCCCTGTCGCAGTTGACCATCGTTTCTCGCTCTCTGCACGCGAATTTAGAACGAAGGGCTTCATATTCGGCGGTTGCGGTGGGTTGCAAGGTGCATCGATGATGCACTCCAGCTACGCGACTGCCTTTTTAAGCAAATCATAGGGGGAGTTTGCACGGTTCGAAGCGAAATGTGCGAGTTGCCGAAGAAATCGATGGGGAGGGGTATGAATTTTGTATGAGCTCGCAGAGAGCAATGTTAGTTGCGTCTTGTGACATGCGACGTTTCACGTACTGTAGTGGGTTAGACGAAAAATGTCGTTCGATTTACAGAGATTTTTTCTTTTTTCTTTTTTTTTTTTTTTTTTTTTTGATATTACAGATACGTCGATTTGACGATATTTTTAACATTTTAGATATCTCTCGTAGATATTTGTATTTTGTTATTTGCTCTGTTATTTGTATTTACTCTGGTTTAGTTATTTACGTTTGGGATTATTCGTAATAGTTGGGTGGAAGCGAGAGAATTGGTTCGAACTTATCGGAACAATAGAAAGCTCGTAGAAGGCAACGTATTATTTCTGTTTGATTTTCGATAATAGAACTCGCGGTTCTACACTCGCGTGCAACTGAAAAGCCTTCGAAAACTCAAATTTCTATATCCGTGTCTGAGACGAAAAATGCGGAAAAATTAAAGCCACGGGCGAGTGCTTCACAAATATTAATACTCTGTCTGAGATATCCAGCGTCGAAAACTCTCCGGCAAAAAGGATGACGTCATGCGATTACGCTTGCACCGGATACTTACGGTCAATATTTAGCGATCGAGTCACGGTTCGTTTAAGCCTAGAACAAAGAATGTTCGCCGAATGCCGAGGCTAATTTAAAAGAACCCGCGGCCCCGTGCACGCGATTTAATCGTCCACGATTGATCGACGACAATTGGACGAAACCTATTGAATTGTGTGGAGAACAAGAATCGACGAGTTTCATCGTGAATTCACAAGTGGAAGATTCATATCCTCTGTTGTTCAAGATGCTCTGAAAGATTCTCTCGACATGCGTTTCGTTTCTGGGAAAAATTAGAAAATAAGTAGGTTATCGATGCGCTATCGTGTTTTTCCAAGCCTAACGAAACAAATTGAAATTTGTCTCATCCGCTGAATACTACGCCAAGTACAGTAGACTATTCTTTGTTCGAACTAACAGGGAGACGAAACTCTGTTCGAATAAAGGAATTTTCGGACAGTGGAAGAGTCGCTTGTCCGATATGAAATTTCGTTTGTTCGAATAGATACGGATTAAGATGAATGGAGGAATTTTTTAATTAAATTTATATAATTTATAATTAAAAACGAAGATACTACACTGCTCTCTCGTGATGCATGGAATATGCATCTGTCGTTCGATCTTCCCATCAAATCACGTGCAAACAGTTAATCGAGAAAGTTGAGCGTGGCTTTCTCAGATTTGCACCCTTTAATCCTCGGACTACCGTAATGGGTCGTTTTGGATTCACTTGGTACGCTCCTCGTTTTCGTAGCACTTTCGCGTGTGATTCTCTGCATACGTAATGCAATATTTCCAATTCCAATAATAATGGCTTTATTGAAAAACTATATAGGAATAGAAATGAGTAGCTTTTTACTTATTATTTTTCGATAAATCGTAGATACGAATAAATTAAAAAGGAAACATAAACGAATAGTATTTATTCTGCACGGTTATAATACAACAGATACGATGTAAATGCATAGATCCAGCTACAATGTAAATACAATGATTTTTGATTGATCAATGATACATGACGTTGGCAAATATCACATTGGGTCAATATAATCCCGCGATGGTAAAACTGGGTCAGAAAATTGCCCTTACGAATCTCCATTATATTGCAATCGCGAATAAAATTAATACATGTACTTTTGAATCGAGGAGAACTGCCGCCTATTCGATGTTCTTACTTAAGCTGATCAATGGCTTTATTAGTTGGCCGCAACTTCTGTCGTTGATACATTTTTATGCCCACTCAAGGTCGCCGAGTTGTGTGCGTTCTTTTCATTCGATTTATTACTTGACAAGAGTATTAGGCAACTTCGATCTCTTTCATCCAGTCTGTATTACAGCGAACATCTTCCATGTACGTTCAAACTTCTTTTGCCACAGTTTTCCTACAATTTTCGTGTAACGTAACACGTTTCAACTGCTCCCGTCTTCAGATTCCTATCTTTCTACGCTAGTTTCCACATTTAGAAGAATTTTTCCGATAAACTATAATAATTTTCTCAACGTAAGTAACGACACAGAGTTACGTTCCTTTTGTACTTTGAACCATCGATGACTTTTTTCCAATGGCGCGAGTGCTTGGACACGACGAACCACCTCTCCGTTACCATTTTCGTTTGCTGCTTCCATTTGTATAAAATCGTCGTTATTATCGCCTTTATTGCGACGAAACCATCGCATTGCATCAGTATATGTACAGTTTCTCCACTGTTGCCAGCATCTGAGAGCAATCTACGTGCTTTAGATAACTTTCAATATCACGTTCTTGGTTTCTAATTCGTCCGCGACCCTCGTGGCTTTTCCAACATTTTTCGCTAATTCTGTCCCACATACGATATTTTGTTTAAAAAAAGAAGAAAAAGGACACACTGTATACGAACCACGATGGAATATTTGAAACGGAAAAAGGCACTCGTTACTGGGAAATATTATATTCGGATAAAGTAGGCTCTACTGTACCGTACGTTAGATTTCTCGTGCTTTTCGGAATTTTGAATGTGCTATTAAATGCAGAAAAATTCACAGTCCAGTTGTCAACAGTCGATTAGATCACGTGGTTTCTTTCTTCCGTACGATAAATTATTCCGGCGAAAAAAAAAAATTGTCGCTAATTTGGAACCATTGCCAAAAAAAGGAGGGGGGGAATGAACTGTCCTATCTAACTTTAAAAATCGTATCCCCAGAAGAATCAAATCAGTGCTCCATGTGCAACGCATCGTTTGACATTGTAAAACATATCGAAGTTCGAAGTACACGAACACGACTGGAACGTATTATGACAAAATTACGATATAAATTCGCATAAGTTGACCCGTAGCTTCTACGATTTCAAGATAAATCGAGAGTTCGGTCGTAAAGAACGAACCACGATAGTCTGGATAAGATGAAGACACGCTTAATTGACACATACATACAATAATGTGCGCACTGGAAAATATCATTGAAAATGTGACATCTGCAATGTGATACTATCAATCATCCACATTGTCTCGCATAGTCGTAAAGCGCCCTATGTACAACGCAGACAGGAAAAAGTATAACGTCGACGATAATCTTAAGTACATACCCACGTTGATCTCGTTCCAACAAAAGATTATTCACTGACTAAGTCGTCAATAGACGGCTTCAATAAAACGGCTTTAAATAAAATAAACAATAAGAATGACCGTTACGAGGAAAGATTATCAGTATAAAAATGTTGCAGACATTTCTCCAGCAATTAGAGTCTCGTGAAAATCTTATTTATACAGGGTGGTTGGTAACTGGTGGTCCAAACGGAAAGGGGGTGATTCTACGCGAAAAAAGAAGTCGAAAATATAGAATAACAATTTTTCGTTCGAGGCTTTGTTTTCGAGAAAATCGACTTTGAATTTTCGCTCGGTGCGCGTCCGGTACGTTATAACGGATCTCACTGTAGATCGTTGTCTCGATGGGAAAATTAAAAAAAAAAAAAAAAATCGCCCCCTTTCCACTTGGACCACCAGTTACCAACCACCCTGTATATCTCGATAGTTTACTCGATAGAAAGCAATTTTGACGCTTTTGTTTATTTACGTGTAGCACTGTGCTGTATCCTACGTATTATTATTATTATTTTAATTATTATTATTATTATTATTATTATTAGTTGTGTGCCAACTAAAAGGCTGGTTTTCCAGAGATGAGAACTAAGAATGAAACAAAAGGAACATTTGAACTCGTTCTCATTCTTCTTGTTCGTAAATCCGATTTAATTACGTTAAAAAACAGTTCTCCGCTTCTACCGCGAAAAACGTACTTTTTCGCAGTCGTATCGCGTTCTTCGCAAGGATGCGATTTCTTTCTACATTTATTGTAATTCGTTTTTGTTTATGAATCGTAACGGTTCGCGGATTTAAACGTTAGATTCAGCTAGAATCAAACATACGCTAATCATTTATTATCCGTGTTATAGTACCACGTCGGAATAATTTACTTATAATTCTCAATGAGAATTGATTGTAAACTACCCGCAAATAAATAAAAAAAAAAAAATAAAAATAAAAATTGTTGACAGCAGTGCCGCAGCAATCGCTCTCGTCGTACTCTTTAACCCCTCAGCGATAACCTCCATACGTTGCAGAGACTGTCGTTTCTTCGCACTACATCGGCGTCGTCTACACCGTATAAATTCAGTCCTTTTCTTACTTTATCTTTTCTCTCCTCTGTGATCCAAAATTTCGTGAAATTGTATAAATTACTAAAATAAAAATCAGCATATTTTTCTGAAAGTGCGAGATTAATCAGAGAGGCGCTATTGTTTGTTTCCTGGATATCGTTGCTCTTCGTGAACATTTTCGAGCTTTTCCGGGCCTACATTTTATGGAATTTTAGAACTGGAAAAAAAGAGAGAAGAACCCAATTTCGCTGAAAATATACGAGATTGACAAAAATAATAAATTAGAAAATGTCTATGGATTAGATGGACGCTATTGGTCGTCTTTATAAATACCTCGTTTCTTGAACGTCACGTTTCATGGAATTTTGGAATTACGAAAATAGTGCGATATAACGTGCCAGTGACTACGAGAAAATGTCTCACTCGAGTGGAATATTTTTCATGCCAAAATTCGTTGCATATCATTGTGACGTAGATCGATAAAATATAAAGTAAATTAGAAACTGGATTTCCTCAAGTTTTAGATTTACATCGTCTTCCTAATTATCAGCACATATTCTCCTGAAAATACCAGTTTGTTTAGAAGAATTATTTCCTGTTCTATTATCTTCTTTGTGGAGATTTCGATCCGAATGGGCCAAGAATCGTCCAGGAAGCGTCTCTGAGCGCGTAATCGACTGCGCAGAGGGTGTCTGATGCTTCTTTGTAGGTGTCTTGTTAATAATAGCACGGGAGAAATGTCACGGACGGT
Source organism: Bombus huntii (assembly GCF_024542735.1). Taxonomy (NCBI): domain Eukaryota; kingdom Metazoa; phylum Arthropoda; class Insecta; order Hymenoptera; family Apidae; genus Bombus; species Bombus huntii. The sequence continues at coordinate 1,352,470 of NC_066253.1, read as the reverse complement.
GACATTCCTATTGTGCAGGCCAGTATACAGGAATCAGCTTATATCCTACATGAACGCCTCGACTGGTCAAATCGTTCATCCGTCAGATCGAGGTTCATGGTGATTCGTGATCTTACAATAGTTCGATCGAACGATCGAATATTTTTAGAATTCGTAAATTTAATCGCTATTGCTATTATCGTTAAATAATTGTTGTTATTTCTATACTCAGAGGATCACGATAGTTATTATTTTATCGAATAGATAAATCTATCGTTCTGAGCCAAAAAAAATCTTTATTGCACGCGCTTACAAAAACTAGGGATAAAAACAAAAAAGCATCTTAAGCCTATCGATTAAATCTATCGATTGTAACTAGGATTATCTTCTAGTTACTATTTCTTATAACTAACGCATCTGCATATGGATGGGGAGCACGAACTCACCTTGTCGTTTTCAACAATAATAAACTCGTAAATTTTTATTTGTTGCTTGAAATGTACACAAACGTACGCGTACACTATCTTACTGATAATTATTATTGGATCATCGTGATGCAAGTTTCGTAGTTGCATTCAGTGTGTACAGCTATTGTATTCTATTGTATGACAGCATAATACTATAGCGTGGCGCTATACTACTCTCAAATTATTGCACATCGGTTTATATTAATTTACTACGCGAGTACTATATTATATTCTCTAGTATTTCTTCTACTGTGTTCTTCGGTGTTATATTCTGCTTCGACGTACTTTATTTTACTGCTTTAGTATTTTATTTTACTACTCCATCCCCTTTCCTACTTTTCTCTACTCTGTTTTCTTTCCACTATCCTACTATCTTGCTACAGAACAAAAGATTACCTCGTCAGTCGTTTCAACGTAGACACAGAGTATATAGGTACATATGAAAGTATATAGGTAGAGAATCGACAACCATAAGCACGTGTCCTTCGCGGTTTCCTGCGGTTTTTCAACGAAGAGAATGAAAAACGCGGACACGCGTTTCCTTCGCTGTCGTCAGATATCAAACAATAAATATTGTTCTTGAATCATATCGAACAGTTCTTGTTCTAAATCCGGCGAATAAATGGATCGCGTTATCAAGTTGTCTTTATTTCCTTCGTATCTCATTTCTCGAACCATTTAGGCAAAGTAGAATCGAAGCCACGGGATCGTTAGAATTATTTCCCATTAAAAAATTTTACTGCTAAAGATTGCTCGAATTTCGATATTTCGATCAGTTTTCGAAGAAAGAATTCAGGAATTAAAATAGATCGAAGATTCGGCTGAAAAAATGATTGAAGTTGAATTTCCTCTGTAAATCGCTTCGCGTTTCTAATTTAGAGAAAAAAAGAATACGTAATTTAAATTCATTCTCAGGTTTTCGTCAATTTTAAAATCACTCTGCCTTCCTTTTAACACGCGTTACGATACGAATGAAATTTTCATCTAACGCTTGAATTTCACTCGAACGACGATTAAATACGTCAGCGATAGATGAAATAATATTACGAGGTGAAATGTAACGCGAAAAAGCACATGGCGAGAGAACGGGTTTTTAATTCCACGAATTTCGTTGAAGCACACTCGACAGGATCGTCCTCGTAATAAAAGTTCATTAAAATCTGCAAATTCCGGCGGGACTGTTCTCTGCGAGACGATCGCATCGTGTTAGTCGATTATTTGGAAAATATATTTTCCTAGCGTGGACCTTTCCCTCCTAATTGGAGGCACCTTATTCCCGCTTACGTAACAATCAACGTTCTGCATTAATTACAATAATTCGTGCGGCCTTAATGGGGACTGCGCAAGACCTGTGAAATGAATTTTATAGAAATACGTTGCGCTCGTGTTGCGGATTTTCTGGACGAAGAATTAGACCGTCGTTTATTCTTAAAATCGCGAGGACCGAAGAAATTTTCGAGATCATCAAATATGCGTTCTTGATAGGTATATTCGATGGAAGAAGAATTTTTGTGTCTTTTTGGTGAAACCGACAGAGATGTTTCAGAGCAAACATTTGTCATGAAGAATCGCACGAAAGGATGTTAACTTTCGGTCCGGAAAGAGGAAATAGCTCGACATGTGTTTGTCGAAGGTAAACGTGAGAGGGAAATCGTGAGTTGTAAAATTCAGTCTTCTATTCCGACGAATTTCACATATAAGGTCGATAATACCATAAAATGCTTAATCTTCGACAATAACGGCCAAGACATATTTTATGGCTCTGTGTATCTGAATTTATAAATTAATTTTAATAATATCCGTTCACCTCGTTCGATACGGAGTCGTAGTCAGAGAAATTCGAAAAATGAAATCATCTTTCGTAGATTACATTTAGATCAGAGAATTAAAAATAAACTCTTTTCTCGCGAGAAATAAGAAAATAAAAATTCATCGTTAAAACAGAGATTAGGAAATTTTCGAAAGCGTTGCCAGATTCTCCACGATATTTCTCAATTTCTATCTTCTGCTAATGAAAATTCCATTTCCAAAGCTTCCATATTCGACGAACCAAAGTTAAAACAAACGATTCGTCCAACGATCCACTATAAACAATTCACATAAACGATCCACATAAACAATTTCAATTTCTCGCGACAGAAAACTTGCATCGATCTTGCTCGAACCTCTTGCAAAACTGAATTTCAATTACGAAAAAGCCAAAAGCGACTATCCACCCTGGATCGTAGTAATCGATCGTTAACGATCGATCAAGAAATTACCAAACTTGCAAGATAAATATCGCGATAATAAAAATATGAAATAAAGCCGCGAGAAATTGCCGAGAAGAAAGAGTGCAGGTGATGGTGAAGATAATGAAATTGAAAAGTGATCGTGAAAGGTGAAATAGAAACGGTGAACGATCGATGTGTTTGATAGACGAGCTCGAACAGGGGCAATGATCGAACACGATGATCGTCTTCTTCTTCTTCGTGTGGATGATGGTCAGGTGGCAGGAACAGGAGGACCCGAAGGAAGACTCGCGAAGAGATTCGACGGTGAAGGATAACCGCGAATGCGACGATTCGAGACGTGATTCGAAAGAACCGGCGATTATTGGCCTTACATCGTATGTTGACAAGCGTAGATATCGTCTTCGACGACATTCGCGTCGATACTACGTCGATCGTAAGAAGAGGTGAGTGGATTTGACGGATGCGGTTGATGATCGTGGAGATGCCGATGAAAAATGATAAAGCGATCGAATATTAATTGAATATCGGAGACATTCGAATAGATGGATCTGGTATTCTGAAAGATTAGAATGTTAGAATTTAAATAGTGAAAAAATATTTTGCGTACTAATAAGAGAGGATGAGATAATTAAATAGTCAAATATTGGAAATATTAGAATAAGTGAATCTAATATTCATCGATACTGTATTATGTAACTAATGCTAATGTTGTATAATATTATCAATATAAAAGGATTAGAATATTAGAATACAGATAACGAAAAATATTTTAGATGTTGATAAAAAAAAGACGAGCTAGTTAAATATTGGTAGATAAGGTATTTAAAATATCAGAAATTATTTGAAAATATACCTGATAAAAGTATTCAAAGTTAAAAAAGCGTATCTACAACCTTTGCTTAAATCAGGTCAATGCTGCCAGGTAGCAGAAAAGTAGTTTATCTATATTTATATTAAGTAAGAGAACCGTATAAAGAAACCAGGGATATAACAATTTGTACAATTTCGGACGACATACGTGAAGTCGATACGTATTTGTAGAATACTAAAAATTCTGTTTTTCAAAACCAGACTTTCGACCAGACACATCTATTTGAATTTTGAACTTATAGAATACGTATTACGCAGAATAATAATTTTATTAACAGAGGCCTGCCACTTGATTCTTTAGATCTCATTGTCTAAAGAAAAACCCTACACACTAACGTGGGATTAAAGTGTATATACAGGAGGAATTATTTAATAAAAATTAAAATATCAATATTTCATCCTCTTGTCTCGTGCAAAGCGATAGCTCTCGTCTAGATTCTAATGGACTCGCATCGTGTGGTAGGTAAGCGCCACCGAGCTTTTGCATCGATTACATTAGCATTAGCATTAGCATTAAGGCCAGTAAGTGGATCGGATTTAATATACTTCGTTGGATATAATCTTAAAGGGTTACTGGGTAGGCCCCCGCTTATTTCCAGTGGACTGGTCGCGTACAGTTGTGCAAGGATCATCAGGATTATTGCCTCTAGCAGAAATACTACATTTTGATTTTCCCAGTGACATGAGATTAAGCGGTCCGCCACCTGTGTTCGCTGATCGGTCGACCGCCTTCTTCTCTTCTTTTTCTCGTGATTACACAACTTTTAATTATACAAAATTCTGGTTGTGCAACTTTTGATTGCACGAGACTGTGATTATACAATTGCTGATCGTACAAATTTCTTTCCTATTACTGAGCACAATGCGTTCAATTATTTCCGATACAATGACAAATACGTAAAATAAACGAGATACGTGAAATATTCTCTTGGCTGTAACTTATGGCTAGACTGCTCGATATCGGAATTATTGAATTATTGGAATATCGGAGTAAACTATACTCGAAATTCTTATAGTCATAACCGGACGGTAGTAGGAAACTGGCAAAAATTGTATCGTTCGAAGAAACGAGAAATTAAAGATCCGTTTGATCGATCAATCACCGTGAAACGATAATAAGAGAAGTGAAAATGAGGATTTGAAGGAAGAGGCAGCAGTTGACGCTATATTGGAACGTAGTGGCCTTGAGGAAGACTTCTCACGTGAATTCTTCGTCTGTTTTACGTTCTGTTCGACGAGTTTTTCCACGGGTTTCGCCAGTGCAGGAACAAGTTCTTGACACAAATCTGGCGACCCTGAAGAGCGTGTAGGTGATAAACACCCTTAACAACCGCACGGCACGCCAGCCCCTCTCGTGATCGATAACGAGCTTTCACCCCGACCTTTTCAACTTCTCGCGATTTCTGATCGGTTTTTAACACATAACTGGCAAGGTGGACTTCGCGGAGTTTCAAGAATTTCAAATTTTTCTAATACTTTGGAAAGTACGCAACACGGCGTTCTGTAAGGCTCGCAAATACAAGAAAAAGAAAAACAACAGAAACTGAGAACAAATTAATTATGGAATTATGGAATTTCAAACTGAAACGAAGACGAAATTTTGTAAAGTCCGAGGGAAACGAAGAAAACACCAAGGTTTATGGAATATAGACGAGAACAGAGTAGATTTATTTCTTACTTTGTAATTATCGTTGCGATTGGTAGATTGAAATAAAATCGCTAAACGAAGAATTAGAATTAGAACGTATTATATGTTTGTTTAGTATTTTGCAATTACTCCAACTATTTGATGACGATTATTTGAAACATTATTTCGTCGACAATTATTTTGAATATTATTTTAGTGATAACCAGTTTGAACATTATTTCGATGACAAATTGAGTTTGAATAATAGTTTGACTGTTATTTCGAACGATAGTTTGATATTCCAAAGTTACAGTGTTTCTTCGAACTTAAGACTCGAAGAGGGAGAAATGCAAGTCGCTGGTGAGAAAATAGATTCAAAATTGATGGATGGGTAATTTCACGGAGGGAAAGGACCCACAGCCTAGATTCAAGCTGAATGGTCGTAGGTGTGGCACGTCCACTGTCAATATAATTTTCCATTAAGCGAGCTGAATGGAAAGCTCGATTATGCCTGTAAAATTAGGTCGGCAATGACTATAGGGAGGATTTATTACGATCTATGTGGTCCTGTATCTCGTGTAAAATTAAACAAACGACATCTCAGGCAATATGAACGAAGAGAATTAATATTATCGTGGCAAGAATAGAATTATTAAAATATTTCACTTAAATATATATACCTACACACACACACACACACACACACACACACACACACACACATGTATACATACATTTCCATTAATTATTACGATAATTTATTATGAATTATTTTATTTTCATTTATCGTAACTCGTATTTGTATTTTACATGATAAAAGCCATTAAAAATTGACTAAGTGGTTCAAGGCGAGAATAAGATCGACAATACCGATTTTATCTCGATGTGGAGGCGGGAAGTTTTATATTTTTCTTTAGACGTAGCTTCTATCACGGCGATATTATCGCACTTCCGCGTCGAGATTATGGTTCAAAAGAGTATAGGTACCTCGTTACGAGACTCTGTTGTAAATAGAACATTGAATCCGACGAATTATCAGGATTGTAAAATGTAGATCTGTTTTAGTGTGAGGCAAATAGGAGATAGGAACAATTACGACGTTCTTATTGCCACTGAAAATTCACTAGGATTTAATCACAGTTATCAAGCTGTTAAGTTGATAACTTATCCCAGAGGAATTAGAGCGCGTTCACTTTTTAATTCCATGCAGTTATTTCTGGTTAATCCATGTTTACAAATATTACACAAAAGAATCAAACGATTAATAATACACGTAATGAGATATATTACTAATAAATATAACAAAAGCAAACTTAACGTGTCTACAAGCATTATTTCTGTACAGTGTATAATCTAAACTTGTGATTAAAACAATTGAAAATAGATGGAAAAATGTAACGACGTACATAATTGCTATCGCTACAAAGATGAAATATTCTTTCCTACGGAATTCACGAATTACAATTATGATATAACAAAGTGGAAAGATGTAATAATTATTTTGTTAGTGGAACAGAATGTTGAAACGTTGGCTGCTGCTGTATCTCGAATTTCAATAAATATGCTTTGAGCAGGATTACCAGTCTTGTATACTCGTAGCAAGGTCTCTAAATTATTCACCGGCATAGCTTTCAATTAAACATCACCTCCAGCAATTCCTTCTACTTACAGAACGTATCGCTAGACGATACATGTTTACAGAGCCTCGTAAAATTTTACTACTGAGATGTTTGAAGCCTTAAAATCATAACAGGATATTGCATGGAAGTATAAAATCTCCAAACAGTATGGCCGCCAGCCTGCAATCTATAGCACATGTATATAAATAAAGTTACTAAGCCAGCTGAAAACTCTATTTAGAGGAACGTGTTCAACTTTACCAGGCAAAATCTGTACGCGAGACACAACAGACGATGAGTCGGCACCATGCTTCCAGCTACGTACACCCTATAACGCAAAATTTCAACCTGGCAAACCTTCTAAAATCCCGACTGATTCGATACATGTATTGGAGGTTTACGAAGCAAGTATAGCTGTGATAAACACAAAAGTTGGCATTTACGATCGCCATAACGTCCCGTTATTTTTGGTAGTTACGCGTGTCCGCTTGTAACCGCTGTCGCTATCGATTTTTCGTCGACGGTAGCGCTGGAAACGTCACAGCTTTCGCGATTTCCTCCACCTGCACTTTTTCTTTACGGTTTCTTTGGATTAAACGACCTGCAAAATTTTACGTTCTTTCTTTGCTGGAAATAACCTCTATTCCCTCGCCTTTGGAACGTATGATTACAAATGGGGTATTTTAAGCGCAATATCTTGGCTTCATTTTTTGCCATACTGAAAATTGGAATTTTTTTTTTTTTTAAGTAAATTTGCTGTTGTAATAAAATTAACGAGAATGAGCGATAGAAGGTTGAGCTGAAATTTAAAATAGGATTTTAATTCGGTACAAAATTGATCTTTTTCTCTCTTTGGTGGAGTTGCGTATTGGAAAATTTTTGGTGTTTGGGGAATTTTTTAGTCTCCCAGGCAAAAGAAGAATTTTCGTTCGGTAGAATGTCAGCTTCCCTAATGCGGCATCGAATATCGGAAAACTTGGACTTTTTGGAAGTTTTTTCCTCGTACGAGTAGAATGGTATCGAAAGGAAAGAAACTTTTAGGCGTTTTGGGACGAAATAAGAATTTCTATTAGGTATAAAGTCAACTTTTCTAACATAGCATTGGATATGAAACTTGAAATTTTGAAGGGGCAATCTTTCAAGTTTGTCAAATCAATTTTGAAAATCCAACAACGTAGCAAACTGAGGCGAAAACGATCAATTTTTTAAATTTACCGGTGTTTAACTTTATTACAAAAATAATTTACCAATATTTAACCTATTGTATTCGTTCTATAGCTAAAATTATTCTCCAATATTTAAAAATATTCTCCATCTTTTATCCATTTTATACAAAAAAAAAAAAGATGCTAAAACTAAGTGATCCGTTAAAACTGATCTTTACGACTACCTAAAAAATTCTACTTCCGCAAGAAAATTTCAATAAAAAAGAAATTAAAAGTCAGAGGTAAAAAGAATTGAAAGATATTAAATCATATTAAAAGATTCGGAAACTTGCGCATTAAAAATTATCTATCCTCGTTAAAGATTATTATTCCACGAAAAATACATAAAAATAATAAATTTACTTCTCTGCGGACATTAATAAACTTTTCGAGATGATCTACTGCTATACGTATATAACTTAAGAAGGAAAAGCAAGGTGTAGAGTTTCATAGTAACAGGAAGTTCGTGTTTCCTGCAGCTTAAAAGACGATTTTTTTCCTCGGTCGAACAACAGCTACGAGACGGTTCTCATAATTCTTGTGTTATTAACTAATAAAAGGTCTGCGACAGCACGGCACACGAGGTCGTGTAATGAATTTCATAATTCCGGCACAAGGATTTTCCATGGCGCTCAATTAGGCGAGCGTGACATGTTCATTTCCCTGGCGATTGGCTGCTTGCCTCTTCTTTCCAAGATTTCTTCGAATCGTAACTGTCGTCCGCGTGTCTGGTTTCAACGAGCCTCGAAAGTACAGACTGCATCATTGTTCTCCAGTGACTTCAATTGGAACGTGAAACGTTTTCTTGTAACATTACTCGATTCTTAAGACGAGCTTAGATGTGTCGAAAAATGAAGGGATGTACAATTTTTAAGGAAACGAAGATTTTTAGACGCTTTTTTACTTTACTTTATTAGCATTTTATTATGTAGAACATAGTGGTAATTCTATGTTTTATTATATGGAATTTCGGTGTAGTAACGAGGGTAATTTTGGGCAAATATAAATTTGAATTTTTCGTTTAGGTAGGTTGGTTATATTTTGCTATATAGAATTTTGGTTTAGTAATTGCAGTAATTTTAGATCTAGGTTATAGTAATATTATTACATTCTGTTATGTAAAATCTACACTTTGATTTTGCATACAACGTAGCCAACAAAAGTGACTTGTTCTTATATTAAAAATCGTGTTTGTCTAAAATTTGAAGAAATTTAACTTTCGGTTGAAAGTTGCATATGAAAATTGAGGAAAGGAAAAGGTGGAGATTGAGTGAAATCGTTGAAAAGCAATTCTCTGAACTTTTATTTCGGAAAAACAGAAACGGTAGAAAATAAAATCTTAGTTGCTTCTTACAAACGAAAAAATACTTTTCAACGTTTCCATTTTGCTTTTTTAAATAAAATAAACCGACATTTATCAGAGAAAGAGCAATAAAACGAGATTTCCTTGAACTCGTAAGACAGGAAAAAAGATCTAATTGGACAGAAAACTAATGAAAACTAGTTTCATAAAGGGAAATAAGAATCGCTAGCCGAGAAGATGTTCTACTCTGATCCTACTTTTCGCGAACAATGATAAATGTAGCGGACCGTGGACCGTTGTGAGATCTCTATTCAAGGGAATTGCCACCAATCTTCATTGATGCATTTAAGTTTATGGCTCGTGCCAATTCGTGTCAACTGGCCTGACAACGCGTGGGACGTAAATTACACCTTGTCACTTCTTACAGGAAATTCTTTCGACGTCGATGCCACGAATCTTTTTGCTACGAATTTTCGTTGCTCGAGGAAAGCCTCGCTTTTTGGTTTATCAGAGATAGCTTCGCGATCGTTCGAACAAACATGCTCCTCGATATTGTAACAATAAAGCTGATTTATTGCCTGGATTCTTCTCTTTCATGGTGTCGCTCCTATCCACTTTTTTCTATTACGAATTGTTTCGCCAACGAGTAATTCATCTCTCCGATTGATACATCGTGGAAAACTCGGGACATGGTTCTTCCCAAAAATGTTTCTCTTCCGTCTGAGAATATTATTCCCTATAAATTTGAAATTTGTATTATTTTCAGGAATTTTGATCGTCAGCTTCGACCGATGATTTGTTTGCAAATTTCGTATACTTCGTATCCTCGGGTTTAAACAATTATTTCTGTGTAATATAATTTTGACAATTCTTTATCAATACGTCGAAAGGAAATTTTAAGTCGTATGCTTGTCGTTTTATTAATTTCATTGATTTATGTACTGTGAGAATGGAATTTAATTAACTTTCGCGTCGCTGGTATTTTGAGCTCAGCCTCTTTATAATTTATCTAGAATTTGTATTGCTATTTTGGAATATTATTTATCATACGTTAGATATCAGCAAATTTTAAATCATATCTTTGTTGTATAGATATTATACCTATCTTTACTCATCGAAAGCTGTACTTCGCAAATTTTCCACAACTTCCATATCTTTTTCAAGCATCTGATAATTTCTGCGCGTAATAATCTAAGAAATTCTCATTTCCGCAACTTTTCCACACTCGCAGTATTAGTTCTCGAAAAATGTCTTGCAGCTCTCTGCTTCGAAATCCTCGGAGGAGCTTAAAAGTAAGCGTTTCGTGCATTCGCAAATCTCCCCTTCTCCTTAAACTTCCTCCCGGTCCTTTGTTTTCCCCATAAACTTCCTGTATTCTCGACAGGATCCTCGATCCACTTATTTCGAAACGATCTCAGTCATTAGTCCTGCTTTTATTCCGCTTCTCGCTTTGAAAGTACAAACTTGCGAGTTGGTTCATTTGTAGGACACCGTGAAACGACCAAACGAATGGTCGCCCATAAGAAACTCGCCCCATAAGAATATCTCGCCGGTGTCTCTTCGCGAGACAACCGAGCCTCTGCTGTTGTGTTTTACGTCCGGTTCTCGGGTTTACAGCAAATGAAACGCGAAGAAGTTGCTCGTTAAGCCGGGCTCGTTCTAAGAATATCCGTTTGAATTAAATGGACGCGCGACGTCGCGAACAATTTCAATTTTACGCGAAAGTAGGACCATCGTATGAGAATTTCGCTTCTCTAATCGTGACGCTCTATCAGCAATATAGAAAATTGCTTTTCCATGTTCAAATTATTGTCCGATACCTATGCGTTCGTGCAGGTTGCAATTAATTTATTACCGTGGAATATCGAAGAGCCAGATCCGTCACAGAGTTACTTTTATCGTAGAATTTTCCCGCATTTTCACGAGCAGCCAATTTATCGATACGACGAATTTGCCATCGTATCTTTCAGTGTTCGTTTGTTTTAAACACTCCGGATTGTGTAGATGAAATTTCAAAATCGTGCCTTGTTTCCCGAATTTCCTAATACGTTTTCCTCGAGCGAATGTTCAGTTTGCTTCATCCTTGGGGAAATTTCGAATAAACGCAGAACATATCGAAAGATGAAACCGTAAAAGTATCGACAGAAATTAGAATCACCAAACAATGTCACGTTTTACGATACGATTTGCTGTTCGTCGAACTACGTAGCTTGGAGCATACAGGTTCGAGAAGCAACCGAAGTACGAAAATAAAATAATAACGCTAATAGCATCGATCGTGTGATTCGACGGCAAACAATTTGTTTTTAGGATCAATATTTAAAACGTGACTTTATTAACAGTATCAACATAGAACGTAGGAGGAAAACGCACGTGGTAAAACGGACTCGGCTAAAAACAAGATAAATAACGGAGACACATGATTGTACGTGAAAAAGTAGGAAATTAAATTTGCTATGGAAATGAAATTTGCTGGCAAGTGAAACATGTAAAAGCGTCGCATCGAAGTTAATGTAAACGAACGATGGACAAGTAAACTGGATATCGAGCAAATAAAGCGATTTAAATTCGCCGCGTGAAAAAATGTGTATCATTTGCATTTAAACAACTCGCTTATCTATTGTTTATCGTCACGATAGTGTTTAAATCTAATCGACAAACTAGATTCTTATCGCTGCTACATGCACGATTAGATAGTTTACAATCTACTTTTAATCTCAATCCTATTGGCCAATATTTATATAACAAATAGTAAAAATTAAATAATACAGAGCCGGCTATTTTCCACTCATAAAGATATAAATAAAATTTCTGGCTTCTGATACAGACAGATCGAATTTTGTCAAACGTAGGAATTTTTTTTTTTTAAATTATTAGCCATCGATAAGATGAAATAAACGAGTTCAAAAACCTGTACAGAGCAAAAGAAATTGTACGATCTACGATCAGTGAATACTTTCATAACGAATAAATAGAATTATCGATTGTTTATATTAATATCGTCGCTTTAATTAATATTTCTTCTCTCTTGATCTTTTTTCAGAACGTAAAAATTCGCTAAAAGTTAGCAATTTCCAACAAAATCCAATAAGCCGAAACCCAATTATAAAGTTATTATAAAACCCAATAATTCCGCATTAACAGAAAAAGTGCGTGAATCGCAGTGTACGTTTTCTGATTGAATAAATAAAGTGACCGTTCAATCCAATTCGTTAACGTACACAATGCATGTTTTAATTAAGAATTGTATCGTTTCTTCGTGTTGCTTTAAAATCGTTTTAATAAACACAATAATTCGTTCGAACTCATAGATCATCAACGAAATCCAATAAAAAGATAATTCCAATTTTTGATAACAATAAAGTCGTATAGAATATGCGAATATTGCAATGGATATGGTTTTACGTTTGCACCGGTGATGCACTGTGAAAGAAATTTTGTCCCGGTTGTGGCGCATTTTTAGAAAATATGTCAGCGTTTGAAAAATGAAAAAAAAAAAAAAATGAAGAATAATAGGTTAATGTGGAATCCTTCGAACACTTTGAATTATAAGGAAAATTAATCTAGAAATGAATTCACGATCTGATAACTGTATCATATCGACATGGTACGATACATTGGTCCTTAATGATTAAAATAAGATAAATCCCATGGATTAAAAAATTGTCTACGATTTACTTGTTTAGATAATCGTGAACGCCGCACAAATGCAATATAATATTTTGCAGAAGTTAAAAGTTAAATTCTACTGTGTATTTAAAAAACAGAATACTCGATATTAGCATCAAATATTGGAACGTTTGGCTGAAAAGTTTTCTGTAACGCGAACGACTTGGATAACATCGTCAGAAAAATGTGCGCAAATGCACAAAGCAATATATTTTTTTTCAAAGGTCATAGTGTACTATATTGAAAAGAATAACGATTATTTAGTAGGAAATATCTAAATTTTAAACTAAAGGATTTTTCTATAATGTGAATGACTTAGATAAGATAATATTGTCGTAACGTTGTAAAATAGAAGTGCGCAAATGTAACATGTTGCACAAGTTAAATGTTATGATGTAGTATGTTTGAAAAAAATTATGATTATTAGTATGACATATTGGAACATTGGACTAGAGAATTTTCTCTAACGTCAATCATTTAAATAACATTGTCGTAATATCGTTAGAAAAAAGTGCCCAGGTATAACGTAATATTTCACAAACGTTAAATACCACGATGTAGTACATTTAAAAGAAATATCGAATATTCTAATTTTGGACTACAAATTTTCTACAATATCCAACGACTTAGATAACATTGTCAGAACTTTATCGAAAAGAAGAGCGCAAATGTAATATTTTATAAAAAAATGAAGTATTACGGCATAGCGTGTTTCGATCTATTGCGGTAGCCAGGGAAAAATCTATAAAATTCGCCTGGCGATCAACCTGTTAATATTATAAAACGACTCGTAGTATAGGCTACCTACCTAAAACCTTCTGCTGCCCGCTTATCAGCAGTCAAACGACAAAAAAAGAAAAATATGGCAATATGTACAATATTTGCCGGAGCGTAGTCGCATCACGCAGGTACACGCTGACTGGATCAGCGTATAAGCAACAGCTCGAGGCATGGCTGCCGTCAGTTCACAGTCGGCACGCGACCAAAGAGGATCGTTGCTGACGATTATGCGCGAGTGATGTGTCCTTGGTGCAGGATACGCGCCAGGACGACAGAAATTGCCTGTTTGTAATCCGAAATCGAACAATCGTGTCAGTTAACCCGAGATACGCGTAACAGTCAGATCGGAAGGCTGTTGTGTGTTTGAAACTGATGTAGAAAATTCGTGAAAGTTAAGATTGTTTGAACGTGTGTCGAATTCTGGTATAATTTCGCCTTTTCAAATATTCCCACGGTTCTTGTGATTTGATAATAAAGTTTCAGTGCGTTTGAAGTGGCTTGGTGACGGTTTGAAGGAGTTTGTAATCTCAGATACGATAATCGTGTCGGTTAACGCGAGATACCCGAGCAGTCCGTCAGACAGCTGTGTGCTTCAAACGCACGTAGAATATTCGCGACAGTTAAAATTCTTTCAGCGTGCGTCAAGCTTTCCTATCTTTCCGCTTTTTAGATTCTCGCAGTTCCAGACGTTTCATCGTGTCTCTGGTTTTCATGGAGTTTCAGTGCGTTTGAAGTGGTGGTCGCAGAAGATTTGAAGAAGACCGGCGAAGATCTGAAAAAGATTGGCGAATAAGGGGATTAAAGTTTCTTTTACGGGTTTGAGGTATCGTAGAGATTCAAGGTTTTCAAACGCCCTTCCGAATTTTAGTTCGTAGCTCTTAGCTATGGTCGAGTTAAAGCTTGAAGGAGTTTATGCTATTTGAAGGAAGGTTTCGAGGTTCTTGTTTGAAGAAGTATCGAATTTGCGGATATTTTTACGATTCGAAGTACCACAATTCGTGAAAATATAATGTGTCATAGAAGCTGGAAAATCGAACGTTTTATACTTCCTTATTCTAAACTTTTATATTGTTTAACGAGCATAATTGGATATTTTACTCCAACCAGTACTCGGATACGATGACTTAAAATCGATCTTGAAAGTGGAAACTGCAATTTGAACATCCCAATGGGTCCAATTTGAAACGTTATCCCAATTTCGTAGAAAACTCTAAATCATCGATCTCAAATAAAATACCTTTGATTAAAATAAAAAGTCAACGATATTTTCAATGAATCTTTCCTATCAAGTATCTTAGAAAATATTTTCCAAGATTTGTAGGGTTTCCAAAACTAATAACGACTGATTGGAAAGTTTCCTCTGGTTTTCGATGATTGGCAGTCTCTTGAATCGACAACTACGATTTCAACAGAGATTAGAACAGAGAAAATGGCGAATAAATATTTTTGTTCCGCGCTCCAATTACACGTCGGTCACAACACGTTGTTGTGTGATGATCTTACGAGGCTAGGAAGATAGCGAAGACACTACAAACTGTAGCAAAAACCGGTTGAACGTTCTGAAAATTGGAATAAATAATTTTTCTACTGCTCAGTCATGGCTTCGTTTAAAGTTGATAAATATTCTATGGAAATGAAAGTACTCTTTAACAGAAACGCGGTTTGAAAAATTATTATGTATTCGTCCTTTGCCTTGTTTGAATTTCGTTCTTTTTTATTTGAAAATAATCGTGTTTTAGAAACTTTGTAAAGATTCCACGAAACTTAAATTATTCCTACTTTTTAAACTTATAGCTGTAATAACTTGAAACTTATAGCCTTGATAAATTCTCCACTTATTTTTATTCTTATTACTTCCAAGTATCTTCAACGTCGTCTGCTTCAATGAAACTACAAATATGTTTTAATTAAACGCTACTTAACCAAACGATAAAAATCCATGGACGCGATATTCATCCTGGAAGGAGTAAAAATGGTCGTTAAAAAATTCGACGCCGATTCGATAGAGACTCGACAGTAGAAATTTACAGTCTCTCGTGAAAACGGTGGTTTCCTCGTTATCAGGAGGCTTGTGTCGATAGATGTCCGTATCTATGCAAACATTCGTCACTGATCGAAGCGTATGAAACCCGGAACGTATCGGTGTCGCGATTATCGATCAGGTTTCTCGTGTAATTTCCGATCGTAGCGCGTGTCTACACACCAGCCAATTTGTTTCCCACAATTATTTCGTTCCCATCGACAAGAAAATAGTTACAGCTCCGGTTCGTTTGATTGAATAATCGACGAACAAATTTTCAGGCGTAATTTCGTCGTTGCTTTAACTTATTTTATTTAAAATTTCATTTCCATTCGTCGAAGATGATACAAATAAAATTTTGGGCCAACAGGCAAATTGTTATTCGTCATAGTTTAGTCAGTTTCCATTTCTACAACGATCTCTTCGCTTGAAAATGTGTCTTCGTTGATTGAACGTTTTCAATATCATTAATTCGTGGACAAAAATAAAAATTAGGTTAACATAGTATACGCATTAACAGGTTTATTTTAATTTTCCAAAATACAGTCTCTTAGACAGTCCATCCAGGAAATTATTATTTCTAATCTATTTACAGATTTTTCTTAGTTGAAGATTTAAATATATTTTTCAACGTGATACAATGTTTAGTTATTATTGATAATTTATTGTTACATCGATGTAGATGATTTCTTGATTGGATCGGACACAGTACCAATTACCTACCGACAGGCATTGTTCCCTGATAATTATTCGAATATCAACCTGGACAGTGATTAATCGACGTTTGATTAAAGGGCGAAATTAGATGTCCGAGGATTATTCTCGCGTAATACTCTTAGAAACCTCTTCCACGAATAGGAACAAATAATTAAACGCGATTCTGATTGAAATAAAATTCTATCCGCTCCCTCCACCCTCCCGCATTGGTGTTGGTGTATCCCATTTGAGGTGTTACCGTATAAACTGGGTATTTCATTTAGCGTGGTAACGTTTCTGTCGAGAAAACACTGTGTAAATTGGATTTTATGAGGGATAGATGCAGCACGTTTCGTAAGTGGGAAATATTTTTCCAATGGATTGGAAAGTTTATGGCAGACGTGACGTGGATGTAAATTGGTAGAACGCGATGTAATATTTTCGTTAAGTTTCTAATGACAATTTATCGTAGGATTTTGTAGAAAAGATTGTAAGACAAACATGTCAATGGCATTTAAACATTAAAGTTTTAACAATTTTCAAAAAAATGAAAAACTTCAGGTATATTTCAGGTCATTCGTTTAGAAACGAATTACATAGTTTGGTCACATTATTCAGTCTATTTAAAAAGTCAACTCTCTGCTCAACTTTGCTCTCGATAGAAAGCCAATCTTCTACCACAAACATTTTGATTCGAAAACGAAACTAAAAATTCCAAAACGCAGCTATAATTGAAGAGTAACCTGATCTTTCGTTTTCCTGGAAATTCCTGAAAAAGAAACAGTGCTAAATTTTTGCTGCGAAATTTATTCCTCGTATCAACGCCGAACCAGAATCCAATTATTTATCTGTAATTAATGATATCGATATAGGAGAATAACGAAATTTTTCGCGTTTCTCGGTGGAAACCGGCGTTAAATCTTCCTGCAAAATTTATAACATTAACATGGCGGAATATCCTCGAATTTATAACGTCTCTCGTTTCTCCATCGCCGTTAAAATCGCCGCGAAAAATAAATGTAAACTGGAAAAGTAGAACGAAAGAACCGAAATTAATCGTTGGCAAAAATTTCGAAAAACCCACGGAGAGGAGAGAATGATTTGTACTCACGAACCATTGAAAGACGGTTAAAAGCGCCGTGACTTCCTCCAAGTCTCATTTCCCCTTGCTAACGGCTTCAAACGCGAACTTATCGAGAGCAAAGGTGGATGAGTTGCCGCGATGTCGACGCGTAAAACGAGGATTTCCATGGAAATGGAAAAAGTTCCAGGTGGCTTGAACTCTGGGTGTTTAAATTTGGAACGTCTTCATGGGAGGTCGTGGCAGATTAACTGTGAACCGTTGATGGATAAACGGGTATCCCGTTGGGATATGAAACATGCCGCATTAAAATTAGAAAGTCTGTTTCATTGGCCATCGTAAGTTATAAGATATATGGTTATATGACTTAGTTCTGCACAGTCTATGAATAACTTGTTCAAGCGGCGTCGGCGTATCGCAACTTTTAATATGTTTCACAACGTCTAACAATTTTTCTGCGTAGAAATATCTCGCAGAATATGCATTTCTATGGATATTTATTAAAATTAACATTTTTTTTTTGATAAATATATCTTTAGATTCTTCTTGTACGCAGGATTTAACGTCGCGTCAACTGCAGCGTAACAGCTGCTTATTATCAGCGTCGACAATGTGAGCGGCGAGAGTACTACTACTTAGATTTTCTAAATAGCGAGACATCTTTCAGTGTGAAGGAAACGCTTGATATTTGATCTTTATCGCAGAGATCTTCGTTCAAAGAGTCTTTGATCTGGTATTTATTGCCAGAGTAATTGTATCTCTAGCAACGTGGAAAGATGTGTTTGACAATGATTTGACGAACGCAGGTTTCGCAGTTTGCTGGGTTAGATCTAGAGATTGCATATACACGTGCGAGTTTTTCTGAGAAACCTGTGACCAATTCTAAGTCTGTTTGGTATAACTTGGTCGTCGACGATCGATGTTCCTCGTAACTAGGTTCTGGTAACTTGTTAAAAGGCTGTTCGTTGATTTGCAGTGCGTATGAAACGTACTTTGTCGTAAAGTGTGTTTTGTTTTACGTAAAAGAAATTTTTCCGCCGCGTGTTTGTAAGCTCTGGTTCATGGAAAACGTCTTCCATCGGAAAATTTTCAGTTTCACGCAAACCTTTGCATATTGTTCATACATATGGAAATGGGAAAATAAGAGAACTTTTTTCCAATTTATTTAACTTTAAATGTAAATGCGAAAAGTTGTTAGTGCAAGCTTAATATTGGAAAAGAGAAACGTCTAAAAATAGGAGAGTAATAAACGAATCTGCAAAGTATGTCAATTTTAGCTTTTCAATGCGAAAGTCTTCTACCGATATCGCGAAAAAAGGAACGTCAATATTCGATTAAACTGCGATCCAGCTTACCAACCGCGCCGACCACAAAGGCAGTAAAATGTAATAAAATGATTAAAAAATCCCAGAAATACTGCGAGGGGATGGTTTAATGCAGAAAGGACCCACTCATAATCAAAAAGGGACGAAATAGAATTTCCCGAATATCTTCCCACGAATTATTCTCGCGGTCCCGTTCGCTAACTCTCCATTAAACCAATATATTTCATTTGCAATATCTTTCAGTCAGTCCATGTTACCAAAAATCCTATTTTACGATATCGTAGTTGCTTGATGACGTTCCAGCGCATTATTTGGTAATAACCGTGGTGCAGGTAGTAAACCAGTAGAAAGAAAATTCTTATTTTGAAAGCCAGCGAATGCTTATACAGCTTGGGCCACGCAATCGTTTCGGGCTATAACTCTGTTACCGGTGTAGTTGCTGAAAAATGTTGAAAGAGAAAGACGAATGGTGCGAAAAGTAATAAATTTTGTTTAGAACTGCGATCTACGATTGCATTATTTCCAGAAATTGAAATGTACACTTTTTTTCGTACAGACAGATGCCTTCTCGTCACTGTACGTGGAAAATCATCGCGGTGAAATGGTGAAAAAATAATTGGTTATGGAGATATTTAAAAAAAGACGTCCTTGTCGAAGAAAGAATCGCGTGGCCCATGCTGTATATTCGTTGGATATCAATGTCAAGCTTAAATCCGAGTTTGATTTATTTACAGAGAGACGACTTGTTTCCGGGTTAGTCTAGGGAAGGTAATTGAAAGTTGGTAATAGTTTCACTTGCAAAGGAACGAGATATCTGCTTTTTTTAAGCCACAGGAAGCTTATGTTTTTGCTTCAAATCGATGTTAGATTCAACTTTGAAAATTGCAACCTGATCAATTGTAAATTTAATTGAATTTCTTAATTTTAACCAAAGAATAAACATACTTAGAAAGGATCACGTTTGGTATAAACATACTTAGAAAGGATCACGTTTGGTATAAACGAAATACATCAAAGATCGGATAAATTTGACAAAAAGTAGCTCCTCTACGCTTTGAGAATTCTTTCGTGAAGAAGGAATATTCCCTCGAGAAGCGGCTTGTCCCTCGATGAAAACCGACAGTATGGTATTTACGCGCGGCATCGCCTTCAAACTCACGGCGAGCTCTTTTTTTATAGTCCGCGGGAGTTACCGAAACCGTGACATGAAAGATGCATACACGTTTCGCAGCCTCCCTTTGCCTCTTTTTTCCTTTCGCCATTTGTAACAGCCTTTCTACGAATTTTACGTTGCGTGAAATATTTTACACAGTATGCGAGCGAGCGTCGCTTGGGAATTACAAGAAGAGAACGCTTCACGCGTATCTATTTCCTCTTTCCACGTTTCCAATTTCTCTGGCCGAATTTCGTGCGCAAACTTGATATCGAGGGCTTTGGTAAAAATTGATAATTAATAACTTGTAATTGAGATTGGTAGGTTAGTTGAAAGCCGATACGACGATTACGATGAGGAGAGAAATATATTTTAGGGGATATTCGGCCTAGAAACTTAATACTGATGAAAAGAAATTTGATATTATGAAAGTCGATAATAGCTGGTAGCTAAGATTGGCTGTTGTACCGATCAAAAATTACATAGATTTTTTAGGAAAGAAGTATATTTTCGTATTGCGTATTGGCACGAATTAGGAGAAATTGGATTTGCAATAGCAAATATTGGTTTCATAAAGAACACTTGTATGCTTTTAGTATCTGTGAAAACAGGCAACATCTGATAGTTGCAATGTTAAATTCCTCCGTTTCGAAACATACAGTGGCGGTCAATTTTAGAAAATTGATTTATTTGAGAAAAACGATTAAAGATCTTCAGAATTTATTCCGTTGTTATATTCATTAGAAAGTTACCGTTAAAGTGGTATAGTTGTACTCGTAGGGAAATAGGAATTTTAAACCTCCTTCTGTCCGTCACTGTACTTTTCCATGTTTTTCGCGTCTTTATCAAAATATATAAATCAACGAGTGACACTTTTAAAGCCGCAATTATTGGTGACATCATTCCTCCGACGTTGTTTTCTTCTACTTTACGATACCGCGCGTTATCAGACTCGTTAATTAAATATCCGAACAATTGTTTTCGCGAATACTTCCATATTGAAATTACGTCTCGTCGTTTGACTGTATTTTCTGTCGGAATCTGCCATTCCGCTTACGTAAAAGAGAGGAAGAATTTCAAAGTTTTGGAAAATTTTTCTAAACGACACATCCTCTCGGGTGAAGAAACAAGAGACTGTAGGATTTTTCTTGTTCTTCCTCGTCTAACAACTTGTTGTTCCCTTTATTTTTGCCACGCGCGCGATTTGAATTTAAAATTGGTGAAATATTTCTCCCTTGCCTGGTGTTTTGGATTATTCTACCTTCTCCCACGGAATTTATCAACTTCCCGTCTTTCAATGAGATTCCTTTGTCGAGGAGTAAATTTTGATAAGCTTGATATATGCCTATAGTCTCCTTATGAAAGAGATTTTAATTCGCGATACGAGAAAAATAAATTCTACGTGGTTTTATTACTTTACCATGAGATTTTTCTATTCGAAGCATTTCATAGCGTTCGGAAATATAGAATGCATCGTAGATATATAAGTCGCGTATTTTAAAAGAGATATATCTATGACAATGGCTGTTTGATTTATTTTCGATCCGAAAGAATTCGTTAAGTTTGAAGGTAAAATACAAGATATATATATATATAGTTTTATTTTACGTAAACATTTACTTAAAAAATAAATACTAAATATTTACTAAAAACGTTAGAAGTCTTTTTGATTGTCAAAAGATGAAAATGTAAAAATTTGTGGTGCACAACAGTGTCAATAGCATTAAACAAAAAACGAATTGATAGAATACTATTAAAATAGCGGAATAAAAAGTATCGATATCGTAAATATACGAATGTCGTAGTTAGAAAAGAAAGTATCGAGGCTCTACTGGAATAAAAAATTGGAAAAGCAAGTCCATAGAATGAAATTGATTTGTCTATTTTTCTATCCACCCCTATTCTCTCTTGCAAACGTTGGAAGTCATTAAACGAGCAAACAGTCGCATGAAAAAAAATTCCGTTTCAAGTGTTCCCTATAGACGCTAGGCGATATAAAATCGTTCATGGACAAACGTATAGGCGTCGTAATATCTTTTTACGACTGTTCGATAAATCGAAATCGACGTCCAGCGAATTTTCGTCGCACGGTTATACCAGAAGGGACGAAGCAATTTCGCGTTGAACGTGTACCGTTCGATTAGCTTCGTTTCCTGTTTCTGTCTCGCACGCGACTTCCGTGAGACTTGGCCGTCTTTTTCACCGAGGCCAATTAAAATAAATCGCGAATTTTTTTAAGTGGCCGCGGTACTTTTCGCAATTAGTTCGGATTAGAGCAAACGAATATTCGTTTCAACGAAGCGTCGTTTCTTTGGATGTCGACGTTTCCTTTTTTTTTTTTTTTTAGGAAAAAAGTCGATTTTTTAGGAAATTTTTTGAGAAAAAAGAATGGAATAATAAACGATGTTTTGGACGATTATTAGCCGAAACTTTATCATCGAATAAATGACGAAAACTTCGTCTATTCCGATATCTCTTGTTTTCCTCGGAAAACTGGAAGAATGTCGATTTCTAATTCTAGAAAATTGCTTCCTTTTGGAAGAATATGTGTTTGGAACGATAATATCCCAAGGAAACTAGATCAACTCGAATATTACTGCCACAGAATGGCCGATGAAAGTTTTATTTACCGCTGTATAATTCTATTTTTCGGGAAATTGGTCGGGCAAATGGATTATGTGGAATATTTTCTTGCGACGCAGTAACATTTTTTGAACACAAGTACAAGTTCGATAAGAAGTTGTAGCACGAAAGGTATTTATATAATGGCAAGAACGTTTCAACGTTGCTCGATAGAATATTTTCTCGCTTTTTGTTCTTCGAGTCGGGAAGAAAATTGTAAATATCCTTCGAATTCCTTCGTAGTTTCAATTAGACGGACGAAGAATCCACGCGAATAGACAGCGCACAAAGCCTCTATAAGAAGATGATAAACTTGCCACTTGTTTTTCACTAACTAGGAAACAGAATTCATTAACAAGAGTCTCGAAACCTTCTCAGAAAGCCACTTCGAAAGGGCGAAGCAAACCTAAAAGCTCGTCGTAAAGAAGCAGAAAGGGCTCGATAAAACTCAGGCAAACTTTTCAAATTAACTTCAGCGAATGAAACTCTTCCTTCGATTCGTCGAGGTCGGACAAAATTCCTGGACAAGAACAACAGCTGTAAAACGGAAGGAAAACAGTGCTGTATATACATGGAAAGTCGGAAAAATGTAATAAGTGGAAAAAGCGTTTAAAACTGTCCGAGCATAGAGCGATGGTTTAAGCGAGAGAAATTATATCATTTATGGAAAAAGGATCTTTCGTTAGATCGTAAGCACAAGATGAATGATTATCCTATTTTCGTGCCATGCGACGTGTCCTTGAAATTGGCGCGCCGAGATTCTGGCACGATGAAAGTGACGCTTCCGCTTACTTCGTTCAGAAGGCACAGCGGTTGCGTGTCCACGTTATCCAGGGCGAAACCTCATCCAAAATTGGTCTACGTCGCCGTTCCGTAAGTTTCCAAACGATTTAACGTATTATTTATCAAGAAAAATTTGTCTTCTTCAAAGAAATAATCGCCATTGCGTTATTCATAGAAATATTGTATTTATGGTATTGCATAAATGATACGTTCAATATTGTGTTTAATATTTCAAATGTTTGTATCTTCGATTTCTGTCTTCCTGCGGAAGAGAAGAATATTTATAGAAAGAATATAGTTTAGAAAGAAACATTGGCCGGATAATTTGGCATTACATCGACAGCAAAAAAAAAAAAAAGAAACAATTTTTTTAGGAATGCTGTTATGGACAGAGAGTAGCAGAGACAGTGACGAAAATGAAATTTTAGAACCGATATACAGTAGGTGCAAAATGAGAGGGAGGGGGAAATTGGCTAGGTATTTTGGCATCGTTATTCGTAATTAAAATAATATAATTGAAGCTGTTGTATGAAACGTGTGTATCGGTGAACAAACGTGAAATTCATTTGTACTGCGTTAGAGAGTTCAGTTAAAGACCTGATCCTTTGGCCTTTGCTGGCGAAAGAATCCATTAGGAAATGAGCTGGAAATAATGAGCAGACCAATGATCCCTTTTAATTAGTCGTAAAGCGATCTAAGAGCAAGGCAGAGAATAGAAACTATACGAGCAATTAACCTAATCGAGAACGATTCGTGATCGAAGGAGATTCATATCGTAGTTTCACCCAACGATCGTTACATTTAACTATCGACCAGGATAAATTGCTTCTGGTTCTCTGTACACATATTTATCCGTATATCGAACTAACCGGATAAATCTGAAACAATTAAGTCGTTGTTCCCGTGCAAACATTAATTTGATCGATTAATTTATCAACGAATATATTATTCATCGAGTAGATATACAGGGTGGTTGGTAACTGGTGGTACAAGCGGAAAGGGGGCGATTCTACGCGAAAAAAGAAGTCGAAAATATTGAATAACAATTTTTCGTTCGAGGCTTTGTTTTCGAGACAATCGACTTTGAATTTTCGCTCGGTACGCGTGCGGTACGTTATAACGGATCTCACTGTAGATCGTTGTCTCGATGGAAAAATTAAAAAAAAAAATTTTTTATTCTATATTTTTGACTTCTTTTTTCGCGTAGAATCACCCCCTTTCCGCTTGCACCACCAGTTACCAACCACCCTGTATATAGTCATTCGAGTTTGAGCTTTGCGTCACAATGCACTTGCCACGCCAATCGATAGCGTTGCCTTTAACCATTACTCAATGTGTTTTACATAACGTGTTACGGGTGCGGCAGCCGCGAAACGGAAGTGGCTTTTAATCACTTTTTTATTGGCGGCCCTGCTCGAAAAACCAATATTAGCTGTTGAGGCTTGGCCGTGCCGTAGATAAACGCCAAGATTGTCCCGATGAGTTTGCCCAGGCAAGCATTCCTCGCAACAGGTCTTCTTTCAGCTGGTTCATGTCTAGAAACAATCTCTTTGAAGATTTCTTTTTATAGAATTTTTCCGTCCGCAGGACTTGCTGCAAAATAATGAAATGTTCGGAGCAATTTTTAATAATTATTATTGGGTCATGCGATTTCGATTTCCGCAATTTTACGATCAATTATAACGAAACGTTTATCACTTTGCAGGTTCTGATCTTTTTGTTGGTTTATTTAAAGTGTTATTAGCGATGATTTGGTTAATGCTGTCTGTAAGACGTCTGAAACGTAATATAAGGTAGTCGAGTGTGTATTTAGATTGAAATACGAGAGTTAAACGTTGAAAGATTGGAGAGCAAGTAGAGTCTGGCGTTAAGTAGAATTGTCCGGTCGTGGCCAGACACATACTCGGTATCTCATATGGATTTGTAAATTGCACGGACTAGTTTTAAAATTCTCTTCGCTGGTTTTTTTAAGATTCATAACGATAGCATGGATTGTTTAATGTTAACAAATATTCCTTGAATATTCAACTTAACTTCAATTGTTAAATATTACATGGGATTAATATTAATGATCCTAGAACCTTGGAAATTTCTTCCTTTCTTCTTAATTCTCTATGCAACGTTGCATTAACTGACAAATTTCATTTCTTTTTATTTAATTCGTAAAAATCGTAGAAATTCTCTTACAATGTTTCGAAGGGATTTAAATAAAATTATTAACGCTTCGCTCGATTAATAAACTATCGTTACAATTTCCCCATTTAAATAAATCAGATTACAATTACACGAAAAGTTGACAAACTTACGTAACTGTTATTTAATAAAAATTATAACAACTTGGCCGTTAAAAAGAATTCGGAGTGAGACGAAATGAAACAAGGGACGCTTATTGGCGTTCTCTTTCTCTGGTCACTATTTAGCGATTGAATAGCAAGGCCGTGGAATTAATCGTAGCTTACATAATGACACGTAATGACGATTATCGAGAGCAGGAAGACGAGACGTGGTTTCTGGTCAACACCGACGATCATGTGAACGAAAAAATGTTAATCAAGCCATTTAGTTAATTAGGCCCGTCTAACGAGCAAATTGATAACGATCACGCCGATTACTATGACGGATAATTATTTCATGACACGTTCGGGCGCAGTTTGTCTGAGAAGATCGGAATTAGATTCATCTTCATGAATTTTCATTTCGTTGCGTGTAATTTCTGCAAAATTTTCATTAAAATTGCCATCTACGCGTTTTGAATTGTTAATCAGCTGCTCTCTGTATAATTTTTTTCTTCGTCTAGTTACGCTGTCTGGAATTTTAAGAGACGCTTCTGTACTCTGGTAGTTTGATAATAGATGCGAAACGAACGAATTTTCCTCGAATTTTCGTCGTGCAAAGTTTCTGAGAAATATAAATTAATTTCACAACGCGCTTTTCGATTCGTCTTCTAATTCCAGCTTTCTATCGTTTTAGGTAAAACGTTCAACCTTTTCGATTTACGCGTTTAGAATTATTCTGGTAACTGCACTGTTATTATCTTTCAACCAACTATTACTTTCCAATCTCATCGACCAATTTTCATAAATTTGGTTCCTTACAAACAAAGTGGACGTATAAGATATAGTGTATTTTTTGCGATAGATGAACGACAGGACATGAAAAATGTGTATCCATGTAACGTGTAGCTTAACCACGTACATTTGTCGAACGTAGCCTGAAGAAAATTAAATTCGATGCCTGTTGGAGATGCAAGGAGACACCATCGTTGCTATAACGAAGATATTCGACCAGTATACTTTAAAAGCTATTTATATCGACGATATGCAACGACGAAGATGTGTTGCTCTTAGAAGCTTCGTAACTTGCTGAAAATTCTAATAGAAGTTTGTTGCGAAAGTTGTGCCTGAAGACAAAGTGTATACAGTCTGACTTGAACACTATATGTTAATTATTTTCTATGTTGGGTAAAATAATTGCTGAACTTTTCGTAACAGGATATTCTCGTTTAAAATAGCGTGTTTTCATTCTATTTATTTTAATTTAGATAGTCTCTGGTAACAAATATGATGCTTCCGTTTAATTTTGACTAAATGTTGAACACGATTCTACTTTATTAATTGAAAATATTTCAGTTGTTAATTTAATCATTCAAAAAATATTACAAATTTATTCATCCGCCGAAGCTTCGAATTTGTAATCTCGTGTCATTGCAAATTTCTCATAAATCAGTTATAACCGAATCGAATGCATTAGGTGAAAATTACACGCTAAAATCATTCGTGAAATAAAAGAAAGAAGTATGTTTAAGAATTTGTAAAAATTATCCCTTAAAATTTGCATAAAGTAAGAGGAAAAACAAAGGAAAATATGCTTAAGGATCGTTTTCTTTTCTGTTAACAGTTTCGACGTGGGAAATGGAAGCTCAAAGGCAGACAGCAGCGCTACGGGCGACAACGCATCGCAGAATCCAAGTTTGGTGCTGCAACAGCCACAACGACGAGAAAGCTTCCTGTATCGCAGCGACAGCGACTTCGACATGTCACCAAAGTCGATGTCTCGGAACAGTTCGATCGCAAGTGAAAGGTGAGCCTATGAAACTATGCTTTCTGCTTTAGGTCCTTATCTCGACTCGAGGAAAACATTTTTTATTTTTTAATCTTTTTCTCTGTGTCGGGATAACGGGGATCTAACCTTGTAAATAATGAATTGGGAATGTCGGATTGTTGATACGGTGTTCGGTTTGTGATCGTGATTGTTCAGCTTCGATCAGATAAATTTTCCATCTAATAGAAACTGCAGACCTCGTTATGTAAATTGTATTGCAGTAGAAATGGTCGGTTATGGTCAGACACCGGATACTTTGCATTTTAATCGAACGAAATACAGCAGAATTTTTATATTTTCGATAACGAATGAATTCGTTGTATAATAACAATTTTCTGGGCTTTGGAAACTCGAGTAAATTATTCGTAAATTGTTTAATTCGGTGTAGAAGATATTTGGTTTCGTGAGTTTGCATTTAAATATCTCGAAAGAAGTATTAATAATAGGTAGAATTAAACAAGGATCATCAAAAACTTCTAAACTCATTTGGTACTTCGTCCGATAGAGAAATAATGTTTCGTCTAGAATTAATTATGTATTTACACTGATTGACGTATTGAAGTAATCTGGCGATTGGCGCGCGGTCGCGCGAAATTCCTAATTACTGGTTATTCAACGGCAAACTATAGCTGGTAATGAAACGAACTTGGTATAATTTACGCCCACGTGAATTACGAATTCCTCTTGACACGATGCCGTTAATGAAGTCATTTGTAAACACGACCGTGATAATTGGCCTGTTGTAACGTAATGCGCCGCCTGTTCATGAATAATTGAACGGAATTAGATATCGAACGTTGGATTTGCGTGTATCCACTATTATTTTATCGATTGATTAAACTATGTAACTCTCTTAATCGTTAGAATCAAACACTGTCCTGGGATTAATTGTACGAAGCAACTTTGTATAACTTGAATCTGCATTATCGGCTATTCAAACTTTATTGTACCGACCGTAAATGTAACTTTAATTATGTCGGTAATGTAGATTGTGCCGATAATCGTAGTTTCAGACGCAATTGACTGAATTTATCGACAATGATAAAGTAGGAATCGTATTGTTTTCATGGTTATGCCATGTTGAGAGCGTCGTGAGTATTTCAATGAACCGACGACTGGTTTGTCGGTATTGTAAAGTATCTTATGAGCGGTATATCGAGAGAAAGGATAAGACAAATACATACGGTAGTCAATTTTTTGAATATCTGACCATGATCACGTTAATTCTACTGCCTCCAAGATAAAAATTTCTTGCCTTACAAATTTTTATATCCAACCACGCATGTGTGAAACGTGTCTTGCATTCGAAAAGAGTTCACTTAACAGAATTATCACTATAATCAGGAATAATATTCTACATAGAAATCTTTTTTCTTCCGCAATTCTGGTTTTTGAATATAAATAATCGAATGATGCATCCTATCACAGCGTATTCGTGCTAATATTAATAATTGTGCAAGAACAGTCTGCGATCTCTCTTCCTCTTAGTGTAGCTTGATAAAATATCGTAGCTTTCTATGGTGTTGATGCTTAACATATGTTTCTATCTTCTATTTTTTATTATATCACTTGTTTGTAGTCTTTGTATATAAAATTGCAGCAAGGTTGTGAAAATATATTGCAAATGTCTTGCAATAAAAAGAAATATACTCCCTGCTCTGTTAAACAAGGATGAAAATCCTGAAAAACTAAACTGCGTGGAAAAATCGATAGAAAATGTAATACCTGTAAATTGGACAAATTTCTATATACAAATTTTTAGATCACAATTCATTTCTACAAAAAAAAATTTGGAAAGATATTCGTACGGAAATTTTTAAGTTGGTAGTTTTTCGTCTTCCAAAGATTATTTTCCATAATATAATCGATCGTAAAAATAATAAAAATTCTTTCAGAGATATTTTATCTTTTTATTCCGAGTATTCACGCCTTGTTGCACGCAACGGAAAAGAATCTATTTCTTTTTTTTCTTATTTTTTAAATCGCAATGAACGGGTGCGGGGTGTGATAATGCGAATCATATTTGTGATCCTTGGGTTGCAGATACAAAGAAGCAGAGGTTGTTATGGAGCGACCGTATGTACACGATCCTATTATATATTATATATCAGTTTCTCTCGTTTCACTTCACATATACATCTAGCCACAGAAACACACTTACAAAACTAATCGACACCCCTCGCCACGATAATTACGATCGCTATTAAATCGATCCGATTCGATTCGATTCGCTGCCTCTTTAACCGCTTCCTTTTTCTCTTTCTCTGTCACACACATATAGCGAACGAAACAGGGGTTGGCTAAAGTGCATGGAACCGTTCGCTATCCGAAAGAAAAGAGAAAAAGGAAAAGAGAAAAAAAGAAATTCTGCCATATACATATATAATTTTCGAGCTGAGTAGTTCAGTTACCTGTTGAGTTACTTTGTGGCGTGCTTTCAGTCGATTTTTCTTTGCCATCATCTTTGCTTTCGTTTCAATAATTTGGTAGATTAGAATCGCGATCTGTTGTGCAGGAAATAATCAGTTCATTCGCTGAATAATTCTCACTGTTATCTTAATTATTTTTTTTTTTTAATTTCAACCGTGTCAGATTTCAACCTTTAAGAAATATTTAAGTTGTATCTTTTTTTATTTTTGTACTCTGTAATTAAGTAGTGAAGGTAAATTACAAAGTCTAGAAGGAAAAACGTCATGTTGTTAACATAATCGTTAACCTAATGCGATGTTTTTTTCGAATATTTTGCAAACTATACGGAGTAGGAAAATATCTTTCGAAAAAAAGTTGTCTATGTTTTAATAACAAATTTAATTACGCAAACTGTTTCTCGAAATATTCTCTCTTTTTTTTCTCAAATAAGAAAAAATATAAATTGCAGGATAATCTTCAGTTTTATTATGATACATGAAAATTTGCAACTCTATCCGCTCTACAATTTCAATTTTTCAAGATTCGTATCTAAATTTTGAACATTCGTGGAATGGTTCCTTTCTGCATAACACGATCCAGTTACCATTATTTTCCGTTGTAACAATTTTTTGACGAACATTAATTATACGTTGTTCAAAGTAGAAACACGCAATTAGCAACCGTTCGAAGTAACAGCGATCGATTTCAGATTTCTTATTGGACGTTCGGATCTCTGTTTTCTTTTGTTCTGTTTTTCGGTTTCTGGGACAAATTAAACCCCGGGGACTTGCGTTGTAAATGGATTTCTCGCGAAGGCACATGGCAGAATCGCGCTGATAAAATCGATGCTTACGAACACGCGCGGCTACACGAGACGATACACGTGCATTGTTCCACATTTTCCCTCCTATTTTGTATCACGATAAACAAATAGCAGAAAGGAATAAAAGGGAGAATTACACCCACACAGCCAAACGAATTCCCCGATGAACGAGTTTGAAAATAATTGGCGTATATCGATTGTACGGATACTTTAATCTTCCTCCTTTGTAACTTTTTTTGTTTCGTTGTTCGTCGTTCTGTACGAAAGAAAATGGCGGGAAAAAAGGTTGTAAAAAAAAAAAAAAAAAAAAGAGGGAAAAATTTAGTAGTGAAATTGTTGGAAAAGTAACAAGTAGAGATAAACGTAGGGACGAGAGTGGAATTGTTTAGGCTGCGTTTATTAACGTAACTAATTAACGGCATGCGACGATTATAGTAGAAGGTTCTCGAATAAAAACGAATTGTCATTTTCAGGGTTTCAACAGATCCCAGTAGGTAAGTCGCATTATTACGTAATTTCAGTATGCAGTATGCTGCAACCAACAACGGTTTGTTGGTGCAAACTGTACACCTGAAAATGGATGACGCGTGACTTTTTTTTTTTTGAAGATACGTGCATTTTTTTTAATATATCAGGACATCCCATGAGCGATGCGATCTTTGGTCTTCCGGCTGTACTACGTGCAAATAAATAATTATCTCTCGACAATTGACAGGTTGTGAGTTTTCCTGTATTTTTTTTTTTTTTTTTTTTTATTTTTATAATTCACCATCTTTCTCTGGCAACTTTCAACTTGACTGTGGAAGAAATTCTAGAAGAAGAAAACACGTATATCTTTTCAAACATAATCGTTTCATGTCCCTGAGAAGACGTGTATATTTTTGAAACATAACCGTGTCAAGGAATATTTTTCTATCGGATTTTCTGCAGGATTTTTTACACGTTTATCGTTATAAATAAATAAACAAAGGGCTGGCGATTGTTTGTTTTATAAACATTATAATCGTATTACTTTGGCATTTAAGAAAATAATCGAGGTACAAGCTGACTGTAATATATTCTTTATAGGTCAGTTTCTTATCCGAGCTTCCAAGTTTTCGTTTTATTGGAACCCTATAATCTTCTCTGTCTATCTCTTAGCAGACTGAAAGACAACTTCGATGGGTATCATAATACACTTTTTTCCAAGGATACACTTTCAGACAAAAGGACACGGAGGCGAAGTGTAGGAGGATGAGGTTTAAAAAAAGGAATTTACCGGAGATTAAAGGATCGTCATTGAAGTTGGGCGGCGGAGGCGGTTGGGGTGGAAACTATTATCGAACTTTCAAAGAATTTCCTATCTAAATTCTAGAAAATTTGTCTTCTTAATCTTTCGCAAAGTAGCTAACGTTGTTCCCTCGTTTTTTCAAATAATAAAATCATCGTTCCTTAATTAACGAGATCGTCGTTTCTTAAGCGACGAAATCATCGTTCTTTGCTTAATGAAATTATCCTTTGTTTCAATAATTGAGTAATATTCGTTTTTCCATTTACTTGCAAAGAATCGTGCGATTAGAATTCAGCATCGAAAAAATACAAACTTGGAACGTTGATTAAAGTAAATAAGGAAAAATAGAAGACTTTTTATCAAACGTGTATATGAAAAGTAAATTCGGAACGTCGTTTAAAAGCTGGAGAGAGACGAAACAGCGATAAAATTCGATATTAATCGAGACAGTATCACGGATACCCAGGGCTGTAAATATTTTCACGGTGCATCGAGTGCAGCAGCGAGTGCACCGCGTGTAAATATTTTTATCTCGACGAGAGCAAACAGCGTGCCGAGTGTTCGCTTCGCTCCATCTGTCGTAGCCGGATTATCGCCACTCTCGTGTCCAGTTTCGCGGAAGAATTTGCATCGTTCGTGCATTTTTTAATTTTTCGGCAGCCAGGTTTTCGCGTTTTATCGCTTCAGTTTTTAAACATTGATATTTTTCTCTTTGACCATTTCGATTGCGTTACATCGTTACACATTAGCTGTCATAATTTAGTCGCGTTATTCGTTATGACTCGGTCCTATCAGTTTCTTACAATTTAGACGCGTGGTATATTGGCTTGGCAACTAAATGATTGCGGATTTTGTCAATTCCACTTAGTTGCCGATCCAATAAAATTAGGGTAACACGACGGAGAAGCGATTATCTTGAAAGATACTTCAACTTTGATTCCGTGGGACACGAGGACCAAGAAGAAACGTAGAGTGACGCGGCACGTCGTTACTTATGGTCCTGTTAACGACAAAATCGTTTTCTTTGTCTCGCGTGTGACAAATTCTACAGAATCAAAGTCAAAATGTCTTCTAAACCGATCAGTGTCGAACCACGTCAGTCTGATACATTTTTCCGTAGAGCGACGAGAGGATTTGAAGAAAGTAGCGCTGTGGAAAATTCACGCGCCAAGAGAATATTATCCGGAACACGTAGTTCCCTTTCAACCGTTCGTCTTCTACCTGTTTCATTTTTCCTGGATTTTGTGGCATCGTAAAATCTTCTTCCAACGTTCCTGACAAACCTTTGCTTTAAAGATCCTTCGTAAGTTTTCCAACGATAAGCACGCGATTTTTTCAATTGCTGGCGGCGTTTCGTTCTTAGTCGAGTGGTTTCAGATCGCAGAGAAACGAAATTTTACGAAGCGCCACAGGTCAAAGCGGGAAAGTTACGCGGATATTGACGCGATGTTGACGAGATTGCATGGCGAACAATAGGAAGAGGAAAGGCGCGCGTTAATTACGGGCGCGCAAAATACTCGAGAGACGAGATGTTTACGAGGCTGTCGCGAGCAATTACGCTTTAACGGCCGCCATGAAAGAACCGTCTTCTGCTTCGTTTCTACGCTTTTACGTAACATCAATTTTCGTGACGAGTTATAGTCTTCCTTCTTAGTCTTCTGAACCCCAGGCAACCGTCTGAAATTTCCATCCTCATTCTCCATCCGAATATTTCATCGCGATTTTTATCCGTAAATAGCCTGTGTCTCGATCGAACTTTTTCTTCTTCTTATTTCTTTTCTTCTTCTTCTTTTTTTTTTTTTCGTTGTAATTTACAACCACTAAAGCGTATTAAAGTTCAACTAATTAGGTCGACTGTTGCGAACCATTAATTAACCAGCATGCGGAGGTCGCGGTTCACCTAGCAGATACGCGTGAGAAATCTTTTTATAAATATTTTTTAAATCACGTGCATTGTAAAGCTGTGTAAGCAAAGGAGTAGACCAAGTCTAAATCGAGGCAGATTAAATTGATTTATCATGCATTTATCATTTTCTATACTGTGTGTCACTGTTTCACCGGGAAGGTTGCAACACCTGCAAAAATACGAATGTTACGAAATAATATTTCGGATAAAAGTTGTATGGTGTCGAGAGACACGTACTCTGTTTTTTATCTGCTTCGCTCTCCGATCATCTTGGAACGTCCTGCAAACGCGATACTCGAATTTTCAAACGCGAAGCTCCATTTTTTTTTTTTTTTTCTTAAATATTCCCGTAGCTGACGTTCGCACGTTCTCGAAACGCTGGAAACTCGTAACGCGCGAACTTTAGAATTCGATATGCCATGGTACAGCATAAAAGACGTTTTTCACAACGCTGGTACAACGTTGCCGATAACGCAAGGTTGTAATTTTCTGATGTTTTCAGAAGTCGCTTCAAGTCGTTCGCTGTATCGCCCTGTCGAGTTTAAATCGATAGCGGATTGGTGCGAAAGACACAGGTTCGTAGCGTTTGAACGTCAACTGTCGCAGTATCTGATAAAATGTGGTAGTATCCATTGGAAAGTCGTAACGTCGCGTTTACGGCAGTTTCAAAATCGTTGCAAGGTACAACAGATAAAAGCACAGTACGTGCCCATCTTTGTCATACAACTTTCGTCACGTACATTTTTTCGTATCGTTCGTATTTTCCCGCATATGCGAACCTTTCCATTTAAACAGCACATGCTGCACATCTACCGAATAAAACGCAGCAAACGGTAAACGATGAATTCTTGTCGAGAAAGTCCTTGTAAACGTGCCTCCCTCGGCTAGACAATTTGTTTATTCATCGTGAACTGTTTCGTGGTTTCTTGTAATGACGGCAATCAGGCCGGATGAGCTTGGTTAATTACTACGTTGTGCAAAACCTTGTGGCAATTTAATAGCATTGTTGACAATATTGCGTTGCTGTAGATTGATAATAAAACGTGTACGTTTCTATAAATAGCGTGCTATCGAATAACATATAATTAAATTGATCAATAGGAGGAGAAAATTCTCGTAGCTATCGTTTCAGAAATTATTTGAATATCGTCTGACGTGGCGCATATATGTAGAGAAATATTTCCTTTTCTTAAATTGACGTTTATTTCCAACATTTTCTACATTTTTACTAGAATGTTTCGCGCGCTCTATAAAATATTTCCATTTTGTTACTTGCCTGAACGTATATTTTAATCAAAGCGACGAAAACAGTTAGAAGCATATTTATTCTCAGGATTTGATGAAAATTAAGAGAAATTAAGGAAATTTTCCCGGGTATCTCGGTGTACGTTCGATGGATCGCGTACTTTGAATTCAATTTCGAAGATAAAATATGTAGGCCGTGAATCGAACAGTTTGAATTATTTAGTATTTGGTATAGGTTAGTACTTACGTAAGTACTTAAGTTTCATATACTTGGAATAGACATTGTCGGATGTTCGAATATAGCAACGAATATTCGATGTAAGTCGAAGAGATCGCGAGTATCGTCCGGGTGTAGAAGAAAAGCTTCGTAGAATTGCTGCGACACGCGAGTAGAACGTTTTGTTTTTCGACTTGGAGAAAATTGAAACGTAGTTGAAGTCCAACGCAGTAGGGAAAACAGCGTTTAATTTGAATTCAAAGCCGTTTGACCGACGCTACATCTTAGCATAAATGGCGTAAAACAACAAATTATAAAATTACAAATACGCTTGTCGTTTATTCAAAGTAGCAGAGAGAAAAAAAGACAGATTTAATAAAAACGAAAAGCAAGCATCACCGATACAAGTTGGTAATTTGTACTAGAAATTCTTTGCGTTTCTCCTTTTTCTATGTTCTTTCGAAATTGTCTCCGACCGTCGATGGCTAGCAGATATTTTTCTTA
This sequence comes from Bombus huntii, assembly GCF_024542735.1. Classification (NCBI taxonomy): domain Eukaryota; kingdom Metazoa; phylum Arthropoda; class Insecta; order Hymenoptera; family Apidae; genus Bombus; species Bombus huntii. Next base: position 1,316,562 of record NC_066253.1, on the reverse strand, counting down.
AACTTTTATTCTTAATTTTTAATTCGTTTATTATATAATATAAACGAATGTTCATTTGAAAAATTTCTGAGATTTTTCCGAGTCAAGTGTACATTAGGAGAAGTTATTTTCCACGCGTTAACGAGTCACAGGTTGCCTTCAAATGTTAGGAACGTGAGCGTGCAACGTGGCTGTAGCTGAATTCCTTCCGGAAAATCAATATTGACCAATGGACGATGGGAAAACAGCGATTGGACACGTTCGAGCGGCCACTATACGCTGTGCGATTTATTTTCCAACTACGTTTGCATAATATCCAGGTTTTCGAAACCGATTTCGATCGATCAACGATCGGTGGTCGTCGCTAATTCGCTTTTGGTCAAACGCGTTTGAACGCTAAATTTCCGGATGCTACTGAGTGGATTTTTAAATCGAATATCCCACTTTCGAGGTTTCTCGTCGTTTTGCAGATTACGCCAGGTAAAAGTAACAAAGCATCCGTTTTTTAAACGAAATTCGTAAACAATGTTTCTGCAAGATCGTTTTAAATATTCAAATAATCGCATCTACGACGTGCTCACTGTTTTTGAATTTTTTAACGCTTTTAAACATTATTATCGTTGTCAGATTTTCTTCCAGAGATTTTCACGTGACTTCTGGGGAAGAGATGAAACGGAAATTTCTTAGAAATATTTCCTTAACAAAGAATATTTATTTTTTAAACGCGTTAGATATTCAAATAACTGCGTCTAAGACGTTATTATTAGATTTTTAAATAATTAAAAAAAAAGCGTAAATTTTGTCAATGAAATTTCTTACGAATATATTTCCTTAACAAGATATTGATCGCCAAACTAACTTCATTTATAATATCGTTATTTTCGGGTTTACAACGATTCCACCTAACTCTAATCATGTTGCAAATTGTCATTGAAATCGTCAACCTAACCGAAAACCGAACTGTCACGAGTGAAGAGAACAATACCTTGGAAATGGACAAGTTCGTTACGACGAAACCACAGCTGTCAATTTCGCAGGATTGCGAATGATGTTTTCAATTCGACCTTGAGAACAACTATTCGCTCATCGTGATGGCGGTTTTACGGTCCAGAGAGTTACAGTCGAAGAATCCGTGGAATTGAGGCCGATTGACGCGTTCATTAAAATAACGACCAGCCAGTTTCTGCGTCAAGACAAGTGTCATTTGTGAATAGAGGTAGACGCGTGTGTGTATCGTACGTGGTAATCACTGTGGCGGGAATTAATGTCCGCCAGTACAGTCGTTTCCGTTCTCCGTGAACGACCAGAACAGCTGGTCAACGATCAGCATTGCGCGTTCTCGCGAAATCAATGTCGTTGCGCGACTTTTCAAAGATTTTACGCCACTTTTACAGCCACTTGTAATTTATTGCCACTTGTTTGCTTCTTGTTTCTCGTAACACGTATTCCCGGTCGTCTCTTGAAGTCTTTACGCGACGTTTATTTCACTTGAAAAATATCTTGCGATTATTTTATTAATTCAGCGTAGGGTGTTCTCGCGTTATTTCAATTTAGCGTGAAACATTTTCACCAATTATTTTCATTAATAACGGTGTGATTTGCTCTCGGATTACTTCGATTCAACGTAAGGTGTTTGCGATTTATCTCCATTCAACGTAATGTGTCACGGGATTGATTTTGCCCGAGAGTAAATTATTTTCGGACTGGTTTGTCTTAGAGCGGATTATTTCGGGATTGGTTTATTTCAGTGTGAATTATTCTCAGACTATTTTTATCCCTGGTGAAGTATTTTGAGGTTATTCCGATTCAGTGTGATTTATTTTCGGACTAACTTGGATCCAGCGTCAAGTATTTCTCAATTATTTCCATTTAGCGTTAAGCATTTTGGAATTTTCATTACCCCGAACTATTCCGGTATTGATTTATATCACAATTAATTATTCGCAGATTATTCGAATTTAGCGTGAAGCGTTTTGAGATTATGTTGATTTAGCCCGGAGTATATCGCGATTAATTTCATTTCCTGTAAATTAACTTAATCTTGTACCGGTTTATTTTCCTGTGAAATTCGTTTCTTCTAAAATTTGCGAAATCTTCTACGCTGAAGTACGTCGTTTCATTTCGCAAGTTTTGCGGCTAGTTTCATCAGCAATCGAACGACGACCTGCTCCATCCGACCCGTAAATATTTCAAATATCATTCTTTGCCACGATTGTTCTCAACGTACACGAGAGAGCAATTTAAACTTTGAATTAGAAATGCAAAAATCAAAAATACTATACGTTGTTATCTCTATACTCAGAGGTAAGATCAGAATAGTTATTATTTTATCGAATGGATAAATCTACCACACCGTTCTGAGTCAAAAAAACCTTTATCGCACGCGCTTACAAAAATTAAGGATAAAAACAAAAAGGCATCCTAAGCCTATCGATTAAATCTATCGATTGTAACTAGGATCATCCTCTAGTTGCTATTTCTTATAACTAACGCATCTGCATATGGATGGCGAGCACGAACTCACCTTGTCATTTTCAAACAATATATTTAATAAAAAAAAAATTTTTTTTAAGGACTAAAACCAGCTTGCAAGGACGAATGAAATTAATTAGGCTAATGTATCATTCGTACATAATTGTTGGCTCGTGTTTCGATCACGAAATAACCATTAACCGTTCTTTGGAATAAATTGTTCGATTGTTATTGCCAGTTCGACAAATGCGTCCTACAAAATTAGAAAAATGAAACGAGATCTCATGATCAATCTCAGATTATGTATCAAGAGGCTCGTTTGCCACACAAGTAAGTCATTTCCATTCGCGAGTGTTTCTCAAACGTTTCAATTTGTATCGTTTCTCGTGATTCTGTTTCTCGAGTGTCATTTCCGCTTAAGTCGACGCAGCAGAACTCACCGATTAACGTTCGCGGCCAGCCGTAATTCGTAAATGGAGAGAACGAAATATTTATCGTGTGTAAATAAAAAGATTCTAAGAGAGCGAAAGGAAGAAGAGAAAGTTGGGACGAGGAGACAAATGTAGCAAAATATGAGACGCGCGAGGAAAAGTTAGGAAAGTTAGAAAAAGGGGAATAAAGCGAGAAAGTAAAAGGTGTGTCAGCGAAGACTATAACAGGCTACGTTAAATTGCTGGTTTAATTTCCAATTATAAAGTAATTGTTCTTTGGAATTAATTCTGACGTTATAATGTCTGTGGAATGAATAAATTACGGCAATTTATCGTACGAATTTCTTAGAATTTTTAGAAACGAGAATCAGATATCGATCAGAGTTAACCGTTGTACAACCGTTGAAGAATGAAAATCAATTCTGTGAAATATTCCAAATATAGTCGGCAGAATAGATCGTGTTGGATCGGTGATTTAATTCCAAATTATGGCGGCAATAATTATACTTTGGATTAAATTTCTTCGAATTTTTGGAAACGAAGAAGATCGATAAATCAATGACCGGAATTAACTGTTGCACAATAAGAAAAATGGAAATTAGTTTTGCGAAATATTGCAAACACAAAGTACGGAATGACTATTAAGAAATACTATATTCCGATTTATGAAGATTTATTCTTGCGATTTATTATTCTAATTTATGAGCAGATTGGACTCGAGTTGAAACAAAGTATAAATTATTTCGTGTTATCAAGTGTTTCTTCAAATATATCTATACATATCGAGTTACTGATTGTTGGATCAAACGTTTTTTCAAGAAATTCCATGTTTTTATACATCCTGCTCGTTCCTCGCAAGCTATCGAGTGATCATTTACGTTTATCTTGGCGTCCGCTCGTCACGTTTTCTCGTACGAAGCTCGTTTATTCATTTCCTTTACTTTTCCCATTTACAGAAAGCGACGAACAAACGTAGAAGGTTGATTTAGCGTCCGGCTTGAAATATTATCTTCCGTATTCTTGGCCTTCGATTATTTTCGGCAATAATCGATAGTCTGTCTATAATTTCCAATCTTTTTCTCGATTTATTCGCCAGCGGAAAGTCATCGACTCTGAACTGGATAGTTCGAGCTTGAAATATTTCAACCTTTATACCACGTTCTTCGAAACTTAAATTCACGTTTCGCAACGAACTTCCTGCAATAAATGTCTAGCGATTTAGAATTTAAAGAGAGCGAGAGAATTTTTATTACGATTCGACAATTTTGTTAGAATATCGTAGGGACATTTAGAACGAAACGAAGGATCTGTATAAATCAATTAGAAAATAGATTACTCTTTTTCTTTTTAGCGTAGAAAATAATTATCGTCCTTCTTTACACTCTCAAAGTAATCTGTTTTCCATATCCAATGGATCTAGCCTTACAAACAGGTCAACGAATGAATAGACATTTTTTAACTTTAACCTTTAACGATCGATGATCGAACGTGAAAATAAATTCAACGTCATCTGCAACTGGCAAATTTTGATCTACATTTTCTTTAGCGTCTTTGTGCCGGTTATCAGAGAATTTTTTAAATTTGATTATTTATTTATTTCCGTTCCGTTTAATATTCTACAGGGGACTTTAGGAACACTGGGCGAGCCAACAGATTTGATTTCCGTGGCTTTAGTTCTGAAATCCAATTGTCCTCGTCTAAAATTGGTGTTTTTATACAGAAATGATGTTTCTCGGTAAGTCGAGGCTTTCCGAGGGATTCCCCCATTTCTGTCCCAAGAACATTTCTTCCTCGTCCATGTCGCAGTATTTTTACGTTTTTTTCGTCAGCTTCGTCCACTGTGCCGCTTTCACGATTTTCCCTAACTCTCTGAGAATCCTTCGTTACAATAATACGACACCACAGTGTACATATACTTAACTTTTACTTTATTCCGCTTTATTTTCTTTCTCTTCGACAACTTTCCTCCATATTTTACACGTCCTTGGGGGCGAAACAGTTACGTCAAGAATAATAACGCGATAAATGTTCATGTCCATGTTAAAAATGTTAACGAGAACTTGCTTATCATTGTACAGTATACACTGTGATAGAAATTGTACTAAAGTCCCTTGTAGAATAGTAAACGGAACAGGAATAAATAAATAATTAAACTTTTTAAAATCATCCGATCAGCAGCACAAAGATACTAAAGAAAAACTAGTAAAAATTTGCCACTTACAAATGACGTTGAATTTATTTTCACGTTCGATTATCGACCGTTAAAATATTCATTTTTGATAACTTCGTCTTTCAGACTTCGATAAATTACAGTGCAAGTTATTACGTTACCGTAGTCGCTATTGGAAAGCCATCTCTAAAAGATTCATGTACAGTTTAACACATATCACTGACGCCTACAGTCCATTCCATATACGATTCCACGATTCCATAATAAGAGTAGTCCAACATGTTCCTTTACAATCGCTTTTTCTTTCAAATTTCAACGAATCACAGTCCAAACCATTATGTTACTCTGGCTACTATAAAAAAAAGGAAAACCACGTTTCTACGAGATTAATACGTAGCATAGTCCAAGACATGTCACCAAAACTTATAGTTACATACGATTCCATGATAAGAGTAGTCCAACATGTTCCTTTTCAACCGCTTCTTCTTTCAAATTTCAACGAATCATAGTTACCAAACCATTATGTTACTCTAGCCACTATAAAAAAGGAAAACCAAGTTTCTACGAGATTAATACGTAGCATAGTCCAAGACATGTCACCAAAACTTATAGTTACATACGATCCCATGATAAGAGTAGTCCAACATGTTCCTTTTCAATCGCTTCTTCTTTCAACGAATCATAGTTACCAAATCATTATGTTACTCTAGCCACTATAAAAAAGGAAAACCAAGTTTCTACGAGATTAATACGTAGCATAGTACAAGACATGTCACCAAAACTTATAGTTACATACAATTCCGTGATAAGAGTAGTCCAACATGTTCCTTTTCAACCGCTTCTTCTTTCAAATTTCAACGAATCATAGTTACCAAACCATTATGTTACTCTGGCTACTATAAAAAAAGGAAAACCACGTTTCTACGAGATTAATACGTAGCATAGTCCAAGACATGTCACCAAAACTTATAGTTACATACGATTCCATGATAAGAGTAGTCCAACATGTTCCTTTTCAATCGCTTCTTCTTTCAAATTTCAACGAATCATAGTTACCAAACCATTATGTTACTCTAGCCATTATAAAAAAAGGAAAACCACGTTTCTACGAGATTAATACGTAGCATAGTCCAAGACATGTCACCAAAACTTATAGTTACATACGATTCCATGATAAGAGTAGTCCAACATGTTCCTTTACAATCGCTTCTTCCTTCAAGTTTCAACAAACCATATACGAAGTTATAGGTTACCGTAGTCATCGTGAAAAATTGGTCTCGATAAGTTTGATACGCATACTCGAACGTGTACACGATACTGTAAGTCCTCGAGCAAAACCAGGATGATAAAAAAGATTCCACGAGTAAAAGATCAAACGAAAGCCAGCATCAAAGAGTGGGAGAAAGAGGGACAGACACAAGTGGTGGTTCTCGGCGCGCAAGTTTCCCGCGCAAATCGCGCCCCTTCCCCTAAGCCTGGCGGTGAAATCTCGGCGAAAGCAGATCAGCCTGGCCAGTTGGACGTCGCGACGAACACGAGGTATCCGACAACGCCAGTGCACCCAGCGTTCCCGTCACGTGAATCAAACGCTCCGTTTCCGCTTCCTGTGTACGCGTAACGCGCCTCCATACGACATTCGATCGACCGATCAAGCGTGTTCGATCGATCCGCGCCACGTACAGTCGTCCTTGAAACTGTCCCTGCTGCTTTGGATCGCGCGAACGACGCAGTTTCCAATTGATTTTCAACCGCCTTCCAAGCAACCTCGCGGTCATTCCGTGATCAACGAGCCTGACGGGGACACGGTTGATCGTGCAGCGAAGCTCGCTAACGTTCACGTTGCGCGATGGTGTGATCTTTTTCTTACGGTGGTGTTTTGCTTGGGACGTGTGAAAGATGAAGATGGGGGATTTCGGGGATTTCGGGATTTGCCAAATGGCTTTCTAACGCGATCTTTTCGATTTTCGAGGTCGTGTTACGTCCTATTTATGGGATTTGATAACGCGAACTGGATCTAGGTTTGAGGATTTTCTATCTTTTTTCTTTTTCTTTTTTCTTCTTCGTAACAAGGACGAGAATGATGTTCTATGGCAGAATCGGGTATTGAGAGAGAGAGAGATTGATATTTAATTTGATTTTCAGTGACTTTGGAGTGTCGTATTTATGGAGTTTGATAACGCGAACTGGATTTCAGTTGGCAGATTCTTCGTTCTTTCGTTTGTAGAAAGGACGAGAATGGTTTCGTAGATGAAAGTTAGCAATTAGCGGAATAGAGGAGATTGATTTTTCTTGCGGTTCTCGTGATTTCGAAGATCCTGCTGATGATATCTATGCATGATCGAAAAGATTCGGATAACGGAGATTGGATCTAGGTTATTCGAGAATCTGCAATCTTCTTTTTATAGGAAACGTGGGAATGATTTTGTGCATCAAGCTAAAAATACAAGTTTCTCATTTTTCGGATATTAGAAATTGCGTTATACTATTCACGCGAGTTTGATGACGTGGACTGGATTTTCGCTGTTTGAACAATTATTCGAAGAAATTTGATTTGATTTTTCTGCTTTTGAAGGTTGTATCACGGTATCTGTAGGAATAAATTTAGATTGTTCGAAGATCTGCAATTTTTCATACGAAGAACGAAGACCGTGTTGTATTTTGCAACGCATCGTCGCGTTATTTCAGAACGTTCAAGTCGTTATTTATAAATTGAGCAGGCTATCTACAAACGTGCTATAGTTTATTTGGAATGATCTTTGGCGAACTATAATACCATTGACTACTTCAAAATTAGCCCAGGTTTTTTCGTATCAATGATCATCGACTATTACGTAATTAGGAAAAAATTGGTCAAGAAACGATTAGAAAATTAACATTCGTGACATTAATATCCTGCAGGATATTATGCTACTACAGACATGAGAAATTTGATCGTCTGATAATTACCAATTGGAAATCCCTATTTGTAGAGATTGATCAGTCAATCAATCATGATTGGAGATGCTCTGTTTGTACAGACCGAATAGCGTAGATGTGAACGTAATATCGTTGGATCGACATTTGACGAAATGCTACGTTTACCATTTTCAGAATTATCGAACGTATCCTAGGTCAGATTTCTTTCTGTATGTGAATCGATGAACACTACGACGATGGAATTTGCTTTATATTCTCGCCAACCTGTACAATTAACACATTTGTTAATCATAATCTCTTTCCATCGGTAATATTTGGTAATTTAATATTTTCATCGATAAACGCGCCATTCAATTAATTTACATCGAATTACTTCGATTTAATTCAACGAGTTCAAATTTTTGGAAAATTTGTTCGAACGTACAAATGAGATATCCTTTGTTTCGCGCGTTTCCTGGTAACATAATATCATTGAAAATGTTCCAATATTTATCATCCGAAATTTCGTCATTCATTCTCGCGTCCTATAGAATCGATAGTCGATTTCCACTCTAAATGTCTTTTATAGTTTCTGCGTATGCTTTCAGATCTCTTGCAAACATTAGCAACGCTAACATAATGTTGATGTTTCGTAACGGTGCTAGGAAATTTTCAAAACGCGGAACTATAACGCGCGTAATACGTTCGTAAATGTATACGAGCGTCGCGACACTTTCTCGAATCTCTGTATCTAATACATCGATAAAATTCAGGTCGTGCAGCGTATCTACGTAGATGTTGGAAATAAAATTTTCAGTGAGAGAATTGGCCAATACCTGTTGGAAACGAAACGGCCGTAGAACAGAGTAGAATATCGTTGCTGGAAAAACATATGCGGAACAATGGTCTAAATTCGAGGGAACGGCGGATTTTCGCAATAGCCAAACAGGTTTCATAAATATGCAACGAACGCGACCTGAAACAGCGTTGAATATTTATAATCATATGCGTGGCGTTCTTTCTTTCTTTCTCGTTCGAATTGCTATCAAATATGCATTCGCTGCACGCGCATTAACATTCATATCTGTCGTTACATAAATCGAGAGAGAGAGAGAGAGAGAGAAAATAAAAGTAGCGCTGCACGGAGTGAGAAAATGCAGCGAAAGGTTAAAAACATCGTTAAACGTACATAAATAATGAAAGGTATAACGCGCTGAGTTAAACTTTCGCAAAATTCACACATTATGCAGCATCGAGAGAGATCGAACGTGCAGTGGCTACAAGCAGAATTTTTATGCGCGTACTTAGTCTCCCATCAAGCGTTTTTCCTCTTATTTGTTCTGATTTTTATACAAATTTAACATTCAAGATAACAAAGTCGCAATATCTGTTACATTTTTCTAATTTATTTAATTTATTACAATTGGATCGGACTAATTGGTATGTAAATGAAATAATAGCGATGTATAGTGTAATAATGATATCGTAGAGATACTATAATAGTATTCAGTGATACAAATGTTAATTTTTGTAGCCACTATATACGCAGAATCGAAAAATAACATCCGATTTCGATGGCTGAACATTGAAAGGTGATTCGCGTAAATTTCAAAGGTTTCAGGATTATTAAACAGAAATTTCGCAGAGTTTATGGGAATATGTGCTGTATTTTTGGAATTTCCGACACGATCTGCGTAATAAATGCTTTCGCAGATGGCACGGATTTAATATCAAAGCTCTTTCGAATTATTCTAACCCAGTTCTCAATTTTTCGTGTAAATTCCACTGATGCAATTTTTCTTTTTGCTTTTGGTTATTTTATTCTATGCTCTCGAATGAATTTTAGATTTTATGAACTTTTTCGTACCGCAATTTCGATGTTGTGGAAGGCTGTGACAAGGTTGCTGTTGAAATCGCATGAATTTCGGCAAAATATCGTCGAGTTTCGTAAAATTGTACAAAGTTTTTCAAAAGTTAATCACATCGTCTTTAAAACAGCGCACAAGTTCTTATAATTGCGCGCAGCTTTGAATATCTCGTTGAAATTGCGCAATGTCTGACACAATTTCGTCAATTTTCGCACAAATCGAGGAAAACGAAGCGTGCGCGTGCGCGCAAACATTTGGCACGGTGCTGTAAAATTTTCTAGCTATTTCTGTGAATTTCTATAAATTTTTACAAAATTTTAAGAAGATCCTCAAAATTCTAGAAAATTTGTGATTTTTATAAAACTCGACAAATTTCTGCAAAACATTCAGACATTTCATATCTTTACGAAATTCTACGGATTCCTATAAAATTTTAAGTAATTTCGCAAAATCCCGCCAACTTTTCTACTTCCATAAAATTCTAAGAATTTCGGCAAAATGTCCCGAAATTCTACGTAATTTCAGAAAGTCGTGGCAAGGTAATCAAACTTCAGGCAGATATTGCCAAATTCCGTGAAAATCTTCCACTATTTCATCCAGTTTCGTGCAATTACAGCCGACTTTTGCCTGACATTCCAAGAAGTCCACGAAAATTCTGTGTCATCTGCGTTAAAGCATTCCAACGGGCTCGATCTCGATTGATCGTCGGAACGCGGATACGAGTCCTGGTGCTTTATGGTCGCACGACTGGTTAGACCGGGTCGTCAATTGCGGCCGAAATTAATCGACGGCCATGGAATCCGTGTACATCGGTGAAAATGTCGTAACGTAACTGTCGACTGCATCAGGTTCGATACGTAGCGAAATTCGCTTGGCCACTCGGTATAATTACACTTTGCGGCTCTTTCTCTGAGATTTGCTGCTTCGCGGATCAAATATAATTCGCAGCTAGTCCTTTCGAGCAAGAAATTCATTTTTCTTCGAAATTTCCGTAACTTTCGTGGGATTTTTCATCCAGCAGTCTCTTCGAGAAGCCGTTTAACGAATCTTTTCGAAATTCTTGTTTCCACGAGCCTTTCGATGAATTTTTCACAGTTTGTTAATTTCTTCCGATAAATATCTTGCGATTTCGACGTTCATTTTCCGATTAACTTCAAATTTGTTTAACATAATAATAGCAGTCCGGTCTCGCTACTGTGCTAATGAAATTTCAAAACGTTTTACGCAACGCAGAAAATATGGACATAATCGTTGTCCATGTGTAACTGTTCAAATGTTGTTGTACGGTGAAATTCAGGTATCGCGCGTCACACAGTAGGTCGTGAAAATAAATGAGAGGAGCAGAGATGTACCGGGTTATTGAATGTTATTGGGTTATTAAATTACCGCTGTTGATGAATGGGAAAGGGGAATTTTATTAGATTGCGAAATCGTGCGACAGAGTTGCTGATTTAAGCGAGTATCTTTGGTTAAATTGCCGAATTAATTACGATCGAGTATAGATAAACGAAGAATTAAACGGACCGAGTGTCACAAAATCTGCATGTATGTTAAACTCGTTCATTTTTTTTTATTGCCAAGGACGAAACTCGAAAATTTAATATATTTGATAATGATATCTCGAGTTTCATTTATGAGCAGAGAGAGAGAGAGAGAGAGAGAGAGAGAGAGAGAGAGAGAGATAATTGCCGACGAGCGAAAATGATTTCAGGAAAAGTTTTATCGAGATTGGTGGATAAACAAGAGGGAAGTTGGTTGTGAATTATTTTTGATTGGCGCAAGTGGAAAAATATATTCGTACCGTGCACTTTTCGGTAGCTCGAATTTATCATGATAAAGCAAAATTACGTTGGCGTACTGACCAGAAAAGCACGCGTGTTAAACTACAAAAAGCAATGAAAAATTCGTGTAGAATCGTGCTCGTTTGTCAATGTTGCCCTGATTCTCGGTTTCCTTAGCAATATATGAACAATACATACGATTTCTTTCTCTTTCTTAGCAGTAGACGAAAAACGTTTCGTCACCGGCCTAATTTTCATTGCAACGATCGATATTTTTCGAGTGTTCAAGAAACGTATAAGTTTAATTGCAAAGTTAATTCTAAAATAACGCCGAAATCAAAGAGAAATACAATTTCTTTCGAATGATATCTTTTTCACGAGAAATAATTATTTGTCTCTCTTGCCTCGTAAACAGAGGGAAAAATAAGAAAGACAACGGTCGTAGGAGACAGGTTGGATTTTAGATATTTCAGGAGAACACTAGCTTCGATCCAATACACGAAGTTTCACGGCGAAGATGGTGATGAAATTGGTATAGGAACAGGTTTCAGTATCTCGAAGCATTATCAGCCTGTGTTCAGAGCACTCTTGCGGTACTCCAATCCCCCTAATCTCTGGCTCCCCTATCAGATTTATCGTGCGTTAGGCGAGTCGTTTATCGGTCGACCGTGGCGTCAAGTTAATGACAACGTCGTGTTTCGTCACTGTTCCCAGCTTGAATGTTCTCACGACTGACCATAGTTCGTCGTTAAGTTGGTTCGTGAGTCATTTCACTTAACGGCGAAGTTACAATTTTTCTTAATTAATTAAGTGTTTGAACGAGTGTTCCAATGAAGTTTCAAACGAACTTCTCGACCGGTTTCTTCCGTCTATTCTGCTGCAGTTTTGTGTAATTTATCGACTTTGAATCTTTCTCGCTCAGCTTTATGTTAAGCGGAACGTTTATTAAAATTGCGATTGAATTTTCCAACGAGGTTTTCGAATAACCTGGTTTTCTCGGTCCAAGTTCCATTGAATTCCTCAGTGAACGTCGAATCTTCGCCATAGTCTTCGGATAAATTGCAGATTGGTGTTTTTGTTTAAGTCGTTGGCGAATCGTGGCTTGAAAATTCCGTCGAATTTCGCGGCACAATTTTACAAAATTCTAGAAATTTCGCGAAATTCCGCGAGATTGCTACGAATTAAGGAAAATTCCGCGGAATTTATGGAAACTCGATGAAATTCTTCTAATTCTACCTGATTTATCGCGCGTCTCTTATTTCTCTTTACAAAATTCCAAGAAATCCTCCCACGAATTTTCCACCAAATTTTTCCTCCCAATCGTTTCCCCAGCAAATATTTCCGCGGAAGTAACGAGTTGATCGATGGATCCATTTTGTAAGTTCGCGATGGCTGATACGAGCCATTGAATCGGATTAAAGGATAATCGAACTGTCGAAACTTTGGCACTGCTTCTCTGGTGTTTAAACGGAAAACGCCGATACGCAAGTTTGACCTAATTTTCTATAACAAAATGTGTCTGCTCGACGAGAGATGGCAAAGTGAGAAAGATGATGTAAGAGAAGCTTATGGTTTCAACTACGGACGGTCTAAGCGAAGACTCGAAACGAGACTTTCGATAGGTTTGCGCGATTCGATTTGAAATTAACTCGAGGAAAGATCGAACGTTTCCGCAAATTTATTTCGTGATATTAGATACGATGTTAGAGTAAATTATTGTAATATCGTTATATTATTAAATTATTAGTATTCTATTATTAGTATATATTTTTGTTCAGTATATAGCGTTTTAATGGTAATTTAATCTAGCAAGGAAGAAATTTGGCATTTTATCAAATTTCTTGCACAATCGTCTGATATCTTAGCTACACGGACGAGTGAAACGTTATCAGAATGGTTAAGGTTAAGAGCTGATATCGGCAAGATTTCGGCGCGTGCACGTTTATCGTGCCTTGGGATACTTGAAGTTCGTATCTAAAAGACAGATTTCGTATTATTTTGGCGGATAAAAATTGTGAAATTACGAATTAATTCGCTTTTTTTCTGGACTCGATATTCGACGAGAAAAAATTTGTAATTTGGAAAGTGTGAAAATTTAAGAATTAACCAGTTTGATGATTCAACAACTTAATCATTTATTAGCGAGATCATTGGAAATGTCGCAATAATTATGCCTGCTCTTGGACCATTGTACATTTTCTATATACTTGATTTTTCACGATATTTCAATTTTCTTTCGCGAACATAACAAATATTCGAATAATATTCATTCAAGTGTCATTTGTGGATAACGAGAATTCTATGTTAGATAAATTTTCGAAGCTCTGGCTGGCCGCGAAATACTAATAGATCATGCTCATTATGTAATTCTAGTTGGCGGCGATATAACTTCACAAAGCACCTGACCCACTGTTGCTTCCTACTACATACTTGTTGGCAATTCTTGAGTAAATATCCGAGAAAATATTGCTTCCGTTTCTCGAATTAGAATTTTACCTAATTTCTGAATTTCATTAGCTCTTCGCTAATTTAGAAACGACAACATTTTGTTTACTATATTTCCTACATATCTTTTTGCGACCACGATAATTAAATAATCATTTACACATGGAATTTGCTTTGCTATACTCGCTATTCATTTTTCTATCGATACCAATAACTATACTTGAGCGAATATTTTTAATAATCCCTATATCTATTGCAAGAATAAAATTAATTTTATCGGTCATCGTAACGTCAGTGAAAATATATTGCAAAATTCAAGAACACATCGTCGATGCATACCAATTGACACAAAATTACACGGCAAATTTCTTTTCGTTAAACCTATTTTACACTAGTTAACAAAAAAAAAAAAAAGACAATTGAAGAGCCATTTAATTCATTGAAATTCGTTCAATTCGTTTCGTTGGTTGAAAAGAAAAAAGAAAGAAAACTGGACGCAGAAGTACCATTATGAGTGTCGTGTATCTTTGAATAATCGGAAATAGATTTAAACGCGTTTGTACGTCGATATCGAACGATCGTGAAAAATAGTCCGAGAAGATTCCTCTTGAATTACGTCAATAGTGAGAAAGGTCAGCCTTCTCTTGTTCTCTCCCTGGTTTCCCTTGGATGCAGAAAGAAACGCGTTACGAGATGATTTTGTAATCGATCGAACCGTAGCGGAAGCCTCGATTCCTTTTTACTGGCGATCCAGCAACCGGCTCCTCGAGGACAGCCGATTGCGTTACGAATTCCTTACGTAAAGAATTTCGTGGACAATCCTTGAAGCGTATTAACACGGTTTTTTTATTCCGTTCCGAATTTTATCAGTCGTGTACTTACTTGCTACTTAATTTTCGCCGCGAATAACTTGATTTATTTAATTCGAGTTTTTGGAGAGTCGTCACTTTCTTAGTAATCATGATATTCAGTGATGGAAATACGATAATATTTACGTCATCAATCACCGTTACTCACGGAATTCTTTTGCACGAGAAAATAGACGAAGGAGGACAAAAGGAGAGAGAATTTTTAGAAAAAATTGGTGACGATGTACGGACAGATATAACGAAAGGTTGGCGAGTTATCTTTGTGGAGGAAATCGACAGATTTATTGGACGAAAGGTGAATGCATTTTTGCTGACTGAGCAATTTCGGCTATTTTGATGGATAGCTTTAAAAAACCGAAGGAAAATAGAAGACGATTTTGGGGGAAATCGATAATTTCTATGGAGGAATAAATGTAAATAAATATTTGTGAGAAAAAAAGCTGATAGAAATTAATGGATTGTAAAGGTTCGATGAAAATAGATTTGTTTGCAGTAACTGGAGATTGGAACTGTTTGATAAATAGTTGAGAAGAAGGAAAAATAAACAACGGACTAAAGACAATAGAAAAATACAAAAACGATGTTGTTTTAGTTTCCATTATTTCGTTTGAGAAGACTTGTAATCTTCAGACCGTGAAATCAGAATTGTTTAAAAAACTACGTTTCTTATGTATTTCTACAAAACATATCTGTTTTCCGAGTAAGATTGACGGATATTAATTGAACGTCGTGCTGTTGAAACCGATTGAAAAGGCTATTGAAAATTTCCTACTCTTTGATCGTAAACATCACCTTCGATGGAAGTAAAACATTTTCACTTTAATTTACTCGCTTTATCCCGACCTCTTTATAAAAATTCAACGAATTGCTCTTTTCCATTTTCACGTTCTCTCATAAATAAAAGTGAAACGTTTCCACTTTAATTTATTCGCTCTATCTCCACCTCTCCGATTCCCTGAAAATTACCGCGTGTGTAATAATTCGATTAATTACTCCCTTTGATTTTTATGTTCTTTCATAAATTTCAAAAGGCTCGCGCCTGTTCAATCTGTCTGTTGAAAGGGCCACGCGTTTTATCCGTTAGCTGTTCACACCGCGCGAAATTTCCATGAAAATAGACACGTACAGCACGTATAACACGTACGTACGAATTCACAGGCCACTGAATTAACGGTATCCAACAGAGCTTCGATCATTGAAATCGCTGTATCGTGCAGTTCCATATAGACGATACTATCGAGAAGTTTATCCACAGATTTTTTCATAGAAATAGCTGCGTATGTGTACAAATATTTATGGAGTTTGCTTTTGTTAACGTGTACTGTTTATAACGATAACTTTTTTTATTGTAACAAAATTTCCATTTATTCAGAATCGTCTATTTTTTTTTCCTTTTTCTTCGTTGAAAGAAAAAACGATAGAAATAGCGTCTGAAGCTTCTTAAGGACGTACGAATCGAATGTAAATTAAATTTGCATACGATAAATAAATATACAATAAGTTGAAGAATGAAAATGTTGTTATTCGATGTTAAAAATTCGTTGATCCATCGATCGATGATTCCATGTTTACGCGAGTTCGTTGCTTACGCTGGTTTCTATTCTCGATTTATTTTTTTCCACTCGAAATTCCACTCGAAACTTCTTCGAAAACAAATGCACTGGGTAACATGGTTGAATACCGGTTTTCCCTGGCCATCGGAAGTTAATTTTATCGTATGTGAAACCAGTTGCTGGAATGCGTTGTATATTGTTGTCTGTTTACGTGTACATTTCCGACAGTTTGATAAAAAAGTATCGACCAGCTCGAGACCATCGGCTGTTTAACTTTAGCAGGCTATTGTAGATGAAATTAGGCCTTCGTGCATTATCGAAGAAGCAAGAAATTAATGTTCGTTTCGCAAGCTATTCGCTCGTTATTGTTATACGAACCAGTCGTGCTGTATTTTAAATTCGTTTTGCGAAATTATATCATATATTACGATCACCCGTTGTATTTTCCAATTCCTTTCCAACGAGAGAAATTTTTTAATCGAATAGAATTTTTGGGAATACGAAACTTTATTCAGAAATAATATAAATCTTAGGGAATCTGCTATTTTACGACAACTAACTTGCGATAACTACATTTATGAGAAATTTCAATCTACAGAAACGCTCGTAATTTACATAATGTTTCAATTTTCCACTCGCCACCCCATGTTACCCGGAAAAACTTTACGCCACCCGATTTACATGGAGGAAACAGTACGTAAATGTGAATTTGCGTAAACACCGGCAGTTTAATAAGAACTGTTCGAAGTATAGTGAGTTGGAAGTATACAGGGTGGTTGGTAACTGGTGGTACAAGCGGAAAGGGGATGATTCTACGCGAAAAAAGAAGTCGAAAATATAGAATAAAAATTTGTCGTTCGAGGCTTTGTTTTCGAGAAAATCGACTTTGAATTTGCGCTCGGTACGCGTCCGGTACGTTATAGCGGATCTCACTGTAGATCGCTCTCGCGATGGAAAAATTAAAAAAAAAATTTTTTATTTACCAACTACCAACTACCCTGTATACTTTTGCGCGTTGCAACACACCTTAAACGCGTAAACATCCATAGTCCAACCAGTGATACTTTCTTCCACGTAACAAATACAATAATCCGCATTCTAATGGGTGCAAACATAATCAAAGTTTGGTCGAACTATCTGTTCGACTATCTATACGGCGAGGCTCTGTTCCGAATTCGAAATAAGGCAGAACAAAGAAAGTTTGTCCCCTCGTACAATACGAACGCCGCGCGCGATATTTCTCGGCTTCTCCGGTTTCACCGAAACACGCAGCTCCCGCCGAGAATACGATACTCTTCTGCGTCGTTGTTACACGTCACAAAACTACGGAAGCTTTGACATTCGTTCTAGAATATCAGAGTGGCATTTATGACACGACAAAGTGGAATCTTCTCTTCGATCGTTTCTTTCTTTAAATTGTAAACGTAACTTCGATTTTCTGCTTATTCAACGGTATTTAAATTTATTATCAATTCCGCGGATATATCGTAAGGAAGAAAAAACAAATTTCGCCCGATTTAAAAAGGTTTACGTTTCGTTCAAACTTTCATCGTACTTTTAATTTCGTATTTCAATTTCATTTACTGCTTCGTCTTAACTTTTTATTTTCTAAATTCCTCGCAGCAAAGTTTTAAATCACGGTTGGCGCGTCATAATAATTTCTTTGAAACCTTCTTCTGGATGATTTTTTTTCAGCAAGAGTATCATCTCATCGTTAAAATCGACGATTTACAGGGCAGTTTGTTTAACTTAAAAGCTGAAAATTCTTGATTTATCGCGGACAATATGCAAACGTATTTAGTTTTCAAAATTGCTACTTGCATGGCGAAGGACCTTCGTTAAATTTAGGAATCGAAAGCTGGCGAATGACAACGTTTCGATTTAGTATCGTAGCATCGTTTGGCAGATAACGAGACTCTTTGCCAACGAAGCTTTGGATTAATTAGTTTCATTTAGTCAAGCTGTCCCAGTTAGCCCATCAGGCCGCTGCTGCAAAATTGCCTCGTTGTTCAGTAATGAATAAATATTTCGTTCAAAATGATAGAAAAATCTGATAGATATAAATACAGAAGAAAATTAATTTTCATTGCGTCAAATTGATGGAGTTATCGTCGTAACATTAAACGTGTTGAATGAATTGTTTGTAACTTCAACAAAATTCCTAAAGCTTTTAAGAAATTTCTGAAGATTTCCAAAGTTGGTCTAGCTCTTCACAAGTATCGTAATATTTACGAATGGATATCAAGTATATAGTTACGATATACAGGGTGGTTGGTAACTGGTGGTACAAGCGGAAAGAGGGTGATTCTACGCGAAAAAAGAAGTCGAAAATATAGAATAAAAAAATTTTTTTAATTTTTCCATCGAGAGAACGATCTACAGTGAGATCCATTATAACGTACCGCACGCGTACCGAGCGAAAACAAAGCCTCGAACGAAAAATTTTTATTCTATATTTTCGACTTCTTTTTTCGCCTAGAATCACCCCCTTTCCGTTTGTATCACCAGTTACCAACCACCCTGTATAAGTAAAAGGAGAAGGCAAGAAGAAGGATAACTGGTTCTTTAGAATCGCGATTTGATAGCAAAAAAAAAAAAAAAAAAAAGAAAAGGAGTCAAACTATCTCTCTCATAAATCATAAATCTGTAGATACAATGAACAAACAACAAAGACGAAAGAGATACGTTGCTTTGCGTATAAGACAGTTTGAGAAAGGCAACTGGCTCGTTGAAAACGCGATTTGATAGCGGCAAAGGGGACTAAATTGCCTCGTTTCCATAAAAGTAGAGCGGCCGGATGATTTTCAAATGACGGCAATTTCATCGACAATCTGAAATTCAGACGACACGCAATTTGTAGAAGCGTCGCGGCGCCCGCTCGTCTTTTCAACAGACTGGCTTTTGAAATTCAATCGTTCTAATGAAGTCTCCGCGTGAGTAAACAAAAATTCAAGTTGCTCCTTGTTTGCTACCTCCAGCCTGAATAACAAGAAGATTGAACCTGATTTCGTCTCAGCGTTTGTTCCACCGTTCTTTTCTCTTCCTTCAACTGTTCCGTATTTGGTCTTCATTCGATGTATCGTTAAATAGAACGATGTTCTATGTAGATGTAGAACGATTGTTGCCGAGTTTCGATCGTTACAAGTCGCTGTTTAGGAAACGGTATCCTACGGGATTGAAAACCTTTCTTCGTCGTCGTCATGCTGATGATGGGCAAGTTTTAGTCCTGATCGAGCAAGCTTTGGTTTCCAGTCGATTAAAGGAGTTTAGAGGTCAGATAGTTCTTAGTAATTGCAAGAAATGTAGGTGTTTCCATGGTTTGTCTGATGACTATTTTATGGGTTTTGTAGATACAGCGTGGAATGTCCTCGTTAAAAGAAGATTCTGATACTTTTGTTCAAAAACATGTTCAGTTCGGCAATTCTGAACAAATGAGTTTTAAACAGTGGAATCTTCTTCGGAAGAGTACACTAAAAAGTGCTTTAGTTTTCTTTAAAAGAGCGAGGAATATGCCTCTGCTAAAAAGTTAGAACGTCACGGTTGCCGTGAGAGTTCATATTTCACTCATATTTAGTTTCAACGAGAATTCCATAGTTAGAAGATTGCCTCAGTTTTCTTTAAAGAAGAAACGCGCCTCTGCTGAGAAGTTAGAGCGCTAGAAGTTAGCGTAACAGCTCATTTCTTACGAATAAACAATCTTAGCTAGGGAGTAGAACTGAAACTTCAATTTCGGTCTTAGTACTCTGGCCAGTAGTTCTATAAGATTTAAAATAACATTGGGGTGCGAAAATAAAAAATGCATGCTGCGACGTTATTAAATCTTTCATACCTTTCGTACCAGGTGTTTCAACATCTTGAGAATTACTACGATTCAGACAATTCAGTGATATCCTCTGTGAGAACCGTGTCTGTGAAAGTGTATAGTCAACCATGAATCGTTAATGACGTGCCAAGTGAATTTAAAAGAACATCTACGAAATAAAAGTTCGATCAACAAGTGCATCACCACACAGGCCTCGCTATAAAGTGTTCTTCGCAGACTTTGCGATACGAATAATTCCCCAATTGAATAACTAAAAAAGGGAATCGAGAATAGGAACGCATTGAAACAAATGTATATAAGACGCTAAACCTTAACCTAACTTCACATGTCAAAACCGACCGTGTCTCTTAATTCAGTCACAGTAATCAGGCTGTGTGTCTCCTAACGATCCCATAATCGTTTCAACCCACTGTACTTCAAGAACGAAAGCTCCCACAGTTAATGACACCTACGAAGAGCCAAGATTTACATCCATGAGGACGTACATCGCCTAATTATACCACTTCGATCATCTATAACCACTTGCTGAACCGACTGTAAGACTATTTACCACCTGCCATGATCCAAAACGGAAGAGACCAAGCGAGCAACGAGTTGATATGTGGTTGAAGGCGCACAGCAAGAGGATCTAACGATGTCTGGGTCTAGCGGAGGCTTAATGGACTCCCCAACGTCCACTGGCGGCCTAAAAAGATGCGGCGGTGGAATGAGTTCCCCGTCCCTGGCCGGTGGAGGGGTTATAACGATGTCTGCAGGGCTTCCTCGCACTCGATCTGCTTGCGCTCTGCGAATGCGACCGTCCAGGAAGGCTGTGTTCTGGGAACAGTGCCTCGAGTCATCGCCAAAGAGAGACTTGTAAGTGGACGATGATTATCACAGTTGCTAACCTGTCGAATCGAGATCGATGTTCGGATTAGAAGCTTCTAGAGACACACTAGAGACTTTCTAGAATCTACGCAAATAGCTGTTGATGAGCAGACTGTGGATTCTAGGGACTTTGGAGGGGTGGTTTCTAGAGACTGCGTAAATCACTGCTGATTAGTAGATTTTTGGTGCTAGGGACTTTCGCAAGACTCCCTAGAGTCGATGATTATCACAGCTGCTAACCTGTCGAATCGAGATCGATGTTCGGATTAGAAGCTTCTAGAGACACACTAGAGACTTTCTAGAATCTACGTAAATAGCTGTTGATGAGCAGACTGTGGATTCTAGGGACTTTGGAAGGGTGGTTTCTAGAGACTGCGTAAATCACTGCTGATGAGTAGATTTTTGGTGCTAGGGACTTTCGCGAGACTCCCTAGAGTCGATGTAAATCATCGCTGATGAACCGATTACCGATTTTGACACGTTTATGCAAAATTCGAAGATGCACAACGGTATATCCACATTGTATCGAAGTATACAAAATATTAAAAATATACTACTTAATAGTACGAATATAACTAGTTAAAATTGCGTATCGAGGATTTTAATGCTATTCATACTATTGAATAGTGTAAGCACGACGAAGCTGGGGAAATTGTTCAATATGGTTTGGAAATTTTTGCCACTAATATACCGTTGGGAGATTAGACGTGCTTAGCCTTTGAGATTATGTACGTTAGGAAACTGAGTTTAGAGACTGTAATGGCAGAACTAATATTATTAATTTTCTTGCAGTACACGAGGCATTTAAGCTTTGGAAGGATTTAGCCGATGATGGGCGAAAGAGGATGAGATAAATTATAAATTTGTTGATTATCGAGATTCATTATTCAGTTAGTAGAGTTTAGTTCTCTGAAAGGTTCGGTTGTAGAAAATTCAGTCTATAGATTATCATAAATAGGCTAAAGTGCTTAGTAGGAAGTTTTTTTTCTAGAAATTTAATCTAGGGACTTTGCAAAGTGTAATCAATTCTAGGAAACTGAACTAGGCAATGTTGTCTATGAATTAATATTACTAATCGAATACTTGACACGAAACGCAATTCAAAATAATCCCTAAGTAGACAAATCTATAGAAATGCTAAAAAAATTACGAAATTGATAGACTTACGATCGATAAAAGCCTGATCGTGTGCAAATGATTCCGTGAATCGAGATTAGGAAGCTCAATCAGAGATTCCAATTGTCTTTTACTTGTTTCTTAACTATTCATAGTAAAGCGAATGTCTCAATGCGAATAAAAGGATTCAAAAAGTCGCAATATGAGACGGAGTTCAAGAAAATTTTTCAAAGAACACTTAGGTAAAGATTCCGAGATATCTATGAGGATTTACTATATTTTCTCGGATCCATTCGTTGATCCAGATTAAGGCACATAGATCGATCAATATCGGAAACGTTTATTTATCGATCATCGAAAGTTAACGTAACAAGCGCGATCGACTTTTCGCAATTAATTGCTTTATAATTCGCATTAACTCGCGGATAACGAGGCACTGATGAACGATCGTTGGAAGACGATTAAGCTTGATCTAATTTTGATCAACGACTCTTGAAGGCTGATTGGATTATAATTGACGCTAATTTTTCATCCAAAATGTTACAAAACGATATTCACACGAAGTTTACTCGATTAGATAAATCGATAATCCCACGGTGATAAAGATACTCAATTTGTCGCGATCGTAATCGCTGTTATCTTAACAGATGTTTTGGAAAGTACGAGTTAAATGTAATTTTATGGTATAAAACAACACGTTTACATTATGTAAGAAATATCGATTGCGATCAATGTTACTTAGATAGCGCTTTATCGATTTTTCTAATACACAAATTGAATTTCCAACGAAATCGAACTTATTAAAATAATATTTTAATAAATTTTAATGAAAATCATCTTATCGATCAAGGTGTTATTCTTAGATCTTTGAGTTGTATTTTTTCATACTTTTTAAATAACAACGTAGTTTTTGGAGAAAAAACACACCCAGGATCGGGTCCAAAATATTCGGAATTACGCAAAAACGGATTGAAATAATTGGCTAATGTTCAAAGAATCGATTCACGAATGCTTACTAGTCGCTCGCTTATCGGACTGATGTATCTGCATAATGAATCAGGCGAATGACTGTCACGTATGATACATAAATCTGCGCGTTGGAAGTAAGCCAGAACCTCATTCAGATTTGCACGATCTTGCCTTTCTAAATCTGTTTCGTTTCCGTTTGTTTGCAAAATAAATAAATTCAAAATATGAAAACAATTTTGTAAATATTTGTACATTGCCTAAATTATCAGTCTTCTACGATATTCTTAGCGCAATAAAATTGATAAATTTCTGCAAAGTCAAATTTTAGTCAATTTCGAATGCATAGCGGCGATCGATGATTTAAACGATTTTACTCGAATACAGTTTAATCTTCGGAAAAGTCTTTCCCTTCATTTGTCCTGAATGAAATGGAAATTGCGACTGATTCGTTAATCACGCTTCCATTAAAACCAGCTTCACCGTGCAATCGAATTATTGTCTTCGATTAATCAAACGCTATCATTCGAAAATGAGATTTTCACCTGCGCAGAATTAAAACCGGCTTGAATTCTTTTATCACTACAACTGTAATTTGAAAGATGAGGACAGTGCGTAATCGAGGTGAAATAATATTCTCATTTTTCACTCTCTTTAGCAGTCGAATATAAGATAACAATTTTTTGAATTAACTTAATTTTTAGAAATATATTTAGAATACTTTTGGAAATTCTATATAATACTTCTGACCGATTCTATTTATATTGACACGATCGTTAAAATATATTTATACATTTATTCTAAAATAATTTATATAATTTACTGTCCATACATTTATTTTATTTCGAAAGGAAATTTCGATTTATCTTAAATTAATTACAAAGACGAAGAGAGTTGTTCGAAGCTTACGTAACGGAACGGCTTAGCTCGTCCGTCAATCATATCCCAGATTTCCTAGATTCGAATCAGAAAGTAATTTTACCTCGCCGATCTGGTGACACAACATCGACAAATGATACGTTACTCAGAAAGGAAGATAAAAATTGGAATGCAAAGATAGCGATTATCTTTTGCAGAAAAATAATAATAAAAATATTCACGCATGAAGAATACTCTACGTAACGTAATATATATACAGTATTTTTGAAAAAATCGCAATTGCAGTCTGAAGTATTTTTGTGTAACATATATTTAAGAAAAATCTATTTTTCAATTTTTCTCTCTTGATTTTAATTTTTATTTCGAAATTCTTCGTCCTCCTACATGGAAAATCTCCTACATGGAAAATAAACCGCTGTAAACAGTTTTAATTAGAGATTCACGAGGAAAATGAAGATAGAAAAGACGTTGCGAGCGTCCAAGTGTTGTTCGCTATGAAACATGCCTTTTTGTAGGCTGACCCAGTTGAGATTCTTTTTAAAAAAAAACGATTTTCCTTTTTTTGCTCTTTTTTCGGCACTTTGCTGCTTCCTGCCCTCTCTTGTTTCTCATCGTCCACATTTTTTGTTTCTGACCTCTTCTTCTATTTCTTTTTTCGAAAATGTGCCCGCCCTCGAAATTGCACTCCTTTCTAAATTTCCAGCGTTTACGGGACAAGTAAAATAAAAATATAAGATGGATGAAAAATGGTTTTGGGCGTGAACAAAGGAGAAATATTTTTTGAAAGGAAAATATCAGAAGAGCTCGATAATATGGATAAATATAATTTATCAGTTTTTAATATCTAAGAAATAGGTTATGTACACCCTTAACAAACCTAAGGCCCCGCCATAAACTCAATCTTATTGAAACCATTAATTCTGCAAATATTTTCGGTTTATAGTCGATACTTGAAAGGTCCTTAGGTTTATTGTTCGCTCTTAGAAATTACAAAACAGCTGGTAATTATACAGGGTGGTTGGTAACTGGTGGTACAAGCGGAAAGGGGGTGATTCTACGCGAAAAAAGAAGTCGAAAATATAGAATAACAATTTTTCGTTCGAGGCTTTGTTTTCGAGAAAATCGACTTTGAATTTTCGCTCGGTACGCGTGCGGATCGATCGATTCGCGGTGTCGATTCTTAGAATCGTAACGGGAATTTACGTCTCCCGTTGACGCGCTTCCTCTCGATCGCGTCTCCCCACGATCGGTCGAAAATACAAATACTTTAAGAATTTGATGCACGGTACATATGGATTTTATTTTTAAATATGTCCGTGTATAGCGAAAAATGGATCAAAAATTTATAAACACGCATATATGTATACGTTTCAATTCAAACAGTATCTTCCACTGTAAAAATGTTCGTTCTAAAATTTTCACTGTACAACAATCTTGCAACGTAGGAGTAACCTCCTAACACGAAGAAACCCAAAACCAGTAAATTCGAAAAGTTATAAAACTTGGGGGATACGTAGAGAATATATAGGTACGTGTCACGCACTCTGTTCTGCTGCCCAAATTCACTCTAAGTAGGTGAAATTGACCCCTGAAGATCCGGCTGTAACATTGATAAATTCTCTACCAAACGAGAGTAATAATTAAAAGAAGTAACTTTTGTCTGAGAACTTTTCCCCCATCTCTTACAGACAGCGAGTTACGACGTGAAATGGGAAAATAGCCGGATCTTCAGGGATGTGTTTCATCCCCTTGGAGGGAATTTGGTCGGCGAAAGAAAATTGCGTAATACATGCCTATATATCCTCTACAAATCCCTAAAGTTTCATAATGTTCGGGGACCTTCCCTCGTAATTAAAAAACAAACTTGCAAAGAGAAACTGGCGAGAATGCAGAGGAAGCTAGATAGAATATTCACAGCGATCTAATCCAACCTAACGTCTGCTAGCTTCTGTCCAGCATTTACAAACATCAAAAATCGTTTCTGTGGTAAAGGCACGACCGGTATTTACCGTGCTGAGCAGTCGTGGCACGCGTTGACCCAGAAACCATCCCCTGGTCTCATCAATTTCGCGAGCCTGGCACCGATTCAGCCGCTCGAATCGAATAAATACGGATAAGCCTGGGGATTCTTGCCACGGATCGAGGCGTTTCTCGTCTACTTTTAATGGCCAGCTTCGAAAAACCCAAACAGCAGGCCGTTTACGTGACGCGATTCCCTTTGTTCGAGGGTGGATTCAGCGAGGCTTGGGCCAAAATCTTACGGATCTCCCGCAGTCTTTTAGCAGAGGGATGTTTAGCGGCAACCCAGTTTCTTCTGGATTGCACAGATTGAGTTGATTGATGTTCACGTTGGAATATCTTCTGGTTCGGCTACTTCGACGAGGGGCGCTTTAACATGGAAAAGTTTGTAATCCTGATGAGATTGAGCTTACGTTCTGGGATCAAATGGCGATTGCTGTGGTTATTGGACTGCGGATCCTACGCTGGTCTGAAGGGAATCTCTGAATAACGTGGTCAATTGGTTCCACGTTGTTGTACGTTGTCGAATATACACTGAATGTGCTTACGTGTGTGAATACATTTGGATAACACGATGAAGATAAAAAGATGTTTGAAGATTATTGTACTAGTTTCTGAGGAAAAATTCATCGTTGTTCTACGAATATTTCTCACGATTCTGTAAATCAATTTGAATTTTGATTATTGAAAATCTTTCAAGCACGTGATCCGTTAGTTGAGTTACGCGTGTATCCTCATGTTGCACGTTATCGAATACTTTAAATGTTCTTACGCGTGCAAATAGACATTTGCTTGTAGAGTATAAAATGATGAAGATAAAAGCGCTTGAAAAATAAAATAGTAGCATTTAAACAACATTTTGTTAAATATTTTAATTGATTCTTACATATCGATTTAGAGTTTTGTTAGATTTCTTTGAATCTTCTACCTAACACGTTCCAAGCTTTTTTCACGAAGATTATTACCTGTATAATTAATAATTAATTATTTCCTTGTAACTGAATTGCATTTATTTGATTGAAAAACATTCAGTTGATCAATCTTTCGTTAACTCGATGGGTGGTAGTAATTAAAAATCGAGTCAACGCTGGAAAATCATCCAATCCGAATAAAATAAACGTTCCTCCTAAGTAAATTCAATTATACTGCCGGTTCAATTTAATTTTTACCACACGTTCATCGAGAACAGCTAAAAACGATACCATTGAACGAGCTGTGTAAAAATCGTTATATCAACCCCTACGATATTCCATTGAAAATTTCACATTTATCAATGTAGCAGTAGACGATCTCCTATCCTATATCTGATAACAATTGAATCGTTAATACAGCATGTTACATCTCAAAATATCGAGGTATTTTATACGTTTTATATATCACAGACATATATATAAATTCACAAACATCCGTTAAAATCAGCTTAATCGTTTGCTAGTAATCCAACATTTAAATAGTAATTATTAATCGTTGATACGATTATAAAATAATAATCCAATACTTAAACAGTAATTATTAAAATCAGTAACATAATCGTAAATTAATAATCGAATATTCCAACAATAATTGCGAATCATTAATTACGTTAAATATGATAATTTGTTCGATACGCAACCTCCCTTTCCGTATCGTATATTTGAAAAACGAAAGGAAGAGATTGTTAACGTATCCTGTTTACAAGATTCCTGGATTGTAATCGAGCTTAGGCTAGATCAATTAATCCGTGAATATCGATGACGCTTTTAGCATTAACGCTATGAAGCTTGAACGATCCACCGATGATTTGACCTGTGCCCTTCGAAGGGGTGTAATTTTCGCTGGGAAAAGCGTGAAGTAATTGACGCGCGTGTACGTGTTCGCGCGTAGGAAGGCGCGTGATTTAATTAATGCAAGTTCCGCGAGAGACCTGCCGCTTTGGAAATCGAGAACGCGGCGATGAACGATGGCGATGGTGTTTCGACGGGGACTGAAAATAGACTTTACCATCGTTAACGTGTGTATAATTAATTAGTCGGTTACTCTTTTCTAACTTCCATACTGCGACAAAGTGTGATATAAACAAACCAGTAAATAAAAAATCAATGAAATCGTTCGTCCACAGCGAAATCACGAAGCTTCGTTCAGATTGAAGATTGAGAAAGTGTAATTTATTAGTTGCGAATTAACAAGTTACAAGAGACGATAATATTCGTCTTATCTCTCGCGATCTCGTTTCGTCATTTTTGAAATTTCGGAAATTACACGACACATGTTCTTCTTATTCTTTTTATTTTATTTGTACTTAACATTGTACCAATTCTTAGTTTGATATGAAATATACAACGATCGCATTCATGGGAAATAGCACGCTAAATGATATTTTCGTTGGATTTATTAAAATTCCTTGGTCGAATGTCAATATTTTCGTCGAACTTTTTAAAATTCGTAAAAATAAAAAAATATACAGTCGAAAGAGTAATTTGATAGCAACAAATAGTTGCTTTTCAGACAAAATTCCTAGCAAGAACTGTTTATCAAATTAGATATTCCGAAATATCCTATTAAAAGCTACGATGATACAAAATATCGGTGTAATATAATTACGTTATGCTAATAGAATAACGTAATTGAATTTATACGAATATCATGAAATATTTAAACAGTGAATTAAATTGCAAACGATGTAATACGATTGGTGTACAGTTTGAAACCAGAAATACGCCACGCATGCATGAGTTTAGAGTGCAGCTTTTGGAAACAAGAAGCAATGCCGTTGAGTTCATTGCAAGCTGAACGTTAGCCATTAATACTCCTTTCACTGTATATTATGCTTCAGATATCGATGAAACATAAAAAATTGATTTTATTTCTGTTTGATCTTGCAGCCATGGCGAGGAATATATCGTCACACCTTTCGCGCAGATTCTTGCCTCCCTACGATCCGTCAGGTACAACCTCCTGTTGCTCACAGATGCATTCACGAACCGGTAAGTATTTTTTTTTTTCATAAATAAAAAGTACCACATTTCTTTTTTTTTTAATTTATTTATTTAACGATAATGATTGCGAATACAGCGGTATGAAAATGTTTTTGGAACTTCTTTTCGCGTTACAATAAGTAAAGAAATATACATAGTAATATACATATATACATAGAAATATAATATATCATGAACATTATATATCAAGATTGCAGTGTTTCGCCTTTTTTTCGCGAGCGAATATTAATATTCGCATTTTTTCCCATTTTTCATTATTTTAAGCGTACTTCGCGTTTTCTCGTATTTTATATTTTACATTTTATATTTTCTCTGATAACAATAGCGATGATACTACTTTATACTTCGATTGTATAATAGAAAATTAGCCTGCATGAAAAATAGAATTTTTTCTGATTTTCAGTTGACCAGCAATATGACGTCAAGTCATTTCCGAAAATTTGTTCGCGCTTTGTTAACGAACAATTATGCTTTGTTTGGTATTTCTCTGGAAGTTCAAAAATACCGTACCGTTTTCATGATAATATTCAATCGTTAACAGAATTCTCTACAACTAATTGACGGCACGTGCAGATTTTTCTACGGTTCTATTCTTTTTCCGATGAATTTTCACTATGCTTGTGCAGGAAATGGAAATAAATAATTTTCAGTCATTCGTCGCTTACACTTTGTTATTTACGAGAAACGTTCATTCGTCGTAACATAAAGAAAGGTTGGGAAAACTTTTTCACGTTACCGTAACTCCGAATAACGTAAATAACATAAAACACCAAATAAGAAAAAAGTTTCCGTTTCCCTAGCGTGGTAAACCTTTAATCTCCGATGTTTTCTGAATTCACTTTGATTTCCGCTTTTCTCCTCAGCTCGTTTTTTTTTTCTTCTTTGTCTTTACGTCTCTTCCCGATTTCGAGCATCCATCTTATCCCCTCGCCTTTCCTCCCCATAATCGCTTCTTCCTTTATATCTCTTTATTCCTCCCATATGTGCTGCCACGATTCTTCTTTACCTTCGCGTGATCTACATATAAATCGAAAAGTTATTGAAATAATAAACATATTCGATAGAATAGAATATCTTCCGCGATATTCGTTTCAGCAATCGAAATTTATGGATAAATGGGGAAATGCGAACTGAAAAGTATAATAAGCTAATACGATGACAAATGTAATAGGAAATTCATATAAAGACGCGTGACGGATAATACGTACACGCGCACGTGTATCAATTGTCGGTATTAAAGGTTAAAACCGTGTGACCTGGATTTAAAGCGAAAATAAATCAATGAAATCGTCAAAATTATAAAACAATAAGAGTATCTGGATAGCAAAATTTCAGATAACGCGTGCACAGTATTGTGGAAAGGTCTTATCGTTGCATCACCTACGTTTGTCTGCCTCGTAATCGTCATGGAATAATTATATCTTCCCGAAACATTTAAAAAATGAGATTGCGAATTTTAGCTTGGAATTTACGATGTTTTAATTTTATTCGATTGGACGTCGAATTTGGAATTTTTAATACAAGGATCGTGATAATTATACAGAATAACGATTAACGTAATTTGGTAGAATGAACTTTAGAATTAATATAGACTTGTCAGAATTGATTTTATCTGTTATTCAAATTATAGTCAACCGAATTGTATGTAGAATTATACAAATTTTAATGGACGGTATATAATTTATGAAACAGAAAATCATGGTCGAAATTTGATCAAAATATAAAATGCCATACATTTGGTTCATAAAATATTTGTTGAAAATGACAAGGTGAGTTCGTGCTCGCCATCCATTAGCAGATGCGTTAGTTATAAGAAATAGTAACTAAAGGATGATTCTAGTTACACTCGATAGATTTAATCGATAGGCTTAAGATGCCTTTTGTTTTTATCCTTAGTTTTTGTAAGCGCGTGCAATAAAGGTTTTTTTGCCTCACAACTTATTTGGTGTGATAGATTTATCCATTCGATAAAATAATAACTATTCTGATACCTTATCTCTGAGTATAGAAATAACAACAATATCGGTGAATGCAATTTTCATATATTTATCGATAAATTTCGATTAATTCTACGTACATTACGCAAAAAGCGTATTGATTAAAATTTATCAAATTTCATATTTCGATAATATACGCTTTATAATTTGTACGTTATATTTCCACCTTCTATGTTGATGAAACTCGTTGTTAAAGATATTTTCTTGTACTTTGTCTACAGAATACGAAGGAACAGTGAGCAGGCGGGCAGCTCATCGCAGCAACAAGGAGGTCAAACGCTAGGAGGTAAGAATCACTTCGATATTCGCCAAAAATCTTTCATCGACGTCAAAATCCCTAATTTCGTTTAACATTTTCTTTACGATGTTTGTTCTATAAGCATTCAACCGCAAGAGAATCGAAACGTTTAGGAAATACTATCATGCGAAAAGACACACATGGAAAAAAAGAAACTTCATTAAATATATTATCAATGCTGGATAAAATACGAATGAAGAATATTTCGACTGTTTTAAATAATCGTCGTTGTACAGTTCAAATAAGATAATATTTTAAACAGAAAGTACAATTTTGACGAATGAAATATTTTTATTTCGATAAAATCTGAAATTTAGTTCGATTTAATTTTATATTTTGTAATCGTTTTTTAAAAAAAAACTTATTAAATAATTATTGAAATATTTTAACTCTTTTTAACTCTTTTTTAAATCTTTCTTGACAATGAAAACAGACTAAAAAGAAAATTAATATCACAATGCACGAATCCGTAGTATTTGCAAACTAAATTTATCATCTTTTTAAGTATGGCTATTCGCATAAAACATAGTGCATCGTTCAAAGTTTTCATCGCTTAGAATTTATTTAGCCTGGTATCTAAGTTTTCCTAAGAACAAAATCCCATGGTTAACAACATAGAATGTTTAAGAATCAATTGTAACTAACTCGCCTGTACGAAGACCCAATTACGCGTCACCTTTCATATTTCTAAAATTCATTCAGATCGAGCTCATTAAAATCCAAGTGTAATTATCCGTCCTGCCAGTGGAAATGGCTTTCGAGATAGAAAAGCAGAATCTTTCTCGTCCGAAGAGTAAAATATTCACGTGACAACGCGACTATTCGATAAAATGACGTTTGTCTGCCTTAGAAAATGAGATTTCTCGAAATTGCTATTGAAGTCCGGCCCTCGCTCTATCTTTTACGTTTCAGCTGCATTCGTCGTCTGACGTCAATTCACTTTTCCCTTTTGTTCTTCCGATTGATCTCTTCTACGCTTCATTTATGCAACCTTTCATCTTTAGCGAGATTCGCACGTTTATTTCATCATCTACATACAACGTTTTCCACCCACATTGGATATTTCATAATTCCTCCACGAGTGTTTCGTGTCTTTTTGTTTCCACGATGTTCGTTTCATCTACTTCGCTTCGTTTCTGTCACGATGCTTGTGAAAAAGAAACAGGAATCTCATTGTCGTGCGATTCTTGGAACAAGAATTTTTCTGAGAAATTAGATTCGGCCATGAGAACGCTTTTGAGGGTGTTCTATTTATTTCTGTTTATCAGGAAACTGAGCGAGACAAAGATTTTCTATTTTATTCAGATTTTATTAAGATTTAGCGAAATTCTTTGCGTGGAAACATGAAAGACAATGGATTTATATTCGATATATTATTATTTTTCACGTGGAGTATTTTTGTACAGAATATCCTTATATTATTATTTATTTTATTATTATATTAGTATTTTTTGTAAAATATTTTGATTTGCAATATTTTCATATAAAATTCCTTGCAAGAGGAATATTTTTCTATAGAATATTTCCACGTGGAATATTTCTATATAAAATATTCTCTTAATATATTTGTGTCCAGGATATCTTTCAAGTGGTGTATTCTTGCATGAAATATTTTCTTAACAGCATACTTTCGCATAGAGTATCTTTAAACAGAATATTGTTTCATAATTCCACACAATGGAATATTTTTATATGAATTCCGTGTTTATGAAACATTTTTCCATACGATACTTTTTTACACGAAATTTTCAGAGAAACATTTTTAGAGAAATTTAAAATTAAACGAGAAACACATTCCAATTAAATTAAGCGAAAAAAGAGAACCAAATAAAAGAAACATTGTTAAAAAAGAAGAAAAAAATGAATTTTTATCAAAAAAAAAAAAAAAAAAAGAAATCAAAAAGTGTATCATTTTCCTGTAAAACAGCTACTATCCCTAACATGTCAAATTTGCTCCTCAAATCCAAGCAACCAGACTCTCGTGCACTTTTTGTTCAACCGTATCCGAGGAAAAGTCTGTCGAGGCTTGAAGAGGCTCGTTTTCTCGCCTCTTCACAAGGCGACGATTAACTTCACAGAAATCTTATCGTGTCGCAGGAAGCTCTCAGTCGCTTCCTCCGTTCCTCTGTGGTACTAAAGTCTCCTTTTTTTTTTGGTTTCAGACGAGGAATACGCAAAAACAGCCGCAGATACGATGTACGAGCTAGACTGGTGCCTGAAACAGCTGGAAACCATTCGGACGCATCAGTCCGTATCAGACATGGCCTCAACGAAGGTAAGACCCACTCACTTCCTTTCTTTCTCGAGTGGACACGCTCGATTTACGGTGAATCGTTGCTGGATCGAGTTCAGTGCACTCTAAGGAGGCTGTCACACTTTTGCTACAACTGCGAGCAAATGATTTGGCATCAATCGATCGCATATAATGCGATCGCCATTATTCGAATGGTTTCAGGCGTTTAGTGTGTTAGACACGTTGATCTTGTCGTAGTATTCGAAATTTTTATTTTATCCGAATATCACGCTCTCGTTTTAACAAATGAGACGAACATTTTTCATAAATATCTAGCAACATATTCGGACGAAAAATTATACGTATCGGCAATTGGTAAGATTACTTGGTTTTTTCTCTGAAAATGTAAGAAACGATGGGACTGATGATTTGATCATTAAGTATCGAGAGTAATTTTAGAGTGGGTCGAAGGTGATCAAAATGAAAAAATGTTCGACTTATAAACGTTAATTTCGTTTGATAAAAATAATTGAATCGCGTGGTTTTGGATTGCGAGGAATTTTATGACTCGACATTTTCGTACAAGTTAACTAAACTAAATTTGATGGACGTTGTCTTTTGTTCAGTCATCTATAAATTAGGATTACTCTGCAAGATTCCGTGGAACCTTGCGAGATAGTTGATTTTTAATTGACTCTGCTCAAATACCTGAAACGTTAATCAATGAAAATTCTTAGAAGTTACTAAATTTCTAGAACTGGTAAACTAGTTTCAATTATCATTACTCTGAAGTTGATGACACGTTTACAATTTACAATCAGATAAGGTTTCTCAGATTGTAATCAAAGTTGTTAATCAATTCCTTCTGAGTAACCGAAGATATTAATTCTTCTTTAGCCAAGGTTGTTTTCCACGTAATTTTAGAAATTTAGCCACGTAAGTAAGGAAATAAATACAAAAGACGTTTCAAGAATATTTTGCTACTATCTTTGTCAAACTACACAAACAAAAACAATGCCTGATAAATCTTCTGCCACGATCTTTCGAATGATCGTTCTTCTAATCAATTTTCCATCCTGGTTACGGGAATTTTCAATTTCCTGTCCTCCATAAAAAGTAAAATATCCACCAGCCAGTCAGATGACTCTTACTTCCTATTTCTTTTTTTCTATGTGCTTGAGCACCCGAATCTTGGTTTCTCTGAAGCAGATGTTTCCACTTTAAATAAATCCAAAGACGAACTCTGCCTATTCGATTTCGTTACAATTTACAATTTAGTAGAAATCGAGTGAAATTATTTTTAATTGAAAAATCTACACGCCCGTCGTGCTGATGGAAGAATATGAGATGACGAACGTTTCAATTTTTTAGGGAATTTTTAAATAAAAGTCACAGCGAAAGAAAGCGGATGAAACGCGATATGAAAATGGGTAAAAAGATAGAAATCGTTTCGTAGGATAATAATCTGCATGCTCGAGGCGAGATAATCGAGACTTTATGATTCGCTGGAATTATGGCTGTTCTAATCTTCCTTCTTAGAACTCGACGATATAAAGCGAGCAGCATGTGAATAATCAAGTTTAATGGCACACTCGAGGTTTGCGAACCTATTTCGTTCAGTGGAATGCTCCCTTCCGCGTAATTGAGATTTAAACGGGAGGAATCTCGCGTTTTCCGCGAAAAAGCCAGTTTGATTATCGAATCATCTATTTCCAACAAAATATTTCCCTGCAATATAAATAATATAAATGATGTAATATAATGTATACAACATAATATATATATTTCTTACAATGAAATATTTTCTAAAATATTATGTAAAATACTGCGTAAAATATTATTTTATTCTGGAATAAAACTAAACTGATTGGTACTTTCCGTGTGCTTTAATGATCTTTGAAATATTTATAGAATTCTAAATAATCTTTCTACAAAATATTAATAGCATTTAATTCGTCCAGAAGAGAAATATTAACTGGTATGAATATTTTATTTCACGATTCTGATTGCTTCGATATCTTTAGTAATATTGCACAATCATCTTTCATTGGATGATAAAAAATTGACTTGTTTTTATAGTCCTAAAAAAATGGAAAAATTTGCAACGTAGGATAACGTGGACAAAAAGTGGGGAACTCATTGAATTTAATTTGTTGGGCATTTACGGTACACGTCGATGGAAAAAAACTGCTAGGAAATTCCGATCTTTCGATATAAAGTTGCGCAATTAATTGCACCTCAAAGTCGACACGTTTTTCTTGTTAATTATGAGCTATTACCTGTCAACGTGAGGCGTACCGATTGATATTATACCTCATCGATAGAACGAAATCGGAATTCCAGTAGATTCTCGGTTATTCATCGTCAATGTACATAAACTCGATAAATTTGTCTTTTACACTAAAGAAAAATTTCACTTTCAATTTACAATTTCCTAGAAATTTCTCAAGTGACACGTTCCATTGCAAACATCTTCAAACCTGTTCAAACGATTTTTATAACACGCTGCTCTCGCCAATTTTATATCGTTCAACATATTCGCTGGCAAACGAGGAAATCGACCTCGATGAAGTCGCTGAACACGGACGTCCTCACTTTCCTGACGAACCTGATTTATTGCCGCCCGCTTGCTCGGGATTCTTGGAAAGCGGAATTTTGACCGTGCAACCTCGACTTCCTTCCGTAGGAGCTTTCCTTGGGCTGCCACACCGAGGAAATTCTCGTAAATTCGCGCATCACGTACTCAGGTCAAGGTACACAGTCGGTCAAAAATATCGGGACACCTAAAGTTTATTGCGAAACGGTGACATTTCAGAATTTTATAGAATTTCGAACGCAGAACTTTTAAGTCGTAGAGAAAAAAATCTGACAAATTTTTACTTGCCTAAAATTGTAAAAACACAAGAAAAGAAAAAACGGAATCTAAGAACAGATTTTACGTCTCTAAGGATTCGAATAGAACGAGTTGCAAGCGATTTTCTACGCACGTGCCACTCAATCGTACGTCTAATCTCTCCACGTTTATTGACACACGTACTCGAAAGGGACGTTTACGATTTGTTGTCGTTCACGAACGGCCTCGAAGAAAATTCGTGGCGATTCGTTCGCTCCTCTGCTCGATTTTCACCGATAATCACACAGTTCGATCCCCGGGAATTCATTGTCGCATAATCGTGCATCAGTTTCACGGTCACGGCGATTGACAAAGCGTGGATGACATTGATATGTCACTTACTAGGCCGTGTTGAACGTGTCGGCAAATTTCGCAAATTTTTTAGCCATTTGCCTATCAGTTTGTCGTCCCCTTTGATTCCATTTTTATTTCCATCGCTCCAATTTGCTAGGAGTAGTTTTTAAACAGTTATTTGGGTATTTAAACAAACTAGTTAATCGAGCACAAACGTACAGAAAGATATTGCTTTCGCAAGGGCTTGTTCGAAGTTCGATTTAGAATTTGTACTCGCGAATCGGACGAATTTCGTGAATGACAAACGCCATTCATGAAAATACCAAATATTTTGTTCTCAGTGGCTGACTGAAAATACGAAAACTTGCACAGATAACGAGTTATAGTCGATTATGTAAGAGTGATATTTTCGATTCACCATTTTCCTTATCTTTGATATATAAACAATTTACCTAGATATCTCTGAACGAGGTAACTAACAAATTCTAACAAGCAAACCTATTTCTCTTTATTACACCGTTATTCGAAAATTAGCCGAGTTTAATATTCCGAGAGTAACTGAACGAGGTACACAAGACTGTTATTTTACTACTTTTGCGTACCATTTAGTGAACTATGGTACGCAATCGATTATTTAAACTGACCACGCCAGGTCTACACACCATAATGAAACTAGGGAAATATCGATGAAATAAAAAATACAAATTGGTAATATGTTGGGTGGCAAATAAAAATGCAGGCGAGGAAAGAGGCAAAAATGTAAGTAAAGGTTCAAATAAAAATCCTCAATGGGTGTTTGATACGTAACAAAATTACAGAACAGGAAGAAATTAAATTAATATAAGACTTGTTAGCCACTGGAAATCCGGGAAAGAGAAAAGATCGAAAAGCCGTTCCGTAAGCAATAAAGATTGGAACACGTAAAAATTACAAAACAAAGAATTGAAAAAAAGAAGCGAAAGAACTGGAAATGCTCGTACGAGCTTTTGATTTTTGACAAAATTAAGAAATACTTTTCACGTACAACGGATCGAAAGTTGATCAACTTTAAGAACTCTCCAACGCCTTTGATATCCAATAGAAACTCCAAACTGGACAGAAACTGAGGATATAAACGCTCGATGCGCACCGAATAGAAATCTCCAAAAACGCGAAGAATTGAAAACTTGTTTTTGCTAGCCGATAGCTTAAAATTTTATTATCTGAAAAATATCTCCAGTACTTTTGACAAAAATGTGAAAACTGAACGAAAACAGAAAATACAAACTTGCATTGGAAGTCTACCCAGCAATATATGCCGAAGATAGGAAAAATTTACAAATCGTTTGATATCCAGCAAAAGCGTGAAAACGAGAGAGAAAAGAAATAAAAACGACACGAACGAGAATGCTTGCCAAGGAGCTGCAGTTTCTTATCTTATCGGCTCGAAGGCGCAGTCGCTTCGTATAGACGTAGAAGTCGAATGGTGGCAAGAGCGAACGAGTTTCTCGCGTGACTCAAGGGCCGCCCTTGTCTGTTTTGGGCTTTTTCTGCCGTAAAAAAAAAAAAAAAAAAAAATCGATCGATCCGAATCAATTGACCTACATCGTGCCTCGTCATTATTAGGCAAAGCGCGAGCCGGCCAACATGCAGCCCGGTTTACATGTGCGTACGAGCTATGAATGTCGAGCAGGTGGCTGTCGTGTTTTATTTAGAAGCCTCTCATAGCCGTTCAACTCCACTTTTCCTTATATCTTTGGCTCACTGAAACTGAGTAGAAGATCCTGTTTTGTACGAGCCAGTCAGCGTTGGATTTATTTCTATGGTTATGGCGTGTGGAGTGTTGTGGAAGAGGTTATGTAGCGCGAATAATACTATCGCGAGAGTAGGTGGCGTTGTAAACGGTAGTAGATACATCGTTTTCGGTTTGCATCTTGTTTTTTAATATTTTCAGAATTATTCTTACGTATTTCAAACACTTGTGTAGTTGGAATAAAAGTAAACAAGTCATTATATCGCGACAATAAAAATAGATTAAAAATAAAAAGAAAATTAAAACTAGTTTAATTATATATAGGCTAATTATTAAGATTAATCCGATAGTAACATATAGTAGCATTTCTTTCTTAATTTTCTACGAAAAAAAAAATGTCCGATTTCTCCTCCATGGAGGAAGTAATGCTGCATTTAATTATGTAAAAACGATCATAGTGTGATAAAAAGATCGCATATAAAATTGATTGATTATCTTCGATCCTATTAACAATTTTAATCACTGTCAATAAACATCTCGGCTATGATAAAAACTATTCATTATATAAATTATCTCTCCATCTTTGTTCGCAAATAACATTATTTAAAATTACACTTGAATAAACAACTATAAAAAAATATTTAACCTTTTCTTTCATAGAAATAATATCGTAAAGAAACTGCGTGTTTTTATGCACTTATGAGAAACTTCAAAGTGTAATAACACGCAAATGTACAGATATAAAAATGTTTGCAAAAACGTAGAAAATATTCAAAGTATAATATCCGATGATACATATTTAGCAAAACTTGGTAAAATAATAATAATTTTCTCCATCCTTTTCATTCTTATTCATAAAGATATGAATTTGTATGTCAAAAGAAGAAGTGGTTGTATAATATCATTCAATGAACACAACATTCCAGATACTTTTTTATTGACCTTTACTACTTGTTTGGATCCATTGCTAAGTGACATAATACTTATACTACTTGAATATATATATATATATATATATATATATATATATATATATATATATATATATATATTTATCTTTAGTATTTGCAAAACGAATCGAACCATTCAAAGAGTAATATCAATTTTAATTTTCATACAGTAGAAAGCTTTTAATTAATTCGTAAATTATATATCGAAACGCCCAATCGACTGACATTGAAATTCATTAATTAATCTACTAAACTTTGTAATACCGTAGTATAGAAATGGCGGAGGGTTGAGGAAATTTGGTGATTACAAAGAATCGCGGGAGCAAAGGTAATAAAGGCTAAAAGGGCACGACGACAATGGCGCCACTTGGCCAGATGCCAATCTCGTAGATTTTCTGGCGAATTCGGTGAACACGCTCGTTTATCTTGTCGAATTTATGCGGAGAATGGATTCCAACTAATCCGTCTAACTGTTATTTGTTCTTCACCGAAGTTAGCAACGTTTGTCACCGATTGAAATCATTTCAGGCATCTTGATACGTTTCCGAAAATTATTCGACATGAGATTTGTATTTCTCGATAAATATGTTAATAATAAAATACAGTTGAATAACTGTAAACTTAAGCGAAAGTAAAGTTTGGAAATAGGGAAGAAAGATTCGAGGAATAAATGATAAAAAAAAGTAAAGATCTCGTGTG
This sequence comes from Bombus huntii, assembly GCF_024542735.1. Lineage (NCBI taxonomy): Eukaryota > Metazoa > Arthropoda > Insecta > Hymenoptera > Apidae > Bombus > Bombus huntii. The sequence goes on along the minus strand of NC_066253.1, from coordinate 1,276,358 downwards.
AGATAAAATGTCGTCGATTTACCCAAATTGTAACCAATTATGACATTGTTATGTAACACCATTTGGTCATGGATCAGTTGTACGATTACGATAATCTAATCAGTCTGGCCTTGTTGCTGACGTCTGTATTAATTTCCCAATTAAACGTGCTATATAATATTCTAATCGAAGTTTTTGAAAATCGAGCTATCATGGTGCCGACAGAAATTACAGTGAGATTTACATAAATTATGTAAATACAGTTATCTTGTTTCTCGATATAATGAAATTTCCATGGAAAAAATAATATGCCGAAAATTGAAATTAAATTCATTTTTCTTTAACACGAATATATCTACGAAACCTGGATATTTCGAATATTTAGAAAACAAATTTATTTCCCTATCGGTGACAAATTTTTAATCAAAATTTGTTTCGTGAATATTCTAAAAATATTCTGAAAATATACACAAATTCTGCACACAATTTCTCTCCATTTTTCTCCGCCACTGTCTCTGAGATTAACTTAGAGAAAAAGAGTGGAAATGGGGAAAAAAAATCAATTTTCTTTACCCTCCAGACGAAGGCTTCGCTTCCAAGGCCATCACGCTTTAATACGTTTCTTCGTGTAGGGTTGTACACTGTCTGTGCTATGTTTCCCTCTAAACCGCCCTCGTATTGATTACACAATGCCTTTTTTAAGCTACTCTGATGAGCAGCTGGTCATGAAACAATGACACGAATCGATAAATACGGATAGTATTTAATAAAAATACGCTAAGCTTTATGTAAGCAACCAGCCTCAGTAACCACGTCACAAGCCACTGCTGTTTCACCCCTGTGCGGATGACATGGTTGCCTTTCACGAGTTTCGATCAGACCTCGACAACCTCGTAACACGTGACGTAGTACGCTATGTATTTAATATTATGATCGACGCACTTCGATTGGAATAATTGGGGATGAATAACGAAGGAGCTTGTGACTTTTTCCACCACTCTCGCACCTTTTCATTTTTAATTAAATTTTAATTTCTTAGTCTTTTAATTCTTCAATCTCGAACCTTCTAATCTTTACTGCATCATTTTAAATTTTCTAAATCTTTAGTCTTTGTATTCTTCAATTATATTATCAATTCCTTGTATCCTCGATTTTTACGTTCTTTCGCTCTTGTACCGCTTAATTCTCGTTTTTCAATATTTCACTTTTCAACTAAATAGCAGTGAAGTAGTGGCTGTTGATTTTCAATCTGTTTACCACTGTCCAATTTATTAATTAATTTATTAGCGATCATTATTATCCGCAAATTACGCACTTATTATATATATTAACTGAACCGTATCTCGTGGTTATTTTTACTTCCTCGTATTTTATACTGAAATTTTGTAAAACTATTAAGTCAGCCACGCGTGACGTGAAAAGTGTTAAAATTATCGAAAAATGTATCCTTTAGGCGTAGCTGTGATACTTCCTTAACCTACTTACAAGACTTCGATTTTTAATAAATCATTCTCCCTCCCACAACCTTACGAATTGTTTCTCACAATTTCCAGAAACGTGATGCTAAAATCTTGAAGCTCACCGAACGTAAAATTCTTGTCTTCCGTGTTACTCGATTTTAACTACGTCTCATGAATTTCTGAACGCTTGAATTCCTGGAATTTGACTCCGCGTTCCGGGAGATTACGTCTGAATTGTCCTAATGTATTTCCAGTTTTCTGGAAAGCAATCTGAGATGACTATAAACCAGGCAACGTTTGTTTAATCTTTTCCCCTAGTTTGTTGAAAGTGCCCGGTTGCACAGAACATACCGCTATATTTTTCTTTCGCATATATAAAACGTAGATATGCGTCACAAAACGCAACTTCGTAACTGTCGTGATTTCCTGATTCGTTGACGCTATGTCGTCACAGAAATATTGCATAAATGGCTGCATTACAGGCAATCGTGGCTGACTATTATCTTTGGAATTTTTATTGTAATAATGTTATTGTAGTCTTCTTCTTTAGTCATTAATGACTGCATTCTTGAGTTAGCAAAGATTATCATTCGCTGTTATTTATACAGTTGGTTAATGTTATAACTATTTATTTGGTTGCCATTAAACTTCTGAGGATTGAATTTATTAAAGTCAGACGATGATAAATGTAAGCAATTTACTCTTTGTAAGATTATTTATTTAAAATCTGAAAACTTTGTTTCAAAAGAAAATCTAAAAATAAATGACTAATAACAGTGTGTAAATGAGGATATTCGAAACAATAACGATATTAATTCATGATCTAATTACTACTTGAACATGCACAGAAATTAATTAAATGGTACAGCTAACAACGGAATACATGAATGAAATTAAAGGATCACAGGATAATTAGCGGAAATTAAATGGACAATGAATTTCACGACCGAAATTGTGGGGAACAGTTACATTGTTACAATCTGTTCCACTTAAATATTAAATCAAACAGCGTTGGCCATTTAGAAATTCCATCTTTTAATATGCTTTGTTGTTATAGAAATAGTTTGAAATTTATTTTAGCATTTTTCATGAATTTATTTAACGTTTCACGATGAAAAATATTAAATAAATCGATTATCTTCGAAGAATTTTTAATTAAATGGAACATTAAATTATGGAATATAAAGTTTGAACTAATCCTGTCCAAATGCCTGGGAGAACTTCATCTGAATTCTTTTTTATGGAACTAATTATTCCACGCCTGAAATTTAGCGTGTCAAAGACATTAATTATTCATGAAGAATTAATAAGATCTCTACAAAGGAAGACTTTGGTGATATTGAATCGAATATAGGAAACTGTTTTAAGTTATTTACATAAATCGATATTCCTTTCCCATGGATAAATAGTCGGAGAAATATTTATTTTTAGAAATATATATCCTTCTAACGACCATGCATAAGATACTTTATTTAGGTCTCATTTATTTGCCTTATTTAAGAAAAATTTATGTATTTTTAAATACAATGTTTTCTTAATTTTTAGAAAATTGAGCGCTTTATCAGAATTTTAAAATTCTGTAAACTTCCGATATTCATAATTTCTATATATAATTTCAAGATCACCTAAATCCATGTCAGACTGCAAATTCTGACCATCTACTTTCTTCATTAATGTGATAAACATTATCTAACAATAATTTTTGATGTACGAAAAGTTTATTAATGTTCGAAATGGATTTATAACCAAAATTTGCCAGTCAGATATATATTCTCGAATTTAACTTAAACAAACGTTCTTTTCTCGTTGCACGATGTATGCGATTGCTTTCCAGAATTTTTTCTTTTTTTTTTTTTCTTTCTCATTTCCGATTCGATTTCCGTGCACGTGTCAAACGGTTTTGGACGATCAAAAAAAAAAAAAAAAAAAAATAAATAAATAAATAAAAGAAAAATGAGGAATGGAAACTTCATGGAAACACTCGATGAATACGTCGGTTCGTCGAAAACATTATTTTCTTCTGCTACACCGGATGTGGCTGTTGGATAATCATCGATCTGAAACGGCATCCTCTCGCGAGCTGAGTTCTTGAAAAAAGCTGCGACTAATTTAAAAATCTCGTATTTTGAAATCTTTATTGAACATACTAAAAGTGGAAAAGCTATAAATCGAGATAATAAAAATGAAAATAGAATTGGAAATTTTTCAAATAGAAAATTTATCACCCGCTTGATTATAATAAAAAGAGATCAGAAAAATAAATTCTTAGAATTTCAATATTAGAAAATATCTATTAAATAATGCCTGTGCATAGAATTTATACAAAATAATTTATTCAAGATAAAATTATATATCGTATCTATGTGTTGCATCATTTGTATCATGAAATAAAATAATTTTATCCGCGTTTCAATGAATCTGTATAAAAATTCCCGAGCCGGTTCCTCGACAGACGACCACAATTACCTCTTCCACTCGTCTTTGTCGCTGGTCACTAAGTCTTCCAACCATTGTCTGGCTAGCTGGCCGCGAATTCTCCGTAGTATGATGCGTAGCTTTCAACTAACATTTTAATGCATGAAACTAAAGAAATATAAATATTTCAATATTTTAAAATACTAATGAAATAAAACAATTTCGTTCGCGTTTCAATGAATCTGTATAAATATTTTCGAGCCGATTCCTCAACAGACGACCACGATCACCCCCCTGGCTGCTGTGTATATTTGCAAAAAAATTAATTGGGAACGAACGATTATTCGTATTGTTCGAATAATTCTCCAATCGATATTGGAATAAATATAGAAAATAGTTTTTTACGGATAACAAATAATAATTATACCACGGATAACACATTCGACCGATATGAATTTATTTCGATAATTATGTGAACTAAATATTTACTCGAAACAATTTGAACGATGTTTAAGTCTGGAATAGAGACAGCAACAAAATAGACACTCCGCATCATCATCATCATTATTATCATCCTACTCACATTCAGATTTCGCAAGTGTCTTGTTCGTCAGTTTTCTAGACGATAATAAAATTAGTTGATAATATTAAGACTCGAAGCTAATAAACAAACTGATCAAATAACGTACCTTCAACGTTATACAAGCACTCTTTGTACATGAGTATAAAATCTCGTGATCGAGAAAGGCCACAATTAATGACGTTCTCATAAATGACAATCTTGCGCTGACGACGTTGCTGTTCGTTTCAAGTATGTAATTCTAGCCTTTGCCACGGTGTTGCAGCACTTCTTGGTAAAGATATTACGGTGTCTCATATCGAGCGCATGTCTCATATTAGGTGTCGTTGCTTCATTGATTAAATTCCATTCAACGTTGCAATAACAACGATCTTTAAGATCTCAGTAACAGTCGAACTATTAAAATTTGTTAAATTCCATCCAACTTCGAAATGACAAAATTTCCATTACAAACATCGATTAATCCAGTTTGAAGCGAAAAGAAAAAGACAGGAAATAGCATTTGACCAAAATACAATTTTACGATCTGGGCAATTGCCTTGAAATATCAAAAAATTCATTTAAATAGAAAGTTGGAGAAGTTTCCATCGTAAACTTCGATTAACTTGTTTTCAAATGAGAAATTTATCGTGTTTATGGCAACCAAGAGAGAATGCTTCGATCGACCGTAGGCGGATTTCGAGACGACTAGATAAGAACAATAGCAAATACACACACCGTGACGTAAAAGTTGCTTGACGTACGCGAACGTTTGCTTTTAGATAGGTTAATCGACAAAACAAATTACCTGCGATTATGCCAACGAACATGGCTTAAGTCTTAAGCGTATGAAAAACAAAGTTCTACATTGTATACTTGCTCTAATTTGTCTTTAATAGGTAACTCATAGAATATAGGCTTTTATGCAAATTAATTTTTTTATAAACACAACGACTAAGATAAAATCTAAACAGAGATCACGTGTAATACACGCAATACATGCATAAAAAGTATCTGTAAATGTTCCAATACCTTTGTGAGCTTGTGAATTTAATTAAAAAAAAAAAGGCAACTAAAAGAGCACTTTCGGTAACATGGAATTGATTGTTGAACTTAAAAATTACTTGTCAAGATTTCGCTTGTGGTCTTTGGTTATTGACACATGCGATATTTATTGTTTTGTTTGTATAACTTATCTACAAAATATAGATAAATACGATTATGCGAAATGCAATGAATTTTTATATGTTCTTGCGATATATATAGCTTGACGATGATTGATTACGTTTGGGTGACTACAATGGAAAATTATCATTGACAATTCTGGCCAATATCTATTTCTGGAATATTCGTTTATAAATAAACTTTATTTCGAGGAAACGTAGAAAATAAAAAGACGAATTAATATGAATTAACGAATTATGAAAATATAAATTAACACGACAATGTACAAAATCGTATAGAACCGTTGACATCTGAAATTGCGAATATTAAGAATCGCGAAGCCTCCGGATGTTACGTATTTTAATTATTTGTATATTTAATTAATGTCGTATTTGAAATTCTGCAGAAATCAAAGCGTGGAAAATTCTTTTATTCATTCGTCGATCTCTGTAGAAGATAAAAACATTTTTGTTTCAATTGAATTAATTGATTTCATTAATTTCATTAATTTTTAATTCCACAAGGCAGGACACAACAGAATCTTTTACAGACTCAGCCATTTCTGCTCGAGATAAATATAATGAAGAATTATAAATATAACTCAAAGTGCAAAAATTTGCTTCGTCTAATTATTGTTTTTTTTTTTTTTCTAAAGATAAAGGAAACAAAAGTATAGTGGAAATTAATCTTGAAGATAATACATTTACTCTGCTCTAGATAAAAGTAATTAAGTAAAAGACGTGTTGTACCTTTATATAATCATCTTCTTTTGATTAGAAATTCTACAAACGTAAAAATTCCTCTGTCTGATTATTCTCAAGCTAAAACGAAGAAAACAAAGATATAATGGAAATTAATCCTGATAAGTACGAATGAGCATCTTGCTCTTGCCTCTAGACACAAATACGAATGAAAAATATATGTATGTGGATATTTTTCATCAAAGGGAACCATTATCTATTTAAAGAAAGAAAAGAATATTTACCACTTTCATTAAACAATTTTATTTCAAGAATATTTCCTTGTACATAACGAAAGATCGCAATAAGGACTTGCCTTAAATTGGGAAATACATTTCGAACGTTAATTAATCTACCAGAGAATATGTTGCTTTATTAGCAAGGAAGCCTAATATTGTTCTCGTTACTCGTGTTACACTGCTTCATCAATTAACTATATTTAATTAACATAGTAATTGGAGTACCGCATGCGTCGCTAATTGGAGTGTACAAGCTTACTTCGATATAATTCCTGGACGATAACTAATTAGCCATTTCTTTCGGATAATTGATTTTCAATTGCATCGAGCCGTAATACCACGGAAGGCCGGCGTCAGAGGCTGATTTTTCAGTCGTACGATGTTCTATTTTTGCTTGAATGATGTTTCTTCGAAAACAAAGAATATCCGATTTATCTTGGAAATTTTGTTCAATCATTGCAATTGAACGGAATAAAGGTTTCTTAATAAAATTGCAATGAATTAGTAGGTAATACTTTTATCGAAAATCTTATTATCAATTTTCTCGTATCGTTATTAAAATATACAGGGTGTTTCGAATTTCATCCGACATATTATACCAACATGTTTATGAGACCATTTTGAGCAAAGAATGTCATATATATTGGTCGATTCATCTTTGTTTTCGAGATATGAGAGAGAAAGTGGTATAAACCAGAGGTAATCAGTTGCATTCAATCTACTTAGCTTTTAACGACGATCATTTATTTTAAACTATTTTTCACGCTGATTTATATTAGTTCGCTGTGAAAGATAACGACAATCGTTTATTTTAAGCCATTTTTTACATTGATTTATACTGGTTCAGTGTAAAAAATCAGTGTGAAAGAAATGAACGACTAAAGAAAAATGCCATCTGGGCAAAGTTTAGAGAAACTTATGCTTGTTAAATTGAATTTTAACTCGTAATTTTAATTACCAATAGAAAGTTCGATAAACGTAAGTTTCCATTGAACGACAAGCTATTTGGAAACTGGCGCCGTTGCAAATTATTGCCATCGAAATGCTGAACAATTTCTGTTCGAGTTTGATATTAGTTAGTAATTTAAACCGAAAGTTATACTGTTCGTAGTGATGAAACATAAACTTGAGAGCCGGAAATCTAATCCAAAGCCAAACATATTTTCCTCGTCGATAACTACTATGTGCTATCGAAATAGAATTTCTCCCACCGATAACTGTTACGAGCTACCGAAATAAGTTTCCCTTATCGTTAATGGTTATCAGGAACGAAAAAAGATTTCTCGTTCGCCTATAATTATCATTTGTCACTAAAAACATTTTTAATCGAGAAAATACTTGTTATTCTATGACTCTGTTCACTTTGATTGCAACAGTTCGGTTCCGCGAAAATAAAAGTCTAATTTCTAGAAACTGAAATCGCTCTCGATTAAAGAAACTAAAGGGCAACGATTACGTACGATTAGCCAACGCTAACGTCCTATGAAATCTCCGTGGCGATCGGAAATATATAATTACGCAACGTGAGAGTAATACACAACAGGTTGTCACGCGTCTTTATCTGATAACGCATTCGCGAAACGCAATAAATCAGTGTATGAAACGTACGTTAAAAAGAAAATGAAAGAAAACGAATAACATTGACATCGATCTAGTCTACTAATCGGTTGGACATGCTCCGGATGAAATTTCGTATCTCGTGACACTCGCCTCGTTGATGCTTCGTATAACTCGTGTCAACAACAATTCTTTCAACGCGCGTCCACTTCGTCGATGTTCAGAAGAAATTTGCATCTTGTATCTTGCTCGTTTGCCATCTTGTCTCGTTGATTCATTGATCCTTCGCGCGTTGTTGTTATGGAAGACTACTACGCCTTATTTTCATATTTCGTTTTACGATTTTTGTCTGACGTACATCGTCTCATCGCCAGTTGTTTAGTAGGAAATCAGGGTTAAGGATTATTTTGTTGAAAATTTAGAAATCGAATGATTGCGCTTCGTGTAATTTCTTCGGCGTACATCCTAAAACGGTTCGTATATCCGAGATTGTAAAATCAAAGAACGTAGCGATCGAAATACTGAACATACAAAATCAACTTTCACGAATCCTTAGAAACAATCAAAAATCTCAATCGTCAACATCGAGTGGCAGCATGGCCTTCGTCTGAATCTTCTACAATCAGTCTGCAAGCATAATGAACATTGTGCAGACGCGGAGAACCGTGACAGAGAAAACAAGCGATTCGCTGGTCGATAACAAAGCAAAGAACCACGTCTCTCGCCGCTTATCTGTTGCAAGAAGAAACGAAAGTTATTTCCGGCCTCGACCCTCGTGCATCCAACATTGATACATAATTTGTCGTTTCCGAACCTTCGTTTCTTTTCACGTTTCTCTTCTTACCGCGAGTTCGAGTTCCAATGCGTCGATCGAACGTACATACCAGGTGCCCCGTTTTCATCCATCCACGCAAATATCCTCTAAACTTGTTTCAGAGGTGATCTTGAAATCTCTAGGGCACGTCCATCTAAATAAGATTTCTGCCCATCGGAAGACGTTTGCCTCGAGACGAAGTAACTTTTATTCGAAAAAGTATTTCCAATAGTATAATTACGATTAGATATAGAATTAACCCAAGCAACTGGACGTCATCCAAGATAAAAGGAGTACAAAAATAAATAAATATAGTTTGGGAGATATTACGTATTACGTCAGAAAATAGTGAAATGTACAGTGTAATGTAGGAGATATTTGCCTGGATCGATTAAAACGTGACTCCCTGTGTGTGGATGTTCTATTATCTGTTTACCAAAAATCTAAGGGTGGTCGTGGTGGCGCCCAAAATTATTGAAATAGCGCCATCGTTGGAAGATAAGTATTTAATTTTGTTTCTTTGATCTTTAATTCTTCTTTTTTTTTTTTTTTTTTTAAAGATTCGAGAACGTTTGATTTTCTATAACAATAGCGCAACTTGGGGATTTTTCAGAAGCGTATATATTTATCTAATTGTTCAGCGTTCGAATGATTCGTAGTTTTCACGAATAAATCACTGTCAAGCGTAATTGCTGTCCTGTTCCTCCTTTTCAATTTCGCTATCGAATCGCACAAGTTCAAAAATACACTGATTGCCTCAGCAGCATTACTTGGAACTTTATTAAGATAATTGAATCGTGGCGCTATGTGCGTCAATGGCAGCGAACGCGCTAATAAGAATTTAGGACAATTTAGAGCTGTCGACATTTTTTAACAACATTAAAGGTATAACGTATATTAGAGGCTCCGTAGTTGAATCAGAATTGCAAGCACGACGAAAATATTATATTTACTCCTTTCGATCTTATCGAATGTATTGGATTTTTGAAATTGTATTTGCCGAAGAAATTACTGCGAATTATTATTTATGAAAGACGTTGCTCGAAAATTGCTACATGAAATAATAAAACAGTGTTGATGTTCGGAGTTGTAATTAAACAGATGCAAATAGTACAGACGTCTAGGAATACCGAGCAAGAATCATCGTTCATTTACGCACGTGGCCTTTCCAAAGGCCACCAATGCCACTTAAGCAGACGAAAGAAAACTCGTGATTTGAAATAATAATCGTACTCGCGATTTAATAGCGAAATGAATGTTATTTTTCAGGCGGTTAATCGCCGCAGGGAATTGAAGTTCTTAGAGAGCCTTGTAGCGAAACACGTAAGTTTATTTGGGGTGTCTGAGGACGAACGAGAAGACCGGAAGTGGACCACTGCTGGCGTCAGTACGCCATTCACGCCTCTTTCCTTTTACTGGCTCCTTACTTTCGCATTTCGCTGCTTCGATCAAATTTCCAACCATCTCGTTACGTCAAATGCAATCCATGTTTTATTCATTTCTTTCCTTCTTACGTGCAATGGCTCGATAACGAGGAATTAATTTTTCTAATTAATTTTCACAAGGGGAGTACCGCTAATAAAATTAAGATTTTCTTCTGCAGTTGAAAATATCGATGTAAATTCAGTCTGTTCGGTTCTTTTTTTATCTTGCTGGTTGTTAAACTAATTCCTCCGAATTTTGTCAATTTTATATCTCCTTTGGACGCAGAAATACGAGTCGACGAATTTAGAAATTAGTCGCGCGAAATATATACGCGAGAAACGTACGAACAAAAAGATTGCCTTCGTATTATTAAATGCACAGGAAACGAAAAGTGGCGACGTAATTAATTTTGATACGCAGAGAACGAACAACGCAATTCGTTTCGACAAACATATCCTGAAATGAAGCAGTTTAATTAATTTCCATAGAGGAATATTTTTCTCAATTTTTCATTATACGTGGAAATGTTGACGCAATTAAAATATATTTAAAGTACAAAATATGATTAAAACAAGTTTGAGAATTCTGCTGAAATATACAAAATGAAACAGAATATTTGTAACTCTTGTCGGGATATAAAATTGTTTTAAAAAATAGGTATCTCCGTGGACGTGAATTTTATCGAAAATTGAAAGTTCAGTTGAAAATGAAGACGTGATTTAATCGTCGTTCCCATTTACCAGCATGTACACGATATGATTCAAGCGGAACGAACGAGAAATAATTGGGATGAAAATTATCTGTCTGCCCGTTAGGTTGTGGCGGTTCGCATTTAGAGATATCGCTTACTGTACTTGTAGTATGCGTGCACAATGTCACGTACACCCATGTTTCAACCCTAACTGTTGATTTTGCATACGAAGACGAGAAATCGTCTTTTGCCTTTCACTGATAATTTTTACAAATTGAAGCATATTTCTACAATATACAATTTCTAACGATATTTCTTATCTTTACAACGCAATTGATCATTTATGAAACGACGTAAATGTATCGAATAAATATAAATGTACAATATAAGGATATTATTAAGATTAATATAGTTCAATAGAATCGTTCTTAATAAGAATATTTCAAATTTTTTATCTGCCATACTCTGAAAAAAGTTACACTTTTTACCGTTTTTATTTCTAATTGTACGATGTAATAATTATGTTAAAAATATTATTTCCAATAGAAATAAAAATATTATCAGCACTCTGAGAGAACCAGAAACAGACTCATCTCGATGCCTTGTTTCTCGATTGCTCGTTTCCTAATCAGGAAAGAAGAAACACACCCACGAATTTACGAGTGTCTCAAAACGATAAGTTGATCGAATTTGCTGGTTCAAAATAGGCGATCCTTTTCGCTGAAATCTCCGGTTGACTCACCTCGAATTAGCAGCGCAGTGGACAAACAAATTTGACTGTTTGTGGATCTTGGGTAGATTCGTAGCGATGATATCAGTGGCCAGGAAAAGTGGTCACCCGGTTTATGGAATCGCTATCGCTTCGCTCGAATTCGAATATAAATTTCGCTGCCTGAGTCAACGTTCGAACGTGCTTTTTTCGTTGAGAAGACTACGCGAGAAGAAAGAAAGACAGTGAGTTGTAACGTAAAACGCATGAGTAGAGAGCAATCGGATTCAAGCGAAGAAGCGGTCATAGTCCATTTCAAATCGAAATTCGATTTCACATTAAAATTGTAAAAGTCCATTTCTAGTTAAAAGAATATCATGCTAATATCGTAGGTATAGGAAAAGATATTTTCCATAAAAATGTCATTTTTCAGTTTAAGGAATCACAAGATGAATTTTCTGATTTGTGTATAATACTATCGTGTTTTGTTACAATTAATACAGAGCAAGTTAGTACATGTAACTTGTGGATAATTTTATTAATCAACAAGTACAAACTCTACTTTTTAAAGAATTTGTCTTTATATAGAAATATAAGAGATAGGTACTAATCGATAGAAAGAGTCAATCTATATTTTAAAAAATAAAAATAGCAACATAACATAGTAATTAAGAGTCGAATATAAGAATATAGTATAACGTAAGAAATGAGAAATAAGAATCTAGCAATCTGCTGGTAATATGTTATACAGCTAAAATACAAATAAATTTATTATTATTATTATTATTAAATATAATTGTATTGATTCAATTGTATTCAATAATATAATTGTATACAACTGTATTCACTTGTATGGGAATTTTCGTAAAATTTCATTTCTATGAAATATAGAAAAAAGGGTATATTTACGACAGCAGTTGTTTGAACACGTTGAATTCCCAATAAAAAGGATGTTTCGAGGTATTAGATATAATATGATTTAACGGGATTCCCTTAAATCCAATTGTAAGCACACAGATTCTCCTATGCTGAGAACAATAGCCGAAAATATGCACAAGAGAAGCGTTTGCCTCATCTTTACTATTATTATCCGTTCTTCGAGCTATTACTAATATTAGACGTGAGGACGCTGTCGTTGAAAATCGAGTACTTCTTGGTAGGTTTAAAAAGACATTTGCCAAGTTATTGAGTCACATGAGTTTCTGTCATATGATTTTTGATCGCAAGAATAAAACGACAGAGAATAATAAGTTGTCAAATTTTCTTATTGTTAGACGCTTTGGGAAAAAGAATCGTAATTTTATTACAGCGTCACTATTTTTGTGACAAGAATAGTCGGAAATTATATTTTCTAATTTGTAAAGATTGTCGTTCTCGTTGAAATTATGTAAATATTGGAAAATTGAATATCGTTTTCTTTGGAATTTTCGATTCTTCTTTTTAATATCTTTTGACGACTTATCACATAGTGATTTTCAGATTTGTTTTTAAATCGCGAAAAATTCACAATTTTTGCAAACGAGTAGAACAAAATTCGAAGAATTCGTAGATAGAAATATACATCAGAATTCCTATTTTTTAAATCTAAAAAGAAACTCGTCGTTCCGGTCGGTAAGATTTCTTATTTGCAGTTCGACTTTACGAATACAAAATTTCTCCAATGTAAACGGTGCTTATATTTTAATTTCTCTCAATAAATACTTCAAATTTATGGTCCCATTAGGTTATACTGCAAATACGTCCAACCACTACTTCTATTTTATTCAAGAGATTAGACGCACTCATTTGCATAAACACAGCTGAAAACTGTCTCGCTCGAATTTTATATATTTCTTCCACAAATTTGAAATTTACTCAAATTTATATAAATATATGTTTGAAATTAAAAAATCAAGTAGATTATCAACTTTGAATTCTGACAGGATTTTTTCGAAAATCAGGATTGAAAATGTTGTACAGCTGGACGTAACTGAATAAACACGAATTAACATATCACGATCGATGCTTCGGTGTTTTGTAACAGCTGCTGCATTGCTATATACTGTGCTTGAAACAAAATAAAATAAAATATTCCTAGTGTCTGCATCGTGTAACGCAACTTACGAGTTTTTTGATTCTTTTGAAAAAAGCAACACGTTCCAAGAAATCGAGTACCGTTATCGAGACTTCAACTAGAATTTATTATATTATCATACATATCATACAGTATTATAAGATATATAGAATATACAATAATTTTAAGCTTCTTCGAGAACTGTAAACATCGTTGTACAGTCTGAGACGCTAATAACTTTGAGATCGATCCGAATTCAAATAAATAGATAAAGGAGAAAACAATCTTTTTATATCGTAAAATAGCATTATACAAGAGTTATAACTTCTACGATCGGTAAAAGTGATACTTTTTATAGAAATATATATAAAAATGTAAATTAATGTTTCTTGGGATTATTACATATTTATGAATATTTCAAGGCGATTTCGAAAAATCGTTTCCTTGGCTACGACTTGTTACCTGGGGCTATCATTTGATTTATAGCGTTGTTGTTATTTTAGTTATTGGTTTAGGAATATCGTAATGTTCCCAAATATAGGGTGCTGTTTATTCAACTAATTACCGAGTTGACCTGCACCCTCTTACAATTGAAACTACGACGTCCTCGATTTCTGGAATTCCTTTATACGACTTTCGCAGGATATTTTTCATACATTACACAATTTAGTCAGAACAAACAATCAAATGAAAAAACTTGTTTGTTTAAATACTTTTATAGTACATTTACGTCTCGTAACAAGACTTGTTATTCGTTAGAAATGAAAGAAGAAAGACAATGGTGTATAATTCGAATTTTCTATAAATTCTGCAGAAAATAAAAAGGTACTGGAACATTTCGAGGTAAAGTTGCTACGTAAAATATCTGTAATTTCTGTATAGAGAGAAAGAAATAAATAACCGTTAAACGAAACGGTTTAAGTCTTTTACAAGAATTAAGTACTTGGTAGACGTCCAAATTCGGCCAGTAAAGTGCGCTCCAGTTCATGCGTTTTATAGAAGGTACGTTCGACTACTTAACGGTGCCTCGTGATCCTTCAAGCTCGATTACAACGCCTCACGCACAATTCGATTTTAATAGAACACAAATTAGTACAGTAGATAATTTACATATCGAAAACAGTTACATTTTCTTCTTAGTCATTAGTTGTGACTCATAAGTAATACAATTAGATGAATCATTAACTGTTAACTGTTCGTCGTTACATTCATTATATTAACAAATTTCCCCAATAATACTGTTTCGTTACAATCCACTTACTTGTAAGAATCGTATTACGTGGTTTCTTTGTATAAATCATCGCGAAATTCCGGATTTTCGTGAAAATTTATGTCTTTTTTTTCAATTTTATAGCGCCAGGTATCGTACGGATAAATATTTCACATAGTTTTTCACGTCACGTGCGTTCCGTGAAACTTAGCATTTTCGTATTTCCTACAAATGCGCATGAAAATCCCCGGTCTATTCGTCACATTGGTCGCTTAAAATCTTCGAGTTTATCAATATTATTAGCAACAACGGTGTCTCTCGGATGATAAGGCTAATAAAATTTCAAAATGTATGACGCATAGTATATTCGTAAAAAGCTTCTGCAAATGTACGAATACTTTGGTGAGTCAGAGAGTAGTACGTAAATTATTGTGCAAGACAATCTGTATGATAAAACCCTTTTCTCTGATCACGATTCATAATAATTAGGCATCTTCTATTAGCAATCTTTATATTACAAAGTCTTCTTCTTTCGTTCGTTACAAAGCTATAATTTATCTCGTATAATTTACTTTTATATTGTACAAATTCTGTTTAATTCGATCCAAACTCATTCGATGTTTCGTTAAGACTTAATCTTTGGAAGATGGAAACTAAAAATGACCACGAAAATTGATCATAAAAATACGAGCCGGCATAACAACTCACAGTCTACTCATAATACACAGAATCTAAGCATTCCTCTCGCCAAACTTCGGCTATAACTCGCAACTTCCGTCGGAGCGATTCACAGGTCGTGTTTCTCCCCACTATGGCGCGCAACAAACGCAGAACTTTGGCCCAGATAAATAGCTGGCAGCCAGGAATCAGGCACGTAGACCACGCTTTGCAGTCGAGCAACGTTCACGCTACTCGTAAACGTGCTCCGAGGCGCAGTGTAATCGAAACGCTATTCTGTATTCCTTACGTTCGAACATAGAACACGTGCTAGTCGCGACAGTTCGCGTTATCCATAAAAGATCGTGAATATTTCTGGCAAATTTCGTGAAACATAATTTCCACGCTATCGACGGAAGCACGTGCTTATTCTGACTAAAGTTTTGGTGAAAGACAATTTTAAATAGAACTTTGACAAGTTTCGTAGAAAGATTGGAAAGAAGGTGACTGAGCAGGCTGAATTTTGTCTTGTGAAACGCCGCTTCGAAGAAAATTCGTCCGCAAGTGCGTACAACAGTTGGTTGTGATCGACCAAATTGAACTTTGGCCTGTGGAAAATTGCTCTAACAGATTTCCCTGGAAATTTGGGGATTCGTGACTCGTCGAACTAGACCTTCGCTTGCGAGGAACCTTTGCAGGTAGTTTCAGTTTAATTTAAAGTCTCGTTGAAAGAAGATCGTGCGTCTCTATAAAACCTTATCGAAAAGTGCGTAGGATAATCGTGATCGACGAGGTTGAACTTTGTCTTGTGACTAACTTTTGTCTGGTGCTGTTTTCAAGACATTTAAAGACTGTTTTAATTAAACGTATTTTGAAATAATTGTTCGTTGAACAAGAAGACTTTGTAGTGTAAAAATTGGTGAAAGAAGTATTATAGAAAGTGTGATACTTTCGTAAGAAGAATAAAGAAGAGAAGAAAGTGAAAGGATCGTTCACGAGACAACCAAAGAAGTATTAGAGTACCTGAATTTCGGTTAGGCAGATCGTATCGAGTTAGGTAAATCGTTGTCAGAGAAGGTAGAAGCTATAAGAAAGAAGATGGTTCAACAGACGAACACTGAGTTTGCAGTTGGAAACGTGGACGAGTACGTCAGGTATTTTAATTACCTGAGGGCTCTGGCAGATCTCACAGCCATGGCTAGCATCATAGCCGTTCAGGTAATTTAATATTTTGGAAAATTTAAGCAGAGTCAGCAATATAACTATGGAAATAATTTGCTAGAAATTAAACGGGATTTTTAATTGGCCACGAAAATTATGGTATTTTAAGTAGTTGTACAATCTTATGGTAGAATCTTATTATAAAATTGTTGAATTTAATATCTGCTAGTATGGACTCTTCGGTAAAGCTCACCTAACAGACCTATAGCTTAGACACAACGAGAGAAGAGAGAAAGTGAGTGTTTGGTCCAAGATCGAATTTGATATATATTTTCTATTATTATAGCCTCATATTGTAGTATTTTACTATAGATTTTTGTTTGTGCTATAATAAAATCGTATCACAGAAAATTTGGAAATTTGGAGTTTAGCTTGAGTGTCTGATATTGTTATGAAAATGACTCGATTGAAATTATGAATATTTCAAATGATTTATCACTGATATTCCGTAAGAGACAATAAAATGAAGATTCGAGGTGTAAAGTCTTTAGATCACTCTTAATTGAACATGTTTACCGAAAGATGATTTAACGATTAGACTGTTGTTGAAGGTTTTGTATTATCGCATCAATTATATTGCGATAAGATAAACATTTTTGGTTGTAAGTTTAAGCAGACTTTTCATATCCATTACATGATAATTTAATTAAAGATTTCACTCGTTTTTCGTTCATTTTGTGAAACTTCTGTAACAATTGACGAAATGAAAATTCTAGGTAATTCGAAGCACTCGCGAGATAACAATTTGTAATATTTTGATATAATTTCTAATTATTTTCGACCATTCTACGATAAATAACAAACTTAAAGTTTAAATAATCAGTTTTTTCTCAATGCACAGCTATGACTAGCAGTAATTATAATACTGATAATTAAGTGTACAAACAATTTAATGAACAATCGTTCATAAATATTTGGCAACTCAAACTGAAACGTGATTTATCATCTCGATATTGTTCGAATTACATTCATTCTTCCACAATTACGTTCGTTCTTTGACTATCTTTAAATCATATCTGACAGATGAAAAGAAAGAGAATTTATCACGCCGAGGTTCTTATTCGACAATAATTCGTAGATATAGTAGCAGCTCGTTATAGTAGCAACTTTTGTCTGATTTTGATCGATGAGATCAAAGAGCTGTAGGTATATCACAGTCAATTAGGTTCACTTTCTAAAAGAATGAGCACTTCTGAGTACGAAACCTTGTTTCGGTGGGATTTTGATTCCACGAGCGTCGGTCAACTTTAATTTCTAGATAAAATGATATATTAGATACATCATTTAATTCTCGTATAAGAACAATTACGATTATCATTGATATAAATATATACATGCATTAATAAAAAAAAAACGAATTTGGCTTTAAAGTTTATAAAAAGTTTGTAAATATAAATTTAATCACGAAAGGATGATAAATTCCCATTGAGGGAATAATTCTCCATAAAATACAATTTTTCTCTCGATTTAATTCGTATTCGTACGGCACGCTGGTACACTGGTATCGACTCTTTTATTGGCCAACGTGTTGTTGGTCGTACGTGATCAAACCCTTCGTAGACGTAATTGAAATTTCTCTAAAGAATTTTAATACGGGCAAGTACATTAACGAAAAGTATGTTTATTTTAGTAAAATAAATTTATTATAAACGTATATAATCTATATCGCTATTTACAAATAGGGATATGCTTCCTATTATCCATATTAGGTATGTTTTATTGTTATTATACATATGACAACGAGTATACGTATAGTAAATCGAAACGACTAATTGTTGATTCAACACAAATTTTACAACATTCATCGATGGTGTTACAGTATTTATTATTTATTGAAAGCATACGGGTATTTACTTCTCGGTGGAAAAATTAGAAATTTTTTATTGGAATAAGAAATTATGGTTTAAAATCATCCTTTGATAAATTCACGATAAAGTTTCGACTCGACTGAAAAATATTAGAAAGGAAAGTACTTTCTATGTTATTTTCTACGAAAAATATTCCATGGCTGTTTTGTGGAAATTTCCAGAATTAAGAATCAGTATGGGGATTAATACTCGCGATACAGAGAGTATCACGCCACTGTGTGGATTTAGGAATCTCCGAAATCTCGAACCTCGTGGCATATGTCGATGCGCGGGGATTAACGTCTCGTTTTAACGATCGATATCTGGATGAGTCTCAAGGCTCTTCAATGCCGCGGAACCAGGGCAAGGTGGCGAGAAAAACGTCGATTCATCGACGTCGTCGCCTCTTCAGCGACTTCTAACCCCGAGCAATTCATGCTCTACCCTCTTCTTCGTACGTCTAATTACGAGATCTTATCATTCTCTGCCAAAAGCTCTGCCTTAACTGCTGATAATGTTTTAGAAAGTTCCAATTAGACTTCCAAGATTTAGGGACTTGATAAAGTAATAAGTATCCTAACTGTAATGTACTAAATGTAAATGTACTAAATATAGAAACGTAGAAAAATGTTCTAAGAAACTATTGGCATAAACGTTCCCGTTACTTTTTTATTTTCAATAATTTTCTTCCAATAAGACTACCAAACGAAACCAACTTTTCTTACAAAGATTAACATCCAAAGCTAACGTTGAGGTAATATATAAAGAAGTAAGAAAATTCCAATCGTATCTCCTGGAAAGGTATTTGAATTTTACTGTAAAACTGTAATAACGCATTTACGATTAATGAATGTAATAATTAAAACGAATAGTTAGGAGTTTCAAAGCGCCGCTTAATGGGATCCAATAGTCCCTGTTTTAAATGTCCATTGTGCCATCACATATGCTGCGCATTTAATAAAAAAGCTCTCGAACAAAAGTATATAGACTCGATACTGGGAAAAGGAATGTCTGAATGAAGCGATCATTCTTCAACGAAGGATCCGAAAAACGATGAATAACGATCTTCCGCTTGACGTCAGAAATTTGCGTACAAAGGGAGCCGGGCAAGTGAAACGATGAAGCGACCACGTATTCTCGAATCGGTAGTAAAATATCGACAATCGTATTCCTTTCAATGGAACGAGTCACATGGTCGATCAAACTTTCTGCGAAGCCCCAGAGTCAATCGATTTATCTACATCTACGTGCTGGTTGAATCTTGTTTTCCAACCAGATAGGTATCAGTCAGCGTTTTATCTGTCTTATGCCAGTATTTACAAAAATACATCGCAATGGATTAGACTATCTCGGCTATTATTTTATCGGCCGTTCGAACATTATCGCCCTAACTCGTAATTTTTCTACGAAACGAGGGTCGCAGGAGAGAATGACTTTTGATTGGAGTATAAAGCAAGGAAATCGGCGCTCTCCAGACAGATTTCAAGATATAAAATATAAAATTCAAGATATAAAAATAACGTGGTCACGAGGAGATGATCGATCGATTCGGACTAAGATCGCTTTGTTTCTCCTTTTTTGAAGCTTCGTGTCTTTGTTCTATCAGGAGGAATTTTGTAGAGCGGTGCTAGTTGGTTTTAGTTGAGATTTTGTAAAAAACTTTGGATTATTTTCAGGCGAATATGGGATATTATCGTTTTATCGAAAAATACAATGTTGAGCAGGTTAGTTTCGTTAGGAACATTCATCAAGTGGAATTACATATAAATTTTTAGAGAAGTCAGTTTTGTTGAGGTTATTCGATAAACAGAGGAACTCGTGGATAAATTGTAAGGTAGACGATATATTTAAATAGAAGTGTAATTATAAGTAAGAGCTAGCTGTGTTTATGTTTATGGTCTGTCTTCGTCGCAGTCTTTTGTCTGTACGCTATCGATGGCTTCAGTGCTTGAGAAAACTAAAAAGACCAGATGTAGAGTTTTCTTAGTAGTGGTGACCACTTCGACAAGTTTCAAGAAGAAAGTTTATTTTTATGGAACATATTTTATAGAAACGAAATGAGGATCGAGTGATCTACTTGACAAAACTTTTGCCAAAATTGATCTTCTTGGCATATCTGGAGAAAGAAAAATTCAAAAAAAAAAAAAAAAAAAAAGAAAGAAAAGAAAGGAAACGTTTAAGAACATGACTGATAAGTGTTATCAATCGACTTACAGGATATTTAAGATAGATGTGTCACGGGTCGTGTAATCAGAACATTTAATTAATTTTTAATACTTCATAAGTAGCTAATAAATAATAAAAGAAGAATGCTTCTTTGGAATCCAAATATGATGAATTCATATTTATTTTTATTTTGCAATAATACCTAAGATTCAACAATTTCTCAACGCTGCTTTCTTGATACATTAATACTTTTAATAATCCTTGTTTTTGTAGCTGAAATATTTTTTTAGCTAGTCAAGTGTCAGATAAATGAAAGAATTTTTACGGGATAAAACTTTAACGCTATACTTCAAATAGAAATATTCTATTTTTGATCATTCGAAGGAAATATATTTCGAGATCGATCTTGTGCTCATCATGTGCACTCGAGTGCTCGATCATTTAAGCTCATTTATTATTTATATCGTATTGTCTAGATTTAATTATCATAGATTGCCAAAAATGCCTTAAATTCTTAGGTGAGAATCGATTATCTTCTTGGCATTAATATTAAGTCCATGTATCGTGATTATTTTTTATAAATAGATCGAGAAGTGGCGCAAATCTTGCATCGATATTGCGTGATATTTTTGTTCTTATTAATTCTACAAATCGTTCGTGAAATGATATCATAGAATTAGAACAAGATTTTATTAGAAAAATTTAATTAATCGTACAATTTCACGCAATTTAGCCGCGTTATGAACTTAACAATTTATAATCAATTGCAGAGAAATCACACGAATCTCTCACATTTTATACTTCACTCGGGATATCCATCGTAGCTAAAAAAAAAAAAAAAAAAAAAAAAAAGACCGCTGTCTTCTCTTAAATCTTCATTGACGCACGATAAAGATAATTATTAGACTAAGTTTCTCGTAAATTGAACGGCTTAGTACTTTTCCAATGATTCAATCTTAGAAATTTCCGATCCTTACTCATCGTTCGATTTTAGATAGGGTAAAGTGTTGTCACCTGAAAGATAAGAAATCCCCCTGTGGGAGTTTACCAGGAAAATTGAAGAAGCAGCAATAACATAGCCACAGTTGTGATACGCCACGATAAATAGGCGTTTTAACGTCTTGCGATTTAACTAAACAATTATCCCTGAGAACAGATTTTATTCAGAAATTATGTCACTGATTAAATATATCGTAGATCTTTTATTTATATTTTGGAATATACATTATAATATTTTTCAAATATTTTTAGATACATCTCTTATAAGATGAACATATTTAGCCTGACTATTTTAATTAAGTATTTATGAGCATACAGCTAAATATGTTCCCTGGTTCCAGTATTTATGAAACGCTATAGTTAGAAACAGAGTGTTTCCACAGCTCCTTCTATAGTTCTATATTTGAAAAATAGAGTCTACATATTCAATAAATATTAACAATTAAGAAAATAAATAAAATTAAAGGAATGCTTTAAATCTTTATTTTGTAAATATTAACTTTGAGACAGAAACGAAGGAGTATTGAAAATACTACATATATACTACTTTTTAGCCTAAACGTGGATCGTTTGCAATCCGATTTTCTTTACACTGAACCTGAAATATTCAATCGCTACTCATTCCTCACCTATCTCAACATTACATAACGACAAAAACAAATGACACGGCCAGCGTTTAGAGCAAATAAATGGGAAATAAATTATCGTGAAGTTTCGAAAAATTCACACGATAATATATCGGTGACGTAGCTTGTCAACGGATATCGCGAATCGATGAACTCGATTATGAACTTTATCGGGCAATCACAGAGCCCGACATATGGCCAAGAAATTATCCGCGCGAGATTAATCGCAGCAACGATAATCGATAATCTTATCTGTGATTTAACCAACGATTTAACTAAACGTTATAATTATTATTAATTGCATAATACGTTATGCGATTAGCTTATCTTTGTAAAACTAAACAGTGGTATGTTTAAATTGATATTTCTTTTGTCTTCGATCGAGATATTCGTGATATTATTCTTCTTGGTATATTCGATGTAATTGTATTGCTAATTAATGGAATTAAGATTCGTTAAGTTCCATAGTTTTGTGATATTTCTTTTTTTCTGGCATTTCAGCCTAGTTTATTTATGATTATTACGGTGACGTTGATGAACGAGGAACAGTCGTCTTCTTTTTGGAAACCGGTATTAACAGATGTGTGCTTTTTTGTGATGGATACACAGGCAGCCAAGTATGAGAGAAAGGTCGTTCGATAATTTATTGTGCGTAGTTAATGCTCAGTGACCTAATTAACTTCTGAGGACGTTTCCTTCCATCGATTAGTTCAGTTTTTTCAGAGATTATAGGAAATTAAGTTCTCGAAATTTAGAATTACTAGCTTTACCATTAATTAAAATTGAAAGATTAAATCGAACATTGCAAAAAAAAAAAAAAAAAAAAATTGAAAGCAAATCGAATGAACTTCACCGAATCAAAACAAAGCGAAATTGCTCCAGATCAAATCCAACTATGTCCCGACAATAAAATCGAACTAAGTCGAGCCAATTCAAACGAAAAAGATCCTCATACATCAAATTAAATCAAAATCTTCGAATGACAGATATTGGAACGATGAGAAAGTTCCTTCAAACCTAATCAAACTTCTTCAAACCAAAAGACAATTATTCGTATTAAAGTTTATGCAAAAACTCTGTTTCAAATGAAGAAATTAAAAAAAAGCACGCGTTATAGTGATGTCGAAATTTATGAAAGAAACTCCAAACAAGTTCTTTCAAATCCAATCAAACCGACTTAAACTCCTCCAACTCCGAAACAAGCTTTCGCTTAATGAACGCACAATATATTACATGCAGTGCCATAAAAAATATGTTATACTTATCTCTATATAAATCTTCAGAAGGCTGAAATATCCTCTGAAAACAACATTCCCTTACGATATCTCTTCTCGCAAAGAAACTCATTCACCGATCACGCTATCACACGACGAGCACGCGATAGCTGGAAAAGCCAGCAAACAAAATCGTACAAATCCTTCCAAGGTGCATCTTGTTTCTCGAAACAGACGACTCGATAACAGGTCAGTCCACCTATTCCTCCATTCTTCGTCACATTTGCATCAACAAGAATACTCGTCGTAATCATTCAAATGGATGAGAATAAAGAGTCGCAATAAAGCTCAGACGAACTGATAACGTACGTCATGACACAAACAACGATGCAACTCATCTTTTTGAGAATGCTGTGTCGTTAGCAACCGATTCTACCATAGGGTGGTACATGCACACGTCGCTTATCTGTGTGGAAATTTCATTCGAAACACGCAAATATTATAAATTTCGCGAGATAAGGGATAGTTTCAGGCAATCGGGATGGAGGATGTCGATTAGGTTCTCGTTTTCGTCGACTTTGTTTCATTAATTTTCGATCGGCTACGCTTTTTCTACGTTGCGAGGGACAATTTCTCGACAAATGGACGGAAATCGAGGATCGGATTGTGAAAATCGTATGGAAGGGATATATAATGTAAAACGTGGATATTATGCAAAAAAGAAATGTACACAATCCTCGGAATATTTTAACGTTAAGTGTCTTTTTAGAGGCAATTTAATTTAAGAGGATTTTAGAGGAAATCAAGGAACAATTTATTCTTTAACACACGTCGTTACAAAATTGCTGTGAATGTTCAATTTGTGCGAATCGTCCTGAATTTCAAATGTTCCCTTTATCATGAATTTTACATTTCTCTGAATTCTGTTTAACCAGGAAAATTTGCGACGGTTTTGTATAAACAAATCGATGAAAAATTTGATGAAATAACTATATAAATAATGTAATAAATATTGCATCGAAGAATTATTTGGTAAAAAGGGCAGCCGACTAAATATCAGTATATTTTTCTGATTACAGTTTAAACGAATGTTAAACAAGGAACTGTCACACTTCTCAGAATCGTCCAAATCCGGTAACCAGATATCAGAATATATCTGCAACACCTTCCTCGGTAAGTTGAAAGTTAAAATACACCTTTGCAAAGCTCGTGACTTCATTTTCATAAACTTACATCTTTGACGAGACTCTTTACGATGATTGAAAGAGGTGGAAGGAATTGTATTCTTTGTCTGCAACGAAATACGAAACGGTCGTGAAACTATAAGAAAAAGATAATTCGCGATTTTATCGAGGTCGACGCCAGGAGCAGATTTACCAGGGACAATGAGAGCAACGTAGGCTCTTACGCATTAAGAGCCCTTGAAACACCGTAAACGCGCGCATGTTTCACGATCATTCATCCCGTTAACGCTCTCTTTGTCTCTGCTTGCTCGTCAAACGAGGAATCAGAATTTTTAATTACTCAAACTGCCTTATACGTCGATGCAAACGCGACTTACACCCTTTCTCGTCGCAATTTAGAAAATCCAGCTCTATTTACGAATTAATTGGCAAATTGTAAAATGCTAGTCATTTTTTTAACTTACGATAGTTTCTCAGGATTAAGAATTACGTGTTGCTTCGTATCAAAGACTCTTCCTATTTCTCACACAACTTTCCAAACCACCGGAAACTTCTGCCAACTAAATTGAACCAAGTTATCAAAATCAGATTAAACCAAGTCCTTCGACCAAATAGAATCAAATCGAACCGAATCATAGCAATAGAAGGCAGCAGCTCAAATCAGATCCAAGCAGAACCAACACATCTTCCAAAGCGTATAAATCGAATAATGAAAAATCTTGCAATGCGAATCAAACAAACGTCGCTTTGAACTTTAACAAATCTGATAAAACGCCAACAAATTTCTGTATACTATTTATCTCTCTATACCATTTTCTTTTTTTCTTGATCTCAAGTGTTCATATATTCTTACCACGTTATCCCATATCATTGTTACAATAATAAAATGTTATAACAGATAAACAACAAGATGTAGATATACCGTCTCTACCGACCGACGAGGACTCCTTAGCTGCCGGAAGTGCAGATAAGAAGGAGGCGAAGAAAAAGGACCGCGTGCAAAAAGGCCCAGCTTCCATGTCACACATAAGCGGCGTAAAACGACCCCTCACACACACGAACAGCTTCACCGGGGAACGTGTGCCGCTTCATGGTGTCGAGACACCTCACGAAGAAGAACTTGGCGAGGTAAGAGAGCTCTGTCTTGTTTTACAATTACGCGTATCCCGACGAACCAGCAAATAACCGAGAGTTCGCTCGTTCAAAATCAAATTCACTCGTTTAGAATTAATCTGCAGAAAGATTAGCTAAAATCTACGATGTTTTCGCGTACTTGGCGTCGTTCTTTTTAAAATCTTTCCGTATCCCACGGGAAAGCGTTCGATTTTCAACTATTTATTTCTAAAAGTATTAATTGTTAAACTATTCATTTTATCGCTCCTCGATGATCTGAAATTGGCAACATTTAGTTCGAAGATGCGAATTTAGAAGGAAAGATGGCTTTATTTCTACCGAGTATATTTTATTTGTTGTCGTTGTTTCGCAATGTTTTTCAACGACTTTTTTAACATCGAGTAGTATAATTAATACGTAGCGAGGAAGTTTCCTGCAAAGTAATTATTAATCTAAAGTGGAACTATGGCTTGCTGCTAATCGATAATTGTACACTGTAAGAGTTGTTCCATGGATTTGCAAAATAGAGATCACAATATTATGATACAGGATCCGTATTGTGTACAAGTAACGAGTTACGAAGTATTTTTTTAATTTCATCTCGTTCAGCTTTTCTCCAAGCTCTGGCAGCTTCTATCTAGCTCGCTTAAAGTTAGCCGTATGAAAAATTTGTTCAGTAAAGGAAAGTTATCTCTTCTGTTATACGTTTCTTGCGTTATTTTTCTTACAAGTTGACCGCCGTAGGCCAACTAGTTAACTATAAAAATCGCAACTAGAAAATGAAGAGAACGCCGTGTTATCGGTTACCGTGAAATATGCCTTGTGATATTCGCAATAATGGAAAAATCGCAGCTATCGAGAAAAGCAAACGCTTTTATTTTAATTGATCGAGCGAGATGGCAATCGATGAGACAAGATCTCAGAATTTCCTGGTAATCTCCTCACGTTTGCACTTGTCCAATGAATCATCCAAGTCATTGATAACTATCTGTACTGTTGAGTAACCACTCGGCCGATATGATTCAGGTAGAATTGCATAAGTGGTTCCCAGAACGCGAAACAAGAGTCGCGAAAGCGAAATTAATTAACGGTACCCTACACTTTCTACTCATCCGGAAGACCTCGATTACGGATTCAGTGTCCCCTGTCCAAGTGTCGCGTTCGAGCAAAACGCTAGCACAACCGGTTTCAAAGTCTAATTGCAGGAGTTGGAAGTCGCATGAGAAACTTCCTGTAAACCGAGTGTTTGATCGAATATCGCAAATATTAGTATCAGTGCTTGCTAAGCATTTGTAAAGTAAAGTTAGGCAGCTATTTCGCCGAGAAAAATAATTTAAGGAGAAACACATTTCTCCAGAGTTTCACTTTTCAAAATTAATCTTCCGTTGTCAGTGCCGCGTTAATTTATTCCAAACTAATTTCTATTCTAAATTAACTGTAAACTAATCTCGAAATCGATTTTTCTTCAATGTCGGTCCTAACTTAATTTCGAAATTAACATTTCAAAATTAATTAATCGAGAATCGAGAAGATCGTGATAAGAGATTTTCAAAGTTTGATATCCTTTTACGGAAACAAGTTTTCCGTTTCAAGAACGAGTTTGTTGCACGTTTGACGAGTCGTGGAAAATTTTTCGACAATTTCAATTGTTGAAGTATGTCCAAACCTCGGGACAACCTCGTAATTCTTGACCAAGATCAGAGAAACCGCCTTTGAATCCGCGTTAATTAAATTTTCACAAGACACGATCACCGAGTCTCGGTCTCTACATTCTCCAGACCATAAATCGGATCACGTAGCTTGTTATACCGCTCAGCTTCGCCGGTTTCATGGTTAATTCCACGCCTTTTGTCTAATTATTAATCATGCTAGACACCAGTCAGGAACACGTGTAATCTCTGACACGACTCAAAGACTGTGTCTATTCTACGCTTAGCAATCTAAGTTTTGCATGTAGCTGTTAAACGTCTTTTTTTTCATCGAGCTACTTTGATCACAGCCACGTGTCTTATATCTTCGTACTAGAGGTACCTTGGGAGTTTTTATCGAGTCAGGAATATGGCACATCTTTCGTAACTTAATTTTTCATCGTACGTTCGTCCCTTCGGTGCCGTTTGTCAGACACTTGGATACTTCAGTTATATAGTTGTGATACAATTCTTTTTAGACTGGAGATTTACGTAGAATCGTGTCAAGTTTAGAATAAAAAGTGTAAAATTATGGTTTTGTGATATGGTTAGCGAAAAAGTATTCGTTTCGATATTTCGCAATTGCAAGTAATTGTATTTTGTTTCTTTAATGTTGATTTATTTTATCTGTCAACTTCAGACTTGAGAAGTTTCAACAGTATGAAAATCTTCGTTGCAATAACCGTGACGTAACATAATTTTCTTTTATACTGTGCTTCGCGCTAACTGTTCACGCTGACTGAATTTGAACGGGACATGTTCGTTTTAAGTAAAAGGCTAGTAACAGATTTCTCGAGTTTTTATGTAATAGAATTGTTCTGTCCCGGGACACGACACACTTATGTCACGATTATGTTTCCTGGAATTTCCGATTCTGACACTTGTTCAGGTTTCGACAGGCTTCGCGCTTTCTACGGATGCCGTTTCTGTCTACAGTTTCGTATTCTTCCCTTTATGCGTTGTTCCATTAAAATTGTATTATTATTTATTTGTTTATTTATTCTTAGTCCATGCCTTTCGGCTTTGAACGACTTTCGGTTTACATCCCTTATAATGCCCTTACATTACATATATTTCTCTTACTCTAGCACTTCTATCATTATTTACTGTTTATACCTATCTATTGCATCTTGCTTGCTCTATCTCTATGTACTAACTTATATCTAACGCTTATAACTAAGTGCTCGTTCCTTCCTTGGCTTTTGCTTCCTTGCTGTGCTCCCTCCCTGTCGTTCCTCCCCCTCTTCTGCTACTCTTCTCTTCTCTATTATCGCTTTCAGTTCTGCCAGTCCTTCTCCAATCTCATTTAGTACTTCTATCATGTTCCTTGCTCCTCCTGTTATCTCACATTCCTCTACTATGTGTGATTAAAATTGTAGAAAACGCGAATAGAAATATTCCTGCGATATGAGTAGAAAAATTCCTGATAATTAATCTGCAAATTTTATTTTATTTTATCGATCTCTATTAATAGAAAAGTATCTCCAATTACCAAATTCTAGAACAAAATTGTAGGGAATTTTCCGGAATATAAAACTCAAGAAGAATATTGCACCGAAGGAAATCGTTCTTCGCCTCTCTCTCGTTTCCTTATCCTTATCTCATTACACGTGTCTATTGGCATAAGTTTCACGGAGAAGTCTATAAATCTAGGAAACTTCCAGCGTCGAGAGCAATGGCCTCGACTTTTAAATATTTACCTGGTTTCTCAATTAACAGAGAGTAAACATAGCGCTAAAGACGAGAATAGTTGGCAACATTTATAGGCAAAATCCATTTCCAAATACGTAACCGTTAGAGCACCGTGCACGTTTTTAAATCTTCCTTTATGCTGGCCTGTGTCGCGTGAAATCGGCTGAAAAATCGATTAAGCGTTGGTAAATGTGGCTACGTGATCTTTTTATGGAATTTTCGAACAGCTTTTTCTTTTTATTACAATCCTTATTTACATTTAAATTTATCGCTATTTATTTGTACCGGAACTATCGTTGATACTTTATCGATCAACTACGAACTTACGAAAATTTTTAATGAAATAACATCGTTCACTACTACCATAGTGACTATCCAAATTTTGTTGTTCAGTTTTGTCATAATTTTTTCATTTTTGTTTTTTAAGTATTAGGTTGTCCGAGAAGTTTCTTTCGTTTTATATGGTAATAATAGACGCACAATGTTTTTTGTTTTATATTAGTTTATCGCATTATGCACGAACATAATACTAGAAATATAACGAAATGGATCATACCTAATTCGTTAAAATAATATAAAACAGAAATTGTTGTTCATCTATTATCACCTTATGAAACGAAAGAAACTTTTCGGACAACCTAATGTATACTAGTCGAGGCAATTGAAACGCAGCTAATTAAAAACTGCTACAGGAAGAAGATAAACTTTGTCTCGTCTATGAAAATAAAATAGATACAAAACAGCGTGACGAACCTCTGTTTCTCCAATTTTACTAACAATTTATTTACACTGCCATGCTGAACGCACTCGATGCATCGCGAGACTGATAACCGTGAGATTTCGATTCTTCGAAAGGCCAATGCTGACTATATTTACGATCGTGTGCGCGAAACAGCATACGTACGTCGATGAAAAATTTGGGACGAGGTCGCTAGTCTACGATAACCTAATTTCTTCGATTCCTTATCGTTATCATTATCGTCGTTTTCACCTTAATTAGCGAGACACCGCTAAAGAATTTTTCACCAGGCTGGATCGCATGTAATTTGAATATAGGAACTTCTTTGTTCCTAGTGAAAATAAAAATGGTCTTTTGAAGATTTTCTGGCAATTTTCTTATTCTTTGAGGACACATTTATTTAGAAATCTCCTTTGCTTTATTTCTGGAATAATATAGTTTGAAAAAATTCGAAATATCGATAGAATTACAGATACAATATTTTAGCAATGTTTCTTTTCGATTGAACATTTTATTCTTTTGTTTCGCTAATAATGGCTCGATTGTTCGATTTAGAGAATTCGGCAGACGTGTACGAGAAAATTTCGTATGCAGTTTCAATTTCACGCAAATTGTTTATCCGGTCCTGCATCTTGTTAGCGATTTTAAGAGTTGCACGAGTTTCCATGTAAATTCGTTTCATAATCCTGGTTTATTTACAAAGATGTTAGCTTATCTTCAAACCGATAGAATTCGCTTTTCTCTAAAATAATTCCAAGCTCCAAAGTACGAACTCCTCGTAGTTTTATTGTTTCTACGTATCACCGTGAACTTTAGCTATTTTAAATTTCCGAAACAATCAAACCACACGAGAACTACGCACAGAATTAAAGAGACGAGAATTAACGAGAAAAATTCCATTCGAGTCGTTTGACTCTCGGTTCAACAGACATAACGTTACAACTTTCATTGATCTTCGTATTTAACCTTCGTATCTATTCATAGAATCCACCTAACTTGAATCAGTTTCGTGAATTATAGTAAATATGCGCGAACCCGATTGTAGTCCGCGTTTCTCCAAATCCATTCAAAGAACAATTGAAAATAGAATTTCGTTTTGCATAATCGATGCAAATCCTCGTTCCTGGCGAGGAGAGTAGCTACGACTTTCACATAATCAGCTACCGCTTTGTATGCTGATGAGACGCTTCCTGAGTCTGAAGAAACTTCTTCATTTCCGGTGCAACACGCCTTACGAGGCTTCAGGGCCCGCCGCTTTTTATTTCATATGGAAATGATAGACTGGAACGCGAAGAGAGACTTTACATATCAGAATAATATACAGATAAATTAAATTTGACTAACTGTCTTCTATTGAAAAAATAGAGTAAAAGATACGTAGAATTAAGAATTAGACGTAGAATTCTACGACAGATTAAAATTGTATTAGAATTTTTACTTTGCTTTACATCTTTTTTAACATAATTAAAATAGCTTCGCATAGCTGTATATTTATTCTTTATGATTTTTATTATACTTGAGATAGATATTGAATTTTAATGAATTAACTGTAATATAATAAAATTGTACAGCGTCACACAGGATCGTCAGAATCGTTTGCGAGTAATAATAAACATAAACTGAACTGACAATAAAAACAGATAATATTATTTAATACCATATATACGAAAAATATAGAAATATTATCTGATCGATTAGTCGAATAAAACGTCATTTCGTTAATAATGCCCAATTTTACGAGGCCTTAGAATCGTCCCTGAACCCACACGTTCTGATTCAGAGTCGCGAAATGGTTTCGAACTCCTTATTTGGTTCGCTACACTGGCCACTGCCTGTTTGTTTTGAGAAAACACGGCTAGATACGATTGAAAAAAGTTTAAATCAATCATGATCGATTTCGCCGGGCCTGTGTTAAAATTTATGGCGTTCAGTTCGGATCATAATAAACAATTTGCTGTTCGAGTGTTTTAACTGATCAATTTAATTTCAGGTTCGTGATTGATACGTTTCACGTAGATAGGTAAATGGTTTATAAAAATAATAATTAGCGATGCGAGGAAGTTGATAATTTCTATGAAGAATTTTCGAGAGATTATATTATCTCTTCAATTTTGTGGTTACGTATATATTTTCAGGGTCACGGTTGGATATGAATTAATTGTGAACACGTTAATTAACGTTAAACAAGGAACTTTCCATTCATTAACAATTTCTTTACGAGCTCGGCAAACGATTAAAAACCTTCTAAAATCGCGTGCCGGTGCTAAGTATCCTGCACGAGCAGTATTGCTAATTGTGCCGCCGAAAAACTGTCTAAAAGGTTAATTGTTCCAGCCGGATAACAAACAGAGAATTTACGTTTCTCGAGAAAATAAACTATCTTAAGAATTTCAGCGAATAAAACAAACGATAAATAATTTTAGCGAAGAAACATGACTCGGTACAAAATCATAAAAATCGATCTATCCGATTCTCTGTTGTTCTAATAGTTTTCTTCAGGTTTGCAGTTAAGGACCACGGTCTAACATTAGAATTAGAACATTATAATAAAATGTAATGATCTCCTGCTAAGAACTTCAGTTTAGAATAAAACTAAAAATTCCATTCTCTGATATACAGGGTGGTTGGTAACTGGCGGTACAAGCGGAAAGGGGGTGATTCTACGCGAAAAAAGAAGTCGAAAATATAGAATAAAAATTTTCCGTTTGGGGCTTTGTTTTCGAGAAAATCGACTTTGAATTTTCGCTCGGTACGCATCCGGTACGTTATAACGGATCTCACTGTAGATCGTTGTGGAAAAATTAAAAAAAAATTTTTTTACCACCACCAGTACCACCAGTTACCAATCACCCTGTATAACACAGAAAAATAATTAATTCGGTGAAGACACCGTCGTCGTTCTAAAAATCTCTGAAAACCTTCACATTTAGCAAATAGACTTGAACCTACTCTCGGTTAACACAGGTCTGGTTCGTCGCCATAAATCTTTACAAAACTCGTATTTTCTCTATTTTCTAATTATTGTAAACTAATTACTAATAATTCGATATAATCGTTACAGGCTCTGTTAAGCATCAACACATGGGGCATCGACATCTTCCGGCTAGGCGATCTGAGCAACAATAGGCCATTGACCTGCATCACGTACACGATCTTCAAAAGCCGTGATTTGTTCAAGGCAATGTGCATACTGCCCCAGACGTTCCTCAACTACATGACGACCCTCGAGGATCACTACGTCAAGGAGAATCCTTTCCACAATAGTCTGCACGCGGCTGATGTGACCCAGTCCACCCACATTCTGCTCAGCACGCCCGCACTCGAGGTTAATATATATATATATATTCATTCATCGTTCTATCCAATTTCACAATTCTAAACGTGTGCCAGAGAACAACGCAATAGCTTTTCTTCCTTTGGGAAACGATTCTATACGTGTAATTCAAGATCCTTTCTCTAGTGAGAATAATTGTCTTTATATCTGTATGGTCTTTTAGAAGAAGAATTTTACAGTTGGATAATTACACGTTTAAATTGACATCTTCTCGTAATGTGTTTGATTATATCGTTATATAGTATTCCAACGTGTTTGGGATTCGCGTTAATTAATATTCTCTAAGCTTGGATTGATATCCAATTAACGCGCAGCAATACTGGTCAGCTAATTGAAGCTGTTTGTCTAATTGCAGTCCGTTTTCACACCATTGGAAATCGCAGCTGCCCTGTTTGCCGCAGCCATTCACGACGTAGACCATCCTGGACTGACCAACCAGTTCCTGGTTAATATCGGTAAGTGTGTTTTTCATGGAAGCTCACAGAATTATTTCTCTGGTGTAGAATCGAGCTCTCCAGTTTATTAATCTTCAATGAATCGCTCCTCGATACTCTTTGAATGTAATATGTAACATTAATCTTGACAAAGTAGCATCTTAGCAAATGTTAACCTTAATTTTTTCCTTTTTTAGGCTCCGAGCTCGCTCTCATGTACAATGACGAATCCGTTCTGGAAAACCATCATCTGGCAGTGGCGTTCAAATTGCTCCAGAACGAGTGCTGTGACATACTCCGCAACTTGACGAAGAAGCAACGCCGGATCTTCAGAAAGATGACCATTGATATAGTTTTGTCCACGGATATGTCCAAACACATGACTTTGCTAGCAGAATTGAAGACCACGGTGGAAACGAAAATAGTTGCTGGCTCTGGCGTTCTCGTATTGAAAACGTACAGTGATCGAATAATGGTTATAGCAAACGCAGTACACTGCTCTGATCTGTCAAATCCCACGAAACCATTATTCTTATATCGACAATGGGTCCAACGGTTGATGGAGGAGTTATTCCGTCAAGGAGATCGAGAACGCGAAAGGAAAATGGTGATTAGCCCAATGTGCGACAGATACAATCCCACCGTGGAGAAGTCGCAGGTCGGCTTCATAGACTACATTGTCCATCCTCTTTGGGAAACTTGGGCAGAATTGGTTTATCCCGGTGCTCGGGATATTCTGGATAACCTAGAGGAGAATCGAGACTGGTATCATTCCATGATCCCTCCGTCACCACCGTCCAACGATCAACAGAAGAACGAACAACAGTCCGATAATATACACTTCCAGGTAAGCATCGTTTCAAAGCTCTTTGCCAAATTTTTAAAGGAAGAGTTCTCAAGTTGTTCGATTCTTTAGTTTCTTTGGATAGTCTGTGCTCTCTTGATATATAGATAGACTCTGTACTCTCTTGGTAGAAAGACTAGACTCTGTAGACTTGTTGATCATGGTTTTTAAATTTTCTTGGGATTTTTAATTTATGCAGCTAACAAAACCTCATGAAACTTATCCAATCAACTTATTGATTCTTCAGGTGACACTGGAAGAGGACTATACCATTGACACGGAGGAGACCGCTGGAATGTGACTGAGATTCGCGGGTATTTGCAAGAAGCTCCACGAGAAGGTGCAGCAGACCTGGTGGCGCGTGCGTCAGTAATCATTAGCTCGCTGCCACTGACTAAATGTCTATGTGTCTATCTATATTCCTTTTTGGCCAAGCTCCACTCCCCGGAACAGTGGAAGAAACCTTGTCTCAACAGGAGAGACAGGACAAAGAGAAAAGGAAAGAGTGAGAGAAAGAAAAACGATTAACTGGAAAAGGAACGTCTAGTCGCCGCTAGTTCAGACCTCGACAAATAAACACGGGGTCTTTCTTGACGTGTCAGAAGAGAACAAAGATCAGCCAGGAAAGAAATTTGGAAGATGGAGGACAACCCACATTGACGCAATCGTTTTGCTCAGACGCTGACGCGTCTCAGCTATGGGCAACGGTCCTAAATCGCTTCGTCTCGACTAGTTCGAGACGCGACGACAGCGTCCACGATGGACCATCCTCGATAGAAAGACAGAGAGGAGCATCGTCGTCGTTACCATTGTCGCTTTTCTCCCTTCCCATAGTCGTCGTTCGATCGGCCCCAGATTGGCGCGTCTCTGGCTCGAATATGGAGGGCACGAATCTCTTCACCAAGTACCTGTACATTACCCAGGTGAACCGATCACGGTAAAGACTATCACCGTGTCTTTATTAGGTTCCCTTTATTATCGTAATATATAGAACGAGAACGTGAAAAACGACGCGACTCGAGAAAACGCAGGAATATCTCATCTCGCCTCAGTGGTAGGATCCTATCTTGACATATCAATTACACGGTACAAGCGGCTCAGGTCGCGATATTCCAACGATCCGGAGGATCTTCTACGCAGCCAGCTGATCCTCGATTGGTTATTGAAGAAATTGAATGTCTATGTTGGACCGTTTATTCCGATTTCGGCCAAATTGGCTATGTGGCTGCGTTAGAGACCAGATTGGATAATTTTACAAAAGAATTAAAGTTGGATGGTTAAAAAGTTTGAAAAAGAGAAGGTATAGCGATCAACAGAGAGGGTCAGGGGCATACACACGTACCTACACAGAAGACACGCGATCGTTTTTAACCAAAGAGTATTGTTAGTCACTTCGTCGTTTCAGAAACGAACTCTTTTTCTTCATTCAGGATAAATAAGAAAAAATGAATTATAAATCGTGAACAAACAGCGAGACATCATCGCGCGTTCTAGCTTGTAGCGATGGTAGATTACTTAGGGGACTCAGCGAGGTGGAGAATTAAATTAGTTAGAACTTTGCAACTCGATGTGTTTACGAAACCGAGACTAAGAATAAAAAAAAAAAAAGAAAAAGAGAAAAGGTATTAAAAAAATAATAATAATAATAAATGGAGATAAAATGAAATAACGAAGTACTCTCTCGCTTGGATGTCTGTGAATCGCTCAAATTCAAGGATCCATGCTCGATCTCAAGTCGATGGCGTCTCGATGGTCGAGCGTCGATCCTCTTCGCTCTCTTTCTCGAAGCATCGCAATCTTTCATCGAAATTCAACTGGTATATGTACACAGACATATATATATATATATAAAAGTATATATACATATATTTTTTTGTAAAAAAAACCTTTTTGGGGCTTGTGTTTTCTACGATGCATTTATTTTCTCCTTTTTGATATATGCCTAACTGAATAAAGAAAAAAAATTTATCGTGTCAATAAAACGACGAGGAAATCAACCGTGATAATGTTTTCACGTATTCGACTTTCTGACGAGAAAAAAGCGGCCGCACGGGCAAAGAAAAATGGCCGACACGCGTCAATTGCTCGAGAAAGAAGCGAATACTTGTATCTGTGTCCGTAGGCAGTGAATCTAGTGAGTGTTTTTGGTGCTGTGCACCAAGCTTAGATCATTAAGAGTAATTTACGTAAGGCTACGAGTACACGACTAGATATTAAGCTGAGGAATTAATGTATAAACGAAAAGAGTGGAAACAAAAAAAAAAAAACGTAAATGTTCTTTAGGACGTAAGCGAACCAAGTAACTAATGATAATTAAATATTTAACAACGAGAAGAAGACGATGAGAATTAATCGAAATAAAAAAAAAAAAAAAAAAAAAGAATTGACATGACGCTGTTCCATTTTGGGATCCCTCCGACAATGTTCCGCTCGAAAGACGATAAACAGATTTTGGACACGACGAAGATCGTGAGATTCGAGTGAGAACGACCGATCGAACGACGGGAAAAAATAATTACAAAATACCTACGCGTATAATTTTTTGCCGATTTCCGATTTTCTCCGTTTGCCTTGTGGTGACCTTGATATGTAACATATAGATTTAATTCCATGGTTTTCTCTAGAATTGTTGTACATATTTTTTCCTTTCTTTTTTCATGGGTTCTGCGACGAACCAAAGATAATATTGCCCTATAGTAAGCTCCCTCTCGTGACTAATGACGAATGTTTTTGTAACGTGGAATACAAGCGACAACCGCGTTCACGATGATATTTTCTTCATCGAATGAATATGTGTGCTTGTTATTGTGTATTTAACGATTTTACCGACCCACAATGGTGATGACGATGACTATTATTGTATCATGCGGCATGGTCACGATGATGAAACGTTGAATGATCGCGAGAGATAAAATAGGGGTAGCAAAAATGAATTAGAAAGGAAAAAAAAGATGGCAAAAAAATTTATGAAATAAGAACTAAATACTATGTGTTTGATTGCTGGACAGTTAAATGAACATGTATTTATCGGTGTAATCCTCGTATAAGATATATGTGTAATAAAACATATTTATTGTCGGAATTTGTTGTTTGCCTTTTTTATTATCCTCCACATTTTTATTTTCTTTGATTTATTTTATTTTAAAGAATCTTTTGGGAAGCAAAAGGTTTGAGATATTCGTTGCATAACTTTTTTAACGCTGCATCGGCAATATCTCTACTTATCCGTGAAAATACATATACTGATAAATTACTATAGAACACGTACCTATTAGTATGTAAATTAGGGTAAGGTATAAATGAAACCATCAGCCTGTCGCTTAATTATTTGTAAATATATTATTAAGTAACATCTATAATATAGTAATGAAAAACCATTTACATTAATAAGTATCGTCGTAATAGTTCATGTATGTGAGTGTCAATGTGTCAATGTATAATTTCTGCATCTTCCATTCATCGATCCAATAGGCGACACGCCATTGGTCGCGCAAAGAGTCACATGGCTTTCACCATAAAGCGGGACATTTCGAAACTCGAAATTCGAAAGGTCGTAAAATTCTCATTTTCGAGAATACAGAGCGCATAAAACGATCTATACGTCATCTCATTTCATTCTCTTTTTTATTACACGTTTCGGAAAGTTCAGTTGAGGGTGAAATCCACCCCCTTCCACGCCTAACCTCTAACATCATGGTTCGAGATAAAGCTGATATCTCTATTTCTTTTTCATTTTTTTCGCATTTTTTCTTTTTTTTTTTTTTCGTTCGGTAAAAAAATGTATCAGGCGTCCTTTACACGTGGCTATCCTTAACCTAGCGTGGTTAATACGGGTATATCGAGATGGTTGCCGTCTCGATCGAGATCTCGAAACTCAAATTCCCCCTATTCAAATTGATTTCCATGAATTTTAGGTTCTCCTTCGCCTCTTCGAAGAGTTTCGTCGATTTGTCTTTTCTTTTTCTTTTTATGTGTTTTAGTCGTTCGAAGATTGGATTTAGAATTATTTCTCAAAAGTCGCAATTAACTTTAAACTTGTTTGTAAAGATCGTCGAAGTAAAAATGAAGGCGTAATTTGCTATACATGATAGATTTAAAGGAAATTTGTTTTGAAATTCATTTGACTAGAGGAGTGTTTGTAATGACTGGGTGTAGTCACTGCAGCGACTACAGTTGTCACCACACTATACTATATAATAACCATAGGAGTTACAATAATTACTATAGTACAGTGCAGATTACATGTAGTGACTATAGGCAGTGGTTTATAGTCACAAGCTACTATTTACCTCTTATATCGAATGTGCTGTGATTTGAATGAATTTCGAATTTTCTCGACCGAGAGTTGCTGAGGGTTTCTTCTCCGATTCATTCAATTTACAAAATTGAAATTACCATGTAAATTACTAAGACTAGAGACGGTAGTAGTCGTTGTGTTTCGTTCTACAGGCAGTAACGTGTGCGCGCGACGAGGGTAGGGAACGAATCGCTTCAATTTAGTGCATTTTCCTTATTTTGTTTTTTTAATTAACTTTTACGCTTTGGTGATAGGGGAAGATTTTTTTAACTCTAAAAAAAGAAATTCATTTTTTTGGCAGTAGCTAGTAATATTTGGTGATAAGGGAAGATTTCTTTTAACTCTAAAAAAAGAAATTCATTTTTTGGCAGTAGCTAGTAATATTATCGAATCTCTTCGTTATCGAAGAAATTTAACAAAGTTTCATCGACACTTGAAGAAATATGAATTTCTTTTGTTGCATGGTGCATCGTGAACATTTTAACGTGCGCAATTAAACGTTTGGTTATTTTGCACGAAATATGTTTCGTGAATTTTATGAAATGAAGTATGGAGATGTTAAAATTTGTTAATCAAGGGATATTATTTCCTTAAGTTTAAATATTTAGAATCGACGATATCTTTCCTTTTTTAAATTGTTCAATCTTTGATCCTATCACCTTGAAAATTGTCCGGATCGTGTTCGTTCGCTTTCGAAATCGCGTTTCCCACTACGCACCTCCGCGAGTACCTGTCTTTCGAATCTTCGTTACGATATAAACATTATTTTACATCATCGAAGGAACGCGGGTACATTCCCATAGTATTCGCCTCGGAACAGAAGCATTATTTCATCGAACGTGCCTCTCTCTGTCACCTAGAAAACATTTCTCATACTCGATGCAATTTTAAATACGTCGAGAAACATGATATCTAAACGATATTCACAAAAGATTGAATTATTTCTATCTAGTTAAAAATTGGATATGAATTATCGAAGTAAGGAACTAAATTTTCTGGAGACTTGCTTTAAATTGTTTCGAGAACGTTATTAAACAATAATTTTTGTATTACAAAGTGTGCTCTAATTAGAATTGTTTAATTAATTCGCCTTGAGAGTTTTACGTACGAAACGATGTTTCGTTAAAATTTATTTCGGTTTAAAGCAAGCTCACAATGACTACGAAAAAATTTCATTTCTTAATAGTCACTATAGTCAACTTCACATTCGACAGAAAAGATCATCCACTGCCAGCTTTCACTCGATAAAAAAAAAAGAAAAGAAAAGCGACGACAGATTGAGAAAAGTTCGTTCTTCGATGAAACACGAGGAGGCCCAACGAGTCAGCACTCGTAGGCTATTTTTTCAATAACTTCAC
Organism: Bombus huntii; assembly: GCF_024542735.1. Lineage (NCBI taxonomy): Eukaryota > Metazoa > Arthropoda > Insecta > Hymenoptera > Apidae > Bombus > Bombus huntii. Next base: position 1,235,930 of record NC_066253.1, on the reverse strand, counting down.
AACAATAAAAACATAGTATATATATAATATATTCTTCCATATTTATATTTATATTTTTATATTTATATTTATAATATAATTTATATTTAAATATTTTTTTTCTTGTATATAACTATTTAACCCTCGATATAAATACCCTGAAATCTACACTCTCTCATTCTATATAAAACCGAATTCTTCACAAATCCATCCAATTGTTCCTTTTTCTCTCTCCGTCACCACATTTTCCTTCGTTTCATATTTTTCTTGCGGAAAAACGTTCTTTTTCTCTTTCCTAATTTCTTCAATGTTGCCACTTTTCATTTTTATTTTCCGTTTCTTCTACGTGAAAAATCGTTAAACCTACTATTTACAGGAAAACTCATCCCTTTCTTTTCATCGTTTTCCCTTTTTCTTTCTCGCGAAGAAATAAAAGACTGGAACTGTGTTTCTCTGACGACTGGGAGGATAAAAAATGGCGGAACAAGCCGCGTTTTGATTTTTTTTTCTAGCTAGAAATATGGGATGATGCTTGACCTATCGGTTCGCCGAGCTTTTAATCGATTTTCAGAGTTTCGAGTGCCTTATACGCAGTGACAGCGATCCGGCATTGTTTGCTGTAATTATTGAGACATTTCGATGCTTCTGTGTCTAAATATTATGATATATGTGGAAACCTAAAATGTGTAAGCCTCCAATTTTATTCGGAATTGTAGAAGAAGATATAACTTTGTTCAGTTCCGGATTTTATTTAAAATCGTATAAAAGATTTATTAATAATTATAAGATTAGTAATTTATCAATAATTAAAGCTTGTTATTCTTGTCGTCTACCATCTTGAAATTGACTAGAGTAGTTAAACAAAAGTAAAATGATTCATATAGAACAAAGTTTCAAGTTATTATAAATTATATTAAATTCGTAACTATACGAAGCTTATTTTATTCAAGATATACTATACGAATCCTTAAGTTCGTAAATATAGTCTGGGTAAGCCTTAGGTTATGTCTAAGACTAATTGAAATTAAGTTCGAGTAAAATGAAGCTTGAATCAGAGATTAGAACTAAGCTAACAAATTAGGTATATTCTACGGTTCGATTAATAATAGTAATTAACACAGGTAATCATAAATTAATTTTTAATTGCATACATAAGATCAGTTGAACTTTGGTTCAAGAATTTCCCAATAATAAACTTAATTTCATTTAAATCGACCAAAACTAATCGGTTCTAAAAAGATAAGTAAACCACAACAAATTTTTCAAACACAGTTAAACGGCACTATATCACAAAACTCGATCGTCAAATGTATCACAAAATTTTATAGACCTTTCATGCGCTCTTAGATACTATAAAGACGAATTTATAAAAACTTTCACAGTTCTTAATAGAACCATACAATCCTTATGATAATTATATATATTATATGTATATATATATATTAATTAATATTATATAACACAGTATACAGTGAATTAGACATAACAAAGACATCAAAAAGCATCGAGATGCCTCGATTAGTATAAAACCTGTACGCCTAGACACTGGCAACCCGCTCTACTCGCTTGTTTCCATTCATTCGGAGGAAGTCCTCCCTTTCTTTCTCTTTTCTTCTATCTACCTAATAGTTTACAAGTTTATAGCCAACATCGAATTGTCCTCGAGTATTTATATATTTATATATATATGTATACATAACGTATGTATAATATTTATAATATTTATATCCCGTATTTATATCTGTATTTATAGTATGTATATCCAACTATCCAAGTATGTATAGGGAATCGACTAAATTTACGCGATCATAGTACTGCCCCTTATCTCTTTCCTTCGTTCGCATAGTTATTGGCAGGCCCTTATTTAAAATAGCTCCAGGTGAAAAATATCTGTACTTTGTCGAGATTTTGGATCTTTGCGTATTAGATTTGTTTCATTCCAATGTTTTTAAAGTTGCTTCAGTATCGGTGTCGTTCCGTTTGTTTCGTCTACTTGGTTTCATAGGTTAGGAAGTTGATGAGATAATTGATTATCTAACGCTACCTAGCAGCTTCTCCGAGTTCCTTGTTCGAATTCTCTCGATTTATCGATATGTCGTGGTTCTCTTAATAATCCCTTGTCCGTGACCGAGTCAATCCTTTTATTGCCCTGGAGTTTACGTTTTTTTTTTTTTTTTAATTATCGAGTATTTTCTTTGTGATCTTTGGCTTTAATATTTGTGATTTTAATATTTGAACGTCTTGCAAGTTATTAATTTTTTCTAAGGATTGAACATTTTCAGGTCTTCGTATTATAATTTTTCATAGCTTTTTTATTTTTTCCAATATTTTCCAATATTTGAGTATCTTCGTTCTTCCCATATGACAAATTATACATGTAAAGGACGAGGAAAAATTTTCTTTCGTTGTTTCTCTTTATAACTCATAAACATCGTTGATTCGATAAAAAGTATCAAATATGTGACTTACAAAAAAAAAAAAATTAATCAGTTCCAAAGCAAAAAATGGACTGAATAGTCACTGTACCGTAACCTTTTCTTCACTCAGTGTCATATGATCTCTGTTGCCAAGTCAATCCTTGTCATCGACTCTTAAATTCACGATCTCCACTTCACATTGCATAAAATACAATGGTTTCGCAATTTTCATCATTTCTATTGATCGGATTATGTATATAGATTCAGTATTAAATCTAACTTAAATCTAACGCAAATTAAATTTAATACTTGAATAGAAACTTACATAAATATATATATAACTGATTAAATTGTAACATAAATCTCCTTAAATTTAAACGTCCTGTATCAGTATCTAAAGAAATTAATTCTAGATTAAAAATCAAAATAAATATATTCGTTAAATCTATTTTAATCATAAATGAAATCACAAAATCCATTCAATCCATTCAAACTCGCTTTCGTTTTAAGAGTCGACCAAGGGTAGAAATTCGTAAACCAGAGGATCACGTAAATCGGATCAGATCGGATCAGGAAAAATTCCCACAGTCCGCCTGTATTCTCCTCGTAACAGTGTTACATTAGCTTTCGGAGTGTCTTACGATCCAAAGTCGCCTAATCACCCATATATTAGGGGTAATTCAAGAGTGAAAGCCGAGGGGTGGCAAGAACTGAAAGAAAACCACGCGAAAGAAGCCACAGAAGAAGAGAGAAGTCCACATTTACACCTTCGTTCTAGCTCTCACGACGACACAATAATCGTAATAATGGCAGTAATAATAATAATAATCGTTCTGAGCCATTGGTACTCGTGGCGCAGCGAAAAACCTGTTTCTTCGCTATTTTCCTTTCTCTTCGTTATTTTGAAATTTCTACACTCGTACACACGCATACATATCCACGCATACGTCAGAAAAATTTTCTTTCTCTCTCTCTCTCTCTCTCTTTTCGCTCGAGTGCAGTGGAACTTTAATTAAAACGCGTACGATTACAGCTGAAACGTTCCTGTTCCGAGCAAATACACGTTTTCTGTTCGACCTGGAGAACAGCACGCACCACTTCGAACATGGCGGACACGTCCTGGACCTAAATAAGTGTCATAAGTTTCTCGTTCTCTCTCACACTCGCTTCTTTCTGTTTTCTCTCGTTTCTTTTTTTTTTTTTTGTTTTTCTCTTTTTTATTTTCTCAGATCTTCGTTTTGCTATCTGGTTCTTTCTCACTCACAAACACGTGGGCTAGTATCACCACTCAGAACGCACACAATATTGGCCCCAGCACCCTTTAGTTCTCGTTTTTTTTTTTCGATTATTTTAGCGGTTAGGATTTTTTGCAATTCTTTTTTGTCCTTTTTTCGGCGTTTTTGCCGTTCGTGCTTTTTTTTAAAATTGGATTCGCGTGATGCGTTGCACGTTGCATTCGGCCAGGGAGGTTCCTAATTAGCGAGGTTAATTGCGGGAATCGGGTTGCTTGGGAAATTTAGCAATCGAGATTTTTGGAGTTCGAAAGTTTTGCGTGTGTTTCGATATTGCTAGGGAAATCGAAAAATCGATCGGAGTGAAATATTTGGAAAAATTTGAAAAAATTGAAATACATTGAAATTCGAATATTATGTAGTTTAAAAAAGAAATTATACTAGTGGACAATAATTAATAATTTTACCCATCTACGGATAGGAAAATAATCTAGAAAAAACACGGTTAACAACATTTCCACTAATCGACGAATAAGAGAACGTAGATAGTCCAGTCCTAGAGAAACAAAAGAAGAAAAGTTTAAAAAAGAGAAGCAAGACACAAATTCGGTCAAAGGCAATTGCTCTGAAAACCTCCCAAGATCCCATCACCCAATTCGGCCATATAAAGAAAACATGTTCGTTTGCAGAAGGGTTCAGTTCTCCCTGACTCTTAAAAGAAGACAATACTTTCCGAAGCAACTACTCCAATAAAACCGAAGCTTCCTTAAGTGAATTTTATATACATGTACACGTATCTGTATGTACATCGAAGGTTTGATCCAAGGATCCGCCATGTTCCAAGCAACGACTAGGTTCTCTAACAAGCTTCTTTTTCTCTCCTCTCCCATCTCATTTTTTCTGTCGCGCCCTCTTCTCTGCACGACTCGCATCCACGGACACTTACACGCTATTTACGCTTGATCATTTAGGTTACTTTCTCCCGACACGCATTCCGTGTTCATTCCTTCGTTCGTAAATCGTTCCGCTTAATATATATATATATACTTTGTATTTATATATATATATTTTTTTACTTTGTATTTATATATTTATATTTATATTTATATATATAGAGATTTTTTTTCTTTTTGTTGTTGTTGTTTGTAGTTGCTGTACCGACGACTCGAGTTTTGTGTAGTAGGTTGGTACTACACAGCCGTCACGTGGCCTAGTTCCTTCACTCAGTGGTATCACCTCGCGATGTATCTGCCGAACAAGGTGCCCAGTACTGCCAGGATGTAAACCGAGGCGGAAATCCGGAAGGTCCACGACGTGGCCGTCGAGATGTCGCCGCATTGCGCTGGAAAAATTTGTTTTTGGTTAGTTTCGGTTGGTACTGATGCGCAGAGAGCGGAATTGGAACGATTAAATATGGAATATTTTTGGTTCGAGCTTCAGAGAAATTTTAGGCTTTTCAATTTTTCAAGCTATTTACATAGTTAACAATTTTTTTTTTATTTTTCGATGATTCAACTGATACGGTTTCTGTTTCAATTTGTACAGTTTTTAAATATTGAAATTTTTCAGCATTTTTTATTATTTAATGTTTCAACTAGAAATCTTTTTTTAATCTTCTAATTTTTCTATCGCTTGATTTATTGAAGTCAATTGCCGATTTTCCCGATTCCAGAACGTTCCAATTCTCTTACAATCATATTTATAACTTTCTAATTTTTCAACCTAACAATTTTTTATCTTTCTGTGTCCCTTTTAATTTTTTAGTTTCAAAATTTTTCAATGATCAAATCTCTACCTGCCAATCTTATCATTCTGTCGAACAATTAATTTCCCCTAGAAATCCCTGATTCCCCAAAATCTCTACCTCCTCATCAATACCGTTTCAATTGGATCCAATTTGAAAGATAAAGTGAATCAACTGTTTAATTAGCACGCAGAGTGACTGGGCGATTCGGACAATACGATCAGTGTCATGGTTCAGACGCGATAATCAGGAACGTCGCTGACAATGCTCACTGTACGACGTGAGGTTGACCTGCCACGACACTGCACGACCATGAGAGGTCCTCGGACAGGAAACAAGATGAACCCGTCACTGAATGTTCGCAACTTCCAGTCGCCATGACAGATATTCAATTTCCTTATTTCCCGATCTTTCAATTTTTTCCAATTTCCCAATACGTTTCGAATTTATATTTTTTTTTTTTAGTACTTATGATGCATTTAACTTTCTGTAGTTTTCAAAATCTTTATAATTTTTCAAATTTCCGATTTCCAAATTGCTTAATTTTTCGTATTTATAACTTCCTAAGTTCCGAAGCTTCTAATTTTCTAATTTTCCAGGTTTCCAATGTTTCATACATTTAATTTCCCAATTTTCCAAGTTAACAACTTTCTAACGTCTTACTTTCCCGATTTTTCGTACTTCGAGTCTACTAACTTTCCGAGATTACAATTTTTCAAGTTCTTCGTTATTTACGTATTAAATTTCCTAATTTCACATGTTCCTGCCTTGCTAATTTCCTTGAAGCTACCATATACTTGATGTCCTAATGGAAATTTGCGACGTGATAATAAGGAACATGGGTGATAATGCTTACCATACGACGTGAGGTTGACCTGCCATGAAACTACATGACGATGAGAAGCCCTCGGACAGGAAGCAAGATGGCCCGTCACCGAGAGCTCGCGACTTCCTGTCGCCGCTGCAGAAGCACTGTAAACGAGACAGTATCTTCCTTTCTCGGTGCTCGCCACCAAATAGGCTGTGTCGTTCTCGATCCAAGTTCCATGGCACGAATATTCTGAAACAATCCATTTCTCACTCACATACTACTTGTTATCACTGTATAGATAATTCAAATTGAGATGATTAATTCCAAAAATTATTTGAAATATTAATCGAGAATATTCTATAGGTAACATTAACTTTGTTGGAGACTACTTAATTCCTTTTTATTTATAAATTGGATATTTTATCATTTTTAAATCTTCAGTTGAAATTGGGCAGCTAGTTCATTGACACAGTTATTTACCACGTATATCAGAACATTATTTAATTGTATGCCGAGAATGAAATAGGCTTCTTTAATATTCAATGTTCAACTGTGAATAATAATTAACGTTAGAGTCACTGGGAAATAAAAACTTTGCAAATTTAAAATTCTACTCGTAGAGTCTGTACGCCCTACTGGCGTATATAGAGATTAATTTGTTATAAAATTTCAAGCTAGATTAGAGTTTAATCTACGCAATAATAAATAGTAATATAATATCTAGAAATCCTATAAAACGTATAAAACTGCAAACCATTTGAACCGCAACATCAAACCACAAAGACATCATTATTGGCTGCATGAATCCCTCCGTCAAGGAAACACGCTGTACCATAATATTTAATTATGCTTGGAGCAATCGAAGAACAGGACAAAACGAAGAAAGTGGAATATAAAAAACGATCGAGCGAATGGTTATAGCATGGAAATATTACGTCAGCCGGTAATGTGACCTCATTATCGAGAATCGAAGTATAAAAGCACGATTTCCGAGTAGTTTATCGGTTTCGAACTGTTAAAGGAGAGTAAGAGGGAAAGAAAGGATTCTAGTAGCAACGGAGGAACGTTTATCGTTCTAACGAAAGTACTGAATGGGTAATCACCCATGCAACGATTTTAAGTGTTCGATTTCGTTCACCTTAAGGGTCGTTTCACGACCGAGTTACAAGCTCGACTAAACGGGCAGCGAGGGAAGGTGGAATGAGCGGAGGAAGGTGAAAGGGGAAAGGTAAAAATGGGAGCGATTGAAACGAGCCACCGTAAAAGAAGGAGCAGGTTTAACGTTCGTGAAAAGGGAATTAAATTATCCACGACGACTAACGCTGGCTAAGACCGTTCAATTATGATCAACTATGCGCAATTAGAATTCCTTCGATTATTAAATTTTTACGGTACTCGAGCCTCTATATTCGTTCAGGCAGGCATGGTGGCCCTAACAAATTGTATATTTCCTCATGTTTAATAGCGATCGATTATTCTTCGAATGGGTTAAAGACACAGTTGCTATGAATCGTTTAATAATTGTTATGGGAAATTGATTATCGATAATTATTTTAATATAATCCATTCTTATTTTTATCTGAAATTCAAGATATTATGTTTCGTGAGGTTTAACGATAGGCGGTGGTTTTCTGAATTGGTTGAGGATAAATTCTATGTTGAGTAGCCTCATAATTGCAATAGATAATTGGTTACTGATAGATAATGGTTTGATATCGATCCACCAATAAAATTTTAATATGGTTTACTGGCTTAATAAGCTCATTCTTTTCTCACTACATCTTCAAGGATATTACAGAAATTGTTTAAAAATTGTAAAAGTACACGTATTTGAATATTTTCAATAAAAAGTTATAAAGAAATATGATAAGTAAGATACTTCTTGATTACATAAATAAATGTTACATAAAAATGCCAACACTCGATGTATTGTTACAAGAAAACAGGATTGAACTTATTATGCAACTTAATATTTTTCAATAACTAAAACTCTTGAAATATTTTTCTATCACGTAACAATACAGATATATTTCTAGAAATTGACAAAGTATCTAAAATTGTTTCATACGACTTGGAATTAACTTGGACGTGTTCAAGGCTGAATCGTTTCGAAGTAATCCTTGAAAAATGGTCCTTGAATGTAGGATGTTCGACAGGGAGACGCGGCTTTTAGAGAAGAGAAAAGGTCGAGTTTCTCTGTGTGTTTGGAGTTTTCGAGGAAGGCGCGAACGGGGACGAAATAAACGAAAGCCGTAAATCGCTTCGACACGTCGATATCTGGCGTGTTGTCTCGGCCCGATACCTTATCGAGGCTGCAAGATAGAAAGATGAGAATTTACAGCGTCCGCGCGACAGTTCGCGTCGGCTGAAAACGGAAATAAACAACGGGAAAATTCAGCGACAGAAAGAACCTACGCCTTTCACCAAATATGCTTTCAAAAGGGATAAAAATCGGAGACGTCAGTCTCCGTGCCCATCTCTGATCCGCAAATGCCGATAAATTCTCTGTTCGATTGCTTCTTTGCATTTAAACGACGTTCAAAAATTGTTTCTCCTGCTCCTTTTTCTTAAGAACAAATATCGTACAGAGCATACAATCTTCCAGCATGAGAATTTGTGAAGAATAAAAGATGTAAAATAACAATCAAATATGTTTAGAATGTTAAGTAGTCTTGAGGAAAGATTTTGAAAAAGTTGCATTGAATTTTTAGTCACGTTACGTCTTATTTCATTTATTCTTAGAACAGCACGTAATTTCACTTAATATTGCACGTTTTTAAATGTACTAAAATATTTCTGGAAAAAGTTACGATGTAAGTTGTGATGAAGCTTGTTAAACAGTGTACAATTTTCCTCTTCAATTTTTTTCTTCACTTGGTGCCAAATTACCGTATAATTTATCCTAGCCATTGGAATCAACTCCTATTATTTACTGAAATATTTCATTTCAAACTTAAACACACCAACAAATTATGTTTTCTTTAATTTATACGATGAATATATCCTTACACAACTGACATTATTCTTTTCCAAAATATTTGATAATCTTAGTGAGGATTCTAGAAAATAATCCACCAAAACCAAGGTTCCTTATCTAAAGAAATTCTATCGTATTCCCTGGCTCTATCTTTCTTCAGAATCCTGGAATTTTCTCTGAAAAGTATCCTGGAGAGATAGAGTATAACGCGTTCTTGAAAACGTACTTTGTTTGAAGTCGATAGCTCAATTCGTTCCCGAGATACAAGGCTTGAAAGTTCGAGCGCTTAAAATAGAAGATGGCGGCGCCTGGTAGCTTTGGTGATTCACTTCATTCCGAGCAACTGCATACCTTGATGCTAGGAATGATAAAAAACATTGCTGACTCAATGTCTCTCACTGACCAGACCACGCGTGGTGGAAAAGGGATAGGTCAGTGGCCGAGTGTGATAAAGATGGAGATAGCGAAATATTAAAAAATACTCTTCTATTTACACGATGATATCTCAGGAACGGAGCGTCGTATCGACACGATTCAAAAAGCATTTCAAAGGAAAGACCTTACCGCTTCTGAAGATATTAATTAAAATCTGCAGGGACGATGTGGATTCGTGTCACAGAGCAAAGAAAACTGCAATCTTTTAATCTCACTTTAGAGCTCTGGGTTTATGCTAATTTGACTTGGAGTGAATGTTATTGCTTTCAGATGATTAATATGCTGGTATAGCATTTAAATGAGTACAATAACGAGTAATATTAACTTCCATATCTCTGTTAAACATGACAATAAATTATTAGGTAATAAATTATCTATCGTAAGACAGAAATGAATTGCGATCTTTTTCCACGATTATGTGGTAACAAATAACGAGTAAATGATTCTAACGAAAAGTGTAGCAGTATTAAACAATGTATAATTTAATTTTGTAAAATTGCAATTCCTAACCTCTATTTATAAAGTACATGTAAGAAAAACTTGTTAGTATCACTTTCTGAACTTTCACAGATGATTAAATCTCAAGTATTTCGCTTCATCCTAACTTCGCTTCCCCTACTTCATCTTTTTACCTCTGCTTCAATAATCACACTGCTGCCGAACTTCCCATCGATAGTATACACCAGACGGATTGACTCTCTACACCACAGTTCTCTAATTGCGAAACTAGCACATTACAAGCTAGAGCTGATCTCCCAAGTTTCTGAAAGCTAAACTAAAACCTAATCGAACTCGGATCCGTTTCTACTCGCAAGAATATCAATCTTCGACCTGAAAATGTATCTTCCACTAGACAAACTCGCAAAGAAGATCAAAGATTACGATCGAAAGATATTACAGATATTAAGTTCGCATCGTGATTCTTAATCGACAAAAACACGACGATTCATGAAAGGAAGAGAGAGTAGCAGTGACGTTTCGGTATCAGGAATTATTTTAGCATGGAGCAGAGCGTTGACATAACCGAGGATTTAGGCGGTCGAGCCTCGTATCTTACGACTGTCGACAAGGGGATTGCGTTCCAGGCTGCAGCACCACCCCTCTGTAGACGCGGAACGCGAATTGGTCATTAAGACTTCGTACAAACAGCGATCTTAGCTCCCAGACCCAGAGAGAACATCTCGAAACGTCTCCAGCCAGGCTCCTGGTAACGATCGTTAATTACATCCATTTCCAACGTAGTATTTGTCCGTGTTGGGATTAGAATCTTGTCAAGATTCGCTGTTTAGAATGTTTTATTTGGTTATGGTGTGATAGTTGAGATCTGGAAACTTATGTTTTGTATCGTATATTTACAATAACCAATTAAAACCCAATTAAAAGGAATCAAAATCACTATGATAAAATAGAACCAATCTGAGAACGTTATCAGATGAAATCCAATTATTCAGTCATGCTGTGATCTACTGTATAACTCTTCTCTAACATAATATTTTATGTAGAGAACTTTCAGTCTATCTAAACAACTCCTACTGTTTCATTTAACATTTCATGAATAGAAATCTTCCTGCAACCTAACATTACCACAACAGTGGTATTACATCTGTTTCATCCATTGTGCTACTCCAAAGGTAGCAATTAGCTAGGGAATTTTAGATGTCCCTAAACAATCCTTCAAGAACTAGCCCCAAGACCTGCTTCTCTCAATATAACTGTTCAAAGTAACTCACGAGCCCTTCCCCTTACATGTCATCAAATAACAGATCCCACAATAATCTCCTATTCCCTACCTCAAACCCTCAGAAGCCCCTAATCTCGAAATTCATTAATTCGATAAAATCAGACCATTATTGTTCGAAGCAGGCAGTGACAGGTTCTCTCCGCAGCTATTCCTGAACGGTCGGTTCTATTTCAAACTCCATTTATTATTCCTAACCTCAAACTCTCAAAAGCCCTTAACCTCAAAATTCATTGGTTCGATAGAATCAGTCTATCATCGCTCGAGCCAAGCAACGACAAGCTTTCTCCGCGACTATTCCTGAAAAGTCGTGCAACCAGTCGGCCCTATCTCTAGCCCAGCCCAGCCAGAGCCCCGGAAGCCTCGAAGCTTGGCGCTGCATCTGTCTTTCAACGCGAGCGGATCCGCGCGCACAGGCACGCGCCATAAACACGTACAGCCGAATAAAGCTACAAACTTTGCACATAAGCAAGCGTGGAGTCACGGCAACCGTCACGCCGCTGACTTCTCCGCAAACTAACTATCGCCACTTGCGATAACTTCACTCCTTCGAAGGGCGAAGAAGGGACGGAAGAGGCTCGAGGTAAATGGGGAAGCGACGAAGACGCGTCTCTTCACGATGGGGGGATAACTCGACCCTGGTGCGGGTAATCCGATAAGATGTTCCTGTTGAAGCTGCTTCCATCCTACGAGGATTCACTCGACCCCCCATGGCGATGCTCCCTGCGAGCACAGTCGATTCTCCAGTGCGAGATACAGGTAAGACGGATGTCAATAGAGACGTGGGTGCCTGTAAGAGCTGTTTCTTCCGTAGTTTTTGAAGAAAGAGAAGTTGCTGACTCCCTGATACATCTTTCGAGAACATTGTAACAAGCAGACTGCGAATTACGGTCACGCCAAAATGTGCAGGACGCACATGATATGGGAAAGTATATAGAATATCCAGAATATTGAACTCTTTATGACATTGAGTCGATAAATCAATTTTTTGTTCAAGATCCAATTTTTTAATTATATCTGTGAGAATATGAATTTGCACATGTTCTGTTCGTAATCTAGCGTCTAGAAAGTATTTAGAATGTACGCGTATAAATGATTCTGAGTTGTGTGGTTGCGTGTTGGAATTTTTGACTGGAACCAAGCGTGACTTAAACTGAATCCAAATTTAAGCTGAACCAAATCTAAAATGGAACCCAAATCTAGTTCAAACATAACATAAATTGAACCCAAAGTTAATCCAAACATAACCTAAATTGAACCCAGGGCTAATCCAAACATTACATAAATTGAATCCAAACTTAATTCAAATCTGGCATAAACTGAATCAAAATCTAACTTAATCTTTATTAAACGAACTGAAGATCAACCAGAAGATCACTAGAAATTCGCGAAGAGCAGAAAGATCAATAGAAACTCAACGGTCGTCGAAAATAAATTTTCTTTACAAAAGCGTCTTTACAAAACAGCAAATTTTTCTTCTAAGGGAGAAAATTATAGCAAGAGATCTTACCTGGTGGTGTTTCGTCGTTGCACGATGTAGCAAACTCCATACGATCCGGTGTCTTGCAACCGATATCTAGTCGATAGCGACACCGTCCTGGATGAGGTGTCGACGTGACCCTGACATCTTGAACCTCAGCAGCGTTGACCATTGGTTCACCATCCACGCCCAATATGTCCTCCGCTTTGTCGCCATTGTGATTGTGTAGCACAGACACAATTTTGTAGCGGCCAAGGTTGGGGCACTGCTTGGTAATTGGGTCTGGTGCTGGAAAAAATTTATCGATTTCAATTTGCTGCTACTTGGAGCTGCCATTTCTGTTTGTTACGTTAACTGATTTATCTTACTGACCTGTTACTCAACTGAACAACATACGCAAATTGTTCCAATCAATTTTACTCTACTCGCTATTCTCGTAGCTGGCATTTATGTTTGCCAGATTGACTAGAGTACATGAACCGGGTTCATTTACTTTAGTCGAGGTTAGATTATGTCGAGGAAAATATTGTGTTTACAATGGCAGAAATATTTGGCCACCTGACTTGGAAAACAAGTTGACGTATAGAAACTGATTCATTCATTTCCGGCGGAATCAGCCAAGATAGTTCCTAAAATCGTCTCCGTGTAGAAGAATGGGGACGTAGACGCAAACATCGTCGAGACGAAAACGCGGTTGGCACAAGGAGGAAGTTGCGAACGACGGCAGCTTAACAATCGATTCGCCAGCGACTCCTTTACGATCGTGCAAAAGGATCATATGCCGAATCCGTCGTAAACTCAACCCTCGACGGAAGGCAGCACAGTTTCTGTTTAAGCCGATTACGCGATTCTATAACACTGACGAAGACAGGGGTCGTTCCCAAGGACGCGGAATTTATCGTGACGCCATTCAACCCATGTCTAGACCTTCGCCCGAAATTACACCTCCATCGTGTTTACCTTCGTTTGTCCTCCGAATTTTACACACCACTCTTATTAAGTCTGATTTATTTATTGTTCGAATGGAAAATTAGAAATTGTAGCTAGGGAATTTCGGATCTATTTAGACAAGCTTTCACGTTTCATCTAAAATTTCATTCGTATCAACTTTTCTATAATTCAATACGAGAAAAGTATTAACTTTTTTTTGTATTCGCATCGTCTATTGTTTTAAACCAAAGTTGTTAGCAATTAGGCACAGGGAATTTCATTACGCTTGGCTAGAGTCAGATTTTGTCGAAAATTTCAAACGCGTCTAATTGAAATACGCTTAGGTTACGAATGAAAATTCCCAATTTTACGATAACAATAAAATGGAAATTTTCAAATGTAAATAACAGGAACAATAAATACATTTACCACGTATTAAATCAAATTCCCCGATATTGCAAAACCTCAATAAAACAACAATAAAAAATGGGAAAATAGCAAATTTGTCTTTCTTTGTAAAACCGTGCGCTTATTTAGCAATTTCAGTAGAAGAGGGACATTTATCCTGGCCGGAAACATGGCCAGCCATTGTTAAGACGTTATTTATCGATACACGTGTAAAGGATAGGAGGGGAATAGCACGAATTCTCGCGATATAATTTCATCGTGTTTCAAGAGTGCTCCATTGGGAATGCGATATCTTCCCGCGTTTACTGTCATATTTTATATCCTTTCTAGTTCCCTTTTGTTTCTATTCCCCTCCTCCCCCTTTTTGTCTATCCTCTATACCTCTTTTTTTTTTATTTTGTCTTTTGTTTTATTATTTTTTCTCTGGCAAGTTTCGACAGTGAAATATCACTTTTAATTCTAGCAGTCGGCATTTTTATTTTTCAAGCTCAGCAAAACGAGAAACTGCGACCGTGAGCAACGCGTTTTCCCGTTTCCCAAGTCGCAGCCGTAATTAATATCCTGTTCGATCTGTCAATTAGGAGAAACTAGGCTCTCGCCGATAAATAGAAATTTCGATTTCTCGGAAAAAATCAACAGGTCTGTCTTTTTCCAAAAAAAAGTGTAAAAAATTCGAGGAGAACTTTCACGTTGATGAATGAACGAATGTTAACGAACGTTTCCTCTGTACTACATAATCGTTGGAAACTTTTTGAGTACTTTCCAATAAAAAGTCATCCGACCTCTATCGAGGTTTGAAATGCTTGAAATATTTGATTAGAAGAAGGTTTAAAAAATTAAGTCCAGATAATAATCGTATAATATAAATTTCCAAAATTTCTTCAGGGTTTTTGAATTACTGTCGCTGGCAAAGACTCGTACCAAGAAAATGATAACAAACAGAAGAACAATTCTAATTATACAGAAACTTATTTGTAAAGAAAGTGTCGAAAATAGCGGCAGTCAACGCGAGTAAACGTCGGGGGGGGGGGCGTTCACACGGCTGAGTGTTAATAAATGATCGTAATTGACTTACTAATGAACGTCGTGTACGGCGTCGAGTGGGAGTTGAACGTACTCGAGTTGCACACGTCGTCGGGCTGCTGGCTCCATTCCGACAGTTGCAATTCTATTATGTGGCTATCCCTTCTGTGAAACATCAGGCACACATAGCCGTTCGTGCTGTAAAAGAAAGAAATCTTTGGTCAGTATGACAGGAATATACATTACGACGTATCATTACATTAATTAATATTATAATATAATACAACTATAACATGATTAATACACTCCTGACGGTATAACAGTAATATACTATTATCAAAATATGGAAAGAAACAGATTTTTCTGCGGATGCAATTTTTTTAATGAACAATGCATCGTGTCCATTTAGCGGGATTTTATATTTTTTCATTTGAAAAATGATAAAAAAAACAAATTATTCTCAAAAGCATACGGAATATAAAATTAGAAATCCAGAATTGTACTTTGCCTAATAACTACCTAACAACTTATCTTAAATACAATTTTCCTGTCCTAATAACTTAACTAGAATCTTCCTGCTGGCTAAAGCAACCCCTATTCAAACTAGGGGGGGGGGGGACGCAGGTGAAATTTACCAACTCGCAGGAGGAAATTAAAAAAAGGGAAACTGGAAACAAAGCTCGAGTACCAGTGGCGCGCACAATATCGCCGTAATAAAATTACAAGTTAATATAACCCTGGAGGCCACGAATCTGTAAATAGCGGGGGGTTGGGGTTGTTCCATGAAAACGAGACACGTATAATAATCGAGCCAGTAAGCCGTAAAAGCCGGCGGTGGACGACAACGGGGGGAGAAATCGGTGGTGGGGATGAAGAGAGGAAAGAAGCGAATGGGCCAGAGGTGGAAAACAAGGGTAAAGGATCTTAAATCTCAGGCTACTTCCGTGGTCGGGCCAGGATTAAGATTTTATTTTATCAGGACGTTTCTTAACGAGGTTGCGTTAACTTTAAGCGTAATCCCTTTACGGCTCGGTCCCCTCTTTTACGACGAAACGGTGAAATCTGTACTTGCAGCGAGTTCATAACGCGAGACATGCGTTTGGTTCTGCTCTTGTTTATTCTGCGACTTTGTCTAGATGCGAAGAGGTTAAGATTGGCGGTGGAGAAGCTTGGAAATGATTAACCCCTTAACCTACGATTTACGTTTGAGAATTTTGGGCCGAAAACGTAAACAAGCTATTACATATTATATCATATATTATATTTGGCCCGATCATCGTACTACGGGATATGCCCGTAGTTGTAGGTTAAGGGGTTTAAAGGATCAAATTGAATTATTTAATATTACATATGTTATAATATATTACATATGTTGTAACGTATTATAAAGTCCAGAGAGATTATTCAAAGAGGAGCCTTATTATAAGCAACTTCATCGTTAAACCAACTTAAAACCTTGATTAATGTAAGCTGACCTTACATCAATTAAAGAATTAACAAATTTCCATAAATAAGCCATTTTAATAAAAGCAATCTACCAAAAATCTGGCCTTTAGCCATATTTCCCGCGGCTACAACTACAAATACAAAACTACGAATTCCTTCAGCTCTATTTCTCGAAACTCTGCAAACCTGGCAAAGTTCATCCGCGCAGTACCCAAAGAGTATTCTCTTTCAGTTGTTTTATTCAAAGCTTCATCAAACGCGTTCACTTTGTTACAGAGGCGACGAAGAGGGCGTTAGGTACTCTCGGCTTGCGAGTAACTGCATTTTCCTTACGACCGGCAGCACCATGAAAACGGACATAAAGTGGCGCGTATCGGTATCCAGTAGCACATGAAACTGGTGGCTCGCGATCGAGAACACGTCCCGGATTTTCGGCTTTATATCCCCGACTTCGTTCCTACGGCCGTGTTCCCGTGGATTATTGTCATGGCGACAGATCGCCTTCCGGTTCGTCCACTATACTTCCGTGCGTATGTTAGGAAAACGGGTTTCGGATGATGATCGCGGTCCATTGATTTCTTCTCACCTTTTATTGAGTTTCGCTCGTTGAGTAGCAGCCAGGGGAATACGGAATTGGCGAATCGCTCTTCGAGAGCTGTTTCACCAATGCGATATTGATGACGGGTTTTCGGTTTCTTTTTATGGCTCGATAACCTAGATTCGCGTAGGATTATTCCCGGGAATAAATTCCATTTATGAGTTTTCCTACGAAATTGTTCTAAATATTTGATATCGGATAAAAATTGCGTCGCTGGTCAGAACTTGACGTTGATGTTTCTTCTATATGAAACATTAAATATCTCTAAGCGTCGATAGAAAATTTCAATTTTTTGATAATATACTTCATAGAAAAACTAGGTTGTTTTAAATTTGATCGTGAGGTAACTCCTTTTTAATAAAATTACATTATATATGAAATACAATTTGATGTAAATTTCGTAGCTTATAAATTTGTTTTCTACTGATTTAATTCACGTTATTATTAATATTAATTTTTATCGTCGAATATACCGATATATCAAAAGATATTCATAATTTTTAGTACGTAATCATTAAAATAGACGATTTCTTTAAGAATTCGCTTGGAATAAAGCGTAAACACGAAGAAGTGGAGGTCGCTGGAAGAAAAGTCAATTTAATTAATCGAGTTGCCAAGACGGCCATTTACATTCTAGCTTCCTAGAGTGTATCTAGGTAAGTCTCGAACGGTGTTACCACTCCCCAGGGTGCAATGGCGGCTTCTTACGGGCTTGTGTACATTTTCAAGCCTCTCCTCGAGTAGCAAGCACGAGTGTAACGGGATATAATCCCGTTTTCGCTACCTTTCGTGACTACACTTTGCGCTTTTCGCCTCCTGAAGCCTCCAATACTACCGGATTTCTAAAATTTGCGCGAATCATCGGCAGCCATATTGATATTAACTGTTCCAATATTCAATTTTGAGGTTATCTTCGACGAAGAAATTTTTTCTACGCGAATTCAGTGAATAGAGAACATGGAATAATTATTTTGGAACATTTTAATCAGTTAAGTCAGTCGATTAAAGTAATTTAAAATAATTCGGAAGAAGAAAGGAGGAAATTACTTTCGACGAGATTTTTCTGGGAATCTCGAGCACGGTCATTAATAATACTTTGCTTTAATTAATTAATTCGGTTATTTCGAGTAGCTCGCGTTAACAACGAAGTTTCAACCACCGGAAATTACAATCCACAAACTCCCCCGGTGACTTCATCCCTTATTCGACTCGGTAATCAAACTTGGCTTGCAGGTTAAAAAATTCAAGGCAAATTACCGGAGAGAGGTAAAAAATCTCCAGGAAGGAGAAAGGAATTTGAACCGTTGAAAGACTCGAATCTGCGATCTCAAAATTCGTGTCAGGATTTTTATTTGCCTTCGAATTTCTTAAAAGAAATATTTTATCTTCAAACTTTCCTTAAATGTCGCTATGTACATCGATCGAACGGTGGAATAGAAATCTTTAAAGAAGCATATGAACATTGGAAAACTCGAAATTACAACCCTCCGAACTCGCATCCAATCTTTATTTACCTTCGAATGTCTGGGAAAAAGGATTCGAAAATTAGTACCGTGATAAAACGCGAATAAACCGCACGAGTAAAATTTCTTCCCCTTGATAACGCTCTTTCGAACAAGCAATTCCCATAAAGAAACCACTCCCGATCGTAGCAACAACGATTCCAATAATTTTTTTTTTTCGCTCGCGGGAGCCTCGTAAAAACGGAGGTAAAAATGGTGGGCGAATTCAATCGAAAAACGTCAGCCAAAAATGAAATAAAATTCCCTCTCCCTTGCCCTACCCCAGTCACATATTGTCGTCGTTCCGGCGGGCCTTAAGGAGGTTACCAGATGCAGAAAATCGTCCACGGCTCTTTTCCCGTGGCATCTCCAGTTTCCAATCTAATTTATGTCTGGTCGTTAGACGATTCAATGAAAGGAGCACGCTTATGCGGCCAATTTGACGTGCACCCTTTCCACCTGAGGGCCTTCCACCCTTCTGCAACTCATCGTTCCATCTGTTTTCCTCTCCTCTGGTCTCGTATTCCCTCCAGATGCTCCTCTTCGCCAAGTTCTTCCATTTTCTCCGCTCTCTTTTCCTCTCGTAGTTCTCTTTTTAATTGGAGATTTTATTGTTCAGTGTTGGTATATGGATTTTGGTGGTTCTTTTAGGTTAGGTTTTATTTCAGGTTAAATTATTTCATTCCTTTTTAGTTGGCGGATTTGTTAGGTTAGGATTATTTTATAGGTCTTTTTATTGGATTACCGAAGATTACTTTTCGAGGGGCAAAGTTCCTTACTCAAGTTTATACCTCGTTCAGGCAAAATTCGATATCTCTTATATTTGATATTTGTGGGTCTGATGTAATTAATATTTCGTATTTTACATTCGATATTCGATTATTTGATAGATTTAATATTCGTTATTTCTTACATTCGGTATTCGTTACGTGACAAATTTGATATTCGTTACTATTCATCAGCTCATCGCGTAATATTTAGTTAGTACGATATCCATCAAAAAGAAAAGATTCACGCACCTCCATAACAAGAGCAATTTACGTATCCTTATATCTCTTCTTATTCTCCATTCTGTACCTTCATTTCCCATCATCGACGTTCACCCCACTAACCCTACGAATGCCTTTCTTCTGGCCGTAGCTAACTATTTTCGTGACGAAGATGCATCAAACAGCGTGCTCCGTGGAGCGTGGCTCACGCGATATCCGGCAGATACTGCGGCCGCAAACGCAGCCGCAGGCTCGCTGATCGCAACCCTCCACGCAGTAATATCGAAACAAACGAGTCCAGGACAGGGAAGATCGTGGAAGATAAGCTGGATTCGGCATGAGACGACTATGGTTCGGTTATCGTTGAGTTACCGACAGTTATTATATCATGTTACTTCTTGTGAATTAGGATGGGGACTAATTGGGGACGTCGAAAGCAGTTAAAAGGATGCTCTTTCGCATTTTCATTTTGAGGAGATTTTAATTTTAAAAGGGAAACTACCGTTTTGGTAGTAACAACAGGTGCTCATTTTTTGGGCAGATTACGCCCATTATACAGGGCGTTTCATAGCACGTGAACAATTTCTATGAAGGTAAGCCGTCGCAGATCATTGTAACACGAATGTGGCTATAGCTTTGGAACATGGTCAAATAGGAATCTTTTTCATCGTTTTAGTATCCCGTGCCCGATCCTCAAATAGGTCCTACATTTTATAAAACACCTTGTACAAAAAGTAGAAACGTGGACCGTCCGCTTATCAACTTTCTTACAATTTCATATAGTCTATAGGAATAAGTATACATTGTTATAGTTTAATTAAACAAACTATGAAATATATATCTGTTATTTCTTAGAAAAACATACATATCCAGCTTTTCTGAATCATTCTGTAGGATACTAAGAAACGAATAATCCAACCAACGAAACTTCCCAATTGTATAAAATAAATCAAACTCTACGATCACTATTCGTAACAATACCTAAACGAGTTCCTTATCCACTATTCTTCTACATTACACTACAGTAATATTCCTTTTTTTCTCCTCACGATATCACCGCACTGGCCGCGTTTCTGTTTCGACAGGCAGCCGCGCCATAAATTCCCGTTTAAGCTCGCCCAGGAAAGCATCGTTGGGAACGCGGCTTGTTAAATCACGGAGGACGGGCCGCGCGTCGTGGCATCGCGATGCATTTTCAGGCCAGGCTCAGAAACTAATTGTAAACAGCGAAATAAATCTCGCGAAGGGGGTGGCACGCGCAAAAACTAGCCGCCCCGAGACGGAATAATGATAACAAACAACGGCTACGAGGAAGAGATTAGAGAAGCTGGTGCCGCGTAAATATGCCCCGGAGAGATTTATGAAAAATAATATTGGCTAGCGATCGGCTTCAGGCTCTGTGAACCACCTGAAAGAGCGCGCAAGATCCCATTTCCTGTAATTCGATTATTCCTGATTTAGGAGAGTTTACTTGTTTCGCTTTAAGCATGATAAAGCCTTACACGATAATTAATTACGAAGTGCATAATTTGAAAAGTATCGCGTTTGGTTCATTTTCATCGAGTGAAATTGAATGAAATGTATTTTTGGATCCTGCTATAGTAATTCCATTATTTTTGGTTCGGTAGAATATTTCTTGTGTTACGCTACATTGAAGTTACAGAGAACTGTAACATTTTATTTCAAAAACATTTTCGAATCCTTATCTGATATGCAACAAGTGTACCTACAGACTGGTCAAAATCTTTCCAACGAACTTCAACTTTGACAAAATCTGCTGTGCGTACACCTATAGGTCCTTTCAGAACTTATCCATCAAACTTCAATAACCTATCGAGAAAAGCTGCATGTACTCCCATGATAAAAATATTCAAATATTACTATGTTACGCAAAACCCATATACTTGGATGAACTCAAGGATACTTCCCGGGTAATAACCTAACCTCAAAAGCAACAAGTGTACCTACAGGTTGTCTCAAAACTCTCCCCTCAAATTTCCTCCAAATACACGAAAAGATTCCATAAAATCTTGTCACCGTAACTCCATAAATTGAGAAACCAATTTCTATAATTTATTCACAAACGCAACAAGTGTACCTACAGGTTGTTCCAAAAGCATCCAAAGTTATCGCAACCCAAAAATCGGTGCAAAAAGACCTGTAGGCAAGGAGCTATAAACTGAAGGACGTGAACGGAGCCATACATCGCCGGTAAACGGCACGTTCGACGATGATTTCAGCACAGGAACCTGTGCAGCGTGGCCTCGCTTCCGGTCGCTAGATCACCGGTCAACGAGCAATTTTCTGGTCGATTGACCACCGAAACGTCCAACTTCCAGCCAAGTCGATCTCCGCCGACAGGAAGAGACACGCTTGTTTACCCCGTGACTCTCACTCTCTACATACGTTCGTTCCTTAACCCCATTCCACTAGCCGAGGGGTGGACGTGTCCTCCGTATATTACCGGCCAACTACGTGACTCGAATCTTTTACGGTGAATTTCGAGGGTGGTTAGCTATTTCCAGGGACACGCGGCTCGCGTTCAGTCAGACCGTCGATCTTTTTCTCTCCAAGTCGAGGCTGAGAAGGGGTGAGTGTCAACGACAGGGGCGTGTTTACGTTGGGTCATTGGCGAACGAGGGATGAGTGTTTGTTTTGAGAGGATCGAAAATACGGTGGGTGGTCGTTAAAGGGAAATTGGAATTTTAGGTGTTTTACGGGGTGGCTTTAAGTGACGCAGATAGGTAATTATCGAAAGTGATGTAAATGTTTCTTTAGTATGAGCTCCTTTGGATCATTTTTGTAGTATTAGTGGATAAAAATGAGCAGATAGATGGTAGATCCTGATTGTACAGGAAGTTTTGTTTAGGTAGGTTCTACTGATATAATGGGCTGTTTTACGAGACTATCGTTAGGAAGATTCTAGTGACATTATGGGGATTTTTGTGTTACGACAGGTTTTCTTTTCTCATTGGAGTACATTAAATAAATTATTGAAGAATTGAATAAATTGAATAATTGAAAATCGTTTAGATTTCTAGATATTATTAGATCACTTTTATTTTCATTTTATCTTGAAACGTGGAATTGAAATTTGATAGATCAATCGTCAGAAATAGATATTTTATTTCATTTAAAAATTCAGTTGAATGTTACCAAAAGGTGTATGCAACGTTTATCGTCCCCTCAAAATTTTAACTGGCACAACCAGCATATTTTAGAAATTCCTACTCTACATTCTATTTCCTGTTGAAATAACTGTAACCATACTTCTCGCAGACGTATAGTATCTCTCTGAGGAAATGAAGACGTTCGATGCATACATGAATTTGTTGAAGTAAAGCGCGACCACAATACTGTCTCAAGGAAAGAATAAGAAGAATTGCGACAAAATTTGAAATGAAGCGAAATAGAACAGCTCTCGACAAAATATGACATGGAAAGATAAAAATAAAGCGATACTAGGCTAAAAGAATAACAAGATTGATTTTTATATAGTAGAAGAAAAACACAATTGTAATCTAAAATGAAACGTAAAGCTCTTATTAAATTCTAATAAAAAGTTTTAATAAAATAAAATAAATTCTAATAAAAAAAGGAAAAGTACCTGTAAAATATCATTTCAACAATTTTTCCTATTTCAATTTCATTCGAATCTTTGCGTGTGTCTTTCTATAAAATTTTTTAACGATGTAATTCTCAAGCTACAGGCTCCCATCCTAGTAATCACAGAACCGACTTCATCCCTTCGTTCTCGAAACGGTTCGAATAATTTTCGTTGGTTAACCGAGCTATCTGGAATGTTTCCCGATAGAACAGCCTGGAAAACCCGACGAAGCTGGATATAATCCTCGATCCCACGAATGTCCAACATTCCGTCAGGTATTCGCTGAAATCGACTAGCAGCGCTGCCAACACCGAGTACAGACCGAAATTATCCTTATTACTGAATGATACCATTCCATTTGGGGATGCTGACGAATCTCTAATGACGAGGTATGAGCTCCTACAATATAAACTCGTATGACTGATATGTTTAAAGCTCTCCAGAGAAAATTCAAACCTACACGTCTATCCAACCTGTTTCTCAAAATTCAAATGTTCTAAATTTACTTTAATGTTTTCACGCAGGTTGTATTATTCTATGATATAAATAAATTTATTTACCATAATATTAGTAAAAAATTACAGTTGGAATTTATTATTAGATGCATAACTCACCGAAGATAATTTTCCAAAATGATATAAAGATCACTTTCAAAAACGGTATGCATGTTCAAAAATGCATACTGCATGTGGCGGAACATTCTAAAAATAATCCTTAAATATTCCCTAGGGTTCTAGGGACATTTTGCGATATATTACAGTATATTAAAAGGTTTAATGGTATCGACCGGTTTCCTTAATTTTAATAACATAAAAGTGAGAAAGGAAAGACGAGAGATATCGGCGGAAAAACGAGATGCCCGGGGAATAAAAGGCGAGAGCACGCAAATATTGAAAAATGGAAGCTGCTGAGATGAAAAACATGGAGGAGCCGGCTACATAGAAAATATTGAAAAGTACAGCGCGCACGAAAATAAATACAGAGTACACACAATGGATAGCAAAACAACAAAAAATAGGAAAAAAAGGGAAAATATACACATACACGTATGCACGGGAAAAACAAAGAGGGAAACAGAATAGAGGGATGAGAAAAGCTATAAAGCAGAGAATTGCAAAATAGGAGCTGGCATATTGCGAGTATTAAAGAACATGAAACAAGGGCCGAAGGATCGAAGGCAGAACGTATTTAAAAAAGAACTAGATAATGTTGTAACAACTTGGGGGAAACCAAAAAATGAAAAGATAAGAAAACCCGTAATATTTTGCGACAAAAGGAAACAAAGGAAATATCGATGTATCCCGTTTCTTTCTTGCAATTTCACATGAAATCGATGCTGTAAAGTCGACTAAAATAAGAATCGCTAGATGACAAAAAAGAAAAAAAGAAAAAGAAAAAAATGAACGACAATGGTGGCTCTGATGCCCCGTATTCCACTCCAAGATTGAACACACGTATCGGAATACGATATATCGATCGAATTAGAGCGTCTCCCCGCCGTTTTCTCTAGTTCCAATTAAAAATAAGCTAACGCAGTATTGTTATTATTATTATTAGTATTATACATGTCACAAAGCCAGTGGGATAATGATACAGCTGCAAACAAGTAATTGTTCAGAAGAGGAAAAAAAGAAAGAAATATAATCTTAGATCGGAAGTCTGTTCATTTTTAGTACCGTATTGACGATAATAATATGATTATTTTTGTAATACAATAAGAATGTCAGTTAATAGATTGGTAATCTTGTTACTTTTCATAAGGGCTGCTTTGTGTATGCATATCATAAGGATGATTATTGCACTGATACGAAACAATGAGTTAAAACGGAAACAGAGATGAAAGTCGGGTCAACCAAGGTGAAAATTAAACGCGTCGATGGTTGCATCCACGGCTTCTGTTCATGCCTGTTTTGCAGCAGCCTTTCTATAGATAAATTACTAGATAGTGATATTTTGTAGACGGCGTTGACGCTAAGGAAATTGCACGTCAAGTTTACACTAAAAGTGGCGACCTTCGATGCGTGATCCTTAATCTAAATTTTAATTGTATTCTATTCTAATATTAAATTGGATTAAATTTTACGAAAGCGTTCAAACACTAGTAAATGTCTTTTATGAATTTATTATTATAATAATATATGTAAATATGTAGTTCAAATATAGAACAGTAGTTTTCTTCTTATTTACGAGGCTCATATGGTTTGGGTAAAAACAATGGTAATTTAAAGAATATTAAGTAAGAAAAGACTTGCGTCGCCATGGTTTGACATCCATTGGCGACATCTACGCTTCTTTACGTATTCTTTGTTCTTTTATAGCGTTGTCGGTGTTTTCTTAATGTTCGGTTAAGTCAGGATATTTTCTGAGAATTATTCTCTCTTGGACACTTTTCCACTAGGAAGATTAGAAGCTTGATGAATACCTAGGAAAAAGTGGATGCTATAAGAGCGAGTTATGGGTTCATAAAAAAATGCCCCAGATGAAATTGGGTTGATTGCAGAGAGAAAGACCATTTCTTAGCATGATACTAACAGCAAAGTATTATTTGCTGAGAAGAGATGTAATGAAGGTGAAATAAAATTTACTAGATTGAGGGACTAGAATATGAATAAATGACAAGAGTAATTTCTTTTGTACATTTACCTATTCCGATAAAAAAGTTTCATTTTTTGCAGTTGGTTCATAAAAAGTCAGTTACGGTTATCGTTACGTTTCATTTTAAAAATGACATTTGTCACGACAATTAACCTAATAACTGATAAAATCCAGCATGGATTATCTTTCAAGCTTAGAACGGCGCAACAAACTAGTGAATTTTTCTCCTAATCTCCCTCTTTTACGATAAAAACTACATTTATCATGCAATAGCGTCATTAGTTGATAAAATCTAATATGAATTACTATCCTAACCTAAAAATGTCACTAAACAACACGGAAACAAATGATTTTTTCATCTAATCTCCTTTTCTAGTGCAAAAACGACATTTATCATGCAATAATCTAATTAGTCGATAAGATCTGGCGTGGATTACTATTCTAACCTAAAACCAAATCATCGAATCGATTCTTTTACTACAAGAATCCATATTGAACCAACATCCTAACCTAAAACACTACCTAAACATCACCCACTTTAAACAACCGGTCCACTGAATTTCCATGTAATCCGCGCTCCGCTCCAGAAAACGCAATCGCAACTTCACGTAGAAACAAACAAAAAAAAAAAAAAAAAAAAACGTTTCGACGAAAGGGTAGAGCGATGTGTCACTCACACATGTCCTCACCAAAATACTCAGCCAACAATCGCCCATTCCACTATCCTCCTCCAGCAACCTGCAATCGCGTTTATCCGTGAAACTATCGTTTTTCCGTTGAAAAGCCTGTCCCCGAAATCGTCTGATTTTTGCCGGAGCAATCTATTTACACGAACGAAAAGCGGTCAGTGTCGGTGGAACCGACTGTTTTTTTCGCCGGCCAATCATCGTTACCTGCGCGAACGCATCTGGCCGACGTGACTGCCCATCAAAAGCGTTCTTTGAGGCAGCACGGTTGCAATAAAACCCTTCAGGGTTGTCGAGTGGTAGTCGCGATCTAATAACCAGCCGGCGTTTCCCTGGTTTTTTAAAACGCTGCAGGACGATCCAACTCGAGAGCGAGAGCTGGCTAGCCGGCTTCGACAGTTTCAAACGCAGCGCCGCCGCATATACAATACATACACCTCGTGCACTCGATCAAAGCTTCTTTTTATGCATTTCACCTCGGTCCATTGAATCAAAAGCAAGGAGGATGGGGACGCGAGTTATGAGTCAGCTGGACCGTAAATAGTCCTCTCTTTGTCGTTTCGGGGCGAAACATCTACGAAATTAAACGAGGATGGAGTGTGTGTATATGTGCATGGTGACACGTAGCTTTTTAAGCATAATTGAGCATGTGTCTGATGCAAACAGGCGCGATTTCCTCGTTCCACTTTGTTTCATATCGTACTATAGGGATTTTGTTTCTCTCGGCCCCCTCCCCTTTGTTCGTTGTTACTGCTCTTCTTTTCTTTTTTAGTTTCTCCGCGTTCCGTTGGATTCGCCGGTGTTTTTGTAGGCTGCCTCGATATATATCCGGCGGCTTTGTAGCCTCGCGTTCCAAGTATCCGGCACAGGCTCTGCCGTTGGCGTTCATCGATTTATGAATTCGTCCGCGATACCCGAGCGTAGATGTTTTTTCGCGGCAAGCGTGATATCGGCGAGAATAATGTATGGTTGGCGACACTGTCGCGCGTTACCGCGGAGATAAATGTTAGAAAATGGCGGAAGCGAAGGGTCGGGATAGAGTGCGGTCTCTGTGCTTGATCGGTTCATATAATATTGCGAGTGGTCTTTTACTTACTTGAAAAAACAAATTTCTACGTAGAAAGTATTAAAACGAAAAGCTTCTCTAATATTAAATATTCTCGAACGACGATCATCGCTCTCTATACAACTTTTAAATAAACTTTTACAATACCCTATAAAAATAGCATCTTGCATAAACATGCACGATCCAAAAGTAACTAGAAATTCCCTAGAACCATGCAGCTCTATTGGTATTTTCGTGGCTTCGGATAGAAGCGAACGTAAACAAGAATTTGTTCTCGATATTGAGAGTAATTGTACGTAGACAGTGACATTCATCAGGCAAGGGTTCTTCCGCTACTTTTTGCGCGGCAAATCCAACGGAATTCTCTCATTACCACAAATGAATTACCTGCCAGCAACTTTGCCACGATTGCAAATTTCTCAAAGGGATTTATTCTCGCGGTTTCCGCTGGTTACCGCGCTGTTCCTTTTTATTATTCCGTGTACGCGACCTTAATGGCCCTCTGACGCGAAGAAAGAGAAGTAAAATACGAGAGGAAGGGAAAGGTGGCGCTTCTCATTGTTAGAAATCAGCTTGCGCGTTTCCCTTCAGGCGATCCTATAAAAATATATAGCGATCGTAAAAGCATTTGAAAGAAGCTCGCGATTATCTGTTTACTCGTCAACTCGTTTCCCCCTGTTCTTTCTTTGCGACACGTTCTTATCGTCGACGTAGTAGTTGCATCTCGAAAATCTTTAATGATTCGCCGCTTTAAGAAATAATCTTGTTCCATTGTTGTTGGTTTGTTAAGTGCTCGAGTAATTTTCTTCTGCACGAGTTCTACGTTTTTGTGCGTTTAGCTTTTAACTTGTATGAGTGATTAATATGCAATTGAAAAAAATATTCTATCGCTACGAAACGAAGGTTCTTTCGTAACCAATAGTCGGCTTACCCATAAATATTAGAAATTACAGAAACCTTCTTTTTTTAGTTCTTCTGCATAAGCGGAAAGAACTATTCAAATGCGAAAGAAAAATAAAAAATATAGAATTGTGTAAAAATGAAAAAAAAAAGAAAAGAACCACTAAAAGAATCGTAGAAAGCACTGTATAACTATTAAAGCAATCTTCGTTCGTAACCGGTAATTATCTTACCCATCAATGCCTTAAAAGATTTCAAAAACCTATCTCTCTTTTCCATGTAACAAAGAGCGAAAAAAGTATTCAATTACAAAGCGAGCTACGAAAATGTAAAAAAATGGAAAAATAAGCGCTAGAAGGTTTGAAAAAGAAAATATTGTTACAGGTACTATTAAACCGACCATCGATAGCTCAGAAAATTTCAAAAATCCTTTCATTCTTCTCCACAGAAGCCAAACACTATCAAACTATATATATATATAAAAAAAAAGAAACTAGGAAAATATATGGAGTATAGAAAAATGTATAATAACGTGTAAAACCGTGGGAAAGTTTTGGGAATAAAAAGAACAAGATTTACGAGGGAAACAACACGTTTATCCTGGTTGTCTGAAGGCGGGGGCGGGACCGGAAGTCGGCGTGGTACACGTAACAACGTCGAAAGCGGCCTCTCCAAGAAATAGATTCCCGTTTCGTGGCCGCGTCGAATCGAACGAAAGTTTTATGCAGCGCACGATGCTCGTCGACTCGATATACAGTCGCGATAAGAACGTTTCTCGCCGATAAGAACGCGTCTCCCTCCTGTTGCACCAGCCACAGGGCTCGAACCAACGGGTTCGCGATCGAGTCCGCCATATCGATATCTCGCCCCGGGAATATTTATACTGGCTGACCTCACGTTGCCTCTTTTAATTCAATAACCTCGACACTCGGCCAGGAAAATGATGAAAATCTTTCAACTACGATTTCACATGTTATTTTTCGATCTTTGTTAATAGGTCGTGGATATCGATGGAAATTTAGATTTTTATGATAAAGAACGTGGCAGAAGTTCGTTTTCACCGACTATTATAACGAATATATTCCATTTCATATATTTTCACGTGTTATACGTATTCTGTGCATTTCTGCATTTGTAAATTAATTTATCTTTATTAGACGTATTTTTCAAATCACCGTCGTTGTTCAAGATTCATGGCATAAGAGTGGGGCTCGATCGATAAAAATTCCACATAGAATACGAAACTGACTATTTTTGAAAAACTCGTGAACCGGAAATTTCTTTCATACTGGAAATGAGAATTTCTGCGTGAGATTATTCATTTTAAGACATTTTTATGATCAAACTCGACACACCGTGTAAACTCGTAATTAATTTATGTTTGCAATATGTTTTTCACCTTATTTATCGATGCGCGTAAAAAATAAAAATTGTTTTATTACAGAGACAGAAATTTTGAATTGCAAAACAGTTAATCATTTTATTATATTTAAAAAGAGAATTGCCATCGATTCGATGGAAATTTTATAACATGCATATGTAATTCTAGAGTATAATCATTTTATGGGGCTAGTGGTGCGAATAACCAATAAATTGTTTATGCGATTGCATGAATTACAGATCAAAAATCAATTTCAATAATGTCTAACTTCATCCCCCGGTATATTAAGATGAAAATTACGCAAAATTCATTTTTAATATTAGCCCAATTAAAAATTTTATATAAATTTGTATCGTTCCTAGAAAACAATTTTCACAAGTTCATCGAATCTTTTATCGTATTCTATGAAATGTTAAAAAGATGATATACATCCATTCTATGATATTTCCAGTGCATTTGAATTTTTCAAAAACAGATTGAGGAGAAACGTCTTGAAATATTCTTCTTATAGAGAAGTCCTTGATAATATTTTATCATACGAAAGAAATTGAATTAATTTATTCTAGGACGATAGAAATATACCGAGGTGAGAAGAAAATATCAATTTTCATGACACGAAAACTCTTCTTTAAATGACTCTATAAAATTCATTTAAAAAGAAAAGAAAACGTCAGAAATATTTAGATTTGAGGAAGAAATAATTTAATTTTTATAATTTTGGAGAACAACGCCTTTGAAAAATGAATTTTACAAAACGGACTAACCTCTGAAATACGTACAAGTAGTATACAATAACAATAGAAAAATTCGAACTAGCAAACTGCTACGTTTCATTTTTATTTAGTAAAATAAACTATAAATAGTATAGGAAAATTCTACTTTAAAAAATGTCAAAGAATCACAAATGCTAATTTTATAAATATTCAAATTCCCTCAAAGCTAAATTTCATTCCCATCTTTCACTCCAAATTGCAAAATTTCACCTCGATTCGATTATCCCATCTCTCAAGAAATCTCACTAAATAACACTCCTTTTTCAACCCTAAAAGACACCCCAAAACAGTGTTCCACTCGTCCCCATTTAAATGGAGCGGGCAAAACGAAAGGCAGAAGCAGTTTGCAGCAAACGGAGGAACCGATTCAACAAAGTCTCCCGCGACGAGATTCGGTGGCCATAGAAACGAAAGCTCCTTTGTACACAGCGTTGCGAAGGAATGCTATTCTCTGTCAGGGACAGGGAACAACGATCATAAATATCGCGAAGGAAGGAGATGGCCGAGTTGAATATCGATCGTGGCGGTCCCGTACAATGGCCGTCCGAATATTTATCAACGCACAGTCGCATCCGCATCCGTGAAACTCACTAGGGCCTGTGTCTCTTCTAACAATTGCATGCTAACCAAAGGTTCATCGTTCCAGTTGCTCCTGGGACTATTTGTAAAATGATTGTGGACAAAAAGGGGCTGCGAGATTTACAGCTTCGTACCTTCGGAATTTGAGTACTTGAATATTTGAACTTGGCGCGCCAACTTAGGGTTCGTCGATTTTGAAACGACGTGTAGAATGACTATGGAAAAATAGGGGCGAGGAAAATAAGTTTAGTGCCCTTAGGATTTTGACAATTTTAGAATTTGAGTATTTGAGTCTTCAGAATCTCTGAGAATCTGGTCCAAGTACTACAAGCATTCGAATACTTTTGTGAGTCTATTGGACAATAAACATCTTTATATCCAATATCTTTCAACTTCTTCAAACCTTCTCAAGCGGCCCGCCTTTCCAACTTCGCCCTAAATCCATAATAAAACTAAAAGTTGATAAGGCTTGTCCAAGTTGTCAAGAGAAGAACAACTAAATGCACCTGGCCATCCCGAACAGACTACAAGCAGTACGTACTTCATTAGCGTCAAGCATTTTGCATAAATTACGGTGCAGGCTCGTAGCGGAGAATCGATCGATAACTATAGCCAATAAAAGATCGATAAATCTTCCAGTAGAGGATTCAGAATCGAGACGAACGACGCTGGAAAGAGTTGGAAAGAAAAAAAAAAAAGTGAATTTGCAATAATTTACCGCGAGGATATCGCGCTGCATCCTGGCGGTTATTATATACAGGAGTGGGGATGAAGTTGGCGTGACGGGAAACCATTTTTCAGGGGCGTCGTGGCGGGAATACTTAGCAACTGGCTGACGTTTTAATCGATCTGTAAATAGCCCCGTTTTCGAGACATCGCGGTAATTACCGAGTCGCGACCACGACAGACTTCGACGTCCACCTGAGACACATCATAGCGGATCGAGCGAAGCTTTAGGGTAGAACACTTAAGTTTGGGTTAATGGAGAAAGTTTTTTGTCGAAGGTAAACTGACTGGCGATTGTTGTTGCTTTACCATTCTTCGCGAATGGGATGAATTATGTTATTTTATGCAAAGGACAAAGGATTTGTAAGATTTCCTTGGTTTGTCTAATGTCATTTCAAATATTTAACATTAACATTGAAATACTAACTCAAACAGACTGACATTCAGGTACTAAGTCAGACATGCCAATACTCAAACAGTAACATAAATATATTAATACTCAAATACCAATACACATAAAATATACTAACACTGAAATACTAATACGACCTGAAAATACTAACTCGTACTAACTCGAGTATTACATCAAACAATAATTTAAAGATGCTGGTATTCGAGTAGTAATAATACTTAAATATTGACTTAAATACTTGGTCTTATCGAGAAATTCTTGAAATTTCAATTTCATGAGACTTTTCATTTCTAAAAATTGATTGATCTTCACTGAACAACCTTTAATTATCGAAATTCATAAAACCACTATACAAAATACAGTATTCGTGTATTGAAAAGCTGCACAATGTACACTTGCACGATTGCAGAAGTAGCAGTAAAATTTCTTGAAACGGAAACCTAGTGAACACGACGAATGTACCTGGGTATCGGTGTTCATCCCCTTCTGAAAGGAGTAGCGGGGGTGAAAGTGGATCAGTAGGGTTGAATAGAGGTCCGAGCAGTGAATGAGTGCCTATAGAGTGCAGTGTTTCGAGGGAAAAGCCCAAGGGCTGGCATTTAAATAGCTCGAAAAACAGGGTTAAGTCGAGTTGCGATTAAACAAACTAAATAAACCTCTCGTGAAACGTCCTTTTTATTTACATTTGCTTTTCGCGACATTTTATGCGAGCCTATAGTCGCGTACGATTGATCATTCGTGAAAAGAAGAACATTTTTCTTAAGAATTTTATCAATCGGTTGAAGCAAGGGACTGAAAGATTGAAATTTTCCGAAGAATCGGGAAAGAATTTTGGCAGTAAAAATTAAGATAGAATTGGGAAACCTCTAGGAGCCTTTATTGCAATTTGATTGATATTTTTCATAAAAGATTCAGTTTTTAAAAAGTTATATGGAGTAAATGAAAAGTTAGTTGGAAAATTGAAGTTTTATAAAAAATTGAAGAAAGCATTTTGAAGGAAAAAATTTAGATAAAAATTGGAGAATTGCTACAAGCCTTTTGTACCGTTTAATCGATTTTTTATGAAAAAAAAAAACAACAATCTTTTAAAAGGATTATACCCAACAATTAAAAATTTGGTCTGGAACTTAAAATCTTGGAAAGAATCGAAAGAAATACTCAAGTCCAAGTAAAAAATCGGAAACTCTTTGGAAAAATATGCTCGTATTCAATCTTCTCAGTGTATTTCAGTTTTCAATATTGGATCAATTACATAACAAGGTTATATCGATCAATTAAAAATTCAATCGAAAGATTGCAACCATTATGAATGATTGAAAGGAGTTTCAAAATATTAATTCCATAAAATTACACAAACTAAAATTACGGGACGAATAATTATCGAACTCAGTAAAAAAGTAAATATTCTTGATACATTAAACCAAAGATCGAAGTATAAACGAAATTGAAAATATTCCAACTGATATATAAAACTGTGCAAAGGGATGAAAACGCAAGTTGTGTTTAATTTGATGAAAGCTCGTCGTAAGGAAGAGGTTCGTTTAAGTTCTATTACAGTTTAAACGCGAAGGAAAATTTTACCCCGATACAAGTTAACATTCGAACAAATTTCATCTCTTTTTTTTAATTATATTCCTCAAGTATATATTCGTTCGATGTTTAATTAATTCCGCGTACGATTAATTGAAATAATGATGTTTGCATTACGTAAAATCGTTGATAGCATAGGGATGGGGGAATTAATTATGCGCGTTACAGTCGAATTAATTGTGTTGTATAATGAGTAACGATTTACGATATGAATAAATCATTACTGAGAGAGAGAGAGAGAGAGAGAGAGAGAGAGAGAGGAATATTAAAAGAGGAACAGAATTATCAACTTTCGTTCGGTTGGTATTTGTCTTCGTTTGATCAAGTGAATATTCTGTTCGGAATTGTATATCGATATTAGTGTTCATTGTGCTTTAATTATACAATATTTCCCGGGTTCGATTCACATGGCGTAGCATCTTTCGTTTTAAATAATTTATCTCTTGGTATTTGCTATGTTTAAACAATTTTATACAGTAATTTTGTGTGTAAGATAGCAAAAAGTTATATTAGTTAATTAATAATATATTCTTCTGGCGATAAATTTTGACTAATGCGCAGAAAAATCTTTTTCTCAATTATTCATTTTGTTGAAGAGTAATTTTATTTAAGAACAGATTTAAACAGGTCTACGTCAATTTTCCTAAGTTTATCTTATTAATATTAATTTTATCATGCCACAGTAATCTAAATTTTTCCATTTAAAAAAGTTTCCAATCTTTTTCTCTAACCTCACATTAATCAAACAAAAACAAGAAATATACCGAAATCGCAATATGATTAAACATTTATATCGATATTTATTTCATCCATAGGAGTTTTATAAATTTTCTAATTTTACTTGAATAACAATTTACCCAATACAAGAAATTACTTTTTATATAAAAGAAAGACGATATGGAAAAATGAATTTTCTTTAATATTACTTCGGAGCAATTTTTTCGACGAGTTTCAAAAGACCCGTCAGTATTTCTGCGTACAAATCAATCTAAATTCGGAAAAAATCGACTGCAAACATTCCCAATAAAGTGCACACAATACTTTTCATTCGCGATTTTCGGGGCACTCGAACCGGCAGCAAAATAAAATCTGGCGCGACTCCACCCTGGTGAAAAAAAGCCCACTTTCCCGGTAGCTTCCATCGTGGTGGCGGTCCCTGGAACTCAATTTTTCACATCAACACCCATCTGCAGCCTTTTTTCCACGGTACGACTCGATCGAATCCAGTCGCAGCCTAATTACCATCAATTCCCCTGCACTCAGCCGGTCGTAACAGGCGGTCTAATTCAATTTTACATCACTTACAACAATGCAGCCATTCCATTCATCGTTATAGATCGTTCGTTTCGATCCTCCATTTAATAAGCTGCGAGACAAAAGGAGATACGATATTGTGATGTTGACTCTGGATTTTAATTAACAGCCACGATGATTTATATAGGTTACTGTCGTTCAATTCCAATATTTCGACTTCATTGTCTGCACTTCAACATTGATTTATACTACCTGAATCCTAACGTTCAGACAAAATAATACAGTAATGGAATATACTAGTATTCAAATACTAGTAGCCCGCTACTAACTCAAATACTTAAATATTAAATATACTACCAATTCAAATATTACTAGTCAAATGTTCATATACTAATCGAATACTGGTGTCATGAATTTTCACCCATCAAGTTTGAATCTTGGCTCACAAACTATGAATTCTATAGGTTCTAGGCTCTAGACTCTAGGACTATAGGCTCAGGATGTTTCGGATCTCTCATTATCGACTCTTTATATACAATTGCATTTAGTTAAAGATTTTCCACTCCAGTCTACGAATAACTTCTGGTCTAACAAATTTCCAGTACCGAATAAAAATCGTCGATTATTCAATACCTGGATCCTTTATCCTCGATTGTTCGTTCGTTTCGATTGCCCAGCCATTTAATAAGCTTCGAAACAAAAGGAGACGCGACATATTCGGTCGACTGTGAGCGAGTCTCATCCCTCTGAAATCCTGTCAGCCATCGCTCGAACGGATCCAGACACCGGATTTTCCCCTTCTTATTTCGCGGCCTGATCTCTCCTCGCGCTTTAATATGCCCGCGATTACGCGCCAGCTCGCGACTTTATTAGAGAACCGTGCGAGAGTTTCTTCCGGCACTTTTCAAGGCCATCCTTTTATATCCCACGCGCTGTTCTTCCGCGAATTCATATTTTTCGCAGGAGGGAAGATGAGAAAGAGGATTTCGATGGAATATTGCCGTGATCCGCAGTTCGTTGCCTCGAAATAGTTTGATATTGTGGCAAATTGTCGAGATATAGAAGTTTCGGGGATTTCGAAATGGCACGCCCTTACGGTTGTCTTTGAAAACGAACGAACGAGTATCGTAAAAATCTTTGCATCGAGAATTTTAACGGAATTTTGGCGGACCTTCGATCTTCTAAAAAAATTCACGGTGTAGAATTTTAAGAAAGTATTTTATTACACAGAAAATATGAAAGTTTTGGGGTGGTTTGAAATTGTTTTCAGGATCTTGGAACGGGTTGTTTCGGGATTGGTCGTGAAAATGAAGGGCTGGGTATAGTGAAAATCTTTGGCCTGAGAGTCTTAGCTGGATTTTAGTAGATTTTTCGTTTTCTGTACTTCGAATTGTAGGAGAATATTTCGCTACAAAGACGTGAAAATTTTGGTCTGTTCCGCGTTTGTAGCTGCTTCGGCAAACTTGAAGCGAAGTTCTTAGATTGATTGTGAATTTTAGAGGCTGAATACTGGCAAAGTCTTCTAATTTGAGCTTCTACTAGAATGTTTAGTTCCTGAAAATGTTCTTTAGAATGAATTGTTAATTTCAGAAATACGAATGTATCTGATTTGCAAGTATACGTATAGAATAGAACACAATTGTCCGGTTCGATGGAAATTTAATTTGCTATCTGATTAAGGAGAATTGATTTCCATCTACTAATAGAGTTGTTTCCCGGCAGTAGTT
This sequence comes from Bombus huntii, assembly GCF_024542735.1. Classification (NCBI taxonomy): domain Eukaryota; kingdom Metazoa; phylum Arthropoda; class Insecta; order Hymenoptera; family Apidae; genus Bombus; species Bombus huntii. Next base: position 1,198,925 of record NC_066253.1, on the reverse strand, counting down.
TCTCAAAGTAGAGGTGCAGGGATAATCTCCGGATGCTCGAGGAATTTCCAGCATTAAGTTTTTCGACGTGAAGGAAGGAGGAAAGAAAAGAAGAGGGAGAAGACTAATTCACGGCTTGAACAGAACCGATGTCTGACCATATACGGTTCTTTACTACTCGCTGCTCCTATATATGACCTACTTGCCAGAACAAACTCGAACATGGGTTTTTGTTTCAATCGAGACTCGCCATTTATCCTCACCTAAAGCTTCGAGAACGCGTTTTTCAACTTTCATTGGAAATTTACTATCTATTCTCACTTAGAGCTTAAAGAACCAATTTTTCAACTTTTATTCCAAATTTACCATATATTCTCACTTAGGGTTTAGACAAAGTACCTTCCAACTTTTATATCACATTATTTCAATTGATTTTGATATTGCAACTTTAAAGAGCGAATTTCAAGCGAAATTTGAATTTGTCCCTTCGATAGATTTGAAGAATTTTATTTATGAATCATTTGTTGGAACTCCAAGGAAGAAGTTTTAAACGAAATTTGAATTTGCTCAAGTTTCTTCCAGTAGGCTCGAACAACTTGGTTCGCGAATTTTCAGAGGATTAAATAAATTTTATTTGTTGCAATTCTAAGGAAGAAGCGTTCAATGAAATTTGAATTTGTTAAAATACGAAGTACGATAAAAAATTTGCTACGAAAATCTGACCGATACGATCAGAAGATTCGAAGAATTTCACTCAAGAGGAGACTCAATTCGACCAACGCTACGAATCGATTTCGCATAGACTAGAACTAACGCGCTATACAGAGAAACATCGATCGAATAAAGATGGGAATTATCGGTTTCAGTCTAAACCCAATCTTAATCCATCAAAAAGGACAAATTTACTAAAAAAAAAAAAAGAAAAAAAGAACACGATATACAATACAAAAAGAAGAAGAGAAACAACAGAAAGAAAGTAAAGAGAAACGAGAGATCTAATTTTCCGGTGCGCTCATTTCAACGAAAACAGCAACTGGATCCGGAAATAATGGGACACCCGTTAGACGAGACAGGGCACGGACGATTAAAAGCGATATGTTACGTGGCGCGAACACGGTTGCACAGTACTTGAACCAGAAGAGAGTGGTTGAGTGCAGGGTCACATATATTGACATTCCGACACGTGTACCAGCCGAACCGTAGGATCTCTGTTTAATCCGACGCAAGCTGTTTATTTATGCGCGCACGAGCGTCTTCGGTATGCGATGAAAGGATTATCGCGACATACCGTCATAATTACACGCCGTGCCAGCAACCTCGACACCGATGCTTTTGTCTGTGAACGCGTTTGTTTGTTGCTACAGCCGGAACAACCATGACGATACCTCTTCCGGATGAATGCTTTTCACGTCTCTTTCGTATTTTGTTACTCGTTGTGTTCTACTGTTCGTTGCGTTGTTTGTACATTTTATTTTCCGTTTCAACCCTTTCACAGTGTATCATAGCTTAGTAGAACACTATAAATTTCACGTCTTAACCATTCTCGAATTAACGATGCAATATATCTCAGAGTAACTTTTAGAGAGCTGGCGGATCTTTATAATTTTTCTGATATTCGTGTTACACTGCCGTGTACGATTCCATGATAAATTGGACTACACGTTCCATTTCGAATATTACGATCAATCTGTTGCTGTTGTGAAGTTGGAGCAAATCGTAGACTACTATGGATCGATAGACCAAGCTCGCACACAAACAACTCTACATCATTGCATTACTTTGATAAAAAGAAGAGTTCACCGTTAGACTATGGACTATGCTTCCTGATTTTGTATATTCTACGCGACCTTCTTATGAATATTGTGCGTTGGACTTTAAACTTTGGGTCCTAGTTGATGGGTCCCACGTTACTGATCCGAGTCACGGGTGCCAAATTATGAATCCTAAATTCTATTCTGTCAATCAAGCTTCAGAACATCAAATTCCAGATCTTTTGCTGAAATATCGTTGTACGTTCGAATCGTAGTTTAAGTAACTTTTACTAACGAACTGAAGACTGAGAAACTTACCAATCGAGAGTAGCCTTGGCGACGTACTGCACCTGATTCTCTCTGTCAGGATGCTCATGACGATCGTTAAGAGGGACTACGGAGTGACACACGAGACGAGTCTCCTGTCGATTTACAATCGTCAGATTGTAAGGCGACGCCTGTAGTCGAGATGCTATCGGATCCAGAGCCACCCACAATTTATTGTCCACCACCCATGATGGATAGGAGCAACGTTCAGTTGAATTTTCTGGAAACAAAGGAGCGATACCTTGTCAGAAAATCATTACGCGTTATTTCTTAGGATCGAGAATAATTCAATTCGTCAATTTCATCGTTTCACAATCATTGGCCGATAATGTGTCGATTTACTAATTTTATCAACATCGTGCAAAAATTCCAAATTACATCGAATAAACGTAACCTAAGAATTGAAGTAAAACGCAGTTAGACGTCGAAAGACGCGATGGATGCTTTACTTCTCGAAATAATACAACTCTGTCGCTAACACGGTTATTCCTTGGCTATTCTCGGAGCGTATAATGCAACTAGAAACTCATTCCAAGCTCTTCAAGTTGGCCAAGCAAGTCTTCTCCCTCTGATAAACGAGCTACACCTAAACTGCGTTCTCCTTCTTCCCTTTATATCATAATCTTTGTACTTTTTATCATTGAACCGTTACAAATTGAATTACACGACCGTCGAGTCTATCCAGAATTGAACAGCAGACGAACAGCTAGAATTTTAATTTTCCATTTGCACTGGCCCAATTACGAAACGAGCCGATTAATTAAAAATATTATTCCATGGCGCGGGGAGATCGAATAATTTCCAAGTTGCTCGAATAGCCTGTTAATTCGTTATTGTTACGAAGTTACGCAACATAGTTAAGAGAACGATAGTTTGGAATTTTGCTGACAGGATTTCAACGGAAATTGGACGAATTAAAGCTTGTAACGACTGTAAACTTTCTTTTTCAACCTCGTAACAAGATTTCAACTTGTCGAATTTTTATATTTATTGCATTTTTTTATATTTGATTTTTCGTACGCAACACGGTAAAAGAATTGGTATCTTCTGATAAAAGTAAAACAAAAGAAATATTACGCGTACTTCCAAATAATCCAGAAGCGAATTCTGTATTTTATTGCGATACGTCATACCCAAGCTTTTCGACAGACGATTCTAATCTATTTCTGGTAATTAGTTTGCCACTTGTTTCTACGTCGTGTATTTTAATTTTGCTCTCGTTTTAAGAAATAAATTTTTCGATATTCCGTGGAAATCACGTACCAATAACGATTCATTCGTATTTTGAACAAATTCTTCGAGATATTTTTGAATATTACAGGCATGCGACTAAGTGGAAAATAACCGAAGGAATACAGAAAAACGTGGGTTGATTGTATATCTTTAGAGTTGGAGAGAATTGGAGAAAATTGTTAATCGAGACACTTTTTAGATGGAAGTTTTAAAAATAATTACATTCGACAGATGGAAATGAAGAGAAACGTGAATATTACTGGATTTCAGTAGTACGAGTCAGTATATGGTGAGATGTGCATAGGTGCGTCATATAATTTCATACGAATCACTGTTTATTTTAAATACAGCACAAAGTAACGCAGATCCAACATATCGAATATAAATTCTTCTTTCATTTTCATCAAAGCATTTCATTTTATAATGAAAATTACAAAATAATCCATTTTGTGACAGGGTTTTTAAACATTCGTAAGTCTCTCTCGTTTTACGCTTTCGTTTCTCTTGTTTCAATAAAATTCTATATTTCCAAATTGCTTCTTTAAAAAATCGCAAACAATTGCATCTTTATTGTCGTTCCGCGATAAAAATTGTAAGATACGTCATTACACGACGTTGCTTCTAAACATTTGTAATTGTTATCCCTTGTCGTATTTTAATTTCAACTTTTAACTGAAAATTACACATTCATAAACTCCGTATTTAATTTCGTTCGACCATTGCATATTGTAATAAAAAATTGTAGAAAAAATTTATTTCGCGTCAAATTTTCTAAAAATTCATTGTCATGTTCTCGCTTTAATTTTCGATTGAAAATTATGCAAACGTCTCGACGAATAAAGAAGGAGTGAGAAATTTGTGAAATAAGGATGAGGAAATGGAATCAGACGTGACAATTTTTAATGATAATTCGGCGAGACAGTGGGAGAACATGCGTGCCCCATCGAGGTATCGATCGCCTTTCAGCGGAGGCGTCCTGTACGCCACATACTTCGACGCCTGTGCATTTTTAACGGTCCATTAATTCGCGCACAGTGATTGATAGCTGTGAGCAGTCGACCATCGACGCGATAACTGTTTGTAGGCGACCTGGACTCGCGTTTATGTTCGATTATTGCATTCCTTTGGATTATCGCTATTATCCTACCTACGAACTTACTTTTTCTTCCGTTCCTTTCTTTCATCTTACATAAATCATAAATTTATATTTATTACTTTGCTACTTATTTCTACAATCGAGTATTTCGTTGAACAAATGTTCAATATAGTTACCAAATGAGTTATTCTATATAAAATCTATAGCACAATTAGTATTATGATATAATTGTTATGCGAAAAATAAAAATCAGAAAATATGAAGCAAGCAACAAAACAGATTTCCATACAACGTGCCATAATCATATAATAAGAACCTTCGCTCGCTCTAAATGCAAATTATGCGTATCGATTTTTCGTTAAATCAATTATCATAAAATCCTGTTACCTCGTCACGAGTCTAACGTTTTTTATCGCGATTCTGGACACGTAAAACCGACAGGCAAAGTGAATTTAGCCCGTCGCCTATTATTTCCCACGAGACGGGAAGGACGCCTTTTTTCCGTTTTTTATAGAAAGCTGTTCAATCATATTGTAAATAATATCGGTGCACGCCTCCGAGTTCACCATTTTATGGTGGTGGTTTTCTTTTTTATATTTGGTCTTGGAGCCTGGTAGAACATGGACGGGGACGATCCTTGATTTGCATCGAACCGCAATCTCTTCTTCTCTCGAGGAGAACGAAATGAATTCGAGACGGAATAAAAAAGGAAATATCTCGAAGGGACCGTAAATACCTTGGAACAATATTGAAACTTGAAAGTAACTCAGTGTAACGTGGAAAGTTTCTGTTTGGAGATTTTTCTTGCCGCTTTTTTATCGTCACTTTGTTTGCTGCGTATGCGTAGGACGCAGAATAGAAGGAATTTAGACGTTGTTTTCACGTAAAATAATTGAACGTACGATCTGTGCTTTTAGGAAAATTATTCCGTTTCCATTGTTTCGTGAATTATTAAACTTTCTATTTAACTCAAATTAGCAATCTCTCTTATTAATGTCGTTTTGTGTAAAAACCAAGTTGGTTCGTGGCTCGTAATTTTACGTACCGGAATTATAACTTTTATTAAATCTTGCTAATTATTCTATCTGGAGATTTTATAGAAAAGCACCGGTGGTATACAAAAACTTGAATAAAACTGATAAACAATCTTTTAATCGAAATTTTTATTCCAAAGATTGGCGCATTGCGTAGTACTTTCTATGAGAATCGATTCGCGTTACGTTTAAGACAACTCTCTGCGGAAAGAATACAATTATTAAAATTAAAGAATGACATTGTGTTATTTTATTTTTCGTTTTACTAACTGCATCAAGTTATTCATCCGTGAATCGAACAGTTTAGTCAATTATCGTATTAAATCAATTTCTCTTTCAACATGCTCGGTTCGAAATTCGGGACGTTTTGTTGGAAAAGGGGAAAAATTTCGAAATTTCGAGCAAACGATTCGAGCGTTTAAGCAGCTTAGCAATTTTTCCACGCCTCTATTGCAACATTGGCTCGGGTGTTTCGTTAACCCCATTCCCTGGCGTTTCCATTTAAACTTTCCAGAAGGCAGATTAGTCCCTGGGATCTGCAACCCGCTTCCCTCGATCTCGTTGCTATCCTATGGCCGCGATTTGGTTCGGTTGAAACTCGAAAATGGCTCGGATACGTGTAAAAAAGAAAAAAAAACGCGTTCGATTAATGAAGAAATAATCGCGACTGCAAATTGCGAGCTACGTCGTGATATTAATAATTCTTTGTGCACAAGGCAGCATTTTTAAAGCTACAGAATTTTTTATAGGGACTGAACTGAATTTTATTAAATGCACATAACAAAATTTGGCTGCATATTTATCTTCAATTAAAATACCCAAATAAGAAGGTTATAATCGTACAAATAAATAATTAAATATAATGCGGTATATATTACAATGTTAAACATTGAATCAATTTACTAAATTTGTTAAATCAATTTGTTAAATTTGGAACAATATTCTGGAACTGTGCGCCATATTATTGTTCAGAAAATATCTGGAAATAAATCCTGGCCAGTGGCAGGATCGCGCAATCAGTCATGTATCCGGGAAATTCAACTGGAAGCGGTTTACCGCAAAACCAGCAACAAGATCATCTCCATCTAATACAACTGTCTACTCGTATCCACGTTCATAGCTTCACAGGATACGAGGAACGGTGTATTTAAACCGAAACTGGGGCAATGAACCGAACAGGCCGATCGACGATGATGATCCGTTCCGCTCTGACCGAAGATTGATAAATTAAAATGGTAATGAACGATCGAGCTATACGATGAACCTCCAAGAATTTCATTTTAGATGTCAGAACGTTGAAATGTTCTTTTACTTCGCGAAGAACATTATAATAATTCCTTTAATGGCAAACTTTTAACGAAAGTGATGGTTTGTTAATTTTTATAAATCTTGTTGTAAATTTTAGAGGAAGAGACTTTTAACGATAAAAAACCACGGTTAGATGAAAAATTGCTTAAGAGGATATTTAAACAACGAGACAGAAATTCAGAAACAGGGACCATCGAGCGTTGAGAAAATTTTTGACGATAGAAACACACGATTAGATGGAAAACTATCCGGAGAATATAGGAATCTTTAATCTGCGCCTAGCTTTATCAAAAAAACGGGACAAAAATGCAGAAACACGACCTATAAAGCCTATACAACGTAGCCACGCAAGGAATTCGGTTTCAGAGCGGAGACTTTTAACCTCTCAGCAAGAATTTGCGGTAAAATTCCAGGCTAGGCCGATCAAAGATTCGCGGTTGCAGGTAAAATCAATCCCAAGAATGTTGAGAGAGGATCGAACGATGCTGGTGATCGCCTCAATTTGGTTAACCATGGCTGCAGAGGGCAGAATCATCGCAATCTAGCAAGGCTACGTGCAGTTATGCGATACCATGGAATACCCCAAGTAGTTGACGTCGACCGCCGCGCCAGTGTGCCGATAACACGCGGCCCAAGAATCCGATCTGGTGTCCATGGACACCGTCATAGTTTACGTTCTTCGTGCCCTGGTGCTATCGGTACCCGCGGTTTTCCCCGCGCCAAGACGCACGATCATCAGTTAACGATAACGTCAATGTGCCAACAATTTGCCCGCAGGATCGCTCCTTTTCACCTGGCCACACTGTGGTAGTGTACGTGTCACTTCGTACATGTTCGGTTACGTGGATGTTGGAAGAGATTTCATGTGCATGGAATTGGTTATCAGCGACTCGGACAAAGGTAGATTGATTTTTATGAAACGAATGTTCGAAGGGTTTTGTGGAAATGATAATATTATGATTTTAAGTGATTTTTTAATATAGGTCGTAGACTTTTTCCAACTATGGTATCAGGTTGGTTAGCGAGTACTGTTGCGGGGATTATTTTATGAATAGGGATTTTTGCGTTGACAGTTTGAGCATTGGAAACCTAATAGTGACATTATAGGGATACTTCATGAGACTGGTTCTAAGTTGGGAATTAAGCGTGCCTTCAGTTCAATAGTGATATTCAATAGTGATATTATAGGAACATTTCGTAAGAGCGGTTTTAATTTGTCAGCTAAGTGTATCTTAGTAGCGAAGAATTTGGTGCTGCCGTACTAGAGGTTATTTTGTAAGTATCGGGATTTTTTATATATAAACTTTGTTTATGAGCACTTACTCTGTTTCATCTTGAACGTCTTGGCAGCCTCCTTAACGCTGATCAAGCCAGTACAAGAGGCATCCTCACTTTGCGCCAAATTCCACGAATTGTTCGAAGTTTGTTCATAGATGAAGCATCTATAGCTGTCCTCGTCGCTAGTTTTCCGCGGAGCGTGCAACCTCGCCACTAGATTGTGCGTGCTGCTTTCCTTCCACGTGGCTAGGCACTCTAGTTCCACATCTTCAAACAAAATCAAACGTTACGTTGAATCGGGTGTACATTACTTTACTTCAATTACAAATCTTAACTCGCAAACCTTTTTAAGATAAGAGTAAAATCAAAATTCTAATTATCAAATCTCTGCCAAATGGGATTTCCGTAGAATTGTTTCCTAATTTATTCAAACTTGATCAAACTTCTTCAAACCTTAATTCGAAACACTATTAAACTACCCAATAGTAGAAGAAATAATACTTTTAAGCTATTTAAGTCGACTTTACATCAAATCCTAACCTACAGAAATACTTCAAAGCTAGCAAGAAGAAAAGAAAATGGTATTTTAGTTTTGTTTCAAGGCACTCAATGTCCTTGTACAAATTTCGGTCATCGAATAAAAATCCTCATCGTTGAATCATGAATCTTCTGACCACCATTAGCTTCCCCCAATTACACCGCGATGCATAACGATTCCAATTACGAGGAGGGCTAAATCGTCCGCGGAGAAAATTATGGACGGAAATATTCTAACCGTTAATAAACCGCACCGCAGCCGCGTAGAATGAATTATAGCGGCACGAGCGTTTTCCCTTGGTATAATAATCGCGGAAAATCGGTCGGACAAGGGGTAGCAGCAACAAATGGTAATTGACAGGGCCGTTAATCATTCGCCGGAAGTTCCACTGACCGTCACAGATTCTCTTCCACTGCGTGTCGTGTTAATTAACGTCGTCATTGGGTATTTCTCGGTGCATGAAGAAAAATTACGGTTTTTCGCATGAAACTACCTGATGGACAAATATTGCAGATATTTATCTTAACTTTTTCGAAATTTTGTCTTGAAAAAATATATTTATTTGGAGAAGAATACAGAAAAGAAGATATCGTCGAACAGACCGTGGATATTCGTGCAAATTCATATTTTTATTAACACGAGTAAAGAGTTGCTTGAAACTACAGATGTTACGATGAGTACCTTATTTTGCAATATTTTGTATATTTCTCAATATTATGTAAATTTTCCATAGTTTTATACGTTTCAATTTTCTACGAACGTGTAATTTTTATGCATAGCAATATATAGTCAGAAAGTATAAATATATACTATGAAGTATACTCACCGACGCTTTCAGAGGACAGCACATTGGCACACGCCTGGTAGCGGAAAAGCAATCGCGATTCTTGAGTGCAGGTTTCTGCTGCTGATAACGGCGACTTACACTCCCCTTCGCCATGACTATACGTGAATTCTAGGGGCCCCTTAAATGGACAGGGCATCGGAGCTGCCCCCGTGCGAAATAGGGAAATTAATATGGCATCGCTTCTCAACTCGCTGCATATGAATGGCAAAGTAGGTTTTGGCGACGCTGTGATGCAATAGGCTGGAAAAGAAGAATCGACGACGACAATTAACATTTTTCATTTCCTTTCCTTTTTTCTGTCTACATTGTTCCCCGTCTTTCAAATATTAATTAACATTCTCGTCATCGGCAATGTAACGTACCAGTGAAATTGTTTGGTACTTCGTTTTCGATAACTAAACAATTTCTGCAGACATTTGGAATACGCGTTTAAAATCGATTAAAGCAAGTATCCATAACGTGCGAGACTTACTTTCTTTATACTGAAGAACATTCGGATGCTTCATGTGCATGACGATGCACCTATAGCAATCTATCTCTCTGTAACAAAGAAAAAGAAAATTCTGTTATTATAAAATCGAATGACGAGACAAATAAAAAAAGAAATAACCCTGTTTCCTATTCTACGTTTGACACCAAATAAAACGCTACGATAGACAACAAAGTTCTCCTAAACGATTTCGCCCAAGGAAAAGGAAATATCGAAACACCGTTGCGATCAAACAAACTCCTTCGAACACTCGGTCCATTCAGAAAACACAACATCTCCAACTTCTTTCTAACGTAACAGAGATCGCTCTTAAATACACTCACATCCGAGAAAATCTGCAAGAAAAGATAAAACGAAGTGTACTAACACACGCGATTCCTAGGCATTTGTACACGATGAAAAGACAAACTTCAAGGCGCAATAGAGACAAGGGCGGTTAGATAGAGGGTGGAAAAGGGATGACTGGTCCAAGGGGGGCAAGTAGTATCACGTAGCTACTTAAAACTTTTCGAGCTTGTCTTGTGTCCCTTCTAGTTGCCACCTTGCTTACTTAGCTCTGCTTCGCAACTTCTACCTTCCACTGTAGTCTCTTTCTCTTCCTGCCTCTCCTTTGCTTCCTGTTTCCCACCCCTTACATTCTCCTCAGCTTCCTGCTGGCTGGGACGATGAAGTTTACCTTCGTTTCTGGCTACCTCCTGTACTTCTTATCGAACGTCCATATTTTTCTTTTTGGATGACATTTCTTTCGACGTAATTGATTCTTCGTTATTTTTAGGTGGAAAGAGGTCTGATTAATGATGTGACCAAGCTCACGTAATTTGCAGTATTTAGTAACATTTATAATGTATAAAGAATAAAGAATACAAATTAAGATTAAATAATGTAACCTAACTGAAATTCAAACTACTACGATAACATGCAGCATAAGAATATCAACGAAGAACTGGAAATGAAAATCTCGCAAGATTCAGCTTAAATAAAATAAAAGGCACCAGGATATTGCCAGGAAACTAGAAATCGGCAATTCTATTCACTGCCTACCTAAACTTTAATTTAACCAAAATTTAAAAATCTTCCCTGCTTATCTAATGGCACAGACCAAATTTCTTCGCGCGTCCGAAACAACGCTGCACATTCTTTCTGTTATTTCCTTTTCCACGAAAGAACCTTGCGCTCATTTGTATCTTGTACATTTGTACGTCTGTTTATCGACAGTTGCTCGTTATTTAAGCCTCGAGATGGTCTCAAAGCGCGAGATCAATGCGAGCAAGCATAAAAGCAGACTCGAAAGATAAATATATATGCGTGAAACGCACGCATCAGCGAGTTCAGACGTTTCGCAACGCGAATAGCTAGCCATTCGTACACTTCGAACGCGGTTCATGGTTCATAAAAGAGAGGACGGAGATGCGTGTGTGCTGGTCTCTGACGTTTATAAATCGACTGTTCCCAAGAATATCGTCTGGAACTTCGCCGTAACTTTAAGATACACTAATGGATGTTTTTCTTGCATTAAGTTGCACGCTTTTGGTAGCAAAGCCTTACAAGCTCGCGTAGAATGTTATTAGATTATTATAAAATAGAGTTTTTGTTAGGAAATCGGTATGATTATTTATTCTACCATATTATCGAGTATTTTTGTCCCAATGTATTTTGTGCGTGTTTTTCAGTTCATTCCTCTATCAAATAAAATACTCCTCTTTTTCTTACTTATTAAAACATAACTAAACTGCCTTTATTGTAAACTACGGTGTACACGTCTGAATATTTTCAAATGTCCTCTCAAAGCAGAACGGTCCTCGACCGATTAATTTTCTAAAAGTATAAACTAAATGAAAAATTTGTTCGAAAGAAAGGAGCGAGAAATTTCCAAATTTCCCATCAAGGCAGAAGAATAGTCGGTCGATTAACTTTCTAAAATGGAAAGCAACTAGCCTCTCCAAGATCTGAAAGGCGTCTCTTGGAGCTGTTTCGATGGAAGAACACCCTCGTCCAAGTTTTCCACGTTGGCCTGTACATGCAGCCGATCTACAATTCGAAAGTTGTCCAAGTTTGTATGCATGTCAACGAAGCCGCGGACACGGTATCCGAGAGCGGTTTCTCGTGATCGCATTTGGAGTAACTATCAGGCAACCGGAAGCGAAGGGAACGCTCTCTGCCCTTCAGCTCGTGAACCGCAAACGGCTCGGAGTTAAACGCGCCGAACCCGACCGCTTTTGTCGACCCAACTCGACCACTCTCGCAACTTTTACCCAACCCCTTTCATGTTTCGTCCGTTTTTTTCATTTTTTCTTCTTCTTTTTTCATGCTGGCTAAGGCGACGAATTTTTACTCTTTTTTATTTTCTTTTTTTTTTTTTTTTTTGAGGGAAGTTTAAATGTACCGATGTTGTTGTCAGAAATGTTGTTTGGATTTTTGAAACAATGTTCCGAGCGTAATTTTTAGTGATCGCAGTTATGGATATTTTAATGCACGATGTTTTTGGAAGACTTGGAATTTAAGTGTATCTGTTGAGTCGTTAGTTTCGTATTATTTTAATATCGTATAGTGTTATTACGTTATATCGTAATTTTGTTTTCTATATTTTATGATGTATAATAATGGATACTGTACAATGTTGCATTTTCAGAATTTTCATTGCCAGAAATTTTATAACAGTGAATATCTTTTCGATATAGGAACGCTAAAATTTAATGCACGAATTGGGAAAATTGATTTACACGATGAATTGATTGAACGAAATGTCCTTGGAAATTGAAAAAATTAATGGGCGAGATTGAAGTTGGGCTGGGTAAAAAGATTCGCTGAAATAACAGATTTCGAAAGATTGAAAAGTTCCCCCACGAACATTTCGAAGAATTTGAAAGTTCCGGGACGAAAAATTTGGAAGAGTCGAAACTTTAGAATGGAAAATACTAAAAGATGGAAATATTCCAAAATATTTAGAAGCTTGATGAAATGACAAATTTCAAGTAGTTGGAGGAACGAAAGAACCGATATGGATTATTCTAAGCAAAATAACGATACTAAAATTAAATTTTATCAAATTTACTAAAATTAATCAATTAAATTTTCGTTTCTAAAAATTGCAATAAAATTTCTAAAAGTACGCCCTTCTCATCAACTGACTCAAAACGTCGAAAAATACTTCAATTTCTACGAGTGGGGTCGTTGAAAAATCCAACTCGTTAGCCCATAAACGCTTTCCGATCTGGCAGCTGCGACGTGCTCTCAGGATCGATTCTACAACTTCCGGATTATTGCCACGACAACTCGGACGTTTTATCGTTTCTCGATGATCCGAAGAGTTTCGCGGCGATCCTTTAAAGCTCGGTGCCACATCGACCGATCGTTCTGTTCTCTGTATCGTTTGAGACGCAACGTCGAATCGGCCACTTTTACGACCTCCACGATACTCACCAATGATCATTGTTATCGCTTACTTTTATTTGTTTGTTCCATTCGGGGGTCGAATTGAAAAACGCAATCAGAATAGTGCCGAAATAGCGGAGCATTATGGACAAGGAGACTCTTAAAAGTTATGTTGTTTGGATCGTTAAGTCGATAGTTATACCATCGATAAAACGTGTTTGATGACTATGTTTAAGTAGTCATACAATGGCAGACTAAGGATTTATCAAGAAAAATCTTAGAAAATAATCTTAACCTAAGCTTAAGTGACGTTTAATGACTATTTTCAAGTGGTTGTAAAAATTACTAGATTTTATCATCCTAGATTACGAATTTCTCAAAAAGATGTCTGAAAAGTAACCTAAACCTAACCTAACCTAAATCACCAAAAGCCTAAACCAGTCCTAACCTAAACAAAAGTGATGTTTCATGGCAATGTTCAAACGAATGTGGAGATGATACTGATAGGTTTTTAGGATACGTAGTAGTAGGTAGATAAATGATTTGTCAAGAGGAGCCCTGAAGAGAAACTCTAACCAAAATATAAGTTATATTTGATGACTACGTTCAAACGTAATATAAGCAAACCACGCTTGAAAGCGGATAAGAATCGAAGCACGGCGCGAAATACTTAAACGATACGAGACTAGCTAGATTCTATATTTAGATAACAGATTCGATTCCTTGGATTATGAATATTTTCACTCTGAATCATGATATTTTGTCCCAGAAATTTGGACTCTAAATAAAGTTTCTCGCATCTCCAAAGATACCAGGCTATCTTCAAATCCTTCTATAACAGCATAACTATATCTTGCGTAAAGTGTACCTCGAATAATACCAAAATTTAACAATGTCCTTGCACTATCCCCTCCATTTCAACTTTATCTCCAATTAACCCACTCTCCATTGAAACTCCGAATGTCCTCAAATATTCGCTGCTATACTTCATGAACAGCTTAATAGGCCAATATACGAGACCATGAAACAGTTATAAATCCTAACCTATTCACGTGATTCGACTGCGAAATCCAAAGATGTAAACGTTACGACTGAGAAGGGTTAATCTGCGTGTAAAACGAAAGTAGGTCTCTTAACAAGGGAGTGGGAGGGGGAAGTACAGAAAGGGGTGAGACTGGAAGAATTTCATCCATAGGTTATTACGAGAACACGTTCTTCTATCGTGGTGTGAGAGTTGATGAGAATGTTGATTAAATGTTTCAGCGAAGTTTCGCCAGGGAACCACTCCAATTACACGGAAGTTCCATCGGCGGACACGGTGGTTGTAAGTGAATCCCGACGGCCTCGAATCGAAAGTGATACCGTAATTGAAAAAGAAACGAATGTAAGGGCCGTGGACCCATCGCGGATATCCAATCCGAATTTTAATTTCACGCTCGCCACACGTGTCCACCGAACGTATTACCACTGTACTCTCGCTGTTCGAGTTTTTCAAATTTCTATTTCAATAGCCAATAGAAATTCTAAAGTTATTTCGCAAACCATAACGAATTCTAAAAAGTTTCAGACCATCGAACAAATTCGGAGAAGCAAACAACCGTTTGAAAAAAAGTTCACCAATTAAATATCTGTCTAAAGAATCCACGAACGAATAAAATAACCTTCTATAAATTGAAATCAATTGGCAAGCTACCTTCGGCATCATAGGAAACGATTCCAAATGAACAAGTAATAATTTAAAAAAGCAACCTAGGTCCACCTAAATTAAATCTTTCTTCTAGAAACTGATAAAAGAATTCTTTTAGAAATACTAGTAAAGCCTAAAGTTATCTTACAAAAACTATGAAAAAAAAAATAGTTTCGAAGGATTAAAATGGTCAACAAATAAATTCCGAACGAAAACGGTGGTACACGAAGGGAGGAGAAAAGCGTTTTTCATCGAACAATTTTCGCGCTGTGGCTACTCTTGCTCGTAGTTATCAGTCTGTCGATAACGCCGTTGTCATTACTCGTAGATTGCAACGGGAGGACAGAGAATGAGCTGTCTCAGCGCGATCGTCGTGATTTATTTATGCGATCGCATCGAAAAAACAAGGGGACGAGTTTTTCGTTCGTTGACCTGCTCGTCGAAATAATTTATCGTCGATTATTTATTGTATTATCGTTATTTTCTTTCTCTCTCTCTCTCTCTCTCTCTCTCTTGCTTGACGCTCAACTGGTAAAATTGAGTTCTCTAAACAATGGACGATGTTTCATAAATCTTCTTGTCTCTGTTACAATAATAAAGTCATGGTTTACGATTTATTTGTTAATTTGGAACAATTTTTTATTGTTCGCAGGATAACTCGGAAATTTGTTTGGATTTGTAAATTTTATTATTTTGCAAATTCGACGGACGTTAAAGAAATCAAAATTTCATAATTTCCTGAAGTTATGTTTCGAGTTTCTGAATTAAAAAATCCCAACAAAACAAACGAATCGTCGCGAAACGAAAAATTAACTGAGAAATATAACATTTTTTATAGTTTTTGAAAAAATTTCAGTTAATATCGTCCGTGTTAGGTATTAAAAAAAAAAAAAAAAGAGAAAAAAACACCGTTTCGTTTTATCATCAAACGATCGCTAATTCATCGTCCCTGGCTAAACGCATTTCACGGAATGCTCACGAATCGCATAAATCTCGCGGTTGCGTTCGTAATGCGTTTAAAAATGATTCATCGCAATGCTCGCAGTTTCGGAAACAAGCAGCATTTGTAACCAACGACACGTTCTCCTTTCCACGCTGGAAAAAAATCGTCGTAACTTTTTCATGTTCTAAATTTTTCATTTGTAATTCGACGTTGGAACCAAAAACAGCCACTTTTTATTTAGATCGCATTTGCGTTGGATAGAAAGTTCTGGAAAATCTAGAAATTCAATTCTTCACGGTTGATCAGAGTTAAAAAGAAATTTAGGCATACTAATGATCCTGATAAAATTTGAAATTCGATGAAATAGGCTACCCTAAATAATATAAAAAGTTATAATTTTAATTCGACTAAACAAGCACTCGAAACAAAGAATTTCAGTCTTCAGAAAACATCGTAAGCGATAAAAATATTAAAGGAAAGAAAGCTAAGAAACTAAGAAGACTAAAATTAAAATTTGAAACTTCTTTCTAACCTACAACTTTAATAGATTTGTCAAAGATGAAGTTTCCAGGAGATTAAGGGTACTAAAATTTATATTTAAAACTTAATCCGCAACTTTAATAAATTTATCAACGTTTATCAAAGTTTCTGCGAAATTAAGAAAAATATCGCTCTAAGTGAAACGAAAACTTTGAGAGCACATACGGGAAAGTTCGAAAAAGAACTGAAACGAAGGGAAAGCCATAACGCATTAATTATATTTCCCTGGTTCCGACGCGTGGGCTATTCTTCTTTTTCCACCCCTGTAATGGGACGCGGCAGACGAAGCGTATTTATCTCCGCGTTAAGAGAAATCGGCCATGTCAAGTCGAGTATTCGCATTTTAACGAGAGCCTCCGTTAAAGTCACCTCGTCACGGCCACTCGATAATTCCGATGCCTAGTCGAGGCACGTGGATTAATAACGCGCCACGAGAACCAGTCATAGAACGAGCTTCGTTCCTTATATCCAACTCCCTTAACCCAAACCCTTCTCCTCCTTTTTCCTCCTCCTGCAACTTATTAACAACGACCCCATCGAGCGTAAACCAGAATTCCGGAGTTACCGATGAATGAGCTATAATTGATGAGCACCTTGGTCCTCTGAGAACGACGGGGTGAATCTGGGGTAGCTGATTGTTACGCGGTGTTCTCAGAAAAATTTTATATCGAGTGTTTCATCGGTGAAGATGAGCGGATGATTTGTGTCTGTGTGTAGATTGGATTATTTTGAAACAACTTCTAATTAAATCTCGTCCAATCTTTCCTTCGTCATCGTCACTCAATTCGCCCTAATTAAGTAATTAAACGAGCCAAATTTCTGAACAAATTATCCTTACTCTTCTTTCCTCTAAAATCTTTAAAGATTTCTTAAAATCTTTCGTTTCGTCAAATTATTTATTAGTACCCAACTAAAATGGGATCTACTGCATTCCATAGACAATTATTGTTAAAAATAATTTATTACAAACATCGAGTCTGACACACTCCACTCTGCAAATATCTATCGTTAGAAACAATTTGCCACAAAGATTTCCTGCCTCTCTCTTTCGAAATCTTTGTCCCATCTTCAACGATCGATTCACCCCAATTACCAATCACGATTCAAACAATTCTTCTCCAGTCTTGAAATTTCACAACCATCGACGATCTAAAATTTTCTTTCTCTCGATAAGCCCAAAGCCTGTTCCCACTGGGCGACAACACGATAAAAGGGGTAGCAGGATATAGAAAAAAAAGCGTTGGGCTCGTTGTTGGGCGGACATGATCAGCGGCAGGCCGGTTGTTTGTATTGTCTAATAGCCGGATGGCGTGCAAGGGTGAGTTTCACCCCTTCCTGTCGAATGGCGGCCGCCACCATCTCGTTCTCGGACATGGTTTATTGATTCCTCCGCTGCGTAAATACGCACGCCACTCCGTGGTCCCTGCTAACGACGCCCATGAGGGCGTCGCGACGCGGACTGCGGCTAACGGCCACGAATTATCGTACACGATCGTTTCCACCGTGCTGACCCCGGTTTTTTCCGACAGTTTTGTTGCTTCCTCTGTGATCCGCCGACGATGGCTCCAACCACGTGAAAAGGGAAATCGAGGGTGGAATTTTTTAGTAAATCTTGTTGATGGCTTTCGAGGGGTTGGTTTTAGGACGCTTTCAGAAGGTCGAGAGAATTTTTGTGAAAGATCTCGAGGTTGATTAACGATAAATAAAGGGGACTTGACTCGCTTTGCTTCATTTAAGCGACTCTGAAATTCTAAAAAGTTTTGAAAAATTGTACATGAACGTATGCATGGTGTGTCTGATCGTATATTGTCCATATCTCCTTATTTCGACAGTATCGTTCATTTTGTCGTATTTTATCCACGTATCTTGGAAATGAAAGACATCTAAAAGAATTGTCCAGAAAAATATATGCTTATTGGATACATTGCACGGTACGTCTGACCACATACTGATTGCATCTCCTTGTTCCGACAATTTCGTCTATATTTAGAACCTCGTTGGAATTTTCATTGTATGAAGTTTCGAAGATACGATGACTGGGAATTTTTGCGGAAATTGGAAGAAGAATACATGGGTTTTAATAAATTATGTTGCTGACTTGTTCGAAAAATATACGTGTAATCAAATACGTGTCATCTCGATGTTGAAATTGAAATTGTTAATTTTATTATAATTTAAGAATGATGACGCGGAAAATTGGCGGGAATCGGGATGTTGTTTAAATATTTGTAATAGAATATGAAATGGAATATTTGTCTTTGCGTATCTTCGGTCGCTGCGAAACGCTATTTACGCATATCTGTTCAGCTATGGATGATAATTTCACAGTATTATTCACGCAAGACAAAACATTTAAATATAATTATACATACCAATCTGTCGTGGATTATGCTTTGAACTTAATTCCGGTAAATATTAATTGATCAATGATGTTATAAAATAATATACATATATCGTCGATAATCATATTGCAATTTCATCAGCAACGTTTACCGAATTCAAGTCAAATTATTCATAATCAATTATTAACGATTCATTTGTCGCATTTACCTCGCTCAAATGTTAATAAAATCGTAATTAAACTGAAACTTTAAAATATAGTCATCCAATGTTTTTTCTTCAATTTTTTAAAAATTAAAAATGAGATACACCGCGATTACGGAACTCTTCATAAATCCACAGAATAAAATAATCATTGTACATGAGAAAATAAAACCCTAAGATATCACATCGTAAAATGAAATAATCCAAAGATAACTTTTGATAAATCCTACTTTTAATTCTTTATTTTAAATAACCATAAATCACGATAGAATTAGCGTGACCATTTTACCATGCATATCTCATTTCAAATTAAATAAATCATTTTAGATTTATCTTTTCCAGACACATAGCGCATACAAATTCGGCAAGAAATATGTAAAAAAAACTGCAAGTTTTTTCGAAAAACTTTATCCCAGTGAATCTTCCTCTTTTTGATTGGTTAATCCATAGGCGTCGGCGAATCTATCTTCGGGCGAGCGTATACGCACAGAGGGCGATCGTTCTCGTCGGATTACGCGGCGCGCACGCACGCTCCTCGACGCTCCAGCTAAAGCCGGCGAGCTTAAACTTAGGTGGCAGCCAATCACGGCCGGTGAACCGCCACAAAGCCGAGGATTTGTGCTCGAATTAAATTTTAAGCGAGCGCGCAAAGCCCGCCGGGTATCGCGAGCGATCCGCGCGCTGATGGCGCTGATCCGCGTCTGGCTAACCAAATGCGCAATCCAAACCACTGAAAAACTCCACTGTTTCCACTCAATCAAATTGTTTCTTTTGCAAGTCGTGACTAATACGGCGTGTCAGAGTATTTTTTCTCTTTTTTTTTAATACTTTTTGCTTTGAAAAAAATTGGAAGAACAGCGATCATATTGGGTTGCGTGCAAATTTTTGTATAAATTCGAGTTTCTATGAATCATAGAATTTGGTCATTGACGACTGCCCTACGTTTAAAATTAATTAACAGAAACGGGACATATTAATTTCAAAGTTATTATCTCGATCGATAAATGCTCGATAATAATTGGACTGTGAAATGAAATTGCACATAATGCATACTTTTAAAATGGCATTTAGATATTAACAATTATTGTACAATAGCAGAGCTACCAAATGAATTAAAATTAATTCTACGAAATTATAGCGGGGAAAACGAAATTGCGCGGAGCTGTTTCCTTGTACGGAGATGAAAAAAGGAAATTCGAAAAAGTGATAAATATTCTGTGAACATAATTCGCTATAATCCACCCTACTATCCAGTTACTCCAGTTGGTTCACAAGACGAATACCATTCTCTTGTAACAATAAATTTAATCCAACTTTTTCCGAGAGCTTAGGTGATCTAAATTTGTCACTGAAAATTTGTCTCGTCAAAAAAGTGGTAGAAAGAAAAAAAAAAAGGGGGAAAGAGAGAGGGAGAGAGAGAAACAAAAGACGAAGGTGGCAGAGGGTAGCCATGGTCCAGGGGCAAAAGATACGAGCGGAAAAGGTTGGGAATATCGAGCGTGAGCATTATCGGAGAAACTCACGGAAAGAAATAATCCAGTAACAGAATCGTGAATCTCTGACTTCCATGGCGACTCCATCGTGCAAACTTTTGCACGGTAGTTTACGATGTTATCGAAAGTTTCGGGATCTGCTACGAACTAGGAAACGGAATGTGAACCGCGTCGATCAACGGCCAGACATTTTGCTTTTCCGGAAAGTTACCGCGGGTCGTGCAGCTTTTTATATTTTCCTTTGCAATTTTCAGTAAAGAAATTATTAACTTGGATTAAATTATACTAAGATGTGTCTCGGATACTGCGATATAGAGAATGAAACATTATTACATTGCATCTGTGTTACGAGGAATTAATTTTTTAAACGTTACTAGATTGGTCGAATCGTTAAAAATTGAATGTTATCGAATATCTTTAGATTACACTAATCGTACATGCCGTAATATTACAATATGAAGAATAAATTAGATACTATCGTTATTGCTGTTAGTACGAGTCAGTTTTAATAAGACATTAGATCGTTGAAATTACTAAGATTCTTAACATATTCAACGATTTACTCTACTTTTCTGTATCGTATCGTGAAATTCTTTCCCAATTTCTTAATTGAATATCTTGTTTAACACGGATCGTTATATTGGAATTTAGAGAAGCAATGGTTTATGTACTGCTAGTAACTATAACATAAGCAGTTGATAGTACCGCAGAAAAGTGATTGTCGTAGCTCATGCTTTCGAGAATCTCGCACGTTCGATACATAATTCGCCGGGTTTCCTGCTCGGAGCAGCATTCCGGATGGTTGAACTCTATCTCGATATTGTATCGAAGCGGCTTATGCATTACCTTGCTGCCCCTCGATTTACAGTAAACCGGAATATTTTACTAGAGAATGGTGAACCGAAGACACGGCGAAATTTCCTAGAAATTCGCCCACTCACGCGTACTTTCGAATCTAAACAACTGCTGAAAGATCTATGTTGTTATTATCAACAAACGATATGGGGCAAAATTACTTTTCGATGCACTACAAAAACTTTCGGAACTCTCTCTCTCTCTCTCTCTCTTGATTCTGTTTCTGTAAATTTTCATGAAATACGAACTCTGTTATCTTTATAGTTTTTCCGAGATTGTAAAAAAACGTTGTTAAAGAACGCGGGGCTAGGAATTACTCGTTTTAATCCGCGCAGAGATTCGTGACGCGTTTAATGCGAAACGCAATAGTTTGCTCGACTGCGTGCACAGCTCCAATCGAACTCTGTTACCCCTACTCCTGCCCCACCCTTACTCGAGGCGAAATGCAGCGCGATTATATCCTTCGAGGGAAATTGTTGCTGAAATGATTTAAAGTAAAGCGCAATGGAGCGCGCACGAACTGTTCCCGGCGATTATTCAATTCCTGAAATTCCCTCCCCGCGCACAGAATACCGAGACTTTCCGTGTTTCGTGTTTCGTGTTTTAAGAACGGCCGTTTCGGAGTTCCTGACGTTCTACGTTGCCTTCAACTAAGCACCGAACAATTATATTTAATAAACTGAAACAATTATACGTTATATATAGACGGCGTGTTTTTATGCAAATTTATATTTTTATGAATGCAATGAAAGGAAGTAAAGAACTCGGATAGAAAATTGTTTCACCTATTGTATATTATAAATGCCACTACTATATTCTCGATATTTTATATATTTTCGTAAATTATTTGCATTCTGTGTATTTTTCATATTTTCTTTCTGATAAATTCATGAAAGTCCACAGTCTAGTTACGTTAATCTGCGATGATTTATTCTATTGTCTACAGTCTTCAATAGCTATGGAAAGTAATAAAATATTAGACAAATCGATTGCATAAACGGTAATCATTACTTTTTTCAGGTCTGCCCTGAAGAAACGAACTGGATTATTCACGAAATGTCGGAACAAGATGCAAGCGCCTGCTGATAACACTATTGAAACTCAAGGAATCACAAATATGAAGCTATTACAATTATTAGCGCGTGACAATTTTCAGCTCACGTGCACAACAACGACATCTGCAAATGATATTTCAAACTACTTTCTAACCTACACACAATTTCACGTGACGCAACGTGATCAA
This sequence comes from Bombus huntii, assembly GCF_024542735.1. Taxonomy (NCBI): domain Eukaryota; kingdom Metazoa; phylum Arthropoda; class Insecta; order Hymenoptera; family Apidae; genus Bombus; species Bombus huntii. The sequence goes on along the minus strand of NC_066253.1, from coordinate 1,176,367 downwards.
AAAATGGCATCGGATTTAAGGCTGGAGCCTGGAGACTGAACATGGTTTAAAACAAGATTCAACGTTAAAGATTAAAGGTTTTGCAAATGGAATCGCGCGATATTCCCGCTTTGAAAATCTGGCGGTTCTCGCGCAGTGCATTATTGACGGTCGAGCCGTAAGCCGACCAGAGGGATCTGTCCCGCTTCCTGGCGTGCTCTTTAAAGTGTTAACAAATTGAACAACATGGAATTTTGACCGGACAACCGACCGCGTGTTTGTTTGCAGGCTTTTTCTGGTTGGCTGATGCTGAATCTTTGACGGAAATTCGTTTGTTCGCTCCCGTATTCCCCGGCAATATTGAGCCAAAATGCTCGATCCAACCGCTGTCCGCTTTGGCGGATCAATATTGATGAACTGACTGTTGGATGGGCTTTGTTTAATGAAACGAGACTGCTCTGATTCTTTTGGTGAATTGTTTTAATCGCCAACGGGAGTTTCGAGTGGTGTGTCGAATTTCATTTTAGAGTTTGTACTTGATGGACTGTTAGCTCCTATACTGCGTTTAGAAATATGTACATGTCCCTTATACCAATTTTGAGGTTAGGAGTCTTTCCATTCGGGACTCACTGTTTTGTTCGCATGACGCTTTTCGGCTGTGATTTTGTCAGAGATTCAAATTTTCATGAAACACTTTGACGAAGTATTCTGTACAAGTGAGATACTTGAAGTTTCAAAGATTTTAAGGAAAAGGAAGATTAAATAAATATCATCGAGGTGGTGTGCCTCCTTAATACGTAAGAGAACAATTTTGGCAAATCAATTAATTTACGTTCCTTGTTAAAACGTAAGAAAATCTACAATATTTTTTGGATTTTCTTAAAAATTCTAATAAATCTTTAATTTATATAAATCGTACAAACAAAACAATAACAGATTAAATCCACGCTTAAAGCAGAAATATTCTGGAAAATGCTCGAAATCGAGGCTCGAAAAATCTAGAAAAAAAGAATATTCTAGCAACAAAACTGATCATCCAATAGAGCGGGGAGAATGGCGAAAGTTTCGTCGGACATTTATCGCGCAAGTAAAAACCGAAGGGCGGGCGGGAGGGGCGGTATGCGAACCGATCATTTTTCGTCGGAAAAACAAACGGTGGAAATTCGGATCCGGATACGCGAATCGAATCAGTTGTATCACATATTTGCGCGTTCGCCGCGCGAAACTATCTGAATTATTTCGATTTCACGTACGAGAGCCTTTGTAACGCGATAGGTTTTCGATGTTACAGCGCCGCCTGCGGCCGCGGCATCGAGTTTCCGAATTCCCTGCGCGTGTGTCCGCTGTTTTCCTCCCGTGTGGCCTCGATTGCCGAAATGAAATCGACGCTGACCAATGCAGAAGTTCGACTAGTGGCTTTTTTCGCTGAGCTGATGTGAAAGAGGCGTGAGTGTGAAATATGAACTTGATTTCAGAAATTTACCGTAAACTCAGATACCAGGGAAATTGTGGTTCGATTATGTCATTTATGGGCATGTTTCCCAGTTTTTCTTAGTTAGATTCTAAGTTGGACTTATTTACGATCGACGGATAAAATGTTACTCAAAAATTATTTATGATTGCGATTTATGGGACAAAAACATTCGATGTAATAGTATTAAATTTACGTATAGTTTCGTCAAAATAGAGAAATACATTGTCAATCGTTTTTTCTAATTGGAAAATATTTATAAAAGCGCAAAAAACGTATCGTCAATTGCTTTACGGAAATATAAAAACTATGTTATCGATTGTTTTGTCGAAATATAAAAAACATATTTTAAATTGCTTTTTCAAAATACGAAATGTGTAGGTATTGTCAATTGTTCTATCAATGTAAAAAAAAAAGAAACATATTGTCCATAGTTGTTTTATTAAAATATAAAAAGTTCTATCTAATAGCTAAAATTTTATAAATTAATGGTTTAAATACCATAAATTAATAGCTTGAATGATATAAATTAATTGGCTTATATGTTATAAATTAATAGCTTGAATGTTATAAATTAGTGGCTTGAACGTTATAAATTAATAGCTTAAACATCATAAATTAATCGCTCAAATGTTATTAATTAATAGTCTAAATATTATAAATAGCTGAGATCATTTGAATATAATAAATCAACAATTCATTTGTTATGAATTATTTGTTTAGTTGTTACAAATTAATAATTAAATTGCTAATAAGTGAGTGAATATTTTCTTTCGATGTTCACGTTACGAGAGGTCAAGCAAGAATGATTTCACGCGTGAGTCGAATGTTCCTTATATACAAAGTGACATACCTTTCAATGAATTAATCAGAAGTTGACGACTTTTGTGATGAATAATTTAAATGTTATAAATTAATGCTTAAATGCTACAAATTATTAGCTTAATTAATAGATTATTATAAATTAATAGCCCAAGTGCTTTATAGTAAATAACTGAGAAATCCTACTTTCAACTTTTATATTATATTTATATATTTATATTATAAAAATTTCATAAAGTCGCAGAAAATTTCCGCCAGTTTTATTAAAAATACGGAATCCCCTTCAAAATGCTTTTTGAATTACGTCGATACGATGTTCCGTTCTCAAGATATCGTCGTGCAAGGAACACCATAATTTTTTAATATTTCGCTAACTCGATCCTTGTCGCACACTCGGATGTCTCACTCGTACGCACACACAGGCATGCCATGTCCCCACTACGCGCATGCTAGTCACTGGCAGTCGCTGAGTCACGGTTTTTTCTACTATTCCTAGTACCAACATACGCATTTCCGGGAAAAGTGGGTCATGGCGACTACTATGGACATTGACATGTATTTCTAACAGTTAAACTTTAAAACGTTGTATCTCGAAAACGAATCAAGTTATCGACATGAAATAAGTTGCATTATGGAGAGAACTCTTTCTTCTCTCTTATGTACGTGTTTTTAGGCGAAAATTCCGAGTTATCGTGGTGGTATTTTATATCGAAATTTCGTGTCACATAACTGAAAAACATCACGTAATCGGTTAACTCGATTTCCACATGATTCGATAATTTTTCTCAACAGTTACGTTTCACAACTAATTAGTTTCATTATCCCAAATTTTGTTAAAGGAGAGTATCTGCAATTTCTTCTAAAATAGTCGATGGACCAAGAAACTGTCCGAGTCTTTTCAGCGATATCTCGAGCTTCGTCCAAATACTAAATTTGTGCTCCCAGCAATTCTCATCTCACTCTTTGCAAATTTTGACTAGTGCAAGACTATCGCAGAAATATTGCATAAATTTTCCGTACTTCCAAAAATCTTCCTTCTCAGCCAACGAATGCCCCGGGTCTCCATCCTCATCTCTTCATAAAACTTCGTTTCATTGCTCCGGAGCCATTCAAAGTTCCCAAATCGAAGCGACATCTTTAGAATCCACCGGAACGCGTTAAAAATTCTCAAACGAACCGCATTTACGATTTTTCTTTCGAGTATTCGGAACGGCAACCGCATTACCGGCCACGCTTCCGGCCAGTACGCGTCCCCGACGATCCGATTATCGATCTTTTTCTCACGGACACGCAACACGCTCGGATCGTAATTCGTTTACCAGAACCTGTGAGAGGAAGATAGACGGCGGCGCAAGGCTTGACGAGAATTTCGCGCGCCCTTTTTTTTCGTGTCGGCCATTTTCTACGCGGAAAAGGGAGCGGAACGAAGAAACGCTCGACGCTAATGGAGAACGTTCGAACGCGGTCGGGAAAATAAGCAGCGAGAAGATCCTTGCGGCAGGATGCGTTTGCATTGAAACGTCGAACCAGGGCTGCTCCGCTGCTTTCTTTTTGTCTATCTTCACCTCTCTCTTTCTCTGTCTCTCTCTCTCTCTCTCTCTCCTTCTTTCTCTTCCTCCTTTTCCCTTTTTCTCCTTCCGCGTGTTCTCGCTGAAAACTCCCGGGGAAAATCGACACTGAGCGATGTGAAAGCTCGCGAGAACGCGTAAAGGCGAACGCTTCTAACCGGAGCCGCGTCTATTTTCCAAATTTCCAGCCTCGATCGTTCCCCGTGTTCCTTTAAGTCCTTCAATGCACACAGAGCTCGTGGTTGCTCGTGAAAAGAGGAAAGGCAGCGTGCGCTTTTTTCGCGGGCTTTTCAAATCTTTCGAAGCTTCCGGTCCTCCGTGAAGATTTAGGTTTTAGTCTTCCTATTTTTATTTTTCTTCTTTTTTTAGGAGAACAGGGAGAAGATTTGGGCGCGAGTCACGATGAAATTGTAATTTTTGGAAATACCATGGCGAACAGAAGAAAGTTTATAATGTAGAAAGTATAAGGATACGCCATAATTTTACAGAATGCATTTACCTTTAATAAGAGCAACGAATAAATATGCTACACGCTACAAAACAAATGACTGTTACCAGTATGGTGCAATATTAGTATAGTACAAAAGTTACTATAGTTATAGTTACTAAAGTCAATTTTAAGCATTATTTTATCCTTCGCTATACGAGTCTGCGGCGTGTATGGAGAACATAGGACCATCTGAATTTTAAACACTCGAATCAGTAACAATCCGACACTTTAGAATTCGAGTAACGCGAAATATATTTCCATGTTAATAAGTGAAACAACTCTGTGCGGAAACTTCGTGTTACGTGATTTCCGTAGCGAACGAGCGATGTGATTTCTTTGTTATACGAGAGAATTTGTCGATGTTTGTTGTAATATTATCTCGTCCCAGCAGCGTGAAACTTTCCGGCAATTTCGACCAGTTAGCCAGGAGGTTTTGTAACGAGTTGCGCCGAGAGAATATAATAAAACTCGGGGCCAGAATTATCCATCGTCGAAGGTGGAGAAAAGGAGGGGTTTTTTAATTAGGATCCCATCAGGGACTCCTCGACCTCGTTAATAGATTCTTTTTTTCCGGTCGAAACTTTAAAACCAGATAACAACGCCACGAAACGGGGGCGTCTTCAAATTTGCATAGGGACAGTAACCACTGGTTACGCCGGGCAAGACATATTGTACGGTTATTTCGTATTTAAAAGCGCCTTTTTCCAACTATAAAAGCCGACTTATACGATTTAACCGGTTTTATTCGACGGCTTAATAAAGTTGGAACGTGGCTCGTTGAAGTTGCGTGTCCTGAAAATTAAATGCGACGGAAATCATGTGCAGCTCAGATTTCTCCTGTCACACTTAGTTTTTATAGAGACTTTCGTACTGAATTAGCACTACGACAACCAATCCACTATGCTATGCTCCTACTATGCTATGTACGAAGATTATAATTGAAATAGTATGCTACGAGAATAAAATAGGAATATTAATAACTTCATTTGAAAGTGACACAGTTCTTGTAAGTTCTTGTACAAAGATTAATAAATCCCAATTTTCTGGGAAATATAAGAAATCCAATAGAATTTCTAGACTAATAAATTTTTAATATTTTTCAATTATCAACTAATGTCACAATTAACGTCACGTCGTACCTACAATACATTCAAACGAAGCTACTAAATATTAAGAATAAAAGTTGCCAGACAAGTTCGATCCAAATTAAGTTCACTTCGAATATTAACCTAAATTAACGATCGAATATAAAAGATCTCAAACATTGCAGCGATATCGAAGAATTGCCTGATCTCTTAAAAATTCCGGGCCTTGTTTCTGCCAAAAATATCGTACGTTTCAACATTCTCAAAATTCTGTCTGCCAAGGGAGAACTTCTCCATACTTCGATTATTATTTGGTTAATGGTTCGATAATTGCGTAGGAAGGTAACGGCGATGCTATTAGTTTCAATTAGCCACAACCTTTAAGGTGAAGGAAGGAATTGAAAATGTAAATTACATCGGCAGTCTTCTGGGCCGGCGTGGAAGTTTAGCGTTTCAACGGTGTACGAAAGATTTCAGGCATTCCGGTAGCTCAAATGCGCGAGCAGAGGCTGGGGATGGTCGGCAAAAGGAAAATACTTTTGATATTTCCCCGAGACCTCGATAATGAAATCCTACAAAAGACTTGAAATTGAATATTTTCTTTGTATAACGGGCTTTAAGCGTTCCGACGTTCTGAAACTTAACAGATCCTCGTTGCCCGGGAAGTTTCTAACGAACGCGTCCGCGATATCGATCCGAATTCCTTTTCTTCTAAATTCCATCGCCCGGTCTTTCTGTCTTAAGTGTCTTTGATGAAAGCTTTTCAGGGCCCTCGAACGTCTTGTTTAAGGCAATCTCGATGGTAACGCGCGTAGGAAGTTGCCGGCAACGTGAGATTAATTTTATATTTATGCGTCTGACCAGGCAACGTGTTATATCACTTGAATGCTTATAACGTAGGTGATTAATAGACCGGCATTGTTTGTGTATTTATGAGAATTTAAATATACGTAGGGAAATGCAGAGAAATTTATACGTCTGACCGTGCAGGTTATTATACTACTTGGACGTAATTAATAGACTGCCAGTGTTCGCTCTGGGGAAATTTAAATGTACGAAACTGCACGGAAATATTTGGAATCTTCGAAGTAAAACGTTTGAAGGATTGAAACGAAGTTTTATTTCTGTTTTTCATTTGGTCAGGTTTGCTTTTAGAAATATGAATCTGTATAAGGAACCGCGGAGTAGTAGTTAAATAAAGAATCTTAAATGTGTCTGAACTGCTACGATGCTATTCTCCTTGGACGTCTATCTCGTATTTAATGCACTATGGATATTTATATGTTTAAAAGTAATCTACGAAAATGCACGATATTTAACGTGAAATACTTGTTAGAATATTTGAAAGATGATTCAAATCTTTATTATCCAAAATGTTTAAAGTAGAGTATTCTTTATAATATTAAGGAAAGTTGAAACGTTTTAAACGACACAAAATCTAGTTATTATTCCATTAATGCAGCAGGAAATTCTCGAAAATTTGTCTTCTATACAAACATCGTCAAACCAATTAAATTCTCGCAGAACTATAATTTTCCATCGAGAACTCGACTAACTGAAAGTTCGACATGTCCCGTTAAATTTCAAATAATCTGCGTTCCATCTTCGAACTTCATCAAACTGATAGAAACAGAAAAATTCTTCATTCTCTTAAATTCTATACAATGGAACTATCGAACCAAAGAACAGCATTAAACTGCGTCAAACCATCTTAATTCTCAACAAACCCTGGCTCTCCACCTGCGATCGACGAATGAAACTTGCAGTTCGGGACATTCGTCATAATTATTTTCCTTCAACTTTCTCTCAACTTCCTCGACTAATTAATCAACCTTAATCCCATTATCATGTCTCGTTTCTGAGGCAAACAGAGACAGACAAAGACAGGGGAAAAGAAAGTCTCTGGAGGAGGGGAAATCGGATATCGCGTTTCCAGGATTCCGAAAACGGAGAGTCTGAAAGCACGAACGACGCCGCCCTTTAATTCAGAAACACCGGTCTGATGCTCGATCACGTGTCGATGACGAACGCCGAAAGTGGTTTAATCCATGTCGTTTGTCGTCGCCGCGCACAACGAAAAGGAAAATCGTGTAGCGAGCACGAAGACACGTTGCCGGAAAATCTGATATACATTCGCTCTCGTTTTTCCACGCGTAGACAGCTTTTTCCATGGACTTGGTGGGGACGGAGGCGGGGAGAAGGGTTTTCACGGGGAATATTAGTCTCCTTGGGGAAAATGAAGAGGAAATTCGGACCGGGGGAGAGTGCTTCGCGAAATTATTGGATTTCTCCGTAGTCGGTTGCGGTGAAGTGTGTATCTGCTCCCATTTTTCGTAGAAGAGGACCAATTTTTTTCGGAAAGTACAGTGGCTCGTGACAATATCCGAACATTTTACCAATGTTTCTTTTTACTGTCGAGAATTTTGCTGTCGAAAAGAGACTATCAACCCTAAAATTTCAGAACATTTTTACCCTTCTAAAATTCACAAACAAAAGGACAAAATCTAATCGACGTATTTACGATATAAATCCTGTGATATATACTTTTCTTTAAAATATTGTCCAATTTTAAAATAATAAATACCAATAATAAAAAAAAAATACAAAAAGGGTGAACAAAGTATTAGAGGAAATTGTGCAATCGGGCATCAGAGGATTGAAACACGGAGAATAAAACGTGTTTTCGAGCGGATTACTGCTACCGACAATTTCAATTAATTCGCCAGATAGCTAAAAACATCTTCAATCAACGTGTTCCCGGAGGCGAGAGTAGCGCAAAAGATTCCACGGCTTGTGAGCGGATAATTAAACAATTGACTGGAAATGGGGGATGCTCAACAAATTCCCATCGTACGCGTCTCCGCCCCCAGGGGCCGTCGATATCATCCACGATGATCGACGATGCGCCCCTGACCACATGAGCGAACAACGCAAATAAGGAAGAGAAAAGACGCGGAAAAAAGAGGCAGCTGGAAAATCAACCGCCTGGAGGAGTCGAGAATATTTTCAACCCCTAAACCATTGCACTATGTAATTACGTAGAACATTTGTTCGTTGCATAGAACTGCTAAAAAAGACTTTTGATAATGTATCACAGACATTAAAAAATTCTAGTTATTTGGCGATTAGTTGTTTTATTAAAATTTTATATTTGAAAGTTTTAGTTTTTAAGTTACTGGAGGTTTATTAACGGTCGATTTTGATGGGAAATTTAAAATTATTACCAAATTAATGTTCATTATTAATTTATACATTTTCATAAATTTATCACTACTAATTATTCACTGCCGGTATGATAATGTGTATAAATCATTTTGAAACACATTTTCATTTATACGCACCTGGAATGAGAATCCTATTTTCGAATATATGTTAATATCCTAGCAGTTATTTCGAAACGAGAGGACTATATTGAATTTTATCGTGGTTATGTTATTCCGGAACGAACAATGCGTAAACCACAACAATCCTCGGAATAGCTCACCATTAACAATGCTTGGAAAGTTGATACCAATCTAATAATAACTGATACTTCCCAAAATTCGGTCACTATTTAAACATAAAACATTGGTATTGTGTACTAAGCCGGTCGTATTACCGGGCTACAATACCGATGGTTATTTAAACTGCGTTTTATATATCTGATCAATCATACACAATTTCGCAAACAAATTTACGCTGTACATATTTCTGTCGTTATCACTAAACTGCGGATTTCATATTTTTATGGAGAAAACTAAAGAAATGGAACCTGCATAGTAATTTCTTCCGTACGTTAAAAATTATAACTCCATTAGTACATCACTTTGGAAATTTTATAGATTTTTGTATGTTATATGCAACCTGTGGGGTTTTACGTGTCTATAGTTATCGCAAATTCCATCTTCCGGAATAAAAATATTTCTATTGTGTGAAATCCTCAATATCTCAATATCTTTGTCGATCAATCAATATAAAACGTCGTTACTGTTGTCTTCAATAATTTTAAGAATTCCAATATATCTTGATACTCTAAGAAAGGACACAAAAAGATTAATTTTTATTTCAACTCATAAATGTTGCAATAAAAAGCTTTGAAATTGCCAATTTATGTATAATACGTGCAGACAATTTAAATTTATATAAAAATTATTTCTATGTATCCTTTCACTTTACTTGTTTTTTCCCCTTTCTTTATTCTTCTATTTATTTATTATCACTTTATCTAACATTTTCCAAACAATATTTAACATAATGCATCAACTCGATTTACAAGCCAACTCTTTTGCAAAATCCAAAAAACTCCTGAGGGGGAGGGGGATAAAAAACAATGCCTAATAAAAAAGCATTAAACCCGATAATAGCCTGGAATCACGGGCCACATGTTCCAAAGGCCACTTATTAAATCGTCGCAGCCGAGGCTCGTAAACACATTTTCCACCCCCGATGCGGGGGGTTGGGTCCCGTATCGTGCGGTCAGCGACGAGAAAACTGCCATCATTTCATTACAGCTCAACCGAGTTATTCAGGGACCAACGACCCCGATCGAACCTCAGCCTCTCCAACTCCCTGTACATCCACCCTCCCAATCTATCCCCCCTCAATCGCAATCATCATAAACAATTACCCACGAGCGTAACAAAAATACCACCGGGTGTATCGTGGCTTTATATCCTCTACCAGAGTACGCAGGTTGTTTCAAAATAGAAAAAAGCTGTGAATATACATAGGCTCACGTAGGAAAATATTCAACCACATTGCATATATTACACGCACATTGAACGCTTGTATCATTGTGTGCTATACGAAACATTTTAACATTTCAGTAGTATAATCAGTTATAGTATATATGTCAGTAGTATAACGTTATAGTATACACTAGGCTGTAAATATTGTAGGCTGTAAATGAATTTATATTTTTATGAACACAAAAAAAAAAAAAAAAAAAAATAGAAGAAAATCTAAAATTCGTTTCGCCCACTGGATATCATAACGAGTACTACGTTTAAACTTTGAGTATCTCATATATTTTTGCATACTACGTACAATTCTATATTTTATAATGTATGTATATATATATATATATATATATATATATACATTTTTCGACATATCTTTCAACATAAATTTACCTGCGCTCGAATCGTACCACCATTTCAGAAGCGTTCTGTATTTTTCATCGGTGACGGTAGGGGTTGGCGACGACAGGGATGGTCACAATAATCGCAACGTTATTTCACGCTTTCGTTCGGCCGTTTAACGCAATTCCAGGAGCGTATGCGTGGTCACGATCGCCCCCGTTCGTTGATCTCCCACATCGTTCCGTTTCCACGCCGGGGACGCGTACACAAGGGGTTGATTTCAAGGGGTGAGTACGCGTTTGTTGCTGTTTGGCCGGTGTTTTAGAGAAGGGAACGGGATCGTGGGTTTGTAATCGGTTGGGGGAAACTCGATAACAGTCGGATAGTCTTTGTAGATCGTGAAATTTGATCGCTACCGCGTTGGATTTGGTTTCGCAATTCTTCCCATCTTTTTTTTTTGCGATCGTTTTTCTATAGTCGATGTTTCTGTACTATGAAATCTCCGAATGTTTGAAATATTCGTCGGAAATAAATACAAAAAGAATATTTTATTTCGTGTCAATAGAATAGAAAGTACATCTCCGCTTTCTTTCGTAAAACTTGAAAAAACACAAGAATCGATTCTTTTACCTAACAAACTTAATAAAATTCACAAAACGATGACTTCTATCTTAGCAGAAGGATATTCCTCTTTTTTATGAGAGTCCGGCAAACAGTTAAGAAGAAGACGAAACGGATGAAAATAAAGAAAGAATAAAGAAAAATGGAATATATAGAGGAAGGAAAGAGATGGAGGCAAGAGGAACGAAGATACCCTGGGGACACTGACAAGAAAAAATAGATTGCGGAAGAGAAGAACAACAGGATGGATTATGGCAACCGAGGAAAAACTGAGAAACACGAAAATGTTATCAAAATAAAATGCAATTACAGTAGCTGCGTTATCCTGACTAACCTGAACCAGTCTTTAATCCGAACCTTGGTTAAAAACTGAGGATTATTTTTAAAGCTACGAACCTCTTTTGGATTTTTACATCCAAAAACAAACTTGCATATAAACATTGGAAAATATTCTGATACTTTATAGAAACACATGTAATTTTTATACACATTCCTTTCTTCTAATTTTAATCGCAAAGTCATCGCCATCCCAATTATTTAATTTCTTAATTCTAATTCCCAAATTATCGCCATCCTGATCTTTTTAACGTTCCAAATCCCCAACTTTAAAATCATTATTGCCGTAATTTCCTAACATTAAAACTATCGTGATCTAATTTTCCAATTTCCTATTTTCCAAAACCCAGGACCATTATCATCAAACTCTCTCTCTCTCTCTCTCTCTCTGATTCCAATCCCGTGCAACATCACTATCCTCTCGTCAATCTCGAAATCCCGGTACACCAAAAATTCCCTTATCCCAAAGATACAATTGCCGAATGGAACAGCGGAGGTCAGTGGGTGCAAACTGCTTCGGGAGAGTAGGCGCATCGCTGAGAACCACGAGAAGAAACACAGTGGAAATGCCGGGCAAGAGAAGCAGAGAAGAGACCAATGGCTGATGCATTGTTGCTTTTCCCTGGCGGTGTTTGCAGTGGCGCTGCATTGTTGCGCGCATCCCTCATCCTCCCTTTCATCCGGCACATGGCCAGTATACTCGTGGGAGCGGCGCACATCTCATATTAGCCGCTTAATTGTCTCTATTTGTCGAGGCTCTGGAGTCCGACAATTCGCCATTGAGCAGACTAGGCCTCGAGGCGAGAAGGGTCCATGAAGTTTGGTCCAGAGCTACATTGGCTCACGAAAGTATTTAGACGCTCGCAAAAGAAAACTTTTTTGCCTGTATCCTACGTGTTATACGAAGCGTTTTACTCGGAATCTGCTTACAGTAAAAATTCACACACGCCTCTCGATCTTCATCGCGATTATTCGAAACTAGTTCCCACGAAGATTCGAAGAGTTGATGATAAAATTCTAGCCTGATGTTTCAATTATTGAAATTATAATTTCTCGAACATTCCTCACAGCCGGAGAAACATCGGATTGGGTACTGTCGAATTTCGTTTGCTCGTAATATCGATTGATGTCGAATTGAATTGATTACACTTTTATAAAATATTATTGACAACCAATTTTAAGGAAATTTCAATAATTCGATATTCTCCTTTTTATTTCTTGATCTTCGTGCTTGTGCAACCTGGAATTAGTTTAATGGTGTTGTAGAGGGCTGATGTTTGATTTGGGTAGGGTCTCCGATGGGGTGTTTTTGATATTTCTCACAGGAGTTTGATAGCTTCTGCTGGGAACTCGTACAGGTTGCGGGTGACGTGTTATGGAATATTTGAAGAGGCTGATTTTCGTTTGTCCCGCACAACTCGAATGTCTGTGCGATGTGATAAAAACTGTTCATTGAACAAGACGAAGCCGGTAAACTTTCTATTTGCTTTTTAATAATTCTAACAATTAGCATAAATAAATTTGTAAACCCATCTTCGTCAATTCCTTTAAATTTTAAGATCGACCCAACCTTTCTTCTACTGTTCGGTGCAATTTTCCTATTTTTAAATTTACTATGTCTAATATATACTTTTTAATAAATTCTTAGCCAACTTGAGATTAACTTAACATCAAGAATCGAATCTCTTCGTCCGAAACAGTTTGGTAAGAACATTACACGATCCAAAGTTTCGTTACGCCGTTAGATTGTTCGTTGAACGTCGGACATCGAACAACCACGACGAAAAGAGTTCATTAACAAAGTCTCTCTTCGGGATAATAACGCGAGCGTGGTCCTATTCGCTCGGTGATTGATGTTCTTTCTGTCGTGGTGCACAGGGAGAAAAAGTTATAACCCTTCAAAGCAACAGGTCAAACTACATTTAATTCACCGCAGTGCAGTGTCTCGTAAACTGGATAGCCCCTTCGAAGAAAATAATCCTTCAGAGCCGACTATTTTGCGACGCCTTCGCAATTTACCAGATACGTTGTCTCGAAACGAGCCGATTAAAACGTGGCTCGGTCCACGAGAGGGCTTTCGTATTTTCCGATTGAATGGGAAACGTGGTTTCTCACTACGTGGCTTTTCATCTCTGAGAAACCATGAATTTTTAAATAATTCGATTGCGGATAAATACTCGGTGACTCGCAAAGATATTCGGATGCTTGTATATGGCAAATTCTTCATTACCAATAGAACGAACGTTTAATATTAAATAAAATACGCATATTGGATTGAAATTGCCAAGATATAATGAACGCGATCGATCGCTCATCATCGAGCCATCGATTCGTCCTCTTCGAAACTGATTTCGTTCGTTAAACAATTCTACCCGTCTTCTTTACACAACTTGAATTTTCTATCCGGCTATCAATTATCAAAACGAACGTTTGTTCCATTTCTTGCGGATGCCCGTTTTCTTCGGGGAATTTCCGCGACGAGAATAATCGTCCGTAACGGCAGACGGAACAACGAAGATAATTCGCCGAACTTTACCCTTCCACAAGCTTTTTTCTCGCGTCTATGATGAACCACCAGGGTTGGCAAGGAAACTGCCTGTAATTACCCTCACCCTCTGTGCACATTTTTCTACCTCGTAACAACGATATCTCTTTGGCCACAAGAAACTCGCCGCTGTACAGCGATAAACGCGATTACTAAATAGTTAGAGAAGAAATATAATAGTCCTCGTCCTTCGGTTCCTATTATATTTTGATATCGATCTTCAAGTAATAAAATAACGTTAATTCGATGGCTATTCGATATTTGGAAAAATCGTTTCAAGATCAATTCGTTCAATGGCGAGATGTCGATGGATGACGAATGCTCGACGAGACAGTTGATCGATTAGGTGGGTGTTTCGATGACCGAACTCGGTCGACCAGTTCACGTAAACCTCGATAACTCTCTGTTCCTCTTTTCCATGGCTGGATCCTCGGTAGTTCAGGTTCCTTTTATTTATTCATGCTCTGGTGACGACACGCGGCACCGCACGGCGGCCATTTTCATGGCTCAAAAGCGGACAAAGAAGAAGCGCGCGAGAGAAGAAATTAAGGTCGTGACCCGTGGTTGAAACTTTCAGCTGGCTCTCGCGATTCTCTACCTGCTCTTTAATCTCGCCCTATTCAAGGAACAGGCGCGCCGACAATTTATTTTAATCAGCCGACCAACCGGTTATATTCCCTTTCTACTCCTAATGTTCTCGTTTAATGGCTAGCTTAATTTTTATTTCGATCTAGCCCAATACTACGAGGATAACATCCGCGCCACGTAGATCGTGATCGTGATTTAGATGATCGTACCGATTGCAAGCCTCGCTACTAATCGTTGGATCTTTAGAGTTGCGCTGGAAATCGAATCTGAATCGTTTTCGAAATTCTTAAGTTACTGGGATTGAAAATTTCAAGCTCTTGATACACGCAATTCTACATTACGGAAATTTGCGACTGTACAATTTTAAGATTTCGTATGGCGAATTTTGGAAATTTAGAATCTCAAACTGTCGAGATTGTAAACTGTTGTTTCAGACTCGTTCAATTACTATCGGGTTTTACTTGTTTAGATTGGCAGGTTTGCATAAAAATGGAATCTGGGTCAGTCTGAAAATTTCACACGTTGAACATTTCACAGGCCAGTTCTGGCTAAAATCCTCCAATTTAAAATCTTCAGCAAGAGCTAAAAATTACTTTCACGATATAGGTCGACCTATTCTTGGTAATACTAACCTGAAATAATTACCGACGAACGTCACCGAAGGATCGATAATGCTCAAATTTTTGTTAAACTGAAGATAAATTTATAAAAATTCATGTTTTAGTAATAACTAATCTGGCGCGATTTTCGTTTGAAACGTAACTTTATAATTGAACGAGTATGAACTTCTATAATAAGTTATAGGAACATTGTCTAGGTAATAGGAGAAAAAAATATTCCGATAAAGTGAAGCGAGACTGTATAACTTTCGAAGGGGTGGTTTCTGGAATACTAAATGACACCGAATGGTTTTTGCAAGGTGGAGAAAAGTTTCTTTCGGTGAAGAATTTTTCATATAGGTAGACCACAGAGACACTGGTTTTAGCGGAGAATTAAATTTTTACGATCATGTACTCCCACTTTGCAACGTTATTATCAAGTTGGTTATAAAAGTCTCTAAATAATCTGCGCTAGAAACACATCTACCTCTGACAAATTTTGCTCCTATGTACATAGAATATGTGTCTTTCGAAAACCTAAATTCACTAAAATAGTTACGTATAATAGTTATAATATAAATTGGTAACTTTAAAGGCACTGAACCAATTTACACGTCTAATGAATTAACAAATTTCTCACGATGACAATAATTCCTCCTACCTGTCTTAAACCAGAAATTAGATCATTTAAACAGTCAACTAAATCGTAAATTTCGAACAAAATCTTACTCCTGCAAGAACCAAGCTTCCCGCAATTTCCCCTAAAAAGCAGCAAAACTTTCAGTGTCCCCGTTTCCCCAATGAAACACCTTGGAGAACACGTTCAGCAGCATCACGAAAACGTTCGTGACGAAATTATCGAGACAGCCCGGCGCGTTTTCAGGCGATCCGCTTGTTCAGGCTCGCAAGTCTCGCCTCGTGCCGCGAGACAATGAACAATGGGACGAGCAGATTCGCATAGCTGAACGCCTCGGTGAGGATCCGCGAAAGATGGAATTCGAGGCGTTCGCTAGGCAGCCACAAAAGAGGGAGGAGCGGAAGAAGCTATTTACCAGCGGCGGCGTCGCGAGCCATCTACTCGGTGAGAAAGCACCGAGTTATAGGTTCTAGGGGTTGGAGGGGCCAGGAGACGGATAAGAAACGAGCGGTGAGATACAGAGTAACGACCGGCATGCTGAATCTGAGTTTCGATTTCTTTCTCTCGGAGAGATCCTTTAATTCTATCGCGATACTTCCGATCCTATCTTTATTCTGCTTTTTATTTAGTCTGCGTAGACTTGGAATAAAATGGTTGAAGAGATCAATCCTGGTGACTGGTGGATTGGTGAGAGTTGTCGGATGTAATAGTTGGATTTCAAACAATTTCATGTTGTTTGACGGCGCTTAATGGCTATCTCGTTTGGAGATCACGTATTAGTCTCGATTATATCAACTGTCTGATTTTGAGAAAATCTTCAGAAATGTATGTCTTCGTAAGCTTGAAGATTTCCTGAATAATTCAATCTCTCATATCATTGGCGAACTGTTGGGCGTAGCAGTTGGATTTCTCACAATTTGATCGTGTTTGATGAAGTTTGATAACGTTCGATGGCTGTTGTTTGAAGATGCCTGCGGAGGTCTATAAGTGTTGCGGGTTAGATCGTTGCAGTTTACACGGTGGTTCGCTTACTATCGTGTATTAATGTTTGTTATACCGTCTAATTTTTAGAAAATCATGAAAAATGTAATCTCTCGTAAGTTTGAAGACTTCGTCGACTGAGTTTCTCACAAACCTGTATCAGGTTTCTCGAATCCGAGATTCGTTGGTTCGTTATACTCAAAGCAAGCAAGAAATTCGCAGTTCATCCCTCAACGCGTCAAATTCCGGTCACCGAAAGCATTCAATGCTATCAGGATCTCATCTGGTCGACTGACAAATCCATAATAAAGTATATCCATCACGAGTCGGCGTCAGCCATCGCCATTACCCTTTCCAGGGTGGTAGGAGGCACGGTTGGAGGTCGAAATAATTCCCGGAAGTAACGCGCGTCGACGGACAGATAAACTTTCCCTCCAATTCGAATCCAATCAGCGGATCGTCTGTCGATCGCGTAGCTACGTCGTCGCCGAGGGGAAATCCAGGATATTATTCATGTGCCGGCGACATGTGGCCCCGTGGTCAATGCGAAGGCAATATAACTTTTTTTTTCATCTTTCTCTTTCTCTCTCTCTTTCTCATTTCGTCGAGTCCATATTCCGACATCGTTCGTACGGTTCCGCGGTCGGGTCTCTTGCGACACGACGGTTCTTTATTAGCTCCTATTTTTTGTTATAATGAAGGCGGGAAAATTTTTCATGCCGCGGCTCGAGGGTTGAGACTCTGTGGCCGGAACGTTCCGAGCGTGGTGATGAGCTTCGGATTTGTGGATGAGCTTCTCTTGGTAAAACGAATTCTGGTCGATAGAGTAATTTCGTCAAAGTAAAATTCTTCGAATCTTGTATCTTTTTTTTAATAATTATTGTTAGGAAAAGTGGTTTTAGTTTGCAGTCTTAGCTTTAGTAAGCTTCTTCGGACGAAGGAAATTCTGGCTGATGAAGTGATTTTGTAAAAGTAGAATTGTGCCAGTTTTATGCCTCTCTTTATTTCTTTAATAGTTATCGTTAGGAAACTGGTCGTAGTCGTGGTGAATTGCGTTGATTTAAACTTAATTTCTGATAATTCGAAGCTATATTTCAATCCAAAGAATTAAATTTCCTTTAAAAAATATTGTTGTAACTGTAAAGTATAATTCGTTGCTTGCAGGTATATCATCTTGAGAATAAATTATTTTAAAATTCAGCCTTCATACGAATCACAAATTACGTGGATAATAGGGAATTTTACGTCCTCTTTGTATTGAAGAAATATGTATAACTCTGATTGGTCGATGAATACATTCATAGAATATATATAATAATTACACACAAGTACTTGTTGCATCGTATTTGTGTGTCACAAACTTCTATATTTTATTGATTTTCGTTTGCATAATTGCACTCGCAATTTCATAGTATTCGTTCGATTCTATATTGCTTTCATACGCAAAATAGATATGCAATTTGTCTCATAAATCAGAATTTGAATGGCAACTAGGAACTTTTCCCTCTGTCGCGTTGAAAAGCTACACTTTTTATCGCTTGAAGCAACGTTATGATTTCCTCAAGAATACTTGGCAGAATATGCAGATCTATTCAAATACAAGACAGAGAAATTTTGCATTAAGCATCGCAATTTGCTCCTCGTAGGGGAATATCGTTTGCATAAATCACGCGTTGCGATTTTGGAAAACAAGTTCCGGCGTTCGATTAATTTCAACACCTCCTTCCTCTACTCGCCTGCGAGTTATGCTTCGAAACAATTTTTCCTCCTTTTTTTTTCTGCACACATTTTCATCGTTCCCCGTACAATACCGTTCCGAATTATTTTTCGATTCATTCGCGATTCGTCGATAAAACAAACTGCCGAAAGCTACTAAAATTGATTTATTTCGGTACACGTCTGGAAAAATATTCAAACGCGCCGCTGGAAATTTATCTAAAAATTATCCGACCTTCGTCTTTCCTTCGGACAATCAACTACCATTTTTCTGTACCGTTTTGTGCATCGTACTTTTATTCTCGAAATACAGCGGTGCGACAAAATCTATTTTCATTCGTTGTAAGAACATATCAGTCGTCGTTGTTAAAAGATGAATTATTACTTCGATACATTTTGTAACGGGTTAATTTTTTGACAGCAATAAAATTGCACAGACGATAAATGTAATATAAAAAACTCTTCATTTCCAGTTTCAATTTAAAATACATTTTTCCTGGTATAAAATAAAAAAACCATGCATATTAATTTATCGACAATGCTGGAATTTGCAAAGTGGAAAATAAAAACAGAATAATTAAACTTACACGTCACACCCTCGATATATCGAACTAAATTGGAAATATTTTCAGCGACCACGATAGCGCATCAAATTTCTGCCAACGAATAATAACACGAATTCTATATAAAGAATGAAAATAAAAGCTATCAGTCTCTGGAAAATGACAATTAGAATATACGAAGATCCAACATACACTATACAAGCAAATCGAAAAAGCAAATCGAAGATACAAAGCAAAATTTTTACTCTATAGTTTCGATTTAATTTATCGCGTAAAATCACTTTCTTCGTCGATTGAACAATGATTATTGGGACACACTGTGCAGTATAATTTATGAATTTTAAACGGCTATTTTATGGAAATCGGATGATTAAGCTGTTCGATGATTTCCAGCTGAAAACGATGCAATAATAAAGAAACAGGGAGGGGGAATAATAAAATTTTCGTAACAACGAGACACGCAATTGGCAACGAGGTGTTGCAAATAAATAAAAGAGATAAAAAAATATTGAAACGATGCATTGTTTGAAAAAGGACCAGCGTAAATGCCGTTGTTTTGATATTCGAGCGAGTAAATTATTCGTTGATAGTAAATGTGGGTCTCGATAAATAATTTCTCTTATGCACGATAGAAATCGCGAATCGATGAAATTATTCCGTAGAAATCTGATAATTATTTTTTTCCCACCACTCGTTTAACAACGTGAATATGGCGCGCGATTTATTGTGTAATATTAATACGAAATTCTCTGTATTTATTGAAATACGTTCCATTAAATTTCAATCAATTTTTTTACACACACACATGCACGGATGGAATGCGTTTTTCATTAAGGTTCGGTGTATTCAGTTTCATTTTGGAATGCAAAGGACTCGAGTAGAATTTTAATGTTTTAATTATTTGGTAATTTCATTCCGTTTCGAAATTGTTTTTCGGATGCTTCCGTGAGATTTTTTCAATTTAATCCTGCAATAATCAAGCATCTTTCTACGAGTGTCATTTTTCTGTCATCCGTAATTAGTTCCGAAAATATCGTAACAATCGATTCGTCCAATTATTATACTTTTTAATTAGAGATTTTCTAAAGTGAAAGCTGGTTGTTAAAAAATGGCCATTTTTGCACCTCGTAACGAACGAACAATTCTCATAGGATATTTAAAGGCATTATAAATTTCTAAGTTTGTGGAACAGGCATTATGGAAATTTGAGGTCGTCAATTTTTGAGACCTGATATTTCAAGTTTTGGAAACTGGATGAAATATCATCTTGAGATTCCAAATGGTATTCTAAGCTCATTCGGTGATTATTGGTTGTTACATGTTTAGCTTACTAAATTCGCATAAAAACGATCATCCGGATCGATCTGAAAATTTCTCACGTTTAATATTTCACGATGAAAATTCTAATGGCTAATTCTAAACGATAAAAAATTTCTAAATTCTAATTCTAAAAGATAAAGTTCGTCGACCTAACAGAGAAGAAATCATCGAGCCAGGAATCACGTCCATGTCGGCCATTCTATTAGACGACACTGGCTCTGCTAAGTGTAACGTAATCTCGGTACCTGAGCATCGCGACGCCTCGTTAACGACGCCACGAGATAATCGATATCCACCTACGGAACAGAGCATCTATCGGATCGTGGTCGGAGCTTTTGAGACTGCGTTCGAGATGAATCGACCCTCGAGTGCTGGCAACTGATTTTAATGCCTACTTCCACCAAACCAACTGTGGACTGTGTAGAGTTACCTTTGCTTCTAAGACTTAGAATATTCAAACTTCGCTAACCAATAATACTGAATGTTACGAATACCTGTTGCTAGTTTCTTGTTTTATTAATAACAAACTACAGATTCGAATATCGTTGCTACCGTGAAGTGTTATGAATTTTCCAAATTTGATCATTTTTATAGAATTTTTAGATATCATTTAGTAATTTCGTTGTTAACAGCGATAGAGGAGTTTTGTATTACTGCCATTGTGAATTTTGATGAATTTTCCAAATTTAATCGAGGTAAGAAGGTATGCGATTCTTTGTCAATTTTGAAAAATTAAAATCCACAAGAATTGTGACAAATGTAATTATCGTAAACCGTAAACCAAAAATGGCGTCGTAATTTGTAAAAATTTTTCTATTACGCAAATCATTCTTCTCCCTTCGATCGAATTACTTGGAAAAAGTAGACAGCGTATTCGATTATCAGCTGGTAAATCTACGATCACGATATAAGTTTCAAATTTTCTAATGGTTTTTAGTTACATACGCGAACGCGACATTACTCGTCTAATGGACTGATATATCGCTGCTGCAAACGAATTTTAACCTTATTTTCACTGGAAAATGGAACAGAAATCCTTTTACTTGCGGCAACTTGCACTTGCGGCTCGTTCCCTGAGAAACGAGAAACTTCTTGGTGATTAAAATTAAACGGCAAAATTGGCCGGCCACCGAAAGGGGAGCAGGCAATCCCGAATTTTCTAAACGTTTTCCACCGATTCGATTCCGCGTCCCGGAAGTCCACTCGAACTCTGATTAACTCCCGGGCGCAATCAATTATCGAGTCGAGCTAACAAATCGTCGAGTTCCCAGGAAGTTTCGCCGTATTAAAATCTGATATCGAGTCGATGTTGCCGAACGACATCCTTCTCGCCGTGAAATTTTATTATTATCCTCGTTTATCGTTATTTGTCAAATCACTGGAAAATATATGACCGACGTTCACCTTCGCGATCGTTATTTTTCTCGTACTTCGAACTCTGCAAACAGCACGCGTCGTGATTTATTTCTCCACGACACACTGATTTTTGTTAGAAATTATTTTCTAGTATTTTATTACGTCATGAACGATAACCAACTATGAATTTCGAGAATAACTTTTTCTATCGTCGTGCGAATTATTAATATCAACAAACCGTTTTTCGAAGGAAATCAAGAAATAAAATGGATTATTAAATAGCGATTATTGCATACGTAAATTGTTACGATTACGTTCACGATTCCGTGTCTGCTTCAATCTTTGTATTTTTTCAATTTTCTGATCCTATCGTAACGTTGCTTGATATTACTAATCAGTAGAGTTTGCTATTTACTATAGAACTAATTATAGTGTACGAAAGGTTGAATAGCCTGTAAAAGATAAAAATGCTGAAACGCTCAATTGTGCAATTACAGGGGCGACCACCCGCAGTCGAAATAATTTGAATTTGTTAAATCACGGCAATTGGTTTTTACATTGCACGGTATAGCGTCATCAAGTCATTGAGACAAGATTTTTCCTGGGTGGGTGGATAATTGGCAAATAGCCCTCTATTTCTCAATTATTCCGTATCAGCGGTGCTCACGCTGCGCCGCATTAGAAATAACGAGATTATTATCATTAACGTTCTGATTGGATTAATGGACCCTCGAAGTCGCCGTTCTGCCATTGCCTCTTTAAATGTTTACCGTTCGGTCCGTGAAAATGACGATCGCGATTGCGAATTAAACCAGCTCAGCCATTTCCCGTAACCTGATATTTGCTGACATAATAAACAAGATATTATTAGGGGAATAACTGGTTTGTTCAAACAAGGTACTTTGATTTATTTTATTTAGTGTTTATCGTATATTTATATTTATCGATAGTTCTGTCGTATGAAAATGTGGTGGAAGAATTTTATTTCGAAGCTTTTATCGCGCTATTCTCAACTCTTATTATTATTATAACTTATTATTTTCAAACTTAAAATATTTGAATGTGTAAAATTGTGAAGAACTTTATCTTATTTTCGTGATTGTTTCGTCATGATTTAATTGTTTCAAATTAAATGCACTAATGGTTTATTCGATATTCTATATTGTATATTAAATTTTACATATAAAGTTTGTACATTCAACGCTATATTAAACGCATCTAATAGTTAAATGCACTAATAAGCAAGTACTATTGCCTACAGAATGGGCTACTTTTCCCCAAATAAGAATTCAACTTAGTTCATTCTGCCTACAAATTCAATTTGAACAAAGAAACTTAAGAAATTCGAGTACTTAGTAATAAGTGAATCGCTTTATCTCTTCTAAGCTTAAATACAAATACTAGATTTTCCCTTATCTTAGAATTTGTCAAGAATACGTATCAAACAAACATTGTCTCTGTCCCCCACTAATATCAACCCCAAGTAGAAGTTCACCCTATTCGATTCATCCCTACTCGATCCATTTCACAGAAAAATTTCCCGCCCACAAAGCAGTCGTCAAAAAACTATATAAGACATTGAAACACATGTAAACACGAGACAGCGTAAGAAAATCAGGAAACCTAAAAAGCGCATTAACAAATCAATTAGAATGTCTGAAGGGAGTAGCCAAATGTTGAAGTAACCCCAGTGATCCGTAAGTTCGTTTGGCTGACCTCTTCTCATCGCTTTTTGCCGCTCGAATCAAAGAATCTTAATGGTAATGCCGTCGATTGGCCCATTTACCAGCTCCACCGTGCTCGGATTTCACCACGCGAAAGGACATCCCTTCGACCCTCCTTTCTCCAACCCCTCCATCTTCTTCTTCTTCTTCGTCGCTTCTCATCTTTTTTTTCTTCCTCTTGCTTTCTCTTTTTTTTTTGCTTTCTCGCCAGGCCACGTTCTCGAAAAGAGGAGCTCACTGATTGGAAGGCTAATCACGCGCTACTCTCCATTACATTAATTAAAACTTAACTCTCAAGTTCGCCCGGTTACCAAGGCTATCTTGTCCGCCTGCAACATTCTCCGGCTCTTTCAAGCCGCGACGCTCGTTTTGTCCCCGTGTCAGTGGTTGTCAACTTTCGTCGAACGTTTGCGTGTCAATAAGGGGACAGCATGCTGGTTCGTTGAGTTATGGCACGGTTTCAGGGGCATTGTCGAGTTGCACGTTTCATCGAGTTTCATTCTCCAGGTTAGACATCGTGGCGTGGGTCGCGGTGATCTAAGTTTGTAATTGATATCGGAACGTTCGGTTGAGAATGTCTAATACTCGAGTAGTCGCGAATGCGTTGTGCACTTTTCAGAAGAAACTATACATTTGGAATCATTGGACGAGGTAGTTGTATATTTGAGACAATTTCACAGATGGACTTTTCTGGTTTGTTAATATAGGAGATTTTTTTACTTTTTGGATTTCGTTCATTTTTGTATTTATGAATTTTCAATTTTCGAGTATCAAACTGAACATCTTTCAGGTTTCGATCGTATAAGGTCTCTTTCACGGAAAAATTTCTAGACACTGGAATTTGTTATGTTGCAAAATTTTTAGTATTTCGATCTCTGGATTTTTCAGATCTTTAAACGGTCCACTTTTTTCATGTTCGTTATTCCAGTTTTTTAATTCACCTAATATCGAATAATCGAGTTCCTTAATGTGCAAAGCTTCAACTAGTTGAATAATGCTCTTTAGTGCTTTTCAAATTTCCAAATTACTTTAATTTCCTATTACATTGGATTTCTTTAATTATTATTGAATTATCTAATAATGCAATTTCTCTTGCTGTCCAATTCCCTCGCAATAGTGATTATCCCATGTTCTAATTTTCTAATTATCAGAATTCCTAATCCGAATATTCCAGATCCTCGATTTCCTAATTTTCTAGTTCCCTAAATTTCCCAGCTCAGAGCCTCGGAAATACTAACAATTTCCTAATTTTTCATTTACCAAACTTTCTCAATTTTCGTACAAAAGCCTAATTTCCCTTTAGAAATTTAATACGCTCGTAAATTGTCCACTATTTCAGTAATAAACTATGATAAATTAATTTTATGGCGAGAAAAGTAACTGGAAAGTGAATTTGTCGCATTGTAGTAAATTTATACTGTTGCACCGAAGACGTATTTTCTCAACGCCATTAAGTATACGAGTGCATCGATCGATATTTCTACTTGAACGCCTGTCTGTCTCTAAACGCCCATTTCTACTGCTCGTCCCTTTACCAGATGTAAGATACTAATATAAACTACTTACGTTTCCTCTTGTGTAAATTTGAAACTGACGATTATTTAATATATTCTTAAATTAACAGTGCGTCAGCATTTTATCATTCTACTGCACTTCATTATAAAATTAAGCTAAATGTTTTTAATAGAAAAGAAGAAAAAGAAAAAGATACTTGTAATGGATGAAATATTGGTATGAATGGAATTGTACATGAAAAATTGTTTTACAGTTTTAATATATTTCTCATCTTCCTAAAAATATGGTAATTATTCTTATTAAGATACCGTTGTCACCAGTCGTTTTACAGTCCTTAAAATCACGTTAGTTTAGGAATCTAAAAGACTATGACAGCTCGGTAAATTCGTGTCCTAATAATTTACAATATTTCCATTGCATTTCCAAATACGTCTTAAAATATAAATTTTATTTCGATTGCTCGTTAAAAACCAGGAATTAAATTAGACAAAGTAATTTCGAACAAACTTTCGTTCGATTCGTCGATGGAAAGAAAAAGTACAAAGGGGAACTGGGTAAAATCGAGCCTCGAGTATCGAACCGGAGAGACTGACGCTTCCGGTGCAACCCGCTGACCTTCCGCCACGCTTTTCGTGCGTTTTACACGGTCGACGCTCGACGAAACGTCAAAAATTAAGCGCCCCAACGCTGTACACGCGTTCTCTGCTCTAATCCTCGTGAAAGTTTTTCCCGCTTTGCTTTCTCGACGTTTTCAACTCGCAACGGGCGTTTATGATTTTTCCCCAAAGCTGTCCTAACACTGAGATTTACATTTACTAGTACTTAGGTTAATTTCCCCCACTTAAGCATTATCGTACCGGTAACGCGATTCCTTGGTTTACAGAAAATCTGCTCTTTTCTCTTCGAACGTGTAACAGTCTTCTTGAAATAATTTTTCAGAATAACAGAGAGAAAATTATTTAATGCGATAAATTATTCTATATTCTATACTACACGATTTTCTATATATCTGACATTTTATACTATACATGCAACAGTGTGCGTTTTCCATATCTCAAATTTTACGAAAAATTCAAAATGCAGATAAAAATTTCTCAAGTAGAAAGACGGTGTGATAGAAAAACCTGTGAAACAGTGACCTACTTGAACGTAAGAGAGCTAAAACTTCGAACACCGAGACGCCGTAAAATCGAGGAATAAGATAGGCAAAAAGGAGAAAGAACTACGGAGAACAGGACCAAAGAACGACAAGGGAATTAAGATCCTGAGGAATTTCAGAAGAACCGCCATTTTGCTGGATTTTCGCGGTTCCCGACGATGGCTGATCCTTCGTCGTACGGCGCCATCTATTCCGGGACGACGAGTAACGATACCCGGCCAAATAGAATTTTCGCAAAGTGCACGAAATGATCTCGCTAACCTTCTCTTTCCCCTCATTCTTCTTCGGCGCGGATATTAAGGTCACTCAGGAATATAAGAATCTCACAGAGAGAGGGAAAAGATAAAACGAAACGGAATAAAGGATTCTCATCTTGGGTCGCGTCTTATCGTTGATTATACTACTTTGCCCCGGAGTTTCATCGTCCCGCAGCCTTCCAGGGTTTCACGCGCTAAGAGAGCAAATAAACGAAATTCTGATAAACAATTTCGAAATATTTCACTCGGGTCCGCCTCGAACCGCGACCGCAAACCGCGTTTCCGCCAACTTGAAATTTAAACGGCCAGAGAAATCAAAAGATATTTAATATCAAACGAAATGAAACGTAATACTAATGGCGGAATAAAATGACGAAATCGTTTGGTGCTCAAGGGGCTGATTTTTATCGGCACTGACGGTGGGATCAATTATTGTGAGTTTGAAATTATATAAATGGCATTTTTATGTTTGAAATTATATAAAGAACTATTACCTTTAACCAATTTTTAATTGCATTCGTAAAATCTTTCGTATTACGTGATATTTGTCATCTCGAAATTACAGAAACTAATTAAACTCGCTACTTCTTTTCAAATTTTAATTATAAATGTTATAAAAAAAATGTTGCTCTTAACTAATTTCCTCCCTTCATCGAAGGAATTATATAATAGATACACAACAACTGAAAATACTCTTACTTTTTAAATTCCACTCCAATGTAAATGTGAGAAAAGCCTAAAAATCCTGAATTTGTAACATCTTCCTATTTTATGAACCCTTTTCTTTGAATTACGCCTTTTTAACTTTCTACGCTGTGAAATAGCGATCGCTGGGAAAAATTCTCTAGAATTTTCTGTATACGTTCCTCTTATACGTTCTTAAAAATTTCTCGGAATTCTCTGGTATCGAGTGAGGTTTTCTAATGTCTGAAGCGGAAATTCTCGTCTCTGGCCCGGAAGAAAAAGAAATTTCTATGCGAGGAGGAGGCACTCTTTCCCTGGCGGTAGCAGCTTATCGGTGATCGTCGCGGCTTAAAGGCGACGTTGAACGAAGCGCGCCCTGAGCTTCAACGCGATACCGGCGAGGACAGAAAGCGGCGACGCGCGTAGATACTGTCTGCTCGTACGACAGCGAACGCTCTCTCCGCGAAATTGGATCCTGGTCGTGGCGTAAGTTGCGGATAACGAGTGCTTGGATTTCGGGATTGGTGTATGTGGAATCGATAGTCGAACCGTGGAACCCACTCACTTCTCTACATTTCGCAACCAGATATTTTTCAATCAAATCCACTGGATTTTTCCGTATAGTAACGCGACGCGATATGTGGAACAATTTTGTGTAAGTTTTTTTTGTGCTCCTAATAGACATTTCGATTTACAAAGCATGCGACAACTTACAAAATGACAAAAATTATACCGTTATACTTCTTCAAACATTTTTAAACACATGTAAAGAATTTCAAGTTCTTCGAGTTACGATTGTCTACAAAATTTGTATCCAATAAGTCAATGAAAAATGTTGCCTCCAAATGGACAACTTCGAAAATAGTTCTCATTGCTTGACGGTAAAATATCACTATCAAATAAAGATCACTATCAAATAAAATAATCACTATCACCGTCAAACGTCTTCAAACTTCAGTCAATCCTCTTCAGCTCTTAATAAACCTTCAGTAAACCCAAATTACTCGTTTCCTGACGATAAAATATTAAAAGAATTTCGCGTTAAGATACAATACATCCTCAAACATTTTCAAATCTCATCCAACTTGAACTCCTAATAAACCTCCCCAGAGATACATCTCGTTACCTGACAGCAAAACATCCATCATAATATCGTGATACACACGAGTCCTTGGATCATCCCCTCCCAGTTAACCCGGAACCCTTCCGCCGCGGAATTTCGCCGGAGAAACGTTTTATACTGTGCTGTCGGTTGGCACGTCGCCTGGAGCGCTTTGTCGGAGGGTCCAGCCAACGAAGGGTGCAGTTAATTAATAAAAGCTCGGTGGCAGAGGATCGGGGGTGGTGTCGGGGGCTGACGCGGATAAAGGGACGCGAAATACGATCCGTGCATCGCTTCATATCGACGGCCGCCTGTCGATACCTAGCCAAACGTTCGTACACGCGCATACACACACACACACACACACACACACACGAGGCAGACTATATCTCACTTGCAATTCAAACGAGAGAGAGACTCACGTGTCCTGAATGAGGAACTTGTCGTCTTTGGTCTCGATGCAGCGGCCCTTGCTGGTCATCATGGACCCGTTCACAGTCACCAGCCCCTCGATCCCCGATTGAAACCAATGGCCGTTCCACTGCGCCGGAAACTCGCAACCTGCAACACACACATGCCGAAATATACACACCTGGTCGGGGGAGTTTTACATTTTTTTCATATGGCCGACAGTCGATAAATAAAAGCGCGGGATATAATCTGGCCTCGAGAATATGCAAACAGGAGGAAGAGATGGAAGAAGAGATGAAAGGACAGACTGTTACAGAGTGATAGGGTCTTCTGTGAGAGTGATTCGGAAGGTGGTTAAATATTGCGGGGTTTGGCTGCTTCTTTTTCTTCGTTTTTGTCGGCCAGTTTTCGTTTGCGTGTGGTATACAAGATCAGTTAGGTCATTGGGTTATCACTGTCACTACAACCGTCGATTTTTATGCATTTGTGAAAAATTGGAAGATGCGGAAATATGTAGAATTCAGATAATACGCAAAACTAGTCAGTGAAAGAAATTCCTGTTTAGGTTTCATTTCTTTCACGATATTTCTAAAAGAATGAATCGCATAAATTTTTCTTATTTGAGAAATAAGCGTTGTCTGCTTGTTATGGTATGTTATGAGCATATGTATGAGAAGTTTCGTTTTGTCCAGTTTCGATCCTTGAATTTTTATGTCCTAATATCGTTTTCATCTCAACGCAGGAAAACACTTTTAACGTTTGAGGAAAAAATTTTCGTGTGTACAACTACTACTAAAGTAAGTGTATCAATGAGAACTAACGTGGCAATCGTGGACTGACATTAAGATCAGAAAAAGGTATACATATATGATATTTTTTTCCTGTGATCCTCAAACGATATTTTCAAATCCTCGAGAATGGACGACGTTCAATCTGTGACTTCGAATTTCATTACAATATAATATTTCGCGGTGCGTTTATCAACAATAAAACATAATATCCAAACGTAATGAAGTCGATTGTTCGTTCACGGGCTATTATACGGAGAATTAATACGGAATACGGTGAAACAAAGAGTTAATGCAACGAAATATTCTACACCATCCAATTTTTTTATTGTGTGTTATGCTATTTGCATTTCTAAGTAATGAGGTAAATATTTAAATACTGTAAAATGAATCTCTTCCAGCCATTCGCGGTTAATAAATTAATTGCCATTATTAATGTGCTGCCATAGAAAAAGCAAGAATAATAATTATTCTGAATATCTGCATATAATACATAATTGCATGTACTTTTCATATGCAGGAATAATTTAATAATATAAAATAATGTATACCGTGAGAAAATATTTCTTTTCTTATTTTTACGATAAACCAACTATAAGAAGATTATTATGTCTCACTGTATGTAGCTACGATAATTTAGAAATAAAATCCCAATAATTCAATATCTCGCAAATCTTTTAATTGAAACACGTCTTGCAAAGAACAAACAAGTGTCCATGTAGTTTTTCATATTACATAAATATCAATTGGATAAATAATCCACGCTATAGCCTTCATTAGGAGTCACGAAACGAAAATTATTAAAACGGAAGTCGTTACATCCTCCTGCCCTCGTCGACAGTACGAGGAATTATCCTTACCTCGCGGTGTCCTTTTAAGCTGGCTGCCGCCGAAAGGACCAGCGGAACGGTAATTAATTAGTAATTATATCAGAACGGAGGAAAAGCGGGCGCAGCGTCGAAACTCACCTCGATAACTTTGCTTTCTGACCTAACTCTAATTTCTGCTAATTATATCGTGGCCGTGTCTGCTTGCCTTCTCGCGACTTTCACCACTACCACGAGGACTATCGGGCGTGACAGCGGTAGTTTTACAGGGTTGGTTAGGTTAGTTACCTCTGCAGACTATCGTTTCCTTCTATTTCTTTTATGTGCTTTCTTTTAGGAGGGAACTGGAGTGCGATGGGGAGGGATCTTTATTCGTGGGTTGAAGTTGAAAGAGATTAGGGGTGAAACAGAAGGTTGTTTCGGGGGATTTTTATGGCGTGGATTGATCGGTTGCTACAGGATTAGGAATTGTTTATTGGATTTTGATTATCACGCTGCGTTTTGTTTTCGCGTTTAGGAAATTTTCTCGAATTATGTTAAAAGCAAATTCTGTTCAAGACTATTTGTATGGTGATTTCTGGCAGGTTATTGAATAACAATGATCGAAGCAATGCGGAAGAAATAATGTAAAGTTCGTGGAACAATAGTGTAGGAATTGGGAAATGTTTATTGGATTCCAATTATTTGTACGATTCATTAATATGCCTATTATACTACATTAATTTTCTTTCAACAATTTTGGCAACCTTCTTCGTACTTCTGTGTCGACTTTGTTCAACGTTTAAGGACTAACCGAAAATATTATTCATAACCCCAAGAAGATTAATAGCTAGTTCTATATATAGTATATACCGCCCTATGAAATTCAGATTTCAGAAAAACACGATTTCCATTTAACCTGGAAAAACCTTTCCTATATCTCAACGTTCTACAAAAACCAGTTCAATCATCGAAAAATCAGCCTTGCCGAAAAAGTGCCATTCACTCAATCTCCACCTCGAAGACAGTTCGAACGTCGAAAGAAACGACTCGAAAAAAGGCATAAAAACCTAGCGACATCGGAAGGGAGGGATAGCCGCGGAGATGCTCTCAAGAAAATACACGTCGTAAGAGCAGCGACGTTATAAAGCAATGACGATAATGGCCGTGGAAAGCGCGGCACGGTTCGCTGAACGCGAAAACCAAACCTTCCTCCTCATTCTGGGCGAGACGCATCTCCTAGTACATTTAAACAATTGCAGCGAATTTTCAGGCTGGTCATGGTCAATGAGTATCTAGAAGAATAAGAAATTCGCAAAGTATAACACGATTACCATGTTTCTATCGACATTAAACTAACCTAACCTCACTCTGCAATTTCTATGTTAAACGTCTATTTTCTCATATCGTACTGGAAGAATCCAATCTCTTAAATCAGCTCTTTCAACTCTATATCGTCACTCAGAATAAAAACTGGGTAAAGAAGAAAGACGTTTATGGATGTAATTGAACGTAACCTCGCTTTTCAACCTTAACTGGACTTCCATCTATATTTATGCGTGTGCATCGTCTATGCGGTCTATACATTTTTGCAAATGGTTCCCCATAAATGCGTAAAAATTCCCACAAATGTATAAAAACCCGTAATATAATTGTAACAAATTTCAGACAATTATACAGAATTACTGGGCATAAACAGGATTTTCGCAAACCTTGAAAGACAGAATGACCGAAATCAGTAGTTTCTAGCAAGAACAAAGATAATCCCATTGGAACATTCTCAGAATATTTCGGACATCTCGTTTGGCGACTGTCTTGTAAAAATGGAGAATCTCCTTAAGGAGATCGGATTATCCGGCAATCGATACCGTTTCCACAGTCGTGTTGTCTACTTGTAGCGAAGGATTACAAGTTGAAGACGTGGCGATTAAACATTGCTTTGTCCGTGCCGTGTTATTTTGCATTTAATAAGTCCGAGTGTTTCGAAATCCTGCCAGCCGGATGGAATCTCCTCACGATTTCTCGAAACGTAATCCAACCTTTTCCTTTTCTCTCTTGTCTGCCTTTGTGTTTCTCTGTTTCCGTCTACGCGTTTTTCTTAGCGCGATTACTTCGAGGTTATTGCACCAGTCGGAACACCGGGAATGTAGTTCTCGAATGGTGGTAAGCGTGCATCAAGACGATTCAAGGAATGGAGGTTTTGGACTGGTTCTGTGGTCTGTTCTGAGTTCTGCGATAGCTGGGACGAGGAAATATGGGGATGGGTGAAATTGTTCGGCCTCGGATGAATTTTTAGAGATGCCGAAGCGTCGTTTGATGCTTTCGCAAGTTGCAAGGCGATTAGGATAGATATATCTGGGCTGGGATGTTGAGGTTAGGACGCCGAGAGAAATGAATTTACTAAAACGATGGTCAGGTATTTTTGTAAAGCGAAAAATGGTTAAATATATAATACAATACCAAATTGTCTCTCTAAAAGTAAAGACAAAATGTCGAATAAAAGAGAACCATACGATTAATGAAACTTGGATTCCCTTTACCCCCCCCACTTTAGATTCATTCTACGAAATGGTGTTCGGGAAACTCATCCTACAACAGAGCTGCTTTAATCCTCTCTTATTTCCCCATAATTGTTTGCCCGTGGTGCGTTCTTTATGGCGAGGATCACGACACGCGCGTTGACAGTGCGTGTTTCGTAGTTTTTAAAACGAATTGCTCCCCGTTGAACAGATGTACCGAGTGTCCTGTAATTGCCAGACCCAGAGGGCTCGTAAAGTCGTAGGCGGTGCATGCGACCCAATGTTTTGCGTCGAGAAGTTAGGTTAGGACATTCCTGGAAGATGTTACGAGCTGCTTGTTAATTTTCGGCACGTGATACGATCGTCTTTTTCGCAGAAATTGACCCCCTCTGAATAGAGTTTAATGAAAGGGTATTCGTTGATTTCCTGATCAGCGTAAAGCACAATGCCTACGAGTCTCGAAACAGGTAATTGGAAGGGATAATATTTTACGCTCCTTTTAATTTTAATCGAGGGTTAATGATTCTAGGGTTTTGAAATTTTTTATTATACTCGCGTACAAAAGTTCCTTTAAGAAAATTTATACGCTAATATAACTACCAAACACCATCCAGATCCCATCAAAATCTGTTCAGAATCCGCAAAAAACTACCACAGTGAATGCACAGGGAATTTATTTTACCGATCCAACGGCAATCTTCCACTAGTCTAACTTTCTTCATATTAAAACACAGTGGAGTCTGGTGCAGCCCGTAAATCACTGCTGGAAAGCATGGAGAAGGTTGCCGGAGCATGTGGCAGCGAGTCGCCAGACGAATCAATCGCTCGTCAGAGGGCTTAAAAAATAGATTATCGAAGGTGGTCCAGTCTGGAAATTACCGGAACTCCGGCAAACGATTGGAAACTCTACCGACCAACGATTTCCAGATTAGGGCTCCATTTACGCGGCAGGTTAATTCGATTTTTATGTAGCGAGACCGTAGAAGCGTCTCCGCGCGGGGGTGGATGATCGAGGTTTCAGCCCGGGGAATAACTTGATTAAAATAATCTATCACCCTGGCGGGTGACAAGGGTGATTGGCTATCCGAGTTAAATATGATGGAGCGGCCACTTTTCCATACACGTACACATCGACACCGTACAATCGGAGACCTGGTGACCACCCCTTTCCCTGGTCTCGCGCTATCTTCCTCTATCGTGTCGTCTCTCAGTATCGACAGAGGCAAATTGATTGGTAATATGTGGCCACTGGCCGTCCGCCTATCTCCGTGACATTTACCAACGGAAATGCCTCGTTTTTCCGATATCCGAACCCGAAAGAGCCGTTGAAAGGGCTTTTACTGGAGGAAATGAATATTACACCGGTGTAGCTGGCGTAACTGGCCAACGGGAACCCGGGTTCTGATATTACAGTCGCCCCGCTGCAACGAGAGACTAGCGGCAGTCAACAGCTCCGGCCTCTAGATCAACCTGAACGTATGAGATTCGAGATCTGGAGAGACGCGTGTTTCCCTGCGATATCGTTGCGAGGCTATGGCCCGTTTGATCTGTAATCGACACTGGTTTCCTTGGAAATTCTGCTTCGATAGGTTGATTCATTCAGAGTATTTTTTAAAAATAGAGTCGAAGAGTAAAAGCAACGATGGTTGGACGAAGGATGGCAACAGTAAGTGGATGTGACTGGATCGTTTTGCCGAATTTACATGATGAGAGGTTAAGAGAGAATGAGATCAGAGGGGGAATCATGAATTATTTTAGAGATGTCTGGTATTTTCTTAACGGAGATGATACGATTCGTTCGATGAACAATGCGCAGAATTATTAACGAGGATGATGCGATATGACAAACAATACGAATATTATCCGGCTCATCATGAATGGATTACTCTGTTAAAGTCACATCATAAGAAGTTATTAGAGGCATCAAGGGGAATATGATGAATTACTTTATACGCGTGTATGTCACTGTCGCGGCAAACGAGCGGCACGATATTCGCCGTGTAACGTGAACCACGTGGTCAGTTAGCCGGAAGCATACAGCCCGATCGATTCTGAACGATAGACGGGCGCGTTAAGAGGGTCGAGCCCCCAACATTGTCACGAGCATCTCAACGGGGATGATTGGCACGTTCATCTTTGATACGTCGGCCCGTCGATCGAATTCAGACACGCCACCTAATTCCTATATATCTGTATCCGACGCTGTCACTCATACTGTTTTCCACGTTCTGTGGATCTGTCGCGCTGCCGCGCGCTCCAAGCCTCCACCGGTGAACTCTGAACTGCACTTGGTCCGCGCAACTCACAATTAGCTAATGATCCCGGCCCTTGCACCATTCGTCACTCTCGAAAGCGCGTGTTTTCAGATTCACGGCAGACCCTTTTTCGCGATGGAGGAATTGCCTCGCCTGGTTCTCTCTCTTCAGTTTTTTCTTTCCTCCCCCTTTTTACCGTCGATAGAATACGTCAGGGTGGAATATAGGTCGCGCGAGAAGCCGTGTTTCGGTTTCAACCATGGAACCAAGTGGTCCGTGGCGTCGTGTTTTAATTTGGCAGAATTTTTTGTCTACCTCTGCACTTGAGTTTCTTTCGGCAATAGTCTAACGCTTCGATACGCGGCTGCCTCTTTCTCGGTATTTCGCTGATTCAAAGAAGATCTTTGCTTTCGTCGATTGCGGACAGCTCTTCAATTTTTTAAATACGCGTGTAACACCTTGTGGTCGTCTGTTGATTCAAAAATCGATTCGATCCGTTTCCTTCCTCTTTCATTCGTTGTATTTTACATTCTTAAGAATCACAAGCGATAGAAATATTTTGTAACTTTGATTTTTAATTTGACGGAATTTTTTAATTCCTGTTTTTGTAGTTTTTTTCAATAATATCTGCACCTGTCGATGTGTGTTTTGAAGGAAATTTCAGGGCAATAAATGCTTGCTGCTGCATTTTTTCTTCCTTTTATTCTCCAAATCATCGTGTTATATTTTACTCTAGAAATGACTTAGTTATATATTTCATTCGAGTTATTTGCTGGAAAGGGCGGATATACGTAAGCTAATGAAAATTGCTGTTTCAACTTCGTTTAAACCTGTTTTAAACCTTTTAACGTCCGGGTCTAAAACTGCAGTATAAAATAGTTAAATTAGAAGACCGCTTGTTTAACGGTTCAAACTTTGTTTAACTCGAAACCCACTTTCTTTCATTATCCATATTCTTTACGTTTCTCCAAATATTTAAACATCATTTTCGTGTATAATTTAACAGAAGGGGAGGAAGAACACCGTCATCCAAGTAATTATTTCACGTTTTCAAAGCCCCAAAGAATTTCATTAAAACGTTGATTCATTATAGCTCGATATATGGTATCGCCCCAATAACGGACGTTGATAACACAGAAAAATTAAAAACGAGTTCAAATATTCGTTCCACCTCCTGTATCAATTTCACCAAAAAGTGGAACATTCATTACGTATCTGTAATTCGTACTAACGAACAATAAAATCCTTTTATTTATCGCAACGGGCATATACAGAATCGAAGCTAACCTAACAGTACAAAACACTTTTCCATCGTTCTATGATTTAACGTAGGATTTTTATTTGTTTAGAATATTTTAGAATATTTGAAAAAATATTGTGCAAGTTTGTCAGAATGCGATGTATGATTCAAAAACATTTTCAAATAAACAATTTATGAAACAAACAGGGAGACAAAATAAAAATTATTTGGCAAGTCTTTTCAGAGATTTACAACATTGCTGTATTTTCCATTAACTTACATTTTATTCTTCTTGTCCCTCTAAAATTCTTCTAAAACGCAGAAAACTTTCGCTCAATCCACAAACTATCTCTTCCCCCATATCCATACCACCAAATCGAAAGAAGACGCGATCACAGTGCGTATAATTCATTGGAAAAGAAAACCATACGTTCGTCAACGCAACGACCATGGAACACGCCCATGGAAAAAAGGGGAAAAGGGAAAAAAGCAGGCCGATCGGCGTGTTTACAAAGTAATTACATAGCCATCGGCACACACCGTTCAACAGACGCGCAAACAGCCCCAAATGGATTTTCCATGGGTGCAAAAACGCGAGGCAAAAATCCCGCATCCGCTTCGAATCGCGCGTTCAACTATTTAATCTGTACACACGATACGACCTAGAAAAAGCCAACGCAGCTTTCAAACTCGAAACCGAGGAACTATGTATCGATTTGGGAAAATAAGGCACCCTGGAGTTTCTCCCCATCGAATTAGAGCAACGTACAAAAATTTCACTTTTCACGTTTGTCAACGTATACAGAGACTTTGTAGTTGCCCAAAGCTCGGTACGCTGTTCAGCGATCCAAAAATTGTCGTTTTCCACGATTTTCGAACGAAACATCTTCTTCCTAGCCTTTTGGCGATTTCAAAATTTTTGTTCAGAAAAATATGTTCTCTCCACTTTTAGCTATTTCATACCAGGATATTCCACTTTAATAGTAAAGCGACAAAGAACTAAAGAACATGAAGAAATATATATTTGTCACATCTTCTCTTCGATCTACTTGTCTATTGGTCCTATGAAATCAATTTTATCGTGTCATAGTAATAAATTAATAATGCAGAATATAATGTTATTTTTTATTTGTGACTTTGTGATTACGATAAATTACGTCCTATCAGGAACCAGCAAGTGTTTTACTTTACTTTCGTGCAACGATGTATGTAAGGGAGGGAAGTTTTTCGTTTACAGAGAAACTGAAGTCTGGCATTTTCTAAATTGAGATAGAGAAGCGCCGTGACGATTTCGTAGCGTTCCTTCTTCGTTTCTTCGCGTCTCGTACTCGCTGAGCGAAACTCACCCCTCGCGAGATGCTTTCTTCCCTATTCCGGTACTCCACGCGCTACCGATCCGATTTCTTTCGTCGGAAATTAAATACACAGCCGAGCATCCCTTCTCTGGTAACCACACCCTGCTACTTGTTGAGGCTGCGTCTAAGAAATGTTTATTTCGTCGGATGGAATACGTGGCGAGCCACGATTCATGCACAAGGTCTACTTTCGAATGAAAATATTTTAGTCGATTTCAGTCCAATAACAATAGAAAAATTGTGATAAATTGTACGAGTCTGCTTATATTCTATGTCAGAAAACAAATTTTCCACTAAATTCATAAAAATGCAAAGATAAAAACCACATAAATCGTGCAGATTCTATAGATCATCCAAAAATCTCTTTGTAAAAGCAAACATAATGCAATTTACGAATATATTTAGCGAAAGATCAATATAGACAGAAAGATCAGGAATAGATATCCTAAATATGTAAAAAGTGACTCGCAGCACATTTTAGCGCAGCGTATTGAAGATTCTGTTGTACTGTTATTGAAGATTCGTGAAAATATCGTCATTTTAAAATGGGAAACTATTTTCGTAAATATTAGAAACCATATTGCCTCTCTGCTTACTAATTTCTTTTTGATTCAAAGCAAAGTCGAGGATTAATATCCCAAGACTCTTTCAGACTTCACTCCTCCCATCGAGTCTCTTATTTGAATATAGACGAGGGTTAATTTTCCTGTCTTTCCATTGAAACAAGTCATTTTAGTAAACGAGATTATAACAGTGCAATTACTCGGGCCAAGCCTTTCCTAACAATAAGAAAAGGATCTTCAAAAACTTCAAATTCGATTCCAAACCTGATTCGACGAAGAGAACTATTTTACAGGAACCAGCAATTATCGAGCCATCAGGCTCGAAACAACGCCGCGACACTAATTAAAACGCCAAAAGGAAGGCCACGCTTTGACAAACAACGTACCCAACCCCCTTTCAGGTTCATTAAACGTTCCGCCATTTAGCAGCAATGCCGAGGAATTTATTAGACCAGCCAGCCTCGATCGTCTGGCTCGATGGAAAAACGAGAACGGCTAATTATTTGCCCTCCCTTGGCCCCTTGTCGATCGTGTCACGCACAAACCACCCCCTAGACCCTTCACCATTTCTCTGTTCACCAACTCACGCGCGAATTTTGCGGAAATAATAAGGCTTCGGGCGATTTTCCTTTGCCACATTCTATTCTCTTTGTATTCTCCTTTTTATTTTATTCTCCGACAAAACAAAAAACGAGACAAAGGGCCGCAATTTTCCACCGATCGATATTTAACATTTGTCGTTTTTGATACTCAAAATTAATAACCACGACGTAAATTAAGTTCTAATTTATCTCAATAGTATCCGACATTGTATTTTATTTAAGTTTCATTTAAAACGAAAGAAACAAGTTCCATTTACGGAGAATTCCAAGTTTTATTGTTCGTTAAACGTAAGTAAGTTTCTATATTAATATGGAAAAGTTGCCATTTCATTTCGGAGATATATAAGCTTCTACATCAATATAGTAAAGTTTCTGTTTCCCTTCAAATATATACACTCTATATTGATATAGAAAAGTTCCTGTTTCGTTTCAATTACACACCCTATCGAAACTTTAGTCACTAAGTGCTCCATAGAAGCCAGAAATTAAAAAAAAAAGACGGACAAATTTTCTCTAGCCGTTTTATTTCCCAAAAAGACACGATGGATCGTCAAGGAGAGGGGGTGGCTCGGGGTGGGCGTTTTCAATATCTGCTGTATTTCCGGCAGCATCGTTTCCACCCCTCTGGATATCTGGCAGGGGTAACATTGTACGCACCCCGTCACTACATTTTAATATTTCGGCATTCAATGATACCCCCTCGTCCGTTACTCGCGACCCACCCCCTTCGCTAAAACGCACGCAGATGTGCTCAACTTGTATGAAGAGTTTAAATGTGATATGTGGTGAATTTCAAGGGAACTAATTGGGTCTCTTAATGGTGGAGGTTTGTGGGAGGGGGTGATTGAATCATCAAGTGGGAAAGTGTATGTGATTTTAGGGGTGAAAAATGTGTGTCTGGGGGAGGATATTGATGGATGGCGTGCTGTATACTTTTTCCTTTTATTTTAAAACAGGAACATAGGTATTGGACAGATTATACGCCACTGAGTTAATTAAGGTAGACAAAGTTGAACTTACTGAATGGTTCATGGAAATTTTAATGCATAATTGGTATTATTATTAGTGGCATTTCGTCTAATATGATGTTAAAGATATTGTTTCATCTATTCTTTATATTATATTTTTATTATAATATATAACAAACGATAATAGTAACATTACCCTTACAAAAAAAGGATAATAAAACGAATTCGAGGAAGGATTTATCAAATCCATTGGACAAAAAGAAAGTCTGTGAAGTTATCTTTTAAAGTAACAGAGGTGAACGATTTCGTAGGGCGCAGAGGGTCGTGAGGGATTCAAGCGACGTTGTAACAGCACGATAATCGCATTGCTGATTAATTCGTGGACGGTTTTGGATATGCCTGCTTCGATACGAATCACAATGGATTGTATCAAAGGGAATTATCAAAGAGACGAAACGAGCCTGCAGAGCGAAATTAATTCCCCGGACTAACCTTTATTTACAGAAACCGGAAGATGATGGGACGCCATTAGAGAAACCACGAGGTTACAATGCAAAAACGATATTACTGAAATTTCGACTAGACTATTGATATTTTTTATGAGTTTTCCATTAATAATTCTACAGAATTTTCGTATGCTTTTCTCTTTCTGTGAAATGTAGCAATTTATATGAGTCGTACTTTAAGCGAAAATACGAATGTTCGCAGTATAACCTCTTTAAACGATGAAAAAGAATCGTTATTGCAATCTCGATCACTTAACGGATCAATTAAAAGAGCACGTTGCTCGTCATTAACATAATTAGCGGCAATTAATGCGCGTAATGGCAGAAGGAAGGTGGAAAAAAAATAAAAGCAGAATGGAAATTTCATTGCTGTATCGCGCGATCGTTCCTCCAAGTAATCACTTTACCTTCTATTCAATTTCGTTCTAGTAATTCCAAATAACACGCTCGAAAATTATACGACGACTATCACGTTCAAAGAATCTATACTAGACTATAGCCTAACAATACACAGTTCGTGTAAGCATTAAACGCTTCAATTTTTCAACATTTAAAATATATTAATATTCGTCCTTCTTGTGCATTGTGTCAACAGATTCGTCACTTTATAAAATCTGCATAAGAACCAAAATATGCAAATGATTATTTTCGTGTCAAGTGTGGACAATTAATTTCGCCTGTCCATCGTTCATCGAACATCTGTCATCCAAGAATTCTGAGCAAAGTTTGAGCCTCACTGGCGGTCGTTATATAAAATTGTCGAGCGAACACGGGGAATTCGGAAAGGGAAAGGAAGCAAGCTAACCCGGGCCAGCCCAGCCTCTCTCTTTATAATGCACCCCTCTCCCATAACTGTATATTTCACGGATTCACCGACTAACGCGGCCAGAGAATCCCAGCACAGGCGTATTCAAATGCTTCCACTCCCTCGAATTGTGCGTTGAAACGTGAATTATACGCGCCTCGTGTGATACTTCGACGGGATTTCCTGCGGATTCCGCGCGAGACTTCCCCATAAACGCGTGCCCCTTGCTTGCCACCCGACTAGCAATATCGTTCTTTCGATGGAGAAGCATTTTTTAGCTGGACCTGTTGGGCTTTCGAGTCGAGATTTTGTCCGATGGCTCCATAATATTACGAGCTTTTACGATACGACGTCACGGCGCTGTGTATTTTGGGGACTTTTATGAATTTGAGGTTAGGATCATAAGGAAATTTAGGGGATTGGGAAAATTCAAATACGATTTAATCTCCACCTACACCCAAAACTTCTATCGCGACTTTCAGCATCCCAGAAAAAGAAACATCAAAAAGAGACCCAATCGAACCGAATATCAATAACGTTCCCTCAAAGGAAAAGCTCTCGACCATGTTTGTACTATAAAGTGATCCTCAAATGCCTATTTAGAGGTCATCAACGCACTCCAGATCCATGACGAATTATCTCAACTTACCCTTCGCTTACACCTAAACCTTTGTTACCACTTTCAACCACAAAAGAAAAAAAACACGAAAAGACAGATCCAACGAAAGGCAATATTAATAGTTGTGCCTGCAAAGAGAAGTCTCGACCAATCTCCCACCACGAAGCAATGCTCAAACAGTTGGAGAAAGTCTAAACCAGCCAACAGGCACCTTGGTCAAACAAAACCACACAGAATAGGAGAATCGACATAGGTCGTCCAAACATGGTGGAACGTGATATTCCTCGACGAGGCTTGGAAATCCATCGGCAACTTTCATTAAGCCTCGCGTATTAGCGCCTCGCCACGGGGCAGGGTCGTGGTTATAAATAACAATAAGGGCCCGTGCGGACGGCAAACATCGTAAAACCTTTGGTAAACACAGGGGTGGCTTCGGTCCTGGGAGGAATAAGTTCAGACGTTCAGACCAAGGGGGTGGCGACGCGCCATGAGACCACAGAGTCTGGGATATCGCTTCGTGGCCGGAATACACCGAGCTGGAACAGCGTGCACATGTTGAAATACGAATTGGGAAGCGTGCTTCGTCGCGACTCGCCGGGATATTCCGCGATTTAGGAGGGGGCCAAATATACGCTGGTTGCATGGCACGGCTGCTTTATGGGGAAACTCCAGGGAAAATGGGTTTGCGCCGGTAGCTGCCGGCGACTCGTGTCAATGGGAGATTGAGATTGATGATTCCGCTGTTTATAATTGACGCTGTGTACTTTACGGCAGGGATAGACAGAAACTAGGTGGCCTGCACCTACGGAAGCTAGGAGTTTATTTTGTGGTGCTGAATATTATGGTTAGAGCAAAATCTGCTTGTTCTCTGACGACCTACTA
Source organism: Bombus huntii (assembly GCF_024542735.1). NCBI lineage: Eukaryota > Metazoa > Arthropoda > Insecta > Hymenoptera > Apidae > Bombus > Bombus huntii. The sequence goes on along the minus strand of NC_066253.1, from coordinate 1,133,870 downwards.
GGCAAAATTTGGTAAGGGAGGACATTTGGACAGACTTTTCAGGAATTCTTATTTTGGTTACAAGGGATCTCGAATATCTGATTTTAAAATTCCATTAAATGTTAGTGACGACTGACAGAACATTCACTTTCAGTCTGAAACTCGACCGAAGTATCCTAACTTCGTCAGTCCTCATCCTCGCTAGACCCGTCCAAACAACACATCCTCTTGTCTTTCAATCCAAGTTTCACGAAGATCCACGAAGGTTTCATAACATGTTCCGAGTTATACCGCTGTTTAAAATTATTAAAATCGTAAGAGAAGCTAGGGAACAACCCTGGTCCATCATAAACGAGACCAAGACACAGGCAATAACCTGGCCAGCCGAGCTCTTCCAGTTTTTTACGACATCGTGGATCGTAACAGAGGACCGGGGGAGTAGTGACAGGATCAAGTACGTCGCAGGGAAACTCGGCACTCGAATACTGAAATATACACGGCTATTATTATTATATATATATAGCAATATCTTTGTATCTTTCGCTTTGTAGAAAAAGAGATGATACAATTTATCATTTAATATAATTTATGTTTTATATATATATATATATATATATATATATATATATATATATATATATATATATATATACACAGATATGGTCTAGCGATCGAGTCAAGTTACCTTTATGTATATAAATAACAATATATATAAATCACGTTCCGTCAAAAATAGGCTGGTGTTCACTGTTGAGAATTAACTTGATCCCATCGCTAGACCAGGCTATTTTTACGATTGAACGTTTCATCGGATCACGAGGATCGCCATGGAGAGCCTGTTTACGATGCACGCAACGCAACGACCAGAAGAGTATCGACTGTTCCGCTAATTTATGTGCAGGCTGTGCATACGCGCGCATGTTTACACTAGTTCCGCGGCACTCACCGGCTAGATGCCGGAAACACTGACGGGATTATCGATTAGGCACTGGTGAATATGAGTAGCGCCCTGTTCAAGCGACAATCGAGCCATCCCGTGTCCCGGAAGCCGATGAAAAGTCGAAACCTAGCCGATGCTCACTCGTGATAACGTAAACTCTCCATTATTAACAGATTATTTGCCGAGATACGGGGTTAGATTGTTGATCGAACACGAGTTTCAGGAGTTTATTAAGGGGGGATTAGTGTTTCTGATCGGTGCTTTCATCAGAAAGTCGTTAGTTAGTTGTTTAATAGCACCTAGTAGCTAGGGTAGCAGTAGCTAGTGCTTAATAATTGCCACTGATTTCGAATATATGATCGTCAAACGCGAAGCAAAGTATAGGTTATTGAGGATCTGTTATAAAATTCAAGGATAGAATGATTTACTATTGTTAACATTACAATGTGCTTTCGTAATTTTCGTAAATTTCACGAAGGATGAAGTTTCTACTAGTAGTAGTAGCTTTGTAATTTTTAATATTGCAATGTGATTTTGTAATTTTTGGGAATATCGACAGGAACAGGATTGGATAATCGATCTTCGAATCAAACAGCAATCGCCTAATAATTTATCAGAACTTATCTAGGCTAACAGTAATTAATACTTAATTGATATGTTATGATTTAGGCAATGCCATTAATGCGGCTTATAGTAATTACTCTGACATAATTATGTTAATAATTAGACGACATGAACCATGAATTATTGCAAACGAAGAAAATGTACTATTGCTCGTAACCAGACTGCCAATGCTCGTGCAAATTTCTAGGTGAAAATTTTTATCATTCATTGAACGTTATAAGGAACACTATACTTTGAATGTTTTATATATTCTCCCACATGTGCATTCTCGCTTTAAATGTCTCACAAATGCATTAACATCTGCAGTCCATTAGGAAACTATAATTTTAAAGAAAATTCTACAGGTCTCCGCTTTTGGCAAATTTGTAGATGAGAAAATTGGCCAGGAAAAAGAAATTTCAAGTCTTGGCGGTACTCGTTGAAGATTAATACATCAAAGAACAGAAAATAGAGTTGGCAGAACTAATTCAAAAGTTTCGAAAAATGCGATGAAGACACGGCTTGAAACGTGGTAACACCTTCGACAAGTTCTCCTAATCCTTTGGAGCAGCACGCACGCAAGTTGCCTCGGCTCGGTCGTGGCACGAAATCGGATAATTTCGCGTCTGTTTCTGCGGCAACAACGGCGGCAACTTGTTCGAAGCGTGTCAGACGCGTATCCCAGGATGGCAAAGTAGAATAGTGGTTTTGCTTTTGTTTAAAAATAAATCGGCTTTTCGCGTTCGCGAGCCGCATAAATTTTGGTCTCTTTTGAAAATTAACGTTTAACGATACCATGGAATATTTCACGAAGACTAGTGTACCCCAGAAAAGCTACGGAGATCATAGTCCGGTTGACGGAATTGGAATTTGAGCGATGTTCCAAAACGACGATCATTTTTTAAATTCCAGTTCATAGAATCGATAAAACGAATTATATTAGATGATTTTCCTAATTCTATTGATTTCTTAAATCATAGAACATTATTCGAGTCTCGTTTTCGTTCTTGTACTTATATAAAAACTAAAGTATTTATTCCGCGAATTATTTCGAAGGAATTTTTTAACGATTTTTAAATATGCAAACAATTTGTTTTCTTTCTCTAATAAATTTCCCCTTATACTCTACGTATAATAAATAAAATAATAAAAATATAATGCATAATCCGGGAACAACAGGACACGTAATGTCCGTGAATTAAAATTATAGTTTCGAATTCCATGTAACACGCATCAACTGTCCTAACTAAATTACGATCGTATTTAATTTTCACTGTTTCGTCTAATAATATAAACTATGGGTTTCTGGGAAATAGCCCAGGATCAAAGCGTTCGCGTTATTATAATATAATTAATTCACGGACAAGCAAACACGTAGAAAACTTCGAATTGAAAATTCACAATCGAATAAACCAAGGCAAACAATTTGTTGTTTGTTACAAAGAACGATCGTGAATAGACAAAGTAGTCACTGAGGCGTTAATTTGCCTGAATTAGAGTCCCTATCTTGTTATAGTGCGTTTGCTATCCCTTTATTAAGGGGTGCAAAGGCGCGTCCTGCCGCAACATCCACTTGGTTAATTTGGTTAAGCCAAGTTCACTGTTCGTACGCGGTCGACATTTATAATATTCACTTTATGGTTGTGCGTTCGCGAAGTTCTTGCACGTGTTATCGCGACGGGAATACCGAATGATTCCTCGCTCGGCTGCCATTTTGAATTCTCCAAATGCAATTTCAACAGTGCACCGTTCGACGTCTAACAAAAGTGCTTCGTAGAAAATTCGGAAAAATCACAAAAGTGTTTGAACAGTGAATTATTCGTTGTATTAATAAATGTCAATATTCAGCTGGTCTATATCGGCTCACGTTTTAGATACAGCACGTGCAAACATTTCCAAATTTAATTCTTTATGCTCTTCGCTTCGGTCAAAGTCCATGAAAAACACCTCAAAGATCATTTACATTGTGAAAGTATAAAATTGCGGTTTAATTTCAGTAACCTGACGATGCAAAATTATTATAGCCGAAATACATTGATTAAAATGTGAATTTTTAATCTTAATAAATTGAGAACACAAAATTGTTATTAAACGCAGCAATCGAGACAATTGCCAGTTTCAACGATCCAATTACAAATTCTTTCATAAGTTTTAATCGAAATGCGCCGAAGATACTTAGAAACCTATGAATAAAGATTAAGAAAATTTGACTCGCAGCCTCGCCAGTTGGAAAACAGAGAATCTCCTCGAAAATTTTATTTCTCCGATAAAACGCAATGATGCAAAAAGCGTCGTACCCAACCCCGAATTAACTTGACCTAGCCCAACCCAAACGAAGTAACTCGAAAAATTAGAAATTTGGCTGCCAACCTCGCTAACCGGAAAACAAAGAAACTTCTCGAGAATTTCATTCTTCATTCAAGCACATAGCACAATGGGGGCAAAAAATAATAATTGCTGCTCACTGAAACGAGGTATAGATTTCTGCGTGTTCACGTTGGCTTTAGAGCGGTGTTTTTCCTTTATTTTTCTCTTTTTTTTCACGTAGACCAGTCGGGACGATTGTAAATTAATGCGACTAAAACAGCGGCGGCTCGGTAATTGAAACGCATGGAAAATTTCGTCTGGCCGTCGAATAAATTAATTAATACCTCGGTAAAAACGTGGCTTCTGGTTCACCGTGCGATGCCGAAATATAACCGGCTCTCCAAAAAAAAAAAAAAAAGGAGGCAGGGAAGGGGTTTGAAAAAAGTGGGATGGGGAAGTGATCGTAGCTAGATAAATTCCACAATTATACGCACGCTCTTCTGTATTCAAGCGAAAATAATATTCGCGATTTCGTTGTCCCCCTGCGGATTTTTATTACCCTCTGCGGGATTAAACGACGCGTTTCTGTGTTTACACGTGCACGCGCCGGAAAAAATGTCCGTTTTTTATGGACCGCCGTCACAATAGGAGGGATGAGGGTGTAAATATCCGTGCGATTATTCTGCCGACGAAATATGGAATTTTGATGCGATTATCTCTATCGCGTTCGTCTGCTTGGCTAGGGTTATGTTAAATGAAACGTGTGTACTCTTGGGTGGTAGGATATATAGGGTGCTTTGTATAACGTAGCACCGGAAACTACAAGACGATTCTATGGACAAAAATTAATCGAAAATGTAGGATACGGATATTTTTGGAAAAAGCCTTTCGAAAACGAAGCGCCTTATGAAACGCCTTATTCTATACCTTCGACTCTTTTTTCACCTAGAATCACCCTACTGCTGATTATACCACAATCACTAAAACATCCTGTATAGTTTACGTTATCGCGCTATGGGCATCAAAAGACGCAAGAGAATAAAATTAGATATTAACGTAGCACTTTAGTTTGTAGAAATATTTCGTTGAATTGCTATAAACATTCCAATTTTACCAACTTCCAGCTGCCAATTTCCCGCGGTCTAACCTTCTCAACGATTATGACGAGCAATTTAGTTTGCATCATTGAGTTACTCAACGTAACGCCGGCCGTTTGAATCAATCAAAGGGGCGCGTAATCGAGAAACAAACGGCGCCACCGGCGTAGCTAGGTCCGTTGATATTACGTCGGATTTCGTTTTAATTCAGCCGCGAACGAACAGCTTTATTGGACCGTAAACGTAACGCGAGGCGCGATCACCAATTACATCGGCGGGAGTTTCTTGGTATAAAGCCGGTGGGCCACGATGAAGCTCGCGTATATGGCCGATGCCGCTCATATCCGCGAGATTAAGGCGGATTTAACGAGCTCGTTAATCTATTAGCAACGCCATCGTCCAGGGCGATTCGAGGGCTGTGCGCGTTTCCACGAAACACGGAGACACGCTCCGGGCCATTCCCTCGTTTCACCACTGAAAACTCGGAGATGTTTCGTGCAGCATAGTCGAATAACGTTCTTGAAGAAACCATGAAGCGAACGTCGTACATTATCTCGATCTTGCTTTCCATGCGATTTATTTGCACAGTGAAATAATGTTTTAATTTTAATTGTGCGAGTACGTAGCAGGTATTGAACGATATTAATATAGTATTAAAGTATAACAGTACATATTCAGCATCCTATATTTTACTTCTTCTTCTTCGTAAGAGCGTAATAAATTAATTGACATGAAAATTCGATGCCAACGAAATTGCTCGAGTTAATTACCTTTATCGCAATACCTCAGATTTTAAGTTCGTACGTAGACTTTCGTGAGTGACTACGGGTTTTCTTAATAATTGAGAGTTCCAAGATTCCATTCAAGATATATGAATAATTATCTCAATACAATATACGCTACCTGCCGGTTATTACAAAAACATCTACATATTTCAAACAACATAAATATCCTCCCATTGCAGCCATATTTCGCTAAAAGTATCATCTTTCGCCGACGGTGGAATAACGAAGTTACTACAAATTGCTAAATTGCTCTAAAGAGACAAAATATTATTCGACTAAAGTGAAAATTCCTATCGACGATTATTTCCTCGGAAGACCAACATTTTACTCGGCTCTCTTAAATATTCACATCGTGGGAAAAGCACGGCAATAAATTACAGTTAGCCGCGGCCGGTGGCCCCAGTATGTTTCTTCCATTTCTCTTGCCTGTTTGCCCGCGAAAGACAAGCCAGGCATCGCGAGAGGACAACAGGCAGAGCGAAAAGAAGAAAATGGAGGGCGGGGATTTGAACCGTTCGTCCTGCGAGTTTCATGCACTTAGCCGGGCGGGGATCGTGTGGCGATCGATGCGTCTGCTGCGAATTTATGCGAGGAAAGATGCACTGCACGCAGCGAGAGAGAGATTAGAATGCATAAACAGATCGATGTACAACGGAGAGCAAAGTGGAGGGAAAAGGTAACGAGAAAAAGGGAAGCGCGAGACCAGGTTAAATTTAAATTCTTCGAGAATGAATGGCTACGAGGGAAGAAGAAGAAGAGAAAGGGAAGAAAGAGCGCCCGAATCGAAATGGAATATAGAAGGTATTGTAATGCATTGTATTATAAAAAATATCAAGAGAGGGAAGAACGAAGAACGAAGTTATTTTAACCCTTAAAGGAAACATTCAAGTGTGAAATTCTTCTTTCTATATCTTCTCACGCGTTTTGCCACCCTCTTTTTCCACTTAAATAAGCTTCTTTCTTTGTGCCACGGCGTCAAGTTTTCTTTCAGAAATCAAATGGAACTTGGCTTTTGTGCCACGTTATTTTCTAACTATGTGCAATTTTGAGAGATGAAAGTTGCGAGAGGACATAAATAAATTGTTAAAGCTTAATATTTGAGATAGTTGCTTTCGAAAATTTGTATCGATTTTATGGTTCAAAACGACTGAAAGACCATGTGACTGTATAAAATATTCTAATATAGTACTCTATTTATCTTATTATATCTACATATATAATAAAATACTAAAATAGAATATTTTATACAATCGTATCGTTTACAAGTCGTTTTGAATCATATATATCATTTGAATAAACATTTCTTTAAAATGTAGGACACTATGGCTGTACAATATTTTATTATTATATATCCACTTGAAATATTCGGTATAAAACATTTTTAATTAAAAGAGAAAGGAATTTGAAGCACCAAATAAATTTGTACAGCATATTTTAAAATACAATATCGTCACAAAACATCATACGAATAAATTATTTATGGATATCCTATTTTCTATTCAGTGTGCTAAAAACTTGAAGTCGAATCTGACGAAAGTCATCAAAGTTCGTGCCTTTTGAATGGTAGGAGTCATTAAAACTCTAGTTCTTCAATTAAACAGATTCTAAGTGTTTGGCCTATTTCGCGTCAGGGATTTTGAATTGAAGCAAAAAAGGAAGAAATTACTTGGTCAAAGAAAAGCAGCGGCCAAATCTAGAATCGTATGTAATTAAAAAATTGCCTTATTATTCAGGAAAAATGTTCTACGTTAATTTTTAATCTTTATAATAATTTACATAGACGTATAAATGTCTCTTATATAAATTCTACGTAACAACTGATATTCGACTGTACATTCAATCACGTTTTATACCAAATTCCATGGTAATTAATGATCTACTTCGAATAGAGTTAATTTCACGAGGATATCGCAGAATGCTTATCAACTTAAAATTACGAGGAATTAAATATTGAACTACTATTATATTGAAAGTCTTTCACGCAAAATATTTCATGGTTTTAAAAAAATCTAATATCAGTAAAAAATGTATTATTAGTAAGGACTGTTAATTAATTCTCCGCTATCTCAATGGGGATTTGTTATTTAATTTTAGTCCAGTGTGTCTGAATGTTCCATTTTATTAAAATCACAATAAAATAGTTTCATAAGATCTTATCCAATCCTATTCTCTGCTAAAGCTTCTATTTTCAAGTACTCTAGTCTACTTTGCAATATTTTATTAACACTGTACAAAGTCCGAGTTCGACCCACAACTACAGTCTAAAATATTTTACAATACGTTATAACCCATATCCAACTTAATCCATACTTTAACTGCTTGAAATTATATTTATACCTTATGAAAGTTTAAACCTCCTCAATCTGCGTACACAGAATCTTCTCATAAATGTCTTGGCTGAATCCAAACACGAACATCTATTTTAATAACGCATTCTTAGACGAGGTCAATTCGATTGTCCTTGTCTGTACCAAATAACCAGACGATAAATTCGGAAAAGTATTGCTCGCAATTATGGTAGACGAATTAAAGACAGCAATTAAACAAAAGCGTCCACAGGGACGGTTCGTGGTCTTACATGTCTTTCGCTACTCGACGAAAGCTGTTGGAGTTTGGTTGGAATGTGCTACCCCACCCACCGTATCCACCAGACGTTGGACCCACAGATTCTCACCTATTTAGGTCATTACAAAATTTCCTTAGTGGCAAAAACTCTAATCTTTGGTCGACATAAAAGATCATACTGAAAAGTTTTTCGCCGAAAAACCTAAGAGGTTATGGAACAAAATGTCACCTATATAATTCGATAAATGCATATCGAAATTGAAATGTACCGCGTTTGAATTTTCCTTAAAAATCGGAAAAAACTTTCCCAATCCAAAAACAATTAATTTTCATCGTACCTAACCTCAACTGATACCTGTCGAACAACTAAACAAACATTTCTGTGCCACGCAGAACCACTAGCTAAATTAAAAAATTCAAAACACTTACCGAAAACGACTACTCAACCAGTATTCCTTTTCGAACACGCGAATCTATCGACGATTAATCTTTATTTACTTCAACCTAACCTAGTTTCGAATCGTATTTACACCGTCAGGAACTTTACAACGTTGGGGACCAACGTAGAAAAGACGACCGAGCCGGTATTCTTCTTAGAAACGACAAGTAAATGATAAATGATAAATCCGAGCATGTGTAATGGTTCGCGATTACTTTCAGCTGGCTTTTTCCGTCAGTTTTCGGCGCGCGCTGAACGCGACCTAACCGCAAATCGAACGGTCGATCGATCTAGCCGCAATAACGAGCAGCCACCGCTTGGACCCGTGGCTGGACCAACGCAAATCGTTCGATCCTGGTAACGAACTCGGCCTGGCAATCGCCTTAATCAAGTTTACAGGATAACGGGTAAACGCACGGTTAATCCCACGGTTGGTCCTCTATAAAATGGTGGCGCGTGTGTTGCCAACGTACGTGGATCTGATCCAACGATACGCCGCGCGATGGCTCCGCTTATGAAAAACCGTATTACTCACGATGGCAACATGAAAGCGAACGCGTTTTCCCTGCGTCCACTTCCGGAGGACACCGGTTCGAGCACCGACCAGCGATCGATGTCCATTTGCCCGGCTTCCGATTGATATTCGATGGAACCGGTTTTTAGCATTGGAGACGATGTACAGAGCGCCACAAAATATGTGGCAGATAATTTATAGAGTCGATTCTAAATGTCAAAACGGTGAGAGAAATTTGTTTATGAAAATGGTGTTTCATGTTTTTTTCAGAAGTTACACTTATAATTATATTACGTTCTGTGCTAGAAATATAAGGTGTCTTGGTAATCCTAGTACCATACAATGTACGCGAAGGAAAAGATAGGAGTGAACGTAGGGAATTTTATGTTTTTGTCTTCCTAGTTACTTTAGCAAGATAAAAGGATGGAGTTTAGAAACGGATGAAAAGTATCTTCGAGCCTGTAAATATTTCTCCCGCATATTTTGTGCCACCCTGTATAGAATGAAGCTGAGGGATGGGCTTAGAGGGATTGGCTGCACTGGTTGCGAGATTGGCGGAGGTGCTTTTACTAGATACTCCTCTTTCCTCTGGTGGAGAGGCTCGTCCGAATATTCTTCGATGTGTTTGATTAAATGTTACGGGCGAAATGGGTCGAGAGTTGTCGAGAAGGTTTTAGAGAAATTTGGAAGATTTCTAAATGAAAGTTTCAATGGGTCTTTTTTTAATCCTTCCGCTTCCATTTTGTAATTTGAAACATTATACGCTATAGAATGATCTTTAAATTTTTACTCTGCATAATAATTATTATACTGCAGATGTTTATGCACTAACGAGAAGTTAAATAAATAAATGCAAAAATAATACAACATCTTAAAATGTATAAAATATTCAAAACATCGCATAAAGTAACGTCTGGTAAGTCGCACTTTCTTCAACTATGTTTATCAAAATTTTAATTTCCATAAACATCGAACTCTAACAATCATAAATTACATCAATTTTCACGTTATATGCATACGTTTGAAATTTCCTTATCTATATTCTCTCCGCTATAGGTCTAGTCATCAATTTCTGTAGAGATCTAATTCTAATCGAATGTTTCTTCCAACTTTATCCTACTCGATCTTGGAAATCATTTTTATCCAATACTCTACTAGTACTTCCCTTTGATTAGACGAGAAGATAATGGAAGCGATCAGTCGATCCCTATGGGATTTCGAGCTTCTATATACAGGGTGACACATGACAAATGACTCAGAAATGTTAGTAGAGAGAGTTTACACGGGTGGAAACAGGAACGAAGCCAATCATTAAATTTTTATTCTACTTTCAGGCGATTTGCACCCCAGCGAGCATGGCCGAGTCTAATGATGATGCATAGAGGAACATGGGGGTTAGGAACACCAGGGTGTCCTCCTAGGGGATTAAATGGGAACGTTCGAATATAAGAATATTGGGCTTGTGCTTTATTTATTGTATTGGGACATTGGGGTCTCGAGGTTAGAACGCTTTGCTCCCTTTTTTATGATGTAGATTTTAAAGAGGCTTCCGTTTCCTGTTATTTTGGCGAAATGTGGGATCAAGCAGAGGAATTTATAGCTTTAGTCATTTTAATGAAATACAGAATTAGGTCAGGAATTGTTTTCCTTAACTATTGTAGACGAATATAGGATTCGAAAAATTGTTAATTCTTGGAGTGGAAATTTTTCTTTTTTAATTGTTTTAATTGAACGCAGAATCAAATATAACGATGTTGTATTTTTAGGTATAGGGATTCTCCTTTTTCTGTTATTTTCGAAATACAGAATTAAAGGTAAGAATGGCCTTTTGTTATGAAAATGTTCCCTTCCCTTATAATTATTATTCGTATATTTCGTAAAAGCAGAAAAAATCGTGTACATTTGAAGAAGATATTTTAACAAAGAACTTTTGTTACAAAATTTTTTTCTAACTTTTTCTCTACGAATTTGTTTTACCAAAATACAGAATGAAACATAGAAACGCGTCACATTTTTTAATACAAAAATTTCTTTTCTCCTTGTTTCTTTCATATAATTATTATTCGTCAAGATTCGCGAATTGTTCATATAGTATAAATAAATATAAATAATGTTTATCTGTACGTCAAACGCTACACTTTGATTCATCTTAAATTTCATTAAATTCAAAGAAATATAAATTATTATTTAAAATTTAATTATATAAAAAGAAGAAAAGATTGCTTTATTCTGACATTTACTACGGAGCCTTAACGAAATCTGTTTCACCGTAAAAACATTTCGTTAAACGCCGTGAAAACGAATTCGAGATCATTTCACGGGCTCGATCACCGGTAGCCACACTGATGCAATTTCGAATTGGCTGTTTCCTGCTTAATTATCATGCTGCTTATGGATCGGTGATTCGTATGTTTTCGCGCATTTACAAAATGCAATTTTGAAATGCACACGACAAAGTAAATAACCGCTGTGTGACCGTGTAAAAGGCACCTGCTTCCTAGTCTCGTTTAATCCCATTTATTTAATCGCGAATCGATTCGATTTAATTCGACGCGTGTTGAAGGGTAGGGAATATTGTACTGTTGTTATTAGACGAAAATGAACACGCGAACAATTGACCCTGGATATGGAAATTTACGTGAATTAAATGTAAAGAAACTCCAAGAGAAATTAAACTCCGTTATAAATGAGTTTCACCTCTTTGTAGTTTCACGAAACCCTCATTTTTTGATAAAATCATTGAATAAATTTGTAGAAAGAGAAGTCATTACTATTTTAACCTAATTTCAGCTACTCGTACATTTCCATAAATTGTTCTCCGCAAAAGTAAAAAAACTTTACCACTAAATGCAATGAAATCATCGATGTACGACGTCGCTTATTAACGAAAGTCGTATTTAAAGGATAAATAAAAAATTTAGCATTTGTTCTCTCTCTAATTGTAAACAAAAAAGAATTTGCAATAAATAAATGAGAAAAAGTATAACGTTCAGACTTTTCAACTGTATAACCTGTAAAACCATTTTTAAAAGCGAAAACCAACCTATCTTCCGCATGAAACATATCAAAAGACGATTCTTCGTTTAAACTCGTTCCCCGCACAAACCAACAGCCAATGAAACCGGTAACCACGTGAAAAAAAACCTGACCATACAAAAGACCTTTCATATCCGAAACCTGTATCACCTTTTACCACCAATCTCTTGCAGAAAACCACAAGAGGAATACCGCAAAGGATACAGGTGTACGAGAGGAGAAACCAATAACGTATGAATGGCAAACGACGAAAAAGAAAAAAAAAACAAGTAACTGAGCTCTAATAAGAGTTACCAGCAGCAATTTTCTAGGTCGAAGTTGCAACACAGGTTTCAGCTACGTCTTCAGTCTCATAGATGATGGTTAGTGATAGGTTCAGGCAGGCAAAATACTAGATGATGGTTTTGTGTGCGAGCATTGACCGACTGGATTCGAACTTTCTATAAGTTCACAGAGTTTCGACAAAAAGCAGCCGTAGACTCGAACCAAAACGCAACAGATTCGAATTGCCTATGAGGGAGGCCTTAGGCAAACTAACGATCGAAACTTGCCATCTTTCTGTAAAATCAACAAATTATGCTCGACAAAGTATGCTCGACGTGTCCTCGTTTTATTACTCGACGTATGATTTTTAAAGAATTTTGTTGCAGGAAGAATGAATGGGTAAAAATTTTGGAAAATATTTCTAGGAACATTCCAAAATGTTGGCACTCGACAAACCTAAATTAATAATAAATATTATTAATCTCACGCCTGATATTGATTATGTATATTTTATTTCTTCAAACGGTGTATGAATATGTTAATTATTTACTTGTGATTGAATATCGTCTGGAATTATCGAGGTTAGAGTAAACACATTCGAATTTAGTATCTTATTCGACACTAATTATTGCGCCTGCAATTCTTAATTATCGTCAATTCCCCTCGATTCCATTCATCCTATCCGATCGAATTCACCGATAAACGAACAAAGGACAGCGTTATCAGGCTGAAAAATTAATTAAACCGTCGAGGCATGGACTATTAAATTTCACAATATTTAAACCCATACACCTCTATGAACACTACCTTGGGCGAAGCGAAAAACAGAGGAAATAAAATAAAATAAAAGAGGAGATAAAATATCAGCCGCAACAGAATCCCCTATTAGGTAGCCATCAAACAAAACAGCGGTTAACTTTCATATTTTCTTTGATTAAATTCTAAATTATACAAATATTAAGTACCTATCTCTGTTAAATTATAAATTTAACGAATTCCGAGAATACACTTTGAAGAAAGTTCAAATTTGATTTATGCACGTACTTGATAATGTAGCATACGAAAAAGACACGCAGTTTGGTAATTAACGAGCTTTGTCGTTATATATCAAATTCGTTCGCGTTTCTCAATTCTATTAAAAGACCGAAAGACTTTGAGAACTTTGAGTGATCGTAATTCTATCTTTGATCGAGTGTATTCAACGATGGACGAAGAATCGAGAAAGGAAGCGGTCAAACGAGCAAATAAAGGTCTTTTCACGCGGGTGCATCGACATGATACGTGGGGCTTTTAATTTTAATAATGCCGGCAAATTAATTGGATATCGCTGGCGCAGTGGCGTGCCAATGACAGCTCGTACGCAATTTCCGCGTACGCAACACACCCCTCTTGCTGTTTCGCGACGTTCAGCAGCTTGTATGTACGACAATTACGTCGCATTACAGGCTTTAATGGTCGCTAAATTCGCTGGCACTGGGTCTACGGTCGACAGACGTCTGGCGACGGTGAAACTACTCAACCTGCACCCTGATCACATACTATCAGATACTAGATATTTATAGAGAATTTGTTGTGCCTAACATTCGAAACTATTCAATTTCTTGTAGAAAGTTTACACCGTAATTGGAGCAGATCATAGTTTCAAAATCAGTGCAGATGTAAAACGAAATTCCATTAGAAGAAATTAAATGAGTTTCAATAATGGATCACGCGTTATAAAAATGTCCAGGTCATTTTTAATTTAACTTCGATTCGATTAGTTTCATTTTCTGAATGGAAATTACAATTACATATTTGAAATTCTACATTCGGCAAGAAACTGAACGAAGCTATAGACTATCTTGAATGAAACGCGAGCTTGATCGAAAAATTAGAACCGCTAATTGTTTGTTCGTTGCTACATATCTGCGATTGGAATTGTTGACTTGTGCAGTGTTCCGTGTAAAGTATCGCAGGTAAATTATGGTAAAACTGTCCTACATCGACAACCGTATTTATTATAAAATGGACACGAGAATGAAAGGAAGATGAATATCGAGGAGAAAAAAATTGGGAAGGCAGTGATTTCAGTGTGTATCAATAACGGGTAAACATATTTAACACGGGACGATATTTTCTCGATAAAATATTGCCCCGAGTGGCTGTCGATAAACGACGGAAAGAGGAACTCCGTGAGCTCGTATTTCCCTGTGCCCCTCAGGAAATTACGCTCCTTTCTACCAATTTCAAACCCCCTACCCCCTGCGACACCCCGTGTGTCCGGTAGTCGATTCAAGAGCAACGTTGCCAGAGAAAATAACGCTGTCATCGCGAATATCCGACTAACAATAGAAGTCAGACGGCTCGGATAAATCATATTTCGACCAGAAGGTCGATACGTAGGAGTGCTCAATTCCGATCGGTTGAAAAGCAAACTTTCCATCATCAGTTCTGTCTTTTTGATTGGATATCTTCTTCCTTTCTATTTTTTTTTTCCTTTTAAACAAACGGGATCGAGTTCGATGAATTTTAATATTTGAAATTATTCTCCCGATATTCTCCGACAGAATGGAATTACTGGATAGACATTAACATAACTTTAATTAAGGCAGCAATTGAACGAGAATCCTAACAATTGATAATTTGTAACGATTCGTGAGAAATTTGTATGTGTTTCGTACACATTTCCCAAGCATAATTTGCGAAATTAACCAAACAAGACGAAATACATATGACCTTTTCACCTGTTAACGAATGTCCTCGATCGTAGTACGATGTAATAAACTCGCTGCAAATTGGCCAAAGTATCTGAATACCTCTGACCCGTAGTAAATGCGATATCGCATACAAACATGGTAAGGGAAAATGCAAGGTGTAAAAGGAATTCGTAAATATTTGTACAATATGGACAAAAAATTAGATATCTGCATAATTTACGAAATTAAGCGGGAAAAGGCGAAATATACGTAGTCTTTTCAACCACCTGTGAATCGAATGCCTCGATTACGGTAAAATACGACACAGGATCAACGCAATCTCGTCTCCAACTTCTTCGAACGCTCCTTCAATCCCTCTCAATACTGCATTTTCTCATCTCCAACTGAAAGCTCGTGCTGATTCATAAATCTCTTGGAAAGCGTAGCCCGATTTCCACTCATTTTTGAATAAAGAATCGTCGCGCGGAAAAACCACAGCCGAAACACAAAACACTTGGTGAAAGCCGTGCAAACGAGGCACTCTCCGCGAACAAAAATGCAAACAGGTTTCTTCCTGTGGTCGAACAAAAGCCAAACCCGATCATCTTTTAAGCGTAGCCAGCTAAAAGGGAAACAGATGTCGTGTACGATCCTTCTTTTTGGCCACCTTAATTGCTGGCGAATCTTTTAATCCTTTGCTGGCTTTTTCAAACACGCGCCACGGTTCAATGCCCCGTTTCCAATTACCTCGTTACGCGTTCTATCAAACGGACGTTGAAAACGTTGAACAGGAGGTTCCAACTATGTCGAATTACAAGCTTCATCGAGCTGAAAAGAGAGAGGGACCGGCCTACTGGCTTCTGGCCTACATTCGCTGGTCCACGCGAAACGGTTTCATGAAAATCAGCCATGAAAGGGCCGCTCGAACGATAGTGTCGTCGCTGGCTTAAAACAGAGGCGACCGGATGCGAAAGCTCGGTCACGTACGAATGTAATTTTCAAATAATCGTAGACGAGGCTTTGGCAGATCTTAAGTCGGGACGATATGACGTATCGCGGCAAAGAGGAAGCGGGACAGAGAAACGACTTCCGCAAGGAACAACTATGACGTTGGTTGTGGCTTTTTTCGACGTCCTTGACCGTTTTTTTTTTTTTTTTTTTCAAAGAAACGTCTTGTCGTTTGGAAGAAGATCGACGAGATTTAAGCAGAGTTTGAAATGAAAAAGAAATATGCAAAATAGCCTTGTATCTTTCCCCTATCTTTTAGCCTTACGCTTACCTTGAACCCTATTTCTATTCTTAACTTTACCCCTATCTTCAACCCTACCTCTATTTTCAACATCAACCCTACTTTGGACATCATCCCTAATTTAAACCTTATATGTACGTGAACCACGTTTTACACAGTCCTATTGTGTTTGAGATTCTATTTTGGGATCAGGGAACAAGTTAAGAACATCGTTCGTATGACATATTAGTTAGTTATATCGTATTTATTATATTAGGTTGT
Source organism: Bombus huntii (assembly GCF_024542735.1). Classification (NCBI taxonomy): domain Eukaryota; kingdom Metazoa; phylum Arthropoda; class Insecta; order Hymenoptera; family Apidae; genus Bombus; species Bombus huntii. Next base: position 1,117,156 of record NC_066253.1, on the reverse strand, counting down.
CCAAAGAGTGTCTTTCTTTCGCAAACATGTTTTTTTACAACAATACACCTTCGTAGAATCGTGAAATGTCGCGGTGTTTATCTCAACAGAACAAAACGGATCGCACGTAATTCGACAAAATAATATAAAACAAAAAAACGTTGTGCGTCTATTATTTGCTCATAAAACGAAAGAAACTTTTTGGCAACCTAATATTTATTATTCTATCTAATATATCGTGTTACTATATATGTATATTATATTTAAATTGTGTTATTATACACGTATATTATATTTAACTTATATCGTGTTATTAACTATAAAATGTCTGCTATTATCATTACTTATTATCATTACATTTATAATATAAAATTATTTTTCTGTACTTTTCGCTGCGTAGATGAATATCGCTACCGTTGCTGTGGCGTCGTTCCATTACAATCACAAACCGATCGAAGTACACCGAACACAAGTCACGTAAACAATAGACGAGACGGATTCATGTTTATGTCACGTTCGTCTCCCGAAACGTCGCTCTAATCCTCACGCGTCAAAAACCGAAACGTAACTACCTGATCTCTCTTCTGATTTCCGCCTATAATGAAACGGTGAAGGAGTGGGGGCAGGGAGGGGGTATATCATAATAGTACTCTATGCAAGTTTCAAATTAAATTGTTCATTTTCTCATGCTTTTGTATTATTTTCATTATTATCGTTATTTTGTTTATTAGTATTTTAAACAATTATTTTTCTTATTATTTGAAACGATTCAAGCTTGTGCGATACGCGGTATAGAAAATATAACGCGTGATTCTTACTCAGTGGTAGAGATTTCCAGCTCAGTAATGAATCATAAGTCTGATTTCGGAAACTGGAAGTTAAAATAGCGAAATTAGAGAAGTTAAAATTAAGATTAAATTATATTGTGTGAGAGAGAGAGAGAGGAATAGACAATCTGCTTCTATTGAATCAGAACTAATAATCCTTACCAGAAATATAACTCAATCTTTATTATATTTTAATTTATACTAATAATTTAATTATGGAGACGTGGATTACAATTGCGAATAATATTATAACTATCATAGCTAAATAATTTGTGGAAAATTGCACAATAAGGCACATAATATGAACGAATATATAAAATATTCAAAGCACAGTGTCTTTTATAATAATTGGTAGATAAAACAACTTTCTATCTTAATTGCATTCTGAAAAATATGAATTTGTCTAATGTATAATTTGTGATATATGATAGAATAATTTGTCTGATTGTAATTACAAAGTACTATGCTTTAGATATTTTGTATATTTTCGCATACCGTAAGTACTCCGTATTTCTCATAGCATAAAAAATCCGCAAGCTAAGAAACTAAAGTTTAAGAGCTGCTCCCATTCCAATTCAATCAAGTCTTCAGTTCCTCCAAAAAATCAGAAGAAACCTCACAACAGGCTGGGCCGAAGAACACGATAACACCCTTAACAGTGACCGAGAACTGCATGGTTCGACTTGATAAATTCATCGTAGCGTAAAAATAATTAATCAACCAATCATACGATTCGCGTAATACCATCAAAATAAATATTTGTACAATAATTCCTTCGAAAGTAGACGTCTGAACCCGAAATCCTACATCTCGAAGCTTCCAAAATATCGTAGCAAGGCCCGAGGATCTGCAGCTGAACATCGCAGACCCATCGAAAGCGTCCAACTCCTGGATGAAACATCTCGACAGACACGCGTCAGGTATCGTCAGAATCGAGGGCGGGGGATGCTGTGAAGGCTCCGGTTCGAAAGTTCATCCCACTCTTGTCATCCCCGCTAATAGTTTAAAAGGGCTGGGAGCTGCTTTCATCGCGACAGACGTTCGCCATCCACCCTTATTCTACCCGTCCTCGAGTTTTCGTTCCCTGGCCAGTCGAATGAATAAATAGAATGAATTTAATTTCCCTCTTAAGGCGTACATTCAACGCTGAGAGGCCAGATAGCCAGGTTGTACCGACGTCTGTCGTAAATACCGGCTTTGAATAGGGGATCCACGGGTGCCTGTTCGAAAAATCATACGGAAAATCATGGCAGAAGGGGGTTGAAAAACACGATAATGCCATTAACAGCGAGCGGGGGCCTCGTGGTTTAACCTGGCGAATTTATCGTAACTTAAGAACAATTAATGCGCAACTTTTGACGCATTGTTTCGACTGTTCGTGGGTGGCATCCGGCAGAATGCTGTTTTCCATCCTACCCCCGCGGTTTTCGTGCCCCCCGCTGCGTTGTTCCCCGCCGCTGTCTATTGTTTGCCCTGTTCCCCGAGCTCTTTTCGCCATGCTGGCAATTTACAGTGCCACTTCCCCGCCAGCAGACAACGTTTATTGCCACTCCTTTCTGCACTGGAATTTTCGTACTGCGGAGCTTCATTCTTTTTTTCTTTTTTTGGTAACCCGCTGTTTCTGAACTTTTTATCGTTAGTAAGTTACGTATCTAGGATATACGAAGAATAAATAAATAAAACAAGGAGCAATATCTTCTGTTTACAGAGTTCACTATGTAAGAGGACAGTCGAGCCACTTACTTGCCCAGTTGATCGACCTCGTAAAACGAGAAACAGAGAAATTCGAAGAAAGCTAAGAAACGTCAGAACTGTCACGCTTCAATGAAAATTTGCCTAAATGTTCTATATATAGATCAAATTGAAGTAGATATATCTATATAATTATATCGCTGTTTAGATAATAATCAGTATTAACTTTGGTAAAAATACCTGTATGTTCTCGGTAATTGCAAACAATGAAGTTCTGAAATCCATTGTTTTGGCGGATTTCGTAATTCTAGTCTTGAAATAAGCATCGATCAAAGTGCTTCGGCGCCAAAATTTCGAAATCATTTGCAGCATCGAACAATGGTACGTAAAAGATATTACCTTATAGAAGAAATATAATGGAATATATAGAAGATAGGTATCAGCAACAGTAGCGACACATTACAGAAAGTGGGAGGGGCGTAAAAATGGACGCGTGCACGCGTGCGTTCAACACGTGTCGAAGAGGACACGCGACAGTTGACGCTAAAGTGCATACGGATCACGGATCAGAGGGTCGGCTGGGTCGATCGATGGATACAGGTGAATAGATTTACCCGGCCACACGTGCCGCGTGAAAGCACCGGCCGTGAAGTGGAATCAAGTGGTATGAGGTCGAAAGTAGTCAGACATAAAGGTACGGCGACCTGAGCCCAAGAACGAATCCATCTTTCCTTCGAGTACAGCTCGAAATATAAGTTAAGAGATTTTGTAGAAAATTTGTGGACCGCGCGTAAACGAAATTTTATATTATCAAGATAATACGATTATATTGATTGATTAAGATACCTTGAAAATCAATCGATAGAGTACTATAAAGTAGAATTCTTTTAAGATTTAAAGTCAATCCTTATAATTTTTGCACAAAATCTTTCATCGAATCTGATGGGAGGTGGGTACAGTCTTTAAAATAACTTGGGCTGACTAGAAATTTAAATGAAAGTATTTGAGATTGAGATAAGATCGGAAGGAAGTACGAAGATTGAATTTAGATTGTCTACTAAAATAAAAATCTAAATTATCATTCAAACTTCGAAGTTTCCTAAATTCTATCATCCGCTCTATGATATTAACAATAAATGAATAACTACAGTAATAAATAGAAAATAAATAAGAAATGAAAATAATAACAAAAACAATTTGGTAGTAAACCATACAGAGTTAAACTTTAAATAGTTTATTGCTATTCTAGGCTATGTCCATCTTAATCCCAGACAAAACACGTTCAGCCTCTTTTTGCGAAAATAGAGAGACAACACGGGACATGGCATCGTATAGCCTGGCAGTCCTAAATTATTTCCCCCTAGGAGCGAAAATTATTCATGGCCAAGCAGAAATCTTGGACCTCGTGATTTCACCCTGTCTTTCGAGCCCTTTTCCCTTGTTTTGCTTTCAGCGTTCTTTGCATTCGCCGCTTCATGTTCTTCGGCTCGTTAACCATTGCCACGAGTTACGTTGTTTCTTTCTATTTTGTCGCTAGCTAGACGTCCGGTTGAATTATTAACCACGTAAGCCTCCAACAAGCGTGTTTGAAGTTGCACTAGTTTAGGCATCAACGCTTGAGCTTGATGGGCAGGTTTCGTTTAAATGTGGTCAAAATATAAATCGTACAAACTCCTCTCCTCTACCATGCGATAAAAAAGAGGCAAACCAAATTTCAAGTTCGCCCAAGATCAGCATAACGAGAACCACAAGTATACACACGCGAAACAAAACGCGTATCGTCATAAAAATTCACAATTTTCTTCGAATTTTCTACTAAAATAGAACTTCCACTTCCCCTTTCTCCGAAGAAATTAGAAATGAAATTCCAATCCTTCGTCAAGACAACCAAAACCATAACTCACCAGACCTACAAGCAAATCGTTATCATCACCGCAGCTCCCGATCCTCTTAGAAATCCCGAAACCTCAAAATCGTCGTCCGGAACAATGAAAATTCTATCATCTTCTCTTTTTGTTTAACAGAAAAATCTGATAATTTCTACCAAGTAGAATTTAAAATAAAAATTTCGGTGCCAAAGGGATCGTACAACGAATTCGTAAAGCGAAAACTACTTACGTGCGCAGAATATTCTCTGTGACAGTCGATAGTGGCCTCTGAAAACTAATAGGATTCAGAAGCAGAAATGGCGAGCTTTTCATCCAGGATACGCGTGTAACAAGCCGTGCCTGCCTCGATGTCCGCTCGAACGTTTACATGACACGAAAGCCGGGATTACAAATGGGCGCAGAAAGGTATTCCCGTTCGGCACGAATCCTCGAAAACACAACATCAGGGACGTAGCAATAATTGAACGGCTGTATTATCGCGTATTACGCGGCGGCGACTTGTCGACGATTCCCTTTACGTGCTTTTAATGCTTTAACTGGTCCCATTAAATTTTTTTGCCATGACGATCGATGATCGATGGTTGCCTGTTGATGAAGTTTCCACTCTCTGTCGCGTCTATCCTCGCGTCGAAGCGCGGTTAGATTTTAAACAATCGTCGAATGATTCGAGAGATATAATCTATGATCAGCTAATTAAAAATTGCACTTTTTCTATTACGATACTGCTATTACGAATAGCAAATTGTTTTCGGCCATCGGTGATTAATTTGTTAGTGTATAATAACATAGAGCCAAATTCATCACAGAATTACATTCATCGAAGAACACGCCTGTATCCTCACGTGTAAAATCTGTTCAACGTCATTAAATATGTTTGGTTACTTGCTTAAATTAATCCTGTGCTTAGCCCTGATCGCCGCGTTACGATTTGGATTTGAAAATTTTTTCCAAAATTTCAGATGTTTTGTAGAATAATGAAGTTATAACCTAGGTAAGGGAAATAAAATTATATTAGTTAAAAAAAAAAGAATCACAACTCAGTCGTAACTATATGGCGATCGACATAAATTTTTACGTTCATAATAAAAGAGCTAAGAAAACTTTCGATGCATGACGAGACAGTTGGAAGATTTTCGACGGAAGTATCCTGTATAGTATGTATAACACGACGTTTATTGTTTGCAATGGAAGCAAATTAGTCAGTGTTGAAATAAATTTTTGTTCCACACACGTACTGTGTTATCGCATATCGAGTGTTTTCCCTTTTCTTTGAAAACAATTTCCACGTACGAATCAATTCTGGCTGGGCGATGCAGGCAAAAATAGACGATCAACGGCAAATCCGTTTTTAAAATTTCGCTCATGCACATCCGATCTTCATCTCGAAAACATTCGAACACCGTAACTCGGTATCTCAAAAAGCAAAACGAGAAAAAAAGAAACACAAAACAAAACAAAAAACAGAGAAAAAAGCACCAACAACTGGCCGAACAAATCACGCTTCAGGATTCTAGTGATTTCCATCAATCGATAGGCAAGTTGCATCTCTGTGGAAAACGCCGAAAAAAGAAACAAAAGGGACGAAAAACAAGACTAGAATAAGCCGTGGAATTTTCCGACAAAGGTTTACACGTAATTGAAAATCGAATACCGATATGCGTATGTATACAGATATATTGGAAAGCTGCGTGTTATTAGCCTAATCAAAATTTACATACATCATTATTTAAAATATTGTTTAAAGTGACTAAAATATTGAAAATAATTATGCAACATATTTAAATAGTATTACAAATAATCATTCATAATATTGGCATATTCTAAAACATAAACGATAATTATTCAAACTATAATTAATTATTTATATGTATAAATTATATAGTAAACTGATAAAATTATATTGGAACTATTTCGATATAAGTTTCTTAGTAATGTGACACATTGATATGGTGACATATAGGTACATATATGGAAAAATCTTTTTTCAAATAACATCATGCAGCAACAGATATGATTCCAGTGAAATTTATTACGTTTCACGAAAGTGACGTATGTGACGTAAACTGAAATTTTTTATCCACAGCGTACAATTTATTCTTTTATTTATCCCAACGCGTGTTTACTGTAATTTCAGTAATTGTAATATTTCCTCATTCCTGGTTAAACGAAGTCGAAATTCGAGAAAATGGAAATTTGCGTTTAGCTTGTTAGGAAATTCGCGAATCGAGTGAACTACGAATTTACAACGTAAATCCGAGCTCCTCAACGCGAACGCACAGCCACGTTATTAACTTCATTCGATCTACGAGTCCAATATCACGAAAGATCCTCATTGCACAACATGAAAATTCACGATATAAATTTGTTTAGAATATAGACAAAGATCTAGAAAATATTTCTCGTAACGTCGAACTAAGCGCCTTTTTATAAAATAAAGATCATACCCATGTACAAGGAAATCAAAATTTTATATACAAATAGAGCAACAAAACGCTAACGAGATAAATATTTTAATTGGTTATTTCATAACAAAGCAGGGTATTTCATCGGAAACGATGAAATTTAGCGAACCTCATAAGCAAAATGAAACGCGTAAATATTCCTTTACCTTCATTGTAGGGATTAAAACAGTGACAAGCGGAACTCTCTGTTACAAATTATAATAAATGGAAAATTTTCCCGGCTCAACAATAGATTTTTGTATCTTGTCAAAACCCCGACCAACCGTATCAATAGAAATTTAGAAAGAAACAGAAGAAAGGGAAAAAGTTAGTATAATATTTTCCTGTTAGTTAAAAGATCTACCTGCAAAGCAAATGTTTATGAAATACAGAATTAACTTTAAGCACCTAAGCAGAAAATCATCAAAGAAATCTATTAATCTAATTTTCAGAATTATAATAAACAGGTTGTTGCGGAAGAAAAGGGATGAAAGATCGTAATCTGGAATTGATCTAAACTTAGTTCGAACCTAACCTCGAAAAGATCTAAAAACGGGAATTCTAACCTCCTAGAAGACTATGGAGCACAGCATCGAACCGTTGTTCACGTGGGCAAGACAAAACGAAAAGCGGCAGGGCGACGATTCCAATCGATGCCCGGCAAAATGCAAATCATGCTTCAGGATTTTCGCGATTTTCGTGGAGCAGACAACCACGAGGAAGACAAAACGGCGAAAAAAAAAAAAAGAGAGAGAGAATAGTGGTGGGTGCAGGCCGATGGTGTCTGCCAGGCAGACGCGATATCACGGAACAACGGTGCACACACATTGTGGCCAAGCTGGCTCGTTATTGTTTCATGCTGCAAAATATCGCGTTCTATTTACGCGCCGCTGCTAGCCACGTTGAAAATTCGCTGGTCCGCGGGATAACGTGCCTGTCATGCCATCCATCTTACATAGAACAGGGTTAACCATATGGAATGGTTACGTGGTAATTGGTGTGAGAGCGTTTGATGACGTTTAATTTCGCTTAGACTCACAATATATAGATTCCTTGGGGAGGAAAAAGTGCAAAATTAATTCTTAGGTTAGGAACGAAATAGAATTAATTGAGATTAGCTCTACGTGCATGGGTTTGAGGTTAGATCGGAAAGGTTCGACGAGATGTGATATAGTTTAGATCGGCAATGTAAGTAGATTTTCTTCGTCCTCTTCTGTTTTTCTTCTTTCTTAAATATCGTAAAATTAATTCTTGGGTTAACAATAATAATAGATTGGCTAAAATTATTATGACGTAGTAGCTAGTGTGCGGTGTTGTATTGAGAGCGCTTCAACGAATTTCGTTTAAGTTACATTTACGATATAAGTAGATCATTGCCTTTTTCTGGGAAAATTGAAAAGTTACTGGATAACTTGTGTTTAGATTAAGTTTGTTACAAGAGAGGGCGCTGGTTTCGGCACCTTCCTCGAACTTATATCTCATTTCCATCAGAAAGAAGGAAAAGACATTGCCGAACGATTTCATCGAAGAAACTAATTTCGTTAAAAATTCACGTCTCTGGAAAATGGGAATCGTGGAAATAAACGAAGGGATAAGAACGACATTGCGAAAATAGCGTCGAATGCGATCCACGGCAAGGCAGAAAAGTTGGCGAAGGAAGCGGGCTATTTATAAGACGGAAGTGGCACGGCCAATTTGAAAACAGCAGGAAAGTGTGGCCTGGACTCGTTGGAAACTTCTCGAGAAGTTCCGCCGGATTCACCTCATAATTCAGGGGCTGGATATTCTTGCAGTCGTCTCGTATTTTCATCGAGCCTCAAAACCGCCGCGAATATAAATTTTCACCTATTCGCCGACTTCGACGAGACATCAAGTCGTTGAAAATGATGAAATGTCGGTGTACGAGTAGTTAAACGCTTCGAAAAGGACAAGTTTTGATATTTGCGATGCCGAGGACCTAAAAATGCATTAGAAAGTATATTCTATGCTTTTTACTTTTACTTCCGATTTATCTTTCCTTTTAATGAAATTTTATACTTTTAACTTTTTTATTTACGGTCTTGAGACCTCTGTTATTTATAGTAAACTGTTTTGTGGAATAATAAATGGATGGTAATAAATTATAACAAATGACTGTTATTAAATGCACAAAGTTGCGTATGGGAAATACGCAACTTTAATAAAATAAATGTTTATAAAAGAAGGTTTTTAAATTCCTCGCGAGTGATGTTTTTAATTTTGGCAAATGTATAGTACGTTTATTCACGTTGGAAATTGCCAAAAGTCTAGATTTAATGAAAAAAGTAGAAAACGAATGTGAAGAAGAAGTCATTCGAATTTTTCCATCGAATATTTTCATTTTTATTCGCTCTTTTATTTTTGCAAATTAAATTTCATGGACACGCATTTTCATTAATATAAAGCACTGGATTTCCAAGGAGCGTATATCGGTTATCAACGTGCGTTTATTAAAGTCCAACGACGATAAAAATTGGTAGCAGTATAAATTCTTGCTATCGCTGTTGCTCGTTATATTAGTTTGCTTTTTCCAAGGTTATACATTTCTATTTCGTCCATTACAACATTCGTTTGCTTCGGTCCAAAACGAAGTTTGCTACGTTATAAATTCTTATTTCACTGTGTACAATGCTTCGTTTCTCTGACTTGACATACGAAATTTGTCTAATTATTCCATCTAGATGTTAGTCAGTTAATTATTCCATCTAGATGAATCACCTCGTCTTCCATTGACTCTAACCTCGACCGCTTCTCTTAATCATCATCTAACTCCTTTACTTACCCAGCGACTAATTTTACAGATAACATTAATTATTGAGACAAAGTTTATCGTCCAACGATAAAGTGTCCAACTTAATCCCCTTTTATTTTTCAAAATACATTGAAAAATTTGAAATTCCCTGTGTTTTTATTTTTTAAATAAAATTACGTCGCACGAAGAAAAGATTGAAAAATGTTGAAAAGCTTGAGTGGCCCTAATTCGATATCAGGGACTGCGAATCGACAAGATGAATTATTAAACGCCAATTCGAAACGTTTCTTCGGCAAAGTACCATTTCACGAAGGTTGGATGAGAATTTTCCATTTTGTTCCCCCACGAACTCACAGTAACTCGAAATTAAATATTCATAATTAACATCCGCGAGTACGAGAGCGTATAGGGTGGGCGAACAAACAAGCAAGGGACGGGCATTTGATCAAAAAGTCAGCCTCTTTCTCTGTTTTCCATGTCAGGCTGCGCGTCTCCGGCTGAAACAGGAAGCAAGGGTCCCTGCTATCGTTTGCTCATGTTAACGAGACCCTTAATTATGTTTACAATCTACGGCGAATAAACTGTTCGTTATTAATGGAGGTCAAACCAGGGTCTAACGACGATGCGACCGTGTTGCAGGTTACGACGCACTCGCATAATATTTGCCTACGGAAGAACGAACCCGCTTTCGCCGAACTCTGACATCTTTTTTCCCTTCTACTCTCGCATGATCTTTCATGGATTCGCCCGGAAAATTGCATTCGTCGGGCGGTAAATGAAGCTTCTACGAGAATTTTTAGCAGACATCGGAGAAAGGCCATGTAAGCAACGTTAGGTTACGTTACATAGCAAGCCGAGCTTAGATTGTAGGTTAGAATAATTTGCGAAGAGTCTTTTTTGAAATATGATTAATTTTGAATTCCGGATGGGTGTGATATATCTCGAAAGATGGATATCTTTATGGCTAACGTCTGATCCTCGACTATCATTAATTTCAGTATTAATTGAGTTTGCTATTTCTACGATAAATTTCAGCAAAAATATCCATATGCTCATAGATGGTAATATTTGTAAAAAATCGATTGCTCAGACTGTATTTCCATCCCATAATTTTTTAACGAAGATGAATTAAAATTATTACAGATACTCTCTGATTTCTTCGTAAAGTAGCAACCACCGTCGACCAGCGAATAAACAAAGAAGTTGCTGCAATATAATTAAAAGCTATATTCCACTTCTCAAACGTAATTAAATATAACATTCCAATTTCTTAACGGCGCTTCAAAGAATTTCAATCTTCAGAATACAGTTACCCAGCTTTCGTCTTCGGCATTAAAATTCCTCCGTTATAAACTTCGAAAAGAGCAATACCTTCATCAAACAAACATTAACAATCGAACAAATATTTCTCCAACGATTCTACGGATCCACTAAAATCCTTTTCAGGAAGATTATTTCTATAATGTAGAAAAGAAGAAACAAGATACAAGACCACTTCTACGATATAAAAGAGAAAATGAAATTACTTAGTGCCAGATGAATGGAAAAGTCATTTTTCATTCTAGGATCGTCTATGCTCACAATTAATATAACTCTCTCTCTCTCTCTCTCTCTCTCTGAGGAACAAATTTCTTGCGCAGGAAAGAAAGGAAGGAAGAAAGTGGTAGACACTCGAGGGAACGCTAATTAAAATCGCGAAACAATCGAACTCAATGCGAAGCCATTTTTCTCAATCAGGAATGAGGGGAAAGAGGCGATCGTGCCGCCATCAACGGAGGTAGCGCGCCTCGTAATTTCATTAAGTCCACTTTAAAACGATCTTAATTCCAGATTACAGACCCGCTTTGGAAAATTCGCGGAATTTCCAGAAAGACGTAGACGTTAATCGATCCTTCAACGCGGCACAAAGGCGCCATTTGTCTCGAGATATTTCATTCCGGAAACGAGTCGAATTCTTTGCGAAAATTTTACATCGAATTTAGTCAAATCTTTTTCTTCTTTTAGCAAATTTTAACGTTGCGTTAATTACACTCAAAGTCAAATGAGATTTTTTCAGCGGAATATTACACGTCTATCCAATAAGTAATATAAAAATAATATGTAATTTTATAATAATATAATTATAGTCTTTGATGTAATTATAACAAAAGAGATAGAATTATTTTATATCATTTTTAAAAGATTTTAAGGGAAAATCTGATGCCCGATATTTTACTGAAATAAAATCATATTATCTTTTGTGTTACGGTAATATTATTCTGCAAAAGTAATTCCTTTGATAAATAAGGGCCTGGATTATTAATGAAAATTTGAGTTTGATAGGTTTTTCTTAACCCAAGGGGCGAGAGAGAAAAGGAAAGAACGAAGTTTATGTTAATTTGGTAGATTTATAAATAAAGTAATGCCTCGTGATCGACGAGCAGAGCTTTCCTCGTCAGCGCTTTCGGTATAAATTTGAATATTAATTTATGACTGCTTTCTGAAAAAATGAATGAACCGACAGCACCCTATAAATATTCAAGTAACCTCATTCTTCATTCTTCCATAAAGCAGGAGGCTTCCAGCTGTTAACAATAAATAAATAAGCACGTGTTCAACGTAATATTTTTTCCCATATTCCGTCTCTGTACGCTTTATGGAGAAGCTCGGCTGTAATCTACATTTACGTAATTTACAAAATTAGGATGCGTTTTATGTTTCAAAGAATTCCAATGTTCATTTATTATCGCTCATTTGATCGTTTCAACGTCTCGTTGGATTTCTAAATTTACTGTGAATTTTTTATCGATATTTCAAATTCTATTTTCATTGCAAATGCTTCTGTTTTCCGTCGCTTCTTCTCTCTTCGAATTCTTCGACGCTTTGCATTTCGCGTAACAATCTATTTCGTATTATTTACAGGTCCTTCGTCTCCTCGGCTCTACGAACCACGAGGTTTCTCTTAATTCTCCGATCTTTCGTAAAACATTCGGAATTGATCTCGAATTTTTTATCAATATTTTGATCTTACTATTCTCCACAGTTTCTACCGTTCTATTTCTTCTACGAACTAATGATTTCCTTCCATTTATCTCGTTCTTCCTCCACCTCGAATTTTCTGATACGTCATAGAATTTTCGAAATTTGTCCTGGAATTTTCATTAATTTTTCATCTCTGTTTCTACAAAGAAATAGCTTTCTTTCATTCCTCTATCACACCACCCTCTAAAAATCTTAATTTCTCTTTCTAGAGCCCCATTCTCTTCCTTTGTCTTCATTTTCGCCCTTTCGCCGACCTGGTCGTCGTCCCACCTCCCCTTTCTTCCCCTCTTCCCTCACTTTCCTACTCCGTAGTTGCATCTACGGTGTTCCCAACTCCTGATAGGTCCAGCCTCGTCCCTTCGAAGCTGCAGGGCGAACAACAACGCACGATTTCCGGCTGAACCCCGTCTCGGTTCCATTACCGCGCGCGTATTATTTCACATCAAACGACGCGATGCAAAATAGCGGAGCGGCGGAGATTCCGTCGGGCTCCGCGTTGAATAATTAGACGCGGTTTTGACTTGCAAAAAACGCGGCACACACACACACACACACGTAGGTACCGAGTCACGTCACGTGATACACTCGCAAGAGCAAAGTAGACACACGTGGAGATGGCACACCGGCTATTCTGTCCGCCACCTTCGTCCACGGAAAATCTAATTATCCCTTTCGCAGAAGCTGATAATGCGCCTGGACACGTTAGAGGCACTGGAGTAGGTTGGAAGAAGCGAGAGGAAGAAGAGGTGTGTTTTGGTGTTTGACGCGATACGAGCTTAAGGGAATGATGTATTGTTACTATAGCGCAAGAAACTGGTGTAGTATTTATTGCAGTAGAATGGACTGATATGATGTTGATTGGTAGCTTTAAGAATTGTGTTAGTACTGAACGCGTAGTCTGTAGAATTATAACGATATAATATGATGAACGCGCGGTTAAAGAGTACAACGAAGATGATACGAGCTCGAGAGATCGACGTATCGTTTCATCGACTGCAGAGTGTAAGAGACTGGTGTGATGATACTTATTGCAGTAGAGGAAGCTGACAGTGTGATTGATTGTTAAATAAAACTGATTTACTATACCGAATGTATATACATGTAGTATGGTACGTGCTTAGGCTGTAGATCTAGATTTTTCTTCTCACTTTTGTATCGTGGAAGAAAAATCGGACTCCAGTCGCCGGGATTCGAGAACCCGGGTTCCGAACCTAAGGCGCTAACCACTGTGCTGCCATCGTCCGACACTAGTTAGTGTAGAGTGGTGGTGTTTGCTATCGAGTGCCGCCGCAGGCCTTTTTTCCACGATACTACATACAGGATTGTAACTTAACAATATGAGGAGCCTATAATTAAAAACTACAGGAACTGAGAAATGTTTGTGGCAGTATGAATTTAACAGCCTGATCCATCGTTAATCGCGTCGCATAGAAAGTTGACATACTATTTGCATACTAGAAAATCAATCTAACTTACCATAGAAGTTCCATATGCAAACAGCATATTTCGTTACATTTCGCGCCACTAATAACTACATTATACCTCCACCTCTATAATAATAGTATTACAATGCGAAGCAAACGTACAACTAGGCTTAAAACAAGAACCAAGTATAACCTACATATTAGTCGTACCTAACCTATACAACTCCTAACGATACTGCTGCAAACCCAGTGAACGGTTGAAACAACCTACGAGTTTCGATCGAACGACCGAAATATGGAAAATGGAAAAAGAAGAAAATGACGGAACACCGGGACGAGAGGAAGGAACGCGCAGCCTGTTCAGAAGCACCGTCTCACGGACGAAGAAAACGAGACGACGGGGACCGGGGTAAAACGAAAGAATATAGGAAACGAAGTTAAACATAAAGAGGATGGGGGGGGGCCGAGACAAGGGGAATGAGAGAAGAGACAAGGAGGAGTTCCAAAGAATCCGAGAATGGACCGCAGAAGAGGAAGTCGAGAATCTGGCCGACGCGAAATCCGTTGGTTTGCGCACAAATTGGATGTTATCTCTCGGCAGCTGGGGACAGAGGGCCACACAAAGGCAACCGGCAAGTCGGTTGCTGTGTAACACACGGTTAACGCACACAGCCACGATCCAGATATTCGAAAGCTTCTGAACGAGAAGCTCCAACGATCCCAGCCATCGAAGTCCAGAAGGAGATTTAACCGTGGAACCGTGTGCTGTAATACTTAGTACACGATTTCGGATTTTCACCGGTTGGTTTACATCTTCTGTAACAGGGATCGCTAACAGGATCTCCTCGAATTCGCCTGCACACTGTAAATACACATTTGGCGTATATCTTTTAAATAGACGTTTTTGTGTGGCGCTGGAATTGTGTTAGACCTTTTGTACGACGATAATAAAAAGTACTGCGACATAAACATCTGTTCCAATGAAGCGTTTCTTCTTATTCAATTCTACGTTTTATTTTCATAGCATCAAGTTTCTGTAGTCGTATGAAAGTAGTACCAAGGAATACGAAATTTAATATACTTGGGTCTAATTAACTCCTTGACGTACGATCTAAGCGAGGCCAACTCGTCGTTGTACGTTTTATATTATTAACAGTGTCTGTGTACTACCACGACAAATAAAACTCGTCGCTCGAGGACACGTGACCGATTAGTACCCAAAAGCTGTAATAGATACGATAGTGTATCGATACTATTTTTAGTCACTGCATATATTCTAAATTGTTGCAATTACAATATTAAAGTTTTATATTCTCTTTCCAAAGAGTCTATAGATCACGAACGGCGTTTCAATCAGACTATCACTGCTCTACACAATCAAATACACTGTTATTCTCACGATACGCTATTAAACCATCTGAAATCAGCAGCATCCGAACCAATCGCAAAGAAAGCGAAACGATCGCATCATCGACGCTTCGTTATCGATACGCGACGCGTCCGCCATTGAAGGCTCCTCTCGTCGAACACAAATGTACAATGCAAACGGCCATGCACAATACTAAGTGGAATTCTCTTTGATGTCTCTCGATATCCTCCAGGACTTCTCTGTTCTGTGGACCTATGCACGGGATTACCCACTCGTCTTCTGATTTCGATGGACGCCTCTCTAGAGCCGTCCCATTCATCGACGGAGAAAGATAGGAAATAAAAAAGCGAACGCGCGAGAAAGACAGAGATAGAGATGGAAATCGCGTCTCGACGCCAATCGAACCTTTCTCCTTTATCTTCATCGGTCGCGCGTGTTTTATTGTGCCGGCAAACAAATCGTTCTGCGAGAAATTATTTCATTTAGCTTTGGTCCTCGAAGGAAGAAAATTCCCGGGAAACGGGTACGTGTGCACACGATGCCCTTTGAGCCGTTTTATTGCATCCATTTCGTAGCGAGACAGTTTTGAGCGGATTCCGCGTCTTTTTCCATTTGAATTTTCTCCGAACGAGCTTCTTCCGATCCCGGATTCCATCCTTCCTTGTCACGATCAATTGGAACCGTGTTTATTGCCGTTCCACCCAGTCTTGATCTTTCTTTGAGGTTAGGTTCGGATTGGCTTTCATGCTGACGTAATACCGTAAGACGCGCCAGTTTTAATTTAGACTGCAGATGATTCTGGTAAATCGAATTCGAATTTAGTTTTGTTCTTATCGAATAGCAACTTGATTTTCAAATTAATTTTTTGATAAACGTGAACTCGCATGTGTATTTCTACGGTGAATTTTGTGAATATATTAATTTAGTAAATAATATTTCAAAGGAATAAAAATATTTTAATGTTCTTATGTCGAAACACTTGATAATTCTTTCTAAGTCTAAACTATGATCCTATCGTTTCAAAATAACATTAAATCAATAACAAAAACATTTTAACATTATACGTGTGTAGGGATACTCTGTATAACGAAGCGTGAAACTCTGAATCTTCGCGGTTATTATTTCAATCGAACAATGAAACAACCGTCATCAAATGAAATTACGCGAATCGAAGGAAGAGGAATTCCCAAGCAGCTCGGTGTTCGTGAAACCGCGAAATAACCGCGTTGAACGAATTCGAGCTCTTTATTTCATCGGTGATCGCGGACAGTTTAATAAAATTCCGTCGGGGAACATTCGAACGTGAAATCAGGCGGAGGAAGGGAAGATCCATGGAGGGGATCAAAATAAAAAAAAGAAAAAGAGAAAGAGAGAGGCGGAAATGGTATTATGGAACGCAGAAATTCGCGCCTCGTCGATCCGAATTACAGCTTACGGTCGATTTTAACGATCCATCGAAGCAGCTGCGGCAAATCGAGCTTCCTCGTGCCACGGATTCTCCGCTGGCTGCCTATGTCCGAGGGGGATGATTGTTTGAGAACTGTAAGGGGTGGGGAAGAAATGGAAGGGTTGCAGGTGGAGGCTTAAGCTCCCTCTTGCCGCTGGAAGATTGGCGAACTTCTCGGCGCGAATTTAATTGCGAAATGTATTTCGCTTGATTATTTTTTAACCGTAATCTACGCGATAGTTCTGAAAATTTAAATTCAATTTAAGTAATAAATTATCTCTCATCTATAGTTGAACATTCGCGATAGCCAAACAAACCACCATAATGCCTGAGAAACGGAGAAAAATAAAAATCAATATATATTATTGCAACCAAAAATTTGTAAAAATTACAAATTGGAATTCACGTTTTCCCAACATGGCCTCGTTTTTGAGACAATCGGTTCGAAATATCGATGAGAATAGCGCTATACATGCATAGATAGCGCGAAATACTTCGAAATCGATTTTTTCATAAACGACACATCTTACGCAAAGACATCTTTTCACATTTTCGTTTTGGTTTTCCGAGACCATAAACTACCCATCCCTTGTATTTAACTGTACCAAACAAAATCGTAAAGAATCCAAGCGCAATAAAAGTTGACGAAGATCATCTATTCTTTGGCTTTTTTTATTGCTCCGAGAGGCTAATAAAAAGCAATAATAAAAATCCTGCTTGGCAATTTCATATGAGAATCCAACATAATAATAAAGGATCACGTAAAGGACCACGACTTCATATCGGGATGAAAAGCGAACGGCGAACCGTAGGAAAACACGCAGCAAAGCAATCATGACGTTTCATCAGACCAACGAGAGTAGCGAATCATTCCGCACGTCGGGTCTGCCAAACAAGCACAAAAGAGGGTATCGAGAGATCTCGAGCTGCATCGGAAGATATCGAAGGAGGGCAAAGAGGATCCGCGTTTTCCCATTGTGTATCGAGATGTAACCACGCACCCTCGTCGTCTCGTGCATCCGCCTACGAGAGTCATCAAGATGTTTATCCGTTTATAAGGGCCACCATCCGAATATTTATTCGCCCAGAGCTTGGTCTGTCTTTAGTTTTAACGCACCACCGTTAAGTCCTCTTGTCTGGATTTATTAGTCCATGGAAATCTGTCTTTAAATCTACCTTTTTTTCTGTCTACCAGAGATAGATTCCTGGAGTTTATTCCGACATATCTATTGCTGCCTTTTCATTCATTTTTCATCTTTCTATATCTGTAAAGTAATAGTTCATTCCTACTTTTTCTAATTTGTCGAATTTTCAAAATTTATCTGGTAACGCTTCGCGCGCAATTTCAAGAAATTTTAATTAATTTCTTCGAAGTCAGATTTAACTTGGAATTTGATTTAATCTGTTTTACATTTAGTTTAAGCTTCGAGTTTTATTTTACGTTAAGTTAGGTCGAAGAATCTTCGCGATCGAATGCGGGTTAAATGATCTCACTGGAAAGTTTCATTTTCGCTGTAACGACGTAAAAATGTCTAAACAGCGAAGAAATTGAGAACTATCGATTTTACAAGAGGAAACATGATTTGAAGGGCTGAAAGGCTCGAACGAATTAATTGCAACGCTGCCTTGAATTCTCGGCAACAATTCGGGCAGCCGGTTTCTTAAGAATTTGGCACGGATATCTTTCTCAGGAAACGTACATTGTTCCCTCCAGTGAAAGGGAGGGAATATAAAGTGCCCACCCGGCTCCCATTTAAGTTGTTTTCGAGCTTCAACTCCGGGAAAACACGAAATTTGGTCGTGTGAAAGCAATTCCAGGGAATATCGTATTTAACCTGGTCGGGGCGTCCCTTTCACAGGATATCCCGTAATTTTTCTCGCTAAGAAGAAACCCGCGTAAGACACTCCCTCCGATGTTTCTTCCACATAATCGCGGCTAATTTTTCACTTATACGACTTTTTCTTCTTGACTCTGTTTTTATTTCTCTTCTTTTTCCTTTTTTCTAAATACAATTCCGTAATCTATGAATATTCAAGAGGATTAAATACACATGTATTTCGCATTTTTAGGGAACTATCAGAACTATAGCAGCTCAATAGCATTTCAATAAAGCGCTCTTTTCATTGATTTTTATTGGTTTGGATGTACAATCTTTACATTTTTACCGCGAGGTCTTGTATTTTCCATTTAGCCCTTTTTTTCGTTTACTTTTGTACAGCATTTTGACATTTATAGCTCTTGGCAATCTACCGATATGGACAGATCAAGATTACTATAACTACTAATAGATGTTAGGCTAATAAAACTACACAAAAGAAATACAGAACACTCCGTTATATTACCCTAATTTAAATCACACACAATAACCCAAATACGTCGATGTCGATGGAATATAGTTCAAGCAGCACGCACTTCACCGCACAGCCTTTAAACTCGCCGATCAATCGACAACACTCGGCGCCGCACGTTGGAATGAAAGGGTTAAAAAGTACGGCCGACCTGAACGACCCTCCCGAATCCGACAGGCAGCAATAATTACGAGGTTCTCGGTGAAAAATCATCAAGGGCAAGTGGAAAGCCGTGGAATGAATGGAATCCAGGTCGTTTTGTCATCGATAATCCATAAAGCGGAACGACGACGTGGCACGGTATCAAGGCGTCATTGAATAGGGGGCGCCAGTGAATCGAAAGGATCACCAAGACCTATTATGCGATTGCTCATTATTGTTTTACGATCCTGGCAAGCCATCCAGCCAACTCCATGGGTTGTGCAGCCGATAATAAAATCAAAGTACCCCTTGATACCGGTTGATTCTTTCATCAGAGGGTGGAAAGAGGGGAGGGGTGAGTCTTGAAAGCTTACGATGGAGTGGGTAATTACACGCCGGCTGGACGTGTTAATTTTAGGCGGAGCTGTCGACTTCTGTCCTTCTTGAACGTGGTTCCCTCACAGCTTTTTGTTTCCGACGCTTGGCGGTTGGTTTTTGGGATTCCGGTCGCGTGGTTGGGGTTCCTGGTAATTATTCGAAGGGTCGGACGTGGTGAGAAAGACAAGCTTCTGGTCGGCTTTTCGGCAATAATTATTTTTATCGTGAATCATCTGGGCACAATTGGACTAGTATAACACTTATTACTTATTTTTATATATTATTATACTTTATCTTACTAATACTGATAGTAACGTTAGTGTACATTAATAACGTACTTACATATTGATATGAATAATGAATTATTTATTTATTATTGTTATAATAAATGCGGGATGAGGCTTCAATGATCTATTTTTTAATTAAACGGTCTCCAAGAGCCTGTCAGTTAGCGTGTAACAAATTTAGCGAGGGATGTTCCTCGGGATTCGGATAATTCCTCCATCTATTATTCTTTAAATGGAAGAGTATATTAATTTGTTTGAAAATGTGTATGGGCCACATAGAAACATACTAATCGATTCCGACGAGAATTATTTCTCAACAGTTCGACACATAATTTCTTTGTTCTCTTCGTGTAAAATTGTGGAATTTTGA
Source organism: Bombus huntii (assembly GCF_024542735.1). Taxonomy (NCBI): domain Eukaryota; kingdom Metazoa; phylum Arthropoda; class Insecta; order Hymenoptera; family Apidae; genus Bombus; species Bombus huntii. The sequence continues at coordinate 1,096,772 of NC_066253.1, read as the reverse complement.
AATTGAGGCTCATAAAACTTCGTAACGTGTCAATTTAATAATCGGTAAATTATTTCGTCCGAAAATTATTTCATCAAACAAATCTTCTGGGCCCAGTTGGTTGGATGCATATATTAAAGAATTTCTTGTGTATGAAGTTTCAAAAGTTGAAAGCAATTGTGCCAGCAGGTAGTTCGGTGATGTATTATCTTCGTAATTTCATGAGGAAAGCTAGTGAATTTAATAGAAGGCTATTAGTGTCTTTAGTGCGACCTCAGCTTGCGAATTCCATTCAGCTTTCAGCAGTAACGGTATCTTGGAAGCATTTCCGCCGCTATCTAGTGGCCATTTTGCTGCGGCAGTCATTAGGTGTTGCACCGTTACATGGTCACGAGACTGGCGTTAAGATAATCCAAGTACCTACTGCCACCTGGCAATTAATTTCTTGTATTTCTGGAAGCTTTGCTAGTTCGATGCATCCGTTTTGCTAATAGCATACACTAATCCACTTAGTGAGGATCTTTAGTAACCTACTCGCTGGCCCGATTTTCATTTGTACTTGGAAATCTTCGTTGGTCACTGAATATCGCACAATGAGCACTTCATACTGAAAACTAAGTATTAGATATTAAATATTGGATACTAGATACTAAATATACTGAAAACTAGACATTAGATACTAGACCTTTGATATTGGACATTGCATACTCAATGTTAGATACTACTTAATATTAACAATGATAGATACTGTAGGATACTAAGACGTTACATACTGAATGCTAAACGATATATAATGAATACTGAACACCGAATACCAGATATTGGATACTGAATATCGAATACTGAATACCATTCATTGGACACTGGCTCATGAATATTACATATTCGTTACTGGATAATATTCGATATTAGATACTGAATCTATAATAGATAGGTGGCCAGCAATCTCACAAAAGTTTCTTCCTTCGTTTCATACAAACAAATATAAAAGGAACGATCTATTACACGATAGAGTGATGTCGATAAGAGAGAGAGAGAGAGAGAGAGAGAGAAACTGTTATAACGATACTTATCCCTAAACAAGCTGTAACGACTATGTGGCTAGAAGCTTCCAGTAATATTCCAAAAACGTCTCAGCCCATGGTAGTAGTTTCGATGTACTAGTCGTTATACATCGTGACATTACACGACCGCGAAGCCAGCGTTAAGATAACCCACGAATTCTCATGGATAAGTGGCTTTCTGACATCGAGAATATCCAAACGATCTACGTCTCTTTGCGTGCACACACGCACATAGGCATTTTCCAATTATTGATGGGATCCGAAACACTTCGTATTCGAAAATATTCCAACACGATTCGATACCTAAAACTCTCGAAGATCTTAATTGCCTTCGAAGTCTTGACAATCTTGACAGACTTGGAACACTTAAATATAGATAGATAGATCTTGAAAGCTCGATCAGTTCCATCACTTTTATCCAAGCAAATTCACTGCGAATTTCATTCACATGAAATAATTGGAGAAAGTCTGGAAAGTTCGGATTATCATAAATACGAGACTTTCAGAGAGATTTTCGACGAGCTTGGATTCATGTTCGAAGTGATTCGAATTTGTCGCCATATATGTAATACTAGTTTCGATTCCACGCCACAAGGTAGGAGTTTTAATCGTATACAGAGGGTGCACGTGTAACCAGGCTGTGGGGCGAATCCTTCCTACCGGTTTTACGTCAGCCACGTAAATATATAAATATGCATCGTACAAACCGAGCTTGTCGTCAAAAGTTTACCTGTACCGTGATCCTGAAACGAGCCGACTCGCAACAGCCAATTGGAACAAGAAACGCTGGCGAACTCATTGTGCTTAAGAAATTCTGCTGTGGTTTTGAATTTTCTCTGCTTCGAGAAGCTTTAGTTCGCAATGATCTTTACTATTCTGAAACTTTTTTCAAGTTATATAAAATATAAAAATGGCACTTTAACAGGAAGATCCCGAGGACCAGCAACGGATATAAAATTCTTTCGTTAAAATGCACGCTAGATGCATGTTCTCGTTCAGTTGCGTATTTATATTCACGGTTCACGGGGTGGTTTTGGCCGTTGATAACGCGGCTTATCCACGCTCAGCCAGCATAATATACTTTTCGCCATTACGCAGCTTAACGGTGAATCCGATGATGGGGGCCACGTCGAAAGGCTTTTTAATATTTGAAAAGTTTATTATGGCGTCCGGGAATGGCGTTTACGCTGCATTTATCAGTGATTCGTCAGGCTTGTGCACGCGTGTCTATGTTCGCTCCATTGAATCGAACGACTCTAGCCGCAAATTCGCAGATTTACTATTTTCAAATGATTTCATGCCAATAACACGATAAAATTATTCTTCACGTTTGAAGCTAATTTTGTGTAAAAATATATGGATATTTGTTTCTCGACTTGGATAATTCATAAAATTCAAACGAACGTAATAATACTCATCTTAATTTCAGTTTTAATCTGTGAAATGTGCACTGCAATATCATAATACTGAGTAATCAGATACAATGCCGAGTAATCTCCCTTTTGAATGCAAGCATTCTTTTACAGAATTTATTTTATCTCCTTCTAGAATTAAAAAAATAATTTTAATATATTTAATGTGATAATTTCGTAATAGTAGATTTGTTATACTAATAAGACTACAAAATGTTGCGACATAAATATAACGAAATAATTCTGTTATTAATAAAATCCGTAGTAGTAGCAATAATGAAGTGAAACATCGGTAACAACTATAGTGTACAAATACTTTTAGTAATGGAAATTCTCGTCAAAGGCAAAGATACATAAAAAAATCAATACTTTCGTTAATTCTAATAACTAATAAATTAAAATCATTCTCTGACTAAAAGAAACTATTAACCTCATATAATAAACACAAAGTTAACCTACGGCAAGCAGATGCTAATCACAGTATAGTCAACCTACGTTTTAAAATCCTCTACTACCTTCAATCTCAAAGATATTGAAACGAAGCTTTGAGGGCACGTACTTCTTGGAACGTAGAATACATTAAGCTCAATTATTTCTTCCCGAAGCATATTTCTCCAGGAATAAAATACGGGAAAACTCGTAAATTTGAAGAAATTTCGATTCACGATTACGTGTGTCCAACCGAGTCGCACGGTAGAATTTTTGGTTTCGTTAAAAGCAGCGTTTTCCCATCGCCTCTTGGTTTCAGCTTTTTACAGGTTAGCGACACTCGATCGATTTCCCGGTGAAATTCCAGGCAACTTCAGGAATTGTTAATGTATCGCTGCCTTTGAGAGTCGGTCGTTTTTAATGTTTCAGTTTTCGTTGAAATTCCGAATTGCTGGTTATTCGTTTCTCTCGTGGCCGAAGAATTATTCAAGTTTTTCGAGAGTTTTTAATGGTTCGCCTGTTTCGCCTCAAAGTGAGCCGCTATTTCCAGGAATTTCTTCTTTCGTCCGATCCGGCAGGTTAGAATTCATGAATACTGCTCGACTGGTAAACCACCCGAAATTTATCAGTGTATAAAAATTCGTAAAGAACCAAGAACGCGGGAACTACCGTCGACTATTTGCTATTTCCTTTTATATTACCCTCGCAAATTACCTAACCTATAAACAACGAGGAAGTTTTTCACCACTCGAATTTTCGGTATACATATATCGAGGAAACAAATTGCTATGCGTACTAAAGAATTTGGGTTAGGTTGAAAGAAATATAGGTTACAATTTTCAACATTCAGAACGATTAATATGGCTGCTATCTGCTCTATACTCCAACTCTAACTGTAGAGTTTCAATAAATGCAATACAAAACAAAGAATAAAATAAATTCTGTCTCAATAAACAGACACGCTTGCTCGACCTTAAGTACGATACTAAAATAAAGTATTAGTTTCCATTAAATTTTAGGTTAGGAGTACTTTGGATTAACTCATTCAAGTTATATATTATACATATTAAGTTAATTATAATTATATATACAGGCATTAAAGGAAAGTGTAGACAAGTTTCATTTACAAACGAATTCCTAAAGAACCTAATCTCTTTTCAAGCACAAAATTCAGACAGGAAATATAGCTTAGAGCCCTAATAGACACTAGCGCCATCTACGTTGCCGATATCCCGAGTTTCCTCGCAAAATAGCGAAGAAACATGTAGAACGGATGTTATTGAAAGAAAGAAGAGTCTGAGCGTCGACGATCAGCTAATTGGGATGAAAAAGCAAGTTCGACAGGGCGGAGAGAGGGCGCGAGGCTAGGATCTTCGCTTCAAATTTCCAAGTGCACACATCGCTAACTAGGTTACGTAATACAATTAGCGCCTCCGCTAATTTCTCAGCGCCGACTAGGCAACCCAGCCAGGATGGTAGTTCACTATTAATGGGCAAATACAAAGCGTCGACTATCTGGGACGGCTGTTCTCTCTCCTCCCCTAACCTTCTCTCAGCCTCTCCTATCAGCAGAGACAGTGTTCCAGCACGGTTTACACGTGAAATTGCGCTCGCGCACGCGTCTCACGATGCGTTCGCCCCGCGTGCACTTACGTTCACGAGGAAAACTATTAAGAAGTGGGCGTGACTCCGTGGAAGGGGCACGAATCGATGTAATTACTGGAATAGTGTTGGTTGTTTGACGTTTAATTGGAGCATCCACGGCTGAGTTTTTGTTTATTCTATGGCGAATTATTGGTTCCAGAGTATTTGCGCTGGCGTTCGGTCGCTTTCAAAGGCTGGCTTAAGGATAATTGCCTCTAATTGAAACTTTATGCATCGGGGACTTTCGAAGTCGCACAACTTTCAGATTGCTGATTGCAATAAGTTTATATCGGTGCGTTTATGAAGCAGAAAAGTCTGCAGGCTATACAGGGTGTCCTGTGATATGTGGAACTCATTTTAAACATTGATTCTATGCCTGGAAATAATGAAACAAGTTTATACAAATATACATCCTGCTCATCCTTAGATGTGACTAGTTTTGTGTTCTTTTATTTTTGATCTAATTGGCCGTTTTGCATTTCCAGACAAACTTGAAGATACCGTGTCTTCGTCTAGTTACTAGGCATTTCTAACAACAAATCGTGATCCCTTATGTTTCAATAATAAATTTATCCACATATATAGAAACACCAATTTATTAATTCAAAATATGGAATTTAACAAATACAGTTACTCGTCCACTACCGAAAACAATCATGCATCATTTATATTCCCAACTCATTTCGAACCAGGCCAATTTTTCCCAGCCACGTTACAAACTACCCTTCCCACGCTTTTAGAGAAGAGAAACGCGTCCTCACGGAAAACGAATAATAATAGCAACAGTAAAATAAAAAGGAGTAAAACGACGGTGAAAAAAAAGAGGAAAAAAGATGCAAGTCCAACGAAGCGAAATACCGTGCCGCTGCTGTTGAAGGCTCAGCGCCGACCGAGTTTTTCAGCGTGGCATTACCGATTTATATTTTATATATAAATCGCCGGATTTACCGTCGGATATGTGCGTTTTTAGTGTATATCCTTGCAGCGAGAATGCACTCCGTCAAACGTTCCCTCTCTCGGCAGAAACATGGAAAAACGTGGCCCGTATTTTCCGCCTTTCTGTTTTTCACCAATCCCATCCTCTGCTCTTTCCTAGCATCCCTGCCGTTTTTCGTTCCCCGCGCTCTGTTTCTCCGTGCTTTTTGCCGTGAAGGGTGCAAAAGCAGCAACGGGGATGGAAAGTGTTTCAGGTGAGTGGAGTCGAAGCGCAAAAGAGGGTGTGAGCGGTGATCGGTGAACTTTTTACAGGGTTTAGACTTTTATTAAATCGCGAACACACACACACACACAGTTCGAACCAAATAGTGGTTTCTACTTGTCTCATGGCTGAAAGTTTGCCTAGACGTTGTCAGGAAATAATCGCTAATGTTGGACGTTGGACACGTTGTTAATTAAGCGCGTACTAGTTTTTTCTTTCATGTACTTTCGATCTGTACAAAATTTTTTACAAAAACAATTGATTTTCATAGAGATACCGCGACCATGCTCTTGCGAAACAGACTGTATATAAGTGTCGTAATTAGACGTCAGATTCTTACGCGTTTACAAGGAAGTTGAAATTGCAAAATTGCACAGGATGTATATAACATGAAAAGGTATGCAAAATATCCACGGTACAGTAACCTTTTGTTATACTTGATGGGTAAAGTTATCATCCACCGAGGTTCTACTTTTAATGATATTCCAAAAAATACGAATTTGCGTAAAAATTGGTAATTCAGTTATATTAAATACAATAGCGTGCACGTACTTTTTGTAGCTATTGTAGGTATCTATAAGTGACGATATGTGCCTCAGAAACGATCTCAGCTGCCATGGAGTCAACATTCCTTCGAGGAAACTGGGAACTCTCTGATCGCGTACACGACCTTCAACCTAACCTAGCGTGCGATCGAAAATTTTCCAATTATCTGAGTAAACGCAGATGGCGCGTCGCTCGCGAGATCATGGCGTGCAAAATTAATCGGATCGGCTCTCGTTCGTTTTCGCTCCGTTCGAAGCGGTCTGAGAAATCTTTTTGCGCGACCCGGGGAAGGGTGAGAAGGTGGAAAAGAAAAGGGAACGATATGTTTCTTTCTTTCTCCGGCGTTCCAGAGGGATCCACGTGCAGGGTTAATCAGAGTCGAGGTAAACAAGCGTACGACCAGCTCGCCTGGTAATTAGTAAGGTCCGTTAAAGTGGATTCCGACACTAGCGCCGCAAAAAAGGAGCGACACGAGGACGATTAAAAGCCTGCTCGACTTGGCGCTCCCTTTTTCGTGTTTCGTCCCCACTGCTGATCTTCGTTTTCAATTCTGATGACAGCGTTTCACAGAATCCGTGTTATTCGCGTTTTAATTGGTTTTATTGGCTCCTCGTTTATTTGGAATTTGGTGATCCTCGGTTATTTGGTGTATTGTTAGAAGAAGTGTGATTGGAGTGGATGAAAAATTGAAATGCTCTGACGTAATATTGTATGTAGTCTGTTTTTAGAGAAAATTGGCAATTGGGCAGGTGGATGTTATAGATTTCATTTATAAAACTCGGAGTGAGTCCTATGTTCGAAATGGGTTTGTTGTTTTTGTAAAAGATTAATCGCTAGGTTGATACTGTGCGGGTTTTGTTCGAAATATTTTTTTCTATACTACATATATATATATTATATTAACTATATACATTAACAAATATATAACGAAATGTTATTTAAAAGGAATCAAAGGATTATCATCACTTTGATATTTTCCTCCATTCCTTGTATCTACTGTCTTTTTTGCTAATTTTGTCAGAGATATTTTTCGGTATCAATGTGGTTTCGAAATATCTCAGTTTCTAGAACCGAGATCTATCTCTCTGCTACCACAAATCCACTAAAGTGTCAGGATACTTATGAGGGATGAAATACGCCGTAAAAGAAACAGGATCCAATCTTCTTTCATTCCATGTCTGTCTACGAAATTTCAAGATATACTACCAGACAATTATTACCCTCGTCCAAGGCAGTCGGACTGAAAAGACTACAAGCGAGGATCGTTGTTGAAAATCGCTTCAGAAGCTGTTCATTCACGGGCAAGTCCGCTCTCTCTTAATTCCCTTCGAGATATCCCGTCTCGTCGAGCGAAAGAAATCCGATTAGCAGGCCGCGGCGGTGCCCCTGAGCCCGTGAATCATAAAAATACACGGGATTACAAAGGGGCTGATGATTATCAACGGGGGAGCGCCGAGGATGTTTCACCTGGCTGCACCTTATCTCTCGTACACGTGTTCTCGTGTAACCAAAACTGGATTCCGGGGTTCAAGTGAATTTTACCATTACCTTTATTAATGTTTTATGCTATTTGTTGAATATTAAAGTATACTGTAGCCTATATTAAAGTACATCGTTAGTTTATGGCTGCCTATAACTATAATCAATATAATAATAGATATAATAATAAATAACAAAAGACTAATATACTGGACCAACTAATAATCTAGACTATATTACGTTATAGTGACATACTATGTTTGATCTCAATAAAATTATACGATCTGCAAGCAGAGAATGAGTCCGAACGATACGTAGAGGAAGGTCGTGACCACGACTCCTCGTGTCCACCCTCTGATTCTTGGTTTCACACTCGGTCGAGCGGGAAAAGGAGAGGATGACAGGGTGACGAGGCTGGATGAGGCCTAGTCGTGCGTGCAACCCTACATTGTTTGCATTCAGAACTGTTCGAATGACGTTGAACAGAGATAAAGGATGGCAATCCGTGTGAATTATCTTTGGAAATGGTTAGAAAAGCGTCTTCCTGGTTTGGGAACGACGATCATGAAACATTTTTATTCTAGAAATATTGTGGTGGTCTTAATGGCAGTAATAATTATTTAATCTGTGTACGAAGATAATAGTGCAATCTATGTTTTAGAAACTTTCACGTTCAAAGAGTTGGAGCTTCTCAAGATAAACGCATTATCCGCCAACGTCACGCCTTCCTCTCAATTTATACAACTCGGTCCACAAAAACGGAGAATCGCGTAAAAGAGGGAAGAAAGGAGGTCGCTAAATCTTCATAGTGTTTCAATTACCTAATTGAATTCTCCCGCGTGCCAAGTCAGTCGCCATCGTGGCGTGAGCCAACTGGCTTCCTCGTAGGTTAAAACACGAGTAAACATTCTTAATTTGGCCGACACCATTAAAAGGCATATAGAAATATAAGAAATGAAATTCGCGTATGTTTTCATTGAAAGTTTCGATTCCATCGCACGTTACGTTTATCATCGCTATGAGAATATTTGGTCGCCTTTGGCCGTCTTGAATGAACCATCATAAAAGCTGCGATGGTGAAAATTTACAGAAAAAAAAAAAACAGACAACAACAACAAACACAGAGGAGCCTAAAAATTGGAAGTCGAGTCTACAATACCTTCCGAAAATATTTTATGTATATTCGCGAACACTCGCAATCTCTAACCCAAACTGCTCAGACGCAAAAAATCAACTGAAATATCAAAGCCTAAAGTTGGAAGTCGGGCAGCTTCCAAAAACATTTCACGAATGTATCAAAAAAAAAAAAAAAAACGTGAATCAAAAAATGAACGAAGCACGAGTATCCGAGCCTAGAAATCGGAAGTCGTGTCTGCAACACCTCTCGAAAAAAAGATCTCTCTACAAGAGCGATTATCTCGCAACCCATCGCTATCATTGCCTCACAAGCCATTAACCAAAAACGTCGGGCACCAAGGATCGTCCGCGTGTAACGTTAATTCCGGAGGGGCACACATACGCGCGCATGGATGTACACTTTCGTTGGAAAGTTACAAAACCGCCAGAATCAGGGACGAGGTACGAACGAATTCAACGTTCCGCTTCGGGCCATCGTGTCTCTCTCTCTCTCTCTCTCTCCCCCTCTCCCTCCCTCCCTCATTCCCTTTTCATCCTGTCTTTCTCCTTCTCCGGTCCCTTTCCACGGCCCCGGCAACGGTCTGTAAACGTGCATTTTCATCGTCGCAAAATTAGTTCTCTTCCGATGAAAAAGCTTACTTCTATCGGGGGAGAGAGCGCGCGTGCAACCCCCTTTTTTCCCCTGTGTAGATTGCTTCAAAGCAAATACTCGCCCTGACCCCCCGCCCCTCGCTCACAAGGTATGGCCCCGCGAGGAAATTACGGGAACCGGAGGTAAATCTAACGAATTTCCATTGTAACGCGATGCAGCCAGCCAGCCTGCAGGCTTCATCTTGATTTTTCGAGACAACGCCAGACTCTTTCAGCCGTGGATGCTGTATATCGATCCGGTTACCGACCATGGGTCTCTTGTGTTTTCCCGCTGTGATTCCTTGGTCTGTTGCACGCAGGTGCACGCGTGTGAAAATTTGATCGAGGGATCGATAGGGACGCGATAGGAATTGGAGTGGTTGAATGGCGAAGATTATGCGCGGATTTTCACGCCTTTGCGAGAAATCTCTAACATCTCTAAAACCAATGTAATACGCACAAATGTACGACAACCATGAATTTTTTCAAACGCTTATTCGCTGATTCTGGTGGAATCGTTGCAATTCAGGATTGCGTATATTTATAAGAAACGACAAAACAGTGGCTCGAGACAACAAATTCCCATAAAGTCGGTAATCGAAGAGACGTTTTTATTCCTGCATCCAAACCAAAAGACTGAAAACCGTGTCCGACATTCTCGCCCATAGCCATCCTTTAACAGCAAGTCAAACATAGACTAACATACAACAATCATGAAATCCGCCAATTATTTCTCTAACGATCGCGGTGGAATCTTCTGCAGCGGCGATCGAATTATTTGTCAGAGCGTCTCGCAAAGCGAAGAAGGCTCAACTCCGCAGAGTAGGAGAGAAAAAGGTCAACAGTTAGTTCCAGTAGGATCGTGTCGCGCAACCACGTCGTCGACAACGGTCTTTACATCATTGTCCCACGGGAATCCATACCATTAACGAGTTTCGAGCTTCTTACTTTCCATCCGCTGAACTCTCTGGGCGATCCTCTGAAGTGTCGCCTAGGCGATGTGCTTCAATCGACAAAGACGGCTTCCGCGAGGCTCGAACCTGCCAATTAAGGTAGTTATCAAATTCAATGGCTCAAAGGGAATCGCTGATCACGGGAACTGAATATAACCAGGGACATCAGGACGCCAGGACTTGCTAACCTTTTTTACGCTGTGTCGTCTTTTAGCCTGTTCCACTTGGAAGATCGATGTAAGAAGCTTCGAGCTTCTTGGATCGCGCCTTATAAACGACTCGGAAGTCGTTTGTGCTTGTCGTCATTAAAACAGCCTTTGCCTTCGTCTGATCGCTTCTTCAGACGTTTAGCGTACTCGCCGATGCTTCCAAGTGTGGGCTTTTCGCTGCTTGCCAATACAAGGAGTGAGGAGAAAAAATGATTGCAGGATACTCTTAATACAAAGTTATTACGACAGTCCTGTGTACAAAGTGTGCTCGCAAGGATGATATAATTTGCAACAGGATGAGTTCAGATCTTTTCTCGATGAATTTCCAAGCAATACAACATAATAATCAACGTTATTGCTAACAAGTTGCGTTCCAACACGGTGAGGCTACCTTTTCTGATAAAACGTTGAAGAAACAAAAATTCTTCCTTGGAACAAGAAAAAGAGAGAAAAGAAGAAAACGGTCAGAGCTTCAGATAGTAGAAAGAGTCAACTTGATAATATTTTCAGACAGCCACGTCTCATTTCCAGAAACTGGAACGCCCAAACTATCTTTCGTATTATGAAATGTGACGAAAGAAGAGAATCGGTTAAGCGTTTAAAGTGTCTTCCTTTGACGTCGTTTTGTTAACCAATGGCGATCGTTCGTTGAAAATTCTTCAAGCGACCGTGATTGTCATCGACGCGTGAAAAATATGTAAGGGGTTGAAAGTTACTGGCAACAATGGACTTGGAACAGAGTCCCAGCGTCATTGTTCTCCTGACGACCATTAACAAGTTCGTAGCTACTTAGCCGACGTCCGCGAGTTTGCAAAGCGATGGCGCTTCAATCGAGAAGCGGCAGTCTTTCCATGTCATCAATTAGCTGGAAAATACCGTGGCACGTCAAAAAGTGAATCATTAACGCCGAGGCAACCTGTTCTTTTCCAATGTTAGCCTGTTCCTCTCGGTTCAACTTAATCCTCCTCATATTTGTCTTCCTTGTTTCTTCCTTTTAGACGTTATTTATTCAAAGATCAATGGTTTCTACTTTATTGCTTTCGGACTGTCTGTTGTTTTCATCATCTTTTTTATTTTAGATCCCCAAAGAGTCCCTTTTCAGAAAAAAATGTAAAGATTCCTTATATTTAAATCTGTCTATATGTTGCTCTCTCTCTCTAATCTATATTTCTAGGGATCGTCGTTTTTCTTCACAGCCTTCGTTCACTGAATCCTTAAACCCCTTTCTAGATGCGTTTTTACGAAGACAGAGACTGGATTCGAAACAATTACTCCTCGCAGAGAGTGACAGATGGGTCGATAGCCTTTTCCTGCGTTCTGGCACGCGTTCCAAGTCATGTTCCTCAACCCTTCTACACTCGATTCGCCACTTGTCCGGTGGTATGCGACTCGTTTAACGTCGTACAGGCAAATCTTCGTGACAATCCCTTCGTGTTCATCGGTCTGGCAATTCACAACGCAGTCCCCAGACACGCGGACACTGTTCTCAGGGCCAAAGTGCAATCACCCTCTGCTAGGTTGCTAGAGGGGCAAAGGAACCGCATCGGAGAACTCGACGAGACTTTCCCCTTTCGACTTAATTGGCGGCTTCGAGACTAACGGCGCCGGCCGTCTACGTCGATTGAAGTGCCGCTTTGGCCACGTTCGTCGACTAAGAAGCTGGAAACTCGTTAATGGTCCTCGCGAAACAATCGATCGCCCCTCCGGATCTCGCTCATTTCCTTTTTTCTTTTGTTTTCCAATGGCTACGCAAATTGACAAATTCTTTTGGATAAAGTGGAGATTCTAATGGACACGGCCTCTATCGAAATTGCAATTCAATTTCTAAAAAATTCAACGTTCCAATAGCTTTCTTATCGGCAGCTTTTTCACCCTCGTTTCGTTCATTCACAGCAATACTTGCGTTATTTTCTAACAAATCACCACGTACATCAGTTCCGTTTGTCACGATTATGCAAAAAAAGGTTCAGCAAAGTCAGGTTTGAATAGAAATCGATAAATGGACCAAACACTGTGAGCAGAAGAACAACGAAACGTGTGCGGTTAGTTAGTCCGATGATGAGCTACGTATGCGCTAGCTAATTGCGGCGATTAGGTACATAAGCAGCTAGAGGACTGGACTTGGAAGTGGGTCAACATGTTTCAGTTCCGTGAGTGTCAAAAACCGAGTACCCATAGTTTGAAAACCGTCTGGGCTGCGTAATAGTTTGCGAAGATGCTACACTATAGTGATTCTGTAGCTTACATGTAGAAATTTAGGTAAGAGTCAGTTAGGTTTCAAAATTTGTGCAAGGTACCATTAGGGGCGAAGAGTATTTTAAATTATAATCGAGTTTGGCTAAAATTTTAAGACACGGATAATATAAAGTCAAAGTTTAAGGAGTTCACGAAGCAGAGGAAAAGATGGTTGAAAATATGGTTAATCAGAAATGTACAACAACCGATATGATGCTTGATATTTACCATAAATGATTTTATAAAATATCCAAGACTGTATAATTTAATAAAAGGCACTTTCCAACCATCTGTTAGAAGCTTAAGCGAGACTTAATGTGACTAACAGACTCTTACGAGCGAACTAAATAAGTTTCACATGAAACTATGTTGCCTAGCTGCTGCACTGGAATCGGCCACTTTTAACGATAGTAATAAGCTACGCTAAGGAATTTATTACACGCGCGACCAGCAGATATAGCATATTCCTAATGGTGCATAATGTCCCGGAACGAGATCGTAATCCAGATGAAGATTACCATTTCGACCATTCAGAACAATTTCGTCTGCTATACGATTACGATCCTTTAAGCTGTTTATTACCGAAGTTAGCAGCGGCCGGGAAATATTTACGCGCTTCCGGCTTATCTCCGACAGTTCTTTTACGGTCCATTCACATGCAAATTAGCCGTATAGCACTAGAATACTACGTAACGATAGGAATTCGACGTTCCTTTGCTTAATGTCTGCCAATGGATCGATTGACCGATCACTACCCAGTTTTCCTTCTACTGCTTTAGTTACGAACTTTCGAAGTCACTTTTCCTACTTTTACGTTAGCACATTTCACGATCGATATTTAAACCAAGAGTCAATTTTAATATCGCTTCCAATTTATTCCGGTTGTTTCTAGAAATATTTCTAGCTATTTCTATTTATTTTAGTATTCTATTTTCATACCGTTTCCGATCTATTTTCATACCGTATCCGATCTGTATTCTTGTGATCTCTAAAATTTGTACAAACGAGCTCGTGCTTCCCCGAACTTCCTCAAATTATTTTTGCAATACAATCGTAATCACACTGTGACATTTCTAAATATACATTCCATAAGCTCTAACAAATTTTGTTCAGATCGAATGGCATCTCTCCCAACTATTTTTAGCTGTTTCTACAAAATAGAATAGTTACATAACCTCGATAAAACAAACTCCAATTTCCTAACTTCTATCCAGCCCTAAACGGTCGCCATTCGATGATTAATTACGCAAGGAATAAAAGCAATAAGAACAACATGTTCTCCTGCTTTGGCATTTCCTCCAGAACAGAAGGGACGAGAAGTATAATAATTTATCCGAACACGTGGTGCCTGTATGAGGACAGGATTAAAGCACCGTACACACAGTGCGAGACTTGTTTCCGCTGCGAATATAGAAATGCAGTAGGTTGCATGATACACCGTTGCGAAGATCGCTATTACGAAGCTTCCATATTCCAAATTCTTATAAATTTAACACCTTCGTATTCCAACTTCTCATAATTGACAACTTGCACATTCGAAATGCCCTAAACTAGAAATTAAGTAGAAAGTAGATGGAAAGTGGACAGCCTATAATTTGTCACTCGTCTGATTTACTATGTTATAATTAAACATTTTATAATTAATATATTAACTATACTATATACTATTATAAATATTATAAAATTCTGAGGCAAGAAGAGGCAGACCTCGAGTTATGCAATGAGGTATGAAAGTATCATCGTATGCAGAATGCTCGAAGATCCTCGGTTGGCTGTACATTAGCTCTAAAGGAATGATCCATGCCAGCCCGCTATATTTCCACGAGCTATAGCAACTTATCCTGTCCTGGTGTTATTCTCGCGAACGTTTCACGCCAGACTCCGTGCAACAAGGGGTGGATTAAGGTCTTTTGCGCTCCGTCCACAGCCGGGCCGGGCTAATAGAAAGAGGAAAGTGGATCCAATTCGACTGTTTTTCTGGCCTGGATGCCTCGTTTTCACGGCTCGTTGCACGAAACTGAGGGGTGGCATGGCGTGGCGCTCTGTTTGCACCCTTCCATGCACCCCCTTTACGAACTGTCGATCGACGGGATGATTTACGACGCTATAATAGCGGCCGGAAATCGTGGCGCCGGTTTTACCATCCGGTTCAACCCTTTGACGACTTGTGATGCGGTCGAGAACATTTATTAACGAGTAACTTTCCTCGAGTGATCGTCTTGTTACAGTTTTTCCAATTTGGGGATGTTGAGGAGAGATTTATGGATCGCTAGAAAGTATGTTTTTCGGTGAATCGAAGGTTTTCGGCGGTTTCACAAGAGTATCGGTCTAACGTGGCAATTCTACGTTATGGGAATATAGTTCGATATTCTGTTTTTCATGTTTCGTGTATAATACATAGAGTGTGAATTTCAAGCAGACGTATTATTTGTAAATTAGGAACTCGTCTCTTTTTCTCTATCAGAAATTATTATTTCAAATTTATTATACTATCATTTTAAGAGTACCGATCGGTGCCTCAAAGAGCGTACAATTTTTAGAATTTCCAACATTTTGCCTCGTAAGAAAAATTGTTCTACTTTTAAAATTCGTCATAAATTGTTGAATAGATGGTGAATTTTGTAGGTTAAATGACGAAATAGGGGGTCTATTTCGAGGATAATGGAATCGAGTATGAAAAAGGAGCTGTACGCTAATTTATTCGCCGATGGCAGCAAGAAAGGTATTCATCGGCCTGTCACACGGTCGATGCGCGGAATAACAAGATGATTGCCGACGATATAATTTATTCCGCGATTACAGGATAAGAAACAGCAAGAATAACCACTTACAGGCATGCGATGCACCAAGGATGCACGAATGCGGCAGCAGAAAGCAAGTCAGCACTAATGGCCACTTCATCTTCGAATCTGAAACAGTAAAAATGGAAAGAACCAGGTCAGAGATCGTCTAATATATTAATAACAACTCCTTAAAGTCTCTCTCGACGTAATTTTAAATTTGTATTATTAGCTCACAATTTAGAATGTACACGGAGACAGATACAAGAGTCTGGTCGTTATACAATTTGCTAACTTACTCTGCAATTTTTCTTTCCTTTGCGAAAAAGAAGATATAAAAATGCGTTCCACTTTCAAACAAACATTCAACATTTCAAAGTACATTTTCATGGTTAATTTTATTTTAAAATTTTTGCTCGAGCAAACGCGATGCTTTCTTAAAATAATAAAAATAAATAATAATAATAATAATAAAATAATTGGACGTTAGAAACGTCCTCGCTTTAATTAATAATGTTCGCTTCGATCTCGTCAGATTTGTCTTGCCAAATTTTTCTAAGCACAAACCTCAAGATTCCAGCGATTGCATCAACAGCAATTATTATATATTGAGAGTGTAGCAGCTAAGTTTCAGATAGTTAAGAGCTGAGAAACTCCGTTACAAGCTGTCTCCCCCAAGGAAAAATAGTCCATCACCGAAATTCCAACCATCTGATGCATCGAATGCTCGGCACAGGGGTCATTATCCGGTTTCTGTCGAGCGAAAGAATGACCAGTGGAACAGTTTTGGCTGGCGAGGGCCTTCCCCTAATTGCAGGCCATCGATGTTTGGAAACGAACACGGTGGTTCGCATTAATTCGCCACGAGTGTGCTGTTTCTCAGACTTTCGTGAGGGGTTGTTGAATAAACCGTACAACCTAGATAAGTATAGAAGGCCAAAGCTTGATATTAGGCTGAACGTCTGCTCAGCTCTCTCCACTCTACTTTTCTGTCATTTCGAATCGATCAGCTCGCCTAACTACGGAAGCAGTTAGGCTCCAGCAATGGAAGGCTTTTTATAAGTGACGTTAATGCCTAGGACGTGTTTCTTGGGAATAGGTAATTAGAAAGGGGAATTTCAGACGTTCGCCTTCGGGCCACGAGGCGATTGGCAATCGCGATGAGGTTAGGGGATTGCGTAGGTGGCGCTACTTACGATTTTCCATCAGTTATGGTTAGTTTATCGACGCATATAATTCATTAGTAGTCTCAGTGATCCTTGGATTTCTATATTTCTATGTTAGTTCGATTTTGACAAACAACAACAATTTTTTAACGATTTGGAAAGATATTTAGATAAACTAACCACGTCATTTTATCGTACGTGTTAGCGGTTACATCATACAATTCGACAATTTTGTATTTCTACGTGATAATGGATACGTCGAAGACAAACTTAAAAAGTCATACAATATCGTTAATAGGGTGTAGAAAGAAACTTCTTGTAATTTGTCTCAGCAGTTCGAGTACGGAGTCATCAAACGAAATAAATCAGGCGAGCTCTCTCGGCCCAATTTCAAAGTCCTAGAAGCAGGCAATGGAACAGGGGTATCGTTCGTAGGAATCCAATTCAATGCAATCGAGCGAGAGCGACGCGAAACAATTCGCGGCGATGGAAGGGAGATCAATGTTTCAGGAATATCGAACCGGAGGGTAGCCATAAATTCGCCATCTCCTCGAGATCCTTGGAAACCGCGTCACGAACAAACAGTTCCGTCGCGTCCGTGGCGCATCTTCCATCTGATCTTCCTTCCTCTTGTATTGAGAGAAGAAAAAAGACGCTAGCAACGAGGACATGGAGAGAAAGCACGAAGCTAATATCTACGGGCAAGCTTTTATTTTTCTTTATTAGCTGGATATCATGAACGACCTATCGACGGTCTCTGGTATCTGGCAAATTTTATTCTCGGGTCACATTCTTTCGTGTGTGACTCGCGAAGAAATATATGCGTTGGATTAGCGAGCGATTAAAAAATACGAATCTGCACAAATATCTGCAGTCTGCTAGTAATATTCACGTCTGTTTCATTCCTTGCGTCTCCTATAACCAACATGAGCTTGACTTCTCTCTCTAATTTCCAAAAAGAAAGAAAAAACCAACCCCATTCTTACGTTCGAAAGTCCGAATTATACTAATCACATCGACAGCCGCTTAACCCATCCTGCCCACTTTCTCCCGCCTAATCAACCCCTCTATATTTGCCTCCAATCTCTAAAAAAGAATCCACCAGTTTCCAAGAACAATACGAGAAGATCAGCCAGAGGGAGAGCCTCGGCAAAACATTGCTCGCAGAACACAACGCAGTGGAGGAAAAAAGGACAGTGTCATCACCGGGAACAGCACAAAGAGACGCGGCTAAGTGGAAGAGAGTCCGGTAATTTGCTTTCACCGCGAAGAATAAAAAGGGGACGGACGATCAGTGGGCGGATTAAGGAACGCTGAGATTTTCGAAGGAGCGGAAGCTAGCAACGCGGAAACCGGACGTCGAGCAAGGTCTTCCCTTGGGTCGTAAGGACAGAAACGGACGGGAGGAGAGTGGAGCTAATATCCTGCAGGAAGAGGAGTCTTTATTTTTCTTTATTAGCCCGGCAACAATGGCGGAGTACGCGCGCCAGTGTCAATGGTCTGGCTTTTCGCAAGCTCGAGCAAGCCTGCGAGCCACCCAAGCGAATAGGATGAGGCCGCATCTGCGGATTCCCCCAGCCAGGGTGGTTCCCCGTCGTCTGCGTCAGAGGAACACATAGCTTGTGGCTACAAGCTGGAAAAGAGTTATGGCAGACCCAGGGAACACGGAGTGGAATGATATTAAAAAACCGAGGGAGGAATTGCGTGGCTTCCACGACACTGTATCACCCGTCGAATTAATGTTGCAGTAAGGACACCTGCTTGTGGCGGATCAGACGCGGGATGACTGTTCTTTGCGATAAACAGCTGGGTCTTCGTATATCTGATTCTGCTCGGATTTTGTGGTTGAATAGTTTTCAGGTGATTAAGGATAATTGAGGAGATTCGTGAAGCCAGTCTGCTATTTAGTTGGATTTTGTTTTTCTATGGTTCTGGAATATTTGCCAGTAACCGAGAATGTTTATTAGATGAATCGTATACACAGATGGATTTTTGGTTGACTGTTCTTTGAAGCTAAACAGCTGCGCCTTGGTATATCTGACGATGGTTGAATTCTGTATCTACGTAGATTTTGTGTTTGTATGGTTTTAAGATGTTTGAGGATAACTGAGAAAATCCGAAAATGAAAAACACTCTCGCTCTAAGAGAGTCCCTGAAAAGTGTCCATATCAGAGCCAACACACCGAGCGTTATCTGTAATCAATAGCATCGCGTCTCACAGTGGCAAAGGATGATCCCAGAGCGTCGCAAAACGAGAAACGCGAGGATCGTGTACATAAGGACGCGAAGGCGTACGTGGTGAAGACGAAGTCGGGGCAGAAAATACAGTACAAAGAGAAAAAAAAAAACTGAAAGAGGAAAACAGGGAAAGCGCGGCTCCCAATGTACGCAGGATAGAAAAAAAGAAAGAACTGAGAAATGGAGGCAGGCGACGAGGAGAAGGAAAGAAAAAGAAGCTGGACGATGCCAGTTAGAAGAGAAACAGACCAAGGAAAGAAGAGAAACATCGCCTAGAGCGTCTCTTCGTGCGTTCCCCTGCTGTCTGCCCCTGGTGACTAGGCAACCAACCTCGCTACGACGCTCTTCGGAACTCTTGCTGGTTTCCTCTTGAACTCTACCTGCTGGCTCCTTTAAACAGCCGTGTGACGCTGTCAGCCACCGTATTACATTCCGTACGCGCTCGCACGGTGTTCCCTTAGCGCCTACATGTGTAACAGTCATTCCAGCCATTGGTGCATCCTAATAATATGGTCTTTTTTACCAAACATAGGATTTTAAAAGAAGACGCGTGAAACACCGTTTATTTCTTGAAGAAATTTTACACAGTGACGAATAGACCGTCGAATTTTAGACATTTATGGGGAATTTAAAATTCCCAAAGAGACGAAAACCAAACAAAATAAAAAGAAAATTTCAGTAGCACTTTTGCTATTGATTGACAACTGCTAAATTAAAAGCTGCTCCGCTGTAAATAATAGAAACTTATCATATTGCTTTCCTATAGTATTCAGATACCATCAATCCTAAAAACAACGAACTGATGATATCTCATCCGATAAATTTAATTCCGTTGCCTTGAGAGATTTGAAAATCGTGATCTCATTTGCATGCATGCACATGGAAAGAAATGCGTTGGAATACGAATCCATTTGTACGGCATCCTGAGGGACGCGATACCGAATAACACGATCCCCTGTGTCGACAACCCCATAATCCAGCCATACACTGTGCGTGCCGTTGCCCGCAGTCTGCGTTATGATACGCGTCGGATTATGTACGCGGCTTAATGTCCCTGCTGACATGGTCGATCGTTGTAACGACTTCACCAATGCCACTACACTTGAGATTGAAACATTCCAAAGAAAATAATAGTAAGCTGTATCTGATAATTACTAGATTGCTGAAGCTAAACCAGCATCCCAATATTACTGTAACGAGTCAAGTTCAATCCTAAAATGCCTAAAAGATTCCAATGGATAGGCGAGCTTAATTACATCAAATATCTTCGAATTTGGAGATTTCACTGTGTGTGATGAAGAATTCTGCAGCTTGCGGAGTAAAATTCTATTTCTTTCGTAGATTTTACATTTGATGTCACTTATTGCAATAGTTTCGTCTGCCATAAATTCGTGACAAATGTAATGTTACAACGACAAATACATTATCTTATTCTACTTCTCTTCAAAATACACAAATTTAAATAAAATTCGGTATTGTGTACCAGTTTAAAGAGAGGCAGAGTTTTATGTAATATTTCGTAGCACAAGAAATTCTCGCGTTTCGGATTTAATATAACGTTCATCGCATTGTTGAACTTACCCCTTCGAGGAGTAAAATTTAGCCTCGCAAACCTGCACATTTAAAATTTATTACACAAGTCGAGAATGTCTGACGTGGGTGGGGAGGGGGTGGCTGAGGGCGGTGGTAGACTCGAGGAATTTGTAATTTAAAGCAAAGTAAATTCCGCGTAAACGCCAGTTTATAATTCTAAATAACTCTCTCTCTGTACAATCGATGTTAATTCGCGAATAAAATCTAATTAACAACAATGTGCCCCGCTCATCTCCTGAATCACGATATTTTTATTTCATTTTTCCTTTATCTAATTATGAAATTAAACAAACTAGTAAAACGACGTAGATTACGAAAATGCAAAACGTTGGACAACAAAAGATTGGGTCAAATCTTTTTTTGTCGTCAATAGATATCTCGATAAAATCATGTTACAGCAAGCTTTGTTAGGCTTCTCGCGTGTAATAATAACAGCTTTGACGATAAAACAAATGAAATATTACAAATGAATTTTACAAATAAATTTTACAAATTAGAAATCGTCTTGCACCTTCATAAAATTCACTAATATTATCAGTTGATAAATTACGAGTGCTAAAGGACTCGGATCTGGTAAACTGGCATGCCCATTGGAGATCTGGCATCAATAACACAAGAACTGCAGATGTTACTAGATCCATAAACCTCGCTAGACCTCTCCACGTCATAACTGATACAAAGTACCAATACATACAAGCTGTTAATCCCAGCAACAGCTAAGAAATCTCATCCACGTCATAAATCCACTTAAGGGCCAGGCTCAATCCTCGGTAAAGCCCTATTCCAGTCATAAATTCGCCGATAGCTGGCTGGCTCATGCATCATTAGGGAAATTTCGCGATCAACGGCTAACGCCACCGGGCAACCGATTACACTAGTTTCACTTCTCAATCAACTAATTCACGATTGCTTTTAAACGATCCAAAAATACGATAGCCATTAAAAATATTAACAGGAAGCTTTATAATGTATCAACCTTTTCTTGGTATTGTACTCTTCAATCCTTTAACGCTATGAACTCATATATGAAATTTGAAAAATTGTTAAATATATTATGCGTTATGCATTGAGACTGCTAGACAAAATAGGAATATTTAGTTATTCTTTATTATTTTCTGCTATTAGAAATAGTTCTATTTCGATAAATACCTTTTATTAAAATTTTTATTTTTTGAAATATTCTTGTTTCTAAACGCTGCAGTGAAAGCCTTCGACGGGAACAGACATTCTAGTTTGAGAACGATATCGGTATGAAATAGCACGCTTCGATGATGGCCCTGCTTGATTTCACTTTTTTTCGTCCCATGAAAACGCGACGAGATATTTCCACGACACGAAAATTTCGCCAATAACATCGAATTCGCGACGTCATGTCACCGTGAAATCATTACAGCTGGTGATCGTTAAAATTAATGGACTCCTGCGTCCCGTGCTATATTTCCATCGTTAATGAGACGTACCCGTGACAGGAAATAAACGATCGAGCATACCTACCCATCGAAATGTTATTAAATTCGGTTCGCTTCTCCGCGTGATACTTTCGAATCAACGATTCATTAACAATTATAGTACCAATCTTACTTTCTATGGACATAGACAATTTATGGTCGTTTTAGATACAATCTTTCAGTTTTATAGAAATACTTTTTGAAGTTTGAATACATGAAGTTTTGAAATGCCAAAATTCGGGATATGAAACATAACAATTTTTCTAGAATATAAAATATACTTCCATTTTCGAGTTCTACTCTTTCATCTGTGTTTATGAAGAAACAAATTTACATAAACATCACACAAATTTCACACGATCATATTTGTCTTTCACCCCCCCCCCCCCCCCGCCCCTCGCAGCCTCAAAAAAAGGAAAAAAGTGAAACTAGAAGTTCCGGCTGTATCGCACAGGAACAACTCGGCTTATTTTCTCGGTGCCGCGTTCGTATGCATCGCGTACAGATTGAAATCCAACGAGGCATCGATCGAGACGCGACGAAATTCCACGGAACGGGGTCGATGCCACGCACGGGGAAACCTGGCTGCTCCTGCGAGCAGAAATACCACCGTGGAATCCTGCATTTTTTCTCGTCAGATATGGGGCATAGCTGGACTAACAATTAATCTCCGCTCTCGAAAATCTATCTTGCGCAAGAAGCACAAGAAACATTTTTCTCGCGTGTAAACAACGATGTTTCATGATCTTGGTCACGTGATCTGTGTAAAACAACAGCGTCATAGTAGGTTTCCTTTGATCAGATGACTTTATAACACAGAATGATCACTTCGGAGTAAGTTTAGAATTTTCACCAGTCAACTTATTCGTCTGTAACAACTGAATTTATTATTTTATTTACTGGAACCTCGAAGAATAACTAAAAGCTTGATTTTTTAATTTCCGACGAATAGCTTCAATACCGATTCAAATTTACTGCTGAAATGTTTTTATCTTTTTAAAACAAGAATTTTTAACTAGATATCGACGGAAGAACAGACTGTCGAACGATTTATTTCCGCTTTTACGATTCGTTACGTTCTACAATCGACTAAAGAAACCTGTAAATACAAGAACCAATGAAGTATAAAGCATAGGCCACTACACTATACACAGAATGCAAGAGAAGTAGGGAGAAGTAAAGAAAAACAAATGGAATTTCTTGAATAGGAAGTCGGATGATGCCGGTGATTCAAAAGCACGAAGTGCAATATTTTATCGTCGTCACGTTTCCTACTGGCCCTTGTACACGTGTAAATAATTCACGTTACAGTTACGTATGTGCTTCGCTCTTTTCTTTAGCACTTTTCCTAAAATTATTGTACGATATTTTAGGGATTACATAGTTTCGCAGACTGAACAACTTTTTTATACCAAAATCACCTAACTTTAAGTTTAATTATTTAATTTGTATAATTGTATTATTCGTGGACGGAGTAAAAAATATAATTCAAACTACGTGAATAATAAATTGTACGAGGCGAAGGAAACGGAAAGTGATATAACACGGTAGAAGGAAGGAAGCAAATCATGCTAGATACGAAGCTCGATTTGCGCTAACAGCCAAACTGCAGCTTAGTCAAATATTGCTCAATGGCTTTCAAATGAGCCAATGCATAGCCCCGTTCACGTTCCAATCATGTACAACGCGTTGAATAATATTTGTCGTTGTAGTATGAATGAGGCATCCATGTAAATAGTCGGAACGAAATTACATTTGAATAATAAATTTTCCGCCGGAATAAATTTTTCTGCAAATATTTTTATTCCTGTCTCGAACTAGTACACTATACAATCCAGACGATGCTATAGACACGAAGGAAATCTTTAACCTATAAATATTATAATCCGCCTCTCCAGGCCTCTTAAAATATTCTTAACAAGTCTTGCAATTCATTTCGCAAAATGCTCATTCCTCTCTGGAGCATTGATTTATAAATAAAAGGGAAGAATGGAAAAGAAGAGAAGAGAAGAGCATGAAAAGAGAAGAGGAGAGAGTATAAGAAAAGTCCGTTGCCCTAGGACCAATTACGAGCGAAACCTTGACAATCGCTGTCAAAAGAGAGCGTAATCCTCAGAAACGTTCAAACGAGCAGCGTTTCACCAACGACGCCATAAATTAATGCGCGACAGAACGGGGCGACTTCCCCCGAAAAAGCTCCAAAAAATAACAAAGAAAAATGGAACAAAAAAAGAGAAGCGATCCAGTTATTCTCCACGGGGCCGGAAATTTCCGGAAACACGAATTTTCATTGTGCCCCGAGCGGAGGTATCCGGAAACGATAACAACGAGCCACATAACCGTGCGGATAAACAATAGTCGACAAACAACGGGCGAGAATTCTGCATTTCAGGGGCTCATCGTGGCCCGCCAATAATGGACGCTCGAACGGGACACGTTGAAACAACTCTGCAAGCCCATCGGGATCAGGAGCACTGGAAGAGTGGTACACTCGCTACAAGATACGCTTCTATGCTTCACGATGCCGAGGTGGGAATATTTTTCGTGGCACTTGCTGTTTTTTCCCAAGGGATACCTCCCAACGTTCGGTGCGAGATTTGAGATTTTTATGTGGAAAGGAGCTTTTTGGGTAGGAAAACTTGGATTTTAAGGTTAGGTTTGCATAACAGATACGCAGCCACGCTTTTATGAATATTAGCACAGGTACTAAAAGAATTTTTGCAGAAATTTTGTAATAACGTAATTTTTAAGAACTGTTGTAATTTTACTCGACAGATAATCGTTCGTATTTTTCAACGAGAAAGAATCTTTAATCTTTGGATTAAAAGAAATTCTCAGGTTAGACCTGTGTAACACGTACATAAGTATCAAGGTGCGTAAGGTAGGTAAAGTAAAAGGATGATTGTGGAATTGTCCAAAATTGTACGAATTATTGGTCGATTCGAAATACTAAATATTTCAATATCGATTCTATTTTTCTCTCATTTATATCGGTATGTTTCTGATAGATACGATCGATCACATACCTAGCCATAATTAGTTCTAAGAAAAGTACATTTAAAATTTCGAGATCTATAATCGCTGTATGGCGTATTGGTATAGTGTAGCACTAATATATCATATTATAATAACAATAACGTCAGCACGACTTGTTCCTCATCCGTCCATCTCTGTTTATCATGAACCAGCGCCCGATTCTGATTAAACCGAATACCCATAATGGAGCCTACATGTGTAATCCTAGGCTGGGTTTATAAAAACGTCCTGGCGCACGCTGCCGTAGGAAACGGGGGAAAAGCGTGCAGACTCGTTAACTGATAATCGATAATCCTCATCCGCCTGGTCGGTCCACCTTTCCCTCCCTTTTCCCCTCCATGTTGAACGTACAACAACGGACAGAAAATATCGACGCGATCCAGTGAGTATTGTGCAAGCGATATTAAAGCTTTTCCACGGAACTCAGTGAACTTTTCGCGGCAAGCAGACTGTTGTAAATCGACGTAGGCAGAGGTCTGCGCCAACCTCGACGCTGGCCAAATAGAACAAAGGATATCGAATGTGTCGAGCGACAAAGCAGCGCCACGACGGTGGATCATGCGAACCATCCGCTTGGCTAATCACAATGGAGCCAGAGGTAATATCGTGTTACTTATCCGACCGTGTTCTTCGCCGGTATTTATTCTGATGAGTCTGGTTATCTCTGTTTGAGTAGCAATTTTAGACAGAATGATGATTAACGTATTAAATTTAATATTACTAAAACGGTGCTACAGTAGCCCGCGAACGTATTTCGACACATTCTAGAGAACTTTTACGTATATAACACGCGTGTCATACGACATATTTTGAAATTTCGTTAGCAATGTAACGAGACACGGCTGTCGTGATCATGTCGATGAAATTTGCGACCAATCTCAATATACAAATTACACTATATCTGTTATAAAATTAGATTTCGTGAAATATTAGCATACAGAATGTATAGCCATCTCAGGCATTGTAATTTCCAAACCTTTCACGCTGAAAAGTCAATTTTGCTTTTTTATCCTTTGCGCTATCTATCGCTCGAAATCTGCAGGTTATTAAATTTATCGAAAATTTCATGCATTTCTACGCCTGCAATGATAGAGTGAATTTTCAAATCTACAACGATACTCTAAATTTCCAGACCTACGATAATACGGTATATCTACATACGCAAAATTACTGACTCGCTGGAAACTCGATAAAAATTTCATATTTAAAGATTTTATTTCCATCTAAATTGCCACCTAGTATCTAACCATGATCTTCGATGTCACTGATATGGAATCAGACATTTCTTGAATTTTCAATTCATCTAGGTTGAAACTGAAGCAAGACGCCGGTTGGAAGTCGTCATCGTGCATTAAAAAAGAGAGGGAGGAAAGAACGCAGAGGTAAAAATGTCGGAGGTAGTTGGTATTCCTACCGGAGATGTTTTCGTTAAGTTCCACCTTCATTTCTGTAAAACGTTTGCAGCACGTGAATACTTGCTTTCAAGCGTATTGTACAACTCTTAACCGCAACTAGGTCAGAGCAAACGTATATGCTGGATACTTTAATCTTTTATGTGATTGTTACGGGAATACTTGTGCTTCCCTATGTAGTTCCTCTTTGCATAGTTAACAACCTTCTCGGCAGGCACACGCGTACGCGTAAGCTTTTCTCACGAGAACTGAACAATCCCTATTGCAATTAGTGGCAATATTTTCTAATTAATGAAGTAGGACGGACTATTAATTCGGGAATTTTTTGGCTCGTTTAAAAATTTTCATTTTAGCAATTACGCGAGTTTCAAGAGATTACGATGGAATTATACAGGGAAATATAAATATTCGTAATTAATGAAATTTTAATAGGAAAAAAAATAGGAAATTCTTTAGATGCTCTTAGAATTTCAAGGCATTTTAGGTATCATCTGGTGCAAGTTTCAAAAGATTATAAATATTTCACTATTTAACTTTTTGAATTATGCAAACTACGACTAACGATGCTTCATTTTCATATCGAATTTTTAATAAACCGTATCATGCTGTAAAAATGTATCATTTTTAATTTATGGTATTCTTTCCACGTTGATATAAGAGAATTCCACTTTTCCATTTCTGTAAGCCGTTGAACAAGATTAAAGATTTTCCAGAATATCTTTTCAAGCGAATATTAAATTCCCTCTTCTATGTTAACCATCTGAATTAATAATAATTCTAATAATACAATTTTCGTACTACGCGATATTACCACTTCATTTTCCAATCCACTCCAATTAACTACCATATCAATTTAAAATTAGAAACATTACCATCTATATTATACCTCTTTATAGTCGAACGATAATGTTAATCAACAACCTCGTTTTCATTGTTTCAATTCTGTTTCTACAATATGTTTCTATGTTTCATATTCATTTCCTTAATTTTGCAATAATTTCATTCGAAACGTTCATTAATTCTCATAGTTCTATTGTAGTTGAATATCATTCATGTTCTTTTATAAGAGCTGCTATAGTAGAACTCCATTTATCCGAACATGCCGAGGAACAAACAGTTTATATAATCGGAGTTCGTATAATACGGGCTCTCCAATTATCTCTACTACCTAATTATTGTTCGCATAATAGGAGCTCATGTTCAGATAAGTGAACTTAAGCAACAAAAGCTTAGTCGGACATTGATGAGAATAGAGTTCTGCTGTGTTGTACTTTTACAACCAAGGACCAAAAAAGGACACGAGTACATGCAGGTAATTTACTTCAGCTCGATATTACAATCCCTGAACAAGCTTGCAGCTCCGTCTCGAAGTCGTCGCCAGTATCTACGGTGTCTAGATTAGAACTTCATCGCGATGAGGAATGACTCGACGTCTCGGGAATTAGGAAACCTTAGGATCAGGATCAGCGAAATGGCCAGGTGACAGGTTTTGCTACACGCGTCCATCCCCCGAGGGGAACCCCTGAATTTTCGTTTTTCCGCCTACAAGCTCAATTATCCGTGTAACGTTGCACTGTTCTCGCCGAAAGTGTAATACGGGCCGCGTAATCCAGCCTCGCGATTACGCGGTTTCTCGTGCTGCATTTCGAAAGACGACGCGTACCATTTTGCTTTCTGTTGCACGCTTGCCAATGAGAAAACCCAACTCACGGCGCGTAATTATCGCTGCAATGCGCGCAGCGTTACGAGAGTTTCGTTACACGCACGTCTCTCGATTCGCTCGACGATGTATCAACAGGGTGAAACGTGGAATTAGACAAGCTCGAAGAGAAAGTGGTGCCAGATTTTGACTGTATGCATGAGTGTTGCAGAAAGGGAGCTTAATAATAAGGTTGAACTCTGCGAGTTCGTAGTATTTTTTCGTCTCATTTTTCTTCTTCCTTCTGCGTCGTTCTTTACTCGAAATACTCTTCTCGATTTTATCTAGATCGAACAGCCGACAGAATTAATCGAATAAACAACGAACAGACCCAGAACCTATACGTTCGAAACACACCTGTCCTGCATCAATGGCCACATCTTTCCAATGTTATGAAAGCCTGAAACCAACACGTGACAAAGGTATCGCGACAATTCTACATTGTATATCAATGACAATTTGCTTTATTACACCGGTGACGCTGATAGCTAATCGGCCTCGTACACAACTGCCTATCTACGCGACGATGTATCGTGGGCTTGTCACTGCATCGTTACTTGCACGACTACAGGAATTATTTAACGTGGAACACGAGGCTTTCGCTTCGTAGATAACGCTTGGCGATACGAAATCGGCGTTCAACTACGTTTCTCGTGCCGATTCTGGCCAACATTTTTGGTAAATGCTCGACAGCGTCAGCCAGGGGAACGCAGCCGATTGAATTACAGAGAGTAATCTGTAGAGACACAGATGGTCGTGTAAGAGGGGACAGAAGTTCGTGTTGAATGAGATTAGTACCTCTAATAGCGCTACTTGAAATATTCAGAGAGGAAAAATGAACATTAATGACGGTGTGTTGCGATAGTGATGTAGGTCGATGTTGGGGAACCTGATAATAGACGGTCATCGGTTTCGTGGAACTCTGATAAAAGGTTACTTTATTTTCCTCCATGTGTATGTATATATATAAAATTTGGCGTCGATGTTGCTAGCCAAAATATTTTACATAATTGTTACTCGTAATCGGAACGATTAATATTTAATATTTTTTTAATCGTTTCATACTTTAAAAAATTCCTTTCAGACTTACCGATGACCGGCACCCATACGAGTAAAAATTAATTTTTCTATAAAAAAAGTTTCAAACAACTATTATTTTTTCATATGAAACACGAAGAAGTAAGAAATTCATACTTTCCGCGACTCCTATAAAGTTACATTTACTTATTCACTTTACGTGTAAACGTATATAAAATTAGAAAATACGCTGATTTATTGGAAAATAAAATTCACCTCGCGTTACAAGCTAATTGCCATTTGTAATATTCGCTAAAAATTAGAAACAAACTAAAAGCTCGAAGGATGCATTTTTCTCGAGGTGCCTATTTGTCCCAACAAATGCACGTTGCACTCAAGACAGAATATAAACGTAACGCGTGGAATTCATTAGGGCGCGGCTAGCTCAATTTTCTTCTAAACGTGACTTACTTAAGCCACTTTAAAGACAATTGCCGCAACCGAGTGCGAAAGATACGCGTTTTAGACCTCTCGTGCTTAATTGTACCCGCTCGAAATTAAAACCTCCCCCCACCAACGACCCGCTCTCTTCGCAACGCCACTATTTTTCATGTAACCTCTCCCTATTTTTATCCATTACGCCGTGTTAGAGGCAACGAGAATTCCACGTTAAAGCACCTACAAAGCGTTTCCTTGTATCGTACACACGGTCCGATTAATTAACTGAAATTAATTAAAACGCGCACGATAATGCGCGCCCCCGCTACGACCGGCAAAATTAAAACGCTTCGCCACCCTAATTTCCTTTTCGACTTTTGGCTTCGTAGAATACGATAGCCCATGTCCATTACACTCTTCTTCGTGGTTTAGTTCTACTTGTTCGATTTTTCAAGATGCAAATTTCATCTTTTTTCATCTTCGTGCTCCGAATTTGCGAATTTTGCGATTTTTAATTTCACAACTTACATAATTTTCTAGTCTGTGATTTTTTCATTCCTGAATACGTGAACCTTTTTAATCCTGAACCGATAAGCATAGTTTTGAATTTGTAAATTCGAAATCTACGAGTTCTTGAATTACCGAAATTCTGGAATTTTGAGTGTCTAAACATTAAATTTGCGGATTTTCGTAACTCCGAACTTCTCCAACCTTCGATATTTTCCGAGTTCTTAATCTTTCGAATCGCTAAATTTTCGTTCTTTCGTTCGTTTCACCATTCGAGTCCTCTAAACTTTGATCCTTCCACTTGCTGAATTCTTGAATCCTCCGATCTTTCAAACTTTATATTTGTAGATTCCTGAATCTTTCAGTTCTTGCCACTTCAAACTCATAAATTTTGTACATCCTCGTGTCTCGACGTAAAAACGAAAAATACCAAAAACAGCCTTCAGCAAAATCGCCAATGTACTAATTACACGCGCCATCGTCATTACAATGTAACTCGCGCAACTATTGGTTGTTGACACGACTGCTAATCGATATTCAAAGCGAGTTCCCTCGAAAACTACGGGAACGTGCACTCGACTCGAACAGGGGCAGAGGGTGGAATCACTTCCTCCTCGACTTCGGCGTCGCATCGATTAAGTCGTACGAGTGGCAGCGTAGTGGCCTGATATTCAACCAGAACTAAAGGATTCTTCGGATCGAGATCAATTAAACAAATTAATCGAGCACATCTCGAGCTGATAAGTGTCGTTCGCGATACGTCTTCATTGCCAGTAGAAGGGCGCGTCTGATCGATGCGAACTAATTTGTCTTTTCCCTTACTCTCTTCGACTCTCTCTTGTTCGAATAACGTCTTTCCTCTTCTAGCTTCTACCTATAGACCTTTCTCGACGTGACAGATCCGAGAGTCTGGCTCCATTCCGTCTTCAAGTAATACCGGGATTAAGGATAAGTAACTTCGGCTGAAGTGCAATGGAAACTTTGCGGGTAACCTTACGTTCGTTGCCATCCCAGGCGTGCTCCTGATTCCGGAAAATATTTCGCGTCTCGGCTCCATACCGCCAGCCTTTTCATAGTAACGCGATATTAACCTATTTGGCGTGCAACGTTATTAAGAGTAGAGATACTTATTTTTTATACGTCTGTTTAATTGGTTATTTCCAAGGGAGCATAATTAAGGGCAAAGATCTGGGATAATCTTTTTGAGGGACGAATATTATTAAGGATAAACCAAGATCTGTTATTATATGTTTGTTCTTCTTATCTCTGGATGATAAATACTATTAAAGACAGAGGAAAGTAATTTTGTGATCGCAGAGGGGTAAATAATTAACCGGTTGTATTTAAGGGAATATTATTTAGCACAGAAACAGATAATTAGTCTTTCCATTTTTTAAGGATAAATATCGTTAATTATTGATTTTTGGTGATCGAACCGTTATTAATGGTAGAACGTTTTACTATATATTTGTTCGTTTTATTTCCCGCAGGTAAGTATACAAGAATTAAATTGTGTTTCCAATATCCAATTTATAACGACTTTGTAATTATTAACGCCCTATAATCGAACGTGTTTAACGTACTTAATATTGGAATAGTAGTAGGACTTTTATTGGTTAGTTTGCACCGGACAATGGATCTTATCTAACAATGATAATCCAGAGCTTTGTTTAGACAATATTATTGTTTCGATAGGGAACAATGAGTTCCTGTAATTGTCTTGGTATTGATAGTAATCTACTGACTGTTGCAATATGATAATACGGGGCCAAGTGTATGTGCAACCTATACAATACACGTCCCATATACGCTATCTCTAACTTAAGTACCTTAACTCATTAGCTACTACAATCTTCGTGTAGAAATCATACAATGAAATTTATTCACACTTCGCGCAGTCCAACGTGCAATTTTGCAAATTTGCAACATTCACAGCATCGAACATATGCATCTGATATACAAATTCTTTCGCAAAACTGGGCCTAACATAGGATTGACGTAGAATTTTGAACACTCAAAAGTTCCATCGACAAATGTTGATACCAACGTTGGATGAAATTATGGACGATATTGCTTGAAATTAATTCCGTCAGAAAGCTGTTTAAACTGGTATCCGAAGGGAATTAATACGATAGAAAATATAATATCGGTTAAAACTATGGAGAGATTGATTTTAATGCTTGACAGCGAAAAGCAAACGAAAGCTTCTCGAATCGGAAACTAGTATAGTTGCCTGTACGTCATAAACTTTACACAGTTGACATAATAATATTTGCCGACAATGAGCAGCGCGAGCAGTTCAGAAACCGGAGTATTATCCCGAGCCAGCATTGTTAACATCACTGTCACGTGTCCATTATCACGATCATTGTTTCCATTCCATATTATTCCCACTATACCCTCATCATTATTACCATGGCGTTGCTATCCACGTCGTATATTACATCTTTGAAATCCTAAACCAGCTCCTTTTTAATCCTGTCTCTATCCAGCATCTAATATCAGCTAATCTAATACTAGGATTTAAATATCCAATTATTTTAACGGTTCATTTAACTCATTAAGGTTCGACCGATGGTCTGTCATAATGTTATATGTTGAGGTTGACCGATAGAAGCGGTCAACCTAAAGCATAATTTATATTCAAGAGCACAATGATATGGACTTCTTATTTCGAATTTTTTATTGCACTAAATTCTATTCTCTTCGTAACAGCGGTCTCCGGGTCACGGATATACAAAAGTAAAGATGTAGAGTTCCTCTTGAAGTAATTACTTCAACATTATAAATTCATCAACTTCTTTATATTTCGTACAATCGTAAAGTCAAGATGGAAGAAATAATCAGGATAAAAAATATCAAAGATATCGATAGTAAATATATTTTTGAAAATGTCAGATTTCTTTTACACTTTCCTCGTACCTAGAAGATATTATTATATATATTATTTTATTATAATAAATCCTTATTATCTGAAAATATAGCGATCTAACTGCGCGAATGGCGCACTTAATATCCTACACCGAGTCAAATCTCAAAGTAACCAGAACACTCACGAGTCTAACGCACTCCCATTAGACGTCCCTCCATTCTTCCACTATCACTCCATCATCCCTTCAGACAGGCCGAAACTCCTCGACTATTTCCTCTTTAACCCTTCTTACCCGCGAAAAGCATCCCTTTCGACATCGCCAGCATTTTTCCATCATCTTCAGCTCCCTGAAACCCCCGAAGAGAGGACAGGGGTAGCATTAATCCGAACGATCTAACTCACAAGACCTTCCACTCCTGCCAGAAAAAGGGCCATGTAATGATACATCATCGTATATATATGTTTCGATTCAAACAAATGGATTGCATACAGCTAAGCTGCCCCCACGCGATTAATAATATTCCTAATAATATTTTCTATTTGCTTTTAACTTCCTGTGACCGCATACGATTAGTATTAACGACGATATAGTAACCTTTCGAGACGAATTATTTTCTGACCATGAACAAAATAATGTAACATTCTCTTTTCTTGTATTCTCTTAATAATACACCAATAAAACTGTTCGTTGATGAATAACGTTCTGTATTATTATTAACATATCCTGCAAAAGTTCCTATCCCTAGTATCTGCCCCTAAACACGCCTGAATATGGTGAGCAACATTCGAGTAATATAAGACACATTGACGACTGGGGCTACCAAGTGTCAAGGCTTCACAACGCAAAACACATATTTTTCCGACGGTTTGGCGCGAGAATAATTGATCGAGGTATTTATTGCCGCGGGATGAGACACGTCGGGTAATTCGAGAGCCGCCATCGTTGCGGATCCTATTCACACGGCAACCCGCCAGCCAGCGCCTCACGAGTGGTTGCAGCTCTGAAGCGTCCGCAACTGACAGATAGAAAGAGAGAGAGAGAGAGAGAGAGAGAGAGAGTTTCGCGCGCGGTTCCACGTTCGAATCCGCGCCGATACGCGTCCGTCACGCGGAGGAATCCGCTTCTGAGCGAGCAGACCAAGGGGGTGAGACGAAAATGTCTGAGGGGCGAGGCTCGTAACGCGACCCCGTGTCGCTTCAGCCAGTGTCAATTCCATGGTGTGTGTCTACGTACGCAAGCGATGACACCTAACCCTGTTGTCTATGGTGCTGCCTCTTGTTCGGGAGGGTTTGATGGACGGGTTCGATCGGATGAATACGTGATTTAGTTCTTTCTTTTCTTCATTTTGTTGTTTTATGGCATACTGACAATTAGGGGGTTGAATAATTATTACAAAATATGTTTCTTTCGTTTGTTTCATGGACTGTTGGGAATTAGGGGGCTAAGTAATTATCGTGCAGTTGAATAGGATGAAGTTATAAAAGCAATTGTGAAAGAAGCTACGAATTATCTTTCAATGAAAAATATAGCGGAAACTGACAATGAAGAGAATTGGGAGATACTTCATTTCCTTCTTTCTTCTTACGATTTTGTTGGTTTATAGAGTGCCGGGGTTAAAGCTATAACAATCTATAAGATGTATAAAAGCGTTTACTTGATACACAAATACACAAAATCTCCAGCTCTTGTTCCACACAATAAACTCTCATCAACGAAGAAATAAACTCTGACCAAATTCTTGACAACGTGATTCTCTTTGTCTCGCGCCTGCATCAAGATCGATATGGGGGCTCTGCTAGAAAAATTAGGATTACGTCCAAGGTCAGGCAGCAAGAATCCCTCACCAGGGATCATTCCCAAGGGGTTAGGGTGGTCGGGAGGGCTGGAACGAGGGCAATGGATACAAGGACCCGGTAAGTGTTGTCTGGTCGATCACTTCCGTCCTTTCGACGAAGCGTGACCAGTTGCTTGGCAACCACCGGCCACCCTAACGTTACTTTCACACCGAGACAGCAGGGAGCTTAATGGATACATATTGATAACATTTATGAGCCTTCCAGCTTCGCACTACAGATCTATCGGTTCTTCTTCAGCGGGATAGAACGATTGTTTTGAATAAGAAAGATTCAAATACAAGAACCAAAATAACCAATACCAGATTGGCCACCCCAAACCGATGATATCGGTTTAATTGGAAATCGATCTGGTAATCTGTGTTCTTTGGTAGATGAAAGAGGTCCTTCTTAGACGTTCAAAGGTTTGGATAATTGAGAAAAGCGTACTAGTCGTGATATTTATTTACGAGCGAGCATACGTATAGCAAACTTGCATTCATCACCGACCATAGCTTAACTGATTCAATGACGTATCGTCGTGCGAACGTTTTCGGAGTCGGCCGCGTAAAAATAACCTTTATTACGTTATGTAATCATTTAGTAAAAGCAATTCCGCTAAAAGCCTGGGGTAGCCTCCGTCGTCTGCTTTTGCATAACCACGACACAGCTCGACGTCCCCTCCCTTCATCATTCTCCTTCTCCATTCCCTTCCTTTGGTTTAGCAGCAATTACTGTCTCTCTGTTTTTCGAGTCTTACGCTCAAGATAATAAGCGTTACGGTAGCGGCCAAAAGGAACTTCTTAATCTTACGACGGCAGTCTTGGCTGTAGATTTCAAATTGAAAGTTTACAAGGGACCCGTACCCACCTTTTTGCCCCGTGGACACGTTTCGAATTAACTTAATTAACTCTCCGGACGACGCTGAAAACTAGCGTCGCAAGATAGAGGGACAGCGGTTAAGATAGGTTGGGTTACAAAACGGGAAAGACAGGTCTTTGGAACTATTCACGCGTTCAACACGCTTTTGCAATTGTTTCACAGTCGGAGATTAACTGGTGCCCGTTTCTCATCGGTGACTGGGTCGTTTGTTAGCCCCCAGCCAGAGTGGCGAGTGGATCTGTTACGAGAGAAGCTGATGGATCCTCTCTAAACGATACTCGGCTCTGGACTCTGAACTTTTTGAAAGCGGCTGGCACTGCCAGTTAAGTGGTAGTCTTTGTTTTGCAATAACATTTTTCGTGTCTTTGAACTTTGGTCTGAAATTCAGATTTCCTATTTGGTCCGTTTCTGTTGATAACTGATGAACCGATTGGGCTTCCAACAGGAATGTATATTCCCATGTAGATTCAAAAATGCTTAACAGTATATTTTTCTCCAAGAAGAATTAGAAAAAAAAAAGAACAATTAGTGACAAATTTAAGAAGTTTTCTAGCATCTTCGAAGGGTATCAGCTGATCGATAGCCAGTTTTACAAACAATTGTCTCGTAACGTAATACTTCTGCTTATGGCCAGTTAGTACACATAGTGTACATAAACTTTATCAGACGCAACAATCCTTATGGATAACGACGGCGAGAATTCGCGTCATCCATGAGTTTCAGAGTCAACAAGTTCAAAGTCCAACAGGGAACAATCCAAAGGTTGCCGCCATTCTCGGGTCCGAGTAACTCTAATATCGCGCAAGTTCGAAAATTACAGAAGTTCCGCAAGTTCGAGTACTTCATTCAGAAGCTCAAGAAATTCCGAAGGTTTTACCGTAGCCGTGAATTTTAAACTACCCTGATCTTACCTCCTACGAACTTTATAGAGAACTCAGCTTACAAATAACCGTGGAATATTGTCTCAAAACGCTCCAATCGGATCTATCTCGTCACAGTTACT
The DNA here is from genome assembly GCF_024542735.1 of Bombus huntii. NCBI lineage: Eukaryota > Metazoa > Arthropoda > Insecta > Hymenoptera > Apidae > Bombus > Bombus huntii. The sequence goes on along the minus strand of NC_066253.1, from coordinate 1,059,933 downwards.
GTTGGACACGTTGTAACAACGGATGCAGATCTTACAATCAACACCGTACACTCGATTCGAATAGTTTTCTTCTTTCTTTGATTCGACCAGATGGATTTTAATCGTATTCGTAAAAGTGTGATCGTAAAAGCGACAGTCTATAGTCTGACTAGCTGTCATCCATTCTAGAAATCCAAAGTCTACCAATCACACTTCGTATATCTTTAAAAGAGTACGCCAGTCAGAAATCTAAAACTAAATGACCAAAGAGTGACATTCTAAAGTCTAGCCGGATCTTCGTAATCAATGTTTCAGATACCACGGTTAGAAATAAAGTGGCAGACCAGGCAGGCAGCTGGTCAATGACACGGATGGGGTACTGCCGTTGCAGCGTAAACACAAATAACACGATTATTAATTCAGCAGCGGACTGGAGCACACGTTACGCGTCGTTTGCGTGGTCATTAGGCACACAACGAGTGCGGATCGATCGAGCCACTCTACGTGTATACTAGCCGCAATTACTCCACCGTTATATTAGCTACTCTGTCCTGATAGATTACCGGACAAACCAGCAAGTCGATCCCTTCAAGATTCGATAATGATTTATGGCCATTCAATCTTCTTCCTCTCTTTCCCTTCCTTGGCTTCATTCTTCGGTCTCCTCTGAGGCGTGACTTTGTTGGCTGTCATGGACGCGATATATGTCCGTGTCATTTTCGATGCTTCACGATAACTGTTCGCAATCAGGATAAAGTGCGTGATGTCTCTGGGGCTAGAAGTTGCACTGTGATGCTTTTTGGGGTTGCCTTCTGAGCGAATCTTCGCGTCGTGATTGATGTGGGAAGCAACAGATGTAGTTTGCGATAGTTTTGCAGAATTCCGTTTAACGAGGATTAGGTATTTGTCAGGGCTGCATCAAATGATGCACGAGATTGCGAATGGATTCAATTTTGATAAAATGTGGTGCGCTGCTCTAACATCCAACTAAGTGAAATAAATTCTACTGGAAAAAGTTCGTCGTTTGCAAATTCCACCAACTGTCAAAGTAGTCCGGCGAAAGATAAAGCTGCACGATCCATCCTAGCTAGTTATACTCGAAAATGGTTACTGGTCAGGTGTTTACGGATACTGAACTAGTTTCATGAAAAATCGAACCTGGCCGTACGCGAAACGCGGGAGAACAGCGTAAGAAACCGGTCTATTTCCTGGTGGCCCACTTCACGTGCAAGGAACCCATTTTCGAAAGTGACTAATCCATAAAAATGCATTTCTCTCGGCACAAAGGATGGATGCCCTGGTATTCATACTTGCATCAGCGACGTCAAAAAGATTAATGCCCCGCTCGCGGTGAGGATAGCGCCGTTTTTTTTTTCTTCCTTTTCCGCCCTCTTCCCTCTTCTAGCTCCTTTATTTTTTTTAATGTAAAGGATAGGAGAAAACTGGCATCCAGAAAAAAAGCACTCTCCACCGCCAAGAAATTACATTCTCGTCTCTCGTTCTCGCGGATTTCTTCTTCGTTTGCATAAAAATCTTGATAACAAAATATTGTAACCCGTATTTTCTGCCTGTACAATCTTGCTAGTCCTCTTCCCGTGTTTTCAGACGGCGAGACTGAAAAACAGCGATGAGCTGAAGCACGTCGCAAATACAAGAACAGAATATAACAGTCGAGCTATAATTTTCAAACTACAGCGAAACTTCATTATATCTTATAAACAGCTGAGCATTCTCACGCGTCTATGAAAAATTTCAAATACACAGAATGAACATAATACATGAACAATATGTATATAAAATAACCAGAGTACCATACTTTTTATTCGTGATATGTATTATATCGGTATTCTATTAGTAATATGTAATAGATATCACAATTGTCTACCAAAGTATTTCTAATTAATTATAACCAATTCTTTTAATTATATTCGTCAAAATGCGTAAATATCCGCGATATGCCGACTAATATTCGAACTCTATCAAGTAAATCTTAGATACTGGATTTGACTCGGATTTACAAGTGGATAATGCACATGATCCCATCGCTATGAAAAAAGGCTGGTTCTTTCTGCCTCTTCCTCTGAGGCGAGAAATTTCGCTGCGACCCTTGATGGATGTTTCAGGGGATATTTCCATGGACCACGTTTAAATTTCTCATCTGCGAAGGGACTAATGTCAAAATGTGTTTCAGCTGACGAAGGTAGGGCTTTTTTCGAGGAGAAATCGCCAGACCGAGGACAGAAATTAAGATTTCTGCCCGTCTCTTTCGCAAATTATATTTCAGAACTTGCCTCCCTGTACCCTTACGGCGAAAAATTATCGATATTGTGTTATTCATAATTTTAGAAGAAATTCTTCTCGCAAAATAGAGTTTTAAGTAGTGTAGACTCTTATAGACTAAAAGTTGAAAGATTTCAGATTGCGTGTTTGAATATTAAAAGCTTCAAATTTCGACGATGATCGAAAAGGAATATAAACCATGCCAAAAGAGCCCAGAAAGTATCAACTTTAACCAAATGTACAAACTAAACTAACCTTCTTTCTATCAGATTATTCGCAAACTAAAATTCCAAGTAGTACAGGCCCCTGATAAATCTACCGCAATAAAAGCTCAGAGAATAAACATTTGCAGTTTGAACGTTGAAAACTTCAACTGTTGACGATAATTCGTGGAAAAAAGATATAAATTACGTCAAAGATAAGTAGGGAAGATATCGAATTTCAGCAAATTTAGCTCGTGAACTAACATTTCAAGTAGTATAGACACGCCATTGATCAGCCAACGCCGAAAAACGAAGGAAACCTTTATATTTCCCGTGGATATTTAAATTTCCCAGAGTCTGCAGAAACATTCTGCTCATTATGAATATTTATCTCGGCGATAGCGGAAATATAGGGTCGCTTTCTCATCACTGAAGGGGGATCATTGTCATCCTCTCAAAGTTAACAGCGAATAACAGAGAGAAAGAGAGAGAGAGAGAGAGAGAGAGAACGGCGGATCGCTTTTCAGAGGAAATTGCGTGCCGTTTTTCAGCGGAGCCCTTATGAAATTTAAAAAACACCTTTCGTTCGTTATGCACTGAACAAGCCCGACACAGTCGGCACTCTCAAAAATATGCGATGACCTCTCTCACTCTCTCTCCCTCCCTCTCACTCTCTTACTCTCATGAATATTTAAACTGGATATTAAAGGCGCACAATCACCGCGACTCCGACCACCTCCAGTCTCGAATTTCGAGACAATCGATCTCGAAAGTTCCCTATTCGTTAGCTGTACGAAACGAAGAGCATTTCTGTAAGCCGACAGAGAAAAGAGTCTCGAAAGCTCCGGGAGGTAAGCTAATGTCTTTGCACGACGAATTTTCCAAGCAAATAGGAAGAAAATGAGGTAGGAAAATATAATCGTATCGTTCAATTTTGTTAATTTTATTATCGTTTCTATCGGAAGTTCATTGGTTCCTGATATTAAAAAAAGAAGAATAGCAGAACGCAGACTCGCTATTAGGATATCGATTTCAGAGGGTGTGACATAAAACAGTAGACCGGTCGGAATGGAATTTCGGCACTGGTTACACGTCAGGACGACGCGCGGACGTGTCAAAAACGTGGACAAGGAACAAACGCGTGGAACGAAGATTTGCTTTTAAGCCTGACGCGCATGGAACGCGTGGTTCGTCGCATTAGACATTAGTCAGCCGTGTTTATTCTGCCTCTAGAACTTGTTCGCGCTGTTGCAGCAGTGGTACGCCGACGTGGCCTAAAATTAGATTTCATAGGGACAATGGACCTCTCTCTGTACAGTACCTGTCAGTCACTGCACGACAAATGACCTCACGAGATCTGGAGCAACGATACGTCGAAGAAGCGCTCTTCGTTGGAAGCTGTTACGTACAATCGGTTCTTAAAGACGCTATGGTCTTTCGAAGAATTGGAATTGTGCGAATAACATGCAAAGAACATTCTGGGTATCGTTTAATATGTGCTTAGAACGTAAGTAAAAATTAAACGAGTTTCGAATCTAGCAATAAAAGAAAATAAAAAGAATTGCTTCTGAAGAACAGATAAAGTTCGTCAGCTCTCGACACTGAATTACGGGATAGACTGCAAGACAAGAAGTTAATTATCCATTAACCTACCTTTTCCGAATTTAAATTCAATTAAAAATAACTCCCAACAGTCGGAATCTCCGAATCTCGTTTAGAGATCTACTTAAACTCGTCCAAAAAGTTCAACGTAGATCTGATCTACTCGAATCTACAAGATTTAGGTAAATCTGGATCCACTTAAACTCTTCGGAAAACACGAGAAACTGCACAGGAACCAACAATTTTGGCGAAATTGTCAGGTCGATAACAATATGCAAAATGCTTCTTCTTGCGTAATAAAATAAATAGTTTCGCATGATAAAACATTTCTACTTTACATGGTAAATATATCAGCATATAAAATCATTGGGAACTTCCTCAGCAATTCGATAATTAATTTCCATCACGAAATCCATTGTCCGTGACAATTCACTGCATCAATCATCAACTCCTTTTAACCTGTTTCCACCTCGCCGGGACACTTTCTTCGTCTCTTCTCACAAAACATCCGTGGAAACTCCAGATATCCATCATGCTCTTCGCTTTTCTTTCTTGGCGGAAAAAGGTGAGCCATTAAAGGCTCTGGGTGACGATCTGTCGCGAGAAACGGTAACGATGCGTGGCTGATTCATAATCGTAGAAAGAAACGTGGAAGAAACGCGAACTAACAGCCGAAGAAACGTAACGCGTTCTGCCGGGATGGCCTGGCCCCTTGAAAACGCAACCCGGCTACACGAGTGCTCGTAAAAAACTTCCCCTTGAATCATCCTGGCCGCAGTTTCGCAACAACTCTCGTTACGATGTCGCCCCTGTACTAAAGTGGAGACCGTCTGCTCGAGCCAGCAGACATTCTCCTTGTTATTACCACGAGGAGGTAAAAATAACGCGGGTCAGCTTCTTTCAAGCTCGTGTCCCGGCTGATGCGAGTATTTGCCTCTTGTCAAGGGATTTCGCAGTTTCCGGCATTAATTTGGGAAAACGCTACCGGACGATTAAAGACGCTGATAACGGACTCGAAAAATGGCATTTAATTATTCGTGACGACCGAAAGAGATTTTTACACGCTTTGGCCGTGTGCAGAATCAAAATTTAAAATATTGCAGCGAAATTGGCTCAGAGTCTAGTTGGACATTGTGCTCGGGTTAGTTTCAAGGAACGTTAAACGACGATTAGAGACACGAAAAGGGGAAATTACGTACGAAACTGTACATCGAATGTACAATATTGACAATAAAAATATATATCACCTTATAGCAGAAAGGGTGGCAAGATAAGAAGCGTGGAAACCATTGTTCTATCACATTCCCACGCATAACTAAAATTCTATTGTCTGCAGCATTCCCACACGATCTTAACCAAACCTCCAGGGTATTCAAATCTCAACCACTTTACTTGTCTCAGAAAAATCCACTGAAATCCCACTAAAATCCACCCGGGACAACCTGTACACATCAGAAACTCGAACCACTGGTCCAGCGCACCTGGGGACCGATCAGAAGGATCGATAACGAAGGCCTACAGGGCTGCAAGCGTCCAGCTCGTAAACGTCTGGAACCACGAATGTTCCTGATTCACGAGCTCGGCAGAGGATCGGTACACGCTAGGCCAGGGCGACGTGTCGGTGGCTTGGAGCGGTTGCAAATTGAAGAAAGCAATATCAGGGGCCGGCTTTAATACCTCTCAGTCAGCCATCCTGGGAGGAACCCTCGCGGCCCGGTTAATCCGGAGTCAGCTGCCGGAAAGGAATGGAAGCCATTTCGGTAGGCCGTGGCTGATATCCGCCACCTGGCAATATTTCAACGATCCAGCCAGGCTACCAAGGGATAACGGACCTACTCTTTGTCCGTGGTAATGGCGGAACCGACGATTCCGCCACCGGGCAATTAGAGACGATCTTCCAGGGGTGCTCTCTCTTTCTCTGCAGGAGGGCATCCCTGTTGCGAGAGGGATTGCGCCTGAACAGCGCATTGAATTGGCCTTGGAAAAAAGTGGTCGAAGAAGGGGAACGACTAGCTGCAGGGAGAATTAGGTGTTTCAGTCGAAGAAGTTAGGGTTTGAGGTGCAACCCTGTCTGGCGAGCGTCTGACGCTGGGTTTGGAGACTACAGTGATTGTCTCTTTCTTCGTATTTCGCATACGATGGTTTGTGAATGATTTTTAGTAAAGCATTTTAACTTATTACACCGCCATTTTCAGATTGTCAATTTTAGACAATATTTGTAGCAATCGTACTTACCTGTGAGTACAGAATTAGAAGAGCATTTTACTTCAACATCTAGCGGCCTCTAGAGAGGTCTAATAATTTCTATGAAAACGAGATTTGTGGTTGTAGAAAGGGTATCCTGTTATAATTTTCTGAAGATACCAACTTTTTTTTAGAAGAAGTTAGTCTAAAAAGGAAGCAAATAGTTTTAACTCAAAAGTTTGAATATGGAATGTAATATTTGAAAGTACAGCGAAAGTTGATTCTCGCATAACCTCAAATAGCAGATACGACATAGACAAGTAGGACTTGGAAGAAGCGATTATGCAAACGAGACTTTGAGAGAACGATTGTAACGTTGATTCAGTGTCGAACAAACAGTGGAAGGAAATTTTCAGCCGATGATCGAAATCTAAAGAACAGTTGAAGCCGTGCCAGCTGTCGAATATCGTGGCCACGCTAGCCAAGTAGTTTTATTTCTCTTCGGCACCTGCTCTCCAACTTACCAGCCATTCAGTTTTTCGTCGGGACTCTAACTACTCGCTCGTTCGAAAGCCCGTCGAAAGAAATACTCTCGTCCGATACTTTCAAATCGAAACTTCTTTTCCCCAGGAATTGAAAATCTACCGTTTCTGTTTCACTACGATCGAATTTACTCGAATCGATGCCACGCCCCACCGGTACACTCTGTTTCTTTTATTTCAAAGTTACCCTCCATTTCTTTTAAAGCTATATCCTAAACGTAAAGTCTTCCTACTATTTTTGAAACGAAAAACAGTTTCGATATATACCAAACGTATAGAATGGAAAAGAACTAAGATAAAACAAAGACTCTTGCTTAAAATACAATTAATTTTCTATTTCAGTCTACTAATTAAACCGTATCAAATCGTAAACTTTCTTTTGAAACCTTCGACAAATGACACTATGTGTCTAACATAACCTATACAGCCATTGATCTACGTACACATCCAAAGACGAACGATCCAAAAAGCATAGCATCTAGTATTTTCGTTGAGTAACAACAAACGTTCGTTAACACGACAGGAATCACGAACCAAAATGTTTTCATGTTTTCCGGGGTTATGCTTCTCCAACGTTCGCATAACCTCACTCTAGCCCCTCTGCCTCGTAGCTGATTCGCTATGTTCGATGCAACGCGACAAAACATCTCGCGAGGAGAGGAACGGCTAGGGGCACGGAGACAGCTTATTTACCCTCTAAGAGGCGAAGAACGAGAGCTGAAAGAGAAAGATGCCGGGAGCAAAGTTTTAATTGTAAGGCCGTCCTTCCACCGCTTCCTTGGTCCAAGGGATTCCAAGACTACTTTGACGCAGGACGAATGGTATTTGATTAAAGGAAGCGGAGGAATACCGATGATATTAAAATTTAATTGGCGTCGAGTCGAGCGGACGAAATACAAATTCGGGCGCCCGGCCTTTGTTCGAATTTACTCCTTCCAGCAGCGCCCTTTGTTCCGATCTGATGCCTCCTGCTTTCAGTTTTCCGTCTCTCGCAGGGAGATTTCTTATTTTGCTTCTACGGGAAAAGGATTTCGCCATGACCTGTATTGTACCTAAGATTAACTACCCAAGTTAATTCACACACATCATCGATGAACATATTACGTGTGCTGTACGAAACGTTTTGAAATTCTATCAGCACTGCGAAAAAAAAAAATCACCAACTAATCTATTAATAGAGAAATACCGAAGAGGTAGTGAAAATTTTTAACAATATTTTCTTCAAGAGAAATAAAACGACTATAAAAAGGTATCAATAATAGAAGAATGTAAATAAGTTGGAAAGTACAGCTATATTAATCTATATTAATAGGAAGGAATATTAATAAAGAAATATCGAAAAAATACCAAGTATCTCGGAAAATATTTTTTCGAAGGAAGAATGAAAGGAAGTAATTCGCGATGGACAACGGTTGCACCGAACGAACTGAGTGAAAAGCACTCGATAACAGGGATATCCAGAATTCCGGAAGCGGAGGTTGGCTTCGACGGAAGGAAAGCTCGTGTCATCCTTGTCCCTCTTCCCATCGGAACGTCGTTCTTTGGCCCCTCTATTGCTTTCACAGCGAAATTTCCCACGTGCTTGATCACGTCTCAGATTTCGTTGCGTCGTTATCATTTTCTCGATATTTTTTCTCGTTCTTTTCTGCTCTCTCCCGTTCTCCGTTCCCTGGCTTTCCTTTTTTTTCTACCCTCGTCTCCTTTGCCATAGGGGAGGATTCAGAATGTCAGCAATGTTCGACGAAAGTGGACGCTCGGTGCGTGTGTTATTGGATACCTTCTAGGATACCTTTTTCACGACGAGCTGCAGTGTCGAGGAATAAATTGATTGAAATTCTTCTGCCCCTGTGAAATATCCTGGCGACGTCTTTTATTTAAAAATTTGCTACTTCCCCAGAGAAATATGGAGGATTCTCTTGTTCTTGTTGGAATCCGGTTTACGAAACCAACAGAGGATATAGACAAGTGACTTGCAGAAGAATGACGATGTGTTGACAACGATTATTTAGGAAACAGTGTTTAACGACTACAGAAGAAAATCAGAACGAGTTATGTCTTTAATTTTTTACGGAAGAAGGATTAAAAAATTCAATAGGTTATTTCACGTGTCATGAAAATTGTCTGTTTATTTGGTTTTCAAGTTTATATCCAAGATAAATGCATCGAGTGTGTTGAAGAGCAGAAACTTCAACGCCCAAAATGCTTCAAACCACGTCAAAGACACGTCAATCCATCTAATCCCGCCACTGATCCACTCACCAAGATTGAATCTCTCAAGTTCTCAAAGACCCACATCCGAATCAATGTTCCGTTCATATGTATACTTTGGCGAATAAAACCTACCCTTATTCGCATAATTACACCCCTTTACTGCTCAACTTTTGCTTAAAGATCGTTGAAATTTAACAAAGAGTTTATTCAATTTCATTTTTAATACGGTCAAATAAAATTAGCTCGCTGTGTTTCACGTTTACGTTTATCTTAACTTTTATATCGGCGCCGAAAATATACGGCAATCAACCCTGTATTCAACCCTTTAGTCCACGTCAGACTCTAAGTACGAAGCGTATTAATATTTCAAGAAGTTTTATTATATTTACACCAGGAAATAAACAAACGATTAAAAGAAATATGGAGATAGGTATGTAGGTAGCCAGTTACGCTAAAGTTAACCAATAAAACCAAAGTTTCCACCCTCATTCCCATAATTTCAATCTCCTTCCCTCGTCCACTACTTCTATAACGAAATTTACGTTATGCCTGGTCACGTTTCGGAGACACATTGCCATGATTCCCGTGTCTCCAGTCCCACCCCTTTCCCCTACGCCACGACTTCACTCACCCCTCGCTTTAAGAGGAGTCACTCTCATCAACGACGAGCCCTCGAACCGAGAGATGCGCCTCAGCGGCCACGTAGCTCTGTTTCATCCCCTCCACCATTCAGCGAGTACATTATGCAACGAGGGTGCTTGTCGAGGCAAGAGTGCTTTCCGGTAAAACACGACCAGGGGTGTCTAAGGTCGAGCCAATGGCCGACTCGAAAACATTTCTTGGTCGTCGAGCAACGTTAGAGCCCGTTAAAAGTTAGATTAGACTAAGTAGCTCGAAAGCCCTAATGACTAAACGACAAAAAGAAAAACGGGCATTCGAGAGGGTGAGAAGAGGACTAGGAACCAGGCTAAGTAGTTCTTTGCCATGATTTGGGTCACAACCCCTGACCTAGCCGAGGTTTTGTTCCCTCAGTGTACGCGGGGTCGAGGAAATAACGTTTTCAGCGTGAAAATTAGGCTGGTTGAATGGGGTTCAGACAGAAGAGAAACCGATGGGCCATTGTCAACCGTGTTTTCACTGTGATCGACGTTTTTCGAGCAGGTGAATTTAATCGAGGTGTTCCGGAGGTGTGACAGTTTTCACAGGGTACGATAGTTTCAGATACTTGAGGATTTTGAAGTTCATGAAGGAGTAATTGTGGTTTTATTATTATTATTTGATAGATTTCGTGTTGCCGGTGTTTATGGCACGTTCATTTCAGTATCGTTTTATTTGAAATAATTTTAACCAACACTCTGAATCTCACATATTTGGCAAACATGCATCCATCCGTCAGCAGATGGCAAAAATCATTCCAGACAACCTAATCAGCCGAAACGTTCCAGTTGGAATTGCCTAGTCAGCTCGAGGCACACGCGAGCAGTCGAAAGAAAGCTGTCCTGACCCTCGGCCAAGTCTGATAAGAGATAAATTACAAGACACGAGAGAACGAAACGTGGCCGTAACTCGCAACGAAATCTAGCGGCCAGCACCATAATCTACGCCAGATACGACACCACGTGGTAGTACTACGTCCCTGTCTACTCTACTCGATCCCTAGCCGTATGTGTATAAATCTACCTTGGACAAAAACGTTGCCAGGCAGACGTATCTACAGGACGGTCAAAAAGTTCACAATCAAACTTATCGGAAGAGACAAATCTATTGAGAACGTAGATCCACCTACCATTTCCCTCTCTCAATCCATTCTAACGACGTTTCTCAGTTTTTCAATAAAACGTACAGGCACGAACGAATTTTTCATACAATAGCAGAGTTTATAGTAATTATTCTTTTAGTGCATATCGGTTTTCAAAAATACATGTTATCGTGATATCCTGTAACGACTTTAACGCAGGGTCTGGGCATTCGATCAAATTAAGAGACGCGAGTGAAAAGTGACAACAACGTTTCGTACGTGTCCCTAGATAAATGACCAGCAACTGAAATTTGATCTCAACTTCTTGAAACACCCTGTAGGTACACGTACGTAGTATTACGACTGTGTTCGCGTCTACGCTATCGAGCAATGAAGAGAAAGCCCGTCTAAGCCCCGGCTAAACACGGCAGAATGTCTATAACTCTCAGAACTCGTCCGTCTCGAATTAACCTCTCTCAATTAAGACAATGGTCCCCGGGTCCCCCGGACATCCTCTTCTCATCGAAGCGAGAATAGAGCAGCCAGAAGGGAAGGATCTCAGAGGTTCTCAGAACTAAGTGTCTCTGCAGCTCCTGGTTCTATGTATATTTATATGGAAAACTCGAGAACACGACGAGGGCGGCGAGAGGAGCGAGGAGAGACGAAGGTCTACAGAAACGGAGGAAGGATTGCTAGCATTCGGTCTGAGCTACGTGGACAGCTGCTTAGAAGAGAAATGAGAAAGTTTCCTCCCTAAGAGTGGAGAAAACGGTGTTATCTTTTGTCACTCAAGTGTTCTGATTCTGATGTTTGCTGGAAGACGAATCTCCGTTTCTCTGTTCGATAGATTTAATGTTTGGATACTTGATAGATTTCAGGAACTTCTGTGACATAGGATTTATCGTTAGGCTAATACGATCATGGATTCTGGACTTGGTGATATGGATCGTATCAAATATATTACGAAAATAGATAAATAAAATTAAAATCCCCCTCAACCCTAATACAGTTGAAAATAACTTCGAACAAATATTCTAATAGGAATCATTCTGTTCTAAACACAGATATTTCTCAACCAATTCGTTGATAAAATACAATTCAAGCACAATCGAAAGATCCTGTATCGATCTGTCAGATATAATGGAACAATTTTAAATTACGAATAATTCCTCGATAAGAGTCAAACAATTCTGAATTCACTGCCCGATAAAAGTCGAGTAATTCTAAATTATTTCTCCGATAAAAGTCATTCGAACGTAATCAAATAATCCGAAAGTAGTTACCTAAGATAATCGCCTAATAAAGAAATCATTCCACGTAGTTATAAATTTAAAGCTACCAGCAGACCAAAAATACCAAGTCTGGCCGGATTCTTTATTCGTCACGAAACATGGTCACCAGTTATCGATCAGTGAGTGGAAGCAGCCGACGAACGGAACAACACCGTGTCACGGACGTACGGAGGCACTTGGAAAACGCGATACTGGAATTCAGCAGCGTCGCGATGAGAACCGGAAGGAGGAACGTCGATACTGCTGTCTCCCTTCTACATTTAGATGATCGCTTCGTCTCGAAGGAGCACTCTCGCTTTCAGTCAAGACAACCAGACTTATCGATTAATCGGCCAGATAGACGCGGCTCTCGGATTCAGAATCGGCACCAGGATTCGATCTGGTCGCGTTTATCTTGCCGCGGAGCGGATAACAGCCTCGGCAAGTTCGTCGTTCAACGGAACATCCGGCCAGGAAATGAATCGTTCCGCGAGGAAACACGACGAATGTTCCAGTGGCTGAAGGGGAACGCGGTTCCACTTTGAGGTTAGGATGGATAGAGAACTCGAGAATTTCTGGTGACTTGGGATCGTTCAATTGCGTTAGGATGCTGATTTATATTACTTTCGAAATTCGTTCGAAACACGATCCGTATCGTAGAGGCCAATCCGTAATTAAACAATCCTAGATCGAAGCAAGTAAAGATCTTCTTAATTAGAGAAAAAATTCAGTGGGTTGGTTCTTGCGAATTTCAATCGTACAATGTGATGAACGAAACTCTGATTCTTTAAACAGTCGAGTCGAAAAATGTGACGAATGAAATACTTGTTAAATTTGAATTTTCATCGAAAATATGCAATGCACGGTCGATTAATTCTCATCTCGGTATCGAAATTAAAGGCTTCATTATTACCGTAAATCATGAATTTCGACAGAGTGAAACAATTACGAAAAGCTTGGTATAAAGACGAGCAATATAAATTTCCGCGATGAAAAATGAGCCCGCACAGCAACGAGTAGAAAGCCCTTTAATAGAAAGCTCAATAGCCTGTGTGTCATGGCACCGATTTCCATATTCGATACGGACCGTGCGATTTTAAGAGCCGGCTTAAATTATTTCACATAAGCCCCCGCACCGCTATGTCCACAGCGAATTTGTCATAAGCCAATGTAAATTCGATGTAAAATCAAGATATATGTTTCGCGCTTCAGTAAATGGATCACATGATAATATCGTGATATACATGTGGTACAAACGAAAATCCATGATGTCGAAAAGATTACAACGTCGGTAAGAGTAGATTTTTTTCATCTAAATTTGTGTGACTAAATTTGTCTGGCTCAAAAAAGTATTTGAACACTTACTATAGAAGAGTGTACAATTTTGGGGATTTTTAAACATCCCGATGTACAAATTCTGACGTGTAATTCATAGATTTCTAGTCGTAGATTTTAAGTTTAATTTTGATATTTACGTTTGGCATTCTCCTAGATTTTAATCTACGGATTTTGGTTTTTCTCTCTTCGCCGTACTAATTCCTAACTTTTGCATCGATTTGACATTAAGAAGGAAACTAAATTACGAAAACTGAGCAACGAGCGAACGAATGAAATATTTTGCGATGTAAATGAGCCGCCTAACTGCGTACTACGCTACTTGGTAAGACATTACCTAAACACCAAATTGCTCAAATGACGACTAACACAGCCTGCACCACCCAACAATCCTCGGTAATCTACTTTCCAATCTATCGAGAAAATTACTCGACCAACACGGCCGAGATCCCATCGAAATAGTAATCTACGTAAAAATGAATTCGTTGAAAGTCAGACTCTCTCTCTCTCTCTCTTTCTCTCTCTTTCTCTTTGCATAGCGGAAACGTTTCAGCGAAACGGAGCCAGGTTCGCGATCATTTCCGGCGTCTATTCGGTGGCTGGTACTCGGGCGCGTATGAAGAATCGTATTTAAAATTCATTTCCCCTTAACGGCCGTTTAATCAGTTCGTACCCTCGCCGCCCCCACCCTTTGTCTTTGCCATTAAATTATGTTCTTTCTCTTCTCTCCACCCATGCAAAATGGGAAATGTGCAAGGTAGCCAGAGGGTTCTAACGGGGGAGGAGTCAAAGTGTTTCTTTGAGAGAAATAAATAAACCCGGCAATGGATTCAGAAGAGAGCTATCCATTTCACGGGGGATCGAGCCTCCCTTTCTAAATCACTTTTATCTCTAATTTCGAAATAATTTCGCCGGGCGCAACCATTGTCTGTGTTGCTCCAGGCGAACGGATCTTCCTCGGGGCTAGAAAAAGTTTTAATCCGTCGCTTCGTTCAATATGGCTTCTTCTGTACTTCCGGTTGCCCGGGAATAGAGGTTACGTCAGGTTAATCTGCGCTTTCTTCGTCGCTTTATATTGGATCGCGCCGAGATAACGGACCGTTTAAGTGGAGTTTGATGAACTGAAATATTACACCTTAAATGCATGGCGTTTTTGTATCGGTGTATTTTCCATACACTACCACGTACAGGTTTCACCTGTATTTTCGTGAAGTTGGAATTTTATTAAATAAATGGCGCGTTCACCGTGATGACGGTGATGTTTTGTTGTTTTTTTATAGAACTAGAATTTCAGTAAATTACGTGTACGCAGTGTTTCTGCATGTATTGGCAACAGGTTTTCCCGTTTATGTTAAAAATATCTCTTAACGAGACGTATTGTGACAATTTCACAACAATCGCAGACGCTTTCCCAAATAAAATATAGAAAATACGAAATGGATTTTTCAAGCTGTTTCTCTGTTGCACGTAAGACGACATATTTTATATGCTTTTTTTTAATTTGGAGAAATTACGCATTTAGAAATGAGAATAGAAAAGAAACATTAGCGTAGATGCAAAAATTAATTTTCAAATTTTAGTTATCTAATTCTTCGACGAAGGTTCTAAACTTATTTTAAGGATAACAGTGCTTGCAAAGGGCCTGTATATGACGTTTAATAAAGAGAATCTCTTTAAATTATTATGTACGTTACAAAGAATCTTTTTAAATTATCCACATTACAGCGAATATTTCTCTTTTCAAATTATCATTTTCAAGATGTTGAACTTGACTTTATGCTACAATTTAACAAAACGTCGCGAAATATATCTGAAATGAGAATTTCATCCAAGGGAAATTTAACTCACCGCTTGTAGCACTGCACTCTAGTTTTCTCCAGATGTCGCGTCCTCCCTGAAATCACCGCATTTTACACTCAAACTGATGAACTCTGCAACATAAAAGAGTATCCAATTAAAAACCTTTTGTTCTAACGATCTTAGCATTTTTCGAAATTTTTCATAAATTAAACGAATCTGTCGCAAGAGTATATTTTAGCGATAAAGATTTATCAACCGTTAAGTATCGCGGTGTCTTTCCTGAATCGCTTTATAGTCTTGCCACGATCGTACCAGTATCGTAACAGGACATACGTAACGACGATGGCCAGACAGTCTCAGGAATTTCGCAACGTAGGAAAATAATTTGACTAGTAAGCGAAAATCCAGCTCGTATCTCGCGTTTCGAACTCTGGTAAGTAGCTCCGACATCGGACCAGCACGTTTCGTCGTGTATGGCCGCTGTAGCGATATGTATCTACGTTTAAGTACTTTCAATTTCCGCTAAGGTACGCTAGGAATAAATATGCTTATCGACGTTCCTCGATGATCCTCGTATTTTGTTACAATGCACGATACTGTGCCACGATATTTGGAAATTGTGTCGCGACAGGGGGCACAAAAATAATGGACCAATAAATTTCAGGTTAAGAAGGATCATTTCTAAAAAGAACCACGAATGTCTGCCGCTATAAATGATTTTACAACTTAAATTCGAAATTCGGCCACGCTCCTTGAAGCTTTGTATCAAATTTATTCCGATACAGGTTTCCAACGATACAATTAAATAGAAAGCTAATTACAACGATCACTGGAATTCTCAATTCCAACGGAGAACAAAATCGTTGCAGTTCGATTTATCCTTAATTTCCTCATACAAACACGTGTTGCCAAAAATTGGAAAATGTCCACATACTTTGAAACTGTACCGTACTCTCTGGGTGTCACGCGTCGTTCTATCAATAATCACTTGCTGGAAATACCAAGATTTATTGAACTTGGCGTATATATTGTTTGCGATGGTAGTATCATGTACAGCTGTTCGAGCAAGTATCAGGCGAAGCAGACCAAAATCTCAATACGAGTAGACACGTGCAAACAGAAGATCGCAAAATCCTAGCTCGAGGATACGACGTTCTCGAGAAGACGGAAAGGTCTTGTGGACATTCGCACACAAGAGCCAGCAATCGACACATGTTCGCGAGAAACGGTTGCACCGGCCGAGAGAACCATACACCTAGTCGATCCTTCGATGTAATATCTGCAGCCTGGTCTGCAAACAGACTTGCCTCTGTTTCTTCGCGCCAAACTCTTTCTTTCGGTTACCGTGTACTGTACACTTGTATGACAGAGCGTGCTTTAAATTTGATAAAATATCGACGAGAGAAGCTAAGGTAGGGAAGTGTTGCTTCGTTCAAGAGCGTAGGCTGGGAAGTTGAAGTCGAAGTTAGGTCGAGTACTAAGTAGATTTTTGGAGAAGTATTGTTCGACTGGATTGGTCAAACAATTCTAAATTCTAAATTATGTATGAAAATGATAATTAGAAATCCATATTATACCATCGACCCAGGACTGGCGAGCACAATCAGCTAACAAACAATTGAATTACCAATTACCTATTTAGCATCCACAATGGTGAAACAATCATCCGAATTTACGGGACTAGGAATACAAATTATATTTAACGAACAAATTTCGAGATAAATGAATATCATACGCGATAGAATAATTTTATACAGTTTCAGGACGAGTTGCAAAATAATATAAATTGACAATTTAATCCTTAGCAAATTATTTCCCATTTTCTTTGTCGTTCGAAGCTACTAACGGTTTCAAAATAATGACGATTTTCAAAACCATCTCACGTTCTTCGATAATATTAGAATTCGAATCGATTTCGCTCGCAGAAACACTACGGTAAATTTTCTATTATTTATTGCTAAAACTTTACGTCATATTCGAACGAATTTGAAATATTTCACTGATAATTACGATTATCAACGAATGACAATAAATCGTGACACTACATCCACCGAAATTTTTCTCTCCTGCGTAGCATATCCATTCCCTGCCAAATTAATTCGTCGTATTAGACGCTCGCATAAACGCGTTGTAGCCCACTGAAAGCATAACGATGTAACGGGAAGCCATTTAATCTTTCGCGGTCAAATATGTTCCCCCTCGTTCCGCGTTCGTTGATCTACATTGATTTGAAATATTAAAACGTTTGTCGTCGGCGCGAAAGCGATGCTGTGGTCATCGTGAAATGTGACAACGCGCTATCCACGATCATTTAACGTTTCGTGATTCGATATATACGTATATATGTACATATATATATATATATATATATATATATATATATATATATATATACACTGGCCTTTCTTTTCACGTTTTCGTTTTACGATTCGAATTAATTGGAAATGTTGAAATAACGTTAGCTCTCGGTCCGGGGATTTTTAATGAACAACGTTTAATCGCGATTAAATGGGCATTGAAATTTGCTTATTCATAAAATTGCGAATATACGAAATTGGATGTCTAGGTTACCATTTTACAAATTGAGTCTACCTTCAAATTTAAATTATTTTTAAAGCGTATAGATATGTTGTAAATTGTACAAAATTTCCAACTTACGTACGAAAAATTAAAGTTAAATTCGGAAGCCTGAATTTGGCGAACGCTGCGAGATTAAATACGACACGTGTTAAAATTCGGCTTGGTCCTGGCCTACGATAGACTGTTCTCCTGTCCAGTTTAAGTCTGGGTTAAACACTGTTAATCCTAGATTAGCGCAAGCTTAAGATGCGTTATGTCCAGATTAGATTTGCACTATGTTCGAATTAATCTATTCTCCGTTTAGTATAGACGTGAAATTAGATCATGTTGTGTTTAGATTATCGATGTGGCATATATGTGAATTAAATCTAAATTAATTCTCGACGTATGATTCGATTTAAACAAATTTTGCGTATAAGTACCATTTCGGTTTGCATACATAATATATAGAATAACTATATTATTTAATTGTCTATTTATTATTTACATCCCTATATTTTATCCCAAAGAACACAATAAGCAAGCTCGGCACCGTGAAAGCAATTTCTACGAATTTTTGCTACATTCGGTATATTTTTCATCATCGCTGGCCTACAAAATAGCGGACAAAAACTATCTTCTTAAAGAAACTGGACACGCGGAGGGTGCACTTTCAGCAATTTTGTTTACGACAGACAGATCGAACGAGTGTCTCGTGCGTGGAAATTACTGTTTGCCTATAGTTTATTCGAACACCGGCAAATAAAAGTATACGTAATGTCCGTTCGTAAAAGATTCATAGGGGGCGAGCGATTGGTCCCAAGGAACCCGTTGAGACAGAGAAACCGCCCTCGTAGGAGGCGATCTTTTAAACGTAGAATGAAAGTGTGTGTAAAGCAAACCTGCCAACCGATCGACCTCATAAAAATCGATAGGTCTTGCTAAAAATCACACGTTGTTATGTATGGCGTACAGTGAATCGCACGACCCAACTTACGAACAATATAATTTCTTCGATATTCTTTCTAAATTGTAGTAAAGCTGAAAGTACTTTTCAATTTCATAATTTTACGCCTTCCCCGGCACGAATTCTTCGAAATATTTGATGCGCGCTTCTAAAGTATCATACTTACTCGATTTCTTGTCACGGAAGAAGAAAGTTTTATAAAATTGCGAATAAACGGTAGTCGGTACTTGTAATAAATGAGACAGATTAAGTTGAATATTCCAGTTAAAGACCGACATTTTTCTTTTTTTCTTCTCCAATGTCGCGTTATTAGAAAAAGACTGCCTCTGCTGCTAATCAGAATTTTAAATTTTACAAAGGATTAAAGGGATTATATACGGCAATTGAGATATGCAACCAAGAACAATATTTGTCTGAGTTCAGCAATTCGCTATTTGTTGGAAATATGTGTAAGAAATAATCCTCTCGCGATATCGAGAAACACAATGTGTCGACGATCAAAACGGTACGAGCATTCTAAAGGACTGTAGTATTATTACTTTATTGCAGTGCCGGTTAGCTTTATCATTTTGCCGTTCCATTGTCACCAAACAATTCATCCGTAACGGTAATTAGTTCTTAGTTCCTCTGTTTGAATGGAAAACTGTAATCAATCGCGCTTTTGTTTCTTGCCAGCAAAGGAAAATCCGGTTATAAGGGGTTAACAATACGAACGCTGAAAATATTGCACATTTCGAAGGCTATTTCCGCTATGAAAGCGGGAATAAAAACACGAATAAACAGAAAATCTTGGTGTATTTTCGAATCGTAACGAGCGCAGAAGAAGCTTCTCTTTCTAAAAAAGAAAGATTTCTACTTCGATTTACAGAAACGTAGCATTTTCAATAAACGTAATAATAAACTACTCGCCGCTAAATATACCGAACACGTCGTACGATTTTTATAAACTGCACGTTTCAAATAAATCACGCGATGCCAAATAAACCAGAAACGACCATTAACCTGATATCTTATTTCACTTTCCCCGATAACTCAAAAGACTCGCTCAATGTGTTACCCTCATCAGCTCCTAAATCCAGTAACGTCATTCTGCTTGCGAAAAAAAGCAGAAAAAAAGGAACTTCCAAACGTCAAATCGTAAATCTCCAACGATCTCCACCCCCTTAGCACTAATCTTGCCGAAAGTGTGAGCAGAACAAAGCATCGGGATCGCACATCGTTCCAGACCCGAGAGACCTAAATTCGTGGCTGAATCGAAAGAACCCGAAAGATCTCCGATTCAATTTCACCAATCACCAGTGACACACTGTCGCCTGTCTTGTCCACCATCCGGAGAACCTTAGACCCGAGTCCCCACGAGGTTAACCCTGAGCGATGACCATCGAGCTTCGGACTATTCCTTGTTAGGCCAGAGATAGCTAACTCGCGGCGGTTGTAACGTTTGCTTGGCGTGGACAAAAAGATCGAGCCTGCAGGCATTTGGCAAACGAGGCCTGTGCGAGTCGCCACGCTGGCCACCGTGGCACACGATCCTTCCTGCAGTGAAATTGATGGCCAGGATAGAAGTTTAGTGGCCGTCTATATATCTCGAGCGAAGGAGCCAGGAAAAAGACTGAAATAGGGGCGCCAGAAGAGGTCGCGCCCTATAAGTCTCCAGGATTGTAATGTTGGTAACAGAGCTGTGGAAGATGTATGTAGAGGAGAGAAGGAAGAAGGGACACGCGAAGGTTCGATGAATCTCAAAGTATAGAAATTAATGATTTTGTTTCTTCGATAAAAATGATTCCCACTGTGGTATCGTAAATATAAAAATTAGTTTATTAATAATAAATGGATTAAACAGAAAACAATGGTTATTTAACACGAACTAATCGTAACAACGTATTATAATTAATTAGCAAGTCTCGTCAACACAGGTTCAACTCTCTTTTAACAACGCTAACAACGCTATCTCGACAACGCGATCCGCACTCTCTGGCTTCTCAACTCATACTGCCGTTAATTCGTTTATGTCTCTTAGCAACCCTTTGTCTTTTGTCTTATATATTTTGTTTAAGCCCCATCATACACACGCTCAGCAACCGCTTGTTTACAATTCGCACGACACCCCCTAGGCCCCTCGTCCACGATACTACACTGCGATATCCCTGAACGTAATTTCACCGTAGACCACCATCCAATCGCTATATTCACGTAGAAACAGCAGTTTTACAGAGATTGCGGTTACCAAGAAGATGCTACCGCAATGTCCAGGAATATTTCAGTCCTTAGAAATTTCGACTCTGATAAAATATTCCTTTCTATTAATAGAATATAAAGGAATCAGTGAAACGAAGATCGTCGAAATCGTAATATCCTCGAACATAAACGTGGTTAAAATATCACGCTCTTCGGCAATTGCATAGCAATGTCATCGTCAACAACCTATCAAAAACACTATGAATTGTAAACAGTTTAAAAAATTTTACTCTTCAATTTGCAACCTTTGAGAACTCTAATCCTAAGTAAAAACATGGAAGCATTCTTTTCTACCGATAACATGGAAAAGAATTATTGAAAATCACCGAGACCACAATATCCCTGAACATAATATCACCATACAGCATCAGACATGTTCGTCCTTTCTGCAGCGATCCGCAACCACCATAACCGATAGCTACGCGGTCCGAGGCTATTGAATAACATTCGCAAGGCATCGTGGAACGCACTGGGAATTACCCATGTGTATTCACCGGATGGCTGGTACTCCGTGTTCACGTCTGTCCACACTGGTTCTCGAGACGTCGGCCGCTTTCAAGGGCGATTTCATGCGACGGCGATTTAAGATCTCCCTCTAGTGGACGATCTCGTGTTCCTCCTTTTGCTCACGAACGCGAACACCCATAGAGATTCGGGATTACCGCGAACAGGAGAGCGGTCTGAGTTTTTCTCGATGACCGAGCATCGACCACGACTTTCCTCCCCATTTCGTCCTCCCTTTTACCTCTTCTCACGCGTACACTACCTTTCAAAAGTATCTGGATACTCACTCACGTTTAAGAAAATGTAATTTTCTTGTTAATGATTATTTGCTCGTTTAACAATTACACGAACATGCTATGAAATACGATACTGTACAGTCTGTCAAACAGTTTTGTTCGATTCGAAGGGAAAGCAAAATTAAAGATAGAAAAGATTTATGGTTGTCTTACGACTCTGTCGATTATTTTCGAACCACCGTCATGTTTTCCATAGTTTATACAATTGTCAATTTTTTATAGTTGGAGTATACGTATGATGGGAAAGTAATACTTGCGTCTGTGATTTTGAGGTTAGAATTCAAAGATGTTTTCTTTCTTACATACTAATAATTAAAGAACAAAGTCTCAGTTGCAATTTTTATTCTTCGTTTTCGTTCTATTTTGCTTCGTAGAAACGTCTCGCTGTGAAATATCCTTTATATCGTCAGATGTTAGGTTAGAAATAGAAACGACAACGAAACGAACTGCAACACCCGCCGCAATTACCGTACCTAACCTCGAATAAATCAAATCCAAGCCTTCCCAAGTTCACGAATAAATCCTAACCTAATTTTCACACAGCGTACACCAAGAACAAAACTAACAGACCAGCTTTCACATACTCCGTAGATTCACTGCTCTCATAAATTCCATTCAACGAACGAGGAAGAGAAAAAAAAAGGAAAAGCAAAGCAAAGACCCTCTAGTCAGCAATCTGGTATTCAAATATATCATAAATTTCAGCTATTTACAAAGAGGAAACAGTATCCACTGCGCGATAGATTAACAGTTCCCATTTCACGTGTATTTATAGTGGCTCACAAAGTATTTAACTTAAAGAAACGTAAAACTTATAGAAACATTTAACGAATCTATCGTGTCTGATAGAAAACCACCGAAAATTTCCTTTGCAATTTATGCCGCTCTTTTCACAAGTATATGTACAGCGATACCCCGTTTGTTTTCTGAACGATTGGATATTGATTATCCATTCAATTGCGGAATCTACCAAATTCATAAAAAGTGAAGTTAATCGCTTTAATTTCTGAAAAGCTTGATTTGATCGACGATATAAATTATTTAAATGAGATATATACTTTGACGATTATCTATTAGAATTGCAAAAGCTTGAAAATTGGATGGAAAAAGGTTTCCAGGAGATAAATAACGATCCGATAGCGACGCTTAATCACGCAACTCGTTTCCCGTTTTTTATCCTTCATAATTTCGTTTTCGGCGAATAAAAAAAGCATTGGCCACGATTTTACGGATACTTCAACCACGAAACTTCATAATTATGCCCATTACCGGAGTATTCGTAGGATGGTCGAGCGGACACGTTAAACGAATCGAAATTATTTTATTTTAAACAAATATTTCGGCTCATTAAGCGCCGCGATATATTTTACATAACGTCATTATACGTCAGACCACGGCAAAACGTTCTCGTGGCGAGTTTATTTCCGTGCAAACAAGTCATCGCTAATTCTCCCGGCGACCATACAGCCCGATTTCCCATAAGAATTACACGTGAAATATATTAATGCGCGTCGCGACACGCGTTACCCAGTTAATGAATACGTATCGTCCACATTTTCCAGATAGACTGATGAATCCGCTAAGTACGTGAAAACAGGACTATTGATAGCTGTCCTTGGTTGAAAAATTTCCCTCGTTTCTACGCGTTCGAGGTTATGGCGATATAGCGACTCGTAAATGTGTCGCAACATTTATTAAGGAAATGCAAGAAATTTGTTAATGTTTGCATTTGCAGAAACTTTTGGAAATTCCGTTAGCGATTTAACGAATAAACAGGGAATTTTTCATGCGTTAAAAAGGAATTTTCGATTTATGAATTTTGAAGTTATACAAAATTGAAAGGTACGAAAATGAATGGAACGAACATAACACGGAGAGATGGATAAAATTTCGCACCACAGAAAAATGAGTAATTAAGAAGAATACGATCTGTATTTTACGGGAGCATCAAAAAGCGCCGTTTAAAAAAATCATGTCGCACGAAATACACACAGTGGTGATTAAATAACTCAATGTCGTCGGTGGCCAAATAAATGGAATTTGATTAAATTTTCCACAGAGTACCGATAGGATCTTCCGTATCGAATTTTCATATTTTCTTTAATTGAAAGCCGCGTTGGTGTGCCATTTAAAATTCATATCGGTCTGCTCGAAATACCGCGTTTTATAATCTCTCCAATGGCAATCTAATTATTATAGAAGCGTCAAAAGTCACGAAAAAACGAGCAGCGATATCAACAATCCAAAATAAAACGACATTTGCATAAAACGATCGATCGATTAGATGCAAACGGTAAAAGTAGCAAACATTTCCGACTAGGTAGATCTCTCGCTTTAATAGACTTTTCACCGTTATTATACAGACATATGGCGATGTTTGTGTATCATACTATTCGCTATTACCTAGCAATAATACTTGAAACGTGACGTTGGATATCACTTTTCGAGTATAAAGTGCGAATACGAAGCGAAATATTTATCCGGTGCGAAATGTTTACACGTGACCGTGGCTCGCATAACGAGATCGTTCGGAACCGATGCAATCGAAACGGTTGACTGCTTTAAAACCAGCGATCCTCTAGAGTCCTGACTAGACAGCCCCTTTCGTTAGACGATGCATTAGGTGTGCCTGTCCTCGCGGCCCTACCAGATATTCCTGCGCTTCCGATCTCCGTGGCTTCCGTGCGATCGTAAATCCTTCCACCGCGGCCGAAAGACGCCGTGTACGTCGACACGTAGACCCCGTTGCTCGAGGTACGACCCTCCAGCGTCCGGTTTATCTTGGAAATGTCCGCAGGCTGCCGGAAAGACTCGTAACCCCGGCATTGCGTTACGTCGAAGAAGATAAAAGGTTCTTGACGGTAAGTCGCGCGGAACGTGCCGCTGTAAAGAGGTTAGCTTTTATGGACGGCGAATGGTCGGTCTTTAACTCGTTTCGAAACGCTAGAGTACGAGGGCAGAGTAGTCTGATGGAGTAAGGGATGAAGACGTAGAGTATGGAGTGGAAGAATTTCGATTTATTTTCGACTTGGTTCTAGAGTGATGTTTATTCGAATTTTACGTTGGTGTCTAGTTGAAGACATTTTTAGGTTATGGTGGTACGAGTTTGGTTTATTTTTCACTTGGTTTTAGTAGTAGTAGTAGTAGTTCACGCAGCGGTACGTGGAATCGAATTATTGGCAATCTCATTTATTCTTCTATTCAAAATTCCATTCCCCTTTGGATCGTGAAAATTCGACCGGGCCAATCTGGTTTTTGTTCCGGCTATAGGAAGAATATAAATTGGTAATCTTTCTCGCGTAGTCTGTAGTTTTTACAACTTATGCACCGAATCTATCGTTTGCCACATATAACGTACAGTTAGTTATACGCTAATGATCAGAAGTTTGAAATCGCCGTGTCCTTGGCAAAGTTCAACGATTTAAAAGATCATCTCGGAATCCTGTTTCCTCGGAAAGATTATAAAATACAATATAATGCGAGGAAAATTGTCATTCATATTTCTAGAATTAATCTCGAACTGTTCGAAGGGTTTCCAAATTATAATCCTAAATTTTCCCTAAAGGACCAAACGTTGAACGTAACGACAGAAACGAAACGAAGAATTTTTTCGCTCAATTTGTCGTAAATTACTTCGTGAATATCAATTTCTGGTATTTTTCATGCTTATACGAGATTTCAGGAGATATTCGAGAGAGATTGATGTGTTGTAAATCCACAACGTGACCCAATTGCACGCTTTGGGTCAGTTTTGCATAGTGGAAGCTATAGGTCACTCGATAAGCAAACACTGACGAAACTTGTACGTTACGGGACATTTTAGGTACCGTGCCATCGATCATGTAGCCACCTTCCCCAAGGGACATTGTAGATTATAGATAATCCACGTATATTATAGTTAGATGGCCCACCTGAAACTTTGGAAAATATTTCTATCGTTGGAAACTAGGCCTAACTTGGACCAAACTTAGATCTCTCTTCCTACGTACAACACCAAACTTCAATAACATCCGTGAGTAACATCTAACTTTTATTACAAACAGAAATTACTGTCCATCCGAAGAATGTTCCATCGCTTAACAAACCTCCAAGAAATTTAAAGAAGAACCATACTCTATCCCTCAGAAGCCTCGTTAAATCACCAATTCCACCCATTAACCCCGGAGCAGCCTCGAGCACCTAACCCAATCTTCCAGAAATATTGCAAAACAATATTCAACCATCTTCCGACATCTCTTAATCATCGATTCACCTAGTTCAGCCTAGCTAAACAATCGTTTGAAGCGCTTCACCGCCACCGAAGATATGGAATATCGGGTGGGCGACGTCGCCTCGCGTTGACTCGGCGAAAAAACGTCGCTGGAGGAGTCGTATGAAAATTCAATAGCGCCGATTCGAGTGGAGACACCCTGTTCAAGCTCGAGGAAGTTGGAGGTGTCGAAGCGTGAGTACCGGCAGCTTGTCGACTCGTAGAGCAGCCGGTTGGATGAAGATCGATCGGGAAAACGAGGGGCAGGTGGGGGGCCACGTCGTCGGTTTGGATGCCTCGGCGAGAAGAAGCAGAAAGGGGTTGGCAAAGGGTGTGAGGATGTTAGAGGTGGCAGAGCACCGCGTCTTAATAGCGCTAGTGGCGTCCTGGCGTAGAAAAGGGGGATGACGTTCCAGGGGACTGGGGTAGAATCCAGCCAGCCCCGGTCACGCCAATATTACTTACCACCCCGGGAGAACGATAACTTAATTGATGCACGAACGACGTTAGCACTCGTTGCCGTCACGCGGAGCGACTGTGAATTTTCACGGGAATATTTATTTGTCGAAGCTGTCTGGTTCGCTAATTTCCTGACGAAGGTCTCGCTTTTTCCGGGGCTTGGACTTTACGGAGTTGACCCTGTTTCGTTTTCGTGCAAAGGTATAGTCGAGGATCTTCGTTTTGTCTTATTTTATTGATGTTGCTCCTTGGTTAGAGGATTTCGTCATGAAGATTTTAGCGTCTTTCGGGAGTTGGATGTCTTTCAGCAGTTGGTTTCATGTTATACTAAGGAATAGTCGAGGATCTTGGTTTCGTTTTATTTTATTCACGTTTCTCCTTGGTTGAAGGATCTTGATGTCTTTCGGTGGGGCTGGATGTCTTCGAGTTTACTTTATTTCATTCTGTTCGAACAATTGGTCTGAGAATTTTATCGTAAAGCTTCTGCTATTTCTGCGGCCTTGAATCTTTACAAGCTAGTCGTATCCTTAAAATAGCATTTTTCTACGATATGCGAAGAATTTCATGGACGACTAATCCCCTTTTTCTCTCAATCAAAATCCGCAAAATGAACCGTTAACTCAGCGGCCAATCCCTTAAACCGAAATAATGCATTACAGGCCAAAATGTATCGATCACCATTTTTAATCTCTCTTATATATAGCATGGATACCACAGAGAGCCTACATGCATGTTAATGAACGTTAAATGTATATTAATCGCGACAGCCGTGTAATATTCGGCTATGAGACGACTGAAAGCTATTATCGATCACGTTATCGGTGCAGTTTTAAAGGATTTTCTCGTCGGCCGAACGGTCGCAACGGATGCAAGATTAGCATTATTGACCGAAACACGTTGGCAACGTTGGCCTGGCTTCATGATTTCGAATTTCCACTCCGCAGAAGACGCATCGTCGCCGGGAGAGTTCGCGCGTTCACTGGAACACGAATAATGCTGTCTCGACAGGCAACGATAAATTGCCTCGAGTGTCGAACCCGGAATATTCATCTTTTCCACCTAGTCGAGTATTTTTCCTCGGCAGGTCACACGGTTTAACCTCTCCCTCTGTTTCCGTATTTTACTGCTCAATGGAATCCTCTAACCCGTTCTAGACACCGGGTCTTATTTTAATACGACCCATAAAACTCTGGTCTGTCGATTATTCTTCCTTTATTTTTCTTTTTTTTCTTTTTCTTTTTTTTTTTTTTTTGCTATTTTTACGAGACATTCATTTCGCTTTTCCGCGCATATTTGTGAGATATTGTCTTGTCCAGAGGTTCTACGGTATCGATGATGTGTGTAGATCCTTGATTAGGACGCAGGTAGTGCGTGATTGATCGAGAAGGACGTCGTTACTTTTAATTAATTATCGCAAAATTATTTTGCACGATCGAAGATTTACATGTACGTATCTATTTAGCAAGAAAATTAAACGAGAAAAGTAGAATTAACAAATTTCTATTCTTTCCTTTTTTTACCGACATATTTTAAAACCAACTCTACTAACATCTATATAGAAACTTCAGTGACGTAGCATTAAAGCAAGAGGTTTCACCTAATCGAAATCGTTGCTGACGGGTGTCCCTGAATCCAGCTCCATCTGCGCGTAATTTCGTCAACAACCGATGCCATGTCGCAGGGACGGTGTATTAACGTCAAATGACGTTTCCGTCCCCAAACGTTCGAAATTATGCACGCGTATACGCCTGACATCCTAAACCAACCGATTTTTTCTAATTTCTTCAGCAATTTGCCGCAGTAAAATCACATTTATGATCGCCGATGTTGGATACGGAAATAGTAGCGATAAAGTTTCATTGCTCTTCGTATCCATCGAACGGAGCCCAGCATTTACATCGACATTTAACGACTTGCGAGAACTTTTTGCGGAAGTGACGAAAGAATTCACAAAATTTCCCAGTTACTCGCGCAACTTTTAATCTCCGTGAAAATGTTCCAACTGTATCACAAACGGCTATCCGTTAGTCTAATTTTGTAAAATAAATTCGCGAGTATGGAGGAACTTTTCACGTGAAAATCCAGATTGTCAGAATGGAGCGTCGAATTTATGAGAGGGTGGAAAGGGTTAACACGAGCCAGAGCTCAGCTATGCCGTTCAATTATCATGCCTGGCGCATCATGAAACATGCGAGGCATCGTGCTTGCGGCACCAAACAGATTGCCGCTGTTCCACTACGCTATAATTAATTTAACAATCGTCATAGTCATCGAAAAAAATGTTTCTAGCTGTCTCCTTCTCTCAACGATATCCCCGTTATGACAAAAGCTCAGTTAATAATCCGAACTAACAGACAGACAACGGTGTCTCGATAAAAGAACCTTCCCACGGTAGAGCAACAAGTATCGATTATTATCTGTTTCTAGTCATGATATAATCTTTCGGTAAAAAATCGATCGTATGGTTCGTCAAGCGCGAATCTCGAAGATCCTAGAAATCTAAACTCACGCGTTTGTAATCCTCCGCGAAGTGAGAGAGGAAGGGTCACCCGTGGGCCTAAAAACTGCCCAAGATGTCAAAAAGTCGCGCGCATTGTACTCGGTGAAATAAAATAGAAATCGTCAACCGCGAGCGGAACAAAATTGCGAAAAGCTTAAAAGTCAGGCGTGTTATTTTCCATAGAGTAAAAAAGAAAGCGTCGACCATGAGCCGGGAAAATTCTGAAAATCTCGGAAACTCGCGCGCATTGTACTCTGTGAAATGAAAAAGAAAGCGTGAACCGTGAGCCGAAAAAATTCCGCAAACCTGAAAGTCACGCGTGTTATTTTCCACGGAATAAAAAAAGAAGCGTGGACCACGAGCCTTAAAAATTCCGAGAACCTAAAAGCGACGCGTGTGTTCTCTATGAAGTAAGAGAGGAAGCGCAAACCGCGGGGCAACTCGAACTCGAAAGCGAATGGAAAGGGAGAAAGTTGAATGCAGTTGCACTGATACCCTGTCCGTGGCTGAGCGTCGCGGGCGTGGGTGGATGGGCGAGTTGTTGGGAAGAGTGGCGAGGCAGTTTCCAGGCGACAGGGACGTGCGGAGGGGAAGGGTCAGGGGTTGATGAACAGTTTGCTCGGCGACGCACGTTGTGGCTGTCGGCTGTCGGAGCCACGCTGCCGCTACATAGAAGAGGAAGAGATAAATTGGGGGTGGAAGACGCGACTGTAAGGAGAAAGGGAAAGTAGCGGAGCATGGTGAGACACGGAGAAGCAACTACGAAGAAGAGGATACAGGGTTCTGCGGGATGTAAAGGCTGGTTCTCGAAGCTGCGCCGTGTCCTTTTGGTTAAAGAAAAATTGCGGTACCACGGCGATGGTACGAGTTTCGGGATATCGATATCTACTGCGAATTTATACTATTTTTTTCAGGTGCTTTCAAACAAATATCTCGTAGAATCGAATATGAATAAACGAATGGAAAGGATATTTGATCTTTTATTGAAATTTAAGATTTTGAAAAATTCATTCGCCGTCTAAAACCACCGTCGCTTAAAGTCCGTATTAATTAAAGTTGCAATTGGAATTTTGAATTTGTATACGCTTGAAAACGTAGGATCAGGAGAGGCAACTAAAGAGGAATAAATAAACGTAGGAACAGCAGAAAATAACGAGGACGTATAACAATCAATATTCGAGCCACGAAGAAAACACGGGTTCTTTTACTCTGATTGGTTGAAGTTACTGCACACGACACGAGCCACGGGATTAGAAGTAGCGTCGTTAATAAAAATTATACCACGAGCTGGCTTCTGCATAATTCATGGGGGCTAGCAACGCACCGTGAATACGTATCGCTGATTATGCCCTGGGAAATATTTTGATTATAATGCGATTAACGTTGTTTATCGATTGATTCGTCCCTGCAGTCTGCTCGCTGTTATCACCAAGGGAGAAAAAGGATCGTCGAGATGAAACTTAAAAGGCAGGAAGTTTATCTTGCGAGGTAAACCTCGGGTGCCGATCCTTTTAGTTTTCAGGCAACTTTTTTAAAACGTTCCTCAACTTCTCGGCGTATGGCTCAAGGGGGAACAAGGGATCTTCTTCGACAACTTTGCGAGGTAAATTTCTATGGGCCATCAACGATCTATCGTTACACAACGCTTTTTATGTCAGACCGATCGATCTTCGATCGATGGATTAGGCTAACTCGTTGGGATACAAGATTTCATTTACAAAGATTATAATTTTTAGAATGTTTCTTTAAGGGTATTTCAGGAAAATTATATCCAGACAATTCTCATTCTTCCTAAATCTATAGAGTTTTAGGTATTTTTAGGAAAATTGCATTCAAGTCATACTAAAAGGATTAAAAACAGATTTCTCTTTCACATGTAGTATTAAACGGTTGTATTACAAATCCATAACAAACAATTTCACAAACATTTCAAGAAAATTAAATCGTTGCAATTTCAAATAGATCAAACAGAGATCTATTTTTATCAAAAAACAGTTAAAAGAGAGAGAGAGAGAGAGAGATTGAGAGAGAATTTTAACCTTTGCCAATATCGCCAGCAAATAACTTCGTACTCCGCAGAATAAAACATATCCGTAAAAACTGCGTCAAATATTTTTTTCCAAATTCCGCTGGGAACGTGCCATCTTCTTTTATTTAAAATCAAATTCCCGAATACTGGGAAAAAAACCTTTGCTTCTCCATTTCCACGTTTCAGGCCATAGAATATTCTAAACCTGCAGTGCTCACGTACCCATGGAGAAAAATAGTTTCAGAATTAAAAGAAAAAAGGGGCAGAGCGAGAGAGAGAGAGGGAGAGAGAGAGAGAGAGGGAGGGAGAAGGAAACCAGAAAAAGAATTCCAAGTGCCCTTAAAAGAGGAGCACTCGTGCGTGAAAACGTTTCCCCGCGATCGCATTGATCCTGGTTGGATATCACGCCATCGACTTTAATGAACGAAGAAGGCGTGAAACGGACCATCGTTCCAGTATTTAAAAAATCCGCTACTGCGAGAGGGTGTGCAGCGCGCAGCTATATTAGCAGAGGAGGGAAACGGGAGAAACGAGGAACCGGAAGTAGACGAGAAATTGAAGCCGCGCTCCTCCAGCGTCGACAGATTATCGTTAAGACAATTTCGCCATAATGAATATCACGGTCGCATTTGTGTCAACGATAAATTGAAACGCGGAACGAGCAGAAATAAAAGCCAGTCAGTCGTCTATGAAAGCACCGCGGGAACAACGATTAATGGAACCCTTTGATGTCATTAAATGGCTCGAATGATCGCCGAGTGTGGGATTTTTAAACAGGGCAGCGCGATGGAGAATAACAAGTTTTATTCTGACGGTGTTCAAACGAAAAGCTAGTTCTTTAATAATCGTGTTTCCTTGTTTTCTCTACCTTGTTCTTAGCGCCGTTTTCCTATATCGTGTTACGTAAGAATCTTTCGTAATATCAACGTAGGTTCATGGAAGAGTATTTCTTGAAATGGCTTTTCGATAAAATGGTAGAAATTATCGCCGGAGTCTTACGTACAAATTTGTTGCGATTTTTACGATGTTTCAATTCCAGCAACCCTTTCATTTTGCTGCATTCCGATAAATTCCAAAGATAATTTCATTTTTAGAGCGAAAGAATTAAAAAGAATCGAATGATTTTAAAAGTAAAATTCTACGCATTGCAATTCCGTAGAACTGAATCTCGGAACAACCCAACAAAATTGCACGGGACTAAGAAAAAATTAACAAGTGGTGTCACCTAGTTCTTTTAGTTCTCCCCTGGACACTGTTACGAAAAACTTACACTTTGGTATAAAAGAGACGCCCTCTCTTAATTAATCTTTTCTTTATGAATATGATACCTCTTATTACAACCTTCGTACAAAAACATTCCTCTTGACATTCGTAATTAAAAGAACGCCAAAACCCTCCTGCAAGAAATCCAATTTAAAACTTCCAGATTACACGTATTAAGTACTATATAGCATCCTACTCCTCCGTGAAGCAACAAACAGATGTCAACAATAATTAAAGGAGCTCAAAAGACTCGAATAAAAAATCTAATCTTGAATTCTAATATCACGCTAACTGTACATTAACTGTACAACATTGCTGTCCAGTTGGTTTATGTATCAGATTCTACTCTTCTATAAAGCAACAAACTGTCGACAATCGTCCCTTTTAGCATCCACTCTCACATTCATCTAAATTCAATTTCTCCGAAACGCTTGAAGAGACAAACGAAACCCGCCATTAAATCCAACTCCGTTCGCGTCCACTCTACGATAACGCTAAATTTCCTTCGGACGTGGCGCCACCTATTCTGGTCGCGCCGTTACCAGCGCAACCGATAGTTAGCACGTGCACGGCGGGAAGAAGACGCCAGGCGCCCGCGAGAACAGATAATCTCTGTTTATCTTGTAATTCCCCGGTAACGCCATTAAACCGTCCGAACGTTGGCCACGTTGCCGGCTTAAATCTTTGTCTTCGCGCTGCAAGACGAAATGCAGGGGCACTGTTCGCAAGCGTAATTGAATCGACCGCCCCTTAAACCACGATAAATCTAGCCGAGAAAAGAGACACGCGAGTATGTGTGCGTATGTTTGTCGGCGTCTGATCGTGTAGAAGCGAGTGTCACGCGACAGCTGCGATCCCATCAATCGACCTGACGCCACACCGACGCGAGAAAACATGGACGAGAAACCCGTTTGTCGTTGTTCCATCGAAAAGTAGGGCGATCGATATATTTGCGCGATTTTCGAATTTTATCGCCACGCTTACACGTTACGCGAGAAATACGCGACTGATAGCGGTATGGAGGTTGAAACGTGAGCTGAACGTTACCGCCAAAGTCTTTGGAGACCAGTCATTTTGCCGGGGATTGGATATATGGAATGGCGAGTATAGGCAGGTAGACGATTGCTGGAATTGGATCCTTCGAGTGATGTAGTCTTCATACGTGTTGAGTGTTATTTTTGCTATTTTACAGTTTGGAATCGTTGATTTCCGTTCTCGATATAGCAGAAGCTAGGGTCGTAGGTATCTAGAATATTCGAAGGGCTGGAATTATCGATATCCATGTATAAAACTTGAAAAGGTAGGTCTCAAATAATAGACTATGACACATTTAGCACATTGTGCGAAAAAGCGGGTCTTCGTTCGATTATTATCGTCTATATTTTCGAGAACTCGACAAATTCGTGTTCAACGTTACGATAAAATAACCTCGTTTCTATCTACGTGTAATAACTAAGCCACGAGCGTTCGTAATTTGTTGTACGTTCTCGGATTGGTTGCAACTTTTGTCAGCATAATCAGAACAGTGGTGCCTCGTCGCAGTTCTAACGAAATTCCAATGTGTTTCGTAAAATACGCGCGTGGTATTTATAAAAGTTTCACGCGGTAAATGTTCGAGTACTTCCACCAACTATCGTACGCAATTTCCTATGATTCTCGCGAACTGTACAGTTCGAAACAGGTGCCAATTAGTGGCCACCTGAGAGCAACGTGGATCAGCACACGACGTACCTGGTGACGGGTTTGATCGCGAATCGCTATCTCAGGCACACGCTACTCTCCCCCCGCAGGCTCGTGGCCCGGAAAATTGATCGGAAGCCGCTCTACCATTTAATTGCCGCCGATTATTCGTGCTCCAGTTTGCCACGTCACCGACAGACAGGGACGCGAGCATTATGCGGCTTTCAGGACACCCGACTGACCGGTGGAAAGATATTGCTCCGCTGTTTCATTGGCGTTTAATTAATTCACTAATTAAGCCCTGTCGATCCGCTGCTCGGTTACCTTGTCCTCTGAACACCGTCTATCGGAGGCTACCATTGGAAACGATACTTATTGTGCGTGCTCTCACCGTTTCGATTGACGTCATTCACTTCGCAATTGTTTCATTTGTCAATGATGAATTGGGTGGTTGATAAACGCTGTGTGATTTTCTTGTTAGCGATTCGCGTTTATCCGAACAACGTTGTTCGGAAATAGGGGGTCGGTTTGATCTGATTAGACTCTAATTAGATGCAAGTAGATTCTCCGATCTATTAGGAATTTTTTAAGTATTCCTAATAGAATAAATATCTATAGAAGAGAATTCTGGCAATTGGAAATGTTTAAGTTTCCATCAATTAGTCAGGGAGACGATTCATCGTATAACGAGGTAAATCGTTTGTCGGAGAAAAATTGCAGAGTCTAAATTCGATCGTAACGTATACAGATTGTGTATAACCATACGACACACGCGCGAATAACAGCGAATGAATTGAGTTGGCTGACGAGAACAGATTCACCATCAACTAAAACATGAAACGATCATCCCACCGACAAGACTCATAATCTGCTCTCTTATTAAGTTACCATTGAATAAAATCAACGAGGAACACGCAATCTCCCCAGACCACTGGTTGCGAATTAATCGATGAATCTGGCTGGCAGTAGCAGCAGATTAGCCGCCGCGAAATGAAACCGAACCGCCGCATTAGCCGATGCCAATAGTGGGATAACTGGAACGAAGGCGGAAGAATAACGCGGTTGAAATCTCGTTGTATCGTTAATAGGCCGCGATTATCTTCCCAGTGGAGATCTCCACGTTCCTCTACGCAGAATATCGCAGCCATATTGGAAGAATATTTTCTACCTCCGTTGAGAACAGAGTCGAGCGCTCTTCGTTTCAACGAAAATAACAAATAATAGACTGTTCAGGGAGCTCGTAGCGAAATTTGAGAGAGATTCAGCATCTTCTTAAAATTTGTGAAAAACATAATATTTGGCTCTTTCGAGGGTCAACAATTTTCTGGATTTTCGATCGTTCAAACACTTTTAAATAAATTTACCGACACCCGAGCCAAATCTACGAAGGCCAAATAGCGAAAACTGGGAAAACTTAGTAAACTGCATAATTGGGAATTTTTATACTTCGATATTGTTTGAATAAATATTTGCTTGGACAATTTCCTGCAATTCTGATCGAGGAGCCACAGAAGCGATCAAAGCACTAATTTCACAGAATCGGCGTGGATAATTGGCGTTGCAAGAGAGCGTATGGTAAACACCGAAACAAGTATGGACTGGACCAGTGTCTATTCATTCGTCGTAACGTTATTAAAGCAGTTCACGACATGCTGTTACTTAACAGCAAGTTATAGTCAATAATTCGGAGGAGATCATTAGGCGGCAATTATACGGTTCAGTTGATCGAGATAATAGCCGTGGCGGTGTTGAATGGGATCGAACGACGTTGTCGAGTTGTTGTAATGTTAATAATTAGCATGGCGGAGCTCGGGGATGGCGAGGGGAATTTCGACGCTCGATTTTCAACATCGGAGTCTCTACGTTTCTAGCGTGTCAGGGGGCATATCGTTTAATTGGACGATGTTTGCTATATGCTTACGAGTTTCAATGGCATAGTCGTCATTTTGCAGGTTAATTTAGTCGTACTGTAGCTTTGAAACGGGAATTTTTAGATTAGGTTCCGATCTATCCGAGTACAGATTATTCAGATTTCTAGAAGTCTTTGTTATACTATGGCATTCTTCGTACAAATTTTCTGTATACTTTGCAGAAGCGCACAGATAATAACAAAAATTGCTTATTCTTCGAATTCTTCATTTTGGATTTTTCACAATTTGATTATACTATTAAAAGATTGAAAAATGCCTCTGCTATATAAATACTGTTACTACCTTCGGTTATTTTAACCAACACGAAAGAAATCGATATTCTTATGAAATGACAGTTTGGCCAAAAATTCGAGATCTCGGAACGAAACGAAGGAAAAGATTCTTGAAAAATCGATTACCACTTTGAATTATTAATTCCCTTCGACGAAAGCCATATCTCTGAGATAATTAATGCTGGCACGATTACATGACTACGACGAGGCGACGTTTCCCGGAATAAATCGCGATGGCGAACTGGTTCGTGACGCGACTCAATGAACAGCAATGATACAAAAATTAAAATGGAATTAACGCGATACCGGCGTAATTTAATAGCAGAGAACCGGCACGCTTAATCCGTTATCGGTGTTATTTGGTAGGGAAAGGGGGAATTATACGGAAGAATTCCAGTTGCGAGCGCGTACATCCACTCGCACGCTAATTTACAGGCGACTGGCATTCGCGTGCATGATTACGCTTTATCAGAACTGCCAGCGATGTACAAGTTACTCGTGTTTCTGTCGGTTAAAACATGTTCGACAACGATAACTCTCCAGGGAATAAACATTGTGCTTCGTAGAGTTGTGAAATCTCGAGGACAAGGTTACAAGATACGCGAGAAAATTGGTTGAGATTATACAGCAGGTTTTTAGAGAAATATTTGCGATTCGCTGTGACAAGTGTTAATGGCTACAGATCGGAGGGGAATTTGAAGGAATTTAATCAACATTTTGGTAAAGGGCTAATATTTATATTAACGACGTTATAATTTATCGTCGACGATGTTCTATAACTCTGAAATTACAAATTGAGATACAAATTGAGAGAAAAATTGGTGAATTTTTATCGTACGAATCGTTCGTCCCTCGACGAACTTAGATAAATGAAAAGTATTAATGGATCAATCTCCGATTCGTAAAGCTAAGGAATTGCGATGAATCTATTTTTAAAATTTACTCGAATGGCGTGCGAAAATTTATTATTCAGCTGTATTCAGTTGGTACACGAGGCATATCTAATTACGGCGTCGACGATCTAATTATGTAACACGATAACTACTCAACGTGTGTTCGAATAATGGAACGTTAATTAAGGAGGTGATCAATGGTGTTGAAAAGCATTAAGTTACCTTACGGATCGATATTCCTGATACGAATACCTGGAACTGGTTCTAGGAACTAATTCCAGTCAATTTTACGAACGATTAAGAATTCTATATTTACATATTAAGAATAAAATACAAGTTTGAAAATGAAAACCTGAACGCTTCTATAAATATAACGTGCTGTAAAAGGACCATAACCCCGACAGAAAAAGAGACTTTCGGTCTTGAAACTTGGGCAGCCATCAAAGTTGGCTCTGACAAATAGATTAATCGAACGCGGTCCAGCAGGCCCGAAAAGAAAGAAAACAATGAACTCGGACATAACCAACCGCGTGCTCGATTTAACGAGCGCCTGTGTTTATCTTGGAAAGACGATTTCTCATCGAACGTTCCAACTTCGCTCCTAAAACTACAATTTTTGTCGGAACTTTAGCTTTCCTCTCGATGAACTCTGGATAGCAACAGAATGTTCCTCCAAGTAACTCGATAGCTGTCCTGGCATGAACTCTATGAGAATAACAAATTTTTCATCGACTATTTGACTTTTGCCCAATGGAAAAATGGTACGCGAATACTATCTTGGAAGAATAAAAATAAAGTAAGCGCAACTTTCTCAAATCAATAGTTTCCGGAACTGCTATATTGTAAACTGCGTTCTAGACTCGTCTATCCAACACCAAAATTTTGTTGCTCGTAGCACTTTCCTTGCGACTCCATTTTATCTACATCGCCAGGTATTACCTTCCACAGAGCCAGCAACACAGTCAGACCAACTGGTCAATCATTCCTCAGCCATAACACTTTGTCCTCGTCTCCAACTCTCACGCTTCCTACGACCCACTCCTACTTCAAAGCGAGGAATCGAAGCAGCTCAAAGAAAATCTCGCTCGGCGTATCCCCAACGGAGAACAAGCCAGCCATAATGGATTCACCCCTCGACAAAGGTGGCAAACACGCGTAGAGTGAAATAAGACACAGAAGAAGGAAGGAGACCGAAGAAAAAAACGTGAGGAGATTCGATTTTGGTGGATTCCTTTATTTGCTCCGCTTAAAAGGCACGTTTTGCCTCCCTAAGTCGTCGAATACCTCGCATTTGTTTGTGCTAACAAGAGGAACAGCCTTATCCAATTTTTAGGCTGCGGACGATAGTCACCAGACAGCGCTGGCATCAGCTATCTGATTAATTGCTATTAATCTACGTAACCTCGAATTTGCATTACTATTTTCTTATCGTAGTATTCGTTGGTTCTCCATTTCATCGCACGAGTCAAAGATTAACATCGCCCTGAAAAGACAATGGCATCCTCCAGCCTCTCTCCCCGGAACTCGTCTCTAGCCGAATCAATCAGGCCGTTCACCGCTGAATACTGACCTAACCTCGGTTCATCAAAAACCAGCAAGAACCCCGTATCTCGTTCTGAGTGCAGCGACTGGAAAACGAGTCGTCCGGCTCGTTCCAAAGTCAGGTCTCCGAAATTAGCCTGACAGAAGCTCGAGGAAGGGTGAAATTCAAAAAGCAGCCGGCAATTCCAGCTGCTGCTGCACGTACACGACGAGGACGACGCGGAGACGACTGCAGCTCGCATTACCTAGCCCCTTTCTCCGACCATTACCGGGGACATTAACGCTGCCGGCGGTTGTAGCAGCCTGGAAAAAACAATAGGTATTCCCAGGACACTTGTCCGCCGCTGTCATACCTGTCCATTGTTCGCCAGCGCCGTCTCGCGACGCTACTACCGCGCACGGCCTAAGAATTCGACTAGGAGGCTCTTCCTCTTATTAGTTGGAACAATGGGGTATTCGACGACCCACGTGTCACTTTCAGTTATTTCACAGATACTTCGAAAGGAATATAGTAATTGAAAACCACGGATAAAGAATTCGATAAGTTACATCTCCTGTCTTTTGTAGAAATGCACTTTTAAAATTTAATATGTTGCGAATCAATTCTACTAGTTTCATTCGTCTTGCCATTTGACTTTCAGATTATATATAACTTTTGTCGTTCTTTTGAACACTCAAAGATATCGAGAACATCAGTTACGTAGTAGCATAATATTCCATTCATTAAAAGATTAACTTTCGAATTATTTCACCAATCGGTTACAATCAGTTTTCGTCGTTTTCATCGTTTCTCAAACGTTTCCCTCTGAGAGTAATACTTAAGACATCTTTAGAGATTTTCTAAAGATGGCGAAACAATTGCACGATAGAATTAAGCCGCTGATAAGGTGTACAGGAAGTTGAGCGAAACTGCAGGGGAAAAGAATTCCGTGCGCAAGTATCGGGCTTTTGAAATTCGTCAGGATATTGAATAAGTGGAATCTGTTTGGGGAGGTTAATTTTGATGATGTCCGAAGTTTTTATTGGAAAAGTTGGCAGCACGGGAATTTTGTTACGAACTAATATCTGAGGTATTCGTGTAAGCTCCCGTCGGAATGAACCGCGGGATAACTTTGTTTCTGAAATGATTTAGCCTTCGGTTGCCTTTCGCCGCTCTACATTCGCTGTAATTTTACGAAAACGCATCGGCACGATCATTTTTCTTCCCTTTCG
The DNA here is from genome assembly GCF_024542735.1 of Bombus huntii. Lineage (NCBI taxonomy): Eukaryota > Metazoa > Arthropoda > Insecta > Hymenoptera > Apidae > Bombus > Bombus huntii. The sequence continues at coordinate 1,020,194 of NC_066253.1, read as the reverse complement.
GTTATCTGTCCGCACAATCCTTCGAACTGTTCCTTTATAAACATTATGTTACACATTTTATTTTTATTCTATTCTACGTTTGTACGTTGTTATTCTATATTTTGTTTTTTAAACGAAAAGAAATTGGCTTACCTATGCAACCTAATTTTATCAACAGATCCATAACAACTCCCTTCAATTTTGCATTCGAACAGCTAAAACAATTAAAAATTCCATCTACTTTCTACTTTTTTTTACAGTCTCAAAACTTCGAACCAAATATCAGATTTCCAACCCGAAAGACACGAAACTACCAACTAGTTTCTCAGAAACCTGTTGCAGACACGACGACAGAATATCAGACTCTAAATAACGGCCTGCCCAAAAGAATGTACCAAAGGAACGTGTTAATTACTGTTGAAGACGTCTCGAAACCATCAAGCAGAGGATGCTCGAGATGCTCTTTAAAAAAAGATAGAGGGGAAAGCCGTCTTAACTACTGACGATGACAGTCTGAAGATTGGTCGGTGGGCAGGAGAAAAAATTCAGAGAGCCTGAAGGAATCCTCGTCAGGAACCCGATTCTATTTGAGGATGTACGCGTCGTTAGCCTGCGGTTCTTTAAAATGTGACGACAATCTGCTCGGCTCTTTAAAATGCAAACCGTGCGACATAACTATCTACTTGTGGCAGTCAGACACGGAGAAAAACGGGCAGTCACAGAGAAGAAAAAATAAAAAACGCGACTGCGTTTCAGCGAAATACACGCGCGTGTATTTTTATTCCAACTGGGTCAACGCACTTTCTGGCAGCCTGTCAGTCTTGGCTTTTTTATCATTCCTTCGACACCAGGTTGATCGAAATTGGTTAAAATTCAATTATCACCTGAATCGGTCCTTTCGGTTTGAATACCTTTACAATCGCTGATCTAGATTATACATATCTTTAATTATCTTATTTTATTTCTAGATTCCTAATAGGTCGGCATATATTTTTTTAATATATTCGTATTAATATTTTTACTTGGATATTTTTTATTAGATTTACGTATATCCTGGAACAAGTGACTAAATTTGTCGCTGTGTTTATCAGTGTAACAATTACGCTACTCGTGCCTCGATAACAATAGGGCAAAATCTATGGAATTGGATAATCTGCACGATTACTCCTGGAATCCCTAACTCAATATCCGCCATTTAATCCAGCTAAATTGAACTTTAAACTGGAAAAATCAACCTTCACAATTTAAAAACAAATTGACGCTATTAACGATGAAAATTTACTCGGTGTTTTCCAATTTCCACGGCAATTTCTAAAAATAAAAACCCTACCATCGATTCACAATTCCAATTAAACGAATCCTGCGCGTCGACCAGCTGAAAATATCCCGGTTTAACGTCTCTTTAGCCGCTATTTCTCCGGAAACGTTAAGCAGAAACCGTAAAAAACGCGACTGAATTTATTTTCCACGGACATTGTTCGAAACCGCTAACTCGCCACGCCTTTGAACTGCGTCGTGTTGCTACGATTTTTCATCTAGAGACCTCGCCTCGTTTTATCGAGTATAAATTAAGCAATCATAACGGCGGCACACTATACAATTCGACCGATAAAACGTTTCGAAACTTCGAGCGAAACGAACTTCGCTGTTTTACGGTTACTCCAAAGCCTTCGGATATGTCGACAACAGGTGACGATGGTCAGCCTGGTCTTATTGTTCAACTTAATTGCGTTACGGTGAGACGACCATTTTAATTGTTTTCTCATTTTTCTTTAAAATTAGTTCGGTAATGAAACTTTAACGCTTGATGAATTTTCATATTTCTATGGAAATACCTGTATCTTAGATTCAATAAATGTAATATCGAATTTTCAAATATCCCATAGATGATACAACCTTGCACGAACCTAAGATTCTGACAGAGATTAATCGTTTCCTTGATACTTTAAATTAATTATCACGTTCCATACGAAACCAGCAGCTGCTCTAATATTTATGACTAGGATTGTGCATACTACAATACAGCTTCAGCTCGCTTTTCCCGGATCCTTGCCAACGGCAGAAACGCTCTTCCATTAGAAATTCGAGCGAATCGAAACTCTTCCATACGATTTCGATTACCCTCCATTCAGGAACTAGGATCGTCAGTGGAAGATCAACGACTAGAACACACGGTGAATCATGTTCCATTCGCGAACTGGGTCGACGATTATCCTGTTACACGTAACCGGTGGTAAAGCAGGTGGCTGCATTACCACGCTCAGGAGATTCCATGGAATCGCGGCCAAATCGAGTAGAATACTTTCAATCGGTTACCCTAGTCTATTCCCCGGAGCGATTTCTACGAGGCTTCCGCATTGTTGACCTAAATCCTGGTGTATATGTGCAACGAGAACCAGCCAGTAGTTTCCCTTCTACCCAATTTCTTCGTTTCCGGTTAGTCTGCACCAGCCACCGGATGGAAACGCGACTGTTATCAGGAATTTACAAGGATTACCTTCTGTGTACGCAGCTTCTCCTCTATTGACATTCTCTTTGCTCCGATCGAAGAAAATAAAATGTTACGGAAAATTTTGCTGCGTGTTGAACTCACGTTAGTCCAGTTTGGCAGTTAGTTCTGGCTACTGCGTAACGCTCCCGTTGTTAATGCGGTCCAAAGCGATTCGACCAGCGAGTACTTCAGTATTCAGGATTAAAAGTGTTTTCGAGTTGGGCGACTTGAAAAAAAAACTTTGGTACATTCTTTTGTCCGAGCTTTGGATTTTTCACTTTCCTAACTTTTGCATCGAAGCTTCAATTAATTGTGTTTTCAATCATTGAAAGAAGAACGAAGTTTTAGTAATTTAAAGAACGAGCGGGAGACTTCCGCGTTATGCTAAATGTTTTGCGATTCGACGACGAAGAAAATTAATCTTGGCGAACGTTTGAAGCGCTCCGAAATTAATGAGAATCGGAAAATTGAATTTGAAATACAACACCAGCGAGGGTAAGGTTTCGCCGGGTACTTGAATTGTTCGTTAATAAGGGTACACCGTAATTTTCCTTTTGATTAAAATGTCCTTTTTCTCCAGGATTTTTAAAAGTATCTATTATCCATGAAAATAACAACAAATGATCACCGTACATCTATATATAAAACCAATAAAGAACAATTACTTCAAAATGAACTCAGAAAAATTCTTAATAAAACTAAGATAGGGATAAAAATTAGTAGATGAATAAGGACAAACCAATCTGTAACACTGTCTATTAAATTCTACATTGATTACTACTATTCTCTTTACCAATATCTTACCACTGCAATGATCGTGTTCATCTTGCCCAATAACGCGACACTAGCGCCATGTGGGCGTTAACTAGTGTCATATATTTACCATTGCTAAGTTTACATTCAGCAGAGTATTTGTAACTCTCTATATTTCAAAAATTAATTATATTTTCTATAAGCATAAGCTAAACAGAACTCTGAGTAGTCACGGTGTGGACGAAAATCAATAACAATCTTCATTTAACTCCTTAATCCCTACTCTCACATGAGACCTCTAACTTCTCTCGACAGAAACCCAATTCCCCCTCGATAAATCCTAAGACTCTTTATTCCCATCCATTCCAGGCTGAAAATCCAGCGTGAGTAAATGATAAAACGATAGCTGCTGGTAGAAAGAAATACGATGCTCCAGGCAACATCCAAAATTCAGCTCCTGACCGTCAGCCAGGAAACACGGAGACGAACAATGGGTTAGGATGAGACGTTGGATAGGATAGAAAAACATCACGCGGCTCATTGCCGGGAGATTTGGCGGAAAGCGGGCTGAGATTGCCGGGAAATCCTTGGGAACATTACCGAATCGGTACGCGTGGTCGCGTGCGAGTTACACGGCCGCACGGAGGAAAACAAAGAAGAAAGGGATCCTATGAATTCGTGAGTGACTTCGGATATCACGTTCCCCGGCGTCTGCCAGACATTTCCTTCGGGCTTCCTGTGTGCATACGCGCGCGGGCGCGCTTACATCCCTTATGCGTTATACAGGGTGTCTCTCTACGAAGCACGTTTTCTTCGTCTCGAATGCTGGATAAAGTTTTTCGAAAAATTCTTGGTGCCAGATTTCGAAGCTGTTTAAATACCCCATAATTGTCATCCAACTGAATAAAATACGTTACTGACGTTGCTGAATATTTATACGAACGAAGAAGAAGAATAATTATACGATAAAATGAGCCAAAGTAGGAAGCTGGTTCGAATGTTTAACGATTCTTTAGTAAAACATTGAAATATTTGTTGCAAAGAAAGCGAGATGGGAATATAAAAATTTGAGTAATCATTTTGAACGTTTGATCCAAAATTTGATCGTGGATAATAATTAATTAAATTGCTTCACGTGTATTCAATACGAATGACCCATCTAGAATGTCATTGCAGAATCGGATATAGAAAGTATGCGCTGTGTTGGTTCAGATTATGGATTACCCGTGGTAATCAATGGTACTGTAATTAGTAAATAATTAACTTAATAGGAAACCTAATCTGGTCTACAATTTAGCACCAACTGGTTCGTTTAATAATTGGTTAACCTAATTTTATCGTTATTTACCCTCTTCTATGCACAATAACAAAACCTATTAGATAATGACAGACAAAGTGTATTCACAAAGAACTATCGATATCATAAGCACGGTATAAAATATTTAAATGAAGTTCTCGTTCCAAAATGCTCACCTCTTTCGCGATAATTTATCGATTAGCGAATTTAAAAGGTACCGATCCCGCTTTGGAATATTTTCCTTTATCGAAACGAAAGCAAAATTGAAATATTAAAATTCGGAAGAAGATTTTATTAAACCTTCTCGATATAACGATATCAGGTTAGAATAATATGTATAAGACAGTTTTTAACGACAGAACAGAAAACACAATTGGATGAAAAGTGAACCGAATAACAGCAATGGAATTGAAACGCAAGACGAGAACAAAGAATCATAGGGCAATAAGGTTTGAAGGCAGCAACCAGGATTCAGAATTTACCAAGGACGAGAAGGAGGCCTGGGTTCCTTGGTTGAAAGGGCCGGGAAAATTTCAACGGTGGGAAAGATATGAATTTTCATCGGGAAGTCGGACGATAAATTTCCCGTACTCTCGCGACGCTTGCCCATTATGTAGATAATCGCGCAACAGAATTTACGTTCCGTGATGCCGCGACTTTGTAGACACGGCCAACGAAAACGAAATCGCGGCGTGGAATACATTTGCGGCGACCTCGCGTTTCTATAAACTCGCCTTATCCATACATATAGGGTAGCCTAAAAATACCCAACGTTTCGTTCAATTTACAAATAGGACAAAAAGGAACAGGAACTAAATTAAGAAAAAATGTATAAACTGCGTAAAGTATACATATATCACCGTTTAATTTCGTCCTCCCAAAATTTTTCCTACCCCAACTATTTTCAAAGAAATTGCAGTCGTCCATTTGCATGTACACCCTGTAGTCATCCTTAATATAAAACGCATTCTTAATTTGTCCGACTCTAGTCGTCTTTAATAATGAAAAAGTTAATGACATCTAAACAGACGCACATCTAGGGACTTGTTTAAATTTAATACAAACAAGTGCCAGGAAAATTTATTTGCAAAGCAGGTACGCTCTTTTGCCTGGTCTAACCTAGTTTCATGTCGTTCAAGAAGTCGCACCGCCCCATTGTGCCACTGAAAACGCCCATGAACATTTTCTTTCTCCTCGGTTCTTTGTTTGTCGTAATACCTGACTCGCGAGCAGCAAAAAAAAAAAAAGAAAAAAGGACAGGAGAAAGAACGAGACCGAACAATTATAGCTTCGGCATTTCGCGGCTGACGAACGATAGAGTCAGCAATTACACGACGCATTCTTTCCTATTTTTCTCCTCTACTTTTTGAAATTTCGCGGCACGCTGAAAATAGGATGATCCACGTGACACGATAAAAAGGAGCGTTCGTTTTGCAACGTTTCGAAAACTTTAGTTGCGTTTTCGAAACAATGGGCAATGTTTCATGAGAAATTAAACTGTGTGATTCGTCGAATTTCAAAGAAATTCTGAGAGTCCCTTTGGGTTTGAATTACTATTGGAAAATATACTCTGGTACTTACGTTCCACAGGATGGTTAGTCGCTCGTCCAGGCGAACATGTTTGAGGTTAGGATCGTGTTACGAAGAGATCAACGTTCATTGGTTTCTTCTGAAATTGGAAGAAAAGAGCTGGGTTAATTAAATACGTTTTATACTTTAGAAATCAATAAATACGTTGTTGCAAATTATGCGCTCGACAAAGAAAATGAACTTTTTAAGATTAAGGTTAGCGATAAATTAAACTCAAATGCATCTTCCCGCAATGTATTTACCAAAGTAATTCTCATTTGGAATACACTTAAAAGTGAGGCGCACTAAAGACGAGAATAAGGCTAAGGAACTGGTAGAAACGACAATTGGTAATTTAATTATATAGATGGCCGGGAAATAAAAATTCTCACCAGAGAAGCAAAACTCCAGCGTTTCTAATTCAGGGAATACCCTGCGGTGGAGTCAGTGTTTCAGTTTCTTACGCGAGTAATTTTCATAAAAACACTAATTCCAATGGAAACCTTGAGATTTTATGAAAGTCCAGCTTTGGCCAATTCCGGGCCATAGTTGATTTTATTCTTTTCTCTTAGCGGCAGCCCAATATCCGTCGAAAGTTTCTCAAAGAGCAATCCACCCCCGCGAGGCGGTACTTAAGCGAAAAAAAATTCCTTTTTCGCACTGATCAAAAGAAAACTCGTTGATAAGCAGCGACTCGTCTAGTTTCGCGTGTACACAAACCTTCTACTTCGTATTTATTCTAGTTTACCATCATTGCAGGGCAACAAAAAATTAATTCCCTACAGTGGGCTATTTATGATTTGAGGTGAATAGGATCTTAAACTAAATACAGGATTTTCCTATTTAAAATTATTGATATTTTCTAATTAATTTCGAGTAATTAACCCGGATGTCTATCATACGTTCACAAGAATAACATAAAATTAATAATAACTTTATTTCGTTGCAGTAGAATTTTTTTATTAAATTTATATAGTTTCTCTAACTATCGTAATAAATTTCGTATAAATTACACACAAAAAATGTTTTTATCTCTGCATATATTCACCAATGCTTTTGTTTGCTTGTTTTATATAAATGAAAGCGACCCTTTTAAAAGTTGTACGAAAAGTTTCGTGGCTGACTGTATACGTACTACAACTACTATTTATATGCATCTTTCATTCTCGTTGTTTCAGCCAGCACGCGTTATTTTAAGGAGGCTACGTACACGTACACACACACTAGAGAACGCGAAACAAAAATCACTAGACGTTGCGGATGCATAGAGGCAGGCGCGAGACATACGACGCCCATGAAACTTCGATGACGACTGAGTTCGCTCACGATTTCAAGGGTGTGTAGACTCATAATTTATAGCTCTGTAGTGGGAATACCGCGAAATCATTCAACGAACAAATGCGCCTTTGTCGAGTAGGCTGGAATGCAGAACGTTTAGATAAAAGTAATTAAAATGCAAGGCTAATAAAAGATAACGAATGATATTGTTTCTGCCTATTAGTGATTTTAAAAATCGCTCGATCATGGTTTAGTAACCTTAATTCGTGTTTGGCCCGGCGTTACTGTAACAAGGCTATTTATCGGATTTATCATTTTGGATGACGAATTCAATTTCTGTGCAATTATTTATTAATACATTAATATTGTGTACTTATTATTACATGAAATATATTTACATGAAATAATAAATATATTAATATGATAATATACGTAAGAGAAACATTGATGTTTCAAAAATCTGTCAGCTTCGATCAATTCGTCAATACAAATATTTGACTAAAAATGCATGTATAAAATTCCGTAAAAATAAGTTTTTCTAAGAAATATTGACAATCCCTAATAGTATTATTATAGGAGAAGACTTGGTATTTTTTAAACAAATATTTTTCTACACCGATATTTGATTTAAGAAGGAAAGTGTACAATATAATTCAACAAAGTTTCAAGTACTTAAAAGATCGATACTAGCTGCGATCAATCTTCCGCGCGTTACTAATCAGCAGATCTACGATTTATTCCATTAGGAGCTGTTGCGATGAAATTGCCCTTCTTTCCAACTCATCCCTTGGTAAAATCACCCTGAACAAGTTCAGTAGTTGCCGGGCAAGCATGCAGAGTGCGAGAAACGAGCGGAAATCAGCGCAGCCAAGACCAGTTACAAGCGTTATTCCTTAATTGCACCGTTGAATGCAAGAAGGGCCCCAGTGTCGGATGTTAGTTTCCATAAAAGTGTCACTGAGCGAAGTTAAATGTTCTTGTAACATCGTTTAATGTTTTTAAAAATCCAATATTTCCTCTTTATAGCTTCCAACGAATTGATTACAATAGTACTTCAATCTCTCCGATCCATTTTCGTACAAATTAAACATAACCTATAATCTAACGATACTGGTACAGATTTAGAACTACAATTGTAAATCATTCATTTGTTTATTCAGTTACCACAACGTGGTAAAGAATATTAGAAATTTCACTATAATAAAAGATCTTGGAAAATCATGGATGCACAAAAATCATGTTTTATCTGAAAATGACAATTCCAATTGAAAGTACTTTGTCGAAGCTTAAACACCGTTCTTTTTATTCTCCGATGACAAAGTCAAAGTCATCGGCAGGCCAAAGCTTTTGGTTCGCGCTAAATCTTGAACTTCGTGAGCGATTGTCCCTTCTAGGCGTTATTTTCTAACGCCGCTTTGAGAGATCTCTCGCGAGGAAGAAACAATTTTCCACGAACAAAGGGCGCGTCGAAGGTCTCGCAGACGCCATTACAGTGCGTCGATGCGTGCCACCCGCCATTTTGTTCATCGGGAATTCATGAAAGCTTGCGTGTCGCGTTCAGACTAAACTCAGGATGCACATTGTTCCCACGAACACGGAATGGAATTTCGTTACAACTTTCGTTGAGCACGTTCCAGGCGATTTTATTAGTTGGAATTAAAATGGCTGACGCTAGCCACGCGCGCGGAAGCGAGTTTTGATGAGCGGATCGATTGATGAGCCCCGGCTCTGATGTTTGGACGTGCCGTTTGCCAAATTGTGTGCACGTTTTTGAAATTAGGCGAGTTTGTTTGCGCCACCGAATGGACGATCGAATCACAGATACGTGGATACCAAAGTGAACGTTCCGATGTAAGAAGGATATGATATTTCTGCTTGACGCTTTCGACATTCCAAATATCCTTCTTCATTTTCCGGACGTCGCTTAAAATTACGAAATATTCAAAACTTATTTTCTTCTGTATGTTATTCAAAAAGTTTCACTTGTTTGATCATTTTCTAAGTTAATGATTTGATTGCGATATGTATGCGATTTTTTCTTATATCTTAATCGTTGCTTTAATCTAAGAATATGGAATGAAAAAATGTACACAAAACATTTGTTTTTCATTGCTAAACTTTCATCTAGAAAAGACGCCTGCAGAAATCGACTAAAAAAAGTTACAGGACCTACTTTAAACCCGTATCTCAATATTTGGGTCAGAACAGCGCAAACAGCGGCCATGTCGGTTCCAGGTGGCGCTAGGTTGATATCTTCGAACTCGAATCTTTCTAACATTGTTTGATGATAAATTAAAGGTGGTGTGTTAACGTGTTTCTCGCTGGAAATTCAGATTTTCGGTCCTTTCTGAACTCTCGTTAGGCTGGTTTAGTTAGTCTCTTTGTGGATCATTGAAGTTCAGCGATGGGTCGAGAGACTCGACTAATTTTCAACTGCGAGACGTTGCCCCCGGCGTTCAATTAACGAGCCTTTCTTCGATACAAGCAACTCGTGATCAGAGAATCGACGTGAATCCTCCCCTCGTGAGGTGTACACGCGTTCTAATTATTACCCTCGTTGATACGCTGATGTACTGTTTTGTTCAGGTTGTTTGGTAAATCGGAGCTCAACCTGGATAGTTAAGAAAATTGATACTTGCGTGTCTTTGTCCTTCGCTGCTTGTGTCTGTCGATTATTTGCGAACAAATTCCTTGTCATTTGTTCTATTCTCTTAATCGGAATATGAAAATTTGTTGAAAGAGCCAAGTTATTACGAGAGATTGTTATTAAAACACTGATAAGCCGAACATTTGTGGCAACCGCAGTGCCTCTCAACTTAAAAAAAGCTGCGGAACGTTGAAAATTTTGGTGGCCCCAGTTCGATGACCAGACCCCGGACCAGTTCTAACGGTCCCAACATCGAAAAACGACACAACGCGTCTTATACGATCCAACACAAAGATTCGTGGCATTTTACTAAGGATCTGTAGATGACAGCGATTGCACACGAAATAACAATGCACGCGGACAGATATAGCATCGTTTCGACGTAACGTAATCAGGAAAACACACCTGGGGAACAGAAGGGGCTTTTATTCGATATAATACGATCGATCGACATAATTGGGATGGGGGGAGTCAGTCTGCCGTAAATCCAGCGGGCGGATTAGCGAGCGTGGCGTTACGACATATGTACGCGTGCAATATTTAAGCCTCGTTAAACGCATAATTTCAAATCGGCCGTGGGCTTCGCGTCATATGTTATTGATAACCGGGGCCGCGAACGCGCGGCTCTCTGTTGAATAATGCGCGGATTACGCGGTCTAAACTAAAGCAAACGTCGAATAATTAACAAGACACCCTGGCTCGCTTTGAAAGGCCGACACGAGAGCTCCTGGCGGACCCGCGAGCGTTACGCTTCGGCCTCATTAACTATACAACTCCCAGTCTCTTTGACGCGGCGCGAAGAGATTGATGAGCCCGGGCTCCGACCGATTAGAGGCAGTGATTAAGAAACCTGGCCTCTTCGGTTTGTGTTTGCGCGTGCGTGTGAGCTCCTGCTTTCCTGCATTTAAGTTTTTTGTTGCTTTAATGCTTCCGCCAGGTCCGAGCTGATCTCGGTTTGAGGATTAATAAAGGATAGATTTATAGGTTGACTAACTTTGATTATAATGGCTCTTAGAAAGCGGGTCTTTCAATTGCTTGTCATTTTGGCATCCGAATATCGTCAGAAATCTGCGTCCTACTATTTTATAAAGGCACATTAGGACCAGTGTCGACCAATTACGATTCGATGAAACAACGATAAAGGAAAAAAGACGATCAACTGATTAAATTTCTATATTTTTACCTGAAAGAGCTTCCAACAGATTACCAACCTAGTAGGAGCCTGACTAACTTGCAAGTTCATTTACGAGACACTCTTAATGGAGGAAATTTTAAAGGAACAGAAATACCCGAAACGACTTGGTTTTCCCTTTATTATATTTATTCGTACATTTCCACGTCGAGTAAAAGAGCTGGAGAGTAATAAAGACACTCGGTAATGAAGAGCAAAGATGAAAGGGGAAAAGAATTTTTCCCAGAGTCGTTCTCAGCTCCCTTTTACTTTCATTTTCGCGGCGACTGTAATTTGCCCCTTTCAGAGCCGAACCTCGATGGCTTTTACGACGCTCGATATGACCGGTTTTACGATTCTGCGTCGGGCGATGAGCAAGCGAGGGCGGCAGGGGTACAAGAATCGGTATTGTGAGCCGTTAAACTGCGAACGAGCCGAACGTAGGTGTCTTAAAGGGAAATCAGATAATTGAATAACGGTCAGATACAAAATTTCTACACCGGAGCTTTTACGAGCCCAATTTATGTGTCCTAGGGAATTTCACGCCCATACGTTGCTGGTATGTTCCCGCTGCTTAGCTCTTATCGAATAATCTCAAAGATTCATAAAAGTCTGACAGCACAAAGAAACTTTAAGTTACGGTATATAGCTACCGTATTGTAGTTTTAATCTTGCAATTAAAAATTAATTGATAGATTTAACGTGCGAACTTTGAGGAATGTTCTGATTCTTCTTTATTTCAGAGCTCGAAGCTTTTGGAATATAGAAAGAAGCGTGGAAAATGGTTTCAATTTCCAGAAGCTCGATATTTCTTGCTGTAGAATCCCGACCACATAGAAAAAAATCACCAGTAGATTACAGTTTCAATTTGTCGATTCGATATTCACCTCAAACTGCCAATATAACCTAACTACATGCAGAAAAATGGCCAGTATACTCATCGACTCGAGATTTATAAATCTGAACCTTTAAATGCTGCCAAATACACCGAGAAAAATAACTAGAGTACCCCTTTAGTACCGAAACTCGCTTCGAAACAAATTTGGAAACTACCAAGCCCCTAATCAAAGACGCAGCATCCTGTATCGCTTCTCTCGCTCCAAAAAAAAGAGAGAGAGAAAAAAGTAAAAAAGAGAAGCATATCGACAATTTCAATTTCCAGACTCGCGATCAAAGAAACATTCGTCGACGAGATCGCGGGGCTTTGATGTCGTCCACGTGCAGCGCGACAATTTCGCAGTTAGCCCGCGAGCCCCGTCGATCGCGACGATGACAAGAGTTATTTTCTGTCTGACAGGTGTCGGTGGAGCGTCGATCGGTTTTTAAAGCTCGCTACACGAGAGAAGGGCCAATTGAACAGACGCTGCGTGTAACGCGCCCCAGGACAAATATACCGGACGTTATTTTGCATATAGAAAAATATACGCACGCGTACACAGTAACACGCACGCATACACAGTAATACGCACGCCGAGATGTATGCAACTACAACAAAAAATCTGTGGTCCAATACTGAGGACGATCAAACCGATGGACTGGCAAATATTTTTCGCGGACGTCGGTTTTATCTCGGCCACCCAGCGATTTTTATTGAGACGATATTTCATTCGTCAAGTGTGTATTCTATACGAAGAATAATTTGTACAGTTTAATAATCTATCTATAATTTTTTCCCCAGCTGTTTGCCCCGTTAGAATATTTTCTCCTTACAGCGAGGAGATTAGGAAAATTACCATATTTATGCTTGGGTTGTTACATACTCCTCTATTGCTCCTAACCTCAAAAACTCAACCCGCACATATCTGGCCCTCGAAACTCGTACAACTCGCAACAAATAAACCTGGAAACTAACTCTCGTACCTGCATTATCCTCTCCTCAAAGTCTATCAAGATTCCCGAGCCGTGTCGTAACAACGCTCGTTGCCCTCTCATCTCTCGTACACCGGATCGATTATATCGCGGCGGTTCCATCGCTCGCAGTACGTACTAGGAACGCGTGTACGTATACGTAAAACCGCAAGGAGCAACTAAGCTCCCTGAGCTCGCGAGACTTCGTGACGAGCGGCCATTCCTCTACTATTTTAGGGTTACAAGTTCCGGCGTAGATCGCGCGGATAAGCTCCTGCGGACTTATTTATGGATCGAATCCGCGAGATTTCCGGGAAAGCTCATTTACCTAGGCCTCCTCTTTGCTTGCTCATCCAGGCCTTTGATAGAACGCCGGCCCACCTCTCTGATGAAATATTATCGATAATCGGGGGCCTCAAAGAACGGTTTCTCTGCTCGCGCGACAGACCGCGTGGACACGCGATGCTTGGTGTAATTTGATGCCTCTGTGGACTTCTGTCGACTTCTGCGCATGGGTCTGGGTGTTGCGATGCGCTACGTGTAAGTGTTTTGAGAGAATTTGGACTGTTGAATGGAAAAATGTAGCTTGAAACTGGAGATTTTAGGGAGGTTGGGAAATTATCATCCCGTTTCGTGTCTGGTAGAATATTACGAAAGGAGCGTAAATTAATCCTCTTTTATATTAGAAATATTTTTACATTTGCGACACGTGTATACGTGTTGCTTGAAGGTTAGGATAACATCTTGAAATCCGCTGATAGAAATTAAGATTGGGTAAAATAAACCGTTGAAACTTGTTGACAGAAATTACTCAAATTTTCCTATCGTAATCTGAATTACAAGAATTCAAGATTAGAATTTCATTCTGAATTAAGTTGAATCTTATCTTTCTATAAATACACAAAATTTCCAATATTACATCATAATTTGTGCGACAACAAACATTCCAGTGTTTTCACATATAGCATAAAGGACAATTCGTAGTGGAAAATTTAATAGAAGTTGCGGTTCGTTAGATACCGTGTAAAGACTAGAATATAAGCATAACGCAAATGGAAAAGACAGTGTGTTATGGTCACGTTGCCTCGTTTCTATCTGGCGTATCGTATCCACCTACAAACCAATCCGGTTGCCACAATGGGGTCGGCTCTATAGCAACCAGGACGTTTCCTTGTGATTTCAGTGATACGGAGTTTTCTTGATGAGTTCCATGCAAACGCGACCGTTCTCGTCGTGTCCCGACGAATTCAATATGCTGGTACATCGATACGCGGTGTATGGCTGGGGCGCGCATAATCCACGAGGTACTCCAACTTTAATGGGGCGAATCTCGAAAACGCGTGCTCTTTTGATCGATAGCGACGTTGCAACGTTTCAATATACTCGCTGGAATAAAGTCAACAAATCACACAGGCGATTCATCGCGAGCAACTTTTTGAGGTTAGAGTTTATTTCCAAGGGAACTCTGATTTCGTTCGTTATGCATGTTTATTATTTATTAACGATGTTAACAAATCAGAAGACTGATTCGTCGTAAAGAAATTGCTTTAATCACGCCACCGTACTAAAACATGAATCAATAATACGCTCAAATTTCGTTCACTAACCTAACCTACCCAGCTCCTTCGCTACGATTCTTTTCCATCAAGCTTCAATTTTCGATTCCAAGTTCGCTTTTTGCCAATAACAAAAAAAATGTAGACTTTCACGATTACTTTTCTTATATTTTACAACCCATAAATAGACAATTGCGAAATATTTTACTCTCAATCCTAAATTTGTATCGTGCCAATAAAAATTACATAAACTTTCAGAATTATCTTGCTACAATATCCTAACCTATAAAAACCATCGATCTGGAATCACTTCGTCCCACTGAACATTCAATCAATAATTCGCCGATAAATTTCGTCCACATACCTCCTCATCCCCGTCCAATTCCTTTCCACCAATCCTCTTGTATTCCCACAAAAAGCCCGAATTCATGCCGTCGTCGATTCACGCGATGCCCATTCACGAAAAGCGGCGTGTCCAGCTGGGCCTCGCTCCCCTATAGAGAGGCTTAACATAAGCAAGCACGACATGCATTCGTCGTCAGGTGTCAGGAACGCGTTTCCCATGGCCGCGTTTCTCGTCGGCTACCTTTGTGGAAACGTCCACGTCGCATACCAGCACGCGTCACGTGACGCGGGCCGAATTCCCAGCAAATGGTCGAGGCAGACGTAAGACACAGAGGCCCGCTAGAAAATAACGTTGCCCCGACGAGACCGAGACAAATGGCAGATCGATGCCATCGTCATTTACGTCGACTCACTGAATGTGGTGGTAGGACGACGCTGAAACTGTGTGTCAGGGGTTGTCGACACCAGCCAGAAACCACCCTTTTTCCGGCGACACTTATTGTTAGTGAAAATTCGCCACAAGCTGCCGCCACGACTACTCTCTATCTTTCTCACCACTGTATCCTACATACGTGGGGTTGGATTTAAATTTTAATGAGTCGCGGTTCGAGCACCTGTTTTCTGGGTTAATACGAATGGAAAGCTGCTGCTCTCGCTCTGATCCTCCCAACTCTCGGAGGAATTTTAGGTGGTTTTTGGAGGTTTAGAGCAATTGCTTTTTGATTGTTGGTTTCACGTACATAGAAGTTACTTTGTTGGAAATGAGAAACGAGTGTAATTGCAAAGGAGTTAAGATTATTAATAACGTGAAAGGATACTGCAGACAGTTAATATTTCTATAAACAGTTAATAAGCTCTATATACAGCTAAATAAAAAATTGAAAAAGTATCTACGAAACGATTAATGAACGGCCTTAGTCTCGCCATATACCCATAAAACGAACAATACAATCGCAGCCCAATAATTATGCCGGCGTATTATCATTCTCACCTTCACCGTCAAACCTTCCTCACAATCTTCTCGGTACGGGTAAATAATTAAAAACCTAACTAAAGAAAATCCAAATAAACCAGCGCAAAGGATCTCAGAGCTGAGCAGAGCGGAGTTGGTTCGTCAATGAGAGGGCAGCACTGTCGAGGGTTGCATTAAGCGGGAAAAAACTTGTGGCCCTTGTTATCACGGTCGTTACCACGATAATATCGCCTTGTTCCACGTACAGTTACACGGGACACGACGATATTTGCCGTGGCAGGCTGCATGCAACGTGCCTGCCTGTTACATGGTTACAACAATGGCGACCAGCCCGCTAACGAGGGAACCGTAGACCGACACCTGACCTGAAGTTTCACTCTTCCGTAATCATCATTTGGCCTTGAAGCAATAGAACTATATATCGGCAATCCGGTAATATAATAACGTAACTGGAAATTCTAGCGTTAAATACGCGTTTTTCATCCTCTTTGAACTTTTCAGACAATATCTTAACAATTATATTTTAGTTTCCGCAAGCCTTGCACGATTTATCAACTTTCTTTAAGAAACTTTCATCTTTATCCTTAACAAGCTATCTTTATTTTTAAACACGCCAGACTAAAGTTCTCTCGTTTAACCGTAAGATAAAATAAAAATTGGGAAATCGATAAAAATATTATTGTCGTGTTTTTCTCCTGTGATCCTCGTATACCAGGTCAGAAATAACGAAGGATAACTGTTATTTGATTCAGTTTGCCTCGCTGAAAATCCGTCGAGTTGCTCACGGATTCCGCGGCGATTCTACCTCCCCCACCAAACTGTTTCATGGAGTTTCCATGGCGTAATGAAACGCGGAATGTGAGCGGATCGTCAGCCTTTGAAGGAACGATTTCGAGGATTGTTCCGCCCCCCTTTTCCGCGTCTGGATGCCCACACTCGTTTATCCAGCCGGATTATTTTGTCGGAATGCTTCATCGTCTGTTGAATTGACGGAATGCTGTCTGGTCTGAAGACCGGCCGTATTTTATTAGATTCAATACCAAGGGGACGTGTTTGCCTATTGGTCAGTGGTGAGATGATTCATGAACTGTGGTCGAAGCGTTCGTGGCGGAAGTTGGTGGGTACGCATTTATGGAAAATGTAAAAATCTACAGAATGCACGTAGTATGCAAAAATACTATAAATACTAAAGATTCTGATATTTAGTAGATGAAACAAATCCCCATGTAAACACCTTTCTTAGTAACTAGTAATGAACAATATTCAACGATTCTTAATTCTAACTCTTTCTAATTAAAGAAAAGCTCGCAACAGAATTTTTGCAAAAAGTATTATCGACCATCGTACGTCGGAGAGAAGAAGACCTATGGTCCTGTTCCGATAGTTTCCTCCTTTCGATGAAAACCTAGCTAGCTTTTCAACCGAATTTATAAATAATAAGTACGGCTTCAAAGAGTCCACGCGTGATCCGAGCTTAATAACGATGCTGCGGAGGTGGAGTTGATAGAGATCGCGTATTAATCTGAGAACTTGCTGGTTGGTCACACTTTCCGCGAACGTAAACAAAAGGAGAATTCCAGTTTGCGGCTTATCACGGCCCCGGCGTGGCGGGATAAATATAAACAGCTTGTAATAATACCAGCTCGTGCTAGGAGAGCAGGATGAATTCGTCGATGCTCTTAAGCTTCCAGCTGCCAGAGGATTCCATTAACCGAGAGGACTAATTTAAATAGAATAATAGAGATGACTCTTCTCGATGCTTTTTGTTAGATTCAATCGTTAATCGTCCCTTGTTACATGACTGGATTTTTTCATAGATTTAAATTATTACTTGTATATCATCGAATTTCGAAAGATTTATATACGATGAAATTTGGGTTAAAATAAATAAAATGTAACGTGACGAAATAAAAATTTGTTTAACAATTATATTTAATAATTATAAGAACAGATTAAAAAGTTTTAATGGTAAATTCATTGGTGCAAAGAAACAATCGTAAATGCGTGAAGTAATCCTCTATTGTCTAGCCAATGTCGACTCGCAAGTATCTCGGCTTTCAATAGCTGCAGGGAGTTAGGAACTGAGGTTATTGATCTAAAAAGTAGAAGGGTCGAAACTGTATTTGACAAACGTACCATAAAGGGATCACATTCAATCAATATCCGTGACATTGTGTGCACGCGGCGTTTGTATTTACGTAAGATGGATGGCGTGAACATCAGGACGGAATCCCAGAGGATCCGCCAGTTAAGATACAAGAACACAATGATACTTGCGTGATCGTTTCCTATATACATTTCATCTCGATCGAACACGATTCTCCGGACAATCGTACTTTTAGTTAATACTGAGATTGAAACGATTATTCGCGTTCTCGACTTACTTCTAAATTTCAATTAGTCAGAAATAACATGGTCGCAATTTATCCATAAGTCCACCGCTTTTTCGCGGGTGCGTAAATTTTGCTTTTGCTTTTTGTAAGTACGAAATATACGACAGATACGCTCGAAAACGATGTATCTAACTGTTTCTCGCCTAAACTATTCGACTACTCGCGAGAAACGAACGTTATCAGAAGAAGAATCAGCAGACACGGTGGACAGAATCGTAAATGGGCTGACCAAATGCGACACTGGGCGGATAAAGCGATCTGGTGGCGCTAGTTGCGTCCGCGGCGCGTTTTGAGGGTTGTCTGTACAATTGCGGTTAATTACTAGCATATTCATGCACACGATACACGCTCCTTAGTCGGTGGGAACGGTGTGCACGACGTGCCTACTAATCCGGCGCGCAGATGCAACCGTAATTCGTTAGTTGCTCGGGGCACGTCCATCGAATTAGCGCCAAGCTTAATTAAATCGTCCAGATAAACAACTTCTCTTCATGCTGGACGGCCATGCGCGAACTGTCTTTATTTGGCCGATATTCAACCCCCTTTTTTCACCGCTGATTTTATTCCATCAATGGAATTATGTTTCTAAGTTCCTTTGGTTTTCCATACAAAGTGCGCCGCTGTTGCCATGGCGTTTAAGCTGATTTTAATACAATGAGTTGGCAAAGAAATATTTTGTACCAAAGTTGGTCGTTCGAGTTTCATTCGAATATCGCGTAACAATAATTTCGGAAAACTGTCGCAGACGAAAAAATTATATGCTACATTTTTCACTCATATTTTGCTCGCTCGTACGATATTTTTGGAACGAACCTCTATATAATCGATATTTTCGATATAGAATAACCGATGCGAAGAGAATACTCCTATGGTCGATTAAATAACAAATTTTGAAGTATTTCACCAGTTGTTGCTAGCCTTTAATGCGAAGCCGATTATTCGATTATCGTCCGTGTAATAACTAATTAATTAGCCAGGCTGTGCACCGTCCGACAATAAGCCAATAATTTATGACGAATCGCTGACACGAAATGCGTTCACGTTCTAATTTTTCATCGATCAAATTATCGATGACACGCCGTCCATCAATTCGATTTTAATTCCCATCGAATTAAATTAACACTGCTGCTATCCTTGGAGCCACGCCCTTTGTGCGTAAATATTCTGTTTCCATGAAATTAGAAGACAATTTCTCTTCTTTCCATTTCCCTCTCAAAATTACATTTTACAACTAAAGTTATAATTTTGGTATCTCTTAAACAAAAACAAAAAGACTGAGAAACGTTGACAATTTTGGGCTGTCCCAATTCGATGACCAAAAGCTATACTGCGTGGCTCACACACACAAACACACACACACACACACACACACACACACACAGACCGAGGTTTCTGGTCTCAATTATTTCAGACTTCTGTCAATTCTCCCGTTTAAATGTCTCGAAACATGTAAAGTTTGACGGTTGTCCGATTTTACGACCTCGTTATGTCGAAAAGGCAGGAAAACCCGAATGCGGAGACACGTGGCCGTCATTACCATCCACACGATGCCATTGCTTTTTTTCCCCTCTTTCCGCTAACCGCATGTCAACGGTCGGCGGAGATTGATCGAGGGATCTCGAAATTGAAACAGAAATATTCGAATCTCTTTGCTCCCGGTCACACAAGCGTCTGCCATGCATATTTCAGGCACGGGCAAGCGAAAAGAGAATAGCATTACGCATATTCGTGTGTCTCCCGTCCGACAGACGAGAATGGAAGCCAGAAATAGACGCGAGAACGTCTCCTGTCGACGTGGAAGCCCCGAGAGTTGTATCGGGACTGTTTGGACACTCTCTCGACAGATTGAAATTTCATTTCGACGGAATTCCGATGGATATTGGCTCAGCACGATCAGATCGATTTCCAAGTGGATTTACGACTGTTTGAAAAATGTTCGTTGCCGATGGAAGAGGATTTTATAATTTTTGCCGAAGGCACTGCCACTCGGCGTTAGCGTTCGATAGGTGAGCGATTCTAACGGCGATCGCAACACTCTTTTTCTATACTTCAATGTGCTATACCATTGTGTCCACGTGATAGTATTTTTCCGATCGTTTTAAATGATCTTAAATATGAAAACAATTTCTATACGAGAATCGTTCGTCTATAACGTACCTAACACGAACCACCATTCCCTAAACGTACTTTCTTCTCAAATAATCTAAAGATACGAAGCTCGATAGGAGTAGATGAGAAAAATTGCGTCGCTTAATTATAAACGACAAAATGTTGTTTAATTTTAGATTCGATTTGAAGCTGGTTGCCAAATTTGCTAAATGAAAAAGTTATTCATAAACTAGCATATTCGCATTATACACGGAGTCTCGCACACGCGATTAAAAACACGTTCGCGGTTCAACGACCCGTTTAAACCTCCTCATCCGCGATTCGGCCGCGTGATGTTTATGCATCTTCGTGTACGATATTCAAGATATATGCACGCATACATGCAAATCAGGCAGGACTTTCACGTATCCACGTGAGAGAGAGGACGTGCGTTGCCGGAAGCACACTATTGCTCCCTGGTTGCATACAATATGCGCCATTACGTTATGCACATGTATGCATGCGTACACAGGTGCATCGACTGTCCACCGATCGAATCCACTTCCATCCACCAGGTTTATAAGATACCACCGCCACGATTATATGCAAATAACCGATATCATGAAATTTAACCAAAATTCCTGGTCGATCAACCAGAAGATTCAAAGACCCTGGCTTCGAAAATCTACGCTCGTGGTTCGCCATATTAACTTTAGAATGATACGCGTAAAACGAGACACGATAAGGAGAATGATTTCATAGAAATAGAAGAACGTAGAAGTTGGAACGATCGTTCGCTTCTCGTATCTTCTTTTATCAAGCGTTTCAAGCGGCAATCAAAGTTTATTTTAGGTTGTACGAGTGGTACTTGAAATATCGTCAATCTTGGATCAGATCCAGAAGTTAGTGCGAACAGATTCTACGAATTAAGTGCGAGTGGAGATTCCGCTAGGCGAGGAACTGTATTTCAGGCTATTCAAAATTTTGGTATCGTACGCCGAGGGTCGATAGCGATTTGTTCTGCTTATCGTGACACGTAACTGAAACAGGGGCTAAACGTCGCGGAGCGTGGCCGCTGATTGATCCGTCAAACTTTGGCACAAAGGGCCGCATTCACGTCACGTCGCGGCTCGAAAAAAGAAGGAGCGCGAAGGGAAGAGGCGGACCGCTGCCGTGAAAACTTAAAGTCGACGCAACAATGGCTTTTTGTCAGCCCACCACGATCCGCGTAAAAACGATACCGGCTGGCTCTCAAGAGCCCTACACACCACTCTGCCTCTTCATCCCCTAGCAAGATCAAGCGAGGACCGATCCACCCAGGTATCGGCGCGTCCAACACGTGACTTCAACTTCTTCGTCGTCTTTTTCTTCGCTATTGTGCATTTGGGTCAACCCTTTCGACGACAGTTCCGTCTGCGCCTCCCTTTCTTCGAAAGAGACGATGCTCGCCATTTTTCTGGCCGTATGAAAGGCCACTCGAGTTCCCTGTGGCTTCTTTGTGGTTCGGCACAGGTAAGAGGCTCGTCTTAATTTCCTCATTGAAAGATAGACTCTCTCGAGACTTGTCTCTCCTTTCGTGTACATTCCTCGCGAGGATCTTGGCTTTGTTCGATGACAGGGGAATTTAGTTTTGAGAATTTCTCATAGTGGTTGATTTCAGTTGGGAGATTTAAAAAAATAGTTACATAGATGTGTCTGAATTTCCTTTTCTCATGATTCTTGGAAGTAACGATATACTTCTGGTTTCTCAAGGTTCAATTAATTTTACTTAACGATGCGGAGATCTGATTTCGGAGTGATTTTTGAACTTTTCTCCATCGATATCGTCGGACCAACGATAGTTAAGATTAGATTTAGGTTGCTTAATTTTACCATATTTCATTTCGTTTTATTTTATATTTTATGCGGGACAAAAGTTTCGTTCGTCGTTTAAATCTCGATCGGAATTACACGAATGCGTCAATTATTGTCATTGCACACAGCAAATTTGACGGTACTTAATTAACCAATAATTAGCTATATTAAATTTAATAAACACGCCATCCCCAATCAACAAGTTATCAGCAGTACATTCGTTATAACAGATTGATGATTTTATTCTTCCTCAGATTGGTCAATGTTTCCAATATACAATTTAGACATTAAATCGGACCATTTATGAAACACCATCGAAATAACACGATTATCCGATTGAACTTGAATTCAGTGAGAAACATTTTTTTTTTTTTTTTTTTTTGGAAAAATTAGTTCTATTCTTGTCGAAAAGTTTGGGAACTTTGTACCGGAAGAGAGCGAAAAAATTTTCCCGTTGGAAACAGTTAATGCGATCGATGAAACATCGATACAACGATGGCACGATACTTCGTTGTCATTGTTTTCGTGCTTCCATAGTGAAACACTCGAATTCGATCGAAGACCTGACTGTACCGAGATCGATTATTATAGCTGGCAGTTGGCTCCGATAACTGCCGACAATTTCATTTCTTTCGATCTATCGCAACAGTTTATCCCCTGTGCCCGAAACTTTCTTCGTTTTCATCAGCTTCGTGTTGCAAAGCGTTTTTATTCCGCCGTTTCCTAAGTCGGACATGATCATCTTCGTTTCTCAGTTAGAATACTTTATAACTGTCAATTATAAATATATAATTAAATATAATTTCCTGGTTAGTCGCGTGATCGTTCTAAATTTGAATTGTTTTACTTTTTAAGCTGATCAATTTTGGGTTCGACGATTTCAATTTCCCGCTCGAGCAAAGATCGAACGTTATTCCGCTTATATCAAATTTTATCGGCAAATAAATTTGTCCAAGTATTCGAATTCATATGTAATACGATAAATCGAATAAAATCTGACAAATACTACAGAAAATCTGGTGAAAATCTACCAAACAAGGGGAAAAGCGTATTTCACGAACATACGTGCGAATTATAAAATATAAAATTTCGTTGCGCTAATCCGCGACACGAAACAAGTACATTTTTCATGCGGAACAATTCTCGGCGACGACAAGGAAATGCGACAGTATCGATAACTAACAGCAGCACGTGCGCGCGCGTGCACAAGGGGTGGAAGTTGCATTAACAAAGCCGAGCGACAAGCGGACGAGGAATTTTATCCCACGCACGAATTACGGGCCGCCGTTGCACTCGTTTACAAGCATTCATTGTCGAAATGTCATTTCGCGAGAATTGTGCCGCGACACGTGCGCGCGGACCTCCCTCTCGCAAAATTCCGCTCGAAGAATGGATTCGCGCCAAGTAAAAATACGCGATCACGCGACCCTGCCCCTCCATCGAATTACGCGCCATCCTGCATTTTTCTATTTTTTGTTATTTCTTTTTCTTTTTTTTTTTCATTAGAACTACATAGCAAAATTACGATGCTATTGATCGGAAATTCCGAAGGTCGATATTTTTTTCAGGCTCCGACTTTATGCTGCATTTCTGCAAACTGTGAAGTTGAAGTTTCCCTAGTGGTTTGCGATACGTGTGTGGAATGGTGATTTCGAGATACAATTAGCGAAGCAAAATTTTCTACGCGAGAAGTTACAGTCAGTGGTATTAGTAAATATTAATTTGTCTTTGATTTTGCAATGTGACAATACGCGATGTTAAACAAAACACGGATTAATACTTGTACAGTTTTCCAAAGATCCATACATTGCGAGAAAAATAAAAATTGCGCTCTAGAAACTAGGAGGCACAACCAATGCACAAATGTGAACACGCCCAGGCAACGTAACCTGTTCGCAGGATAAATTTCGCCATACAGGACGTAGAAACACGGAAGGATCTACAAATATGGGTCAGCGTATTCCTGTAGCTAGCCAAGATTTATTCGAGCGCGGTGAATTAGTAAAATATTTACGTTGCTTGTGAGTCAGGCTTGCTGTGAAAATGGTACTAGCGTGTAGCGAGTGTGAACATTCGTTCCCCTAGGTTATGGATCATCGGATCTATTGGTAAGCGGATGAACAGCGCGACAACGAACTTAATTACGTCGTAATTAAGACACTTTTCCTGGATCGTTAATTAACGTTATCTCGATAATACGTCGCAACTATATGGATCTTTGAGTGACTTTGAAACAATGACAGCATGTCGATGAATTGTACTTGAGATTGTATGACAGAGATGCCACGGAAGGGATAGGAAGTATTGTATATACTGAATATAATATTAATTAATAAAGAAGGTGAATTAAATTAATATGCACAGACATTTAATTAATATCAAGTTTTCAATTGATATAAATAGAATAATTGATGTAAATTAATGAAAATCCTCAACTATGTTTCGACTAATTGGAAGTTATAACGCTGCTGTAAGTTTTCGATATCATATTCTTCTGTATCGTTCGTGGAACCTGTATGAAAACCAAATTCTCTTCGTTTAACCACAGGACCATCGCCAACAATAAGCACTAAAAAAGGTGCTCGTGAAACAAATCGATACAAAGGATTTGGGACAGAGGGGGGGGGGTTAAAAAATAATAAAATATATTTTATATTCATTACATCGTTAATTATCCTGGATCAAAAGACAAGTTTTTAATTGATTGACTGATCCCACAGTTGCTAACGCCAGGTGGAATTCCTTTGTCCTGGAACGCGCGAATATACGGAGAAAGCGAGAAGATATATCGGTGAATGGTTTCTATGGAGGTTGAACGTGTATTTTGCTGGCATTTAGTATGGAAATAGTTAGGATAGTAAAGCCGATAAAGAGACCGCCATGTTGCCAAGCATTAATTAACGTCTTCGAACAAGACGTCAAGTCAGATGTACCAGAAACTCTGGGATTCCGGCGAGCCTTAAGCGTATTTCGGGAATAAAGGTCATTAATCCTGATTTGTGCATCAAACCGAGAAATGTCTTACGAGACAGAAGCGCAGACAGTCAGGCTCCGATTTCGATGAAACTTTGTGGGCTTGAAGAACGGCCAAAAATGCTAGACACGTATTCCTTTTTTAATAACGGCTACGTCCCTGATTCAACGGCCAAGAAGCAGTTCCTGGATAGCCGTTATACAGTGGCAAGTTCGCGAACTTGGATTGGAAGGAAATTGTATGGTGAGATGTATCCGGCTTGGAAAGTCATACGTCGAGAGGTTTATCTGACTGAAAGTTTTAGGGAGAACGGGGGTTATAGGTGTCTGGACACTTTGGACTTGCGATTCGGAGTAACGATACGTGAAAGTCAGTCAAACGGATGATATTACTAAAGCGTGTAAACGAACGGAATACTAGATTTCCGAGCAGCGTTACGAACCAGGAGAAAATTTAATACTCGGGTTACTAATTACGATTGGAGCGTGGATGCAAAGATGCGAGAAAATATTTTCATTCGAAGCGATTTGCAAATTTACAGTCGAGCTTATTTCACCAGGCCTTCAGGATGTATCATAAATCCTTCGAACCAGCGTAGTATTCCGCTGTCGTTACAGCGAGGCGGTGGGTACAATCGTCTCCCTTAACGACCGGAATTTCTTCGGCAGTAATTAAACGAATTATCAGTCTGGAACGTCGCCACGAGCCGCCATTAGACGTTCACGAAATTCCTGGCTGCTGTGAAAAGTGGGATGGCGCGAGGATTCTTGCCATCGGCTCGCTTGACAAAGCCCTGACCATTTCTTTCTGCTTCTTTCCGCTCCCCCGACCCACTCTTTGACGCCGTGACACCGCGTCGCCGCGAAAATGCGGTTCATTACGTTCCCCTGGAAAAACTGGGGGAGAACTGCTGTCACAGTTTCGTCAAGAGAAGGAGTTCGCTCGTTGGAGAATCGTTCGTTGGTCGGAGAGACGGTGACAAATTGGAGCGACATCGACTTGACGAGCGTTGGTGCTTGCTAACGTGACTAGCGATGGGCTTAAGCGTGTACACTACCGCTCGCAAGTACGTGGACACATTTAACAGAAACGTTATTATTCCAACGTTACGAACAGCAGGACTAAGGACCTTCCATTCTTGTCATACGACGTAATTTACTTTGAAAAGTTAACGCGCAATAAGAATATCGACGTCTGTAAGTGTGAACTATTATGCAGCAGTTTTATTATTTAAGCAGATCGTTATTTTCAGCTCGTCTGAGTGTCAAACTATATATAAGTACGACAGAAAATATTCTGCCAGATTGCTAGAGAGACTACCGTGATTCTAGCGATAACATTTAACAGATTGTGTATTTCACAGATTGAACTTGATCCCATCACTGAACGTAATCTGCCCTGAAACAGATAAAATCGTATTCTTGCCCTTCGTAGACCCTGGGGTCGCTTGGATGCGACGCTACGATTATTCGTATTGGTTTTACTAAAGCGGCGATGCAGACGGTGCTACCCACTGCAAAAATTTATTTGGATTCCTCAACGCGAGCGGGGTACCATGTGGGATTCCTTTTGAAAAACTAGGGGCCGGCTTTAAAAGATCTAAAGGATGCTTCATGCGCGATTACGGAGGACTCTGGGGATTTCATATGAACGTTTGTTACTGGTTTCATCGTTGGTCTCTTTCTTGCATTGTACCGCACCAATTTTTCTACGGACTCTGGCGTTTAGTAGAATCTGTGTAATTGCCACTGGGAATCTGCTATTTTCCTGGCATAGATAATTATATAACCACCACTCTAGGTCTATTATCTCCTTTTCAATGTCTATAAAAACACAGGATCCATAGAATACAGAGCAAAAATCTATGATCCACTGCTATAAGTCCATCATCCGAGGTCCAATAATGCTAAATTAAAACTCAGATTTCCAAGCACATGTTTGGAATTCTGAATCTAATTTTTGCTGCTTTTTCGATTCATTCAAACAGTAATTAATAGTTACAGTGCCTCTATCTGTAAATGAAAATCGGTTATCAGTTTTTTCTTACTGTTAGAAGCCTGAACAAAGCTCGGTGTACGACCCTGATACATCAGTCGGTGACAATACTTCACAGATTAATTCACGGCCTCGCCAGCCGCATCATGACCCACATTACACGTTGACAATTTATCACTAAAAGTGGAACATGTCCTGATATTTTCTATTTGCATAGCGTCCGAATCTATGGAAGAGTCTCCGGTACACTAGGGCCGATTTGCATGAACAAACAGCGCTAAACAAAAGACCGGAGCAAAGAATGCTAATCAATAACGAACGAACGGTTTTGGCTTTAAAATATACAGAAGCAGGCCCGAGGGGTTCGATGGTAGGGATTTATGGAACCGTGCTCACCCCCGCAGTCGGCGTTAATAAAGTTTCGCCGGAGAAACGAAGCACGGGCGTGTTTTGAATCCGTCCAGGAGAATTTCGTGTGGGGCTCGCCTTTTTTGGCTTACGCCCGGCTCCGTAACGAGCGCCCCCCTTCGCGCAAGAATTCACCAAGGGGAATCCGTAGCGCGAATTTTAATTAGCGCCGACCGCTCCAACTAAGGATATGAAAAGTAGATCCACTTTTTAGGGCGTTTTCGAGGATCTCGTCTGGAGAATTCTAATTGACACACGCCGCCAAGTCAAAGCGGACATAATACACGTCCAACCAACTCCATGTCCTTGTGCGAATAATTATTTCGCCAATCCTCTGTACGATGCAAATGATTTCGAATCGTGGAAACATCGAGATTGCGCCTACACCGCGTATCGGTCAAAGTTGAACTGTAAAGGATCTAAAGGATCTGACAAAGTATTTTGGGATTTTAAGTTTCACGAAATTCGACTTCGCCAAAGATATCAGGTGTACTCGATTTCCTAAAGCCAATATTAACCACGTCTTAAATTTATATTGTAATTAAGATCCATTTATGTACATGTATGATACAATATATGGATAAACTATTTGTTAAAAATTTGTCTATACTTTAATTTCGATACGCACGATCCGAAACTGTTCACCAATTCAACCGATATTCCAAGAACGAATATAATTTTGGATCGTAATAGCATCGAGGCTTAGTGTTAACAACGACAGGATGTAATTTATACTGTTGTTCTGGATACTAACGAGGAGCGAACGACCGCGGCAAACAGCGTTTCGCATAAATATATTCCAATGACAAAATCGTCGTCGAGCTATTTCCACCCTGCGGGTAGGATCATCGGTGTTTATCCGACTCAACCGGACTAAACCGACGTGTCCAAACGGAAACCATGTAACGAACGATTTCAGCGCGCGCGCTCCTCGATGACTTATGGAACTTATTCATTAGGCGAATTTATTGCAATCCAATCGGAATCCTGTTTACGGTGTTCAGTGGCGGAATCGGCTTGTTTAGTTAAATTACCCATCCCACGATAACGTCCTCGATGACGGAGTGGCTGTGAGAGATAAATGAACACTACGATCCTACGATTCGATAAGATAACTGTGCGCCGTGTCTCTTGGCGCCAATAGACACTCTTTCCGGCGAAACTGCTAAATTCTGTTTCAAATTGAATAACAATTTAAACTAATAAATTAGCAACGGCGAAGGAATTCTCTATGGGGTGCCTGTTCCGTGCAATAGCAAATTTTGCCTGTGAAGACTTTTGGAATCTGACGATATACGAAGGAAAAAATAAATATTACGATGCATCGATTCGACGGTCGGTCATTCCTCGAAATGGAAATTGGTAAATGCCGTTTGCGATCGAATAATGTTTCAATTATCGAATTAGCAACTAGTTAGCGCGTGTTGGTGGAATTTCAAAAGAAATACAGCGTTCGATACTCGTGTCTTTATTCGTCTTCGTTGTTTATCTATACCAATCAATTTTGAGGCAAATACACAGCCATGTTTGTCAAAAGTTGCAGCCTCTGAAGTTCTGTTTGAGTTTCCTTTAGCATCCGCAGCAAGTTACGTTCAGTTCAATTGTAAATAGTTACGATACACGCTCAAATAGTGTAACGATCTATTAGAAAGAAAACCGTATACAGCGGGATTCAAAAACAAAAATCAACGAGAATAAAATATCTTAAGTTTTCTTATCTTAAAATATCCTTAGCCTAAATACTATAAATAAATACTATATCCCTTACATCGACAATTTCTCGATAGTTCAGAGCGGAACTTCTGTATTATCTGTAAGAAATACCAGGGATTTTCCGAACAATTTAATATTTGTTTCATACAAATCGAATCGTCGTAAACATTAACTAAACATTAACAGTCGCCTTGGATATTGCAATGCAAAGCAGAACCAATATTGCATCAGCATTGTTTGGAATATTAATTGATACCTAATTATACTATATGATTTGCACTCGATTTTCACGAATTGTTCGACAATACAGTTTATACAATAAACGCGAAAATACTATTTAGTACCGTGATTGGTATTGTACAATAATACACGCGTATATAATCAATATGAATATATTGTTTGAAACTCGGTTGGATACTGCTATACAATGTGCAATCAATATAGCAACAGCATGTAGATCTTTGATTGATATCGCGATACTATGTACAATCAACCTGAGAGTACCTGCTCAGAACTCCGATTGATATTGTAATGCAACCTGTGATCAATATCAACCTATTATTCCAACGTCTCGTTCAAATTGTAAAATATTACACGGCTAATATTTTCGCGTTAACGTGCGTATTCGTGGAAAAGCGTATAGCCAAGTCGTAAAATTGAACAGCGAAAATATACAACGATCGCGAAATGTGCGAGACATATTTACAGAGTCGATTTTACGTATGAAAATGATGGAAAGTTGGCGTGTAAAACGATGTCGTTCGAAGCTTAATCTTTCGCTTATAAACAACAGTATATTTCAAGCTGACAGCGTTTGAGACTTTGTAACTAAATAAGAAAAATCTTCGGAGCTTTTTAGATATCTGAAGTAATTTTTCAGCAGACGTTCGATTAATTACTAATTGACCAATGGACCGACGAGTAATTAACCGATGACGGACAACTAATTAACTGACGCAGTAAATCCATTGTATTTCGTGGTATAATGGTGGATACGTGTAACGTGGAACGCTTATAGGGTGTTCGTGAAAGTGAGATCAACTTTCAAAGGTATGCAACGTTTAATCAACAAGACGATATTTTTTAACGAGAAATCATTAGATAACGCAAGGGTACAGGAATCAGGATTTTTAAATAAAAAAAGACAAAGACTACAAAGTTACTTAATCAGCGGCAAAAGTATTAAAACGTTCCAAAATCCCATTGCTTCGTTTTTCAGCAATCACGGCATCGCCTAAAGCGAAAGGTGCTACTGAAAAACCTTGGAAAAGCGAGTCACCGGAACGCCAGACGCCATAACGATCATCCCCTAAAAGCTGGAGGGTGAACAAAGCCGAGGAAAGAGTTAAGGGAGTCGACAGCCCCGGCTTCGATTCCTTTTTGCTCCGAGAACCTACCTCCGAGAGTCACGAGATAACATCTCGCTGCTATGTTGATGGGGCAGGACACGAGTCGACCCGTCCCGCTCGAAAACGAAGTCTCGAGATCGAGTCTACCCTATATCTCTCTTACCCTCTTGCTCTCTCATCTGCCAGCCAGGAACGACAGGATCCGCTCGAAGCAAGATTGAATCTGCACAGTCCGGTTAAAAGGAGAGCACCAGCCTCCGGGCTGAAACGTCGTAGCTCTATGAACGAGGATTTTAAGCGGAAAAGTTGGCACAATTTGGCAATTGGAATTTTCTAAAATTAGGCACACGACGTACAGACCTACGAATGTAGCATTATCGCTGACGTCGTAGACGTTCGCGAATTTCCAATCGTGTCGTTATCCCATCGGGCCAGCGAATCGCAGAATATTTTACCAAAATCAGCGAGTAGAGAAAAAAGGAGACAACCAGGTGAAGAAATTGAGAAGGGAAAGGAGACGGGTGGACGAAGAAATTGAAGAGGAAAAGAAACCACTAGACGATGAGAGAAAGAGATCGAAGAGAGAAGGAGACAGGTTGTAGAGGGTTGTAGCCTGAAAACGGGAGAGTTGCAGAAGCGTCGGGGAAAGGAGGTCAACGACGTCCTTAAGGATTTCGACGAAGGGGTCCAGGAGAGCCGGGAATACCATCGTCGTGCCACGTTATCCCGTGAAGTATGGCGGGTAGGCGGGGATGGGACGGAGACATCGAGGAAAAAGAAGCAGGAGTGGTTCTCTCCCTTGGTCCGGGTGGAAAAGCATCCTTCGACGGACCACGAGTACCTGGTCTCCCGCGGGATCTGACGCTGACCGAGAGCCAGAAATGGAAGAGAAAAGACGAGCCACCGGCTAAAGCGACACGGGAGTTGCCGGGCAGAAGCGGAATGGGAATGAGTCGGATTTCTTCGACGAACCGTCACTCCGTGGATGCTCCGGCGTTCTGGGGAATTTCGTGATGCGCTCGCCGTTGAAAACAGTTCAACGTGAGCCAAGGTGAAGCTACGGATAGAGTTGGGAGTTGGCTTGTATCGAGGAGATGTGAAAAATAGGAGGATAGTAAGAAAGCAGGAAGATTGGAAACAACCGTAGCAGCTTGATTCTTGATTCTTGGTTCTGTTGGAAGCTGTTGAAGAGTGGAGGGTTAAGAGAAAAGCGTTGCACGATATTGCACAGGAGACTGGTGCTTCGATCTTGGTGAAACGAAGTATCGCAGATGAGCTGAATAAATTGTTGCTTTTGGTAGCTGCATCTATTACCACGGACTGATTAATCGAAGATCAGCGACAGTACGAAGAAACCAGAGGACTGGGCGACCGATGGAGAAGAGAACTATAATTGTAACGTAACAAGTGGTATTTTTGGTGGTCGAATCTGAGGAGCGAACGGGTCGAAAAAGTCGGTAGACGAAACGAAACAATTGGAGAATTGTATTGGATGGAAAGAAGAACTATGAATAAATGGAGAGAGCCCGAGAATGCAGTACTGAAAACCGATTCCAGAGGGAAAGTTACCCGGGGCAGGTTGACAAGAAAGGCAACATCGTTAGCGTCGAATGCAAATCTCGTCTGGGGAAAAAGGAATCCAGGGCATGTCGTTTGATCGAAGCGAGGGCCAGCCGCGACTGGAAAGAAAACGGAGGATGAAAGCCGCGGCCAGTAGACAGCCCGATAGAGCCCGCAGATAGCAGCGGGGAAATACCGTGATGGAAATGAAGATAGCGGCGGGCAAAGAAGACGGGCAAAAGCGACGAGGGACTACGAGTAGCCGAGGATCCCGCGGGATCTGACGCTGACCGAAAGCCAGAAATAGAAGAGAGGAGAAAAGACGGAAAAAAGAGGGAAGAAGGCTAAAGCGACGTTATAAAGTAATGGAGAATAGCACCGTTACGTTGTTCCCGTGGAAAACGTATTCCAATCTCTGCTGTCGTTCTTAATTTGCCGGATTAAATCCTAGCGTAACGTATAACCTGATAGAAACATGACCTAAGGCACTTTCCAATGCGAAAGAAAAGGCTTCTGCGAAAACTTTGCTATTCGACTAGAAATTTTTCTATGATAGTTGTACGCTGATATACGCGGGCTCGTCAAAGTATTCGAACGCTTATGGACAGCTTTTATGGATATACAATGGTTGCGAGAAATATTTACACACACCTTTATTTCCCAATAAAGCTTTGCGGAACAAATCACAAGTTGTTGATTAATGTAATTCGCAAAAGTTAATGGATCGAGGATTACTGTCTAGTATCCAGAGGTTTATAAGGGAACAGAAGCAGAAATCTTGAAGCAACGCATATCCATGCGATTGCAAGTGAAAGTTCATGAAACAATAACTTGATAGAACGGAAGCACTCTATCTGCTTGAATAAAATAAAGCTGTGCATGCGTAAATCTAGGTCATCGGAGGTCTTGCAGGTGAATTACAAATACAAAGATTTAAAGGGCTATGCTTGGCTTTCGCCTGGTATCCTTCCGCCAAATGTTCAAGATCGGCACACAACGCCCAAGGGTATCTTAGAATTCTAATTTACCCATACAATCCTCGGGGGTGTCCTGGCATTCTAATTACATTACAATAATCTAATTTCTACCGCAAGAAAGGGTTTCATTTTAACAGAGAAACTAAATTCTCCATCTGAATTCAGCTTGTACTTCTTCTAAATTGACTTTCTTCTCGTAGTCTTCAGAGGTACTGGTCTGAAATTATTACCAAAGTAATCATTGTATGTCTATTTAAGAGTAAAAGAAGCAAACTAGGGTCGATCGTTAATACTCGTCGGTGTTTCATAATAGTCGATTGGCGTCTTATAGCGTAACGCGTGTTAGTAAAAACTGAACGAATCGACCTTTCGTCAAAAACCTTTCTTTCCATCGAACGAAGAAACTTCAAGGCAAATCGTCGAAACCGATATCTTCCGAAATTCTAGGAAAAAGCCGAGACAATGTTGGCCAACGGACCAAG
Source organism: Bombus huntii (assembly GCF_024542735.1). NCBI lineage: Eukaryota > Metazoa > Arthropoda > Insecta > Hymenoptera > Apidae > Bombus > Bombus huntii. The sequence continues at coordinate 986,494 of NC_066253.1, read as the reverse complement.
GAGGCACAGGACGACGTCTGGTCCTGTGAAAAGGCTGAATAATTTACCGGTGTGAACTGGATTCCGTGGTACAAGTTGCCAACTCCGCCCCGACATTTTGCAGGGGCTGGCGCATCGTTAAAAGCGATATTTCCTAAGTATAGAGTAACTTTCTCCTTTGATACTGTCGGGCTATGCTCGCGGCCGGTGAACGTTCGCGGCTCGCGAACTTTTTCAACCTGGCCGAAACGAAGTTCAAGATGAAACCACTCGTAGAACACGCGCGGCTAATCCAAATAATCGGCCGTGCATGCGGCACGCTCGTTCGTGGAATATCGATTAACCACCGACACCCAGTCGGCTCGGTTCTTTTGATCGTCCAAACGACTACGTTTGCGGACACAGGACAGGTTTGTTTCCTGCGACGTGTTCCACATTCTACCGCTTCCTGTTGCATAATCACGGCTTGTTCAAACTTTATTTAACCTTTTTCGGCTGATTTGGGGATTTCTGTGGTCTGCTAGTTGCGAGAAGCTTTTATGCACCGTTAGAATTACTAGAACAGTCCGAGTAATGCGTCCTTTTCCATGGAAATTTTGTGAAACATTACTCAACGGTGTGTGTTTGCCTGTTTCAATGACTTTTTGCGAAATATGCGGATGAAGCTTTTCCCTTGGAATTATACGTTCTTTCGTGTATCTTACATTTTGGTTTATTTGCTACTAGTTTTTATATATTTAAAAAGAGAATCATTTACGCGTATGTTCGTTGAAACAAAATATTTCTCTACGTATATTCTGAAATACTCTGTGTAAAGTGTGATGATATTTCATTAAAGCTTTCCACTAATTGTTACAATGTTCAATTAAAATATCTCGTGTGCGTTCTATTTATGTTTGCCGTTTAATTAAACGGAAAACTGTCTCGAATTAAAAGAACTCCGATGGAAATATCTGTTTGAATTACTCCAACTCCTCTGTATTTCTAACTACGATCTATTCAGAAGAAGTAACGTGGAATTAAGGATAAGGGAAGAGCCATTTATTCAAGCTATCACGAGTCGCAAGAGCAGTCGAATCGACGATCGATCTATGACGAAAGAGATCCATTTCTCCTTAAACCGCGGACATCGCTGGAATTTCCATCCGACTCGATCGATGGAATTGTGTGTGTTTGACATGGAGTGTTTAATCTTTCCAACCGGCGAGTTTAATGTCGTCGCAGCGTGCTTTCTCTTAACGTCGACTTTCAAGGCGATTCGATTTGATCCGTTCTAGTGGGATTTTTCTTCGTCTGCTTCAACGATTTGTAGCTTTGTTCGATCTTTCACAGGTACGTTAAATTCAATTGCACTCGAACCAGTGATAAATTCAAATCTATTCGTCTATGACGAAATAATTTACTCTTTTGTTCTCTTTTCGACAAGCTACGATAGAAACGATATTGCTCTTAACACTTAGCCAGCCGAATAGGGAGGTCTCCCCTCTGTGAAGAACATCGCTGCGTGACCGAACGGGGAGATCTCCCTTTTTGATTTTGCCAACTCGTTTTCCTTTTCTTTGTTGTTATCATCAGTTATCGTTTACCTGGAATCGTTGCCAATTAGTCGGGCCACTTTTTCTGCTTTCATAAAGTACAGTATATAATAAAATACAGCGATCTAGTGGTGTTAGAATTAATCAAAAAGTTACACTATCAGTTACGACTAAATAAAGTTATAATCGAACGACACCACATTGTAAAAAGATATTAAAATGCATTATGAATTTTTAATTTCACGTTCGAGTCGTGTTATCTATCTCTAGTCATCTAGGAATGTTTCTAATTTCACCTACATTTCTTTATACTTTCGATACGTACTTTTAATTTGATGTTTTGTGTAAACAATATGCGAAATCGTTATATAAAATCATTACCGCAAAATATAATCAACCAGTTAAATAATTCTTACACTTCTCTATTTTTTAAGCAGTGAACATTAGTCCTCGATACCTGGAAAAATGCGCGGTGCGCAGGTTGGCTTGTCCGAGCGCGGTGAAGACGTACAGCTCGCTACTGACGTGCGCGGTTGGCTAAGTGTTAAATTCGGTAGGAGATTCAACTTTGCATAAACGAAGAAACTGGTGCAACGTGTTACCAGAAAACTGTCGAAGGAGAGACAGGTGCATTAAGGAGGTGGAAAATTCGCGCCGGTTAATCGAAGGAACAGTTTGCGTCCGAAATCGACCCTAACTGGAGGCAGCGAAGCGAAGAGCCCCGAGAGTCGCATTAACACTCTTAATACAGCCTCTCTATCGTGGCTAATGGAGGTCCCCGGTTTCGAGTACGCTGCTCTATGGGCGTGCTACTTAACCTGTACGTATCTGCGATTACCATGAGAGAAGGTACGAACGAGCATCCATTCGGGATGAACACGCAACCGGCAACAGTCAAACGTTCGCTCCGTGGCTAATTTCTTCCTGGTATTTCATTGTGTCGACGAATTTGCTTGTTGTCGAAGATCACAGTTCACAGAGACCACGCCTCGTTTTGACCTACCAAGAATTTTTACCAATTCGATTTTACAAAAAAAAACGTTGAGAATTCTCGATGTTTAACGCTTTGACAGCGTCGAAGGACAAAGAACTGAGGATCGAAGCAAATTTGACTCGACGTTAGAAGCTCGGAAGATGCTGTTTCAAACGGAACAAAGGTGTGCTCTACTTTAATTTCGCAGAAACTTTGAAAACGTCGAACGTTCGACAGTTCCATAGTGTCGAAGGACAAAGAATTGAGAATCCTTAAGGTTTTTAGAAGGTCTGGAAGAGCTGGGATATTTTCGCGAAATCTCAGTTGTCGACTTTAGTTTTCCCTCGCCGCCGGATCCCTCTGACATAATTAAATATTGCATGAGTTCCTGTTAGTGCTGCTCCGCCAGTCTTCCGCTCTGAAGATTAATATTTCACGGAAGCAGGAGGCCACCTCGCGAGAAAAACACTTGGCAAAAATGACGACGTGCCCGCTTGGAAATTCCACCTGACTCGCTTCTTTTTATTCGATAAAGACGAGTCCTTGTACGCGCGGCTTCACAACCATGGAACCAGCTCGAAAACCATCGTGGCTAAGGGGAGAGAAGAAAAAAAAATAAAGAAGAAAATATTTAATGTTCCTAAGGAGTAGAAAACCGAAACAAGCTCAAGTTGCGGAAGAAGGTGAACGCGTGGAACGCTTCAGAAGTTTGTAAGACGTTTTAAGTTGCTACTCCCGCTTGCTATATTGGCTAATTTATAGCGTTTCCAAGTACTAGCTGGCTATAACCGAAGTTGTTCGTTGAATAGCTAGAAAACTGTGTTACGATAGCGAGTTGCTTCATTCCGCTAGACAAATTATCGAGAATCGAGGGGCCAGAAAATGCCGTAATATCGTAAATTTGTAAAACACATTTTAGCCGATATAATTTTCCCAAGACGTTTGATACTAAATCGTAATAAAAGTGTAATAAAAAAAGGAGAGAGAAAAAAAAAAGAAATTACGTTTGAAATTGTTCCAAGATTCTTTCAGCGTGATCGAAAGGTTGGACAATGGGCTTAAAAATAATCCTCGTTTTAGTACGAGGAAAAGTCGTGATTAACGACACGCCATATACGACGAATTCCTGCATTTCACAGAGAACTCGAGCTCGCTGTACGTTTTAGTTCCGTGGACAGAGAAAAATCGAGGGCCGTTCGAGAAAAATAGTATCGTCGTTCGATGTGGTTGCACCGAGTGTTTCCAGGAAAATGCAAATTTGAGTCGTAAGAAATAAGATTCGTCTTACCGTGTCTTCCCTTGTTCAATTTCAGTGATAAGTCTCGAGGAGAAAACTGACCTTTCCCGTACCTCTCAGGCTCTTCGACAGTTTTCCACGATCTCTATTATATCGCATACTGAATCGAATATCCAAAGTTCCTATTGTATCTGCGTTTTCTACAGTCTACTCAAAAAATAAACGGAACAGCTAAAAACGTCAGTTTGATCGTTACTTAAGGCCATCGTTAAAACGCAGGCCTGGTGCTATCGAAGCAATTCAAAGTCGAAAATCTGATACTACCGTCGTCCGTATCGCTTCCTAGCTATTATTCAAATCTCTCGCTGCAACTTTTAATGACTGTAGAAAATTACTGGATCGTTCGACAGCGCCCAGTGGTGGTCAGATGGGCGCGAGAACCCAACGCCAGCTGGTGCACACCGTGAAAAAGAGTAAGCCCCGTTAATAGGATTACACCATGTCCAGCGACAGATTTCCACTAGATATTCAACTGGCCGGCAGCTTCAATATTTGACAATTCGAATTAACGTTCCTACGATTCCCTGCTATCGATTCGGGTCTCGCGAACTCCGTGTTTTATATAATCCACATAGTCGTTGCTGAAAATCCATCGAACATTTGTCATAAACCGCTACACCGAAGCTTTTCCACGATCAATCTCTGCCGTGTCGCGCGTTGTCTAACGGCTGTATCGTTATAGTCGTTATAGTCGTTACAGTCGTATATTAGAAGACGTAAGACGTACGAGGATGGTCTGGTGATGGTCGGATACCAAACGAAACAAAGCGACGAGACTGCGGATATTTATGCAAATCCATGTTTTTACGAATAGAATTTATAAACTGGCACCTGGATGGAAAATACCACAGTACGGATATTTTATACGTCTTTTTGCATTATAAGCGTGCACTCAACGAATACAAAAATATTTTCATCTTCAAATTCCTCCATAAATGTATAACAATCTACGATCTAGCGATGAAAATGTGTAGTTGGGATTGTTCAGAAGCCACATAAAACTTTCCTACGATAAACGTTCAAATGCAATTTCAATCAATAATAAAAGTTCCATTTTATCTTATCTTCGCAATTCTATAAGAGTAGCTGATCCTATGACGCTATAACCAATCAAACTCGCATTCCTTCCGGTAGCCAGCTTCTTATCTCTGCACACAGTATCCAGGTTATCCGTGTTTGTATCGTGCACCGTCGGAAGGAGTCATAGATCTTCACGGCCTCCCCCGAGAGATTCGCCCTCTTACGTGGCCTTTTCTTCGCCGTAAATCTCACGGTTCGCTTTCAGTCTGGATTGCCTCGCCGGACGCGGAACCACCGTCGTCTAATTAGCTTTCTGTCCAATTAAGGCCACCCTAAACGATCCTGGCAAGGCAAGGAAATCAGGCTGACACCTTGGCACATCGTGTAATAGCGTTTCTTCGTTTGCAACCGTCGATCGACGAAAATATGATATTTTTGCAAAGATTTCGTTACGTGAAAGTTTCGCCTTAGAATCCGTCGAACGCATAGCGTTTCCTTGTTCGACTGCAGCATCTTTTCCAATTTCGATCTTCTAGGGAAGGTGATCGTTGCACGAGAAATAGCTATCCCACGTCTTTGACCTATTATTCGGCGGTAAAATCTGCAGACGTTAATCTAATTATTCGATCGGAGCTATAAATCCGATTCTTCTTTTATTTCTTTCGATTCGAATGTAGCGCGAGCTCGCTTTAATAGATAAAACTTCGAAAATTCACGTTTAAAATTTAATTCGCCGACAGGCTTAGAGGAATAGGTCGGATTTATCGCCGCTGAATAAAATATGAACCGTTTCAGAATATCATACATCGTGAATAATTTCGCGATTTTCTTACGTACATGCAGAGCCGATCGTCAGAATCAATTTATCATGCCTATTTCTATAGAGAATAAAAGTGTGTTCCGAGAAACGACTGCCACTATTTCTCAAAATCTACGCTCTAATCCTTTTCTGACTTCCTACTTTCAAATTCCCGGTATCGTTATAATTATCAAAATATTTAATCATTTCACTCTGCTTATCCTTTCGCTGAATCTTCGCGTTACTTTGCAGTCATCTTTTGAAAGCGGCTTATCTTCTACATCAGTATTCATCCTTTGATCATCTACTGAACCTGAAGATAACCTTCGCTTCCTCGGCAAGTAAAATCTAGGTTCAAAATAGTGAGAAATCTTGATTCAGACTACCTAACTTGCATGCAAAATTTCGCGTACCAGGTTATCTTAACCCGATTGAACTCCTACCCTTCAGCGACCCCAAAAGGTCCATATACTACCAAAAAGCGCTATTCATGCCTTGTCTTTATCTTCATTTTTTCACACAGAATCACGTGCTTCCTTTTCACGCTGTGATTACCAAGTCACCCTATATAACAACAGTTTCCTCAGCTACGATTAAGAATAATTCGATCGGCCGATATTTCCATCGCTGCACTCTCACGACCGGCAGAAAGTCAAAACAAACCTGGTCTGACCATTAATTCGCCAAAAAAGGATCCACTGTTCCCTAAACAGCTCGAGTCCTGACCGAATAAACACCGGTGAACCGTACATTGTCGACAAAAGTAGAAAAATAAGCTGAAAATTCGGACAAGCTGCAGAACATGTTACCATTGTTCAACCACGATGCACACACGATCGCTAGACTACGTGTTCTAGCTGATGGGTGAAAAGAGGGTAGGCTATCATACTCTGTCTGGCTGGCACGTAAAACAAAATGAAAAATCGAATCTCGATTAGACCGATCCTGCTGGCAGGCTGCATCGCCTCTACCGCGCCACTTCACTCATCGTTCACATTTCCTCCCCTGAATCCTTCTTATTCGCGGCATTATCATAATGCCATCGGCCGCTACGTGACAGGAAAGACGTATTATCGTGGCTCGTTCTGCTTTCCCGATCCTTCTCACGAGCTTATCGTCCCTTTGCCTTAAAACGAATGCGAATTAGCCGTGCTACTTCGTTATTCCCTCGACAACGGTCACTTTCAGGCATTGGATCGCGTTATATCGAGAATAAAATTGGGAAAATTTGATCCGCGTAGTTGGAGTACGATAGTTTAACGTTATCGACACGCAAGGTAATCGTGTCTGTAAAATAATGAAGTGATTCGTTCGGATGGAAGCATCGAACGAGAGCAATTGAAAATTCGACGGAAAGGCGATAGCGGAAAATAAAACGATATTATTTGCGGACGGTGACGTAATAGCGTGGAGTCTGAAAAAGTTGTACCACCCATTGTATACGCGAGAAGTATCGTTTATACACAACTGAGGGACCCTTCGAGCAAGTGTAGGTAGTTGTCGAAAACTTTGTTCGAAACGTTAGCGCACGCAAACGCTCCCTTTGCGTACTACGTTTGCTGCCAGATGAACTGCTACAACTTGGAAAACCTGTCCCACTCGGTGTTTCCATTTTCAAGCCCCGAATCCTTGAAATATATGCTTTCGTAAAACAGGATTAAAAGAGACCAAGACAGTCAGGATTACCTAGAAAGAGTTGCAAAAACGAGACACCTTTAATTCTTAACCGATTCTGTAAAGGGAAATAAAGAAGCCAAAATTCTTCGTAACGCTGAAAATATCAATTTGTCGACTAACATTCGTTATTAAAACCTCCTTTATGCGCTACTTACCAACTACTATCCCTCGATAAATTTCCAAACCTAACTGTTACCTCGCAATAAACTTCGGAACCTAACCACTACCACCAACCCGCAAACTTCATAAGCTTTTCCTAACCACCCAGTACATATTAGCCACGTTACATTAAACCAAGACGAATAGCAGCGAGTGGTGGCAGGCTTACATCGGTAGTTGCAAGAATTTTCAAAGAGTTTCCTCTCGGTAACGTCTAAACGCGTTGAATTCCTGTCGGCAGCTCCCGCAGGAACGAGAAAGGAAGCCGATGGTTGGCAGAACGCCAGACGACACCTCCAACTTCTTTCTTTCGCTTGTACTCAACACACACGTACACGCGCGCCAGCCTGATACCAACAATGGACGGTTTCTCTCCATCCGACAGAGGGCAAGTAATAATCCTAACTCGCGGGTTAGCCAGGCTTAATTAGAACAGGGGTTAGTGGCTGGCTGGTTATAGTCGCGGCTCCACTATTCGATACTGGCCACCTCGCTTCATTTTCCAGCCTTCCGACAGTGGAAGAAGCGGCTGTCTCGGTAACGAACGACCAGCCTGCAACTGATAACTCGCGAAGCGTTATTGCGCCAAACTTAGCGTTCTAATATATAACGTTCCTGGATGATGGACGTGGTTTAAGGCGTACATTTCGTAGGACGTAATGGGCGAGGCAAAATTCGCTTGGCGAGACAGTATACATGCAGCTACGTTTTCGCTCGAACGTCTTAGGACACCTGTTCTCTTTACGATACGAGGTTCGAACGAAACGTCGATGCAAGTACGCGATAATTCACGTAAAAATACCAGAACGTTGTCCAATCTTCGGATGTGACTGAAATCCAACTTCTCCGACGATAGCGTGGATAAAGTGCGGAAGCTTTGTTCGATATTTTAAAGAAATTCAATTTTGATGATCACGAGTCTTCAGCCCCGGTGTCCAAGAAACAAAGCGCTCGAGAAAAAGGAGCAGAAAGTCGAAGGGGAAGAAGGAAGAGGATAAGATCCAAACAACGGAACCGGGACAAAACTGCGAGACAGCACGGATGAAGAAGCAGCTTGACCAGAAAGGAACAGTCGGAACCAAGATAGACGTCTTGGAAAGACTTGGGGGGAAAAAGGAGATTGGAGAAAACTGGTGTCGTCTATTGAACGAATGCAAAAGAAAGTGGATCCTGGCTTGGTAGAGTGAACGATTCTCCTGCAATTGGGTAACAATGGCGCGAGAGTGTAGCCGAGTCGATCAATCGGTCTTTTTGCGACTCGTCGAAACGCGCAGCGATCGGATGGCGTCCGATAAAACGACCTGACACGCTCTCGAGGTCCGCGGCAAAAATGACCAGACACAAAGGAGGATCCTTTGTACGCCTAGCGCAGACACGGACGACGAATCCGACAAGGGGAGACAGCCGACACAAAGCGTGTTCTTTCGCGCTGGTAATAACTGCGCGCTCGCAAATTTCCACGATGCAACCCCTGCTGTGTGTTACATGACCTGCTTTCCCATGTTTTTATAACATTTCCGCGGGGGTCAGTATGTTGCACGAGTTTCGCGACAATTCGATGGCAGGATTGGATTAGCTTTTTGGAATTTTGGAATTCAAATTCGGGGAAACTTGATACGTTCGGTGATGGCAAAGCTACTGTAGTTTGGATAAAGCGTAGCTTGAGCTTAGATGATGATTTTCTTAAAGGTTTCTATAGTAAGAATATAAGTTTTCATGAAATATAAGAACTTTTATTCGTATCAGCATTGGAATCTTCCTGGAAACTAGGTGTAAAGAGAAAATTCACTTACCCGTTTCGAAACGTTGCTCTCGGTGCAACTTCAGCAATTATGACAGACAGCTGCAATACGCAAGGAGCCATAACACACCATGCTATCCTTTATTTCTGAAACAGAAGAAATCGAAGACTCCGTTACAATTGAATCCAGTGTTACAAGCCTCTGCTACAAAACTTCCCATCTTCCTTTAATAAACGAAGAACCTACTCAACCTATTTTTAACTCCGATCTCTCGCACAGAACATCTACTATCTTACGCTCAGGATCTTCGAGCAACGTCTACTATCGGATTGACCTATCAATTGCCACGATAGGCTATTCTCTCCTCCAACGACACCACAAGCCTAACCTAAATATTACCGAATCACCGGTCTTTCTCCGAACGATTGATAGACCTAAATGAAAATCAAGGAGAAGTTGGTTTTCCATTCGGACGAACCAAATGAAACGACGACGGTGAAAGATAATAGGTCTGCCATTTCGGAATAACAAGATTTCTACAATTTTTCAGTGTATTCTTCTTATACGAAGTTTCAAGGACCATCGGATGCTAACGATGTCACGGTCCTGGCTTAGACAGCAACTAGAATTCCGCAGAACGTTCGCACATCTGGAAAAGACGAAGACAGCGAGTCAGCATCAAAGGAGACACGTCGGTTGGAAACGGCTCGCGGGTAGTAGAAACAAAAGGCGTTAAGAGGGAACAGGATGGAACAGAAAGCTCCGCCTAGTTTTTAAAGGGGTTAAGCGGGCCACGGTCCGACTACGGTGTCGCAGTTGAACGAACCTCGCCACTTTGGCGGGTCAGCTGATCCGCTTTGCGGTTTTACGGCTTCGAGACTACGCGATAACAATAAAGTGAACTCGCTCTTTGTCGCTCGCCAACCTATGAAATAACACGATGAAAATAAATAAGTGCAGATCTCGAGCCACTGACGAACTAGAAAAGTGTACTGTGTATTTTCGCAAACGACGAGTGTTTCTTCGTGTTTAATTTCGAGTAATGGCGCAATACTTTTAACGTACATAAAGCGTATGTTTACGAGGCATTTGTGGTATTAAACAGAGGCACGTAAGCGGAGAAATTACTGGGATTCGCGGTTATCCATTCGACGGAAGTTACATATTTTTCAACGCAGACTAGCTGACCCGCTTTCGTTTCGTTCCGTTCCGTCCAGCTTTTCCTCCTTCCTCGCTTATCTTTCTCGTTTTCCCCTCTGTTGTTGTCCGCGGAATGCGCCTCGAATGCATGTTCCCAAGTTCGCGTGATTTTTCATCCCCCATTGCGACTATCGATTACTCTGCCTTTAGTTCCGCGCCTTTTTTTCGCTCGCTCGCCTGTTTGGCCGCGATTGGCTTTGAAAAATGGGTGAGTGGAAACTGGTAGAACATCGCATCTACCTAGAATCGCTTTCTTGGAAAAGCATTTGTCTACACTTTCTTGACGTATCATCCATTTATTGTCATCCTTTTCAACAACAATGAAATTCCAGATAACCAGGTACTTTGATAAAATACGTAACCTTTGAAAAGATTCGAAGCTTTCCGAGTGCATCGAAATTAAAAACACAGTCACTTTTTTAAGATATCGCTATCGATCTCCAGGCAGAGCACAGACTGTTTTCACGAAGCGAGCGACTCGAAATCGACGGTCAGAAATGCCGATCGAAAGTCTGATGGAACGTGCTGTTGTTTCTTTTTTTCTACGCCGATTCTTTACGCTCTCTTTTTCCCTTCTTCGAGTACTGCGATCTCCGTTTAAAAAAATAAACAAATATTATACTATAATCCTGAACGAACAGCTTGACAAAACGTCGCCTGATTTAAGCACGTGAAAAAATACAACAACTCATTCCAGGCGAAAAACAAAGCGCTTATCATATAAAAACACGTGATTTAGCTAACGCGCAGAAATCTCGACGATTCACAGACATAATCTCAAGAAAACAGGGTGACAGGGTTATCCTCGATGGACTAATGCCACACGCGTTCTACCTGTCCGTGTTGGCGAAAAAAAATTCGCTTAATTTCCTACTTGGCGGCGGAAAAAAGCAGCGCGTAGCGCGTACAAGGGTGGAAAAGGCGAAAGGAATGCCGCGACGGCAGAAATGGACGAGCGAGATGAGCCGAGCTACCAGCTACAGGTACTAATTGCTTTAACGAGCAGTGGGTGCGGCCGCTTCTATAAAATTTTCTCTGTGACGTTCCAAGGCGCCAGGCCAGCTGCAAGCCCGACCCATCCTGGCCGCGAGTAAAAGATGGCCAGGCGGGATGAAAAAGAGGCATGTGAGGGACGAGAGTGGTATGGGATGGTTGAAAGACTGCAAAGATAAGGAAGACCGTGAAGGCTATGGTGAAAATAGGATTGTTCGAACAGATGTAAGCACTGGAGGGTTAAAGATTGATTTCTGCCGATGAATCTGTCGTTCGGGGTTCCACGAGTCTGGTCGTAACAAAGATAAGAGCCACGTGTCTATAATGTTGTAGACAATTCAAAAATTTCGCGTTTTACAGCCTTCAGAGGATTTATCGCACGGGTCAGGGGCACTGATCGTTTAGGCAAATCAGACATTTTATGGTTTATTAGGATATTCGAGAGTTCTGATTATCCTGGCTTCGAATACGAGCAGGTTCAGCCGTATTCATTTTTGTTAAAATATTTCTTTTCTCTCTTTCGTTTAATTAATAAAATATCTTAATCGTCGACAGTGACAATGCTCGCTCGAAACGTCTAATTCGAAACTCCACAAACGCCAGATTGCCAATTCGTCTACGACTTTAACAAGCCCTATCATCTCACAGCAGACTTTACCACAGCAGACCGATTCCAAAGTATCCAATCGCAACGTGGTCATCCTTGACGCGGAAACGAATTTTCCACGCTTCCAGTCCTTTTTCCATCGATGCCTTTCAACCTTCAGTCAAGCAGAATTAACCTGGGTCAACGTAGCAGCTGCATTAAATCCCTGAGCTTGGCAACACGGTCGTCGACGCTCAGAGTGCATTACTATTAGCAAGCTCAGGCAAGGAGGAAGAGAGTGACGCCTAATGGTCATACAAGCTCGGTCTCTGGACTTCTCTGTCGAATTTCCAGCTCTTCTATCAGCGTTGCTCTGCTCCTTTTTTCGAACTAGCCTGCTTCGCTCGCGCTTGCCTTTCCAACCCCGTTTCCATCTCTTCCCGTTCTTTCGTCTTCGCGCTATCGTCATTTTCTCCCTCCGACTGTTTTTCTTCTCCTCTCCCTCGAAACCCCGTTTTTATCCAGGCCACATTTCATACTCGCCAATTTTTTATTCCTCGCCACCTGTTATTTCTCTCTTCCTCTCCCTTCCTCTTTGTTCAGTTTCGTTATTCTTCGCCATGCTATTTTTGTTGCCCCGCGTTTTTACCACCGATGTTTAGTCTCCCATGTTCGCCCCTGTGTTCCGTCTGTTTTTACGAACGTACGCCGCGTTCCTTTTTCGAATTCCTGCTTCGTGCACTGTTCAGTGACATTTTATCCGTTGGGAAAAGCACAAAGCTTTTAATTTATCGAAATCATTCGGCCGGTAGGATTTGCTGACTTCGTTTCACGTGGTTTGACTTTTAGGCAAAGTGTTTGACAGATTGCAAGGTATACGTAGAAAATGGTGTTTGCGAGAATATCTCTTTCTGCTTTCCAATCTATGAAAACGGTCAATGTGGCTTCTGAACCGCTCAATTAGCTGCGATTTGTACGATAAAGTTATTTAATTAAATTCTCATCCTCGGCTTTCTTTAAAAGGAACGTATTTCGCGATCAACCGCTCGGAAACCAGGCAGCAGCACGGTTGTGAATTATTTAAACAGAGATAAATCCCCGTTGGTCGTTCGCTTGTCATCTTCACAAAAGAGCTCACGCACACGCTTGCTCGCGGAACTGAAAGCGACTCACTCCCAAGAAGAATTCCTCGTTTTGTCTTCTGTTTCTCATTTCCCTCCTTTCTACGCCCCTAACTCTCCCTTTCTTCTTATATAAGCCGATCCCAGCCAGCGGATATACGAACACCATAAAGCAGATCACAATGGCGTCCCTATCACCATCACGTGGTGTAATAACGAATCATGATGGCAGTAGCGTTTCAATCAGCTGATTTGGCACGCGTGCCTCTCTCCTATCTTCGTTACGATCGGAGCAGCCTCTGTGAATTATTGGACGATGCTGCAACAACCGGCTCGACAATTTCTAGGAATTTCTCTCACCGAGAGAAACACGAAACTCGAAGATTCGTGCTTCGTTTCGGGTAACTTTAATTTTTGCCAAAAATTGTAATTAGGTTAGACGTGCGTTATTGGTATTATTTTATCGAAATTTCTCTTGGTATAAATTTTCAGGAATTGTTCAGGAATTAAAAATATCCGAGATAGGATCAAAATGTCTCGATCGAAAGAAACTTTTCGAATTAGGGAACCTTCCAGATCGAAGATATCGAAAAGAAGCGATAAAATTCCAGAGATGGAGAAATCTAACAATTCTCATGAATATTTCAAGTAATACCCAAGAATTATTTCATAAAGATTTTTCAAGATGGAATCCGAATAGCTCGTTCCAAAGGAATTCTTCGCGCGTCAGAAACCGAAGATTTCAAAGAGAAATCGTACAATCGTAGAAACCGAAAAATCTAAAAATCCTTATAAATATTCGAACCAGCCGTCGCGAATTGTTCCACCAAACCTTTCCAAGATAAATTCAAGATATCTCGTTCCAAAGAAATTTTTCAAACGAAAGAACCTTACAGATCAAAGATTTGAAAGAAAAATCATCGGAACGAGGAAAGAACAATGTGAAAAAAGCGAAGGAACGAGCCGCTCGTTGAACAAGACCGAATGGAGAACCGGCAAGTGTATCCATCATGGCACATCGATAATATTGTGGCAGTTGCTTGTTATTGGGGCCAACGTCGGGTTTCAATCGGCTGATTCGCGCTACCCACGCCATCGTCTGTTATCGATTTCGACACAAACACCGCGCAGATACGTTAACGGTCTCGTTTCTGCTAATGGACGCGCAGCACGTGTTTCGTCTGCGCTCATTATCATCCGAAACGCGCCGCGCAATAACCCCAGCACTCGTTAGTAAGGTCAGAGCGCATTAATTGGCAGACCTGAGATCCCAGGAAATGACGTAGAAGATTCTGATTGAGAACCATGTTTCACCTTGGACCTGGTACGATCGCTGCTGAAGATTTCATCGAAATAATGAAATATTCAACGATGTCGCGAGTATTGAGAAGTGAAATTTCTATAAATTTCTACGAATCGGTAAATCTGTAAATTTCAAAGAAATTGATCATTTTGCCTGCCCGGAAGAGTTCTACCGTAAACTTGTTCCAATTTCCAAGAGAGTTGCATTAAAAATGTTTGGTTCGTTAGTGGAAAGTGTGGCACTCTGTGAGTCGGAAATTTGGAGGTGGCAAAGGGATGAAAGGGTAGACCGAATCGATGGAAAGTATACGAAGCGAATCTTGGGCCTGCACAGAGGCAGGTCGCATTTTGTCGTAACGGAGATTGAATCGACGATATGCGAAGAAAAACGCCCAAAACACGTCTGCAAACATCTTAAAACAGGGGTTATGTGACAATCGAGTTTGCCCGACGAAGAAAAGGACAAGACTGGAAGAAGCAGGGGGTGGTCTCTAGTTAGAGTGACTATTTACGCCATTAGCCGTCTAACCACAGCGAAGGGGGACCAGAAACGGTGGCTTTGTGTTATTCAGTCGGGTACCGAGCCACGTTCAGCTTAAATGGCCTCTTCCGCTCTTTCTCCATCCCCCTGGCTTGATAGAGGCCTTTTAAAAGCCACGGGGGTGAGAAAGAGGCCTGGCTGCGCGCTGCACAAGCTCTGCTCGCGTGCACGTGCAACCAAACTCCCCATACTTCAGATAAAGCGTGCGCTCAACGATCGCGACCGAGTAATAAATAATGCGATCAGAATGTTCGGCTGTTGTTCTTCTGTTTGACTAGAATAGGGTGACTTTGGGGGGCACGTTGCGGGGGGTTGGACGAGTGTTTCGGTCAGAATTGAGGTTAAAGGGAATACGTCTGCGGCCAACGTGTTTGCTGATCGTGGGATTAAGCTCCTGCAGGCGTTTAAGCGGAAGGGTTGTCGCTTCGCTTCCTGTTTTGCTTCCGACTTTCATCGAGATGGAAATAAAGGGGCGTTTTAAGAAGTTGCATCAACCTGTAACCGTCTCTGATCCGTATAGAAACTTTCACGATTACTATATTTATACCTTTTACGATATTTTTAACGTATAAAACAATTCTCTAGCAAAGTTCTAGTAAGCGTATAAATTTTTGCATAAATATCCGGTGTCCAATAATTACGTAACCGTTAAAATACTACTCCCATCGATCGAGCGCATGGAAGAGGAAACAATCGGAGGAACAACGAGCTCCCAGTGGGCCAGAACTTGAGAAAACGGTTTCATCGGTGACTCGAAAAATAATATATCGATGCCACCTCCGCGGTGGTGACAGCCACATACGAGGTTCAGTCTCGCGAGAGTTACCTGGGCAAACGTCGACGATGTTTTCGCGATCGGTCGAACGTGGCTTCAGACTCTACGCCCGAGTTTCCACGCAACATTCGGAAGAAACTTACGGACAGCGGAACATCGATATCGACGGGGAACTGTTAAGTTTCACTGAAGGGAAACAGTGAAAAGCTACGCTACACCCGGGGACCGAAGATTCACTTTATGGCCTCTCGGTGCAATTTGAATCCAGGCAAGAACGTTTGAACGAAGCGATTTCGCGGCGTACAGACGAGCTGACAGCTGAGCAAATGGCTGTTACAGTTATAGCTGGACAGGAATATATGAATTCCTGAGGGACAGCCGTTTATGGTGTTCCTTCTTTGAAGAATGGCCGGACGTCTCTGAAGTTACCAGCCTGGTTGCCGCCCGCTAAGGGGCGGGTCTGAATGTTTGGGGGGCTGCAAATGGACGTCTAATTAGGTATGGAATTGGATTTTTGGGTTCAAACGATGCTTCGCTTTGGTAGGAACGCGTTTAATGAAAATGTGATATAATTAGAATTCATATACTATCGACAAAGCTCGAGGCGCGGATCGTACTTTAAACGATGTTTATGCAAATTCATATTTTGTTAGAAATAGTTGACTGGACGCGGTAATTATTAAATTATTTCTCAGATATAATATAAATACTAACAAGTATCAGATACTCGACGAGAAACCTATTTCATTAAAAGAATAACGTGATCCGAGTAGTAATTATAAACGAGCTGCGACCTCTATCATCTTTAAATCCCTTTAAATATTTCAAACCCCATCAACGTATATATTAAAAAGACCAAAAGATAGTTTAATTACACGCGAGGCAAATCGTGGTTCAAATTTCCCTCCTCTCGATAAGAGACTGAAACAACCTTCCATTACCGGCAGAAATATAATCGAAACTACTTTCAATAACAAACTTGGAAAGGCGGTTCGTCGTAAGCTGGCATTAAAATCTGTTTTCCCGCCCCGTATCGCAGATCTTCGCATTTAAAAATCGCGTGCAGATCCAGGCCAGCGTGCAGCAGCGATTCCACGGCCCCTAACGATCCGTTATTACTTTGATAAAGTACATAAACATACCGCCAGAGGGCTGGTCGCAGCTTTTTTACTCCCACCATCGCCCTAGAATGAAACATAACCTCAAAAAACGCGAGTAATCGCATTTCTGCGCTGAATCGTCGTTCTTTTGATCGATAAATGCGTTTCTTTTGTTCCCGCGAAGCAACGAATATCGTCCAAATATGAAGAATTTTGCGAATTTTCACCTGCATCGATAAATGATTACGAGCTTCGTTTCTTTTTAAATATATATAAAATATTTCAGCGAATGACAAAAATGTCGTTTCTCGTTAACGATATTCAACGATTTTCGAAACGTTATTATAAATCAATCCACTTCATGGAGATTTTTACGCTTTCTAATGGACAGGTGGTAGCATTGGTCGGGCAGTTCGTCGATTATGGCCCCGTTATGACGTCTATTTTCCTCGTACCGTGCTGTCGGTTTCTACGAGGACGCTAATAAAAAAGTTTCGCTTGTTGAAAAAGTTTGACTCGCAAGAGATGTTCTGCGTGTTCATTTGGGATGTTCCGCGGATTGAATTCACTCTGAATACTTTGTTACAGCTTCCCTGAGAGCTGGCTTGTGATAGAAATAATTAGAGACTACATGTTCTTCGGGAAACGATGCTTATAAAAAACAAAGTCATCGAGCTTTACGCATAAAAAGGAGAAAAGGGTAAAGATACTAATTCTTCGAATCATCGAACCTCCGTACACCGAATAATAAAACCAAAAAATGCAATTTTTAATTGCAAAAACCTGGGACGAGTTGTTTTCCGTTTCCTGGAATTGCTGAACCCTTTGGCTTCTCCTGGGTCGATTCACAGTGGCGAATGGACGACGACAGAGACAGAAATATAATTGTTTGCAAACTAATCTGTCCCGGTGGCGAGTTAAACGGCACGCATACGTGCACACATGTGCAGACAAGCCAACACACCATACTGTGGCAACGGCGGGAGTGCCAACTACAGAATCGGGACAAGGGATCATGGGCCGGCAACTGAACACGCCATATCGCGGCGTGGATGAAGGCAGGCGCACAATTAAAATTTACTGTCGCATATCCACGTCTATCCGTTTCTAGCTTGCGCGCAATTGCGTTTCACTTCACATACGCAAGATCTTGGCCTCAAAAATTCGCTAGATTTCGTTATTGAGATAACCTGTGTAAACTTCAGGTATTCGGGTAAGTCGAAAAATGAACAAGACGTATATCTTTCTTTGATCGTGGTGCACATCGTCAAAGTTTTCTATGCTAAATATACAATTTATGCGAGTCACCGTACATAATAAAATAAGATCCATTAAAATGGCATTCTGCTTCTGTCATTCCAAAGACTATTCTTAAATTACGAACGTGTATGTACGTACATCTCAAGTCCAGATCACAACACTTTCACGGATGAGAAAGAAGCAAACAGATAGACCGAGCTCGCGGGCTAAATTAATTAAACCCGGTAGGCTGCACGAGCGTTTCAATTGACTGACGTCCAACTAATTTTCGATGAATTCCTCGTTGTTGCATGCGCGTTCCTCGGCTGATGTTAATAACGCCGCGCGTTTCCGAACATTCCCTGACTGCGTATAATGATAACCATTTCGTTCCACACGCACACATACACACGTACACACGCAATAGAGGGAGAGAGAAAGAGAGAGTGGTTCGAACAGTTGCGAACAATTTGAATAATGAAAGTTGATACGACTGAGTCTGCGAGCACCACGGCCAAATAAAAATGCCGTTTCGTCGAGCCTCGAGATTTCGAATTTACGAAATTACGCCGGTATGGCCAGTTTTGGCTGAGTTTCAATTTCAACCGGCGGCCACACGAAATAATTTCATTGCTGCTCCCGCTGGTTTTATTGCTCGGTGACATCCAGTTGGTAATACGCGGGGGCCATCTAGTAAAAGTGTGACTATTTGCTGCGGATAGGTTACATTTGGTGGAATGTCCGAGGTGATGGCTGTAGGATGATGGTAGGACACGACATTAGAGTAGGAATGCGTGTGTTTCAGGTTCAGAGACCGTTTGTTTGGGCAAAGGTAGCGGAAGCTTGCCCCGTCGAGCGGAAATGCTAGATAGAAGTTATCATCAGATATATAGAAGCTGCTGTTCGCTGTTCGCGGAAATCGACGAAGTCGTTAGTGAAATTGCGCTATAGCGTACGACAAATTTTGATAAAAATACCCACACAGACGAACGATCGATAATTTCAGAAATACCAATTCCGTTAGAACGTAAATTCAAATTGATTCCAAGTTCTAATATGATCGGAACAAACGTGTCTCGTTGCGGTGCTAATGAAATTTCACTGTATCTGTTGGAATACTTTTATGAACCGGTGTATGCGCAATATCCTTACACTGTGTATGGGGAAAAATTAATCGGCAAATATAACGGCAACGTCGACCACGCAGCGTCTTCTGATAATCTAAGGATCCCTGGATGATACCGATATCGCAATTCCTGCTGGTTCACGTTCCCTTTCGCGTTATGCGATCTGATATCGAGTAATCTTACGAGCACGGGACTAGGTAATATGACATTCACGAGACACGTGACTAATGCAATAACGCGTGCTGGAGGGGAGAGCATCGGTATGAAAGCTTCTGGAAACTACATGCTAATTACACGGAAATTAGAATTTAGATTAGCCGAATGCTATTTCTGACGCAGCACCCGCTGTTTCGCGGGCCAATTAGCTTGAGCGAATTCCACGCCAGGGAAAATTCAATGTTAATGCCAGCCTCCGCTGCAAATTTCGCCTGTCTGCGCTACTTAGTTTTATTTAGAACGGAACGAGGGGAAATCAGGATAGCACTGACATTGAAATCGTTTCGAGCGATGACAAGAAGAAAAGTATTTCCTAGCAGAAATTTATTCTTCTTCGTACGGGAGTTAAAAACGTTGGTGCTTTGAGAAATTCTAACCGGATGATTGTACAACTTTAGTTAATGTAACGTAGTTAAAATTAAAATGTTATAAGAAAAAAAGTAAAAACTTTTAAGTATTCCACGGTAATACCTAAGTTACCGTGACCAATCCTAATCCCGTAAAATAGAATAGTCAAGAAATTATAGTAATTAGCCACACGTAATCAAGAACTAGGTTCAACTGAAACTAGGTTGAGATTAGGTCACTATCGGAATCTGTGCAGTGTAAGACAACGTTGGTAAATGTCGAATTTGGTTAAACCCGGTTATGTTTAGATTAAACCAAAATAGCTAGAAATTGGCCCCCTGCATTAGACTACACGAAACGAAGCTCACACTAGACCAAGATCAGTGCGAATTGGGACAAAGTTCGCGTTTCTACGATCAAGTTAGGTATGAATTAGGCGAATGTTTCAGAATTTCGGTCGGTGAAACGATAGTAATTTTTGATAGGCCTGTGTGGATTAATGTTAAACTAGATGAGGTTAGAACTAACGTCTAAGTGTATATTAAGCTAATAAGAAAGTTAGGATAGACCGACACAGTGAACTAAGTCGGAATTAATATTAAGTCTGTGATAAGTTCTACTAAGTTAATATTAGGTTAACACCACAGTTTGAATTTACGAGGAACAAAGGTTGTATCAGTGAATATTGCACCTACGTAGCCAATTTAACTAATTATACTTATTGTTAGATTCAATATAAAGTTTCGTTATGCACTAAAATCTACGATAATAAAACCTCTACCATTCTGCTATTACAATGGCCTGTCAACGTAAATACAAAACGTGGCATAGAACGTGTAATTATTCGCTACCGATCCCTCGTATGTTTGCAATAAATATCTCGCAATTTCTACGTTTTGAGATGGAATTCAAACTTTACCAATATAATTATCCGAATTGTGTTTCATCGTTATGCTAATGAAATTCAAAATGTTTCGTACAAAGCTCATACGACATAGATATAAAATTTTCCGTGATGGATGTTACACGATAATTACACGCAAAATCAGAAACTCGCCCGAGAACATTTGCATTGAATAAAAACGCAACTCGTTACTCGCTTGGAAACCAATTCCACTGTAACAACAAGCCATAGCCAGTGAAATTACCTTTTTCATCGGGTCTCGCGAGGAAAACGAAGAACAATCGTGAAATCTCTCTCGCACTGTAAAACAGAAAAAGGAAAGCAGATAACGAGAGGGAAGAAGACGAAAGGAAAATAGCATTTTACGGGGCTAAACGTTTTCCATCGTCGAGACGAGCGCGTGGACTCTGGCGCTCGCGCGCCCGCGCACGGAAACAAAGGCGAGATTTCAGGAAATTTGCGCGCGCGCAAAGCTGTCGCACAAAGAATCCCAGAAGTTTGTTTCGCTGCTTAGAATATTTCAAGCTTCGTGAAAGGGGCAGGATATGTCTCTTTCTTTTTCATCGTGTGCCACGAGAAGCCAGGAATTAAATGCGGCGAGCGTTTCGCGACCACCCTCGTTTTTCATCCCTCCAACCTCTTTGCGCTCGCGCTGTCCCTTTCCGCGCAGCCTGCCTTTCTTTCTTTCTCCCCGGCCTTTTCTAGCCGACTCTCGTATTTAGGAAATTGCTAGCTCGGCTGCTCGAGTAATCGAGTGTTATTTTAAGAGCGAGAGCAATTAACGCTCTCACCGGTTACCCATGCAGCGAGCGTAATTCTGCCAGGGGGATCGCGAATATTTTTAACCGACTGCTCGGCCGCCACAGAACGAGGTAAGAATTTCCCCGACGATCTCGTTGCGCGGATAAACGCGTACACTGCAGCTCATAAATATGGAAAAACTCTGTTCGATTCAATATTAGGCAGAATATTAGCAGAATTAATGGCGAACTGAAGATCAGAAGCGATATTTGCTATCTTCTCGTGGAATCGTTCCTTGGATTTCCTTGGATTACTATGGGATTGCTTTATTCATCGTTTGGTAATCGTCTCAAAGTTAAATCGCTCTTCGTTAGTCGGCTGTCTTTGTACAATTTATGCAGCGGTTTTGGCGTTTCGCGTTAAAGCACTTGCCCGCTCATGGATTAGTGGTTCTTCCTGCTAGCAAATTTATGCATTCATCTAGAAGCCCCCTTTGAAGAATCTCAACATCGCGTTCAGCGCGTTTTATCTGACCTCATCTTCAACATCGATTAGCAAACCTTCGTAGAAACGCACTGTTACGTTTATCAAATGTTACAACACAGTGAATATTATACGCGAATATTTACATGCGCGCGAATGTGCAAAAAGATTACCGCGTGGCGGATTGTAACGTATGAAAATATCCAGAGTATCGTAAAAGTCTTTAAGAACTCGAAGAATTTTTCCATTCACGGTGCATCTTCCATAGTAGCTAATCTATCGAAGATTCCGCTGTTGCAAGCAACTGTCGAATCGATCGTAAAATCGAGAACTTCTCCGATCTTCGATGCGTTCGTCAAAGAAAGGGAAACACAGGTGCAACTGCTGCGACACTTTTCTCAACCGATCTCACCTTTACAAATTTTTGCACCGACTTAACGCATGGCTCAACGTTTGACAAAAACCCCGTAACCGTCTCCCAAGAAGGAACAATTATTCTTGGAACAAAGGGTGCCAGGGGGCCTCTAGCAACGATCATAACGCGATGAAAGAGCATTCGTGGAACTTGCTTGGTCAGGCTAAAAACAAACAGCAGCCAGTTGGACAATAAAAAGCAGAAGCCAGACAGCTCGCAAGAAGCGTGTTAAGCGGTTGTCCTCGAGCAGACCCGTGCCATAAAATGGCACAGGCTATGGAGAATTAACAAGGCGCGCCCGAGTGCGCGAGTGGTTGCACTTCGCGCCTTCGTAGGCCGCCTTTTCACAAGCTAGGCTTTTACCAGGCCAGCACAGTCGAACGGTGACGATTTTTAGATGGTCCTCGACGCGAGCGCTTCCTCGCGTTAATTAACTAATTACACCGCGCCGGACAGCGACGAGGCGTGCGAGTACTTGCTTTTTCGAGCTGTCTTCTGACAGACTACTATCTCCTCTCCTTCTGCCTCTGTCAGCCGCCAAAATGAAACTCGGGGGTAGTGTGTTTTTGGATATACTTTTGCGAGTTGCCGATCGATAGGGCAGATTACACGGTAATTCAAGCTGTTAGCGTGGATCGTTGAAATTTTAGAATTGAAATTTTTCATAACGTCGAGAAATGAAACGGTAAACGAAATTTACACTTTTTTCCGACAACGTTTTAAAACGAAATGTTTGCGAAACGCAGCGTGTTTTCAACAGGATCTACGTGTTATTTGCATAGTATCAGCTTTTTGTAGCCATACACGTACTACTATATGACACGAAATTTAATATTTTTTGAACCTAGTCAATTAATATAAATACAGTGGCGTAGAAATATTTCTCATAGCTGCCGTATGCATTCCACTCGTACATAACCTCGAAATTAAATCCGTACAACCACGACGAATACTCTTGGACTAGTTTAGCAAATTTTCTTGAATCACTCGCTACAGTTTACGTTATAGGGATAAAATACGAGCCTCGAAATCGGCCAAACTGGCCATACACAAAGGAGATGGGGCAAAAACTAACCTAGAAGTCGTTTTTCGCGTGGTGCGCGTTTTCGGGATTTCAGCGGTGACCGAAACCGATAATCATTTAATCGGGTCGCTGCTATAATAGTCCATTGCTTACAGAATTTTCCCTTTTCCGTGTGCCGGCCTGGCTCTGAGTGTCGTTCGCCGCGAAAATTGCGGAAATGTTGGGAAACGAACGGTAATGGCTCGTAAAGTGGGCTGCGATTATCAGGATTTATGAGAACGTCGCGTTTTAACCCTGCCAAAATCTCGTTGTTATCCTTTGTACCCGCGGCGTTTTTCTTCCTGGTTGCAATTAAAA
Source organism: Bombus huntii (assembly GCF_024542735.1). Classification (NCBI taxonomy): domain Eukaryota; kingdom Metazoa; phylum Arthropoda; class Insecta; order Hymenoptera; family Apidae; genus Bombus; species Bombus huntii. Next base: position 962,841 of record NC_066253.1, on the reverse strand, counting down.
ATGGCACGGTTTTTAAGTGTCCCATTTCGCTACTAATTCTCCCTCTCTGTAAAACCGTGCTGTTTCTCGCTCGTAAATTTCGAAATTCTCGCATGTGTTACCGTATCGCGTAATAAAGCCTAGTTCCCGGTATTATCTTGGTTTTCTCATTTGTTAGTTCTTCTTTTGGGCAGATTGCGATGATACGTGTTTTTCGTTTAATACATCAATTTTTCGATATTGCTACCGAATGTACGGACTGCTTTAGTTAATCGAAAAAAGTGTTAATTTCGCGTGAAAAGATAAATCGAATACACGGAATAAAATTTTTAATTTTAAGAAAATTGACTTTAAGCGAGATATGGATTTGCATAAAAATCTGCAGTTAATTAATATTCCTTGTTTAATCTTTGCGTGTATTGTTCATTCAACGATCTCCTCTTTCGCTCTTCGCATTGTCTCGTTACCCTTCTTCCTCATCGTCCCCTCGTGAAACACTCGTGAACCATTCCTGACACAAAGCCTCTGGGAAGCGCCAATGGAAACCTGGCGGCAGCGATTAAAGCGATTGATAAACAGAGGCGTCTAAATGAACGTCGTGCGTTCACGAACGATGCCATCTCCTCGATTTCGACTCGATTTGAGTTCCGTTGTTCGGCAGATACAACGCCTAAGGACCCGGCAACCGGGCGAGCAACGGCGCTCAGAGCGTAGCGTCTTCAATATGGCGCTTTCAATTTTCTCCATTTAGCTTCTAACGAAGAGATGACCCTCGCCAGAGGGCAGCATAGAGGAAGTCCTTGACACAGACGTGCCTTTCCTCGCCACTTCCACTTTCAGCGCCAATTTATCAAACGGTCGGCGATCGATGTTTTCATCAAATTTTTCCCTTCGTCGATTCCGTAATTCGGCGATAGAATTATTATATTCGCTGAAATGGCAGGTTCTAGATCGTGATTAGGTATTGTCGCATCAACACTAAACCTACCGACCCTTCGTGTATACCTATTTCTATCGTGTGCGGTCGAAACGACCGGTGATTAAAGAAGTAATAGTTTTTATGATTTAACTTTATTTAAAGTAAATGCCGAAAAATATACTGTATGCATGTTTTAGGAAAAGTCAGAAATTATGAAGCGATACGATAACGTTTAAATATGGTTAAATTTGTGTAGGAGTTTGAAAGCGGTCAATTTGACCGGCGCTGGTAGGTTCAGCGTCAATGTCCCATACGAATTCTATTCTTTCTTAATCGTGTTCATAAAACCATGAATTCATACAAGTATTTGCTGCGACGAATGAAATATTTTTCAGACAATCTGGTTTAGGTTTGAAACTCTAACGCTTCTAAGACTAATTCTAAGGCTTCTTCCAACGATTTATTCTATTTTTATCGAGCTAAATGTATATACGCTATTTTCAAATGCATCCCTTGTCTCGTAATTGCCCTATCTTATCACACACACTGGTTGCTATCTCAAGCTCCATCACACCCAATAAATTCCAATCAATCCTCATCCAGCCAAAGAACCTATCTACCTGCTAGTCTTTCTCGACACTAGCCACGCAAAGATCCGCGCATTCAAGCTCATAAAATCATCCCTAGCGATTACCACTCGTCAGGACCCTCGTCGATTTCCTCCGACAATGAGCAAAAGATAGATTACCGACCAGACATCGATCTAGCAGTATTAATAAAATAACAACAGAGCATGAAACTGGTGGAGGGACGTCGACGGGGGGCGCTTTCAATTTTCTCCATTTAGGCCATAATGAAGGACCAGTCTATGTGGAAGGGTGACGCGAAGAAAACGAGGGTAACCAGCCGGGGAACCCCTCGAGATTCTGAGGTCTGGCCTGACGCGAGCAGCCAGTTTCCAGTGCGCTATTTCGCGCGACAGAACTTATCTAATATAGCCGCGTCCTCCCTCGCGTCACGAACAAACCGAGAGAGGCCTGTAGCGGGATTCCTGTTCCCTTTATGCCACGCAGTCGCACTTTGCCGAACTTTGTACGCGCTAAGAACCCCGACCCACAAAGTGGAAGCCGTCGCGAATATAAAATAACTCTCTCTCTCTCTCTCTCTCTCTTCGTGGTCCTTTTGGCAATATTACACGGGAATTCGGGAAGTGAATTCTAAGCAGATCGATCCTTCTTAATTTTTTAACGCTAGAGAAGTTGCGTCTGGTCCTTGACACGGGCAGAAGGCGCCGTGGTAGCCTTTGTGGCGGGAATTATGAACCGAAGATAATCTTTAACGCATGGAGATATTCATTTACGCGAACATTATGTTTGACTGCAAAAAATTAGATAGACGGAGCGTTTCCGAAAGAGATGTGGTGGAAGGAAGAATGGAAAGGTAGAAAACCGACTAAACATTGAGACACGACGAGTCTTACAAACAAATGAACTGTCTATAAATTAATTTCCTTGCTATTTTGAACCTACCTTTCGAAAGTTTCCTTCTAAATTTCAATCTTTGAAAATTTGCTTTGCAAGCTGAGGCAATTTTGAATTTGCTACTTCTTGAGACCTCAGAGACCTTGGTGAATATAAATTCCAACATTTTCGTCGCGCGATAGCTCGTGATGATAATTCTCTCGATTGTATCAGAAAATGCGTACAAAAATGCAAACATCGAAACGGACTATCACTCTTCAACGTCTCCAATCTCAATCGTCAATATGTCCTTTCCGAGAACTGATTATCTCCAGGTCACAAAATCCTACGTGAAACACGGCGAGCCAGGTGACTATTTCGCTAAATCTGAAAAAATTGCTTCCGCCTTGGAGGAAAGGGTCGTATGTGTGCTCGCCTTTATATATGGTCCGCGTACCATGTCTAAACTCGGATTTAAAACGCGATACATCACGGTTGGAGTTAAGAGTCGGAATTAAAATCTCGATAACGAATCACCCACCATTCCTATATCTCTCATATCGCATAAATTTAGTTGAAGCTCGTTGTCGCTTGCATGTCACTAAGAATTAATTACCACTAGACGTTCAGGTGGAGAAAATTCTTAGTGAAAGCTGCCGTTTTTATTGTCAAAGAATTTTCATGGAATTTGTGATTAATCGTAAAGCTACTTTGAAATTGAAAAGCGAATTTTGTCTGTGGGTTTAATTATTGGTATATCCATATGTAAGGATTAAATAATATGGTATAAATAATATGGTATAAATAATATTAATAAGATAGAGTTTGGTTTAAAACGATAAAATCAATCGAAAAATGTTGAATTAATAATCGATCGTAATGGCAAGATTCTGATTCGAATTCGAATTCTCAAATATCAGTTCGACGATTTTCAAGGAGCACTTTTCCCAAGTAAGAGAAATGAGTGGCTATTAATTGGCATAGCGTACAATCGAAGAACAGACAGGGAAAATGAAATTATTTGCCACTTAACACATTTCCTTTGATGGCCATCGAATTACAATGAGGAAGTCAAAGCAGGTGTAGACGATATAATCGACGGCGCGTTAAAAAAGAAATTTTCAAAAGAGGATTTCCATCTTGAAAGCGATATAAGAACCCTCGATCCTTCGTCTCGATCTTTCCCAAAGCAGAGGATAATTTTCTACCGCATCTGGTTAGCAACTGCATCTTTCCAATCTCTATTCGTCCCGATGTTACCGTCGCTTGTTACAACCTCGTCCTAACCACATTCCGTCTTATCCATTTTGCGCCTTTAATTAAACGCTGCTTGTCGATATCTTATCGATATTCTCAATACAGTAAACCATTAATAAAATTACCCAAATACCGAAAATATTTACCTCGACATTCGCCCATCTATTAAAAACACGAACAATCGTATCGCTTGAAGAATCAATCGTCAAAAATCTCCGCACTAAGCCAAACACGCGAAATGTTTTCCTCAACGTCCGCCAATCGGTCGAAAAGATCAACAACCATCTCCTACCTAACCGTGAAAAAAGAAAATCAATTTGCGTCGCAAGGGAGCAAACGATCCTAACCCTTTCCCGAAAAGCAGTAAACCCAGTAAGGAAAGCGGCGTAATCAGATAGAGCAGCCAGTGGAGGCGGCAGCAGGTGAAATTACAAGAGGGATATCGCTGTTCGAATTTGCCGGATCATCAAACAACTTGTCTAATACCGTTGTCCTGGCTGGTGGCCCTCAGCCTGCAACGCGACAATCTAAATCTCGCCCCTTCGGGGGATCAGATTTCCCCGTGTGCAGTTCAATGCCAGCTGGAATCAGGGCGGATGAAAGGACAACGGCATTTGGGGAAGACTCGGTTCATTTGCTTCCGAAGCTACCTGCTCTCTCTCTCTCTCTCTCTCTCTCTCTCTCTCTCTTCGTACTCTCTCTCTCGGTTCGATTCTCTAACCCATCGTTCTCTCGAGCCCCAACCTCCTATTCGTTCGACTTAACTTCCGCTTATACCGGCGGAGTTTGACTTGTTTGACGCGCTATCGATTGCGCCCCGGCAACGCTGCTCATTAGTAGCGAGTAATTGCCTCCACGAGTGCCCTTGACGCGAATGTATAAGGGAGAGAGAAAGAGAGGGAGAGAGGAGTGCTACTTGCTCCCCGGGGCATGTTTACGCGAATCAATTAACCGTCGATTAAGTCTTTCTTTCGGGAACGTTTCAGAGAGTCACGCACCGCTCAAGGATCTACGAACCGTGATTAGTCGTTCGTGACTGTTTCTTTCGAGCCAGGGGAATGGCTTATATTTTGCTGGGTTCGAATTGCTTTCCCTAGATTCTTAAACACCGCGATGTAGACGATCTGCCGAGCACCAATTTACAAGAGTATTAATTTCAATGACTCGGTGCGAAGAAGAGACAACTCTCTGAGTTATCGAGGTTAACGCCTAAAGCGGTCGAATAGAAGCGAAGCTGTCCAAGAATATACAAGTCGAATGTCGACCCACTAATAGCGTCACGTTCCCAATAAATTGCAAGAGAACACGCATTGGGAGTGTGTCGCTTGATTAAGTTGGATTAGATGAGACGCTGGAGACCAATCGAGGGGACAGAAGATTTCAGTAGCAGAGACTACCGCCGAAACTACCGGCCTGATGAATCATGCCACGAACGGTCGCCACTTTTACGATTCGGCCACGCGTCCTATCTATCGTCGCGTTAAATATATACGTGATAAATCTAACCTCGTCAATTACACGTGTCTATTCTCCTTGTTTATCTCGTCTTACGAGATTCCATCTCGTTATTTCTGGTTGATCGTTAAATTTATAAGTTCGCGTATTTAAACACGCTCGGTGTTTGACATTATTCTAACAGAGCTATCGTAATCAAATCGTAAGATTATTTCGACGATCAGAAAGGAGCAACAAATGCAGAAATATCCGCAATCTACTTATTATCAATGATGTTTTTATAAGACAATCTTAAAATTTATTAAGGGGCTGGGAGAGACGTATGTGATTAATCATCTGAAAATCAGGTTCTGATTACTCCGAGCTAGTGAAAAGGGATCGAGCCAGCAGAAAGGAGTGTCCAGGGGTGAGATTTAATAAAAGATTGCCCTCTGGGTCAACGAAGGTTATGTCCTTTCGGCTAGCCTGGGCTTAGTCCCGCGATAAGAGCGAGGTTTAGAGACGATATACTATAGCGAGCCTGTTTTTCGATGGATCTTTCCACCCTGTAGCTCTGGGAAATCGCGTTTACCCTCGTTATCCTCGAAGCCACGGAAATGTTTCGGGGACGTACGCGTTTATTTCGGAACTGGAGTGGCAAAGTCTGTGGTTAGAACGAGGAATTGTCGGAGGAGGTATGCAGGTTAACTCTGATTAACCCTCGTGTTATACGAAGCTGTTTCGCTCCAACTGAACGTCCAAATAATACGCAGAATGTTTCACTCCACTCCGATATCCAAATTAATAAAAAAAAAAAAAAAAAACTTATCCAACTTATACGTTCGTAAATCTAGCTTATGTAAAATTTGCTACAGACTCTATATCTCATATAAGGTGCAATAACATGGAATAAAATTTTACACGGGTAAAAATGGTTCGCTGACTGATCGAAACGATTTTCGATTAAATCGCGATACCAAATGACACGATTTAGATCAGGTCGCCACTTGGGATCGTTCGAAGTATGACAGAACCCTGCGAGATCTAATGAATCGTCGAACGATTCAAAAACTGTTCGAATCAAGAGGTTAACGACGATCGTCCGTGATAATTTCCTCGTGTTTCACCTCTTGGTCCACTGATTGGACAGATTGCTGATTCGATCGCGATTTTAAATGACACAGTTTAGGTTAGATTGGTTTAAAACACGTCTGGAAGCGAGAGGTCGGATAAATCGTCGAATAATTCGGAAGTTGTTTGAATAGCCGGCGATCCCCAGACGAAGTTTCCCTCCCCAGGACAGTGCAGCCAGTCGATCTTAATTTTCCATCCGCCTGAACAGGGTGTTAAATAGCTTGGGACTCGTTGTGCCAGCGGAGGTTTAATTGAAGTAACTTGGTGTTTACGCAGCGACGTAATCCCTCGCCTCCGGCGTGATTTCGTTCGTCTTCCGCTACTTCTCGCTCACAATCCTTATGTACTATCCTTTTTTCTAACTATCTGTTGCTTTCGAGTGCCGAGCTTAGCGTCGGATTATTGTTAAAAGCAGCTTGCTGCGTCTCCGCTCTTCCTCTAGTCTTCTAATTAAACGGAAGAAACAGGGACTTTAGCATAGAAGAGGAAAGGGCAGTGCGTTCTACGCGGAACTTGCTAGTGGACTCGCCGATATAGAAGACGCTGTGCAGCATCTAACGTGTGTCATAAACGCGGAATAGCGGAAACCAGCTCGGAGATTACGTACAGTCGCTAGCGATACTGTTTAAACGCTTACGATAGGAAATTTTCGCACCAATGTACTGCGTGCGTTAAAAATATATAACGAACGTGTGTAAAACTTTCCGGAGTATTACGAACCATATTTATAACGAGTCACGGCCATCGCGGTTGCGATACTAAAATTTAAAATTCATCCGAAAATGTAGATAAAAATTGCAAGCGCGCGCGTACTGCAAACGTAGACGTATATCTGATAAAAAATTATTATATACGCAGAATAGTACGAGCAGCTGCATCCAACATACACCGTTATAGTATTATAAATTGATGGACAATCGGCAAGAATCTGACAATCAGTCGAATAAATGCAAATTACGTTATCTAATCCGTCGTAATCTGCGATGGTTTCTATCTTCGCACACTTTCGTCGCCTAGAGTAATTACGCTAAAAAGGAAGAAGCGAACGGATAGCAGCAGTAGCGATTCCTTCTGATTTTTCATTCCTCTTTGATATCAGCTGTATAACGCGTATGCGAAGGAGAGGATCGTGGAAAGCGCGATAGGAAGTTGCAGATGGAGACGAAGCTCGGCTGAATTACGCGGAGAACTTGCCTTCCGGTTTATTACAGGGTTTAACTCCCTTTGCGGATGTAATCCGAACTTCATTATTTAAAATTCAACGTGGTGCAGCGATTGCATTCTAGCGCGGAACGACCTTATGAAAGATTCAGGCCAGGGTCGCGGCGGCAGAAATTGACCGACATAAATTATTTCAATATCTTGTCTTGCCTACGGTGTCGCGGACCTAGCGGCTACCTTCCTTCCGGAATAACCTTTACAATTTTAAGTGTTCCGAACGTCCAGCGCCGCGTTGGCCGTTCGCGTACACCGTAGACCAACGAGGAAGGAGCTCGCCTGTCGAAAGACTGACAAATTTACTGCCAGTTGATTTACGAAGTTTGAGATTCCGAACGTGTTAAAACGAGAACCGTGTCGGAAACACGTGTCTCGCGAGAAGGATGGCTACTTGAAATAAGAGACGCTTCTTTACGATTTCTACTTCGTGTAATCTGTGCTGTATTTTTCTATTAAAAGATAGGGCAGAAGGAGCGAGGCACAAAGCTATTCGAATATTTTTCCTGGCTGTCTTTCACAAGTATACCAGATTATTATCCTTTCTACGCATATTTTGTGCAAAATTTGCGAACGCTAAAATGCCATAGTACCACTTTGTCCGGACCACGATAAACGACTATCGCATATTCGAAAACTAAAGAAAAATCTCAAACATGTCCGTGTTACGTCTCAAACTATAAATGTACACGTGCCGAAACTCCAAAACTCAATATCCGACAAATAAAATTTATCGCGCTATTAATCTCTGAATCCTTTACTACCGATAACCAGTTGATCTAACGTCAACCGTTGCTAAAGGCTAGTAAGAATAACTTGAAAACATGGTGCACGTGGTAATCAACGAGTGTCAGAAGCGTATTTCCGCTTGATTTCCAAGCGTTCGCGTGCTCCGATCGCCAGTTTCCGGAATCTGGAAAACCCTTGCCCCGAAATGTCGTCTATACGAACGTACCTCGAGACGGAGAGGTTGGAACTGGTATTCGAGCGTCCTTCTCTGCGCGCCACCTTCTTCCGGTTCGCGAAACTTCCCTTGTAAAATCACTGCGAAGATTTCATTAAGCGAACGTTTACTCGTCATCTGTCCCGGGATAATGAAGCTTTCTGGTGACAAGCCGGCGAGCAAGAGGCAGAGAAACAGTGCCACAGAGACAGAGAGAGAAAGAGAGAGGAAGAGAGAGAAAGAGAGAACGCTGAAAGAGAGCGGAAGGATAACAAGAAGCCCGACGAAATGAGAGAATTTACCGGCGGTGTTGCAGGCCGCGCGGAAACCGCAGAATTCCAGCGCAGCTCTGGAAATTTCGTTTAGCTAGCGGCGTGATTTAAGAACAGTCTGTCCTCGTGGATTATTCGCCGGTGATCATCAACACAGGTTGTTTGTCATCTTTATTGCGTTAACCGAGATACATTGGAATATAGCTTTTGTTACGATGTTTTCTAGAATGCAACGAGTCCCATTCAGGCATCGTAATAGTAATAACTGAAATTTCAGAAGGTCGCGGTATAACGAGAAAATTTTCTTCGTTACTGGCAACTATCGTCGAGAATGGAATTCTTTTTCGTTGCTGAGAACCATTGTGGGAGTCGGAATTTTTTTGGTCATCTCCCGTTATCGTAGATTTTGATCAACGTCACTGATAATCAATACCCAGAGGAGAAACGTCAAATTCGAACTCCCAATTTTTACGTGTAACTTCCTAAATATCAAAGATGCGATTGCGCAGGCGTATCAAACAAAAACACGCCAGATCATCCAGAGAAACGAATAAATATAGGGAAATAAGGGCAACGAATTGCCCAGGAAGAAATTTGCTAAAAGGCAAGGATCGGATTGAACGAGCAAGAGGAGATCTCGTATTCCAAGTTTACGATAAAAGAAACAAGCCAACCCACGCAGCGGAGAAACGTCTCAGTCATTCGCAACAGCCAGCTGAAAATCACGTCACGATACACGTGTTCTCGCACCATTCCGCTCGCTTTATGACTGTCGCGTTCTTGTAGAAGCGTGAAAAACACGAATTCGAAGCTGTGCTCGCCTCGACGCGCCCTCCCGTTTCCGTTCTTTCTTTTTTCTCCTCTGTGCACACGGTTTTTCACGGCGATTCGGGCGCCCCCGCGAACCTCGTAACTAGCATACACGTCAGGAACGCGGTCGTTCGACGAGATTAATCACTTTCAACCACGAACTTCACGATCCTAGTTAAATGATCCCGGTTAGAGTTGATTCGTGACTTTTATAGTCTCGGGTTACCATCGTCCAATTGGTCTTTACGACTGGGATGTATGGCGTTTTAAAGAGTTTCGAAGCCATAATTGGAAGAGTTAAGCAACGATGTAGTTGTTTAGAGTTGAGAGAAAGTTTGAAAGAAGACGAAAGTGAGAAAGTTGAAACAGAGCAGAGTCGAATAATTAAAGAAGTAAAATGTTTAATGCGATGTAAGTACTGCAGCTTCGAGTCATTAGTTTGCAATTACGTGTCGCGTAGGATGAGTTGGCAACGTTTCGTAAATTATTTTTCCTACTTTTCCTATCCATTTCTTATATTATTTAAATCGGAGATTAACGTTGCAAAGCGTTTTATAGTACTTGAGTATTTTAACATAATATTTGCCAATAAAGGATAGTTTTAAAAATAATTTTTCGAAATTTTCATCGTGATGTTACACATTAAAACAATTTCCGCCACTTTCTGTATTATTGTGAATTTTCATTGCCAATATTTCACTGTGACAAATCAACCAACGCCTGTTATTTATGCTTACGAAGTCGCGTAGCTCACCGACCCACGTATCCACGGCATAAACTAGTTAAAGTAGTATTTCCGTGGACCAATGGCATTAAAACTCGGAAATACAAGGGACTTTTCTTGATTCTTCGTGCGTCACGCGATCCATGTAACAACGAGTTTTTACACCATATGCAAATATGCTAGTCGGCCTCAACTTTTAATTGTGCGCGGGTGCTGTTCTCTCGACTCGGCTGCGTCGTTAAACGGGACAAGGCGCGACATTAATGAAATGCAAATTGCCGTGAACACCAGCTTTCGAAGAATTCTGGATAGGATAAATGGCGTTGATGCTGTTGAACCGTTTACGAAAACGGAAACATGGTGTAATACGAGAAGGATTAATTTAGGGCCATGGATTAATTGGAAGGTTAAACAGTGGCGTAAGTCGATTCGCTGGTATTTTTCGTAAAACAGCGCTCTTCGTTCACCGTTCTAAAAGCTTCGTCATATTTTTTTTAAATCATGAAAACGTACCATGACATTGGAATATAATCCAGTCGGATTAAGTATCTTTTCTTAACTCAACGACTGCTCGTATATTAACTAAATAACGGATGAGGATGAGATTTATCTCTTAAATAATCCTTTAATTATCCTATCTCTCGTAAGTTAACCGCAAAGTTCCTATTTCCCATTTTTCTGTCTTCGTAACTTTCTTCCTTGCCATAACGAACTTCTTCGAAATCGAATCCTCGACCTCGGAAACCAGCCACCAACGCAACCATTAATCGCTTTGCCAAATAAGAGCCTCGTCACCTAAAAGTCCCCCAGCAATTCGCAGCTCGCGGCATCCCCGTGGCGCACCTGCACCCCATTAATCCCCAGCCATTAAACGTCACTTCTACACGCAGAATGTTCATGGAGGTAGGAGCAGGAGGCCGGAAATCGTGCATGCTGGAAGCTGGCAATTTATTAAAAGCGCATCCTCATTGTCACCGAATCTGCTGACAGTGCCCATGCAAGACGACTGCCTCGTACTCTCGTGCGCGTTATTATCCATTCTCACATGTACATATAATCGAGAATACACGTACGCGAAGTGGCTGTATTATCGTTCAAAGGTATCTGAACGGTCGATTATTTTCGAAAATGTAGTTAAGATGATACCGAATGACGCGAAAGTCTTTGTCTTCGGATTCTCCGATTTTCCTCTTCGCCCGCTGAATATTATAATTACCTTTGTCTTGTATATTCGACATTCGTAGTCAGCACGTTCTATACATTTTTCCACCGTTTAAATCCCTACAAATGTATCACGATCGAGTCACAACGTACTATAGTTTAATTGTATGTTTGTCGAAATTGATTTTTAAAAACCGATACGCAACGACTAATTTATTCGTCGTTAATTTGCATGTTACTGCACTTTGCTTCGATTTGAAAACGCTATTTCCACGGATCGAGCAGAACGGCCAAATACTTACGAACATTAATGTACATAGACGCGTATAGAGAAATGCACACTCGACTAGTGTACGTCTATAGATTTACAGGCGGGCAAATACACAGACTCTCGTGTGCAACAGAGGACACACGCCGCTTGAATCCTGATGGGGACAGCCGAGCAGTTTGCGCTGGTTATTCGCGCGTCTACGTGTACCTGCGTAAGCATGTACGTGTGGACATAAAGGAGCGTGTCTGCTTGCAGACTAATCGCATCTAATGAGCCGCACCCCGTCAGCGCAGATTAAAGCCACCGGTTACAACGCGGTTAAATGGCCTCCTCTGGCGTTCCAGCCGCGGAAAAAACCACCCCCGTTCGGGGAATTATTGTTTCACGCGGACTGGACTGTCTTCTTTCCTTTTTTTGTCCCCTTTTTTGTGCCAACAGAGCGGTCTGTGGATATGGCGAACGAAGAGCGTGAGATAGAAACACGTAACGCGGCTATAGCAGCTTACAAAAGTATCGGAACACTTGTAGACACACCTTTTGAATATCGATATACTCGCAATATTTTCCGGCCATGATTAAATAACCGACATAGTTGAAAATAAATTACGTGAAAATATGCAGAGAAATTAAACGCTTCAGATAAACACTTGGATAATTTCAAATCTCTGTGGATCATTGAACGATTCCAGTATATTAAACTTAATTCTGTCAATACTCATTTAGGCCAATAACGATGGAGATTTTACGAGGAATATCAGTAGCCATCGTCAATTTCAATTTTGCGGTATTGGAAACTGAGTTTCTTCATAATAATATTAACAAAATATTTCATTTTCTGTACATCACTGAACCTAACTCTCGATTATTTCTTCAAGAGAAGCTACCTCGCGCAATTCCAAATAATTCGATTTAATGAATTTCCCCAAAAAAAAGAATCGATATAACCGAATAATTCCAGAATATGAAAACCCGACGGTTTGCGAATTATTGCAAAAATATTGAACGTTCAGCTGGCAAAAGAAGGGAAGGAAGAGAATGCATAGGGAACACGATTTGTAACGCTTTTACGATTCTCCCTTTTCCTGCCAATTTTCTTTATCTCCGGTGGCGTTCGCTGGTGCGGCTTATTTAAATTTTCACCGGGCGTGAAAGGGTGGCCGGTGTTTGCGTCGAACATTAAAAACACACGGCCGGCCACACGCCGTCTGATTAATCGCCGGGGAAACGTATTAAAAATACATTAGCACGCTGGCTGGAATATTGCCCGTACTGTAGCCCCTACCTGTTCGTTGTTGCACCGATATACAAACGATTCGAATCTCGTTACGCGGCCGGAAACCGCCTCGTTCGACGTTAGAACACGTCGATTAAACGGCAACGCGAATCAATACTCGAATTTCAGCCCGGAAATTTGATTAAATGACGGGAAAAAAGTACTCCACCTTCGCTGTAGTTTATATCCTTTTCGCAGTGGTTGCCTTTCTACTTGTTCTTCCCAAATTTTTCTCGCAATTGGCAGAACAGATATTTTTGGAGCTCTTTTTAAGGTGCCTTTGTATAAAGTATGTCGACGCGTATAAACGCAACATCGCTAAAACTTGAAAAGGAATTGAGAATTTTATTCTAATATCGTGAAAACTGTAAAACAGAAGATTAAAAACCCTTAAACGCTATACATCTTGTTTCCTTTAAAACGTTTTCTAATCAATAAATAAAACGGTAAATAAAATATTGTTTCAAGCAGCGATATTTGTTTTTATTTATTTTCTCTAGTGCCTGCTTCGAACTGGCGGTAAGAATCTATCCCTACGAAAAATGGGACGATTCGATCGCTGAATCGGGTCGAACCAGGTAGTCAGAGATCGGTTAAAACCAGTTTTAAAGACTCTTTCAGGATCCCCATGTCAGAATTATCCCCCATAGAAACTTAATCCCGATGGCCGCCTATTTACCTCGGTCAATGGCCATCTGGAAACCTCACACGCCGTATAATCTACTGCAACGTTCAATCTTCCACTTTTTCTCATTGATATTCAAATTCTAACCTCTAGTTGCTTCATAATTGCAAGTGACTCATCGAGGTAACCTTCGATGATCCATGGAACGTCATCTGGACCAAACATATTAGGTCGTAACACATGTAATGCTTGTTTGAATGCTTCAAATTCTTTATTACGTTACGTCGTTTCTTCGTACTGTTCGCTATACTATTTTATAATCTGTTTATCAAATATAATCGGACAATCGGATACTCTGTAGTTCATAAAATTTCATTCTTTGCTTAATATCGTATCTCTGATATACGCTCGCGTGTGACAACGGTACCAACGGTACCAATTCGCGAATTGAACTCGCGACTCTTGGAATTTCGCTAATAATACTACTAACGTTGAAAGATTAATTCGAGGAAACGAACATTTCATACCTTACAGCCCGATACAATGGTGGCTTCATTACGGCTCCAATGACTCACCTGAAACAAAAAATGAGAGAAAGCATAATACCGCGACTGCAAATGGAAACGTAAAATGAACACGTAGTAGGAAGTTTCTTTACACGCGTGCTCCAACACACACGGATAAACACCAACACACGCATAGGTAGACAGTTTCAGAGGGACGTTTTGCGTTCGTTCGACGCGCGGTTTCTGAGATGTTCGCCGAGTAAATGGCAGCAGCTTTCATGCAGACGCGCCTTCAATCCCGGCTCTGCCACAGCCTTCAGTTGTAAGCCACACACATTCTTTGTTAAGGATAGCGAGGTCATTCCTTTCCCAGTAAAACTCTGGCATAAAAGGGAGGTTAGGAATGCGTATGGCAGGTTCGAGAAAAAGAGAAGGAGAATAGAAAGACCGGGTGAAGTTTCGTGGACCGGGGATAGTAGCCTTTTCATGCTGTCAGCCAGCTACGGGATAATTGTTGCTTTCAGGGATTTTAAATGGGGAAGTGACTACTGTAAAATGAATTCGAAGCGGTTGTATCGGTCTCTGAATTCACGAATTTTTCGCTCATCCTCGTAATATTCAATGAAATTTCATTAACAAGCACGTTCGTGCTTGTCGAACGTATGTTTGAATAAATAGAACTATGTACGTGTTCGTCACCTTTGAATTCAGAGCGACGCTTGTTAGAGTTACTTTCATTCGGGTTATTAATTTCTTTTATCGACACGTACGTTTGATTCGAAATTAGATTTGGATAAATTGATCCACGTATGTACATCGCTATTATTTATCAACTTACGGTAACACATCATCGGCATCCTTATCCGAATCCTTAATTCTACAAAGTATATTTAATTGCTGGTGACAATTAATAACACGACGTGAAAGAATGGTGGTTAAAGAATGTACAAAACCTCTCGTTTAAATCGAATACTACGACAGGTAAAACTGCCTTGTAAATTCAAGTTTGTCAAGGTAGAAAAACGCCAGGTCGTTTCTATTAATTCCACGGTTTTGAAGGGCACCGGCGATGGGTTTGTTTTAACACGAAGCCAATTTATCTTTCATCTTTGCCAAGGTTTCTTTCATCTTTCCCAGTCTCCTCTTTGATCCGTATGACAAGTTTCTATTAGCTTTATGGCACACAATACGCCCGTAAATCCTATTAACAGCCTTTCAGATTTATCCTGCATGCGTGTTTCGCGATAGATATTGGCCGTCTTTCGGTTCAAAGGCCAGGCGAATATCGATCCAATATTAAAGAAAACGATTATCGAACCTTTACTCTTGATTTTCGATGCTTTTTATCGGAGGAAAGTCGAGCATAGAATCATAAGGCTTCGTGTAAGCTTAAATTTATAATAGTTCGGCTCGCAGGCTCCAAGAACAAAGGAAAAACGAAGCGAACGGAACAGGGAATGATGAAAGATTAATAAAGCAAAGCAGGCGCCTATATTAAATGACTGTGTACACTTAATCATCCTCGGCAAACTTCCGCGGACATCGAACATTTACGACAGGAAATTACGGGCCGATTTATGGACTGATCTGATCGAATTAATTATCGAGTCTGTTCTCGTACACCTCTAAAAATTGAACGTCAATCCCTCGGGTCTGCATGGCGAAACGACTCTTCCATCGATTAATAGCGTTTCGCTTATATCGAACAATAATTCACTGAAATATTTATCCGTCCGCTACAAGTAATACATCTCCAACGATATACATTACGTTTGTAATAATTTCCGAGTCTCTAGAACCGAGTACACGCTGTTCAATTTACTGTTTTCTAATTTTCTTCTTTCGCCCTTCGCTTCTTTCTTCTCCTTTCGTCAAAAAATTTCATATATCGAAGAGTACAGGGGACACTCCAAGCTGACAAATTCGATTTATTCGTTACATAAAACAACTTTACGCCCAGCGGGCATCCGCTGCAGGAAGTAACAGATAGAAAGACAGGAAACTTTAGCGAAGAACGTTTCCGAACAGTTTAAACAAGAGTCCGAATCGATTCTCGAAGGGAACTCGCGATCCTTCCATTACACGTTCCATCGTTTCTATTTACCAAAATTGTGTCACGGTAAATATGTGAGCTCCATGCTCTCTACGTACACACAGCGGGGAATATTAGTTCTACAACTTGCCGCGATATTGAAACGTTTCCGGTCGCGAGTTCGCGTTTATGCAAAAGCCCGGAGTTGCGGCTGAAACGAACTTTCGGACGCGCGGATGCGAAATGAAAGAATCCTACCTCGCGTCGGATCTCCGGGAAACCTGGATTCTCGAGAAAACGACCGCAGGAGTCGATATAAAAATCTGGTACGGAGAAATCTGACCGAAACCACGAATCGAAGAAACCCTGATAAAGTATTCGCGAGGACCTTTCGCTTTACTTTGATTATTAATCGTTTGAAGCAAAAGATGCGATTGGAAAAATTCCTCTCAGTGTAGGTGGTATCATAGTCTATAGAATCATATTATAGTTTCCATCGTTGAAAGAAAAAATTCGTCTCGACGAGGTTAAAGGGACTGATAATTGATAAGCGATAATCCAATCTATTCTCTGTAATTAAATTTCGGACCTCGTGATCGCCGAATACCGACAAATCGAAGAAGAGGATCAAGGTAATAATACGTCAAAGCGGAAAATAATAAAGTGACTGGAGGAATTTTATTGGAACGTATAAGCAAAGGTAAAGCGGCATCGGAAATTACGATTCTGAAGCGTGGCGGAAGTGCAAAGTGTAAAACGGGGTTGGAACAAGGTCCCAGATGCAATAAGAACAAGCCCCTTACAATCCAAGAGTCACGTACGTTACAACTTCGCACTGGGAGCAAATAAAACGTCACCTAGACGCGAAACCACGGGTAGACGCAGCGTCGAATGAAGTACAAAATCCAGGGGGCCAGATCTAACACGAATAGAGAGAAGGGTGATAACGAACTAACAGATTACCAAACTTCCTAATATCATTACCAAACTTCTGAATATTGCAATGAATACAAAGCTGCCAGTCGATATTTACGTCCCACGCGCGCTTGCGAGCCACGTATGATGTCGTAGCCGTAGAACAGGCTCTATATGCAGCGATTGTACGAATATAATAAACGATCGTCGTAAAGCGCTATAGTCGACGCAATTAGAATCAAAGTCGAACCAAGAACACGATCGTAGGTTTTCGACGAACAATATCCAAGACTCGTGTACAAATAGAACAGGGGTCGACTGAGAGATCGCACTTAAGAATCGGAAGCGTGCTCCCAGGCAAAGTGGATTAGGGCGATTACAGGCTGAACTTAATTAGGGACTGGCACATAAATAACGCGCCAGGCGTCAAGAATACTAGACACACGGCAACCTTCCGTCGTGCGCCTTCAATCCTGTCGACGTAATACCGAGCTAATTGTGAAATGTGTCCCGGCTGAAGACAGTACCGGAAAAACTCCCTCGTCGTCCACTCTCCCTCTCTCTCTCTCTCGCTCTCTCGCTCTCTCGTTCTTTTCCCTCTTCCTTTTAGGATTATCCCAACCGACGATTTACGATGACAAATCCGCGACGAGTGTTTCTAGGACCTTCGTTTTTGCGTGTACGTGTGCACTGGTACAATGGAAGAACCGGCTGACACACATAACCTCCTCCATCCGGTGAAGGTTGTTCATGGACCCATTGAATCATCCGGCGTCAGCCGGGGAAAATTCTATGCATCTTTGAGCGAGGAGGTTCACCAGTCCTTCCCTAGCTGATGCACGAGAGAGAGAATTTTTTTCTGTATGGCCTTTCTTCCTCCCTTTTTCTGTTTTCATAGTGGCAGAGTGTTTGGTGTTCAGGGATGGGTGAGATTGGTCGTTGGGTGTTGTAAATTGCGACTCTTGTTCGAGATGGCAAGATGTTTGAACCGCTCCGAGGTTGTATCGTTTAACCCAATAAATAGGAGAGCAAAGAATTATCGATTTAAGTAACGAATCTTGGAAATTATTTGAACCACACGATGCGAAACTCGTAGCTTCGGAAACGACTCGACAAAGTTCCACGTGATCGAGAATCCTACAGTACCGAATCCTATGATCCATGATCGATCCACAACTCGTTTAATTTTCCAGTATACAAATCCAACGATAGCCAAATTCCTTGATTCAACGAGTCCCTTGTCTCTTGAATCCACCCTTGATTTAACGTAACAAAGTTTTACAATTTCTTGCTCCTAGCAAACTTAGCCATTCTGTGGCATTCCCCTAACATCATCCTAACGTCATATATCAAAGGAAATGACAGTCGATCCCAAATACAAGCTGAGCCGTCAAATAAATTTCAATTTTTTTTTCACCTACAGATACCATTGGTGAGATGCTCGAAATTTTCGAGATCCATAATGGTACCAACATGAAAACGACCTACACATCGCATAATGAATTCGATGTGAGCAACGATAGCGTTGTTGGAGGAGCAACGACAGTAGGAAACTGACAGTATCTGTGGAATGCGATTCAGTAAGGACAATGGTCCGCGTTAAAACGGCCCGTATAGATAACCTGGTGGCCTGGTTGAACGTAACGTTGTACACGCGTACCACGTAACGACGCGAGAAATCGATACGCGGCGAGAAGAGTGCACGGCCCGAGACACACGAGATACCTGCAACGCCACGGCTTGTTTGCCATTGCGAGCCATGGTCAGAGGACTTGCTGATAAAACCGGTTTACCGGCCTGCGCCGAGTAAATAATTGGTTAAATAATTGGCCCAACCGTGCCCTGTCATTAACTCTGCTACAGCTCGGAGCTGCTCTCGGTTTCGAGTCTATTTGGAGCCTAGTCTGGCTCCTGTTTTCGCAAACTCGAAAGATTGTGGTTGTTCGCGAGACTGAGGACTTTGGGTCAGATTTTCGGGTAGTTGGAGTTTGGCAATTTTTAGTGTTTTAGTCTGCTAAGATTCGTAACGTTCGTACGTCGTCGGATAACTTTTAAGAAGATTCGTTTAACGCTAAGATCATGTATGTGAGAAAGAGGCAAGTACGTATAACGAAATACTCTTCGTTTTACAACGTTCTCTTAGACTGTAGATTATTACGTTAGCGAACGATATACTCGTAACCCGATCGTTCGATCGTTCAAACAAATCAATTCTTCAAATAATGTATTCTCCAATGAGTTTGGATAATCGAAGTTCGTGGAAAGTTTAGCTGCAGCAGGGAGCAACCTAACTTCCCTAACGAAGTCAAGTATGTACCTTCTCCGGTCTTCCGGTTCACTGGAACAAAAACAAGTTCTGGTCGTTCCCAACTTATCTTTCCACGACACAATTTCTAAATATATCCTGATAGTCTAGCCTTCGTTAGCGGATCGCTTAATTAAAATTTAAGAAACGGATAAATTTGCGTAGTCCAGTTAATTGCAGGTTTAATTGTTTCCAACTTTGCTCAATCGATCGTAATTAATTGCTTAAGAGGAACGAGTCTTTCTTTTTTTTAACCGTTTGTTAATATTTTACTCCTACATATTTGTCTTCGAATTCTTTTTACTTCACCTTTGATATTGGAACTCACAGTTGCAAACACAAATCACCGTGTATCAGGTATTTCGTTAAAATCGAACATCGAAGGCTATTTCTCCAGCACTATTCTAAGATCATTGACATTTCTACCGTGATAATATCCGTTGTTCGTAACACGACATTGTAATACAAATAATCAGCCGATTAGCTCCGTTAACAAAACGAGAGGCAAACATCCACGTAACCTAAAAAACCAGTAAAACGAGAGTCTCCTAATTCCTAGTAATCCGATGGCGGACAGGGTGAAAAATACGAAGAAAAGAGAAAAGAACAATCGTCCCCTTGCTGAAGGACGGGTGGAGCAAGTTCCAAACTTGGGTAAACGTTGCTCGAGACACGGGGCAAAAGGAAGCAGCGGAAAAATAAATTTAAATGCCCCAACGTGTCCGTGCAATGTAAGAAGCGACGTTGCGTGGATTTCCATATGCAACGGCGTGCAGTTTAGAGAATAGCAGCGTGTAGACACTTTGTACACAGTCACAGACACAGAAGGGACTAAAAGCGTTACGGCGGATAAGTGACACCGGGGGAAAAAAAGGGCGAAAGGGAGCGTTTTAAGCGCTCAAGTGCGCGGATACGGACTTGCATCGGTTGCACACCAACGTTCTACAACGGGAAATTGTTTCCGACAACTGCGCCGAAATCGCCTGCACGCTCGTGTAATTGGCATCAGTTAGAATTTGTTGTTTTTGACGAATTCTAGAGGGAGCCACACACGACACACGATATTCGCAACGACATCGTCAATCCGTTTCGATTTTTGCGAGGTGCCGCGCGATCGATATTTTTGACAATATACTGGTGGCCTTCAAAACGTCACGCAGTATATATTACTTTACACCGTATGCGAAGTCCATTGAATTTTTATCGTGTATCGTACTTTATTGTATATTTTGTGTAGTATTTTCAACTGTACTAGAAGCTAGAAGAAGAGCGAGCGTAGCCGTAACAATTTTTTTTTTACGGAACGCTACGTGAAAACCAACCAATGGATAGAACAATGCATTAGAAGTCGGGAACAAATGTTCGCGTATAAATTTATTGAAAGAAAAATGCGATTTTGTTAATTGGAACGAATCCATTCCAATTACTTTAATAGGAATTGGAGCGCGTTTCAACAGATCTATAAAACAGTAGGAGGTTTCTTTAAAAAAAATTGCAAACAAAAGTTCTTTGAATCGGCACTGCGAATACTGATAAAAAATATTAGATTTCGACTGCACACAGTCATGTAGAATTACTTTCGTTTTTCCTTTTAATTATTCGTTGTTACGTTGACGAGCGTATTTTCTATAAAATTACGACAACTTTCCACCGCGTTTCTTTCTTGTTTTTATATTTACTATACACGTCATCAGGTAGGTGTACGGTTCGAAAGCTTTTGTAGTGGATAGAGGATAAAACTTAAACAACGATCTATGGATCTTTAGATCGGGTGAATTGTGTGTGTAAAGACGGCTGCCGGGGACAGCGGTGATGCCCTAGATAGAGGGCAGCACGGGTTAAAACGAAAAAGGAGACGAGGATAGTGTGAGCGTGATTATAAAAGCAATCGATAATAACAAGCAGAAAAGAACCACGTCGAATTTCACGTTAGCCGAGGAAGCGTTAGATAAATTTATCAACAGTGGAATTTTTTCTAATGATTAACAATGACCAAGAGTGAGTAATTGGGATTGCATACAGGGCGATAAAAATGGATCTAAGAACTTAGAAACTTATAAATCTTCATTGAGAGAATTCGATCCCCTTACGATTTATTTTAAAGCGAACGCGTCTGTTCGTATTGTTTAATTTTATAATTGTTATGCACGAGAAAAGATGGTAAAAATCAAACTCCCGCCACGAACATCCTCAGACATTCCTCTCTACGAAAGGAATAATCTTGGCACGACTATTACAAGAATGTAACTGAACCATTCTCTGAAACAATTGACAAACGCGTGCACCGTAAAATCAAGAAATTTCGAGCGACGTTTTAGGGAGAAAGAAAGTGCGTGTGTGTGTGTGTGTAGTGGCGCGCGCGAGCGCAGTCGCTTTACATAATATCTTTGCCATTGTAAAATGCAAAGTACCGCACGAGTCTCGCTGAGCCAGCTTTTCCTTTCGCCGCGTTCGCACTCGGCGTGCAGAGTGCAGAGTGTGTTGGCGCGACGAGGATGAGAAGAAGCATGGAGACAGAGGAGAAGAAGAGAGTAGAAAGGAAGGAGAGGATGCCTCGAAAGCAAGTTTTTGTCTTCTCATGTAAATCGCTACGTAGACGGGCCGATTGAGGGCTTAAGCACATATTTTTGTATTCCCTTCTTAAGGCGAACCGATCCCGTTCGCCTCGAGTGGAAATCGATATACGCTGTAACGTAGACACGGATAAAGAGGAGTTTCGTGGGCTGGAGAAATTGTTTCCAAGCCGCGGATATAATTTTACGATGGCGCCGTGTAAACGCGAATGGCAAAACGATTCTAAGAAATTCTCTATATTAAGATGGATTTGTAGGTTAGGTCGGATTTAGGCGGATGCGTCAAACTACCTACGTGTAGTCTATGGATAAGAAAAACAAATGTTAGGTTCTCGCGATCCGATTGAGTTACACCGATCATGTGTGTCATCTATAGGCTTTGTTATCCGTTTGACGGTTTTCTATCCATGCGATGAACCACGTCAGAGTTTTTGTACACATGTATGTATAGTCGTACGAGTACCATATTGTGTACCATTTTAATTCGAATTCAATTGAAAATTCTTGATTTTTCAAATGTTGTTAACGATATTATAAATCCAAATTCAATCGCGCGAATGCGCTCAGGATTCGTTGCTAGAAAAGCCGAGGAGAAATCTATAGCACGGTACGTTTATTCCAAGATCATTGAAGCGAGCGAAGCAAGGATGTTAGATATTATCGTGAAAAATTAGGCAGCTCTGTTTGAACCCAACCTAACTTAATTTAAGTTTAACCCACTCTAAAGCTACCTAATCCAGCAGGATCCGGCACAATGTATGACTATTTCAATCTAGCTCAACATAATGTTCAAACGATTGGACCTAACCTAACCTGAAACAGAATAGATCCTAGCTAATCTAACCAGTTTCGAGATTAATCCAGATTAATCCGATTTAATTCACTACTGATCGGGTTTAATCTACTTTATTCTACGATAACCAGGCCTAATCCAATTCTATTGATATATCAGATATTTAATACATGCAATTCGTACAAAATACACTTAACCTCTATTTATTATACAAACTCGATCCGCACAAGCGAGACGTTATTCGGATCTCATCCGTTTCTAACTGGAATTTGATTTATAGGCTGTTTCGCCTACACCGGACATTTGGAATAGTCGAAAGAAGAAATAATTCGAGCGATTTGACGTAATTGATCGAAAGTTTGGCATCGCTATGTATTTTATGGAATGAAAAAATTTAAAAAGGAAGTTGGATGAGAATTATTTTACTTTTTTTGTTGCAAAAATTATTGTAAAAAGAGGAGGATAAAAATTCAATTGGAACACGAATACTGTGCAAACCCAATCCCAGGACCTTCGTCTAAAAATCTCTGTTACCTCGCCACATTATCATGATCGCTTCCCATCTGGTCACGTTCCATTAGTCGGACCTCATTTTCATGGAAACGCGTTCTAAAGAATAGATCGAATAATAATAATAATCTATTTCATTTAACCGATAAAATTTAACGAATTCGCGGAGCAAGAGAATTTGAATATCCTACGGGGAAGAATGTTTTCTGTAAAGCCCGAAGCTACACGATTCTACGCGAGTTTTGCCAATATTTCTTCGTGGCTCACAAGTGTCAGCAGTATTGCGAAACACATTCCATAGTATTCCTACGAGTTATGCCTGTATCTGCCAGTAACACGCGATCTCGTAAATTTAGCGGATCTGTAACCGTTATTTGATACACTTCCAACTTGATAAACTTCTATGAAACAGAAAAAATAGTCTATAGGCTTGCGGTAAATTCAACGATCGAGGCTCGTTCGTCTATCGATCGAATTTCCGCCGTAACAAAAGAAAATACTCGTTCGAAGCGATTTATTTTGCAAGATGGCTTTGTAAGCTCGATATTTCGAATATATGTATATATCGCTAGGGAAAATGTATAGTAGAGTTTTTTTTACCAGTTTTATCGAGTGGAATGAAACGATATATCTTGGAGCTTTGCGCAGTAGCATGATTATTCTTCCGGCTAATACAGATGTCTTGCTTCCCTTCGCGAAATTGGCCAGTAACAACTTTCTTTTGTACAGTAATTTAATAACTCGGTAGTAGCTTCAACTATCCAGCTATCGTACGAATGACCCGCCAAATTCAAATCCACTCAGAGAAGAAACTCAAGTAATTAACAATTAAAGAATCTACTAAAATTCGTTTTAAGAAAACTGAATTCGTTTTGAGTACTCCTCGATCGTCGATATAACGCGTAACGAACGTCGATGCTATCGTATAAAGATTCAATTTTTCTTTCTCTTTTTAGGCAAGTATCAGCGAGTATCCGTGACGAACCAACACACGTATCGCCGTTATCGTACAAAGATTCGCCATACGAAATTCCAATCCAGCCATCTAAGAAAGAAAGAATCTATCTTTCTGACAACGCTACTGTACTTATTCTTTCTTTCGCGCGTTTCAGAGTTCCAGTATCACCGACGAAACACCCTTCCGGCAAACATTCGCGAGGAACCGCGAGATACGATCATCGGGCATGCCGGACGCGTGAAAGATTAATGGCGTCGGGACAGGCGCGCCGTCGATGGGATTAAAAAATTTAACGAACCAGCCGACGACGAGCGACACGAGTTGCACAATACCGGGCTAACTCGCTCCGCTTCCTCCCTCTCGACTCTCTTGGCCCGGAATAATAACGTTAACCGACGATATTATACTCGACCGTGGAGTTTCCGCGGATTCGCTTGTTTCCGCATTTCCGTGACTCTTTAGGAACGCGGAAACGTTCGCAATTTGAAGCTCGGTCGACACGACCAGGCACCTGCTCTTTTTCATACACCGACAATTAACCGGTGTACGCGTAGCTAATCTGGCTGCACGATCGATACGAAATTTCCTGGCTCGCTGGAAAAATTCCTACATCCGTCTACCAGGTGTCTTTCGCCTGTCACCGCGAGCTTCCGCTTGTTAACGCGATTTTCCTCACCCCGTGTGATTAATGGATACGTTCGCCCGCTTCCTTGCAAGTCCATGTACAACAAATACATTCAACGCGTGCCTTTTATGTGGATTTTTCTACGTGACTTGAATTTAACATGGTTATCTTAATATCAGGTATCCTAAAATAGAATTTTATTATACCAAACGCTCGCACATATACCAAATAATTGCGTAAATACAATAAATACGTCCGATGGTAAAATAAATTTAACAAACCCACCAAACTCTTCTTCCATTCGTTCTGCGTCTATAAATATGCAAGAACGCTAAACGTCGAAAATCCACAACACTGAAATATTGATTAAAAAGCGAAGGAAAATCGCTGTTTCGTCCTTACGTATTCCGTGGAAAGATCCGCCTCTGCCACTTACACGCGTCATTCGACGCTTCGGCACCCCAATTACAAAGTATCCAAGCTGCGAGCGAAAAATGTACGAAATAGAAATTCCTCGCGTCTCGAATCCCCTGTAACAGCCATATTTCGCAGCTTACAGAAAATTCTACACCATCGACGGGAAAATCGGCAGCTCGGTTCCCGCGAGAAAGTGAAATTCCTCGTAAACCGCCATTTGCTTGCATGGAATTCGTACGGGGTCACCGTGTATAAGTCGCGTATTTCTTCGGAAACGAGGGGCTGGAGGATTCGAAGAGGTGCTCCGTCGCGATCGTATTTCACACTTTGGGGCAACGAGTGCGGCCACATTTTCGGTCAGCTATGTTCCGCGGGTTCGCTGCCGTGTGTTGGTCGAAAGGTCCCGAAGGAAACGTTTACGGCCAAGTTAACGGCTAATCCTGGCCATAGTTACAGTCATTAGGTCCAGCTTAAAGCGACGTTATTGCTTACATTAGTTACCAACTGTTCCAACCGCTTGACTCCTCCCGCGTACCGATGTTCGATTTAATTACCAACGCTGTTTGTCAAACGGCTCTCTCCACCGTTGTTGTCGCTTTGGGAATTTTATTTGCTTTCGTAGAACGGATGGTGAAATTGGATCGATCGGGCATTTTTACGAAATTCAATGCGTGGACAATTTGTTGGAATCCTTGGGGGAAATTAGAGTATGGTGGGAATTTCAGAGGCTGGCGTTGCAGAATGTTTTGGATTTCGCGTTTATGTTGGTGGTAGGTTTTCGTTCCAGACTTTTATTCAATTTGTTTTCTTCGTTTGGAAAGTTTGTCGAATCGACGATGGAATTTGCAATTTCCACGAATTAACACGGCGGAATGGAAATATGGCGAAGACAGTACACGCCAGGAGTTGCTTTTCTGGTTTGAAATTTACGAAGACTCAAGTTTTCGGGCTTGGAAAAAACTTGATATGAAACTAGAAATGTACGCTACGGACGAACTCGAAAGTGCGTCGTTAACATCGTTGATCAATGCGAAATTAATCCTAATGATCTACGTACAACGCGCACATACGCGGATAAAAGTGGCAGATCGATACTTTGAACATCAAAGTCAAACTCGGCAAGACTGTAAAATGAACAAGAATTAATTACGGGATCGTTTCTGGAAACAAACGGGGTTAATCAATCCCATTTGAAAGGATCCTCGAGAAGACGCGTGCAACAGAGGCGGATCGATAATCGCGACTTCGAATTCAATTTTCAGCAGCTCCTCCATTTACGACCACTTCTCCACTGTTTGCCAACAATGACCGATTACACTGGCATTTCGATGACCAATTGTGGGTCAAAAGGTCAACCAGCTTACACTCCACATTCGTACGCCTCATGCAACTTGTGTGCCTATGTGTGTGCACGTGTGTGTGCGAGCGTCTACGTGGAGAGAGGATATCAGGCAACCAACGTTCCAGAAAGGCATACACAACTACCGAGCAGAGAATAACTCATTTTGAATTTACAGATTAGGC
Source organism: Bombus huntii (assembly GCF_024542735.1). Taxonomy (NCBI): domain Eukaryota; kingdom Metazoa; phylum Arthropoda; class Insecta; order Hymenoptera; family Apidae; genus Bombus; species Bombus huntii. The sequence continues at coordinate 936,206 of NC_066253.1, read as the reverse complement.
GATGAATCGAGCCGGATTTATGGCGTTTGACGGCCGCCTATTCGAACCAGAGATGCGACTAATCAGCATGATTTGAGTCGTATTATACGACGTATGGAATATAACGACGAAATTTCTCTCGTTGTTTGACGAGAGATACGAATGCTGATAAAACGATCAACACGTTTGGTTTTGCGATAATAATAAAGGGAGATTATCACAGATGTTACATGGAAAGGTAATTCGATTTTTTCTTAATTGGATTCAAGGAAATTCGTTGTCGAACGAAATCAAAAGTCAGAAAGGATAGAATTTATCGCTTATTCTGCGTTACATTGTCCTGTTATGAGAATACCGAACCATTCGACGAAATTTTCAGTTATTCCATTAAGCAAATTTCAATTGTTAATTTTAATTGCTCTGTAAATGGTTTGTTCCCCTGGTGGATACGTGATTTATGTGAAAGAAAATAATTGTTTTCCTATTGTGTCTTCGCGATAATAATTAAGAGAAATGGATCTTACGCGAAAATAAATAAAAATCGACAAGAGAAAGGAAAAAGTTCGTTATATTTCATCGCCATAAATCACTTTTAGGATAAACCGTTCATCTTGAAACTAGAATTCAAATCATTCAAGGTTCTAAAAAATACTGTTCCGTAACGCGTTGTATATCTTGCACGAATATGAAATAACATAATTATACATATGTATAATTAATCAAGCGAGTCACTGCATTGAAATTATTTAATCAGCGGATTAATTTGTAAATTTCCTCGGTTAAATCCTCCATGTTATAATCTGCGAGCGAGCAGAATCTAAAAAATGTTTTCCAGGCACATCTTCAAAGTTTACTCGGCAAAGAATGTCTGATAAGAGAGGCTGGCACGCGATATTTTTCACAAGACTGTTTCTGAAGTTTCAATTTCATACATTCTCTCCTTTCACAGAATATTCCTGTATCTCTCGAGTTTTACTTCCTTTCTGTCTGATATTTATTTAGAACTTTTCCTTCTTACTAAATTCTACCATTGTTCTACACCTCTCAGACCATTCAACCGTCTAGCATTTACTCTAAAATGATTTAAGAAGAACGTGACTGTATTCGAATATCTCGTTATCATCGGGAAATATCTTCTTCTGTCGTGAATTCTAGTCTGAAGTATTAGGTAATTCTCGCGGAACAGAAAAAAGGTATCGAATAGATACAAATTTTCATCGCTTGATTTTTTAAACCATCGTTAACCAAAACGTACAGACGCAAGAAGTTGCTTTAAAAATCAAATTACGAAAAGCGAAATATGTTTGTAAACGTGTGCAACCCGCTTCTGCAGCTGATTGTACAGCCGAAAACGATGAAAAGCAATTCTCCGTATCGATTTCGTGTTATCTAGTCACCTCTACGAAGGAGCTGAAAATGACCACGTTGCGTTTCAAGGCAAACCTGTAAACGTCCTGTCATGGATCCTGTTACTCGGTGTTTCAACATTTTCGATAAATTTGCTCTGCTTGCAAAATTCGTCGCATCTCGTAAACGAAGACATACGAACATTTTCCATTCTTTTCTACAACCGACTCCCGAAGTGTGTCCCACGTGTGACTGAATCGCATAATACTTAAAAAAAAAAAAAAAAAAAAAGACACCCGCGATTTACGAAAATTCGGAAATAAAGTAACAAGTACGAAACAAATTTGGGGACAGAACTTTTCGATCAAACTAATAGACTGGTGGTTACTCGATTATACGTCGTGCACCGAGCTGATACGTAATCCTACTCATCGAGTACGACGCCACTCGTCGGAAGAATCCACTTACGAGTGGTCGATCGGTCCGCCGTTTCAAAATTAACGCTAATCTAGGATCAGACCTAGCTTATAAAGCGCTGTCGAGATTTCGTCGGGGGAAAAAACGATCGTTACCGGTTCGCCTAATTGGACGGCGACGACTACTCCATCGAACAATTCGCTCTCGCTCGATTATTCCTTCTCGTGGTTCCCAATGCCGCCATATTTCAGCATCCAGATTGATCGCCTCTTTTAGTTTCGTTCGTACGAAGAGATTTGTTGGATAGCTTCGAAATTGCAGTTGAAATTGACCAGTTATCTTTTTTATTATTTTTTTTCTCGAAAAATAGTACACGTGTTTTTAATCATCGTGGGCGAATTTTTCATTAAAAAAATAATTTAGTGTTTCTTCCGTCATGAAAAATATTTATATTTCCGACGTCAGGCGTAAAAAAAATCGTACGTACGTGTTGATCGTTTTGGGACTTTGGAATGAACGATTTATAGGAGACGATTATCCCGAAGAATATTAATATTTTTGATGACAGAGGAAAAGAGATATGGAATTCTCGATTTTTACGGCCGATTTTAATATTCGCATCGCGTCTCTGTTTTTGCTACTTTTATTTATATTTGTACGCTGTAATGTACGAAATTATTCCGATTTTCAACGAGAAGTACTTGGTTGAATGCGAGACCTGAAAAATTTTAATCGTTTACGAAAGTTAAAATGTTCGATTTCGATACGATACGCTATACGTAAAATGATCTACAGAAAGATGGAAGCGTTTATTTCAAAAAAGGTTTACGAAATCGATACACACAGTGAAATCGAATACTTGATATGTCGCAACGTGATATTTCATATTTATGTCTAACCATTTATTCGTAAATTAATATTATTACGCCGTGAAATGTAATATTCGCAAGCTGTGACAGATATTTAAAGAACGCATAGTGTTTTAAACAAAAATGTATCTAAAGCGTATAAACAAAAGGTAATATCAATCGAGAACGATCGTCAAATTGTTAATTACACGATGTGGACATTAAAATATAAAATATATATCCTTTTATCTCTCAAAACCAACAACGCGATCCAATTTCACAATTCAAAGAGTACCGTGGAAAGAATATTTGCTCAAGTCTCACGCTCTAATGCTTCTTGCAACAGCAAGCAATAATTTTAAAACCGAATCTGCCCCATTATCGAGCTATTATATTCTCCAATATATTAGTACCAAAGGAAGATAAATAAGAGGTAGAAGAGAAAAATATTATTTCCAACGAATGGAATGGAACTGCTGGCGTGTAAAATTGACTTTAGCGAGAATTCCAGCTAATACCCTATCTGTCACTAATATGTCGTCGCGTACGGTTCCATTCAGCCTCGAGCGTCTTATCGTGCTGATTGCTTCGAAGAGAAAGCGAGAGAAAAAGGAAGAGAAATTTTACTATTTAGGAAACCGTTTTCCTTTAATATCGAGGGAACCGTATGTTATCGATACTAAATCATTTATCGGTCATTACGATACTTGCACGGTGCATTACGCAAATGGCCACCCTTTTTGCTCCTCCAAGCCCGTCGCAAAACCGGAAACAAAAGGAATACGTAAACGGAATCATACGTGAATTTCTAATTGAATATTCCGCGGATTTTTTACGTTCGATGGCTCACGAATGTAATTGACCGCTCATGATAGAAAACTTTTATATGCAATATCGGGGGCAGAATCAAGTGGACAGGTAGAGGAAGTTTCGTTAAATAACGCTTGTATATACAAAAAAGTAAATTTTAACTGCAATTACTTGGCATGAAAATTTGGCAAACGTTTCCTCGTTTCTTTGCTGAATCCTTCAAACAATCGACAATTTGAAAAACTTGCTGCAACATAAAAGAAACTTTCAAGTGGCTGTAACTTATTAAGGTATTTGCAACACGGATTGACTTTCTTCCAATTCCTTTGAAATTTTCACGATGGTTACTCTATACATTATCTATACGTTGTTCAATTTCAAACAGAGTGCAGCCTTACCGAAACGGAGATATTCATCTTCTAAGTTGAAACTTTTAACACGTAATCCCTATAGAAAGCCACAGGGAAAATGACTTTTTGATTAATTACGGAAAACCCGTTCTTACAAAGTTGTGTAAAATCTAATGCGCGTAGAATGGCTAGAGGGATCGTTTTAAAGCAAGAATCCAGCTCCGCCCTCGCCGTTTTCGAATAAATATAACGTGGAATATATCTAGTATCGGCCATTTCGACGTCTAACATGTCGTATATTACAATGCGAAATTTCTGTCTATTTCCGAATTGTTTGTTAGTCTGCGCGCGTACAAGGCACAGGCAGCCAAGAAATTTCTAAAGAGAGAATCTCAAACATACGCGAATAATATGGTTTTCGAGTCTCAACGTGTTTTGCTTCCGAGCAACGCTAACGCTCAAATATTTTATGGTGGAAAAACTTAAATAAAAAATCGTGAAATATATTTCGTAATTATTTTGTTAAAGTTATTTAATAATCACACTCTAGGGGTGTAAATACGAAAGGATCGGGGAAACGGGCTTCTTTCAACATGAAATATCGCGGGCTGCTTCAAACAGTTGGACTGTAAAATTTAATAGCTTTGGCTTGTTTTTTCACTGTACGTATGGAACCAAAGCCAAAGTACAATTTACGAGAGCGGTGCAGTATCGATGGTCAAAATAGATTCATCGATAGCTCCAACAGTCAAAATAAATTTCCGCCCCGCAATACGCTTTCAAACTTCGGCCGAATGAAAAAAATGTTCATGCGCGCGTGCGTTTAAACCCCGCGCTTAATTTCGCCGCTCAACTTTTCACTTTCGTCCAATTAGAGGCTTTCACGGATCTCTTGACTCTGAGTCATCCTTTTCGTCCAAGTAATTAATTTACATGCTCGCGTTATTTGTTTTACAAAGATTTAGACGGAATAAAAGATGAAACTTACACTCGTCTTGTAAAAAGCAACGCGTCGAGATTACAAATTCCCTTCCTTTTGCAACTTTCAAGGAATTTTGCCTTCTAACTTCAAGGTGTAAATAACTTTACAGGTAGTCTCGTTTCTTTTACGAAAAGATTAAAGAAGAACTGGCTGCTCGATAATCGCAGGATAGGTTTATAGTCAAATAGCATTTCCAAACATAATTTTCGATAAATCTATTTCCTTCGCTATATATTACAATTGCTATGCTTTGGATATTTTATATATCTTTGGAAACTGTGTCTTCCGTGCATTCTTGCCCCTTCAAATTTTCCACGGATGCTGCACGTCCATCCTGAGTATCCTAAATTCTCATGCAAGAGACGCGTATTCAAAAATCATTTGCATCATACCACACACACAAAAAAAAAAAAAAAGAAAATTCACTTTCAACGGTCTCCTTGGCGATCGATTACCCATCCATCGGGTGCGCGGGGCGAAAAACGCGGAATTAATCGACGGACTGGCCGTGTACGAGTTCAAAGAGGCGCGCGGTTCGACCTACGCCAGACTCTGGTAATTGGGTTTTCGCAGCGGGTTCGCATTTTCCATCGAACGGACGCAACAGTTGAGATTTTCAGCCTGCGAGAAAGACGTCTATAGCGAAAGAAAGACAGAGAGACCCCGTGCTACTGTAAAGAGAGACAGAAAAAATCTTGCGTTCTCGAATTCCGTTCGACTGATTGACACGGGAATCTCGCGAGAGCTGGAGCCCTCTCATCGTCGGCTACCTTCGGCTCCACTTACATTCCGGCCAGATTGCATTGTACCTTGTACCCAAAGGAGCTCGTCGAGAATTTTCCCCTCGCGACTCGTCAAACATCGCCGCGTTAACAATAGTTTATAATCCCCGCGAAGCTCGCGTTTCGAATTGCACCGGATGAACGTCGATACTCGACTTTCGTTTCTGCAGTCGTGGATAATCCAGTGAATATATTCTAAATCAATTTTGCTCCTTCCGAAAGGAAGGCTATGAAGGATTTACGCAAGACTTTTTCGTTACGTATGCGCGAGGAAAATCGCTTCTTCGATTAATAATTCAATGACTACACTTTCCGTTTATGTTTAGTCGGTGACTGAAATGATAAGTGTGAGAATGTACAGGGTGTTCTCTAATTATTGATACAATTAGAAATGGAATTGCATTATATACAAAATGAATTAAAATCAAAAACCAGTCGAAGAATGTTACGATCGCCAAAATTTAATGGAAACTTTGACCAAATATCGACCTAATGAAAAAGCTGGTACCTATGATCCAAGCTTAACCTACTTCGGTAAATATACACGTCGGCCATCTTTCATGAGAATCTACAACATTTTTCTTTACTCGATATATAATCGGATTAGTGGAAAATCGTTGACGCGAATGCCGCGAAGCTGGAAAATAGCAACAATGGTGACAGAAAACAGGACGCGAAATTGATTGGCGAGATTATCTGAACTCCGCAAATAAAACGGTCTTAATTAAAGGATTTTTCATTTCGACGAGTGACAAAATGAACGATATCTCTGTACGAAAAAAAGCAGACAGTGGAAAGAGGTAAAAATAATCGGGTCGGAAAAACAGGGTCGAAAGAGTAGCGACAGCTCGTATCGGCACGGCCAAATTATCTCGAGAGGAAATTGTTGGAATTCAGCATTTCCGTCTCGAAATACCGAAACGCCAAAACACCAAAACGTTGTATACGTAGACGGTGATCGATCCTAACGGCAAAGAGATTACGATCGAAGCCAATTTGCACTTTCCGCCGACCGCCTCTTCCGGATCACGATAATGTTACACTTCACAGCTTGGATAAAACGAAAATGGCAAGTACACCTGTGTCGTCGTTCATACGCGACCATACGCGCCATTTCGCTCTTTGCACTCGTATCCAAACAGCCCATAATCGCGATTTATCCGATGTCGATCGGTATTGCGATCTGATACCAGACCATGTGTATCGTCACCGTGCATACAGCGTGTCTGAGGATGTCTCGATACAACTCGTAAAATCGAAAATAGAGAGCGCAATCGTTTCGGTTCTCCTTTTTTGCAAAGTTGCGTAATCTAGCGGCAGGTTTCTAACAAATCAGTAATAAGCTGAGCAATAAATAAACCTAGCGACAGTAAGAAACAAATCCAGCGACAAGTTTGGTATCGATCGAAGCTAGTAAGAAACTCGGTAACAAATAGAAAGATCCGATCGACCGAATAATCCATTTCTCAAATACAAACGATTCTGTCAAAATTCTTCTTCCCAAAATTCTCAAATTAAATTAACATCTCGCATCCTAACGTGCAAATTAGGCAAAAAATCTTTCAGCGAGGTTTCTACCTTGGCAACAGGAGCTCCACGGGGCCTAATTCGAAGCAGATCCGCGTTACAGCTGTCGTTTCTCCTGCTTTTTGCGAAACTGCTCGCACGCAGTTGGATATATCGTTGTCTGGCACAAAGCGTAGCAAGAAACCAGACACCCTGTGGATCTCACGACTCGCGTAACCTATCCACCCGTGTGTGCACACACGCAGGTAGATATCTCGTGTCCCGAGTAAAACGGAAACCGAGCTGGCAGACATTGACCCCGCGAACCGGAGCCTCGGATATATTATGCAGAAAATTGCCGACGAAAGAAATCCGCGAAAGACGAGGACAGGGATTGAAGAGAGGTCGAAATCCGGATACGAAAATAATGTAGTCAAATCCTGTCCACCATATATGTACGTGGACTGCGCACGCAACTACGATGGAATATAAAAGCACGGATAAACTGGCCTAACTTGAATTTCACGTTGAAAATGCGAAATTGTTCGCTGTGGATGCATTTTAGTCGTTTTCCTGAGCCCTTTTAATTACTGTTCAGCCTTACTCGCAGTTCTGTTAAGATTATTACGATTTTGGCTCATTTTAGACAAATTTTCGAGAACATAGCAACGAGCCGCTGTTTCGTATTGTACGAGTGAAATAATAAAATTAGTAAAATTTGTTCGTCGTTTGCCAGAGATCTCGTTTCTAATAAAAGATAATTATCGGAACTTTGATGGCTGATGATCATAGCCCGGCAGTTGTTTCTGCTGCATCCATTCGAGAGATAAAGTCGTCCGTCGGACAGCTTCGCGTCGTAGCACGCGCAGGATTTGCAATTGTGCGGCGCCACCATCGCGAGAAGCAAGGTTGCAGACATTGACCCCCGGAGACCGGAGGGAGGCTGATGTTTTGGGGAAGGTCGAGCAGAAGGGGAAAGGGTGGCTAAAGCTGGAGGGAGTGGAATCCAAGCCTTTCTCTTCGGCCAGCGAAATTTCCCTCTGCCTCCGCTTTTCTTTGCCCTTGCGAGCCTCTCTTCCGCCGCTAGACCACTCCAACCCGGCTCTTCTCTACGAATCTTTCTCTTTCCGTTCATCCAGCTTTTTTCTCTATTGCCTTCATCTCAACGCGCGTTTTCTCTGTCAAGCACCCTACACACGTTCAGACCTAACTTAACGTAGGTTTCGAGGTTAAGTCTCGTGTGCGACGGTCTCAGCTATCGTGCCTAACAATGTTATTATTCCAGGATTACTGCAGATTTTCTAGCTTTTTCGTCCCCGTGTCTAATGACATTCTATAATCGACATTTGTTTCTCAGTTGCTAATAAAAAGTTACTTCGATTTGAAATCTTTTTGCGTGTTACGAGAATTTTACCTTTTCGCGAGTCAGCCACTTTTGAGAGTAGCCTGCACCCCTATTCCCAGTAAGTTATATCACTAGTGAAAGTTAAAGATCTAAAATTTGATTACTAATTCGAAATTACTAGATTTCAATCCTTAACTACTTTTGCGAATAACCTACAACCCCGCTCGATAAAATATCCGTATTTAGCGATTCATCCTGTTTCATTAAGGACGTTAATGATGGTCGCGAGTCATCGTACAGGTAGAGACCATACGGCTGGTTAATTTAGCCGTCGCTTAATGTATGCATCGCTGTTGATATTATTAAAGTTCGGGCCGGACGTGTATTCAATTAGCAACCGATATGTGTGTATTATCCGTGTGCGTGCGTGTCAGGGTGCAAGAGAATGGGAGAGGTGCAAGGAAATGAGAGGCGTGCGGGTTGTATCGACTCGTGGGTACGGCTGCTTCGTTTACGCGGAATTTAATACCGGCCCCGTTGTTATTAGCGGATTTATTATTCAAAAGTGCCGGCAAATGGAGATTGAACGCCACGTAGCTCGCTCCGGGTAAATCAGCCGACGAAATACTTCTCTCGTCATTCCCCTTCCCCTCTCCTCCATTCCCCGCTCTGTTTTCCGCGTCCTCAGAATCTGATCATTTTTTTCCATTCTTTTTTGACAAGGGTGCTTCCTTCCGTGCAAGGAATCGTAATTTTTATGCGTTTTACATCACGCCAAGTGATCACCCTCGACAGAGGGTGCCACTCAAGTTTCGCAGGGGACGAAGAATTTTAGGTGGGAATTAACGAAGATGGAACTGGGGAAACTTTGACTCCATTCTTGGTCTTTTATGTTTTTACGGGTTTGAGGTTTCTTTCGAGGCTGGTGTGTTGCGGATAGAAGTCGTTGAATAATGGAATTTGTCTTTTAAACTTTGTGCTAGGCTTGTATCAAGCGTACAAGTGTCCATAATAGACGAAACTAGGGTTATTTCGGCCAAGTAAAGTAATTTGCTTTGTCATTTATATCGAATACGGAACGGTTTAGTTTTGGGCAAATTTCAGGTCCGAAATTTTTTATATACTTAGCCTAATATGTAATTGATCGATAATCATTCGAGTTTAGCGCAACAACGTATATTTGTTGAAGGAGTAATTAATTTATTACGAGATAAAATGCTTCATAACGGAGAATGCATTTGTATTCTGGTGCAAACATTTTTATTGGAAATTAATATCGAAGATAGGGGAACAGAAAATCAAAGGAAGCCGAGTAATTAATGGCACGGAAACACAGGCAACTTTTCAGTTCCAATTAAAACACCGCCGCTTCGCGAATCGCGATACAGAAATGAAAAACAAATTATTTTTTAATTAATACGTGTATTGGCCCCTGCTGTCTCCTATTAACGACGTATATAAATTTCATCCAATAACAAGAATGAACCCAATATTATCCTCCTCTATATTTTCCTTCCTTTCACAGCTATATGTAAGTCGGAAAACGTTATTTCGTCGGAAAATTTTGAAATATTTTTCAATACTTTTGTTCTGTTATCCTTTGAGAAGTAAAAATCGAAAATATTCAAAACTTTTTGAACAGAGTAAGCGAAGATTTTTTGACAGTTTTGACTAGAGCAACGAAATAATTCGCAAAAGAATTTCTATAGAAGAAACGCGTAGTTCGAAATATCAGTGGTTGTAATTTTAGTTTATTTTTAGAGATCTAGAGGATTGAAAATTTCGCGAAGCGAATAAGAGAAAATTGAGTTTCGTTTGCCTCGATGAAGCTATTTGCAAAAAATTTTACGAGATCTTTTGTACGATGTTTAAAAATATCTTTGGGAATAATTTATCTATTGCGAGGATTTAAAAGACCGGGGATATTAAAAATTTTCCATGACATTTTACAAAAAGAAACGATTTACTTTTATTTTATTTTCTCAATTAATAACTAAGCAATTCTTAAACGAACTTTTCCACGAAATATTTGACCAAATATTCCGAAAAACATCGAGAAATACTTGGACCGAAATAATACTACGAACATACTACGAACGAATACAGAAAAATATTTAAAGAAATTCAAAGACTTTATATTCGAAAAGTTTGCTAAATTATTTTTACAAAAATTCATTTCTACATACTTGGATCACAAGCGTTTTTATTTACCAAGAGTTATTTAGAATGAAAAAATCTTACGTCGAGTAGAACGATCAACTAATTTGTAAAATATCTCAATTTGCGAAATTTCTTTCTAAATCCCCGCTTTATTCTTGCAACAAGATTTATGAATACCGATAACTTTTAATTCGTGACTTGTAAAATTTTGACTAACGATACGAGGTCAATCATGCAAGAGAACTCGGATATAAAAATATGACTTTCCATTTATCAGGTCTGCAATGTTTAAAAAAAAAGAAATTACGACCAACGCATCGAGGCAATCTTTCGAAACATTCGAGACACGCCAACTGGAACGAAGAAAGATCGAGATATCGTTCTGAAACATGCCACAAGATTAAACAAATACAATCCAGAAAACATCGACAACGCACCGTCCTACAAATACCTCTTTCTACATATGTGCATCGATGTTTTAAGAATTGCGCTCAACGAACAATTCACGATGAATATTAATAAATGCTAATGTTTCTCGACAGCTAATTTCGCCACACGAAGCTTCTCTCTCGCAACGATCAGCATTCACGCTACATCGAGCGTTTCTAGAAAGTGGAAGGGTGAAAGGGGTGAAAGGGGTGAAAGGGGCGAAAGAGGCGAAAGGGGTGAAAGAGGTTTTGTCGTTCGGTGTTCTCATGAAAATTGCTGGAAAAGCTGAATTCGTAACGAAAGTTCATTCCGGCGACCGGAAACGTTAGCCAGCTTTCCTCGCGGTTCCTTTTCCATATTTCCTTTTCGGCTCGTTCCTGTAATAAACGTCGTCTCGATTCTCACGCACCATCTCCAAGCCCATCAAAAGATGTTGGAAATTTTTGACAAATTTCGATCCTCTGTCATATATCACAGAATGGTTTGATACTTGTGGCACGAGTGGAAAAATGGCGATTCCTTGTGGGAAATTGAGTTTTGCAAATAATATATAAATTCGATATGACACGAGCGAAAAAGGGTGGTTTCTTTTTGGAAAAATAATTTTTCCAAAGAATACATAGATGCAAAGTTCACGAGATGACTTAAAAATCGCCTCGTGATCAACGTGAATAACAATAACAGGTAGATATACTTTTCGGTTCTCTTCCAACACACTTTCACAGAAACTCTACTAGCCCGTAACTAGTACCATGATTACATACTTCCTTTGACATCGTTATTTCTCTCTATTTTTAACTAAAATTTGCCCCCGCGTTCGCCCCTTAAAATCTTCCGTACCGAGTCATTCATTCTGTTCCAAATTCCCAATTAAGAAGCCCTACTTTCCTCCATGAGAAAAAATCCTCAAATACGATCGCACTGTAATTCGTTTGCGAATAGGCTACACACGCTAACACGAGAACTAGCTATTCAACGGACATCCAGTGGATCCTGTGGCAATCACAAACGAAGAGGCCTTTGCTCTGGCGAAAATCGAAACCGATGCCAGTAGGAAATCTCACAAAGGTAGTTAGTAACCCAGACAGCCAGACAGACAGATGAGAGAAAGATAGGAAGAGGAATAGAGGGTAGGGAACGTTGCATCGTTTGGATTGAACCGGATGGCTTTAGTTCCGTACAAGTAAGATCTAATGAAGCAATTCAAACTGTAACCACAGACCGCTTCAAAGTTTTGAGAAATGCCGCAGCGCGCACGGGACGGCCAGTACATTACCGGCCTGGTAATATCAGCCATACCGATGCCACAACTCGCCTATATCTCGGCGAACTATGCTTCGCCGAGGTTCGACTGTACACGCGGCGCCCAGGAACACGCTCGAAACATTAGCGTTCATCGACTCTCGGCGATAGAACCACTACCAAACCCGGCGTAAGTATCACCCCGTTTCATAATTAGTGCTCCCCTTAGAACAATAACGTTGCTGGTTAACGAGCTCGGAATCGACGTAGCGGCTCACGACCGAGTAAATCTATCTGCGTATCACGCGCTCCAAAGTCGACCCGTTTTCTGCGAATGCTTTTATAATTCGAGAAATTTCGGATTCCGTGGAGGAAAAGTATTAAAATATATATATATATAAAAATTAGTATTTGCCATGTCAGAGCTCGAGCGATTCTTGAGACTTAAAGTAGGGTGCGACGGACCCTAAGGATCATGATACAACGATTATTATTGGCTCGAGTAAGTGTAACAGGTGTATTTTAGAGCTCAAGTTTGGGTGGAAGGGTGTTTTTCCATAATACTGAATACTGATTACGTTAAATCGTCAAGTTGCCACCCCTATTTTCCGACATTCAAAGACAAATTGTCGCTAAGTATTTTAATAGGCGTTTGTCGTCATCGATCTTATATATTGAGAGAAAAATAAGCTCGGTAATAGGATGCAACCAACTCTCAAAATTACGCTAGATTAATAGGTTAATTCGAACGAAGGTAACGGAGATATTTCACGATTCGATTTCGCGAAAAATTGCGCATTTTGCGATATTAACTGTTAAATGTCTCGCAATATTGAAATTAAAGCAGGTGCATCGCGTATGTGGAAGACATTTCTACAATATCGTCAACTTCTTTTTTGCGTTTTCAAGGAAAAACAGACTGGTTACTGTTTACGTTGCTAAATATGGCTTCGGAACTCGAAGATACAACGAAGAAAAACACCTAGTACGCTTGATCGTTGCGTAGATTTTATATATTTCAAGGAAAATAGTGTTTACAATTCAGGAAGTTTGTCCTGCAGCTCGAAGTAGAATGCAACGTACTGTATACAAGAATAACTATAGGACGATCGTCGATTTACACGAAGGCAGAAAACGTATTTTAAGATTCAAATTTTTGCAACAGAGTTATTCTACGATAACATACGCGCCTAGTCTTCCCTACATTCTACGAATTCCAACAAATGTAGACTGGTTAGCGTTTACGGTTTCAAACGTAGCTGCGTAGGCTTGATGATGCTTCGAGTACAGTGCAGCGAACGGTGTAAAGCAACCCTTAATTCGAGCAAGGGTAGCAACAATCTTTTACGATCTTTTTTTGCGTAAAAAGTTGTTTCACGGTAATAAATGAAATATATTAATATCAACCCCTTGCCCCATAAACATTTTTATCGTCAGTACATAAAATTGCATAACAAGCATTAAAATAATCTATTTTACAAATTTATTTCATTTAAGATAATGTAAGAGAGGAAGTAGTCAATAGAATTTATATCGTTTAAATAAATAACGTGTGTAATAATTATGAAATACAAATAATTATTTAAACAAAAATGTATTCCTATAGCAACTAACGTCGTTATTTTGCCTTTCATTTTAAAAACTCAATACGAAATATTATGGTACATATCTATTATATATATATATATTTCGATTTTATAAGTCGAGGCGAAAATTTGAAATTGAAAATTCGAGCGAAGTAAAGTTCTTATACGTACTGGTTGGGGAATAATCTATCACGAGCCTGAGCCGATGTTTTAAGACAAAAGAGGATAGAAAGGAGCGAAGGAGAATAGAAGAGTCTGTGGCTATCAATGAAATTTTGCCGAAAAGTTGTAATAGTGCCCGAGGGCTCGATTTACGTGCATTCTATGTGAATTTGGGGAGTAAACAACGATGCTTGGATCGGATCGAGTTCAAGGGCCGTCGCGAAGGTTAAAGCTATTGCACCGCTGGAATTAAGCATTCTGATTAAGAAGGCTGACAACAACAATCGCTTCTGTCGGTGAAACGAACGTGGTAATTGCGCACTACGATTGTTCCCTAATAAATCGCTTCCTAAAATCCTACGTCCCTGATACTCATTTAAAAACTTGATCTTTTAAATCGTTAACTATCCAACCTATCGAACGTTTCCTCGATCCTCCGTGAAATTATTTTGTAAATTCCTCTGTCAATCTTTTGACACGCTAATCGTCGAACGAAATTACGAAAAATGTGACAATTTCAATTACTCGACGCTTCGAGTTGCACATTTTCCCAATTATCTCTCTCGAGAAATAAGTCGTTAATCGATATTAAAACGTATACAATTATTACAATACACAAATTCCTAATTTTTATTTAAATAATTATCCGAGCGAGCGTGCCTATTTCTAAAATTTGTAAATACGTTAAGATAGTCGCGCTGCACAACTTTTTCCTACACTGTAGCCGCCGCCGTTCAGTAAACATTCTTGAGCTACTTTTCAAATTCGGGGTAGCTTTATGTACGAGTACGACGACGTCACAGTTGTGTTCGTACCGCGACGCGCTCATACGCCTCGCGTTTCAATTTGTAAACAGAGAGATAACATTAGTTATGCAATTAGTTATGCAAGAGACACGAAAACAACGTATATATCTATCGCCATATCCGTACATAAAGCCAATTCAAACGCAATCTACATCGAGATAAAAAAACATCTACAGTGTGTTTACGAGTAGAAGGTAAAACCGAGCGACGTTTACGTATATAGGAACAAGTTTTTTAAGCTCGCAACCCTGAAAATACGTTTGACGATCATCGAGGTCGGAATAACCATCCCCAATTCTCATTCAATCGCGTAATTTAAAATATCTAAATCGAATATCTCGTTTTCCCTATAAAAACGTGCCGACGCGTGAAATGCTTTTATACGAAAAACACTATAGACACCGTGTGTGTTTCATTCATCGGAATCGTTTAAAATCATAAATAAACTTACCTAACTGCAGTTCGTGCTTCCCACCGTCGTTCACCACACGCTCCTTTCGAATCGTACACCTCGATGTCCTAAATGTCACCACCGAATAAAACCAAAGACAACAAGTTTGCTCCAAAAAGAAAAAGAAAAAGAAAATGAATAGAAATGATCGTAGCACACACAACACCTTTCGCGATGAGTATATTTTATAATAATATCGAGACGCCTCGAAATCCAAGGGTTTTCGTTCGCACTACGAGAAAATATGGTCCTGTGTAACGAGTGAACACGCGTGTATAGCCGACACGCCACGTTTACGAGAGCAACGTCGTGTACGAGAAAACTTTGTCGAGTCGCGTTTACATCTCGTCGCTAGCGCGGCTCGAAACGACGAGGATCGAATCGCGGTTCGCCGATAACTGGCGACGACGCCGGGTCGGATAGTCGGCAGGCAACGCGACCAACCCTGTGCGTCGCGCATGCGTGTTACCCCCGACGCGCCATATCCCCACCCCTCGATGCCACAATGCTTCGGGAGAGGCAACGTTGGCGACAAAGGACGCGCAGAGTGCCTTTTCCGGCGCAGTTTTTCGAAAAGCGCCATCGGAATTTAACTGTTCGTAGTTAATTAATATCGTCCGATCGCGGATAATACTAACCACTCGCCTTACGATGCGATTCGTGACGCCGAAGTGACAAAGAAAATTGCCGTTGCCCGGCACAATTTCTCAAAAAGCGACGCACCATTGTTGGTAGGTGGTTTTAAGTAGGAAATTTATCGTTTTTGTTCTTTGAAAGAACAGAGAAATTAGTTGTTGTAATATACGTATGAAACGTGAATAAATAAAGATGGATAGGATAGCAACATTTAATCCCTACGAAAATTCAACGTAAAGAAGTTACGTTCGTCTCTAAAGACACGATTGGTTATGTATAAAACAGGATACAATGTAGGGATTGAAACAAGAAAAGCGTAAACCAATATCACAGCTTGAACAATGATATCTTGTTTCCTTGTCACGCTTTTTTTTTTCACCTACGTTTTGCGCGATAAACGATGCATTGTTTTTGTAGAATTCCTTTTGTTCAACTCGGTAATGGAATTCGCGCAACGTGTTCTTTCAGCACGCGTATAATGTAACGAGCTATTAATAACGATATAAAGCAATTATTGGTCGCTTCTCTATCGGAAGATCGCGAAGCAGTTTTAAAAATTCAATTTAAAAAATATATTTCACGAATCAACCGACCTTTATCTTCGCTAGAGGATACATATACGGCAACAACTTTTCGAATATTCGAAAGATTCGATTTCTTAATCTCCAGGAGGAAAGTGTCGCGTTTCGAGACATTTGCGAAAAAACAACGGATAGAAAAGATAACTGGGTGTAATACTAACGTAACTTCAATGACATAGCGATATTTTATACGAGCCTTTTATCATGGCGAACGAGGACTGGCATTGAAGAGTTACGACCGCGGGACGCTCTTTTTCTAACATTTATATTGCTCCACGGTAATCGTCTTTTTAACTTTCGCGCAATGGCGGAGTTCACAAGGCAACAAGAGAGGACGCTGCAATTTCGCTGGTCGGTTTGCGAGGTTGCTGGACAGGTTTAAACGTTTCCTGATGGCTGACTATCTGGGAGCTTAGAGAGGCCACTTAAAACTCGACTAACGCGTGTCAATGACGCATCTTATTGCGCGTACGATACCATTTTTAAGCATAAAATACTCGAGTCTAGAAATTTAATTTCGAAGCGCTATAATTCCGACTTGTATCGCAACTCGGATACCTGTATAACGAATTAAATGTAAGTTTATCGGTGGCGCGATAACTGCACGATAAACTATAATTTTGTAACCGTAAATGAAATCGTCGTTGTTATTATTATTATTATCATCATTGTCCGTACGCTTCGATAGATTTTCTAAGGTTGGAAAATCGATCGCGTTCGGTAGATTTAGTAGACGGCAGGCGTCCGACGATATTTAAGAAAGGCCCGATTCATCGGGGCACGTAGACGCGCTAAGAGGCTTCAACAGCACGCCAATTTCTCCTTAAAGGTGTCTACTGTGCATTGAGAATTCCCGATTGAGTTTGCGAACACGTTTGCACAGGCGAGCACGCCGAAAGTAAGTTTAAAGAAACGCTACCGGGGAGAACTTCCTTCGATAGTCTAGCTCTGCCGCTATAAAGTCGACCTAATAACGCTTTTTAGACACACGCATAACTCCTTACTAGAATTTTATAACATCTTTTACGAGCTACCGTGGCCGGCTGCTATTACCAACCAGACCAACCAAACTTTATTCGCGAGCATCCCAAAGTGTCGTACGAATTTTAATATCCCGACGTTTATCCTAAACGCGTTCGCGTCACTCTCATTCTTCTTACAGATTCGCTGCGCCGTGATTTGTTGTATCGTTACAAAGTTAAACTTCCGAGAAACAAAAAAAGATAGGAAAATAAAGAAAGGCAAATTCGTACGATTACTCTACTTAGACGTTTTCGTAATTTTCCGATCGCCTATTAAATATGCGAGTGAAATTGCTAATTACAAAGTCAGAGCGTATTAATATCTTTCTTCCACATTTTTCCCTATTTTCGTAGTTTTTCTTTCAAAGTTATAAATACGGTGGCGCACGCGTTTACACTAACGGTTTGTTCTGGGCCAGTTAATAATCGGGCAAAGGCTGACGAGGCACTCATTTAACCGTTCTAATTCGCGAATATTGCACATGTACAGGGAACTTTAATCGGTTCAGTGGTTCATGTAACACACCGTCGATTGTATTAGAAATTTATTGTACTAGGGATGTTTAATGCGATTCATCGGTATCAGCAAATTAGTATGGAAGCTCTGGGATATGATTAATACCTGACTCAAATTTCATGCAAGCCGCTAATACAGCCCGTGTATATTAATATCGCCCGTTCTGTGCAAAGTGTCGCAATCTGCTTTCCCCCTGGCACCATGAAAATCGTCGTAATTGTCTTTACAAGATCCTACGTGTGCAATCAGCAACAAGTTCATACAGCAACTTTCATGTAATTTCCAATTGTCCGATAAAACGAACATTTATGTCGTTTTTAATTATATTTTATATCTCACGACGCCCCGAGTCATTGCATCGCGATTTTAACTATAAAACGGTTCTTCGTCCATTATCGTAAGAACGTAATGCGTTTTTCGAAGATACGGAAACACGTCGCAGCATGCAGGAATTATAACTGGACTGCGAATTTTATGCATCTATGGGAACTTTTAAGATACAAAAATACACGAGACGCACATAACGTAAAGAGAAAAACTTATAAAGAATATAGAAAGCGCGGTACTTTTTATAATATGCCATAGATTTATAAAAATATAGATTTGCGGATAAGTCGGACCGTTCTTGATCTTTCTCTGCTCTTGGAGAAGATCGTGTCTTGGTCGAAATTCAAATTACACGTATACTGATAAATCGACGCGTAGGTACGGCGGCGGGTTGCGAAATAACAAGAACGTATGCAGGCATTATCAGCGCAATTTTCCATGCTCGGTGCGTTGAAGTATCGCTTCTAGATGTCGTTAAGTCGAGTTATCTGTACACGAATAATTCCATGCCGGGGCCGCGGCACATCGGTGCACTACATTCCCCTATCTCCGTTGTGCACACTATGCCGCCACGTGTACACGACAGAATGGAAATGCTCGTGGATACACACGACCCCCCGTGTACACCCCCGTTCATAAGTATTTGGACATTTTCGAAAAATTGAGCGAGTTCGAGCGATCGATGAAAAACGATTAAGCTCGTAAAAAATTTAAGGTTCGTGATAAAAACGATCCTGGTCAAATTTTTTTTAGATGGTAACGCGTTTTGACAGTCGGATGTAACGCTCGCAACATGGTCGCTTTGACATTGTAAAACACGATTTTATATCCTAGTTTATGGTCAGATCGTGAATTTTTGTGGAAATTTATACTTTCCGAAACGTATTAAGAAAAGTAGAACTTTGGTGGAAAATCGTTTTACGTTACGTTACGAGTATCGTAGAAATGTATTGTTATATTACCATAAGTATCAGTAATCCGTTAATAATTTTCCCGGACTCTCGCAAAACAAAGTTTCTACCAACTTCCATCGTATACTTGGAATCGTTATTTAACGCGAGTGAAAAATCCTGATCGATCAATCGTTTACTTGATAATGTATATGGAATATCGCGTTTCGTACGATACGAGTAAACGTGCTAATACTTATGAACGCGTGTGTACATGTACAAGGATGCATAGAGGTTGGAGATATCTTATGCAAGCCGGCTCCTATGGCCCACCCCCTATCTGGGATCGCTACTTATGGCTAGACACGATCTCGCGACGCTTCTCCATTTTTCTCCGATAACCTCCATACCCCGTGCTCTAATAAATTCCGATTTGGGTCATCGACACGTCGATGGGACACGGATGAGAACCGTTGTAAAGACAGAAAGCACGTTTTCCAGACATCTAGACAAATAGTGAAATGTGTCTCGCGGATCCTTAACATACAACGGCTACAAAATAACTTGGAATTTTTAAATAGCGCTTCCTAAGCTATCTTTTTTAATTAAACACATCAGATAGATATTTTCTAGAAACTGAAACTAGTTAGATTAGATTTTGAGAATAATACAACGAAACTTGCATTATTCCATTAAAAATCCTACAAATTGAACGTTTCCAGCGAACACTGTAACGATAATTGCGTTGTACAGGAAGGATGATATCGGTGACATTAGCAAAGAGTAATATATATGGAACATTGTTTCAAAATCCCGATAAAATTCGATGAAAATTGTAAATTTTTGAAAATATACTTTTCTGCTCTCTTAAGTTTCTCCAGCTAGGAACATGTTGATGTCCTTGTTGAATTTTTATTTGAACATGGTTTTTCACGTAAAACCGCACACGCTGCGCAAAAAATCGAAGGGTTGTAGACATTTCAAAGCCATCAAAGAATAATATATTTTATCGAAACTTTTATTGCCAGCGGTTATCTCCAAGTACTTGTACGTGAAATAAATTTTTCTACATTCCTAAAAAAATATGTAAATATACGTTAAAATACGAAAAATACGACATAAAACGCATTTTACATAAAGAAGACGACGTTTCTTAATGCAAGCAGGAAAGAGTTACACGAATGGTACACTGGATCGGTAACCAAGAAAACAAAAATTCCCTAGCGGAAGAATTGTTCTCGCGTTGTTGATGAAGATCTGCCGATGGGAAATCCTATTGCAATTCAAAACGAAATAGAAAAGAAACAGTCGAAGAAACAAACGGACGAAAATTTGTCCAACATGAAAGCTAATAAAATTACCCTGAAATCGCGAAGAGCACCAGGCGCGAGTCAAAGCGGCCGATTTCCATCAGGAATATATTTGTACGCAAACAAGCTATCGCGATATAAATCAAGTAGCTTCGCTTCGTAGCCGGATTTTCCTCGGGCCGAAAACGCGAAGGCCGAACTCTCTAGCCAACAGAGATCGAGGAAAGGAGAACGAAAAAAGATCAAAAGGGATGGATAGAAATAATAAAAAAAGGACGAAGAAGAAGAAATACAGGGATGAGGAGGAGGGATGAAGTGGGGGAGGGGAGGGCAGATTGGATCGATGGAATGACGACCCGTTTCCGCTCAAGCGGATTTCCACGGCGTTATTTTCGCGATAGTCGCGAGCTGGTTAACTCGCCCATGTTCGCGGCACGACAGAATGCATGCTCAAAGCGCAGAAACAAGCCTGCGGACAAGCGCAGCCAGCCTTCCACCCACCCCTGCAACGTGATCATCCTCTTTTTCTCTGTTCTCTCTCGTTCGCCACTCTTCTCCTCCTGCTAACGTAGGACAACCCCGGTAGCCATGAGATCAAGCATATTCCAAGTAGCTTCGAAGCCAACTATAGTTGCATCTGCCGAGTACTCGAAAGAAGAAGCAACGATGTAGTTTTAACTAGAGCCGAATCTATAGTGGCTACAAAAAGCAAGTACCAGAGCGCACCATTTAGCTATTCGATTAGATCCAAGTACGTTCTTCGTATCACTCGCGTATAATGCAACTACAAACATGTAATACTGTAATCGGTATACCGATGAGTATTTCGAAGAAATTTGTATTATTCGTCTTCGGAGCGTTTCAATGGAAAAGACGACTACGTGAAAATACTTTCTGGTAGCCACTCTCTTGTAGAGACAACTTCGAACTTGGTACGAATGACAGTGCCTGACCATTCAACGGGGACCATCGAAAATTTCCCTTTTCTAGATCAAAGACAAAACCCAATCGTCGAAGGTTTTGAAAATATCCCACTAATTTCTCGTTTCAGCGATCCTTCGTTCGCTGATTCTTGATTCGCGGGTGTCGTGATACTTATGAAAGATGTACATACCGAACTTGATGCTATCGTTGAAGCTATCCTCGATTTCCTTTCTATGACGTGGCTAGGAAATGGGAAAACGAAATGAAGCGTGAATAATTATGTATCGCGTCTAATGGTTTATGGGTTTGCGAGAGGGCTATCATATCAAAACCCTTTTAGGACAGGGTGGGTTAGAAGAGGGAAGGTTTTGGAGTCAAAGGTGCTTCCTTCATTTTACCAAGCTATCCAACAGCCGTGATCAAACGATTCATGAGGGACTTTGGTGTATAACGATTTTTCGACGCAAGCTTACGTCGTGAGACGATATGGTTTTAAGATGGAACAAGACGCGGTGATATCGCCACTGATGAAAGTCTTCCGAGGGATTCGTTTAGTAAAAAATGGAAAAGAGAATCGTGGATAGATATTTTCTCTGTTTACAAAATTTTGGTTACATCGATCGACTGATTTTTCATGAATCTCATCACCTTCGATGGAAATACTCTGTTTTATATCTATCTTAGATATGTGCCGTTCGATTCGTGTCGTTTACTCGAGATAAACGAACTTGCGGGCATACGTCGTTTGAGAATGCAATATCATTCGCGTGTATTTGTATAATGAAATTAAGAAACGTAGATATTTCTACAGCAAAGCATCGATGGATATGTTCTTTCATTTGCATACACGCAAATTGCGATTAATCCGCGTCTTTGTCTACCCCATCGCGTGGCGAAAGGGACGGTTAAACGTCGGTCTCCTTCGCCAGATCTATTTGTAATCGAACGATCGACGAGAGAGAAAAGAGGAGAAAAAAGAGGAGTAATGTTACTCTGTGAGAGGAAAAGGGCAAAGGACAGGCCGGTTACTATGTAAATGAAAATAATAATTGCAAAATACGGGACGGTGCCAGGGGCCGGAAGTTTCTCTGTATATAGAGCCGCAGACGGATTTTATAATCGCTCATTGAAATGGATCGGAGCAAGTTTTCCGCTGTCAAGCAGCGCGGTTGCCCTTTTGCGCCGTTGAATCTAATTACCGGAACGTCAGTTTTACCAACTTTTCCGCGTTTTGCATCTTCGGATTATATCTCGCCAAGCTCCCGTTATAATGACCCTCGAACAGCCTATAAAGGCAACCACTGTCTGAAAAGATAATTCATTTAACTTTTCGCCATGATAATGGACCCGTTGCCCACTTCCGACTCTCGGTTCAGACGATGCAGCTGATTGTGCGTCGCGTTCAAAATTTCTAAAGCTCTGTAATTGCCTGGCTACGGACGCATTTTCAGGAATAAAGTGAAGTGGAAGAAGGATCGTTCAAGCATTTTATCTGTATTCCGAATTCTGGAAGATTTCGTAGAAATTGATCGACTTTCGTTTACTTCGGTCGGAATCATAGTCATGACCTTATCGACTAATCTTTGCTTTCTATCCTATTTGCTACCGGGATAACTGGAATTATGCCAAGCAACAGTATGTACATCTTTCTTTCGACGCTGCATACCTATAGACCTATAACTCCTAAAGTTGTTAAATATTTCTGTCTGGAAAAGATGTTACGTAGCCGAGTACAACTCACGCAGATGCGCTTGTCGTATCTCTTAATTATCGATCTTTAATGCGTGCTAAATGTAACGATTTCTTCGTATAGGTATTAACTTTGATATTTCACCGAAATTCGTCGATCGACGCTTCGATATTCGAAGGACACTCGTCCTTCGAGTATCTTATTTCTACTTATTTTTCACTGTTGAAAAAATAACAATCTTTTTATGTCAATATCAGCTCTGACGTATAACTTCATCGATGGAAATATCTCTGGAAGTTTCGATATTCAAAGAACGTCGATTTTTCAAATATCAACAATAACCGACTGGGTATTATCGCACGACACGAAGTGACACCGGCACGTTCGAACACGGAAGCAATTAATTTATCCGTTTTTCCAGGAGGCGAGACCAGAGGGGTTGGAAACTCGAGCATCCTTCGCTTGTTCTCACGGTGTTCGACAAACTATCACCGAAGAAGTTTTAAAGCTGACCGAAAGCACCGACACCGGCAGACGAATGGCTAGCGACTTTTCCCGAACTTCCTCGGCTGCTATGCATGGCCGCCACTTTGCTAATAAAACGAAAAAAAGACATAGTTCTACGTGTTTTATCAGAATGTCGACGATCATCGAATTTCTCGACTTATTTTTCACATTTATAGACGGCTATTATTAGGAACGAAAATTCCTACACGAACGTGCTTCACGGTATTTGGTACAAAAATTTTGCGCTTTTGAAACTTTCAGCAACGTTTAGCGTTAGCGATAAGAGGAAAAATTGGATTATGGAGAATTGTAAAGTGCGACGATCCACAAGATACACAAAATAAGCAATAATATTTACGATATCGATATAAAGTAACACAGTAATAAGTATATCATACATTATTATTATCGTTATTGTTATTAACCGAGTGAGTACAAACCAAACATATACATAGCAAATAAAAATATACTACATACATAATACAAATATAAACAGTGTGTATAGCCGGACATAAAAATTTCTAAAAATGTTACAACGACGTTATAATATTTAACGAAGCGAATCTTTACCTAATCTAAATCTAATCTATTACGCGTTATACAAGCAGATAAATTAATCTACACCAACGCTTGAATAATATTCTGCAATATCTTGGAACGATAATCAGTATCATTAAAGAAGAAATCCACCGTGGCAAAATGGCATCCTACGAAAAATAGACAAATGTCGGGGCACTTTTAACCAACGACACCCATTTCACGATCATTTTCTCCCAACGAAATAACTCGCGACCGTTCCGAGTATACTGGAAAGAATTCGGTCACAGGTCCCATTCGACATAACTTCCCAACTACCAAGGCTCCTCAACGCGAAGACAACTCGGTGGACGAACGATTCTGTATGTGGCGGAACTAACAACGAGCGATTTACGGCATCTAGGATCAGTTTGCGACGATAAAATCGGCAAGGATGCCGGAGGAAGAGGCTGGCGAGACGTCAGACGAGATTTAAAAAGTCGTCGCGTAGTGACCTCGCACGCTCGTGGACAAATCGCCCGTGAAATGGAGAAATTCGCGAGGAAAATCCACGCCTTCGTCCACGGAATACCTTATGGTTGAATCTTGTTAACATCCGGACGTGGACGAATACGATGCAACAATAGGATGCGCGATGCGAATCGGATACCGTGCATTTTTACATGTATCTGCAACGGGAGACGCGATCGATATCAATCGATCTCGAAAGAACAGTTATCCGATACGAAGCGCAACGGTTGAAACGCGGGTCCTTAACCCTCGACCGGGTCATAGATGACTCTAACGGGATCGGTCAGGTTTGGGTTACGCGGAAGAAACCACTGTGCAATTCGGTATTTCACGATGGAATCTATTCTCGGATATTTTTCAATTAAAGATAATACGTAGAGCCGTTAATAAGCGAACTTTTCGTTCGACAGAAGCGTTTGAGCTAGTGAGAATCCTTAACTAATCTTAGG
This sequence comes from Bombus huntii, assembly GCF_024542735.1. Classification (NCBI taxonomy): domain Eukaryota; kingdom Metazoa; phylum Arthropoda; class Insecta; order Hymenoptera; family Apidae; genus Bombus; species Bombus huntii. Next base: position 911,104 of record NC_066253.1, on the reverse strand, counting down.
AAAACTACGGTTGAAGCTGATAAAAGTAAAAATTTGGAAGTGAAATCTTCCACTTGCTAATTAAAAGTAAAGTATGGATGAATTTATTCTTTGCCTCGATGTTCAAATAAAGAAGACCGGTAAAGTGGAAGTTAAATTGGAAGGAAAATTGCAACAACATCGAACTAGCCCAACCTTTCACGTCTTAAAACATTTTCCTCCTGAGAATTAGTCAAAGTCGAAATTAAAAATACAAATATCGATAAACTGATTCTCCGTCGTAAAACAGTCACCTAGCGAAATCTCTAACAAAAGAATGTCGGTGCGAACCAAAATGACACGGTGGAAGAAACTTATTGAAACGTAAAACCACGGGTAGGTGGTGCGATCAGGCAAGATCAGATAGGGGTGGCGGACAAAGGTGGAGACGTAGGAAAAGCCATCCGTCTGCGAGGAGGGCTGACATTCAGCGACGAAGGATGACCAAGGTTGTACAAATGAAGGACCTTCCACTGTACGGGCCGGTAACACGGATAAAGCTGAAGGATCGATGCGAAACCACCCCATCCCCACTACCCGTTGGACTCCGTTGGAACACACGCAAGCGCAGCGACGTCAGAACCGTGTTTATTATACATGCTTTATGAACGGGCATACACGCGTGTAGCGTCACTCGCAAAAAGCAATTTGTTCCTACCTGCGTACTTACACTTTGTTGGAGCAGGGCCGTGCGCTCCTCCAGGCGTCTCCGAAGGCCATGCGCCACGGCTCGCCAACATTTCAAAGCATTTTACACGAGAATTTTCGAGAAATCGATATTACTCTTTTGCATTTTAGCGAGAGTCTATTCGAAATTTAGGATAGTTGCACGATGAAACGTGTGACGTAAAGATTTGTTAGCGTAAAGTAAAAATTGGATATCGCGCTAGTAATACCACTAGCATGGTATCGGTAAAATGGCGTCGTAGTAACAGCGACGAAACGTATTATACGAGTAATTAAATCCAATCGCATTAAATTTCATATATATTTTCATTTTCTACATCGAGAAACTTCTTCGTGCGGTTAGAAAAATTTACATCGATGAGGTATACAGATATCATACGATATGATACGAGACGAAAGAATAAATAAATATTATACCAGTGAGAAAATATAAATTACGTGATTAAATAGGAAATATTAGACGTTAATTGCAAGCTGATAGATTCGTAATTCCTTTTTCGATTTTGTATCAAGTTGGTTGAGCTTAAAGGAGTGAAACAGGATATCCGACTGGTTCTAGAAACGAATCGCATACAAGGTTGAAGATGTAGAAACGCGAAGTAAACTGCTATATTATTACCGCTTTTTATTAGTCACGTTTCCGAAGCTCACTAATTTAGAGAGACGTTCAAACGTCGAACAGAAAGTTTCAAAGAAGTTCCTGTTAACAAGCTCCGCCTAGTGTTTCCTGATTTCTTGCTTCCGCGCATTTACAAAGGTTTCAACCTCGTGGAAGAACATTAGTACATTCTATTTCGGTGTTGCGCGCTCGTGTATAGTCGACCCTATGAAATATCGACGGCCCGTGGAAAATGTAATGGACCTTAAGTAAACTGAAACCTGCACAGACTGTTCGCGGAAATAGTCACTGTTCTATCGCCTTGGTACTCTTTTTTCTCTTCTTTTAAATAATTCAAATGACGAAGTAAAAATTTTTACCATTAACGAACCATTGATAATATTTTGTTGGTATTTCATATGTATACCTTTGGATATTTTAACATTGAGACATATTTACTTATCAAATATCGGAAAATTCTGATATTTGGATAGCTTGATATTCAAATATCCATTAAAGTATCCAAATATTCAATTATTTAGGTATAGAACTGGCCGGTACTTTAATGCGCGATCGTTTAGGCGTTGATAATTGATTCAGAAGGTACGAATCTATCGCGGAAATTGCAGATCTCTTAATAGAATTTTCATATTCTCCCTTTTTTATCCTATATCTGCGTTTAACTACGTTCCCATTTTCCCCGTGGTCATTATCAAAGAAAATAAATGCACGCGTGCATTCGAAGATGAAATTGAAGATGAAAAATCGTGGGCCGCTGCAGGGAAAATCCGTTTCACTTCGAAAGAACTTTAAAATACCGCAGAACTTTTCCAGTCTCGTGTATACCGATTTAACAGAGATGGATATTTAAATTATGAAAAGATAAACTTGAAACGTAAGAAGCAGCCCGAGTTCAACAAAGAATCTGGGTAAACTTACAAATTTCAACTTTAAATCCGTTTTTTCGTACCGATGAGTTGAGAGATGGAGTTTTGCCGATCGAGTAATAAACTTTTCTATAGAACATTATTAATAAATAATTTATTTGGAGAACCCGGTAAAAGAGAACGGATATCGGCACGAATTAATCGCAATATAAAATACGATATAAATAACTTGGAAAGCGTGTCCTTTCGAACGAATGTAGCTTAAATAGCCATAAATCAAGGTGGCAAAGGCCGATTTATTATATAACAAACACGTAGCGCCGTGAAAAGCTTCAGAAGCTACGCTTTTAATTAATAACCCATTAAGCCTCCGATAGCGATATATTTATTTCTATTTTTTCAAGAGGGCTGCAACCCCCATAAATCCCTGCGCCCCCAACACCTTCCTCGCAAATGACTCTCTTCCCATGGCAATTCGAAAACCCATTAAATTTCAAGTTAATCCTGCAGCCTCCCGGGACGATATTAGACTGTCAGTGTAACGTGTATAATGGACGACGGCCACCGACGACGAATATACCGTCCTGTATCCTTCATCGTCCACGAAGAACCAGACGAGCACAGATCTCTCGCTTCTGTATTTATTTTAGTATCGTAGAATGTGTATGACGAACGAATTTTGCGAATTTTCAATTCAATTTCAACAAGGATTAAGTGAATTCTCTGCGTATTTATAATTTCGAGAACTTTTTAACATTTATACAGTAATTTAGTAACAGTAGTGGTAGTAGTAGTTTATCGCCTCCCCTGTGGGGCTACAAGACTTCCCCTTTACATCTTAACCACGCTTTAAAACACAACTCTATATAAAACAAAGAGCAAGAAGAATGCACGCCCTACATAAACTTTACGCCATACAAAATCAGATACGGTTAACCAAACGAAGCGAGAAACTTGCGAAAAGAATGATGACACGTAAAATCGCGAAGAATTTTCTAATTTTCGTTATCATTTCGTATCGAGTAAAAACCCTTCTTACAAACGTAACCTTCTTACGTTTTGCATAACCCACATCACGACCAATTTGTCACGATTATCAACCTCTGCCACCGCAATTTCCCCACAAACTTATGCCGTGACAGGCACAAATGCCCAATTACACCGAACCAGTTTCTATTATAACCAAATTCTATCAGGTAGAATGAACAATGCATTACCAAGATACCATTTCCACAAAAAAAAGAAAAAATACCAAGCAAGCAAGCCTCTGCACTCGCACACATTCGACGAGTATCATGGTGTTTTTGCGAGTTTGAAATCGCAGGAAGAAGCCGCCGCGGGCGGGTTAGATAACGACGAGTGGTATCGGCACTTTTTTCGAAGTTTAATAAATTCATTTTTACAAATAAAGAACCGTCGATCCGACGAGCCTCTGTAGAGGGGTAAAGGAAGGGATGGAAAATACCGCGTGTCGATCGATAAAGCGAGAGAGTACCCTTGTTCGGAAACGTCGAACGCATAATACGAGCGAAATAAAACAGAAATATCCCTCTTCCTATCGAAAAAAAAAAGAAAACAGAAAAATACGGAAAATTGAAAGAAACGTGTATACAGGGTGTTAAACTGTATGTAGCTTGGCAAACGAGCCTGAGACGACGCTTCTCTACCTAAACTTTCGTCAGTGTCTGGATATCTGCAGTCTCTGTGCTACTTTTCTTCTCAGTCACTTTTCTAGTTGCAACACGGTATCACGAATAGCAAATTGTTCTTGGTTAACCAAAATACTATTCAAAATATAAAATTAAACTGTTTGAAAAATAAGCCTCGAACGACCTTTCGATATCAAGAATCATAACGTATAAATATCGTTTCCTCTTTCCTTAACACCCTGTAGATAGAAAAAGGAATGAACGAGGTAGATAGGAGGGGGGGGGGGGGGGGGGGGTGTTTCGCACATCCCAACAAGTTAGTTAAATTAAACGAGGAACTTCGATATTTCGTTTCATCTGGTTGTAGCGGCGGAAAAAAACGTGTACGCCGGTCGTTTGTGCTCGTTTGAGCTCGCTCGCGTGTGTTTGACCGGAACAAGCGAATCGTTCTCGGTGAAAAAAAAAATCGTTCGATGATGATTGTCCCAATTAAACAAGCTGGCCGACTGCGTGGAGCACGCGTGGGAAAAGAGTGAAAAAAAATTATTTAACACTTAACACGCGATAGTAATCGGAGAATAACGCGGGCAGTTGAGTTTTTGAGCACCGGAAACGACGCCATTTTCCCTAGCGAAGCGAGACGCGGTATAGCGTTCGTAAGCGTCGATGGTAAACGAATGATCACGGTATACGGTTTCGTGGAATGAGAATGCGAGGTTAATTACCGGGCTAGACGAGAATTCGTGCAGAATTAAGCCCAGGCTATGCGATATTATATAGACACGTAATACGTCGTAATGTCTGCGCATAGCAAAGTTATATTCGGAAATGAGAAAGAAAAATAATGTGTTACAGTTAGGCCAGGGACGTTTGTGTAAATTTATATTTTCGCGATGAAAAGAGAAGAGATGGAAGTTGAATAAAGATTTGTCGAAGCTAGCGGAATGTTACGACGAATATTTCACTCTGGATATTTTTGCGTACCGCGTGCATTTTGTTGCTTTATTGCGTACTATGAGCGGAATTTCGAATTTGTCGTTTTTATGATTTACAACATGCACGTAACTACTTATAGAACAATTTTGTCAGATAATTCAGATTATTTCAACGACTCTCGAGAACGAACCAAATCGATCGAATCGTATTAGAGTTTTTTTTAAGGACACTAACGACAGGCGACACGTTGTAATCGTTTGCAGAGATTCGTTTTCCCCTGTTTAGTACAGCGGTGGATATCACCGTGACCAGCAACAACGTGAAAGTAATAACCGCAGCGGGCGAAATGACAAATTCGCCGCAAATATTGCAGGGGACGCGGTATGCATCGTAAATCTGTGTTATGGGTATAATGCAGGTCATGGAACGATTTCCATTGTTGGCAACTGGTAAGGCGCGGAAGAGTTTCGTCGTTTGCAACGGCATGGAAACAGTCAAGAAATCCTTTTCGCTGTAAATCCGAAGCGTTAACGCTCTCGAGAATGGTGCAAACATGCGCGCGCGATTATTCTTATATTTATTGAAAATGGCGAAGAAGATAGTCGTTCGATTCTCACGTACATATATAGAATGAACGTGGCGTTGGATTTCTTTGTAGACCCCTCGGAAAATGTTTACTCGATATTCTCTTTCAGTCTTTCTCTCGTTTCTCCAGTGAACTTAAATTAAATTCGCTGTTTTACATTTCTTTTAAAGCTTAAGGAAAATTAGATTCCTTTTATATATTTTCAAAATAACAATACGTATAATATACGAATCCTGACAACTCTTACAACGCACATATAACTCCGTTGAAAATCTCGTTAAAATAACGTAATTAAAAATTGCAAACGAAAGTCTTTCTTGTCGAATCATAACGAAGAATGAAACGCGTTGCGCGGCCTTCGACCTATCTCAACCTCGAGCAACGCGATCTTTTCAAACAAACCGCAGCTCGACCGAAATCTATGTCACCGACAATCTTGCAACAGAAATCTCAAAAATCACGCTTCCCTTGTGCGTTTCAATAACTTGACCGCACTTCGAGCCACAGAACGCCGCGTGTAAAGCAGTTATTTCGCTAAAACGAATCGTAAACTCGCACGAGGACAAAGGAGCAACTCGTTACTCCGTTTTAATGATCCACTCTCATTTTTCTAACACATTCTCGAGAAAATTCCACTTATTCCTCGGATGTTAGACATTTTTATTTCACCCTCCGTGCTTTTTCATTAATTCTTTTCTTTTTCCTTTTCTTTTTTTTTTTTTTTTTTTTCTACTCTCGTCTACTACATGTTCCTAGGCACGTGTTTTTGAGGAAAACCGCCATAAAGTTGGCGACGACGAGTTTCCAAGTTGTTACGTTGAACGTTGCGGAGGAAAGTTGTTTTGCGATAACCGTGTATGTAAATTGGCAACGCTCTTAGTCGTGCCGAGTTACTCAGTCTGTCAAAGGCGAAGATTGCAGATATCGAGGGTGAAAGAGAGACAGAGTACGGATGTCCTCCAACCTTAGACGATTGGCGGGAAACTCGATTCGTTAAAAGTTAGCGGCTAGAAAATTTTGATTCCTCGCGTATAACTAGCGAATCTATGTTGCCCTACTTATATATTTTATATTCCCTCCGATCTACGCGTGCCGAATCAGCTAACCCTGAGACATATCGATGAAACTTCTCATCTGTGTATTTTGGTTCAAGTTCGGCTGTTTCTATTTAGAAAACTGCCAGGAAGTCGACGATTTTTTGAACGTTTTGTAATATGAAATTAGAAATCACTTTTTCGCCGTTGTTATGAACCTGAAGGATGAACCTGGAGACGAATTAGTGAAAATTTCAAAGGCGAACGATCAACGAAAGTTTCAAACCCGCTGACGTTAGTTTCTCTTGGACGAAATTACCGCGGTATAACGTGTGAGCTATGCGAGAGTCTTAGCCACGTCTACAAGTCAGCTGGAAATATCGTTCTCTGAGGATGAAAAGACCCGGCACCTTTGTGCCTCTGGCAGAATGCATGGATTACACAGGCATATCGACACGACTGTGGCATGCGATTGAACGCTGCCACTGTGCACCATTCGATATGTGATCTCTGCCGCGTCGTTGTGGATACGTACGTGCATAATTGATAGACGTGCCTGCAATCAGTGTATACAGTATACACGATCTATACGGATGATCTTCAAGGGTCTCGATTTTCATCCCAGATAATCCAGGAATTCTGTACCTTTGAAGTCCACTGTTTTGAAGAAACGTTTCATCCATTCTACGCTCGTTGGTTTCTAGAAATTATTCTCGAGAATCTCGAGCAATGGAACTTGCGGGAATTTCTCGAATAATTAAACTAAACGAAATATTGCTACGAAAGGAGATAGACTGCCGAGATCGAAGAGAAACCATAAATCGTACCCGAGGACTCTGCCTAACATTGAAGTTTTCACTTAAACTTCTATTTCTGCCAAATAAAAGAATTCTTCGTACCGTTCCTATTTTCCCATAAAGAAGCGAATAAAGTGGTTCCATACGTTATCCACTCCGTAGAGGAACGAAAGATCCTTCATTATAGCGGGCAACGTAACCTAAAGTGAAGTAACCATTTAAATTTCCATTTCCATCAAATAAAAGAATTCCACGCGCTATTTCGATTTCCCCGCGAATGAACGTAACAAAGAAACGTGCCGCTTCGGAACTAAGTTGCAGAGACGTAACAACACGCCCAGCTAGATTCCATCAGCATCGAGCCAACTCAATTGCACGTTTTCCATTAGCGGCCGCGACGTCTAGCAATCTAATAAGTAAAGTATTAGCGAGACGACAGTCGGCGAAGTTCGAGTAGGAATTTCTTGCCGTGCCACCGTTAACCATTCAATTATTATCATAATTGTTCTTATTGCCGCGCAAAACAGATCCACGGAGCGTTGCCACGCCGGTATACCGGTATTCCAGGCGACGTGTCCTGTATAGGCCCGCGCTCAAACTTGCATTACCGTGCTCAGGCGCGGAACGTTTCGCAACAGCGCACTTCTACCTAACACACTGATACGTGACACGTCGTCTGTGCACAGCCTGCCTCGTACAGTAACCTGCAAAACTTTTGGATACCGTCTTGGCACCGAACGATTCTGAAGGGGACACGTGGTGTCGCTGCTTTGTTTCGGGATTACCCGGCATGCTAGGGAGTTTCTGGGGACTTTGGTGAATTACTATCAGGGACAATATGAGTTACTTAAACGTATCGTTTCCCGTGATCCCAGTAACAGTCGGTTTAATTTATCGCGATTCGACTGTGTGTGAGAATTTAGATCCTTGTAGTAGATACGACCAGAAAAAGAAGCGTGTATAATTGAAAATTAGAATAAGTTTGTACAGATATCTACGATCGTAAGTTTCGGATTTGACGAAGATGTAATTTGAATTTATTTCGTGATAAAATTATATCGTCGTTTGATTCGTTTCAAAGAGAAACGATCACCTATCGCTGATTTATCTGTTTTCTCCCGGTGTTATTTTGCTAAAAAGGAATTCCTTCGTGGTTTACTAATGCAGGTCGTTTATCTAGCGAGGCTGCGTGTAATCTGTCTAATGGTTCACTGCAGTTGTAACGCTTTAATTTTGTTTTAAAAGTTTATAACAGATTGTTATTATTCTGAGATCTTTTCATCATTCTTATTGTGTCTTATTATCCATTCGCTTTTATATTATTATTTATATATATTTGGTAGATAAAGTTTTCAAACGGCCGGATATTCTTTCCACTGATTCTTAAGGCTAACGCGAAAATTTATGTATAAGAATTATGTTTGTACTACGTAGTATTTTATCTCACGAAACGATATAAAACACTTCTTTTATATTTTCATTGATCTACGATGTGTATATGCTGAAAATTAAACGTTCCCGATGTTTCTATAAAATGTTGCGGATGCATTTGATAGAAGAGTCCTTTATAGTGTAACCTGATTACACGGCGCGCGATACCTATTTTTTTGAAAATTCAATTAAAATAAAAGCAATTTTCTCTGACGTATATCGACGCGGTCATGACAACGTCCTGGTTCAAACATGATCGAGTGCTCCTATGATTACTTGTCTCTGGCTCCAATCATACATATCAGTCATACCTTGATACTATATCCCATTCTGACTTTCGGTATAGTCAATATTCGTAAAAAAAAAATCACTTTTTTCACGTACGTATCATTTTTAATAAAAGCTTTAAAATTCCTAGAACGAAATTTCGCTGTTGATGTTTATTAAAATTACAACATTTCAAAAGAGTTGAGAGCAATTCCGCTGGACAAAATATTCTTAAATTTCCGCTACATTGCTTCTCAAATAAAGAAAAATCGCTATTTCGCATATTATTATTTCAATCGACGAAAGATTCAGGTTTAGACGAGTAAATTAAATCTTTCACGTAGGTTCGTAAAATAGATTCCATATTTCTCCAGATCATCGTTCAACCTGTTTGCTCTATTTCTCAACCTCCTGTACCCAGTTATGGTTCCCACATAAAATATTAATTTCGAAATATTAGAGGCTTTATGAATGTCTAACGAGCCTCCGAGCTTAGCAGACATTTGACAGACGCGGAACGATAGTGACATTTTAAATTCATCGATATTCGTTGACTTTAATCGACTTAAACTTGTGAATTATTTGCGACCATCCAAGAACGTATATTTAGTTGCAAGATATATATAAACCCGGCTGTATATTAAAAACATCGAAACGCTTTGCACAACCTATCGGTTCGACGAAAGGACAGAAGAAATAAGGGTAACGATTCTCGACGAAGTTTTCAAGCCGTTTTTTCCGCGTCATCGAGGCACGAGCGATTTTCAGACAACTTTTCAACTCCCTTAACGCTTCCCCCATCGTTATCCTGATCCCTTTCTTCCCAACCGACACAAGGGATCGATGCAGATCGAGGGTAACAGCGATACCTCCTACCATCGTCCTCCACTTCATCAAATTAACAAGAGTCCCGGGAACTTACGATTCGCGAAACGAAGCAGCTGCACTTTGCAAAATAGTTGTACGGCGCGCGATATCCCCTCAAACTTGCAAGCTGTACGATTAAACTTTTTCCGTATGCGAGAGGACGTATCGGAGGGGGCCATTAAGGATCGTTAATATCCTTCTGAGAATTTGTTTTCCGTTCCTGAGACATTTTGCACCTGTAAACGCTAGATATGTCTTGGCTTTTTGCGGTCTGGTTTGCTAATTTCATAACAAGGAATTTGTACGATTCGGAAACTCGTTGGTTCGAAAACGTTTCGTTCCAGTAGGATTAAGATCGTATGATTGGAAGATGCGAGATAATTGTACAAAGTACTGGGTCCGTATAATTTTATCTCGACGTGGTCGATAGTTGACGGAAGAAAATTAATTTGAACCCATTAGCGTCAGCCCGTTATATTCAAGTTTCGCGTACTAACATCTCTAAATAACACGAATTTCTTCTTAATCCTTCCCTTAATCATATACAACGTTTATTCAACTCGGCAGAAATTTTTCTAAACACGGTCGTTTCTTTTCGTCTTATCCCTTATCGCTCGATATAGGATATCCGAAGCAATTGCCTCAGCTGTATGCGTCGTCCGAGCTTCATCAAACGCGACGACACGTGAACACGTCAAAGCCATAAAGCTGCACAAAACGGAAAGACAATCATACGAAGATGATTAAAGCGAACTGACGGAGGATGTCGTCGGTATATGGAGCAGACCAGCGGTCGGCTGTTGTTTTATTCAAGAAACTGAATATTGAAACGAAAGTCAATATCGGGTTGGTCCGCTTTCAGGGAGGATGCGTCGATATCCGCGCGCGGGCTCAACGAACGTGCCCGGAAACGTCTGGACGGATGGGCACATCCGATTCGCGTTTCGTCGTGGCAAACAAGGCGAGATGGATAGAGCGAGATAGGCGGGCGAGTGCGACAGCGATAGATAGAGTAGCAAATTACTCGAGTGTCTAATTGATCGGGCGTCTATCGTTCGCGATTACCACGGCGTCACTCGGTTGGCGTCTAATGGCCGCGTGGCGACGCTATCGTTGGAAATTACGCGCGTCTGCAACGCGCCTCGTTCGTTCGACGCTGTTTGCGTTCGCGCCGTTCCACGAACGACACATTAGTTTGCCCTCCTGGAAATTCCTTTCAATATTGATCCCCCACGAACCGGTTGATACTCCCGCGACGTGTGTGTACACGTTATTTGACGAGATATTAATGGACGACTGGATGACCCGTGTCTTGATAAGGTTTAATGCCGAGGCGATCGATTCCGGGAACAGAATAGGTGGTCTCGTTTCGAGCACTGGCAAATGAGCACCTGCTTCCAATTTGCCAGGTGGAATTGGGAGCCGAGGGAAGGTTAAGCGTGAGGTATGACCGAGGAGGTTAGGAGGTTCGTGTGATGTTCGTGTGATGTGTGTTTTGAGTTTAGGTATCGAGTAGCTGGTTAGAGAAGGTAATTCTGGGTTCACTGTCCTGGTTATCGTCGTTAACTTTGTATCACCATGTTTATTACGCTTTGCGATTACTCAAGATCTAAATCTACGTAGAATTTATAGAAGTTTTCTTACGAGTATATCGGGTATTCTTGGGCAAACATAGGTAATTTGTAGTTCATCGGAATTTACGTATTACCATATCGCGTATCTAAAAAGTACGTAACCATAACAAACTCCATTTAGACATTTTTCTCACCGTTGCTTTAACTACGGTGTTGCAATTGTAACCGAGCCTCGGCTCTTACTACGGACACGGTATAGGACGCACTGGGTACGTCACTGGAGAAACGTTTGAAGCCAAAAAGTGTCGCCTCTCGATTCGTAGACGCGCTTCAGAGCCATGGCTGACGAACTATTTTCACGGGTGTATGACGCGAGATTTCACGGTTCTGAATTTTGACCAGGCTGAAGGAAGATATATCCCTTGCATCGTTTATGACGGCTTTCTGATTCCGAGATGAGTGTACGTGGGACGCATAAGATAGGCTCTAGCTGTGGCAAATCTGCACGTGACCCTAATACGGGTTACCGCGTCGCCTGGATTCGCGCGTTCGCTGCCTCGCCACAGTCTCTGTATATAGACGATTCTCGTGTACGTGCACGCGTTTATCCATCTGCATCACGTGTGTAACCCCCGCGTTTACAGAAACAACTTTATCCACTTTTCCGCGCGCTGCTGACCAAGCTGTAACCTCTAAGCCCAGCCACTCGATGCGACCTTTTGATTTTCCTGACCCCCTTTATCGTCAGCTTGGTCAGACCGCTTTGCTTCCAAGCTATGGCGGTTTGCTTTTGTTTGAAGGTAACCGGAGTGATTGAGTTCAGAGCGAATGGTAAGCAGATGGAGAACGTGTACGGAACAGTAATTTCCCAAAACGTTCGCAAAGGTTAAAGGTTTAAGGAATTTTTATTTCGTCGTGTTTTTAATATTTGCTTGCTCTGTTCCAGTATTCCAGTGTCTGTACGGCCTTGTCGTAGCACCTTAACAGCGTAACATTTTATTCTTCATCTAGCGTGGAAAAGAACATCGACCCTTTACATCCTATCCAACACCACTCGAGCCACGATTGGACTTCGCCCGTTCCCCGAAATCCTCCATAAAATCAGAACAGACAAACGAACGAAGCTCCCAATGTATCGATCACCCACACGCTACTCCATTTCACTACCATGCGAACGGAGAGTAAAACGCACATACTGAGAGGGAGATGGTTCGCTGATGGAGAACAGTGTGCACACACGCCGGGTTTCGGAAAGGTCGCCGAAAATTGCAGCCGCTCGCTTAATTTGAAAGCTCTTCGGCAAGTTCTTAACGCGTAATTACGCCCTTGTCCCGATTTTCAAATGCGCTGACATTAAGCGTATGCGGGGCTCGCAAACGACCAGCTCGTAAGGGGCGAGGGTGGCGGAGGAATCGTCAACCCCCTTACGTTCTGTTTGTCGTTCGACGTACCGTAGGTGGTAGCTCTGACGATTACTCGCGTATTTCACTCGACCTCCGCTCTGTTGAGCTTGAACGCTTTGCTAGAAAGCGTAAATTGGACTGTAGGACGAAAAACAAAAATGGAGACTCGGCTCGTGATATCGATTACGAGTTATACCGCTATTTAACTTTTTTCCTCTATTTTTGCTTTGCATAATTATGACATTCGCTTCGAAGAGAGAATATTCTAGATCGACTTTCCGAAGATCTCGGCAAATAAAAATTATTATTTTCGTTAAGAGAAGTATAATTCTTTGCTGTTTACAGATTTATTATGTAAACATGTATGTAAAGGTTTAGTATGCCAAATAGCATATTATTTTGTATTATTTTGCATTAGATGCTATTAATCGGTAATTACCAGCGCATATTAATAATTACCACCAGATAACATTAGTAACATTTAATTAACTCTATGTATCTGCCAATAATAGTAATTGGGTGATGACAATCGTGTAAATTCCCCTAAGCCGTTACCTACTAAATATAATAAACATTTAATATTCTATTTTTGTTCCATTTTCATATAGCGTTGTTTATGTAACATTCTGTGACACCTGATACGCAACATTTTTGATAAAATAACCATTTCGATACATTCAAACATTCGAAAACATTCTCTTCGAATTTGAAAAATATATCAGTATTAAACAGCTGGAAAATCGAAGAAAGATTTGGCAAATATTTCGTATAATAGCTTTCCGAATTTATTACACTGAGTATCCTCGGTATCATTAGCTGCAGAATACCGTAGAAAATAAAATTACCAACCCCCACGATAAAAGTCATGGAAAATTGTCGATACTGCAGACTATACTCTGGAAATCGGGCAAAGTATAGCTATCAATGTTACGGAGAAAATAAAATATAAGAAAGACTCATTATTCGTTACAAATAATCGTACGCGAAATAACAACGTATTAATTTTCCTATCCTCGCATTCGCCTGTAACATCGAGCATGTAATATCGAAGAGGAGGAGGGGGATGGAACGAGAAAGGGGGATTGCTCTGTGTCGATCCTTCCGCGGGGGATGGAAATTCAGTTGGACGTGCAATCGGTGAATTTCAGACGCGCTCGCTGCTCGGCCAAATTGCCGCCGATACGGAAATATCGGATTGACGCATGAATTGCGTGCACGCGCCCCCTGTCCATCGTTCGATTATATATTTATACGCGCGGCATTCGATTACACGGCCACTCGTACCCGTTCGGACGTTATAATTTTAACGAATGTTAAATAGCCGATTTTCTCGCGCGCGCCCCGACGTCGACTAAATATTCATACGACGTGTTCGCGGCCATTGGACACGAGAAAGTTTTGTACAAACTACGATTTTATGCGATTCAGGGAACAAATCGTTTAGTCCTTGTTGTACGATTCCTTGTATATGCATAGCGAAGACAACGTTAACAGATTTCGCGCAAATTATTTTTATTACTGCGAAGAAAGATAATTATTATCAGAGGAGTTTGCATAGTTAAAGCTAACGTAATTGCAAATAATTTTTATTAGAAGAAGATATTATATTCTACACAGCTTTCAAGCATACCTTAAAAACAGGCGTCTGATCGGTTATGGAATGTTCTATTTATACCTGTTACTGGAATAAATTCTCAAAACTAGTCGTCTATCGTTCGAAAAATTGATCACTTGATATAATGAGAAATCTAAAATATATTCTACAGGTTCCAAGTACACCTTGAATACGTGTCTGACTAGTTATCGTGTATACAAGTGCAAAAAGTACAAAAATCCTAATTAACATTAGGATAAATATAGTCCCAAATCCTAATTATCATCCTATCATTTGAAAAACATTATCGCTTAAGACAATACGAAATTTAGAATATACTGTACAGGCGGCTGACTTGTAAATACGTGTCCGACTATTTATAGCGTATTCTACTGTAGACGAAGTGTCTAAGCTTCTGATTGCATTGTAGTTCTAAAGCTACCTTGTCTAATTTCATATTTAATTCACTGACAATTAATTCATAGGCTGAAATTGACAAAGCGGTATCTAACTTTGTCATGTACAAGTTAAACTAGTCAGTTCCGACAAGTTAAAGTTAAATGTGTGTTATTTATTCTAGTCTCCTAGACACCGATCACGTATTCTGCTACTAAAAATGAGACATCGTTTCGGAGACTGGAATTAATCAACGTTTCAACGAACCAATTGATAATGAAAGCTACCAGGTATTCGATCAAGAAGATTACCGAGTCTCCGTCTATAAATTTTTATACAGAATGATAACCTTAGTTAATCGTGTTAATTGGAAACCAAACGACGAGGATATTTCAAGATTTTAAACGATAGACGCGTTTCATCTTTCTTCTTCTATTCTTACGGTTCGAAACAAATAAAAATTCATCGATGATTTCGTGTGTCACGAAAGGTGAGTGTAACACGAAAATTATTAATCAAAAATAATTAATCAATTTCCAATTTTCCATCTACGTTTTTGTAAAATTCAATCAATATTCCATTTAATCAAATCACAATATTCAGAGTACTTTTTATCACGGGAGACCATTGTAAAAAGGAAAATGTTAAAAATAAAACGGCTCGTAACGAAATGATTTTTATTGCGTTCTAAAGAAGAAATAATATTAGAAAATCGGCTTTCTAAAAAATTCTGACAAGGTACCAAGTAATAAACAGAGTTCCGTAGTTCGTTTCACGTTAATTGAGAAACTTTAATTACGTAATGATATTTTTAGTCGTTTGTCATCGGGATTTCATAACGTTTGAACGCGTTCGAGTATTTTTAATGGGGCTTTTACCGAAGCGAGGAATCATCTTCGGAAATGAAGTTTCACACAATACGTCCAAATCATATAATTTTGTAGAGTAAAAAATTGAAATTGAAATTTTACATTTGGCATCGTCCTCTAACGATCGTACACCGTTCCACCTTATTAAAACTTTTTATCCCCTGGGCTGCTTTAAAATATCCCCAAGCGTGCACCGTGAAATATTCTTTGTGCTCGGGAATATGTAACCGAGGTTAACGCGAAAACAAATGCGAGAAACGAAAAAGGCACACACGCGAAAATAATAACCATTTTTTACATCTATTTAAAATATTTCAAGAGAATATTCAGTAATAGTTAAATATTTCTTTTACGTTTGTTAGATACTATATATTATATAAATTTTTCATGAAAATGTTTCAAAATTTCTATTTTAAATATTTTATACGCGTAAATTGTACGCGTACTAGTTCTATAGTATATTCTATATAATTTTACGAAGCATTTAGGCAGAAATACAGTCAGCCACGAGTTAACGCATAATTCTTACATATAAAATATTCTTAAAACGTACCACCGTTTATTCAGCCTGCCGTTTATTAAGAGAAAAGAAGTGAAATCGTAGAAGCTACAGGTTTATATTTAACAGAATTTTCGAAGACTAAGGAGCACCGGATTTATACCGAAGAAATTAAAGTATAGAATTAATAATAACTTAAAGATTAAACTAAAACGACTGTTACGTCGCGTAACGCTCTACCTAGACCAGGCCACACACCGCGGGCAAGATGGCAACCAGATGTCTTACTGCGTACTTACTGCGTACTTACTGCGTACCCTCCATAAATCTCAGGAATTTCCTAGTCGAGGTTCTTCAAACCGAACAAACATCTGTTTTCCGAATCATTTCTAAAGACCATTGTCTACTACGGCTTGACAAGGGAAAGTTAGTTTTTCTACTAACCACTCTCTATCGAGGGCGGCTAAGACCCTTCCTAGTCCACCAACCTTCGTTTAACCAATTAACAACGAAGCCTATTTCCCTCACTCTCTTAGCCAAAATCGTCACCAACAAATCCGATGGTCCCGTGCGCTAGACACACTCATCCTTAGCCTTCCTCCGCCACAGCATCGTCTCCGAACATCACTGATTTTCTATCCTTCGAACAGTGAACATCCTTCGACCGGGTTTACACCCGAAGATCAAGTCACTCACTCATCTTATACATACGCACCAGCGTAACTATCTTCTTTACAAGTTGTTGGAATAAACGGTGATTTGTACCTTACTATACAGTGTTACATTCATTTTGTGTTACACCGAAGTTGTTGGATTGTGAAAATATATAACAACCTGTTAGTAGCAGCGTTATCTTCGATTTAACTATCCTTATTATCCCAAAAGAAATAAGGGATCGAACGATTCGCGGCGTCGATTAGCAAATCGTAACGGGAATTTACGACTCCCGTTGGCCGCGCTTCTTCGAGATCGTGTCTCCCCGCGAACGTGCGAAAACAACGACAACTACCGCTAAGAAACAGACATCAGAAATATTCCTCGAATAATTACAACCTACTTGTAACCGACATAGTAGGACGAAGTAATAAGAGTAAGACGAAAGCTCGTTACAAGAGGCGTGCAAGGACAGAATGGAACAAGTTGCGAAGGTCATGATATAAACTAGCTCGTCCGATGGCGACTTTAAAATCAGTTGATACGAAACCACCTGGATAGGTGAAACGCCCGTGGGACACCGTGGATCCTCGAGACGCATCCTCGAGCCACCACACTTCGTCCCACGTGACTCTATGCTTTTCCGTTCGGATACGAGAAGCTGCGCTGGAAAATGTTGGATATCGCCACGGGCGTTTTTGATCGCGTAGAAAATCAAGATTTCGCGAATCGACCGCCCAAGGGCTCCTCTCGATAATTTCACACTGAGAGGAAATGTGTTCTCGGGTCACATCGCGTCGGTTCTTGGACGGACACGTTGGTGAGGTTAGGTTAGGTTTAAAAGTGCAAGGTGAGTCGGATGATTCGACCTGATTGTAAGTTTCAAGTTTTCAACGAGGAAAAGGTTCTCGCAGCGGTAAGGAAAGGTTTTCTGATCTTGAAAGGGCAGTTTCAAGCAATTTGTTTGAATATGGATTTTTATATTTTAATGGACGCGTCGGCTTTGATCTGTTAAACAGCACGGCAAAAGTTATTGTTTTCGGATATATAATTATTCGGTGATTTTTTTGTTCTTCGATAACGGCAGATGTTTCTCTGCAATTTATTTAAAATAATAACACGAAGAGATAAATTGAAATGGAACCTTCGTTAATGTGAATTAATAGAATTGATTAAATTTGTTCGATTTGCGTAACGGTATGTACTTATCAGAGTGAGCAATTTTTTAAAAAAGAGAGAACCTTCGGTTCTATGGTATATAGCGAGGAAAATTTATTTGCCATAAAAATTTGCTTTACTATTGCCGCGAAAACATATTTTACTACTCGACTGTTCCCCGCTATAAATCTCCCTAACGTTACAGTCGCGCTTTTTCTTTTTTTATTTTTGTCATAATTTCGAAGGAGCGCATTCTCCAGTCTGTACCCATCCAGCTTCATTATTTATCACGTTTACATCTTTACCAGTGATTCTCAATTCTATCGTAACCACGAACCCAACGAGCTACTACGTTCTCTTTGATTTCAAAATTCCTTAAAATTCGATAGCATCGACTTTACAGGCATTTATGCAAGGGACGTGTATCTTTAGACATTTCCTTTAGAAATTTCCTACGAACGCACAAAAATCCCCAGTCTGCTTCCTGTCCTCTATCCTCAAACGTAAATTCACGGAGTATCAATAATTACGTACGTCACCTCATCAATTAAACCCGATTCATTAGGCTAAAGACAGCAGCCGGAAAGGGTTGGCAATCCTCTTAGGGCGGGGGAGGCTATCGGGCAAATTTCTTGGATCACGCAACGGAGGAGTATCTAAATTTCCAGACTCCCGCCCCCTCTCCTTTCTTCACCCCCTCTTTCTGCCTCGCCTTAGAACTCACCCCCGGTGTCCGTGTAACTAACTTTCGTCTTTAAAGTCTGCGAGTGTGTACATTAAGGTCTTTGTACGTAAGACTCGTGGCTCTCTCTTTGCTTCTATCGCCCTCTCCGCTCCTCGTCACGATCTTAGCTCTTCTCGTGCATCTTGCATCAGTTCTCCTCTCGAAGAGGGAAGGTCGACCACCGCCGGTTGATACCGTGGTACTTCCTAATTAACTCTCTGGATTTCCCTGCACGCCTCCGTACCACTGTCATTATCCTCGCGCCTAGCTGTAAACTGAGTGTTGCTTACACATCCACCCACCGTCTGATACTACGACTCTGAATGGATGTGAACCGTTGCTCGATCCGTTTCGTACAAATATCGTAAAAGATACGGGGCTTTGGCTTTTGGGTTAGGTTTCATTTAAAAGGTTTTTGGTTAAGTTAAGTGTTTTCACGATGGATTCTATATACCGGAATATTTTATATACGCTATGATACAGTGGCAAGCAGAAGCAAGTTTGAAATTGTGACTCGTGTATATACGAGCGTAAGTAAAATTTGTGTCGAACATCTTTTCGAAACGCTATATCGAACGTTATATCTGTAGGAGATCGAATAATGAGACTGCCAGTATGTGTAATCGTTAATGTATTTAAAAAAGTATAAAGTCGTTTGGTCACAGTTTATAACGAATCGTTTGCGATCGCGTCCGTTTATTTATAATAGTCAGGGGAAAGTCGGAAGATTCAAATTTGTCTTGTTTACATGTAGCGGCGGCATTGTTTTGCTCGGACTTCATTACTCCTTACAATACCTGTGGCCTAACGGTCTTGATACTCCGAGGCAAAACAACAACATGATTTGAAGCAAATTCTAACTCTTGTGCCGCTACATATCGAATCACGTTAGACGTTCGTTTCTTTCGTTCGTTATAATCCAGTTTCGTTAAATTATAGCATCCTTTCCGTTTTACTGTACACTGTAACTCCGTTTAGTTCCGTTTACACCGTAACTCAACGTTTCGACGATGGCTCTGTATAGAATATTTTATACATTGTATACGTATGATACCTCGATTCGACTCGGATTTACAACGTCCTTGGCAATCGAGCTTTTCGACGGTGGTTCGTATATTTTTCATCGCGTATTTACACCTCTATAGATTTTTGTATGAGAATTTTCGATCGTTGCGTAGAACGCGATTAAAAATTTCGATTTTCCGCTCGAAGCAAGTTTTTCCACGGACGAATATCATCTGTTACTTCCAAGCAAATATGGTTAACCTGTTGGCCGTTTTCAGCTTGTAAAATATTTAAAAAAGAGAGATCGTGCGGAGATTTCCCGGCGAACACGCGGCATTGCACCGCGTTTTTAATCCGCAAACCTGCTTCGTTTAATCAACGATGATTCTTTCGAAAAGGCGTTGTTCAGCAATAAGTGTGTGTCTTAAAGACCATTTCAGAAATACTTTATTTGATAATACTGCGGTCTAACGCGTATTAACATAAAACTATAACGAGTCTCGATCGTTCTAATTTATTTTTAATCCTTTCTTCCCTGCTTGATCTACCAAAATTGCAAAAATAATTATAGCCGCTGTTTAAATTGACTCGAAGATTAAACACGATACTTACGATTACTTTCACGATTATTACACGGCAAACACAAAAGGTCACGCTCCAGGACCCCATCCTTCCAAGCAAAACAATCTCAACTTAGCCCAATTTCGTCTGTCCTAAAAAACAACAGGCAGAAAAAGCTCATTACACCTGTCCTAAGATATTAAAAGCCCGGTGTTGCGAACTCCTCCTCGAAAAACAAAGAAAAACACACCCTATCCTCGTTCAAATCTCATTTAGCCGAAAAGACCGGCGGAACAGTGTCGGCATCGGAACTCTCCTTTCGCAGAGTTTTCCTTAATGGCGGCAAATTCATCAATGGCATGAAACTCGAGGACCGAACAACAGAAACGACACAAGTTTCTAGCTAGTATGCCCGACAATCAGTGGAAACGGGTCGAAGAAGCGCAATCCAGCTTAATTTGCAACGAAAACGAAACGTTTCCATGAAAACGAAAAGAGAGAGAGTTCGGAGTTGGAGATTGAAAATCAGCAAAGTTGCTTTCATTAGCCTTTCCTGTCGGACTCCGCGGGGCTTTCGTCGAACAAAGTGCTCGAGTTTTAATCACACCTATGCCAGCGAAGAGGAAAAACCGAGTACACGATCGTTTACCAACCCGCATGTACACAGTTCGATCGAAGGACACGAGTTTATTATTCATGCATGAATCCGAGACCCGATTGCTACCCTAAAGGGCCGGCGCCTGTTGTCACTAACGCTGCCCTCTTTAGTCAAAATGTCCTATCTAGCGGAGTTCCGCGCGTCCTTCTCTTCTTCTAAGGCTAGAAAACGGATAATTATTCACAGCGTAGGATTACAGAAGACGAATATAGTAAGCCAGGTTTTCCATGTTTTGCAGAGAAATTTTTGTTACACGGGATGGAAGAGAATTTAATTTAGTACTTAAAAATTTGGAAATTCCTGCAGAAAATAGTGATCGTTTATCGTTTGTTTATTCCTCTTGCAATTAAATACAGTTGCACGTGTACACGTAATCGAATAAAGATCGACGAGTGTAGGAAATGTCTGCTTTAGAACTAAACTAATCGTGATTTTCTACATCCAATGCAACGATCCACTGTCTGCTCAGAATAGAAATTGAATTTGAACGTGACAATTACAAGACAAAATCGCGATCGCGTTCCCTAACCAACGATACGTTCTTTCGAGAGTAAGATACCACTGGGAACTTCTTGCTTCGGTCAATAGCGTTTTGTTTCACGGGAACGGTGGTAGACCCCGTTTATGGCATTTAACACAGGGGGCTGGAATTCAACGTGACCCAGATCTGTCACCGAGCAGCTGTTCATGAAATACTAAGAGCTTGGTACGCTTGATTATTTACATATCATATACTGGAATGGCGGTCTGTTCTGTCGGCTAGTTTAATCAAATATTAAATTCGATCGTGCACCGTTGTTAAATAGAATAAATCATGAAACTGAATGACTAGACAGAGTTCGGATTCATTCAGCTGGAAAACCTACTAAACCAAAAACCATCGTTCGATGAAAAGTTATTCCACTTGTGGCTGCTACGCGATACACGTTTCAAATATTATTTTATTCCGCCTTAACTGTCAGCTGTGTGTAGATCGTCAGGAATATGTAAATGAGAAGACGATATTATCGTTAGGCCCGCGCTGATACTGTACATAAGCTTTCGTGATTGTTCGATAACACGGTGGGTTTGGACTCTTTCTCTGGTACGTAACATCGTGTCGGATCGTACGAACGCATTTGTGATTGCGACTGCTTATCGGCCGAGACGTGTATGCTGAAATTTTCTATCATTACGGGGCGTGTCTACGAGTGAAAATATACCCTTTGGCAAACGGAACGGACATTTGTCGGCTTCTACGCGGAAAAAATTTCGTCGATAACTTGATAACACGATATTCCTTCTCCCGTGATACCGTCGAAACGTACGATCGTTAGATTTGGAGAAATTTCAGAGTTAGACGAAATTTCGTTGTTTTTTTTCAAAATTTGTGTTTTATTTATCTTCGTATAATCATACGCACCGTATTGGTAAAGTTAGAAACTAAACGAAATAACATTCGAGATACATATGGTATATCCTGAAACAGCTATAACTGGAATAATCATTCACCGAGTAATAGTTTGATCTAGTATAGTTCGTAGTTGGATGAATCTGAATTCTATCTAGTCTCTCGCCGTATCGTATCGTCTTTCGAAAGAAGCAGCTCACGCAAGAATGACCTAATATTTATTATCGTGATTGCATAAAACATTAAAGGGCGAATAAATCGGCCAGTGCCCTGGTCGTTTCGACAAAAAAGAAAATCAGAAACTCTTGAGGTATATTAAAGTTTTACGGGAGCAGTTAAATTATGAGTGCCTACGGAGATTGTGAAAGCGTTCGGGGATCTTTAATTTCGAGTAAAAGGTGAAGCGACCTTTTCGTAATTTTCCAAGCACGTAAAAATATGAAACATGGAAACTGGACCTTCTTCGTTAAAATTTAATTCTTCCACTTTTCCTTTACCAAGATGTTACTTTTTGCGACCTATCGAACTCCGCGAGATTTTGTCAAAGTTCAACGAATTTAAAATTTTGATAGTTTAATAAAAATTTATACGCGATTCTTATCGCATTACGAACTTTGTCCTATTCCTTCTACTTCTCTGATACAAGTTGTATACCGTAGTCGTCGGTGGTTCTAGCGTTACGATAAAACGTTATTTTTCACCAAATTTTAGAAGCTCTCGGAGCTCTCCAATTTCCATAACTGTCTACAATTCCAGCAAAAAGACAAAGTATCAAATTAAAATCCCCTGAAACCTTGATACCATATATCTCTAACCGACGAGCACCGCCATCACGCCATCTACGCGCTTAAATTATTAAATTCCCCGAAAAGTCCGTGTCCATGAACACTATCAGGCGTGCCAACATTTTAGGAAACTGCCTAAAATTCTGGCAACGACGTCTCGAACATTCGTATAAAACGGAAAGACGATCCTAATCGAATTTTCAGGAACTTTTTAAGGCCGTGTTCGCGGCCGAAATAGAAATATGCGGGGAAACGCGCGAAGAAAGGTTAATTCTGCATGAAGCGGTAACCTTGCGAGATAAAAGCGTACTTTCGACGGAATTCATGTTTGAAAAGGGGTCGAGAAGGTTTAGGCGTGCAACATACGGGAATTCGGAAAGTTGTCGGCATGTCGCTTTAAAGGAACAATTTCGTAAATCAACCGACTCGTGAGAAGTTCGCACCCTTATCTATTCGACTGGTGGTCCACTTTCGACCCCGTGGAACCCCTTAACCGTCTTATCCACGGTCTCTGAAGGACCATACGGCTCGAACATGCGAGGGTGAATTTTTTCCCGTCGCTACGTGCGACGAAAAGTGAAACGTCGAGGCGCCTTCGAAGCTTGGAAATCGTCGGCCAGACGCGACAAACCAGGCACCGTCTCGATTACAGCTTATCGGTGCTCGAAGATGTCCATGCTGGTTTGTGTTTTCGACCAATTTTCTTGATAGGATCTTACGACTGGGAAGTTCTTTTATAATTGCAGTTTTGTGAGAAACTCGAGAAATTGTTATACGAAATAAAGGACTATGGAAGTTTCGTTTGTAATTATTGAAATAGGAAGTTAATGGAATTTCGTCGCGTATATATCGCTCCATTTTGGAAAATTTCTCAGCGAAAATGGTGCAATATCTAAACAATCCCGACAAAAGGATGACCCATAGAGTAAAGACGCGACGATGGAAAAATACTGTGCTGGATTTGGGAGCTATATAAACGTGAAGACCGAGTTTCACAGTGGTTTAACGAGAATGAAATATGTTTCCATTTTTGAAGTAATTTTCAGAAGTTCGAGGGTAAATTAACGCGACAAGTTTCCAGGCTGAACTTTAGAAACACACAGCGTGACTTAAAATACGATACCATATTTTAAACTCAAAGATAATTCTAACAAACGCTAGATTTGTCATATGGTATAACTACTATTTCTCTCCCCCCCCCCCCTCCCCCCTGGAAAACTACAGAAAAATTACATTGCCTACCCTTTATACCCTCGTACGCTTAAAATTAAAAAATTTGACAAAAATTTTATACAACAATAGATATATCGAAACATTGAATATGTTAAATATTCCCAAAAATAGTTTCCACGAATGGAATTTTCAAAATGGAATATTTCCAAGACTCGCTTGATTCTGAATTCAATCGTTCGCGAGAATCTAATTTTACAGGGAACACGCGATTCCAATTTTACAGTTAAAGAATGTCAGACATGAACTTCGATCTTAAGGCTCACGAATATATCAGCAGTGCATTCCCGGTCTAATTAAAATATCATCCAAAACAAAAAGAGTCAGACAGTCTCGTTTTAATCGACCTGCCGTCATTTGTTGTCCCGCTATTTTCACAAGTGGGTTATCGCGAAAGGTCGTTGCACGTACACATGTATATGATGGGATGCTGCGATGGGCAAGTTGATGAATTAAACCGCAGCATCTTAATTAAGGAATGATATTCTCGAAACGAAGTCCTCGTTTGTGAATGACGCATATACGTCGACGTTAAAGTTCTTGGGACAGAAAATGCGTTGATTACTAGGAACGTCGCGTTTCTGCCAGACAATCAGCTATCGAGTGTCGTTCTTGTTTAGAATATCCTTTTCGAATAACCACACGGATTGGAGAATCATCGACTAAGAAGTTGGTAGAAGCGGGATTTTAAGTGAGATTTTATACAGACAGTTCAGTGTAGTTTGCGGCCGTATATAAAAATAGAAATAGACTCGTAGAATATCAGCGGTAAAAATATGAGAAATTCGAAGAACGATCGCACTTTTGCAGTCTAACTATTCCAATGTCTAGTTAACCACGTCCATTTGCATAAATTATCCAGAATAATCTCGCCAATCGCCTGAAATAGCCAAAACTGAAAAAAATATGTTGTCAGGAATAGTAGGGTCGATCCAATTATCTATGTCACCCCAGGTATGTGCAGAATTTGCGACTAATTCACGTTTCTATAATTGAACTACGCCAATCACCTTAAAATCTTATTTCCGATCGTGAATCAATAATATGTTTTATTTTGTTCGGTGGAAATTGGAATTTATTTATTTAAACGCTGTACAAACCGAACAGAAACGACATGAAAATTACTCCTTGCGCAAAAGTTCGCAAAACTGAAACGAAGACTCAGGGTTCCCTTGACCGACGATTGCCAACCATATTGATGATCAGAGCGCCATCTCGGATGCTCGACTCTAATAAATTTCGTCGTTTACGAGAAGCAAATTAAAAGGGATTTCCCTCTTCCTTTACAAAAAGGTAACGCTTAAAAGCGCTGTAGAAGAGGCGGAAACTGAGCAAAAACTGGATAATATTCTCTTGCATACTCGTTGAACGCATCGATTCGGTCTCGCGGGACCCAAAGCTTTGCTGATCAACTTTCACGTCCGCTCGTTTCGCGTGGAATTACCAAACGTAATATCGCCGGTGCCGTTTTATTCTTTGCGGCGTAATCAAGTCGCGAGCGTCGCTCAAAGGACGCGCAATAAAAGAAATCAAATATCAATACGGCGTGTCTCGAAAGAAATGAACAGTGAGAAAGCTGGAGACGCGCCGGTAACAGACCCGGAAATTGTACAGTAGCCACTGCAGTCACGTCCCTGAAATGTGCTCTTTGTTAACGGCTTCCTGCTCTTAATAAACTCGATATTAATCGTTGCCCTTTCTTCTTCTTTTTCGTTGTTCTTCTCTTCTCTTTTCTTTTCTTTTTTCTAGCTGCTCGCTCTTTTCCGCCTCTTTTCCCCTCCTTATTAGCACGCTGGGCAAATACTTGAAACGTATCCGGCTCCTTTTCCTGGTTATTAAGCGGACGTTGGCTAGACCGGACGTGTTTGCTGCGAACTCTCATTATACCATTCCCGGGATACACGATTTCTCCATGGATTTTTGAGTAGTTTTATAGGCGAGGGTGGTCGAGAGATGATGATTCGTGTAAATTAAATTCATGGAAAAGTGGACAGAGCGTTTTAAAAAACTTTAGACGAATAACTCGTAGAAGCTCGATTTTAACTTGATTTATCGATGGTTTTTGTAATTCGAGTTAATCGAAAAGAGACGTTTGAAAATTCAATTGTTTTTTCAATGTCTGCGTACTTTTTCAATCGGGGTGGTTATTTCCTTGCAGATATTTTTTCCGAATTATTTCCTGATCTCATTGCAAGTTAAAATCAAAGTCTTGAATTTTAATGTTACGCTTTATATTACTTCTAATTCGTAAATGTATTGTTTCAAAGCTAGAATTTAAAACATCTTTTTATAATCGCATAAAGTCAGTGACGAACAATCGAGCGTAAGTAGAGTAATTCGTTAATGTTAAATGAGAAAATTGTGTATTTGAAAATTCTAGATTATGGATTTATGGATTCTTTGGGAGACGAAAATAAAAGTTCGGTCGTTGTAAGCGATAAAACGGATCGATGAGATCCGCGCACAAACAAATTGCGAAGGACATTGTCGAGCTTTCGATGAATTCGTGAAACATTAAAAATCGAGTGGTGTTTTCAGTCAAAACTTTTCAATATTCGTAAAATATTGCATCCTCGTCCATCTCGATACCCACTTCAACACTTTTCACTTCGTTTGAACGCGTGCCCGAATATTGTTCGAAATATCTAAAAATACGTCGATATCATCGATGATACTCGTTCTTTTTTCTCTTCTTTCGTTCGGATACGTAGTATTGCATTTCGAGTGGATCCAACTTTGAACCGATATGATCTAAAATATCCCCAAAAATAAGTACGTATTTGACGAGAAATTTAATGCCGGATAGAAAAAAAACCACTGGCTTATTCCTTGAAAAAAGGAATTGATATCGAAAAATTCGATACAAAGAGAGTTTCACACAATGCCTTTAATATCTCTGTGAAATATCTAAAATATGTAAAAACTCAAGTACGTTTATTCGTGTCTCTTCCATGAAAAAAAAATTCAATTTCCATACCTACCGATCACTCTGAATCTGGAACCTTCGAGTGTGTAATACATCGTCTAATCGTGTAATCGGAATGTTAAATCTTCATAAACATTCGGCACACTCTAGGAACGCGACGTATAACGGGATTTGATCGTTATGGGAATTTTTACCGTGCAAAAGGTTATGTCCCATTAAATATAAAACGGGCATAGCACGCCTGTGAAATCGATTTGCCTGGTGAAGAGGACTTGGTCGATTCAGAGATCATCGTATCGCGTCGAGCACGTCGGGGAAGCCCTCGATACGCCGCCACGGCACGCAACAGTCATAATAGGGAAGAACACAAAACACGTAAGCGTGTGAAAGTCCCTAGAAAAAGGATTTTCCACTGCACGCTCCTCCGTATGTGAGAAATGCCTCGCAATTCGCGTCTCTACGGACGAGAACGTGGAGGGTCTATCGATATCTTTTCTCTCCTATTGAAAAATTTCTTCAATGCAAATTCAATCTACTGTGAGATATTTTTTGTTCAAATAAATCCTTCATATTTATTCAGAAATTCGATTTCTACGGACGTTATTCGTCGTTTATTATACTACAACTGATCCTACATGATTGTAATACTATTCGTAATATGATACTATTATAATATATATATATAAAAGTGTACTTTGCTAAAAACAAAAAGACTTACAATATTTTGACGAGTTTTTAGCGTATTGATAAACACTTTGCATATTTTGTTTATCAAGAGCTTAAATATTTGAAGCAACATAGGTTCCAATTTTTGAATCGGAGAGTTTTACAAAGAGCTTAATGCCCAGGAGATTTTTGAAATAAATATTTAAAATAATGTGGAAGGTAGAAAATAGCTTCTGCCCGTTTAAAGTAATGCCAATTTAAATACTCGTTAATTTTGAAACGACGTCGCGCGAATATTTGAAAATGGATGGAATCCACGTGGAAAAGGGTACAGATTTCCCGCGCGATGGAGAATAAATAACAACTAATAGTCTTTCTATGGCGAGGTGAAAATTTCAACCGGGCGCGCCGGTATTCAAGCTTTATCGGCAGAATTTAAATTTCCAGCTTTTAAAGGCAGCTCACCGGATTTTAATTGGAGATATTTAAATTCCAGCTTGCAAGGATAAGTTAAAACTGCATGTGTAAGTAAAAATATTCTTTCATCTATATTCCGTGAGCGAGAAGGATTCTTCGTTTAAATATTTAAAACCTTCGATACGACACATATCGTTCGACAGAGTGAAAATCGAATCCCATCGATTCCGACCACGAGAGAATGAACCTATGTCTATCAATATGAAAGTAATTCATTAAGAATATAAAGGTCATTGCAGAGACATCTTTTATCGACATCTGTACTTCCTTCGACGTGTATATTCCAATTCAAACTGACACAAACTTGACTACAAACTTGATTAAGTAATAACGTAATATTTTTTTCGAATAATTTCATTTTAGCGTATACACGCGCTCCATTTAAGAACGCTATAAAATAACAGTGTCGAGAATCTTCCAAAATAATTTCCCCGCTTAAAAAATCAATTAACGACAATCGACAAGAATTATTTTTGTTACAAACAACTTAACAAAAAACAAAATTTCACATAGAGTAGAATTCTCTTTGGTAGATATCTTTCTACCAGAAATAAATAAGCTCAAAATATAATTAGTAAAAGTGAGATAATTTTCTGTCGAAACTTTCGACTAATAACGACTACGTCAGAGCCCGGAGACTCGCGTTCCTCGAGATCTATCTTAGGACCAAGGAATAATATTAATTATATAATTTCGAAACGTTCCCGATGTTGAAACTTGTTTGAAAGTTTCTGTCCTTCGTATCGAAGTACGGTGTCGCTTTGAATGGCACAATTCGACTCGATACAGAGTTTTCCATTATATATATCGCGCAAAGAGGTCAACATCGTCGGATCTTGCAAACGTGGTCAACGCTAATGAAGAGGACAGCGCGAACGATACTGATTGCATTCGCCGAAATGTTTGTATTTCTCTGATTGACGCGGGTGGAAAAGCAAAAAGCGTGAACGAAAACGGTTATATGTCAACTTCTGACGAGAAACGTTCGATATAACAAATGGCAGCTCCGTCAAGTTTTGAGGTTAGGTCGAATGAATACGCGTTTGGATCGAAACCTCGGGATTTCTGTTAGCCGATGCGAGGATTGTTTCGTTAATTTCGATCAAATATCAAAAAGTTAATTATGATTAGTTTCGCCAAAGAATTAATTTCCAATTAAATAAATATTTTATGTTTTCCTTTTCTAATAAATGAGAAAATCATTCTTTCTTCAGGAAAGAAAAATTGAAACATATTTATTAGCGAATCCTAAGATTTGTAAATAACCAAGTATCATATGACGATAATATCGATCACCTTGATCGAACAGAATATCGCAGAAAACCCTGTACATCAGCAAGCTACTGTTCTTGTAAAGAAGAAAAAGAACTTGTTCCAACATAAACAAGTGGAAAGCGAGAGACTAAGAACAGCAACCACTTAGAAATCACACAGACATGATCTCTGAAACGTCTCTCGATACTTTGCAAGTATCCTAGGGATCCCTAGACAAGCCGGGGCGAAACTGTAGGCATTGTGCATACATACAAATGACCCGCATAAAAATGTCATGCCGCTTCTCGGGGAAAACAGTCGAGTAGCTCTATTCCGCGGGTCTCGCTGACAAATACGTGCTCGCGAATAGGTCGCGTCATATTCAGGGAAAATAAAGCGTGGCCGGGACTCTCCGTTCGCGTATATCGCTTATTGGTATGCCACTGACACGCCAGTCCAATTTCGTTACCGACGTCTGCGAATCGCTGAATATCATCTGCTCCATTGAAATTCCGCTATAGCCGTGAGACGCGATATCGCATTTGTCTCCCTGACTGCGTTACCTAAACGATCGCGTTTTGCACCAGCGGCCCTTATCCCGCCTACCAACGCGAACGTGAGCACGTATCGATCACGTGCATCCAGTGTTTTTCTATCTAGAAATCCATTCACGAAACCGATAATCGATCTCTTCGATCATCACGAAGATTTAGGCAAACCTTCGAATTAATCCAGTTTCATATGTCGATATCGCTACAGCGCGTTTAAACCAAACGAGCAAATGATATTTCGAACAAAATAACGCAAATAATTTCATACTTTTACTCTCTTCATACCCTTGCTTTCGCCATGAATTTTGCTTTTTCAAATAATGCACTGTTAAACTTGCAACGTTGTAAGGAAAATAACCGAGCACCTAGTTATTTATGGGTTATTGTATACATTGTTACGTACTCCAGTTGATCTTGGTTGTATTTAGTTACACGCTCCGGTTGGTCTGGTTGCATCTCGTTATACGATCTCGTTGGTTCAGTTACATATAGTTACATGGACCTACTTGCTTCCAGGAACGAAGTTGATAATAGCGAATTCAATTGTCATTTAGCAAATCGAAGAAGAACGAATCTGGGCCACGGAAGATATCGTAAGGGGCAAAAAGTGATCCAAATTATGTATTATTTACTTTTCTAAGAGGAATTTCTTAGATACGAATAGTCGGATTTTCGGGTTGCACAAGTGCTTGCAAAAGGTAATGAGGATTTTCTAAAGGATTAGTAAATTTTTGGGTTAGAGAAATTCTTTTATGAAATTTTTTCGGTCACAGAGCTTTTTGCGAGGGGGTACAGAAGATTTTAAATTACACATATATTTATAAAAAATGGCAAACCTTTTAAAGTTAGTTTTATAAATGGTGGCAAAGTATTATCTCGCTACAAATAGTGGACGTAAAAGATAACTTCAAAAGGAAATTCGGGTAAATGGAGAATTTTAATTGTCTCGAAAATAGACAGAATTTTTACAATAAATTGTTCGATTATTCTTTAACCTATCTTTAATCTGCCAATTATTTGTATTTAAGAAACGTAGGAATTTGTTGATTTTGAATTAAGATTGCAAGAATTCAGGATGAAGAATTACTTCCAGAGATTCTGTACATCCACGATTTTAATCTGTCAACCAATTAGCCGACATAGATTAAACCAATTAGATTCGTGCTTCGTAGCCTGCGACTGTAATTATTGCTATGAAGAATTGCAGAAATTTCAGTATGAAAAACTTTCGAAAATTTACATAAAGATTATCGTTTCTTTACTGTAACAACTTTAATATTCCTTGAAGAACGAAATATTTAATGTAATTTTTTAATTGTTGTTTGAAAACATTATATTTAGAAATACCTAACTTAAGTTTTAAATTATTCGTATCTTTATAAACAAAGATTTTTATACTATAAATTAATAGTCTTAAATCCTCAAAAGTGATAAATTAATTGTTAGGGCTAGAAATTGTACAATTTAATATGTACGCACATTATGGAGGTTCGATTGCCATTATCCCCAATTAGGGACACGGCTAACCTTTATATTATCCGAAGAACATCGAAGCGATTATGCGTTGCGCTTTGTTTGTATCTATTATAACATTCACGTTGTTCAAATAACACGTGTCGTGTAACACGCCACAGGATGCATAATAACTGCAAACAGCAATTATTCTGGGGAATTGGTCACATGTTTCTCGTGTGAATGATTGGATAGAATCTTCCACCAATAGTTCACGTTTTCACTGGAAACAATCTAATTCTAACTGATTCGATGTGTTATTGAGATACATATCCAGATACGATCATCGATAGTTGGACAAATTTGTGTCATTTCGTATATTTTAAGTTGAATGCATCCACAAAATTCAACAGAATAAAACATTTGTTATACGATACAACATAACGCCAAGTCAAGCTCTACATTGAATAAAAAGGATCCTTCTTTAAGAAATTACAAATGTTAATGACCCCCAGGCTGGACATAAAATTTCCATACACCGTATCGCACGCCTCTCCCCTCCCTCCCTTCCCCCAAAAAATAAAATTAAATTAAAAAACGACAGCATTAAGAAAAAGATGCAACGAAATTCTACTCTCCAAGGAATGCGTAGTTAAAACTTCGTAAGCTTTTCAAAGTTAGAAAAATTCCTGCCTGAAATCTCTCGTACAATGGCAAATTCTCTTGATCACATACGAATGAACCTCCACGCATCGAATCATGCCAGAACGAAAAAGAAGAACATCAAGGACAAAAGAATTGAACAAAACCTATATATTAATCGCGACACATTATGTAAACCCCACTCCAAACTCTCGTCTGCCTCCCTCCCCCTAAAAACCTGGGGTAGCATCTTGGCAGAGGAAGCATTAGACCAGGTAATAGCCCTTACCATCGGCAGCCCGTAGGCCGATCAACCCCCGTGTGTTTTCGTGCGCCGACAGCGAGCGGAATCATTGCGAATTCTCGTAATTCCCTCCCGTCCGTGAAAGGGTGGTTTCGCGGGTGTGTAGAGGTGTGCGGGGACACGGCCAGGGTGGTAGGCGCCTCTCTTTCCTACGGCACGCTCGAAGCACCCAGGGGCAATTGAAACTCACGGCCATTTACTGCATTTCAATAATGGTTTCCCATCCCTCCTCTTCGCGTTTCTCTCCCTCTGCACCCCCGTGGGCACCCAACGCCCGTGGCCGCGTACGTGCAACACAGTAGAGCTCGGTTGCTGCTCCACACCCGCTCACAGTCGATTTACCGTGAGCTTTATGGAACACACCGGGGGCAGAAGTAACCAACGGCTAACTATCTCGTCTATGGACGACTGTATTATTCGATGCGGCCCCTAACATAGCCACGTGCCGACGTGAGCACCGTTTTATGCTTCCGGGAAAAGTCGTTCCGTGTGAATGGCTGTATTTGTGTTTGCGTGTGTTTGGCCCTGTATGAGGGACGTAGGCTGGTGGAAAAGATGGGAAATACGTACTGCGACTGCCTCGTCTTTGGTTCAGAGGAAATTTGAAAGCGTGGGCTTGGAAATATTTAAGAGTTGTCGAGTCATGTGCAGAGGAATTTGTCGTTTAGGATGATTTTTAAAATAACTTTGATTGTACTTGAAATTGGATATATTGGATAATTTATCATTCTGACGATGAGTCGTTTAAGCAGAAGAATAAGATTAAGTCGTAGGCAAAGAACGAATCTTTTTCATTCTCTGTTGTTATCACCACGTGTTTGCTAAACAGAACCGTACACAGATATGTAGATTCCCAGTAGAAGTGAAATATTCCACTGAACTAGTATGGATGGCAGCTCAAACTTAACTAAATCACTACTCGACCGAGTTATTTGATCCATGTGTGCAAACCAGTTGACTAAACTACTCCAACTAAGCTTTTGGTTGCGTCTAAACCGGATTAGCCTCCCAATGATCCTTCGGAACATTCATTCTTACCGCATGCAATGTTTTCTATGCGAATTTAATTCTTCTTTGTTTCCTCGGTTCAATATTTAGACGGTATAATTTTTTCATAGAATAAAAATTGACAAAGAAAAAAAAAGACAAAGTTTTGATATTGATATTAACAATAATAATATCTCCCTAAAGGCAGTCGTTATAAATTTACATTATTTCGCGAAAATCTTCATTGATTACGTAAACACGATACAAACTCGAAACTTCGTTTAGTCATCTCTTAGAATCAAAAGCGTTTTAAGCAATCGTTAACGACATCCGAAACGAAGTTGAAAATTCAAGAAACGAAATAACTTCGTGCAATCTAAACTTTTAATCAACGTTACAGTTCAGGACACTGGCAAGTTTCGTTGGATTACAAAGTAACCCGGTGAACAACTTCCATTTTGAACATTTTAAGCACACAGTTGTACATTTCATAACTGTATACGAGATAGAAAGAGATAAAACACGAATTGGAAAAGAAAAGAGCAGAAAAAATTGACTTTAAAGCGTTAATAAAAATCTCTGTTTAATCCATCTTCTTTATTTTTATTCGTCTCAACCATAAAAGGGTTCGTCGAATCCATTTTCGTCGGATAAAGTCTATCATGTCGAGCAGAGATATCTGAAAAATGTTTTATATCCTTCAACGCACCGAATACATCGAACGCCCTACTATTTTCATGCTAAAATCCACGTTTCCATTTCGTTATATCGTTTCCGACTTATCGACGTTCGTCTTCTGTTTCGCCCGTTGCAAACGCGGTTCACGTACTTTGGTTTTATAATATTAAGATTTTAAGAAACTTTATCGCGCATGTATAATTTAGTGGAGACGGAACAAATTTGGAATTTAGAAAATTCAGAAGTAAGATTAAAAACGCCAAACTTTGAAGATCCAACGCTTTTAAATTCAGAAGTAAGAACAGTCGAAACTTGAGAAATTCAAAGCTGTAGAAATTAGAAATTCTGAAAATTCCGAACGTGGATGATCCAAAAACTTCAAATTTCCTAATTCCAGGAACTTGATATAACTATTGATCCGGCAGGTTTCCAATTTTAAATTTCTACAGATCGCACGAAACTCTCCAAAAGATTCGACAATTCTTACGTTGAAAACATCCACTCAAATTCCTAGACGTCCATTAACGATCAAAAATACCTTGTTCCAATTACTTAGCGACATTGCCAAACAAAAAAAAAAAAAAAAAAAAAAAGAAAACACATGCACCAATTTATCAACCGCTCCATCGATTAAAACCACCCGTGTTTCCATACTGCACACTAGACGAAGGTCTAAATAATTGAGATGGATATTTTATCGTTGTCCTGTCAGGTTTCCATGAGCACGGGAACGCCGTGGTAGGTCGACGTAGCGAGCGAAACAGAGCGGGAGACAGAGGGAGTATACGGATTCGGTGAAATTTGAAATCGAACAAAATCGCCCGAAGGCAACGACGAAACAAATTTCACCCATTAGCAGCCCGACGCGACGGAGGATACATGTCACGCCGCGGTTGTCATCAATACAAATATCTGCGCGAGATACCTGTCCATATTCTCGTGGTCCAGCCATGAAATCGTGTGTACGGTTCCATACATGGAAAAACCTCGCGAATTTGTTCGATGAAATTCGTACATGCTAACTGTATCCCAGCTACGAATACCGCGAACATGATCGCGTTAACCGAGTACGTCTGAAAACTGGACGATTCGCCGGTCCCGATAGAGGAAGCTGTTCGTTTGCGGCGATGTTTCCTAACCTCTCTAACATTACGACTCTGTCTCATGAAAGATAATAACTTGCGGGCCTTTTATTGGGATAAAAAGATAGTTTCAATAAAGCGTTTTTTCAGCTTGGATGAGTTAAATAGCAAGATGAGTTAAAGCTGTTTTGTTATTGCTTTAGAACTGCGTTGAAGAATAAATATGTTACTATACATTGGCTGAATTATTTTGCAACATGGTAACCGAAATCGCTATGTTCGGGTCATAAAAGAGCCTATAGTATACTATTCTAGGATTAAGAATGAAAATCACGGAAGAAAGAACCTATGGAACGGTGCGTACCACTTGAGTAATTGTTAGGAATGCGTGGGAGGGAATAAAAATGGGGATCTCCCTCTAAAACAGCTGTTACCTGGAGAGCGGATTCCCAGGGCTCTCGTGTCTGCGCCGGACACAGAAGCGGAGGACACAGCGCGAGAGTGCTCCTGGATTTAAATACAATAACCCGGGGCTATTGTAAAAAATATACACGGCCACGTGCACGTGGCTGCACACCAATGGCCCAGCCTTATGCATGCGGCTCGATCGCTGGTATTTCCACTCGCCAAATAACAAGTATACACTCGGAACCCAATCAAGCGTGTTATCCCATATTCCACTGACCATCCATCCCATCGATCCTCGAGGATCCATCGCATCGATGATCCCACATGTGCGCGTCATCATGCATTTTCAGAAGTTAATCGATCGATTTTTCAAATAATTTTCTGTCATTGTCCGAGTAACTGAATTATTACTCTATCTCTATAAAGTTTCCAGACATAGGCATAGACATTTTGTAACTTAGAATATATTTATTATAGAACTGAACTAAAATTCAATAGATAATTCATTCCTATAGTAACAATGTTAATTATACATCTTTATATTATACGTCTATCATATATGAGTTTATTATTCATATTATTCTTATTTCATTGAGTAAGATTAGTAACTCGCAGTCAATATAATTTACCATATTTCTTTTTTACTATATATTTTCGAATTTTATATGAATGGAGGGGGGAATTCATTTGTTATGCGATATTATCTAGAAATTTGATAAGGGTAGCTTTTTTTTGTTATAAGCTTCTGAATTTTAAATGTACACACATGAATAGAAGATGAGGTTAAATCATCATTAGCTACGTATGGTGGCGAATCAAGCCAACGATCGCTAAAGGAAAGGGGAGCGTGTGTACATACGTATCTCTACGCGAGTGCAAACGTGGCCGCGCATGTAATATGCGGTGTAATCGCATTCCTATGCATGTAACAAACCCTGTAGATACAGTGGATTGTCTAATGGACGACACATGTTAAATATTCCGCCGGTATCGATACCATAGGGAGATTACTCTGATCCACATGTTTCGTGTCGCTATCATTCGACCGCATCCTTCGCGATTTTTCATAACATAATGGGGCATTAACGTATTGAACGGGTCGAGCACCAAATATTGGAGAGTCACTTTGTAGATTAAGCGATCCATCATGCGACCACTCCTGCCGTTGTTTTATGTACCATTCGTTCATTTTGTTTAGTTATTTTTCTTCTGTACTTGCGTGTGATAAAACTTAATCGAAACTTTTACGCTCAAACTATTCGATGTACGTTATATTTGTTTTACGTTATCAGATTAATCTAATCTGAGATAATTTTTCAGTAAAGATTTTTCAGATAATAATATATATGTTCCAAGTAATGATTACCTTTTCTAATTCAACTATTATAAAATTTTAAGAATATTCCAAAAACGAGATACTATTTATATTGGAATACCCTATTGGATTTCATTCATTCAAATATTTCATGATATCTAACTTTAGCAATAGAATGAAAAACTAAAAATATGATAAAAAAATAAATCACAAAAAGTACGAGGATTCGAAGATGATGCAAGGAAATCGCTATAATCGAAGGAACAACATCTTTGCGTTGCGTGTACACACTCGCGGCTACTATTATCATCGACAATGAGAAAGAATTCCTTTTTATATAGGAGTTCGTGAAAGGTACGAGTGATAAGAACCACAATAGTCGACGGGGCGTTTCTGTTTGGCCGGTGTATATTTTTCCAGCGCGCATAGAAATATTCTAGGGATACATATAAAACGCAATAGCAGGCTCGAGAACGTCGGTATCGATGATGCTTCGGGGCTGTTCGCGTTTGATTGAGCACGAAACAGTGTGCTACCTAACTTGAAAAAGATCTCTGAAAAGGGAAAAAGATTTTCTCGCTTTACACGTCTTTACGTAATCCCTTCTTTGCATACGTTTCAGTGCTTTCACGCTCGATACGTTTGAACGTAGTTACGTATGCGACAAAAATTCTTTTGTCGAGGCCAGTTTGCAATTGTTCATTGCTGTCTGTTGAACGAGATCCCAGAAATATTTCGATAAAAAGGTAAGAAATAATAATAGAAAGTATCTCGAGCCGTTTATTACGTAAAAGTTTATTATTTTACAAATACGTGGCTTAGGTCAATTAGTCGTATAAAACATATTACATCAAGTTCGTTCCTATTGTCTCCTGTTCTTTGCTTTCATCTGTGTTCTACGACTTTTTCCTAATCTCTGTTTAGACTTCCCCCCTTTTCCCCCTTTATTCTTCAAATCTTTCCCTGGCTTCGAAGGCCTTCTATATTCTGAAACATCCGCAGAGCTTGCCCTTGTGTTCTTCTTACTGCCACGTTTCTTCCCACCAAAACCATATTTAGCATCCCTCATTTTTCGCTTTGCTGCTATCTTCTGATTCACTGCTTTACCTTGAGGTTTCTTTTTGTCATCTAAGAAATCTAAGTCTTTTCTCACACCCTTGCGATATTTTTTAACCTCCTCTAATAATTTTCTCTTTTCCGCATGCTTTTTCAGAGTTGCTTCTATTTGCATTTGCTTTCCTACTTTCCTCTGTTGTCTCAGTTGTCTGACCTTCTCCGACCTTTGTGCTATTATTTGCTGTCTCATTAAGTTTTGTCTAACCTTTTGCATATGAGTATCTGATTTTGCCATTTCAGCAAAATAATCGTCGGGTCTGGTTGTTGGAATACCGAGCTTTTTCAGTCGTGCGATTGCATCCATAACAGCACCCTGTGCTTGTCTGTGAAACATTGTTTCTCTACGAAAGTCATTCAGAACAGGATCTTCAGTTGGTTCGTACTGTGGTAACTTCTTATTCCCTTGTAACTGTTTAGAACGCCTTACTTCCTGTTCCTGCATTTGTAATGCCAATTCTGGTGCTAAAGGTGCTGGCGCATTAACCATGTCTAACCTTTCGATCCATGGCAATTCCAATTTAAATTTCTCTAGTTTGTTTTTCATAAGGTTCTACGAATAATGTCAATTATAAGGATTATATTTTTGTCATTTTCTTCAAAAAATTAATCGATTAAGTTACATTTAAGAATTAATCATCTTTATACTTACAACACTGTTTTTGTGTTCTCTTTTTTGTTTTTCAATTACAACATTCAAACCAGGTTTCAACAAACCCTTCGCATAAGCTTCTTGTAACTATACACGTGAAAAAGAAAGGTTAGAAAAAAATTATGATAGATATTTTGATGTGTAAGTAGTATTTACTTCTTCGTCTGATGAATTGTATTCCGAATTCGATTCAGAAGACGCTTGCGCTTCTTCGGTGTGCAATACAACCTTCTTCACTTTCATTTTTTATGTTAAATTTGATAAATACACAAATTCACAGTGTTGACACAATACACAGTGTACATCCACACGCCTTTAGCGCAATCTATTAGAAATACAGGGTTATGTTTCAAGCATGATACTTAAACCATAAGCAAGCTTCTTAAACTGTTCTCAAATATAATTAAAATGAAATATTAAAAAATGTCCCCTTTACTCCTCCCAATAATTACTCTTATGTGCATATTAAAAATTATAAACCTCCTCGTTTCTTTTTTGTGTCATAACAAATTTTAATATCATATTATTTCAGTTTTACTATAATTCTATTTAAGTTTAAAATACAAATTGCATATATAAAATTGTATCCTTAAAAAGTGCACAAAATTCAATATCCAATAAAAAGAAATTGCGTACAATTTCTAAATCAATTCAACCAATTACAAATCATATACTCTATTAACTACTGTTTGCTATCGCAATAAAAGTATATTGTATGTTATAAATTACATAAGAAGTAGAATCTGATATCTTATCTCTGAATCTATGAAAAATACAGAAGAAAAAATAAAAGTAGTTAGGATGAATCGCGTTGGCAATTTCAGTCTAGACTGTACCCCTTGATGTGCAGAAATCCCGTGAGACTCGCGTCTGATATATACTATACTCTATGCTAGGATTTTTTGTCACAGCTGGCTAACGACAGCGAAACATAATGACGGATAGTGATAAGAAACCGATGTCACGTTTATTGAAGCTCGCCAACAAATTCAACTGCTTCTACCTGTCAGGTAAGCGAAATCGTTTCGTATAAGGGCGCCTCGCCTCTCTGTATGCCTCCTGTACGATTTTGTAATGATTAGCGCATAGAAATTCGTAGCTTTCCGTCCTGTCTGCTAAGATATTGATTTCGAGTCTCTTGTGTATTCTTTCACGTATTTTCAGCGAACTAATAGGAATTGTGTCTATCTTTCCCGAAGAACATAAATGATATTCATGAAACTCGCTACAATAATTTTTTCTACCATTATATATATCCTTGATTTTCCCTACTATTCTCATAATAAATAGTTTGAGTATTGTTGCTATATGCATATTTATCAAAGTAGATACCAAGGATGTGTATCGTATATCTTTATGAGGTAATCTATATTATAATCTGTTTCTTGTACAATTTAAACAGATCTGTAAATAGAATGTATATTGATGAATAATTGTGAGATTCTATTGGTATTCTTTTTTTTCTAGGTTCAAGTTATAATAGGATTATTATGTTACTATATTATGATTTTGTATTGATTAACACGTTTAATTTTTAGTTTTAACTTTTTAATTTTCTATTTCTTTCGTTTATTGCTTGTATTTTATATCTAAATTCTAATTTTATTCTATAATGTCAATAATTGGATTAATGAAATAATTCACGATACTTTTTAGGTTTTCACGCAGGTGAATGCAGAGCCTTTGTTGTTGATGGGCAACAAATTGGCCTTGTGCGTCCAGATGTAATGAAGGAATTGTTGAATTATCCACAGGTAACTCTGTATATTGAATTACAATAGATAATATGTCTATTAATATGTTTATATAATCTTGTCATATCTATCTTAAATATTTTTCGTAGGTATTCCAAGTACATCCGGAGTATGTGCAACTGAATCCAGCATTCAGAGAATATGCAGAGAGAAGTGCTAGAGTCGAGGAAGTTCTGAAAGAATGGCGTGCAGGTGGGAAGTTTATAGCATTAAGAGGATGGAGAGAGGAGTGCTATGAAGTACGTGCAGAATTCAATACCCCGCCACTGTTCAAAATGGACCGGTCTGCCACATGTATGTACACTAATTATAATCTTACTAACATCTTTATCTATCTAACTAGACTTGTTTAACATAATTCTTTACTTAAAAATTACTGTTCTACAGGCTTGTTTGGAATTCGCAAATATGGAGTTGATATTAATGGATACGTTATGGATCCTGTAAAAGGTTTATCAATATGGTTACAAAAGCGTAGCCCAAACAAGCAGACTTGGCCTGGCTACTGGGATAACATGGTGAGTGGTGGGTTGAGCGTTGGCTATGGAATTAATGAAACTGCTATAAAAGAGGCTGGGGAAGAAGCCAGCATTCCTAATAATCTTATTGCAAAACTAAAGAGTGCCGGCTGTGTATCTCTGTTTTTTGAAAGTGAAAGGGGTCTGTTCCCCAACACTGAGTTTGTATACGACCTTGAATTACCACCAGATTTTGTACCAAGTAACAATGATGGAGAGGTAGAGACTTTTGAATTGCTTCCAGTTAACGAATGTTTAGAAAGGATACTGTCTTCACATTTTAAAACCACATCGGTGCCAGTTGCGCTTGACTTTTTAATTAGACACGGATATATTACAGCGGAAAACGGTGAGTATACTTTATGACAATAAACAATTACAGTGTCAAGTAATTAAAATATTCACTTCTTTCTGTTGCAGAGCCTAATTTTATAGAAATCGTGGAATTGCTTCATATACCTCTGCAAACCATTTATAATCACCCACAAAAAAAGTGTAAAATAGCCGCAAATGGTGAAGCAATCGAATCATTAGACAGAATTTAAGTTTAATTAGTCTTTAATTTAATTTCGCGTTTAAAATTAATCGAATCGAGCGGAGTTGGAATTTTTGTGATTTCTTTGTATTTGATCAATTTTTTGCAAACTTTATAGTAAGGAAAAGAAAAAAGAAAATGGTGCAGATTTATATACGTAAGACTTGCAAAATCATTAGAAGACGCTAAATAATAGTTCAAATATTTCTAGAATTGATTTGAAGGATTTTTATGAAATTCAAACTAACTCTTGTTTCCAAAATATTGGAAAAGGAAAAAAGAAAGATACGTTATTTCAATAGATATATTGTCATGACATTTTTACTCATAAATATATTATTATTCCTTTTGTTATAACTTGAGTAGTTTTTATATACAATAACGATGAAAGTATCAGGTAAAGACGATTTTTTGATGACTTATACGAAAGACATACATAGGAATGTAAACGTAGTCATTATTAACTCAGCAAGAGTTTCATAGGGAATGAATTCTAATTTATTGGGGATTTATAATAACTTTGTAAAATTGGCACAATACAAAGAGATAATTTACGAAATGATCTTTAAGCAAATTCATTCATCATCGTTATTTAAAAAGAAAGAAAATCACGCTACATCTTCCTCTGATTTCTACCAAACCATCGAACTGAATTTTTGCACAAGAACGAACGAAAGAGTTTTCGCCGATCGTACGAGTAATAATCTAGACGTGTGACAACTTTTGATATACATCGATGTCAAATTAGAAGTATTATTCATACAGCATTCCAGAAGCATAGATTAAGTTTTCAGTTTCTAAGCAAGCAAGGAAGTGGGAAAACGAAAGAGTAACAATAGCTTTTTCTAACGTTTGTAATAGAATTTTTGTACTAAAAAACGAACTTGTACACCTAACAACAACAATGAGTGCGCATAAAGTAAGAATGCAGTAATATCCTAATATTCTGCGTAGGATGTAAGATGAAATTCATTCACAGTATTATGAATGTGAATGCACAGTATACTATTTGATATGTTTAGAGTAAAAATGGAAAAAACGAAGAAAAAAACAAAAAGAAAAACATTTGTAGACGAATTATGTCGACGTATGTGTTCGTATACTATCAACTATGCTACCAACGCGAAAGACCCAGCATTTTCACTTGAACAACGTTTATTGGGAAGGGGAACAAAAGTGTTCGTATATTGTTTATTGTATGTAATATGTAGGTAGATTTTTTAATTCTCAACAATGATTGGTACCAAGGTTCTGATCAAGTGATATTATTAGATTGTGAAGAATAGTGATTGTATAAACGGCAAACGCAATCCTAGAAGCATCACTTTTTATCTTTTGTCTAAATGTTTTCAATGTGATATTTATTGCTCATTATACCTATTTGGCGACAATTAATTTATGTATTTAGCATTTTGTTCATTTAATGCACAGAATGTCTAGTGTTCTTGTTTTGAAAGTATATTAACTATTATCAAGTATTTTTATAAGTTATTGTATTTAAATGATGCTTTATACCGCTTGCATTGCGTATGCCCTTAAATTAAGAGATTTTTTATACTGAAACTAGTTTCTACAAGATGAAGAGTCATTAGGTATGTTAAATTCAATATATAAATCGTTGTTGTAGATTCGATATTATTATAATTGCGTTTATGGATAAG
Organism: Bombus huntii; assembly: GCF_024542735.1. Classification (NCBI taxonomy): domain Eukaryota; kingdom Metazoa; phylum Arthropoda; class Insecta; order Hymenoptera; family Apidae; genus Bombus; species Bombus huntii. The sequence goes on along the minus strand of NC_066253.1, from coordinate 867,872 downwards.
CATTCTGAATATCTTTTTTAAGGAACTTTTCTACCAACACCGATATTAAGCAGGATATCCGCTGTGACTTATATTATGTTAAATGTATTTGCTTCTTTTCGTTGCTTTTATTTCAATCCACTTAACTAGATGACAGTGAGTGAGATCCGTACTGCTTAAGCATACTCTAACTTTAATTTAGTCCTTATTCGAACTAACCTGATGTGTTTAAATGAGTTCGCTATTTTTATAATCATGTACTAGTCATACTCGTCATCGCCCTATTATTTTTAATCCGATCATTAAATCTATGACTATATTTGTTTTTAAGTGGAACTAACATTTTTGTGATAGATATGAGTACGGCTGGCCATACTGTTTAATGCATGACTTAATATTTGTCAATGAATAAATCTAATCAAACTTACAATGTCATCGTTTCTATCTTCCTATCTTTCACTCCATTTTCTTTCCTGTAAATCCGACTTGATTAACATACAGGTACATTATATGCTTTTTATGTTACTTTTATTTTAAGCATTCATTAACTAAAATTCAAATGTAAAGTGAAACTTTTATATATATTTCTGTTCGTTGCATAAATGTTGCACTTAATTCTCATAGTTCTTTGTAGATATTGAATTACTATGAACTCTGTTATAAGGTATCATCATGGAACAATCATTTAAAATATTAATTGAAAAAGGAGAATCAGTTGCAATGACCTATTAGCTCAATAAATAAAGTTAAATGCTTTGTGCTCTATCATTCTACCCTTTTTACATGACCAATAAAACTATACTATAATTCGTTAAAAAGAATACTTGGAGACAAGTAATAAATCCATTTGATAAAATGTTTAAATATCTTTAAATTCCAAGGAGTCAAGTTAATTAATATGTTACTCAGAAAGTAATTTTAAAATGGAATGTGATTGGAAGAAACAAAAATGTTTCTTTGCTACCTTAAAATATAAAAAAAATTTTAATTAGATTTTTCTACATTTTTAATTTCACAAAGTAATTATCATCTGATACAGTAAAGACATAGCAGTTTCCGGTACACTTATATTTCGAAAACTTGGACGACAGAAAGATTTTCCAGCGAGAAAGCAATAACAAATGACCAGGCTAGTGGGGATGCTCGAAAAAGAAAAAATAAAAAAATTGTGCTAGAAACCTGGTGGGGAGGCTTGACTTTGTTAGAAGAAACAAAAATCGACCAAATCACTACCCTTTTGAACATCAGTGGGGCAACAGTCCTGTGACTACTCTTTGCTACACACTTCTACATACTTCCTGTTAAAGTTTGGCGTTATTTCCAAACTTTTCATCTATTTCCAGTTAAAAACTATTTCTAAATCCAGTGACTAACGAAAATAAGTCAAACGAAATAAGTGCGTCGTGTGAAGTGTTATTTTGTTTATTAGGTATGGTGAACAAGTATCATAATTCAGCTATTTTTTGAAAGGCAATTGCGTTTGTATACATTATTTTTGTTTATTCGCTACGATTTTGTCAGTTTTATACTACCGGAACGCAGCGACGTTGCGTCATATTGCGAAACTTTTCATTTTCTCTTTTAGTTATTTTACGTGGAATTCGGTAATTCTATTGAATTTTTTGTTAGTCTAGAAATTTTAAGATTTACGAAAATTCGTATAATGGAAAAGATTTACTTTATGAATATTTTAGTCATTTCTTATGTTGTTATAAATTCGTAATTTTTTTGTACTATAATACAAGAACGCAAACAGTGAGAATTTTTTAATTAGTAATGTGTTAAGTTAAAATTATCCTATTTCTACTTTCTTTTAATTCATTTGCGTTCTCTTCTATTTCATAGTAGATTTTTAACTATGGATTCTACGACGTTTTCACTGAAACAGTCTCCTTTAACAGCCTCGGAAATTTCGTCAAAATTTGGATCTTTCATACATTTGGCGATAGGTGAGTTATTAATTATATTACATATACTTCTATTCTATACATATTCTTATACATATATTCTATATCTCTCAATTATTTTGTATAAAAATTACATAATATAAAATCCTTATACTATTTAAAAAAATATATATATATTATAATAAATAGACTGCGAATGTTTCTGCAAATTCATATTTTTATATACATATAACTAATGTATAACTAACTATAATTTATATAAATACAACTAACCAGTAAAAAGATAGAACTAAAAAAATTGAACATAGATAAAAATTTGTTTTATCTATTCTATATCATAATAAGTACTTTGCTTTAGATATTTCATGTATTTATAAGTGCATGAAGATCCGCAGTCTAATAATAAATACACAGAACTCAAAGGAGGACATATTGAATTAACGTTTCGTACCATACGAATTTCGTTATCTATAATCCAGACCGTGTGAGTCACAGGTGACCCATCCAGAATATTTTATATAATTAATTATAATAATAAATAAGCTGTGTCCAACAGTGTTTACGAAAATTATTATTTTCAGAAAAAAAGGACTAGATAGATTATATCAGGAAGCATTTCATAATTTGACTTTATCCTACAACTAAAATTATTATACATAAAATATATATATCAAACAACCTAAACTAGGACTCAATAATTCACACGATACGAAGCATATTGAACAATTAATATAATTAATAAAGAAAGTCCAATGATTCGATAGCGTAGATACGCGCATAATATTTCATACTTGAATAATGGCGATGCAATGGAAGAAATTTTTTATCACTGACCTTTTTCAAATATTATGGTCTAGAAATAGTTGAAAGCTGGAAATCGAGAAAATTATGTGGTCCAGGGTCATCACTCCACGATTCAATCACGACACATTAGCACTAAATCACATTATCACACATTATTACATTATAAATGTTTTATCACATTAATTTTTCAGTTATTAAACAACACTTTGAAGAAACGGTGGTTGAAATCGCGACGGCCGACATTTAACTGCAGATTTGAATTTTCTTCATAAAAAATTTAAAATATCGATACAGAGGCGTTTCAGTTCGATTTCAGCGCCTCATCGATATTTAAACTTTAGAATTCGATAGTAAATTGGCGTCGCGCATGCGCACTCGTACTTCATAAAGTTCTGCGTGGGTGCTATTATTGCGTTTCGAATAACAATTTGAATTTTCTTAGAAAAATAGAAAATGTCGGTAGTGATAGGGAGAAAAATCTTCGCGGATTTTTGTGGCGGTCATTTGAAGAAATTGTCAACGCGTTCGAAAATTGTTAGGTTTGGTTCTGTCGCGAATGACAAGTCTGTTAACCTAGAAGAGAATGCGAAAAGTGGCATCCCGGCTTCTGAACATGGCAGAATATCTGCCGCTGTTTTGAAGAAATTTTCCGAGCGCTTCGTTTTAGAAAACGTTGATCCTCCTAAAATATTACAAGCTAATGAAGTAAGTTTGTCATGTAAAGATTAACATTTTCAAAGATATAAAAATATTTCTGTATTATATTTTCATGTACTTTCAATTTTCTGTTTTAATAATTCAATTGATTATTTGATTGTGATATTCTGAATTGTAAAATGTTTTGTATATTTCACAATACGATGTACATAATGTTAATATTATTTGTATAATTAACGAGTGGGAATTTTATATGCACAATGAGAAAGGAAAGGTATAAAATCTTTTCTTGTTGTCAATATTATTTCAGAAAAAATGGTTTAAGTATGATAGTTTCATAATAAACAATTTTGAGTTACATTTGTAAATTATGATTGAACTATATTTAAGCTACATTTATACTTTCTAACTGAGAAAGAAATAATGATATCGTATCTCTAAGCACTATTAGCAAATTATATATTAGTTTTTATCGTAAAGTTTGGGTAGTTAATAAACAAAAGTAATTTAGTATTTTATCTTAATTCTTTTTGTAACTATTCTATAAATGTTCTTGTAAATATTCTATATAGAATATATAGTGCCTTATATTTTTTTGTATGTATAAATTATATTTATATATTTTTTTGTGCCTTATATTTTTTTGTATTGGTATAGATTAATAGAATATTCATTAAAAGGCAAAGCTTGTAGCATCTTTGCATTGGCAGGTTCTTGTAGATGTTCAGTATTGCGCTCTCAATGCATCAGATGCATTATTGACAAAAAATATGTATACATTTGAACCAACTTTGCCCATGGTTCTTGGTTATGAGTTTGTTGGAAAATTAATTCAAGTTGGGGAAGAAGCTAAAGGACAAGGTTATAAGGTTGGGGATAAAGTTATTGCTCTTAACAAAGACCGTTATGGAGGTTTAGCAGAACAGTGCATAGCGGATGTTAATGTAAGCGAGTTTCTTTTGCTTAATCGCTTGTGTTTGTATTTCACTATATCAGAGACTTGTAGGATATCTGGAAAGTACCATCGGAGGTGAAATCTGTCGATGCAGTGGGTTTACTCGATGATTATATTACAGCTTTAATCGCATTAGAAAGGAAGGTTAGCATTCAAGAAGAAGATATGATATTAATTAACGTGGGTTTAAGTGGCATTGGATTAGCTGCAGTTGATCTTGCAACAAATGTATTCAAAGCTCAGGTTAGATTTCTGGCAATAAAACTACAAAAACAAACATGGATAGGTAATTCTCATTTTAAGTCAGTAGTTGTCTACAATAACTATTAATTCAGGTAATTAGCGTTTCTGCTACTGAAGATGGGGCAGCTCTTGCTAGAGAAAAAGGTGTGCTTGCGTCTTTTAAATATAAAGATAAAACATTATTGAAACAAATCGAAGAGATAGCTGCAGATAATGATATTACAGAAATCTTTGATGACGCAGATGGTGAATATTTTAAAAAAGTGTTAAGTTGGTAAGTTTAAGGAGAAATGATTCTCAAGCAAGGTCAAGTTAAAAGCAATGTTAGAAACTGTGTTGTATTTCTAGTTTTACTAATATTTACAAAAATGAGACTACCATAAAAGATATGTTGCGTGATGATAATTTTGCAGTTGTGTTACACCACCTGTCCCGCGAAGGTACATAAGTACTTTAGAAATAGCGCTAATTATTTAAATTAAGTAGGCCAGTTTATTAAATATTAGTTTTTATTATAAAGGGAGAGTAATAATCGCTGGTTCAGCAGTAACTGTAGAAAATAGTGACTCTGATACGCAAAAGAATGGCTTTTCCGTTAGTGGATTTAACTTGAGGCAATATAGGAAGAAGAAGCCTGAGTCATATCGGTATAATAACTTTAAACTAAAATGTCCCATAAATTTTGTTCTTTAACGAACCATTCAAAACCATTGGCGAATTATGATAAAAATGATAATTATTATGAATTATCAGCTACAATAGGAATTATTTTTAATTCATAAAATTATTAACAAAATTTGTAGGACAATTTAGCGCTTAGGTTTAAATCTTGTCAAAGTAGTTTATTTTAATTTTATATTTCTTTAACTAGACAAGCAGGGGATGATATCTTGCAATTTATCGACGAGGGTCTAATTAAACCAGCTTGCTCATTAACAGTTGGATTACCAAAAATAAATGATGCATTGGACTTTATTCTTAGCTGTAAATCTGCAGGAAAAGTGAGTGTGAAACATCCAGTAGTTTAGCCAGTTATTATGATTCATAATCTATGAATAAATATAAATCTATATAACATAAAAAATTATTAATTTTACAGGTTATTATCAATATAAAAGATAGGTAGGTTTAGCTCAAATAAATAAATTAATGAAAAAATTTGCATCGGTATAAATAATGAATATCTATTAAAAATATGTGCAAAGCTATTTTACACTTTATCGAATATAAATAACACTGCAAACTTGAATTAGAACTATTTTTAAGGATTAATTAAGTACATTAAGCTTTTCATTTACGGCATAAAAATTATATTAAAAATAAATTGACTGTATCTTTTGTATAATATCTTTGAATAAATATCTTTTTTTTACGATGATTGAAAATGAGGAGAGTAGTACCCTTGTTCTATTCGTTTTCCAAAACACACTTCCATACAAATTTATGATAACAGTTTTCTTGTTCTACAGTCGTCCCTTCTTTTACAACCATTCCTCCTGTCTTGTTGTATGGCACTATATGTATAGTGTCAATGTTATTCCGTCTTACAGTGACAAAGAAACGTTTAGGGCTGAAATGAAAAATTATATATATGCGATACAAGAGTTATAGGTTCTTCTTACATTACATGTAACTAAATCAATAATAGATAAGAAAAACACTTTGACTTGAAGCGTTTTAAAAAATAAAAAGTGAAAATTATACAATAGTGGTTTAGAATATTTTCGTACTAGATGATTGTTCACGGAGATTCGTTCGGTTGTGAGACAACAGAAAATTGCACGCATACGATTGTTCTCAGGTAGCCGTGCCATACTAACAACTCGGTTGCGGTCATTATCGGTTGCTCAACGCCCCTTTATCGAAACTGGAGCGTTTTGTTGCCGTGCTACCGACGAAAGGAAGCCCGGAGTAAAAGTCCTGAGAACGGTCCTTCGTGAAATCGTCGATTCTAAATATGTTCCCTCTAATGGTAGCGAAGAATTTTGTTCGTTTTTTTTTGTCAGTTCACCTGGAACAGGCGATGAAAGGTGACTGTTCTTTTGTAATATGCATAGTAAGGGGTAAACACGTATTTCGATCTTAAATTATGAGATTATTATCGGTACTCGGGGAATAATGAGCCACGATTGGTAGAAATTCTTCGACCTTTTTGTTCTGGGATATTTAGCGCGGATACAAAAATGTAGAATATGCAGAAAATGGATCTCGGGGAGCACGAACGTATGTATCATTACCTCGGATATGTCATCCTTTTATAGGAATACTTTATTTCATGTTATCTTTCTCTTTGCATGTTTAGAATGCAATCAATATCTTTAATTTAGAAAATAAATTGCACCTGTTTAGTTCAGCTTTTTTTCTTTTTTTTTTAGTTTGGATAAATGTAAGTATTGTTAAGAAATCGCGAATAGTTCAGAAACTACGTCCACTATCTGAAACGTATGTATGCTGTTCGAAAGGACTGTCCTTTCGTTTCAGATTTCGTTCACCACGGGGGTCGAACGACGACAGGATTGTCAAACGCGTTGATTAATTGATAACAATGATTTAGGATCGTGGAACGTGGCGTGGGTGCTCTAGAATGCGTGAAGTGGATGACCTAATATGGTGAGCCCTCAGGCGAAGTCCTTGCAAAATTGTCTCACCCAGCCGGCCAGTCTAAGGTCTCAACAAACTTTCTCGAAAACTTTTTGTTGCAAATTACACATCTAATTGTATTTCATATTTTTGTACTCTTTCTAGTTGCTATGTAACTATTAGCTTTGACACTTACCGTTTGACATTAACTTAGCACTTGAAGGTGTAAAATAAGAGGCGACATTACTTGTGAAATAACGTGATATAAAGGTCAATTAAACCGCCCTGGTATTATAAATCACGTAGAATTGTAACAAGGTTCAAGGTAGTCATGATAATGGTATGGGTGTGGTGATTTCAAAATTCGATCGTTAGTCGCAAATTATTCCTCTTCGAAATCTTTTATTCGCAATTTTTCTTCTCGTTCCCAAGAAAATTTCGTCAGCAATTTCTTTTTTCCTTGCGTCTGATCGTTCTCCTAAGTAGTTTACTTTTTGTGGTTGTCTTTTTTGGCGTGTTATAATTATAACAGTGTTGCTCTGGTTGGTTTGAGATTTAAGCAGATCGAAGCCGGTTTTTTAGCGAAGGGAATCGCTTTTTCGTTGCGTGAACTGCAAGCTGTTGTTTTATGGCTCCGAGTTTTTTGTTAATTAGTCGTTCTTTACGGTGATAGCTTTCGTGACAATAAACAGACTTTTGTACCTAATGAAATCTTTTTTAATTAGGACGGGTTCTGGATGTTTTGTGAAAAACTGTCGCGAATATCTGAGTCATAGCTGTTTGCCTTCGATCTCTGAATCCAGCTGTTGTTTATCCTTTTTAATCTTCAATTCGATAAAATCAATAAAACTCAATTACGCTCTGTACGAAAATCTCTGAAACGGCTGAAAGCTAGCAAGTTAATCGTTTAATTTAATCCATCTCTCGTGTTACGCCGCGTGTCCGAGCTATCAGATACGCGATCTTTCAATTAACCAGCCTCTGGAAAGAGAATCCGCGGTCGATCTGCTTGCCAGATGTCGAAGGCAGAGAAGAAATAAACGGTTCTCGCGTAAATCGAAAGAACAAGTTACATAATAAAACACATCGAGCGCAAAAAGTCACGGTTTCTCGGTACTTTCGCGCTGGAACACGCTTTTCTTTCGTTTTTTTCTCTCCCTTCTAAAGTGACTCGACGCTTTACTCAACGAGCCTTTTATTATCTCACGCGCGTGCCCTCCGAAATTCTCGCTTATCCTATAAATGATCGCAAAATGGCGCAATCGAGCGCCGAAAATGGCGCCGTTCTACCGATTACTGACGTAATTCTCTTTATTCTCTGGTATATTTAGTCCAATACACCGTGTCTCGCAACTACAACATCGCTCGAAACCTTCAATTTTTGCATATTATTCGATTCAATTTTAATATTTATTAAATCCAACTTAATGTACTATACTCTTCTAGATAATTGCAAGTGAATGGAACAGGCCCTGGTCCTCGAATCACGATCTCATAGAAAAATTGCACTGTTGTAACTACAAAATGATAACTGACAACTGATCATTTTGAGTCCATGAAACTTATTTTATTTCAATTGTTTTACAAAATATAATGGAACGTGCGTCACCTACGATCACCGCGATAGCCAACGCGTCAAGAGAAGATAATAAACTTTCTCGATCATACGAGTCATTATTTTCACGGAAATCGATTGTATAATATATAGCGCGTAAAAGTGGAAAATTTTTAGGGTAGTTTTGCAGTTATGAGACGCATTGTACGGTTCGTATGGACATCGATACGTCAATTTTTCGTGCAATGAAGCGTTACATTGAAACGTACCAGTCGTGATTAATTGGCCCGATGGGAGGATTAATTTTAGGTTAGGTCTTTTGTGAAAGGATACGATTTCAGGATGATAAATCGCGAATTTAATGCCGTTTGCTCGGCCTGGAAACTTACGTTCCGCGCGGGTCTGTTCGCGACTACGGAGAGGAAATTAATGGGTTAGCGTTTCTGCGATCTGTATGAAGTAGCGAAGTGTAGGAAGAGGAGAGCTACGTTGGGTAACTGGCTCTTAGGTAACCCGCTGCGGATCTATTTCAGTAATTGTCAAATTTGGTCGGTGATTTATGATTATTATCGGCAAATGAACGAATCTTCTTCCTCGATTTCCATTGCTGAATCATTAAGAGATGAATTTAAGTTTCAAACTCTTTTCCTTATACGAATATCACATTGGAAATTGTATGGGATGTTTATTTTTATTCATTTTTCCTGCATATCTAAAAGTTCAATAAATATCACATTTTAAATACCATTGTATCCAACGCGGTTGTTTTTCTCCTTTCCTATATGAAGTTCAAAGGTTGTATCCTAATTTAACCGAAAGTATAATACTTGGTCAGGCCATTGTCTATGTAACATTACCAAAATGATTATTTTATTTGTTGGATACCAATTCTCCAAACTCGATTCAAAACTAAAAAGGAATCTACCACACAAATTCATCTTACGAATCCTATACGAGAATTATTGCAGAAGAATTAATACGAATTCTAGGAATGAATACCAAGTTACTTAAATCGTCATTAATTATCTTGACCATATTTCAGGAAAGTAAATAGGCAAATGAAGTCGTCAGACCCGTTTGTGTCGTTTGAAGGATTCTCTTTCTGTGAATCAGGGGAATTAATCTGTCGGACGATCGTTAGATCGATCGCGGATCTCGACAACAGCTTGCAAAACAGGAACGAGATCCGCTGTATCTGCAGAAACCGAGGCTAGTTATACGTGGCGCGAAACGAGTGGGAGAGCCCCTTACGACAGTCACATATCCGCGTGGCAGTTACGCGGCATTTGTCGCTCTGTCTACGAGAACGATAAAAGGAAATGGCCTCTGGTATCGCCTATCTGTACAATCACTCTTGGGAGCCACGGTTCACCTAGATATGCTAATATGATTAGAAAAGAGCAAGGGACATTTGCAAGGCCTTTTCCTCCGGAGCCGACCGGTAAATTGCTCGACGCTGTGATACTATAGGCCACACGTGCGCCATCGCGTTTTCAGCGCAGATTATTTCGTATTTGTTGAAATTATCCATCCCTCGATGCGTTTGCACGCGATCATTTTCGTTTTAAACGTATCTTTAAATTTCAACGTTTGACAAAGACGGAGAGAGAGAGAGAGAGAGAGAGAGAGTCGACGTGGTAAGAAATTATCTGTTATTTGTAAATTTGTGGTGCAGAATATATATAGATTCAATGTAATTTTCATAGAAAGTGGATAATGCTTCCACGAAGAATTTCCAGACAGCTGAATATTTTTCTGGAACGTAAAAAGAAGCGAAATCGGAATTGGAGTTAAAAGTTTAATTCAGTGGATCGGTGAACACAATGTGTCTTTCACATGAAATTCTCGATGCAAAAATTTCAAACTTTCTCTCAATTCTATATATTCTATTCTCTACAATAATTTACGAAATTCTCTTATCGACTGGAGTGCTAGAATATCAATCATAGCGACAAAAACGCGTGATTACACTACGTCTTTACTTTCACATTTTCCTAATTCGTACCTGTCCTGGTAATATAAAAGAAGAAAATGCTGCGCGAATACCTGGCTAATTGTAAATCAGTTTGCCTTCACATTGGAGAAAAATCGGTCGACCAACACGTAATCACTGATGCAACGTTGCGATAAAAGGGGGAGAGAGTGGCCAGCGACATTTAGAGGATTTTTCTCGACGGAAGCGTTTCAGTTCGATAATTATCAAAGGTTAACTGCTCGGCGATTCGCGTGCGCCGTCCGTAAATTGCATTTTAAACTCGTCGTTCGATCGATCGTACTTTCGTTCGAACAAACCCCGTGATTGAAGAAATTTTTATTTCCATTTCTTGTTTATTCGCGAATATGCGCGCATACGTTTATGCGTGATTTAATTCGTCGCACGTATTCAATGTTAGCCTCTTCGACTAAATTGCAAAACGCACTTGCGTAAGCAAATGACTGCGTCGTTCTATCGATCAAATTTTTCATGCGTGTTATTGGCGAAGAAATAATTTAACGAAAGAGCACAAGCAAACAACGAGAAGCATTCAAATTATAAAATATCGATAAAAGAGATCTGGTCGTTTATTACAAACAATTATATTTCTCGAGAAGAGATCCTGACAGAAATCCTAACTTTGTATGTAAATTGCAAAATTGGAAAACGCCGGTCTCCCCCATAAAACGGCTTATTCCCGGCGAATTAATTCTTATTCGAACGGAACGAAGGGTTGAGGCGGAAATTGCGGGTGTCCGTGGTAATTACGAACGGTTCTCTATGGGTCAACGATATTTGTAGGCAGGCCAGCCGATAATAAAGTTACGACAGAGAATGGCGTTAATATTATGCAGAGACTATCGCTTGTCTGGTATTGTTGTGGCAGTCAGTTCTGGTAGCACGTAGATAACCAGCCTGACAATGGCGGCCTCTGTTACGTGGCATTGTGAAATGATAACACTTTCATCGGCCACGACGACGTTCATTAATCAATCGCTCGGATGACATTGAAATTTCACGCGGAGCGGATAGTACAACGTTTTTGATGATTTAATTGAAACTAGAAACGTTTTAATTCGGTTTGCGTTGACTTGTACCTTTCTCTTGTTAGAGCCGATGAATCGGCAATAATCGATCATTGGTGTCTGTGGCGAGTGGGAGATTAGTCTGGGATTTAACTTAATCGAGTTATTTGTTAGTGTGAAATTCGTTTAATCGGGCGATCAAAAATTAGTTACGATAGATTAGTTTTTACAAAGTATAAATTTGGCATTGCATATTCCTATAATTAATTACTGTGATTGTTAGTTTGAAATTTAACTTATTCGTTTCTTAGTATATTTAAATACGGAATTCGTAATTAATGATTATAAATCAATTTAGAGTTAGGATGATTCTCAGTCTACAAGTAGAAACTTGGTGTTCCTGAGTCACCGTACGTTCTTTAAGATGGATCACAATCCTGTCGATCCACGGTTCGTCAGGCCGATCCGCGAAAGAGTCACATACTAATAACTGGAGCAAAGCGTTGTGTAAGCAGTGGGTGGCCGCCTTTCTCTGCCAGTTGCCAGCTTTAATACGATCGTCGTATGCCAGAACACCGATTTCTGCAGCCGCCAAGGATCGGATTCTTTTTACACTGCAGACATTAGCCGAGTTAAGATCGGCTTTGTGTAATAATTAGAACGGCCACGCCACTCGATATTTTAATTACGCTACAGTCGTCTTAATTGGGCTTGATCACGGTGTCGACAGATCTCCAGGAAAGTTGATAACACCGATGAAATAATATCAGAATATCAACACGCTTCTGAAATAAATCACACAATTGATAGAATAATGACGGGCAATTTTAAATCTTGAATAATTATGAGTTATTATCTCCTCTTTTTCAGTGACCGAAGGTGTTACGTGTTTCTTTCTTCTTTTTTTAGTTTACGTATCCCGAGAATTGTTTCCTTCTATATAGCTGCGGATGCAATTGCGAAATGGAGTTCCTTTGATTCGATTAATTCGATCGCGTTATGCAGAGGAGATCGGTTCAGAGAAATTAAAGTTTCGGAAATTCGTAGGAGATCGTAATTGGATTTTGTACCTTAGAATTAAAATTCTTATCCGATCAGTTTAATTCTTATATCGTTAAGAAATTAAGAATTTCCTGAATAATTTGAAGATCGTTGGTCGATCGATGGATGTCTACCAGGATCGATAACAGACACGCTCGAGATCCGCCTTTATCCGCCACGCTCTTATTCCCTTGTGATCTTTCCGATTCGTTCGATGCACAGATGCATCTTTGACCAATTACGAAAGAATTCAGTTTCCATTCCTATAAAACCTTTCACTTCCTTGATCGAGCATTCATAAATTTCATTATCGTGCGAAGATTTACATCGATTAGGATTTAACAATAAAAACCGACCAGTTTTTCTTTCCATTGGCCTTCGATCAGTCGTATTTCATTAAAGATACGTTACAGCAAGTTGGATTTCGTGTCTGCGACATTCCACATATGGAATATCGATTATTTCCGAGAGAGATCCCGAATTGGCATAAATTTCGACCAGCATAGAGCAGCTACGAATATTCGCGAGGAAAATAAAAAATGCGATTAATATTTCCACCGAATTTCTTATGTATAGACCGCGAATTTTTATGCATTTAAATTTTGGAAAATAAAAGGTGCTAAAACGCACAGAATACGCGTGATACAACGTTACAACGATACAACGTTTAGTAGGCGAAGCAATTTTCTACCCGAGTTCCATTTATTAAATTTATTATATTCATCAAAATATAAATCGTTGGATAAATATCCCCGCAGTCTAGTTACGAATAAACAGGGCATTTGTTCTTTTGATCGTGCCAAAACACAGGGGATACATATAATATACAGAAATGTGTAAAATACTCCGAATATTCGTTATAATATTTAGCCGATGAGACAAATTTCTATTTAGGTTCCATTTCCATAGTTGCGTTCGTAAAAATACAAATTTGTACGAATATCCACAGTTTAATTATGAGATATTGCGTGTTTATTAAGCAATGTAGCTTTGTCCAAAAATGGTCAGAAGGCGGTAGCTTTCGAATCGATCGGCCAGAATTGACGGAAAGCCGGCGGAGGTGAATTCGAACGGCGCGAATTGAAACAAGAGGTAACGAGTGAATTGTCGCGAAGGCCATCCAGCTCACTTTTCCCTCGCACTTTTCTCAGCTGATTCTGGGGGCTCTCGTTGCGGCACTCTCTTTCTCTCCGCCTTCCTGTCTGTTCTATTTTCGTGTCGTTCTCGTACAACAGCACGGGGAAAAGTAGGAATTCCAACCCGCTATCTCAATGCCGTGCGATCGAATTTTTTTCTTCGTCGTCCGAGAACCTTTGTTCTTCGGTCAATCAATCATACGCATTGCGTATGCGTTCGCGACTGTAGAACGGTACAATCCAATAACGTTAACGAAGCTTTCTTATCATTCGCACATTTTCAAGTAGAATGGTTGGAAAATTGCGAACTTTTGGTCGACTGTTTTAGAATTTAGTACCCTTCACGTGGATTAATTGGAAAATTGTAATTTTTTGGAATTTCAATTCGTTTGTTTGATCGCCGATTTCTTTTCGCGCTGATTAATCAAAAGATTGCTAATTCGATAGCTTCGTTATTATACAATAGAAACGCGTAATTTCAAATACGAAACCGTAGCATATGAGTTTTGTTAGGCAATAAAGGTACAAAGTTCGATAGAACTTTTAATTTCAAGGCCCACCAATTCGAATTACCACATCTGTCTCGTAAGCACGGAATAAAAAGATCGCTATGACGTCTGGACCACGCCCACCCACTATAATTGACGATTTCGTTAATACATTTCAGAGCTGATTAATCTATATCTCAATTGCTCTCGATCCTTCAAGGTAGCTGCGTGTAGAAAGTTTCCAAGCAGAGGAGGAGATACCGATTCGAGTACGAAATTACAATCCCAAAATCGCGCTTCACGAATATTTGCAGCCTGTATTTGTATACAGAGGCTTTTCAAAGTACTTGAACACTTACAGTTCACATTTAGCCTTAAAACTACCCCTATTCCGAATTATGAGACTCTCGATGCGATATTCATCCCACGATCAACATTTATTTCACGTAGAAAAGTCACACGGATATTCCGATCATACGTTAACGTCACGATAATGAAATTTCATACTTTTATCGTAAATCTTCCTAACGTTGAATACGGCTGTTACATTTAAACGAGAAAGTTGGAATATCTCGCGGGCCATTTCAAAGTTATATGATAACAAAAGGAGACATTATGTGGTATAAATAATTTTTGCGTGGGTAAAGTGACGGGAAAGATTTTGAGATCAAACTGACTGTTTTAAACGAGACCCTACATTTTTTATCCATGATATAGTGGGTGTCGAGACGAAAACGACTCGCTATATCGTATCATTTCATGCTATACAGTGTTAAATTAGACCTGAAATTGAACGTACGCCGACTAAACCCTATGCTGCTGCAAGTATCGACGAAGTTGCAGAAAGTTTCCGAACAATTTTCTATGGTTACGTATTTGAATACTTTCATGAGCCATTGTACACGCTGCGTTACAGGATGTTACGCTGCGTTACAGGGCGATACATTAATCTGCTTACTGGCCTTTCTCTTCTTTCACCTCGTTATGCATCGAGCATGTGGTTAGCGCGTGACAAATTAGTTAACGATTTTTGGCAATATTTATTACAGTGAAAATTCCAATTTTAATACGGGGAAAACGATTTTATTCTCTTCTCGTGATTTATTATTGACTTTACAATGTTTCATTTATTTTTACACGTGGCGAATTTTTCTTCCTTTTGAGAATTCGATCTTGATCGATAATTACTTTCCATCGCAGCGGATGCAGATACAGTTCCTTTCAAGTTAATGTATTCTTTTTATTCCAAGGTTAATGTTCTAGCAAGTCGAGGTGTTAGAATTGCACTCTGCTGCATTTATATCGAATAACGAGTTCCTTTTACGTTTCTCCATATTCACGAAAGAAAATATTACTTTTGTCGCAGTTGAATTTGGGTAACGTTGCTCGAAACTACGAAGAAACTACGTTCATAATCAACTATGAAAGATTATACTACTATTCCTATTCGAGCGAAACGATGATTCTAAAAATTGTGAAAAAGTACTTTCGTAATGAAATCAGTATCGTTAAAAATATCATTAAATAAATACAATATTATGACGTACATGTGCTGGATGAAATAATTATTTTATTTTGATTTACATATAACACCTAATTTATTTCGCAAGGAGTTAAAGGACTAATTTACGATTATTTGTGACAATCAATAACGTGCTTTGATATTTTTATTAAAAATCTACTTAATACTTCCATCCTCGAATGACGTTATCCTAACTTTTTTGTCATTTTGTCAATTTTTATTTTAGGTACTTAGAAATTGAGCCATAATGTTTGTACAAATACTTATCGCAGCCGCTATGCATCAGATCAACTTTGGATCGCTTATCAACTGTCGACAGCAATTCGACACTTTGTGTAATCTTCGCGTGGGTCGCGAAAAATGACCATTTTCGACGCGTAAAAGTTGGAGAAGTTGCGGTCTAAAAAAAAAAAAAATACCTGAAAAATGCCTATACTCTAAAGAAACTTGCCAATTTTCTTAACCCACAGACGAGAGCTCGATGGACGTCGAAAGCCCCGTTTCCAAAGCGTCCGAATAATTTTTCCTGGCTGTCCACCGTATCCTTGGACTCGGTTTCCCCTCCACTCTGGACCGAGTGACAGAGCCGCGTAGAGAGGGAGAGAACGAGCGGGCCTGTCCTCAGCGCAACAGAGAAACTCGACCAAACCAGCCGAGCAGGAGAGAGAAGGAACAGATTTCGAGCTGACAGGAGGGATAAGAAAGCCATGCACGTACTCGGTTTCCAGTGGAACGACGACTTTAGTCTGACGACCGCTTCCACCGAGCGAGGTTGACAAATCTTCGACGTGTGTTCTTCACCCGTGTGTGTTCCCTCGTGCACTCGAAACCTTGAATTTCCCGCGTTCCCTTCCCCATTCTCATCTACCTCCAACCCCATTCACCAGTGCTCTTACCGTTCTCCGTTAATTCTGAAAAAGATTCTTGAAAAGTGATAGGTAATAAATGGTCCACGTAATATGGTCTATGGTACCAAGACATCAAGCTTCGTCTTTTAACGAAATCATCGTCTTTTTTCTAAAATACATGGAATCGACCGTAGCTCGCAAGACACTCTAGCTGCTAGAGTCTTGATCCAGAGTCGGCCTCCAGGTGTTTGGAAACTGATCGTGGCACGTGCCGCAGTAGGAATTCGTGACTCGAAGAAATAATCGTCGACGTGTTCTGTGCAATCGCGGTTATTTTCGTGTCTGCGTGTGAGAGAGAGAGAGAGAGAGCGCGAGAGAGAGAGTGAGGGAGAGAGAGAGAGAGAGAGAGAGAGAGAGAAAGAGAGAAAGGGGAGAGGGAGAAAGTGTTTACTCGTGACGATACTCAGGTGAATAGAAGGTAATATCCAGGGACGGATCACAGAGGTTTGGATGGTGTTTCGAGGATCGATTACGGGGATGAGGGACTCGCGGGTGTCACAGAATGACTCGTGCACGTTGTGAGGGAGTCCGGTGCGGTAACATGCGCGAGATCCTGCGTGCTTCCAGGGGCAGATAGCTCGTTCTGTCGAGGAGAACATCCCCAGGGAGAACAACAGCTGAAAGAACCCTAGAACATCCTGAAGGATTGAGAGTCGCGCAGGACACCTCAGGTTCGTCGATTTTCCTTTTCATTCAGAATTTTCACCTTGATTTTAACAACTTAATTAATAGAATAACCAATTTTTAATGGATATGGTACATGTAGCGATACTTCGAAGAAGCTTAACTAATACCTTATAAATACATGATAGTATTTTTTTTGCACTGCTATTTTTTTACTCGTAATATCGGTTTCAAGTCGTTAAAATATCGCTTTTGGACCATACAATGAAGAATCTATGTGATAGGAAACCCTTACATAACGGTGTATATGCATTTAGCGATCGTAATAATAGAAATTCGTTAGCTTGATAGATTTTCCGTGTTTTGAATTATAAAAGAGAAGTCTGTAACCTACAATTTCTAACTTCATTATTATTGTCTCAAAACGCAGCTTAGACTTGACTAATTACTAGATGAGTAACCGATTACTGGGATTCGTTCGTACATTAGTCAGGGTTGAGTAACTTTCTGAACGATTTTCTTCCATTTCTTTCGTCCAGAACACCTGGATCTCAACGCAAAAGGCTTTCGAAAATAGTGTCCGTGATTTTAATCTTAATTGCTAGCATTACGAGCACCTGAGCATTATAATACAACAGTATTTATAGACAAGCGAGTTATTAATGTGCGTCCCTACTTATGGTAATTTGTACAGAGAATTTCATTAGACTTCAAAATTAGTATAATCATTAGTTATCCATATACTGGCAAGAATAACGGAGAAATCCTGGTTTAAATAATGGACTTAGATCGATCGGTACAATTTTTATTGTTACACCTTTAAACGACTGGAATATACTCGTCATAGCTTCCAGGTATTTCCAAATTGCGTTGTTGGTGTAATTTATTGTTTGTTGCTGACGTCAACATGCTTGAAATTCTTGGGATACTTCGTTCGACATTTTTTGGTAGGACAATATTTTTAATCGACGCTGATAACCGAATTAGATATATATAATAATTCTTACGTGCTTCATCGCGATCATCTTAAATGAAATTATCTATAAATCTCGACACTATCTAATTTCGTGTTAGGTATTTAATGGGCCATTAAGTTTCCCAAATTAACAACCGCAGATAGCCAACGTCGTTCTTTCCAATCATCGTTACTTCGCTTCGTCACGAGCATTCCCATAAAATACTTCATAAATTCTTTGTACCAAAGAGTAATCTAAACACTACCTACGTACTGATAATATTCAATACCTAATGATTTATAGAAATTTCTGAATCACCACGCGAGTCCTAAAATAAGCTATAGATGTGTAGTATGAAGAATTTCAATTATTGTTATCTCATTTTTTCGCAAGCTTCCCCATAAAACGTTTCATCAATTTCGATCAGTCTCGCATAAAACACACAATAGCCTACAAAAATTTTGAAATTGCCACGCGGGTCCCAGAATCGATTACGAAAAGTCAGTATTACCTTTCTATCTATCATTGCTTCATTTCCTTGTTGTGATAATGTTCGACACACAGTAGCTTACAAAAATTTCTAAATTACTATGCGGATCCCATAAGGAATTTCTACTTATCATTGATTCACTTCCTCGCAGACTTCGTTACAAAACAGTCCACAAATCTCGACACACGTCCATTAGAACACCATATTGCCAATATACTGGAACAGCTGAATGCTTCCTGAAGTATCAGAACTTAAACCAATTACCAGTAGTACCCACTATAAATTTAACGCCACATCTCTAAATTACCACGTTTGAATCTAGCAGAAGCCGACATTAGTGCAGATTTTCCATAGGGAAGTACCAAGCAATCAGTTACACCACGTTGCTCTAGAAGTGATCTCTAGCGAGATCGTGTTTGCATAAATGCTGTTTCGATCGGTAAAAAGGACACGTTAAGTTAACGCGGAACTGTCTCTGGACTTTGCCTCTGCTTACTCGAGAATCGAGATCGCATTAGTTTAACGATGACGCTAATCGAAGCGTTGCAATGCAATGGCCAAAAGTAACAATTTTTAATACCAACAAAGGATGTGTATTTTTCTTAATCTTGTCATTTACGTATACTACTTCTAATAATTCTAACAAAGAACTTGTTCGTTTATGCTATTTACTTTCTCACATATTTTACGTATCTATGTCTTCGATGCAAATACACGATCGCTTTAATCATCGCTACTTCTAGCGTTAATTTATCGACGCGTACGTCAGGATAGCGCCGCCTGACGGGGATTTTTTCGCGGGTAGGGTCCGCTTGTCAGGTTAGCCACCTGTTGCGCAAGGGAATCCCCTCTACGGCCAGCGGTGTGGAATCTTTATTTTTGTCTAGCGAGCTGCGACGGCGGCGTGGCATTAAGAAAGCGTGCCTCCGCGGTGTCACTGATTGATGACCACGCGAAGACAATTCAACGAGCATCTCCCCTTCCTGGAGCCGTGAAATGAGAGACGCCACGCGCAAATCAAAGTCGATGACGTAGGCTCTTTCAGGGGAATTTATTTGGAAAGAGCAATTAGAAACTTTTCTTCTTTTATTCTTCTTAGAGTTCTTAGAGTTGAATGAATAGGATGAAAGTTCGGTAGCTGTGATGGGTTTCGTTTGACTTGAACGAACGTTAGGAGATTCTTCTATCTAGGTATGCTTGTAGTAGTATTTCAGCGGTATGTTTAGCAGTATATTTTAATCACATTTTCTTGATTACCCTGTTATCTTAAATTAAATTATCTCGTATCGACGTTCCTCGACCGAATCGAATCTTTACTCAATGAACAAAAGTTCATCCCACTTTGATCCTGTTTTGACTTTTAAAATGTCATTTACCTAATTTGCAAGGAAATAGAGGAAAGCCTGAACGTAAGTAACGACAGCCACGGATAAGTGATTAAAATCGATTTATTTCGGAAGCGTGCGATTCCTAGGCAATGTATAATCAAGGAAAACGTTCAGTCGATTTCTATAATCGCCATGCTAGTCGTTTACATCCCGTGGATTTATTCGCGTATTTAGAACGGGGCATCGACATTGCCTTCGATAGCGAAGATAATACGCGAGCTGCTTTGATTTATGGTACCTTACCATGAAGTGAAACGGAACCACTAGATTTCTCGTTGTTAGATAACGTCGTAAGCAGGAGTGCTTTCTTACTCGCGCCGCGAGAAACGCGATCTGGATTGCAAATCGCTTGTAATAAATCTCGCGAATCAATAACAAATAGAGCTAACGTTGCTGATCGATGTTTCATCGGAATGTTCGATATCAAAGCCATTGTAAACACACTTATTAACACGTTTGACGAATTTTTGTAATTTTTTTATATCAGATAATTAATTACTTTAATGATAATTATAGCATATTGATTCACCATTTCGGCCTTCAAAAATTAGTCGCTGAAATATTGGAAAGTTTCGAAATTCCAAGGGTCGAGGTCATTGTCATCGAGGATCGAATCAGTGACTGGATCTCTCGCCGATTATCGTCCTTTTGTTCTTTTCTTTCGCCTTCTTTCCGCCGCCTGCTCGAGCGAAACAAGAAAAAGAATGGAATCACTGGCAGCTGGTGCTTTCTACCAATTAGAAACCAGCGATAGCGGATCGTCGCGAACAATTCTCGATTTTTTTAGCCTACATCGTGAAACGTCTATTTAAATGCCATACATCCTAGTGGATCACTAGATCTTTACGAGGAAAATCCTGTTGCAATTTTTCCAGCAGGCAAGTTTATTGCCTCGCCTACGATCCAAGGATCGGTTCGTTGTCGTAAGGAATTATGGCAGTATTTTATCCAAACTGGTTTTATGTATTTCGTTTCGTTTTCTCAATGGGTAATTGGCTTTCATTTAAAAATGTAATTAGATAGAAGGTCGATCAGTGGAAACGTACATACGTACATGCAAGGAGAAAAGTAAAAGCGAATGATATGAAAATTGATCGATAATTGTATTTTCATGATCTTGTATTATAATAATATTATTATCGGTGATATAGAACGTACGAGGAATAGATATAGTAAATACAACAACGATAGTGAAATTTCTGCAGTGATACAACTAGCGTGTCCCGTGATTGCTGCGACCCGCTCACGCTGGTTCAGACCAGAACTATAATGGTTCCTGCGCGTAGAAAATTATAGTAATTTGATATCAGTAATTTTGGTAATAATATTGCTAGTATTCTATAATAACGCTATAACGATATTATTAACAAGGATTAAGCTCAACGTAATCTCTGCGTGTCGCAAAAGGTGCTTGAAAGAGAAAACCTATGAGAATGAGCCACGAAAAGAGAGTTAACGAATTTTCATCAATTCTAATAAAGCTTTGATAGTAGCTACAATTTCTTGAACTGGAAAGTAATTTCTCGATAATACGAATATTTTGTCATCGAAGAATTTTAATCCAATCTATGGCGTATAGAGATTTGTCAAAGTGCGTATTAAACTAAAAAGGGACGAAAATTGAATATTATTCATCTTTCTAATCACCAAATGCTTTCGGATAATGGTTAGCTCAACGGGATAGCTTTCGATTTATCGGTGATTACCCATTTCATATCTCGCGCCATATACCCGCGTGTATTTGGTTTCTTTTGTGACTGGCGGAACACAATGAACCACGTAATCGAAGGGATAGCGTAAATTCCATTGTTCGCCGTTTCAATTTATGCGGTTCAATTCGACACAATAATTTATTGTTCGGGCCGTGAATGAACGCCTTTCTCCGGCTGGACCACACTCGTAGAACCGGTTTAGAACCGTGAATCGTCTGTTGAATTATCGAACGATCCGCCATAGGAGAAACGATTTTCATTAATGAAAACCGTTTCTGGATATCGTACAGCCCAATTAATGAGCTTTCTCGTGAATTTATACTGGTCTCGTTTTAAAGATGAATATTGCTCGTGTTAAAATCCTATCGATCCCAGACGCTAATGATTTACATTCAATTATCGTGTGTCGATTATAGTCTTGAGAATTCTTATGGTTATTTATGCTTCCTCAATTGGTATATTGGTAAAATGTCCAAAGTACGGCGCTTTCTACGGTGCTTGGAAAAACACTTTTCTTACGAGCCTGCACTTTTTAAATTATACTCTCGGTAACACGAATTTGCATAAATATCCGCAGTCTAACTGCTCCAATTACTGCGAGAAACGACTAATAACAGGAATTCCGACGACAGAAAAGAAATTACGATAGTTGCAAAGATATTCCATTTAAAAAAAAACGTTACTGTGGTCACGTCAATCTGCTTTCAATAGAAAATTGCTTGTGTCAATTTAAAGAAATTATTCATGCTTAATAATCGCTATCAACACTAACAACACCAGTAACAGTCGTTGCAATATAATAGCGACAGAAATTTCTCCCTAAACAAACAGCGTCGTTAATTTCATCCTAACGATGAAAAAGTGGCACGCGACAATTTTAGAAAACCGCGTGAAAAGATTGGACAACAAATGGCTGACATTTCACTGTGCCAGTCAGTTACATAAAGCTCGCTGTGTGTTTCCGAATCGAAACAGAGAAACTTGGACTATCGAGTAGGATATTGCCATTGCGGCGCGGCAACAAGAAGACCAGAACCGCCAGAAGCGATAGTTGCTGGACAACCGGGTAACCAGTTAGCTTTCGTTTTCGATAACCACTTGTTCAAATGTCTGCATTCTTTCTAAAGGTCGGTAATCGTGCGTAAGACCGCCAACCGTGAACGAGAAAAATGCTCGATATCAATCAATAAACCCTATTTATTTTCTACATTTTCGGTCATAATTATCTACTCGAGCCTGATCTGCTTTATATTCTACTTTCTTTTTGCAATTGCACGCTGTGGGCTTGATACGTATAAAATAATCGAGACTATTTGATAAATTCTATTTATCCTGCGTCCTTTTGCAATTACGCGTTCCGTAGCTGGATACGTATCACAGTTGACTCTTGTAGCAACTTGTTTAGTTAATGTATGGGGATCGTAGAAAATGTAAAATAATTTGTTGCTTGCGGAGATATAGCGATTAGAGGGTAGAAAATTGCTGGATTTCGCGCAGTGTCATTACTAGAGCTTTCCATATACGAAGATCGTCGAAGGACTATCTTATTTTATCGCATTGATAAAGATTATAATTTTCTGAAGTCTTTGGATTATAAATTGTATTTGATAAAATCTCGAGCGATCTACATAATAGTATATAGCAAATATTTCAAGCTTCTCGTCTGGCTGGATATTACGTAAAACACGACTCGGAACAGGATTTCTTGGGTAATCGAAAGAAATAAAAAATATAAGGCGCGCGTACTCGAAGTAATATGCAAATGCGCGGATTCGAGAACGACGGTTTTACTCTTTGCTCTGCTTTCCTCGTAATTCGCGTCTTAGATAATACGGTGAAAAATACCGAGTTCTGTCACTCGCCAAGTTATCCGCGAATCGCAAGCCAGCCAGCGACTATTGATTACCCGGCGATGACGATCGACGCGTATCGATTTCACATTTCCTCGCGAGACACCGTCACTTCTCCTTCGGAAAAACGTGTAACGTGAACAGGAAAGCTGGAAAAATCGATTGAAAAAATTGAATTTGTCGTTCGATGTGTGAAAGATGATTTACAATTTTATTGAAAACTAATCGATACAGAAAATTGCTTTTCAGATTTAAACGAATCTTTTGTAGAAATATTGCATTGGAATTGATATTTATAATTCTTTGGTTCTCATTTCGAATTCTCCCACTTTTCAATAACAAATTCCTAAAATATTATTAATCTGCAAATAGTAAAATATTTTAAAAATTCCTTCTATCGCAAAATCACTAATATTCGCGAATCTTTTCTTCCTCGTACCTATTCGTGTTCGCAATTCTTCGACCAGACGATGAATTCACACTATCCAATATCGTGAGAGTTTTCCACAATGCACTTAGAAAGTGTACAAAAAGTGCTGCATTCCTTTTTTCCCTGCTTTTCTTGTTCTATCCGTTCGCGATCGATGACTCTCTAACGATAATCGATACCGTGTTACGTAAGTCGGTTTTTACTCGGCAAAATGTATTGTGGTACTTTCCCGAATGTATCGTATTACGGAAAGAACGGTTCTCACTGTGCATTCCATGGTTTTACCCCTTTTCTTCTTCGTTCTCGAAACCGCAGTTAGAAAAAACTTCTTCCTTTACACTTCATTACCACCACTTATATAAATATTCGAAATCAACGGGTTTTGAACGATAATTTTATCGTATGGTTGGCTAATTGCCGTTATATAATTGTATAAATTATTACATAATCATATAGATACACGTGATCTAAATGAGTAATATAGTTCGCGATTTTGAAATCTTGCATACCTAGTTTTAGTGAAATTTTATTTGTCTTTCTTACTGAAGCAAGATTCATGGACGCGAGATGAAATACTCGAGCTGGAGATTATTCCATGTACAAAAATGAGTCGAGAATATGGAATAATGTTTTCTCGATGGAGATCTCGTTTTTGAGAAAACCGGGTTTGAAAATTTGCCAAATACGCGTTCGCTTGGTTAACTTGCGATATTTCAGATTCAATTTTCTCGAAAACGTAGCTCCGTCGAATTCATCATTGTTAATTTATCGCTGGAACTTGTGAGAAAATTTTTCACGAAACATTCGAAGATCGAATCAATGATCCGTGCAAGCGTGAACGTGGCTTGAGCTGCTTCGAGGACAGCGAAGCGTGCAGCGTGAATCAGGCATTACAAAATGCAATGTCCGGCCTTGTACCTCTGCTTTTCATCTGGATTCACTCGTAAGCTTCTTTTTTCGAGTTTCAACTCTCAGATTGACTTTCAACAGCTGAGGCACAGTTTCACCATCGTTACGCCTGCTCCATTCAATAAAGCCGTCAAAGAAAATGGAAAACGTCAGAGCCCTCGGTGAATCTACTTGAGACTGAATCGAACCAAACACGTTAATCGAGCAGCGTTTCAACGAAGATTAACGGAGACCGACGATTTCGTTCTTCTTACTAGCTCGAGTATTACGTTTTTCTAACAAAGTTCTAGTTCTCTACAGATGGTCTCTGAGAGTAAACAGCTTTCTCTCGGGAAGACACGTAACAATATTTTAATTCGTGAAATGCAATCCTTTTGAAAAAGTCGAGTCGAAAATGTGGAATAAGTTTTCTTGTAGCAGGTTTCGTTTTCAAGAAAATTGATTTCTAAAATGATCGTGGCATCGTTATTACGAACTGACTATAAGTTATAACTTTTTACAATAATATATATATATATATATATATATATATATATATATATATATATATATATATATATATATGTACTATATCTTCCGCCACATGATTTATTTATAGAAAATATAACAATCTTTTGCGGTCCAAACTTGTAATTATCTCACGTTTAACTGCTTCACGTACTAATCTTGAATCAGTTAATCTCAAAATTGAGCTGTTAACCTTTATAACGAACAAGGAGGTACGAAAATTACAGTGGGAAAGACTGATTTGTAATGCAAATGAGACGCCAATAGCGATCGAGACCCGATCAGATTTTCTGTTTAATCGTCCAATCTCGTTTCTAACGCGATATCTCTTTTACGGAGACATCTGTGTTCTATTCGATGTTAATAGATTCGGTAGATGTTTCGCGATTCGAAGATAGCTGGGTGAATTCATTTCTCGTTTGCTATATAGAGTGTCTCGCTGAAATTAAGTATCTCCGATACTTTCACTGCTATTGAAACTATTGAAAAAAGTTTGTTCGCACAAGATTATCTTGAAGAGCGATCTAAGGCCACTGATATCCTTTGCATAGTAATAATATATTCTCTATCATTTTATAAGAAATGTATAGTTTATGATAAAAAAAAACGTTAATTCATAAAAACATTCTGAAAATTATTAACAGGGGTTTACGTTATCTTATTTTATCGTCGATAACAATGAAAGTAATCTAGACGTTCGATTTCAATGAGATACCCTGTGTATACACCGATACACTACAGTAACTCCATTCTCCGCTACGAGGATTTCATTTCCTCCGTTGTCGATTTCGAACGAATTCCTTTGGCTGGTCGATCTAATCTGACAAAATAGACATTGACAGAAATACGATGGGTATCGAAGAAGCTTCTTCTCATTCGATCATTCGTGAAAGTATTTCTGTTAAGCGCACGGTACCATGAAGTTGCTAGTTTGAAAAAATACAGCGACTGTGCATTTAACAATGAAAAATTACATTCTTTATTGCGAAAATCGGTGTACATGGGTACTGTAATCAAACAAAATTTTATGCATTTTGCAACCCGGCTATGGAATCATCCAACCGTCGTCCAAATCTTAATCTTAACTTTGGCGAAGGCTTATGGTATCGACATTTGGAGGGTTGATTTTACCCCTTCAATTTGAGTTAAAAAAGCTTGCAGCCAAAAATGTTAGCTGTTGGTTGCGTTAGCACGGCAGAAGCGTGAAATTCGTTAAACTTTCAAATAGTCTAAATGCAGTACCATTTCTTGCTAAAGGTTCGAAACCTAAAGTTTCTGTACGATCTGCAACACATTTTGTGGCTCTGTGACGATCATGGCCAGATTACATAGCCGCGATGTTCCTTTAGCAGGAACATAAGATTTCACGATTATGAAGTTTAAAGTCTCTTGACCCCGGAATGCTTCGTAACTATCCTGCAACTTCTGATTCATCTGGTTAAACGTTCTTATTCATCCGTCTTAAGATAGACTCAAAGATTCCGATAAATCGAAGATAGCTATCTTTCGAGCGAGTGAGTAGAAAATAGGCAATCGTGAAATGCTCAGCAATTCCAAGATCAACGAAATGAAATGGGTAACGGAAGACGGCAAAGTATGGAATAGAAGAAAGCAAAGAGCGAGCTGGGCTCTGAAGAACTCTGTCTATTACACACGACCTCGTTTACACCGGCGTTACGTGGGCGTGCAGTACTTTGTAACAACATATAAACGTCGCCGAAACGATCGAACGTGTTTCGGCTACAGTCGTAAAGAGAAATTTACAGTATCGTATGAGAGTTCGATATTCTTTACGATTGACATCATCGATCCGGCCTTTTCAAAAAGGAGAAAGTGACTCTGTAATCGCTTTGAGAATTCATGTTGAGGTAACGCCCAATGTCAGTAAAAATCCAATCCCTCAAACCCTAAAGTCAAATTAGGACACTAAAAACCCAATATTTTCTCCATATCGAAAGATCATACACAGTTGCTACGAGAAACGTGCTACTGGCACGTCATTGTATTTATCGTGGCATTTACATATCAATCCGTTGACGATTAGCTCGTCATTGCATATGTACTTTGTATTACAGTATCATTGACATTATTTCTATACGTTTCTATTACTATGACGATACCGTGGAATATGTAGGATCAACTAAAATACGTATAGTAATTGCTTTGAATTCTAATTTACACGTATGGTGAAAGATACATGTGAAAAAGGAGAGTATTTCATTTACTAATAGACCAATCTAATTGGTAAAATTTGTAACACACCAAAACAGTTGACACTGATTTACGTTGAACAGATTTGTAGCAGGATTTGTTTCCCTATTTCGTTGTCGAATGCATCGAAATGCGATCGAAGCTTGCCGCGACACTTCTAACGAATTCTAATGAATTCCTCGAAAGTGTCTGGCGAAAGGACGGACGATCGATTTATAGCCTGTTCAATTTTCACACGTGCATAGTAAAATAAACGAGGTTCGAAGTCTCGTAATAATAAAAATATTCGATTCTATGGTGACATGGTTATGCGATCATGGTGAATTATAATAACGTTCAGTTCGATTGGGAAAAATGTTGCAAGATCGAAAGTGTAAATAAGTTTATTTATCACGGTGCGAGCAGAAAATTGACATTTCACGGAGTCTAACATCGGGCGGTAGCTTTCGTAACCGTTTCGTAATCATTTATTCTGTTTTATTAAAGACGCGCATTAAATATGGATAATGTTACGCTGTGTGCGATCGCCCGATAGCGAATTTATTGTAACACGGAAACGCGGCGAGATATAAATGATCGGTTAACGTGGTTCGCTGATGTGGCCCTAGTGACTCACGGTGGAAGTGTAATTTCATTTCTTCGACGTTTTACATCGTAGCGATTAGAATTCCGAGTTACGCTTGGTGGTCTGTGCTTCAGATTAAATTATTCGTTGCAGAAAACCTTTAACGATAAGTATATCTGGTTATGTAGATGGCGAAAAATATTACGAACCGATGGATTTAAGAATTCGAGAATTTCTGAATCAAAATGATTAGAAATTCAGGTATCTTTTTGACCAGGTATATTTTGAAATTCAAGTATCTACATTGATTTATGTTCTTTGGAAACCAGGTATTTTTTAATTTGGATATCTAGAAATTCGGAAACCTTTTCGAATTCAAATACACAAACCGAGAGCTGGGAATTTAAATATCCTGGGACCAAATGTCTTTGGAATTTAGGCATTTTGAAATTCAGGTACGTAGCTCGGAATTTAGATACCGTGCAAGTTAAAATTCCGCAAAGCAAACGAAGAATTCTAAATTTAAAATTTTCAAGCAACTCCCCGAATTTGAAACTTGCAAAGAACCAAGAAACCAAGAGTTCAAAAATCTAATCGCACCATACACCGAAGCAGCGGATAAACGGACGATATTATTATTCGAGGCAGGATCGATTTATCCCGTTCTTTGTGTGTTAATAAACCCGCAGAGTTCTGCCGAATTTCATTTGCTGAAAATATTGTCGCTCGAATTCCTCGACAGCGGGCATTTTGAAAGTGTAATAAGGCACACGCGAGTTAACCGTATCAATGTATCGGCGCTACGATCAACAAATCGGCCATTTAAGAGCGATCGAACAGAGAACGGAGATTTGTTTTGTATGTGTAACAATTTACATAATCTGAGTCTGCAATCGCTGGTCTAGCGGGGGTCTAGCTTCGATCAAACGTAAGGGGAAAGCCGAAAGTTTCGTTACAATCGTCCATTTTTCTTTTCGTTGGCTCTTGCACATGGTGTAAGCATAACGCGCAGAGTTGTGTATGGAAATAGTTACATTATCGTAACGCAATTTCTCTTGTCGCTACGTATTTTATAATATCTCATTGTTCCTTTACGATTCACATCAGAGTATTGTCTTGTTCGGCGAACAAAATATTTTGTTCGCATTATTTAATTTGATAAATATCTCAGTTGTAGGTTTTTGAAAGTTTAATCAGTCAGATACTTAGAGATTTAGATTGGAATTCAGGTAGTGCGAATTGGAATTTAAGGACTTGGATATCTTGGCAACTTAAATACGATAATATTTGGGAATTTAAATGGATTAGGATTATTTGAAATTCAATTATTTTGGAAATTTGGATTTTGAGGCCTCCAATATGTTAGTAACTTAAACAATTAGAACTAAGATGTCTTGGGTATTTGAATATCGGAAACTCAATTCTTTATAATTTCATTTATTATTGACAAACAACTTAAGGACTTATACTGTTACTTTTACTATTTCCTTGGATTCTCAGAAGTTAAATTGTATGAAAATATCACAGCTGAATGAAGAAATTTTTTTCGTTGAAAAACATGGTTTTATTCTTATTTTCTAGAACGTTTATACATATTCAATCGGTGATCCAGATCTCCTCGCTTTCAACGTATTCGTTCTACGTGCAATCGTAGTGAATCAGCTCGAAGGATGGCTGGTTGAGAGCAGAGCGAATCTCCATTCTCTTTCTGACATCGCGTTGGTCTACGATTGCCGATTTCGTAGCACGATTCCACCTTCCTCGGACGTTATGTTTCAATTCGAGACGATTTTATGGAAAGTGAAAGCAAACGCAGCATCGTTTGCCAGTGATCAATTAGTCTTTGTCTAAATCGTACGATTCCCACGATGCGGGAGAGCAACTAGTCCATTTCGAGATCGAACGAATGTCGATCTAAATAGCCCATTGCAATTCTAAATATCTTTCGTCATAGAAACGTTGTTATAATTCTAAATAGTTTCTTGATATTCCATGGTCGATGAATTTTGCAAGACGCGCGTAATTTACGGATCCAAATATTTGGCATTCAGATAGTTCGAGAATTTAGGTATTTTCAAATCTCAAATATTTGGATGCTCTGGAAATTAGAATATTTTAAGCTGTCAAATCTTTGAAATTCAGATAGAATTGGAATACATATATTTTAGGTTTTCACATATTTAGAATTTTGATGGCCTGCGAATTAAAATAGTTTAGGCTTTCGAAAGCAAATTCCTAAAAGAAAATTTATCTAACAGAGACATGCCTAAATATCCAAAATTATATTTATATTTAGTACTCTAGTCGATTCATTTTCTATCCGGGAATACATCGAGAAGAATTTCATCCACGCGACGATTCATCCTTCTTTCCTACAACTTTACGTAACCAGTTAATTATCGCTGGGTCGATCGACTCTTCGTCGTGTTCTTCTTGCCTAATCGATCGCTATCGCGACGATACTCGGTCAAAAACATGAAAAGTCGAGCGCGCAGCTTTCTTTTTAGCCCTGAAGGAACACCTGTGTCCTCGGTTTATGTAAAAGCGCAACGATTGAACGAGCTATCGACGGAGAAAATCTTTCTAGAGCACACGGAATCCACTCGGGGATACATAAATCAGCCTCGAGATCGAGAGTTGCGAATCGAGGATTCTAGATCCGCGGATGAATGGATCGTGGACTACTTCTGTTTTCTTCGCTTCAACGTAAAATATAGTAAATAGCCAGCAAATGTATAAGAAGATTAACGTATGATAGCTTTAGATGTATCGTGATATATTTTCGTTAGAAAAATAAAATTGGATAAATGAAAGTGACCGTAGTAGAACACAGCGATGCAAAGATCAAGCAAATGATTTAGTTCTTAACCTTGCATGTCTCAATTTTCTATTTCCTAATCCTCGATTTAAGGGTTAAGTCGTAACTCACATTACGCGTCAACGACACCTGTCTTTGTCTTAGGAAAAAAAATCTTTCTTCGTAAAAAGCGTAAAAATTTGCAAACGTTTCCTCGAACAAATTAACATTTCACCGTTCCATGGCTATTTCAATCTCGACCACATTACAATATTCATAACAGCGTCGTTAAGTGTCAAGGTAACGGCAACGGAGGATTTATTTGCCAACGAATGATTTAAGATCCTCCTCGAGCGCATCCTCGACTTTCTAAAACGATCGATCGACTTCGTCCCGGCACACAGAGTCATCACGAACTCGCCCTCGCTACGTTTCGAAGAAAACGATTTTCCCGAGACGATTGGACGTGTTACGTTATAGTCGAATGGAACAATCCCTTTTCTGAACGGAGAACGGTCCTCGTTTCCGCTCGTAGATCGATCGACCGGATATTGCCCGCGGCCTCGCGTGTCGATCCTCGTCCTCCGTGATCTAGATCCTCCGGTGCATTCAGACGTTGTCCCCGTGGCTTCGCGCAGCTGGATTTCGGTCTTCGACTTTCTAATGCGAATTTCGAGTTTCGAAGCACTTTGTACGACTGCATGCTATTTGATTCAAAATGGATCTAGGTCAGATTAGATTAGCTTAAATTAAATCAAGTTAGATAGATTAGCTTAGGTTATGACGATAATACGTTAAATTTGATTAGATTTTTAGGTAGGCAAAAAGTTAAAGATTCGTGTAACAGCTTAATTGCAATCATCAATGAGACCCGTAATCAATTACGAAACGACCTGCTTAGAGGTTCTTTACACGAATTCACCTGCACATAATACAGTCGTCGCTAGTCAAGTAGCCTTTCCAGACGTCCTTGAATTTTCTACTTTTAAAAATAGAAAGGGAAAAGCAGAAAGAAATATTTACTCGGTACGGACATTTTTACATGTTTCTTCTCTTTGATCCTTACTGAAATAGTAAGTAGCTATGTAACAGTAAAAATGACTGGAAAGTACTATACTTTATATATTCCTAGCGAACTGTATTAGCAAACAAGTTTGATATCGTTGGAAAGTGTTTGATCCGCTACCAGGTCTAGTGAAATTACAGCGAGTGAAAGAAACAAAGTTTTTTAGTTTATTTAAGTAAAGTTCCGTTCTCAGGTGTGAAGTATACAGTGCACAGGAATTATATAAACTGCGGTGTGGAACTTTGAAGTAAGATTTGATCAAAAACTGTTAAGTAACTCAAGGAAGAATATCGTAAAACAGGCAGATGTAAATCATTGTTCATTGTAATGAACTTTTATGTAAGGCAAAAAATTAAATTCCATTTTTTTTTATATAAGACGAAAAATGATCATTAAACGCAAGCAATACCAAAAATTCGTTGTACGAAAGCTTACCCGACGAATGAAAAGAGCGTAAAATCGTTTGTAATGAGAAAAGTAACCATATGATTATCTGGCAAGTATCCAAAGGCGTGGCATCGATCGTTTTTAAACTGTACAACGTTCGCGATACAGAATCGGGGAAAGTCGTTCGCCATGGAAACGAGTCACGGCCGATGTGCCGGTTTTACGTAAGGTGAAAATCGTCTTTAAGGCGAAAGAGGATCGCCACGGATGCAAAGGAAAGAAAGAAACCGTGCAACCATGCATACGATCATATCTTGCATGAATCACAATTTTCACATAACTGCACATTTCCATTTCTCCCTGGGACAACGTAAACGATTCTTTAAGCTCGTGTATATTTACTCGAAATCTATCAAATGCTTACATTCGCGTTACTTCTTTGTCCTAAGAAGACGACAAATCGACGTACATTATGTTACATTTTCCAAAGAAAAAGTTCCCATAAAACTTCCATATAAAACTATCGTATATAGGAAATCTATGAAGAACTTTTTCATTAATATCGAAAAAACAAAATTCTGCAAGTCCGTCAACTTCTTACGTTATCGTTGCTTCTTCGTCCTTAGAAAACGACGAATTACCAAACAGTATGTTACGTTTGATATTAAAAAACTCATTTCTCAGAGTTTATCAAATTTTTAGATTTTTGGTTCCACGAGGTCGCGGTACATGAAATTCCCGACGAGTCCTCGACGAATGGTTACGGTACAGGAGACGAAAGAGCACGGCTCATCAGGAATTGTACGCACGTTAATGGCGGCCGTGTTCCTCGATTTCGTATTCACCACGAGGGCCGCGATCGACCAAGACGTCGGTGGACGTTTTCGTGACGCGCTAAGCGAAACAAAATACCACAATCGGGTGGTTCATTCCTATTACAAGATCTGACGAAACTTTACTTGACTTTGTTGCTCTCGCTGGATCCCTCTATTCTTCGTTTCCAACGTTCCTTTCCCACATTTATTCAATGACGATCATTTCACGGAATTTATTTATTACTCGTTCGAGCGCTTCGTCGATTGTAAAGCAAATCGGAGTTATCGATAGGTGTAGTTATCGATGCATTTGACGACGTTTGATATCGTTGGATCTTCAAGGTTTTCAAAAAATGAAATGAATCGAATTATACGTATATGAATGTAAGCTTTAACGATAGAAGTAAGATTAATGATAATTTTGTACTATGAAAATGATGCGATGGAACGAACTACGTGTAAAGAGCATCGAATCAATTTTGACATGAGATAGGAAGAGATTATTAATTGGCTCAGTACTTAAGCAAGGATCGCGAAAACGGGGGAAAGAAGTCTGTCGTGCCAGAAACAATTCCGTTGGCCGTTTTGTGGCTTGCAAAGAGGCACCGTTACCCGCTCGTGTTCCTACGTGCTCGACCTGAATTAATTCCGCTGCAACGCGGCCATTGTGCTCCGACGAGGACTTTCGAGTGCGCCACCGTTGATCCACTGCACATGTTCGAATTTTATCGATCCGAATGATCGAAGCTCTGACTTCCAGTGGCTACGTTTAACCAGTTAGACGAAATTTCTTTTCTACCCTAAATTTTCTAGTAGTTTGGTACTCTCGTGTAGCTTTTTATTTGGTCCTGTTTGAAAAAGTTTGAATCCTGTTTGATAAAGTTTGGAGCAGTTTGAAGTAGTGGCATGTTAGATTTCGGAGTTTGAACAAGTTTGAGAATTGATCTAGGTGTGCTGAATGGTCGATGGATTATAAAGTTGGTACTTTTCTGTAAACGCTCGATGTTTGTTCTCTTTTTCTCTTTTATTGTATTTCATCGAGAATAAGGAGCATTTACTAACATTGAAAAATTCGTTCAAAACGACTACTCGATCGCTGTTTAGAGAACTTCGCTAAATTATGTGCTTCGCGGATAGGTTGCCCAAGAGCAGTACAATCGCCACAATTATCCGCGCATTTCACGTACGATCGGTTTAAACGTGGTCTTTCATAAGACTAATTGCTTTTAATTGATCGAACGGACGCAATGTTCGGGCAGAATCGAGGGATCGATCAGAAAATTCCCGCTTTTCAAGACTGACGAATGATAGATGGCAATAATGCAACGCTAAGAGATGCTAATTGCGGCTAAATTGCACGAAGGCGTACAAGAATCTCTGAACAAAGTAAATTCATTCCTATCCGCTCGGAAACTTTACGTATTCTCTCTTGAACCTGACCAGTGCATCTTTGAAACGTGTATTTTCATCTACGCTATCGCAGATCTTAATCTCTTCTCTATTTGAAAGAATAATTTCTAAATAATAAATATTTCAAATAATGTTACACTTACTATATGACAAATAATATATATATATATATATATATATATATATATATATATATATATATATATATATATATATATATCAATTGACGTTACGTTATTTATTATAGAATAAATTCGATAAATTTATATCCAATATTGAACAAACATTTATTAATATCCACTAATTTATACTTTAATAATAATACCGTGAGAAAGTAAAATAAAATAAAATTTTTGCCAGAAATTTAATCACTAACCACGAAAAATTCTTCTGTTTCAGGCTGAAGGAATTGATCGTAGCCATGAACCTCGCGCTGCATGGATTTTTGTTGCAAGGTGAGTCTCGTCAACCTAATTCTCTCCTATCATCTCTCCTATCATTCTAATTTACCGATTCGAAATATTCGGAAGAAAGATGTTACCGTCGATTTGTCAGCAACAAGTTTAGTGGAAATTTCGAGTAAAATTCAACTCCCCTCGCGAATCAATCGTTGCCTCGGTTGCACGCATGTGCTCGAAATAATGGAATGCAATATGGTGCATCGCGGGAACAATGCATCCGAGGAGGAATACGCAGCCTCGGATCGAGGGTTGACCTAACTCAACTTGCCTCGTTGCATACGAGGTCCTCGAAAGTCGGAGGGAAACCGAACAATGCGTGGAGGAAGTGCAAATGGCATGCAACTGGCTGCATGGAGTGCATGCACTGCATCCTTCTGTACTTTATCGCTCTACTACCTTCCATTTTCTTTTTCTTTTCTCTTTTTCACTACGTTCACTACGTACGTTTCAATACCATCCGTTAAATTAAATGTTGTTCTATCGTCGTTATCACCATTGATGGTGGAAGAACATCTTATAACGGACTTTTCTTATATTTTATACTTTTAACCTGTGATAATAAGTATCATCGGAAATTGACGCATCTGACTTTTTCATATTCCGTATATTTAACCTGCGTAAATTTACGTTAACCTTTACGTTTAATCGGCGGAAATAAGATACGTAAAAATTGTAAAATATTTGCCAGTGTCTCAGAAATTCAAGTAATTTTAATCGACATGTCCAATTAATGATCGCGCCGATCGATCCTAGTTGGTAGTCGCAAGGGAGAGAAATGAAGAAACTAATGGCAGGTTCTTGAGCAATTAGCGTTGCCTGGACAGAATGGCGTATGTGTGCACCGAAACTATTCGCGATTCTTCCGCCGTACGAGATTCTCTCCTTTCCTCCCATCGGCACGATTCATTCGCGATTCTCGTATCGTGGCCGACGTACGGTCTCGTGTTTACGTTCACGTAGGAAACACCTTGACTCGACACGAAAACCCAGTTAGTATCGCGATACACCATCTACACGCGAAGACGTGCCTCGTGATATCTACCACCAATTAGACACGTTTTTTGAATAATTTAATTACTTTGCTAGAATTTTTGATTAGATTAAATTTCCTTTGTCCCTTTTTTATTTTGCATTAGATATTGAATTATGCTTGTAGGATCAATGAAATTTTTTTTTTAATATACCCGTTACTACGTCGTGTTTTTCTTTCACTCTTACATTTGAAAACTCAAACCTGTACATCTGTTTCGTATATTAAGTCAATCATTTTTTCCAGAAAAATCCTCGATAATACAGTTTAAACAAAATACTCCGAAACCGAATTCCTCTCTAAACGAAAATACGTACTTCTCAGTCATCCTCCCACGCTGTTTGCTAAAAAAAATCCCTGTGTGGTATAGTATACACGCCTTAAACCCAAATCAAAGGCTTACTATTCTCCACGAGAAACATTCGAGACTCTCGACAAGGCTTACAAGGAGGAAGATACATAAGTCGATTCACCGGAGACGGACGCAAAGGATTTTCTGGGAAGACAGGAGGATGTACGAGCCGCAATAAAATCGCAAACAAGTGGACGTACACTGACGTTCAAAAGTTTGGAATTTCTACGCGTTCTATAGAACCAGGAATTACCTTAACAGCTTTAATACCTCGGAAAATTCTTCGATGAAGGATATTTTGGGAGAAAGTTCTCAGGGCTCTGTCTCCGAATTTCACTATCTCAGAAAATTCTTTGGTAAAAGATACGTTGAAGAATTCTTTCGACAAACAAATTTTCTCGAGGTAATAAAATTGCCAGGCGATCGAACGTGCCTACGGATTCTATTCTAATTTCCTAGTTATTGATTTATCGTTAATTTTTGTGCAAATTAGGCAATACTCGAATACTGTTACTTCGAGTCGACTTATGAACAGTAGTGTATACGAACGTCCCACGTGGTTCGACCGCGATGCATACGTTTCACGGACGGATGTCCCACGAGGCTGCATTCCTTGCCCGATACAACTTCCATTTAGCTCCTACGTGAATGTAAATACGCTTGTACAAAGGTGGATTCGCACGTTTCGCGGCTGGTGGTCCAGAGACGCGACTCTTCCAACACGCAAATGGCGAGTGTAATGAATACAAAGCCTGCCGTTTGCGTCCAGACCAGGAATTTTATGTATCGTTCCTCGGAGATGGCTTGTTTTAGTGTTCGAAGCTTTGACTATACGTATCCCGTATTTCTCGACAATGCAACGGCGGTATGGTTTCTCGTGTTGAGATTAGCAATGTCTATGGAGACTGGAATTTAGGTACTTTGGGCGTTTCAGATATTTTACTTCAGCTTTTAGATATTTTAGTCGAAAAATTACTTTGGAAAATATCGAAACGCACATGTCGTTGTAACATGCGTACATTGTAGGGAATGGTATAAAATCACTTTAGACAAATGCTCATTCGCCATTAAGAGAGAATATTTAAAAAAAAAGAGAGAATTAATTGTTTCATGGGAGATAGATTATCTGACAGTTTGAAATCAATAATTCCGTAAAAATTTCAATTTACGCTGTCGTAAGACTTTCTTGAGGCGTCCCACGGTTGCATTTCTACCGAAAGATGAGCGAAAACCGCCCCCGCGGTTACTACACGAATGCAATAATCAATGAGTCATTCGTTGTCTACGAAACTCACGACTGCTTGCCTTTTATTGGCGATCTGTTCGACCTCTTTTAAGGTCGTTCGTACGTTTTCTCGTTACGATGCTCTCGTTCTGCGTAGATTGATCATCTTCTTAGGACCATGTCCTTAGATATATATAATTGCAAATACATCGACAACATTTGGAGCAAGTTTGTAAATGCAGTGGCAGCCAGCGACTCGATTAACGAGATTTCAGACTGTTCACAATTCTGTCAAGGAGATTTTAAAGGAAATCACACAGTGACCGACAGAGTACCGAATAAATTAGCAAACGGATCGATTGGATTAGAAACGAAGTCGTAACTTGATCTAAGGAATCAACTGGAAAGCTATCAAAGAGATATCCGATACGGTTATAGGTTGACGTATATTTCTGAGAATACAGTTGCGAATTGTCAATGCAGTAAGGTTCAGCGAGTATAAACTCGCAGTGATTAATGGATTCGTGGGTAGTGAAATTCAGTAATGGATTTCTAATCGTAAAACAGATCGACTCTTGTTTTGAAACAGACTCTGATTTCGAAATTAGCTTGGAAGCCTAATGATATTTGAGATTATATCACGACCATGCTTATAGCAGCGAAGAATTATTTTGCACCGATAGTCAACGAATCTAAACGATATATTTGTTTTACCTCGTCTTGAGTTCCTTTTTCCAAATTGAACACCGCATAAGAGTACTAAAATTGCAATAACAAACGTTCGACCCTATTATCATGGAGAGAAGAAGTACTCGTCGATCGAAAAGAAAATGTCGATACACTGTTCGTTTGGCATTTCGAGGCGGAGTTATGATCCATTTTCCTTGGTTTGGAAAACGCGGAAATAGACTGGTATCTTTTCGATCGTTCGAGAAATATTCTTCCGCATTGTTCACGCTTCTGCCTGGAAGCGGCGTGCCACGCAACCCGGTTCGTTCACCATCGGGCAGGGACTTTCTTCTCTCGATCGCGATACGCCGCGATCAACGGTGCTCGTTTCCATGCGTGGCGTCAACGCGGCGCACGCCCTCGCATCGTAAACGTACAAATGATTCAACCATTTGCGAATGATTCATTCGCGACGTTGTTCGCAAATTCGTGCTGTCCATCATTCTCCTGTCTGCTTCATTTCGCTCACCATTTTGATACTTATCGAATGGTACAGCGAATATTATAGCGGTGTTATATTGCGAATATTATAGATTTTGAGAATTCGTATCTTCTATTCCTTGGATATCTTAACTTCTAAATGCATGTAATTGAAACTTAATTGCATAATCAGACTGCGGATATCGCGAATTCAATATAAATTCGACGTAACAAACTCGTTTCAACAAGTTCAGTTTTATAGATTCGATTGCATGAGTTCTACTTTATAAATTTGATTCAAGAAGTGTAATGTATCAAATTCACTTTCTAGATTCAATTTTATATACTCGGTCTTATAAAATAGCTTTTGTACATCCAGTTTAATAAATACAGTTTATAAAATTCGACTTAGAATTCCCCGAATACAACTAAAGAAATGTGATCGAACAATGTTCCTTAAATGGTTAAACATTCGTTACGTAAGTAGACATTATTGCAAAGTATGCATTTCGTTAAACTTCTGATTACTCACACGCAAAAAATAATAATTTTAAATAAAGAATATTTGATAGTAGGAAAAATTAGCAAATTTACTGATGCACTATAGCTGTATGCGTTGATATAAACGGAGCTCTACTTCTTCTTCTTCTCCTGTAGAATCTCCTACTCAGGATTATATAATCACGCATAATGTGCGGCCATTAATCGAAAGGTCGTCAAAATTGCGACCCCGGTCGCGGGTAACAGGCCTAGAAAGTCCAGAGAATTGTCCAGTCACTCTATAAATAACCAGCACGCCGCATATTAGCAGAATTTTGCATAACGACTCGAGCGAACGAAATAATTGACTTTCGCTTTTGCGGAGCCATGCTGATTTTACCTGCACGCGATCATAATACCGTCAAGTATAATCGCGTTACAATGGAGTATCGATTGTCCGTCTAATTAGAGGATCGAAGTAAAGTTTAATAATGGATCGTTAGGCTTTCAGATACGAACTTCAATGTCTGCCGAAATCGCTTCGTAGCTCGTTGAACTTGTTAAACGTGACTTTTAGGTTAAGTTTTATAAGGTGATTCACATATACGAAGAACATACAGAACGACTATGACGAGTATATTATTTTTGTTTAATTAGGCAATCGATGTGAAGTTTAATCACTTATTAGGCTTTGATACATAAAGTACAGCGTCCGTTGAAATTATTGGCTCGTAGCTCATTGAACTTGTCAACTTCGGTTTTTAGGTTAGATTTTATAGGGCGATTCATATGTACGAAGCTTACGCAGGATCAATATAGTAAGTTTGTTTTCGTTGATTTTGTGAAATGGAAAAATTTTCGTATTTTTTTGTATTTGTCCGCTTGATGTTTCCGCAATTACTTTCTCCGCGATCATTCGATAGATATAAATCGAATTATCTGGATAGGCGTTTAATTAAGTAAAATGGTACAGGAGCTTTTTTCAATGATAGGTCGGCCTCGAAATACGATCCTGTAACGATCATCGTCGGCGTACTTAGTTAACCTAACAGATTCACTTCCTTGCCAATTAGACGCGACACGATTTAACGCTTGTGAATTT
Source organism: Bombus huntii (assembly GCF_024542735.1). Lineage (NCBI taxonomy): Eukaryota > Metazoa > Arthropoda > Insecta > Hymenoptera > Apidae > Bombus > Bombus huntii. The sequence continues at coordinate 827,181 of NC_066253.1, read as the reverse complement.
CGCAAATGCTATCCACTTGTAAACGTTAATCGTTGCAATCTAGACACACTTATCTTAATACTGAGATCTGACTTTAAAATTCTGTATATTGATACGTATAATCTTTCACATCGGTGGTATTTCTTGATCTTACGCGTGTACAAATCTATTTGAACGGAAAGTTAAAACGATTATCCTATTAACAAAATTATTCTACTCATAAATACTAAACTAGCGATTATTCTATTAACGAATCCTGAACTATTAATTATTCTGTTAATGAAGTTATTCCGTCAACAAATCCCAGACTATCAATTATTCTATTAACAAGATTATCCCTTAATTATACATCTACTAATAAATCCTCAACCATTAATTACTTTACTAATAAAACTGTTGAAAGATCTTCAAAATCTCGTAAAATCCTCTTAATCTTATTCTAGCACTCAAAATATCGAAGATTTAAAGATCACGTTTCTCTCATCTTTTCTATTTTCTTGAAAACCTCGAATCTAACTTAAACACGTGTCCTTAGTAATTATACATCTTAAATTAATTTGGTCAATCTTTTTAAAGATAAAGCAGCGTAAGTAGTACACACACATATATATAGCGTCTTTTATGAGGAGCCGCGTATTTTCTGGAATCTCGTTTGGCTGAGCACACTTTTCTCGACTTTTCTCGTCCCCACCTCGAGCACAGTTGGCTATCCTGTTCTCGCCACCTGGTTGTCTGACTTTTCTTCTTACGTAACCGCGTAACTGCGGCGCAAGGATGCGGTTAGACCTTTCGAAGCGTGTCTCTGGCCGATGTCACGTAAGACGCGAGTCAGTCAGTCACGATCTTAATTTCACTCTCTCACGTTGTCGAATAATGCCCATCATTATGCATCGATGCGATTGTATTTCGGAAATTTTGTCGAGAAACGGATCTTCCATATTTTTGTATCCTTTTTTTATTCTTGAGGTTTTCTTTCAAGTTATTTGATACAGAAATTGAAATTGAGCACACGAATGTATGTACCTAATTTCTGTGTCAAATAATACAACATTGTATCACGTAAATGCATGCATGTAATTATTCTATCGAATAATTCGAAGAAAGCCTGAACCATTTGAATCATTTCTAAGTTGAAGAACCGTAGTTTTTTCTTTTAGATCCTTGTATGTTATTCTTAGCATTCCAAGACATGATTAACTAATGCGTCCTTATGATACTTTCAGTATTGTTTCGTGACCCACTGTGTGCACGTTACCATTTTAGTGACGTAGGTAATTGAAGCTTTTGTAACAATGACGGCCGATATTTTGTCATAAACTTATAATGAAATTAAAGAAATTTCCTGAAATATTCTGTGCTCTGTGTTAACGGGAGCTGTTAACAATTATCATAATAATTTATAAAGAAAGACATAAAATAGGATCGCAAAAAGAACTTCTAAATACTTAAAAATGAATCATACAACACAGCTTCTCCTTTCTACCAATAAGCAGATGGAAATAAAATCGTAAATCAATGAAAACCAAGTCGTCTTAATGAAATCGAAATTCCTTCGAAGAAATCAAGCGACGACTGTTTTTCCGGGCAAACAATTTCTGGGCTGCGTGCCTGTAATCGTGCGCAATTATATAGACTGTTAAACATGGCGGTGTTCTTAGGGGAAGCACGAAAGTCGCCATGTTGTTATCAATGCCTCGCTCTAATAAAGTGTACGGACCGTGGCGAGGAATGTTTGGAAAAAAATGAAAGCGAAGCGCGAAGGGGGAATAATTCGACGGCGTTTTACCGGAACAATTTCTACGAATTAAAACCGTTTTAAATATTCTCGTGGAGGAGAAAATTCCGATTGAGCAATATATAGGTTAAGTGGAAATGTTGAAATTCCCTAGACGATCGTGAGACTAATTATGAAACTATTTGGGGAAAGGTTTGATATATCGCAGTTTGTCTAATTACATTTAGTTTAACTGGAAAATTAATTCGATTAATTTAATTTTCAAATCAATTACTTAGATCAGAAGTGTGTCTTATTAAATTCTAAATAAGAACAAATTGCAAATGCATACATACATTACGCATTTTGTGTTCGAAATATTGAGACATAAAAGAGCTATTTATATAAAAATCGACGCCGAGAAAAATACCCTGGTCGCTGAATAAATAAAGCAACAATTGCGTGACATTGAGTAGCCGATAAAATGGGATTACAAATTCACTGGTGAAATACGCAAACTATAAAATATCAAGCACGTATCGCACACTTCACCGCGCAATACATACCACATAAATAATGCATCGTCGCTCTGTCTTTTACCTTGATCGTCTCTCGATCTTTTATCTTCGGCGATATATTATACAATAATCTCCAGTTTACTCATTTTGCTCCGTATATACGCTATAAAATGCTCGCATATGTTTTTCGACCGACCAATCGAGTTTTTTTCGTCCATTATTTTTTATGAACAAATTTTTATTCGAAATACTCTGTTTCTATAAATTTTATTTGTTTTGAATTTTGCACAAATTCTTTATCTTCATTTTGGATCTTGATTACCTTTGGATTTTTACATCCAAGTAGAATATAGAGATTACGTTTGTATAAGTTTGCTTTAATTGTGTCGGATTTTGCTAATCGTCGTCTTGCGGGGTTTTTTTTTTCATCTCAGTTCCACTGGACCAAGGAGAATTCGTACGCGTAAAATCGGTGGAGGAGAAAATTTTGTGTTTAGAAATCGTGGAAAAATTGTGCTAAGATATCCTTGTAAAATTGTGATAGGAGTGTTTTCATAAAAAATACAGAATTATTTTATATTACCTTTCTAGCAAAGTAGAGTAGTCAACTGCAATCAACTAGCAATTAACAATTTACAATTACGAATAACAATTCGTTTACTAAAGAATCGAACGACTATGGAAATATAAGTTTACGTCGATGTAAATTTAAATATGAATTAAAATAAATCATTTAAGTATAAATCGCGATAAATCACACTAAAACTCCGACAATGTATTCACATTTTTTAATCCAAGCTGTGTCTCAACAATTCAACTTTTCTCCCTCAGATTTTCAATAGCCGTTACATAATTTCTCTCCATTCACGAACATCACTTTTCTCGAAGTTGCAAATACCGTAATACGAAACGAGAAATTCCGCGCGATCTCCTAATTAATTCTAATTAATAGTCACCCGAGAGAGAACACAATGGCGCGTTTCATCCGAAGCAATTGAAGTTCGTCTGACGACCTTTCGTCGTCTCCACGTTCGAGTTTCGCCTTGCTGCATTGTCTGCCGCCAAAGAAAAATCCAGTCAGTTTTTATTTAGACTACTGCGTAATTAAAGCAGACATGCAATAAGGAGATATCGGAGATTCCTTCGATAGTCTGTGTGAAAAAAATCCCAGACGAGAATTGAATAATTTCGAGGAATTCTTGAAAGATTTTTCAGCTGACTCATTTCAGCTAGAATATTCTCTTCGATTAAAGATAAAACGAGCTACCGTATGTTCAACCATCTCGGAAAGGGGAAATTTTGTAATCGACTTTTTTCTGGCTTTTTGGTATGAATGCTTCATTGTACCGCGGCTTCTTATTGTTGTATACTAATGTATACTGTACACTGGTCGAAGCCCAGTGGCCATTCAGTGAAAATAGAAGTCGTCGAAAACGCCCACGTGGCGATCCTGCAGATCCTTTCACGTGGATTTTTACGCGACAAGCGCAACCAACCGAATCGCGCTACCGGCGACAGCCTTTTCCCTTCTCGAGGAAAAGTCGTTCACCGACTGGTGTTTTCGCATGATTTCCTGTGACCAATCTTCTATTAGATAACTATATAGATGTAGAGTCGGTGATAGATTTTATAGGCGGAGGTTTGACCCTTTCGTGTTCTCACAGTAGAAATATATCGCGTATATTGTTATTCTTCTAACGATTTTGGATTTTTCATTTTACGATATCTTTCGCGATATTAATTATGCGATCTCTCGGTGGTTACAGTGTTACGTAATGCTTGTGAAAGATTTAATTTAGGATAAGAATGGAGTCTGGATTGTTGGAAAAATGTAATTTTAATTTCAAACATACGATACAATATTTAAGATATACGTATTATATAATATCTATAAGATGATATCTACGACAAGCCTAACGTTTTTCAACCTACTGCTATTGTCAATTAAAATGTTCCGTTACGAAGAACAAAGCACGCGTGACAGAGGAAGATTTCTTGAGGATTCACGTGACTATCGGCAGTATCCACGGGAGTGACATTTATTGTGAATGACGTCCGCTTCCTTGACTCATTCATCTCTCTGCTCCTCAATGAAACTCCCTCGTGCTTCGTACGCGCTTGCGTGAGTAGACACGTGTTCCTGTGTACGCGCGGCGATGACGACATGTGTCAGAAAAGTCGGAATCAGAGCCATGAATCACACCTACATTATGAAAAGTAAAGTCGACCGTATCAAATAAAAAATAACGAAACAAATGTTCTCTGTTAATATTGCAGAAATTTCTCAAAGACGCTTGTCCCTCGTCTTTCTTCTTCAATTAGCGTTGCTCGTAGTATCGTCCAGACCTACTGCACACAATATTTAATCTCATCTGTTAATTTCATAGAAATTCTAACTAAAAGAATGTACATGTTCATAATTCTAACTTATCTGATAATTATAATAATTTCTTGATAAATTTTTAAATATTGAAATGAACGAATAAAGAAATATTTGATCGACAGATATATGCACGTTAAATTTCCAATAACCGCCAAAAATAAATAAAATATTCTCGATCAATGTAGCAGAAATTTCCCAAAAACATAATTATTTCCATTTTCTGACAATATCCGCAGCTCGCAACGTTGACAGTTTGACAACCGTAAGGCTGAATACGCGGCGATCCGAGGATACTTGTCGTGTCTTGTGGATAATCGGGAACTTCCGTTTCCTGCGCCAGCCCTCGAATAGCAATGACTCGGTTCTCGCCTCTTTCTTGCTTTCTTGCGCATAATGAACCAGCACGCACCGTCGCACGCCAGCACGTAATCCAGAAACCCACGGAAACGCGGCCCGGGAACGCCGCGTCCGCGTCGAAACCGGAAGTCGAGACACCAGTTACTAGTTACATTGGTTCGCCGCTTTACCGCTCCACGCTTGCTTCTCTTCTCTTCTCTTGCACTGTAAACACACTGTTTTGCTGCTGTTCTGCGTCGTAAGTTTCTAGAGAGCGATCCAGATTTGCACCGCGTTTTAAATGAAAGTAAAGTCAGGCAAGTTGGACAGACACTCTCATGCGAGCTGGAAAATTATTGGTTTTGGTACTTTTATTTACGAGGTGTCTTTTGATATTTGAATATGTTGTCACGTTTGAAAATTTTAAGGTGATTTTGTAATTTATGCAACACATTGTATAAGCTATCTTTTCGAAAAGCTCATCAAACTACTTGAAATCATTCTATACCGTATACCGAATGTCTCACCAATTCTGCCACCCATAATTACGTTCTTATTTGCGATGATACGAAACAACGTTTCAGCTAAAATTTGTACGATATCGAGGAGGACATGCCGTGCTTTCTAAATACGTTTTAAAACGTCCAGGTGCGACAAGAAAAAATTAATAAAGCCGCAATACGTTTCTCTCGATGCCATACGCCTCTTGTCGAAAACATTTCTCAGTATCGTGACGAATAAGCGAGTCGTTAAGGATGGTAGAGTTAAACGCGACACTTCGTATAATACTGTAAAAATTATTCAATTTCTAAAATTAGCGAAAAATCTAAAATTTCATAAACACACCATACTAATACACGCTTCTGTGATACAAGTATCGTTCGTCGACGTATGCAAACGTATACCAGCAGGATACCAGGTTTACTCGCGGCGATCGCACGGTACACGCGTTACGAAACCCGGTAAGCTGGCAGCTCGGCGGATTTTCGCCACGGAACGCGTGCAGAGATCGATAGATCGCGGCCCTACTCCGACGGAATACGCGTGTTTGCGTCGCTGCAAGTGCAGGTAGATCGGTTAAATCGAGATCGGCACGTTCCACCGTTGAAATAAATCGATCCGCTCGATAACCGCGCCGCTTTCGTTTATGAACTCCCTCGAGCGGTGTTCCCCTGTTAGAAACCGGTATGGCAACGATTTTGTTCTTTTTCTTCTGTTCTGATACGTATAGTGTACTTTTATGATCTCGGTACAGCGGAATTCGTGTTTCAACGAAACACGAATTTCAACGAAATTCTTCGTCCTACGTCCACAGGCTTGTCATTTTTCTCAGTTTTTCCGTGACTTCTCGTATGTCGTTCCAAGCAAAGAATTTCATGGACCGATAGGTGATATTGGGCAAAAAGACGCGACGAAACTGTGAAATAAGCTTTCGCTCTGGAAGCCTCGGTTTTCGAGAAAATCGAGGTTAAACAATATCAATGGATAATCATTTGGAATTTCTTTTTAAATGTGGCTTTTACTTTGTGTTATTCCGGTTTAATAACATCTTAATGACTATACTTTGAAGTTGTACTTGCTCTTTCGTCGTAGATTTTCTCTTTTGACCAATATCTTTACCGTTTCCATTAATCAAGTTACTAATGATTTAGGATATCAGGACAGTTTAGAAAACGCATACGTTAACGAAGAAATTCCATTGTTTCTGAAACATGGCTCGTACTTGATCCTACTATTTGACCTGGATTGACATTGTCTGCCTACTCCGTCGAACAAGAACGCCGTTCTGATTGTCCGGACACATAATTATGCTAATAAGTTCTATTTATAGTAGGCGATATACCGCGGAAAGTTCTTTCTTAAGTGACAAGATGAACGAAAACATGTGAGACAATTTAGAATGGTCGAGTTCCTATTGTTCTCTCTTCCGTATTAAAGTGGAACTAGGAAAGATTACAGTAATTGATGAAATAAAAGAAATTATATTTTTATGCACAAATTTATATCGAACGATAGAGAAGCCTTTGTCAAGTAATCGTGTTTGCAGAAGTTTTTACATTAATTCTGAAGTATTCAGAGAGTAAACAGCTTCATACCATATCGAACATTTTGAAAATATCGAATAATCTTGAATATTTTTTAAGAATACGATTACGAACTAAATTTTATTGATACATCGTTAAAATTCCAAGATAAAGCAAAACATATTGAAACATGGCGGATATTCTAAAATTCCAAAAATTCGAATCGCTCCAACTGGTACCAAAACACGTTTCGACACCAAAGAAAGAGATCTCTGCGAGAAGCGCGAAGGAGAGGACCCATCCGGGATCATCCAGACTGTTAAATATTTATGAGGACGTTCGAGCATTATCCGAATTCTCATCCTTTGTAAACTTTCACCCGGCTGTGCTCTCGCTTTTTTCCTTGTCGCTGGAACACCGAGAAATATTGATGTATTAGAAACCTGAGAGTCGCCGGGCACAGCACCAGAGAGACTTTCTACATCGGCGACAAGTCATCTTGGCCACCTGTTAAATATTTATTCTTCGCTGACTGCCGGGAAACGCAAGTGCGAACAATGGATCTGATAGGAGAGGATCGGATCTTACAATTAGTTATGGATGATGTTGCTAGGGAAAAGCGACATGTTATCATTGGGCATGTCACTGGACCGCGAATATTTATGCAAAAATTCATATCTTCACGAATATAGAAAATATTATATTTTGGATATTCTCTATAGTTTGAAATATATTTGAAACGTTATATTTGAAGAACTTGTGCGGGCATAAAGCATAAAATTATTTATATTAAATTTAGGCTATCCTCCAATATTGATATTGGACAACTGTAATTGTACGTTCTGAAACGAAATAATCGTCAAGTTCCGGAGATTTTGGAAAGAGAAATTTAATTTTGCTTTCTAAAAAGTTCTCCGCATATCATGTGATTAATGACGATAAATTATAACTGGCGAAAAGAAGAGACTTACGAAATTCGAATTAGTTCTATAATTTCAAAACAGTTGTCGCCCTCTTTTTCGATAATGTAATTGCCGTCTTCCGCGGTGTTTGCAAAGAAAAAAGTTAAATTTCACTTTCTAAAATATATACGGTCAGGAGGAAGTGTAACGTTTGCCAAAAAGAACAGAGCATTTAAAATTTTTTAATTAGACAGAAGCTGCAGAGTGAATTTGCTGTCGACGGTTATCGAAAGGAGGAGAAAGGAGGAGAAACGAGGAACAAAGGGGAACGAGTAGGAAATAAAGATGCTTTGTTCTTTGGATGGGATGATTATGCTAACATTTAAGGTCGAAGCAAGAGGTGTTATATAACTGATCATATTTGTGTGTGTGTATAAATTTATACCGACCTATGGAGATTCGTAAATTTCGAGGTTGCGTAAAGAAATCTTTTCCTTGTGCATCCAGATTAAAAATTTCGGGAACCGTATTTAAATATCGTGACGAATCTTTGCGAAACGTAATCGCGCCAATCAGACGAGTGTTTTATGTAACAATTACGCGTGAACCCTGTTTTTTTCGTTGCTCTATTTACGCGAACGACGCGTCACGATACCATAATCGTAGAAAGCGCTGACGTATCGACCAAATTGCCAGCTTCTCGTTCTTTTACCATCGCGGCCCGATTTTGCAACGATTCTCTGCTCACCTTCACTTTTATCCTCGTGGATTTTGTTCTTTTTCTTCCTCGGTCTTGTCCTTTCTTCGTCGGAAACCTCTATTTTTACTTGTCTCGTTCCGTGCAGCTTCAACAGCTGATCCATTTAACGCCGTTCTTTGTACTCGTCCAACATCATGAGTTTTAGATCGAAGCTAAATCGGATGAAACACTCGTTACGTTTATTAAACGAATTGTTTCCGAGTTATTTGTAATAATTGTCAATTTCATTTTTCCTCTTCCATCGTTTCTCACAAGCCTATAAATTTCCACAACATATACAATTTGTTAAATACAAAAATAATAAAATTATTAAATATAAAACTGATAAGTAACGGTGCATGGTTCGAGAAAGCCTGTTAGTTTGACAAGCGTTGGTACAATGGTACGTAGCGTGGAGTGTATTTCCTGGATCGGTAGATCGTCGACACTGGTCGTTCATTATCGATGTTTGTTCGGTAATGGCGGATATTTGGTATAAAAGCAGGCTGTGCGCGCGATCGACGAGGTGAAAGGTGCTCTTCTTACGTGATTTTACAATACACCCGCGTGCCAGCGTGCCCTTTCGACTCTAATAGACTCAGCTGACTTTCAGCCGATCGAGCCGCTTCCTCCTGCGGAGCGTCCTCGAGAGAACGTCTTTCGAGGTTACAAGGACTTTTCAAGTCTTTTAAGACAGCTTTAAATCTGGAGTTTGCAGCTAAATCTACCGTAAATCTACCGTAGCACGAAAATTATTTTTTCGTGTAATAAAATTATTGCGAATTAATCATGTATCGCGGATTTTTCTGTTCAATTTCGTTGGAAAAGTCGAATCGCGCATTTATTTTTAAACGATTAAGAATAAAATAGCATGAAATCGGGATTAACAGAGAGGAATCGGTAAATTGAATCGTTTTTTCTCCACTCAATCAACTACAACGAGCCACTAATTCGAGTATAATTAGAGTACCGTGCGTTCCAATTATACCAACAATACAGATGATAGCTCCATGAATAACAGTAATTTCTCCATCTTCGTTAATCAACTTTATCAAATAAATCGAATCAATTTCAATCGCAAGCTAAAGAATCAAACACGAAGCTAATTTATAAAAATGGAAATCTATCAATACAGCATAAAACCTTAATAGACAAACGAGCCAAAAAAAAAAAAAAGACTTTAAAAGAATTCTAAGGCAAAAGAACCGAATTACGTGAAACTAGAAAGAATCTGAAAAAGAGAATGTATACAAAGTAATGAAATAAATTTCAAAATATACGGAAGTGAACTTTTCGTGAAATAGAAGTCGCGCATCTTTCTTCTAATCGAATTTGAAAGAAAGAAAGTGGGTGTATTGGCGAAACGGAACAAGGTGAACGAAGAGGAGACCAAAGAAGAAACCGAGACCCGATTATCGCAACAGTTACAGCCATTACCGTGATATTACCGTTACAGTAGCGTCTCTAAGACGTTACTACATCTAGCAACAATGTTGCTCAATGTTGCTCATCTCTCGAACGCTCTCGACTCTGCTCGCGATTCGTTTCAACGAAGCTGTGACTTTTCCGACCTGAACGATCTTCCACTTCAAATAATTATTCGCAATAATTTTCCTACTCTTTTCTTCCTTCTTCACTTTTTATTTCCTGATCTTTCTGTTCTAGTCGAACAATCTATTTTTATATTCTGAAAATTATTGGAATAACTATCTTCTGTTTCTCTTTTTCTTCTTTTATATTTTCTATTCTTCGACGATTCTGCTGTCCTGCTATTTTTATTTCCCGTATTTCCCCTTTGTGATTTATTCTCTGTCATTTTGCTTTTTTAAAGCTTTGTTCGTTTCTTAAAAATTTCCGACTTAAGCTAAAGGAAACCAACACTCCGAATAACAGTTGTACAAAAGTATCGGGCAAGTGCTAATCGACCTGTTGATTCGGTAGTCAGCCCTAAACAGGCCTTTCCTCTGCCACTTTACCAATTCTCGTTTCTCAAGATTTAATTGTCCCATTGTAGATCTTCGAATCGCCACAGGTACTAATTGTACTTTTGTTCGTTTGATAATTCGTGGGAAATTCAATTGTTTCCAGCGAGCACGATTCCTAATAATTGCTGGAATTGCACGTTCTCGAATCGATCGATTCGATTATAAAAGTCGATAATTCGTTCTGCAAATTATCGCCAATTTTTCTTTGATAATTATTCTTGCGAATTATTTTCGCACCGACCGATAATAGAAGAAATGAAAATTTTCATTGACATTTTTGTAATTTCTCTTACGAATGGGATAAGCAATAAAAGTGGGACAATTTCATGGAAATTTATGATAATTATTAGTAAATAATTAAATTCGTATCAGGAATCCTAATGAACTATAATTGCATAGGAGAAAAGAATTCCCATGATTATCATGCGCTTGCCGCTATATTTCTCCGGCGTTATTTTAATTATAGTATGAATCGAGTGGCTCGTTTTTATAAATTGGGGCTCGTTAAACAAACGGAAGTCGTTTGTACACCCACACGCTGGAAACTTTAGCCGAACGAATTTCCCATAGCTCGAGCTGCACGGAGCATTCGGAAAATTAAACAGAATAATTTGCATGAGTTTGCGTAATCGCCGATTTAAGATTATTACTCTTCGTCCTGAGGAAGTTATTGCATTTTCTTTTCTCGCATTTCTGAGACAGTCTACGAGATAATCGAGAGAAAATAAAATAACGTACTTGGCTGTTTTAAACTTCTTTTCGCAAGACTACAACGTACAACGAGACATAAAAAAAAAAAAAAAAAGAAAAAGAAAAAAAGAAACGAAGCATCGATGAAAGGAATTATTGCACGAGTAGGAAATTAGGAAGTAAGTTTTAGCTTTAAAGAATAAACGAAGATTGAAACAGAATGTAACATTCTGGCAAAATTATCTGAAAAATAAATTCATACTTGAAAATAAACGAATATAAACGGCTGAGTAAATAAAATAGGCAAAACGAAGCAAATTAATAAATTATTATGCAAGATACAATTTGTACATACGTAATATGCTATAGATATTATACTAATGAAATATGGCAGCACGCGTGCTCCTTAATATCCCGAGCCCGTCTAACATCCTGTACGAAGGCATCGGACTGTCAAGAACTTGTCCCGCGAAGATGAGCATTGGGTCGGCCAGTTGGTAGATCTAAATGTCACGAGATTCACACAGGCGTTACATGCTGAAGGGATTATATCACTGCCTCATCCAACGATGCTACCGCATAACGAAAGATAAACAAAGATAGAAACATTGCTCATCAGCAATGACGAGAAACAGACTAGGAGCAAAAAGAGTCGAAGCAGAGAGTCGAAGAACTGCTCGTTAGCGTTCATACGTATACGAGTTTCGATTCGCCCTGGCGCGATCCACGAAATTTCATTCGCCGTCTCACCAAAATCTCCAACATAAAATTCGAACACAATCGATAACAATCTCTTTATAGTTTTCTCAAAGTTAAGAAGCTGCCTAGAGAGAAGAGTAAAGAAAAGAGTAGAAGCCGAAAGAAACAGGCAGCTGTAGCATCGTGCACGTACATGTTTCGATTAACGAAATTAGCAACTGGAATCTGCATGGCAAATAAGTTACGCGAACCGGGAATTATGAAAGGCGTCGATGACGCGAGCGATAACGACGATCCTCCGATTCCCGATTCGTCCTCGTTACGTCAAATTATTTATGGACAAATGGACTACGTTTAGACGGTGAAATCACGTTTGCAAATGTCTTGCTGCCTCGACGACGAAACGATGAGTGGCGCGCTCGGCAAGTGGAGCGTGCGATCTTGCTTATTTCCGATGATATTCGCGATTGACGATACCGATGATTGCAGGACGTTTGGAGAAGTTCGAGGAACGCCCTTTCGAATATTCAAAATTTCTCTTGATTTTTTATAACGATGTAGATATATCTATAAAGAACGAGTACATCTAGGCGAAGGAAATTGAAATTTTGCGCGAATTATGGAAAATTTATTAAAGTTCTTGCTCGACGTCCTAAAATTTCTTCTCGAGGAATGCATTGACCTTTCACCTAGGCATTTCTGATTATGTCACGTGACTATAGTTTCCGTCAATTTCGCCGTAGGCAATGTCATCAATAACTCCGCGCAGCTTTCTAGAGATGAAAGAACGATCATCGAGTTTACGGGCGAGAGTCTGGGAAAAATATCTACTTTGCGCCCGTTTTCGCATCGTGCTAATGTTTCGTCACTATCCGATAGCTTAATAAATACCAATATCTTCCTCTTCTAACTTCCATATATCCTGAATTATCGATTCTAAAAATTCTAATCACACGATTCTAATGCACAATTAGAAAATTAATAACATGTTTTATTTTGTTACCAAAAAAAAAAAAAAAAATTTCTTTAGTTGCGTTATTAGAGTAGTATATTTTGCGTTACGAACAGGTTTGTAATATCTGGAATAAAAGCTTCGTTAAACAAGTGGATCAATGACATACTTCGCGGTGAATTGGAAAATCTGTGTCGAAATGGATGTATCATATACAGTATAATTGGATATATTGTGTGGAAGGTTTTGAAAGGGAAAGGTTGAAGAAATGGAAAGCGTGTGGCCCCGCATGGCGGAATTCCATCGTAGAAACCAAAATTCGATGAATCGTTCCTGCAATGTAAATAACGTTACGATAGAAAGTCCAAAGTTATGTACTTTTTCTTTCTTCTGTAGAAAAAATTAACTTTTATTATAAATATAAATGTAGATATAAATATTATAAATATTAAAAATATTAATTATTATTAAATCGATGAATTTTAAGAATTTTCCTAATTTTCCAAGTTCTTAAAATTCTTGAATCCTTGATTTTTCGAATCGGAAATACGTGAATATTCGTTTCTATAAATTCTCGAAAAATTCTAAAAATTATTGAAATGCAACGTTTCTCAATTTTAGTAACGTTAATAAAATAACACAAAAGAAACATTCAATCGCGACTCTACTGCAATTTTATTTAATGATTTCTAATCAGGTTCCTTCAATTTCTCCTTGCATCAGAAGCATTCGTCGATATACGCATGTACGCTGCTACCTTCTTCCGAAGATTCTGGACACTCGATACGCTTAGAATAACGAGAAATAATCGTAAAGTGAAGTTAACTCCACACGTGTTTAGTATAAAATAAAATTATATATCATTGCATTTTGACGATTTTATAATAAATTTATTTTAGTAACTCTCGTGTTGAACGTCAACAAGTGAAACTTGCAGGCAATAGACAGCAATATAATTGGTCAATTTGCCATGCAGATTATATTCTTGGTAATCGATCAAACATCGGATGCCATAGGTAAAGATGGATAAAGATATTTATTTTAATTAATCAACTACCGCTTACGATTAAAGTTCACGGTTAATTTAGTCGAGTGATGAAATTATTAATCGCTGATTAAAAACGTCGATCATCGAGCGTAAGTTAATTCAAGGTTAATTTTTTCGAAATTTAAGTCTCGAAGCTTGAACCTGCACGACATCATACACAGTTAAATTCCGAGAACGTGCGTGTTCGCCCGATCTTGATCGGATTCAACTCGCGATATCTTCGGCAACCGACTGCAGCTTTGCAAAAGACCTCGATCGCGAATATTAGATTCGCGAGAGATCGACAGGATCCGGGGACGTATCTGATTGGATGGCCCGTGTGCACACCGGATGACCTCGGCCTACAACTGACCACTCGATCGTCGATCGATTCTCTACGCTGCGACATTCTATTTTATTTAATAATCATTTTTCTCACTCTGACTCTGGCAGCACCGATTGAAATCAATGCCCCGATCGGATCCGGTAACAAGTGGTTCTGAAATCGGCTCTTTTCTCTGCGTTTCGTACGATATAAATGTAAACAATAATTCCCTACCTCAAAATATAGAGAATTTCAGCAAACATATGGAAAATCGTAATTTCCAATTTGAAAGCTTGTTGTCCTGTATTGGGTATATCGTACATGAGTTTGAGATTATCGTAGAACGTTTTACATAGACGTTAGTATTTGTCAGATATAGATGGAATTTTTTAAAGAAACAAGTATAGAATATTAGAGAGCAACGACCTAGGTGCGTGTCGATAGTTGCTTATAATTATAACCGTAACTGGTGTAACAGGGTCTCCGAGTAGAAGAGTTACGCAAACGCATAAATTAGTCCAGTAAATTATTATCCTCGTGCCGAACATGTAGTCTTTTATTTTATTTCATTTTTCTTTGTCGAATGAAAAATTATTTTCCCTTTCGCGTGACACTTTTACTCTCGAATTTTTCCCCTTTTTTCTTTCTTTCTGTCTTTCCTTCTTTCGTACATTCCGCTATTGCGAACGTATGGATCGGGTTAGAATATTATTAACGATAACTCGCGATTGTCTCGTCTGTTGCAGTTTTATTGTCGATCCTCAACCTCCAGCATGGCTCCTTGTTATGCAGCGCGGGGGAACCTGGCGTGAGTACTCAAATATTTTTAATAACCTCGTTAGAATACATTTCGCGTTACAGTACGCGTTTATCGCGTTTTCAGTTGGAAATTATTTTCAAAAATTTCGAACCCTAATGAATTCTGGAACGAATCTTGCAAATTGATCGTACAATACTATCATTGGGATTAATCGTGATCGCATGTTTTATAGTAATCATGTTTTGTTATCTCGCAAGTATTTGGACTTCGACAACCTGCCAGAGACGAATTTCTCGTGTCAGGGGAAGGTGATCGGTGGATACTACGCGGATGTTGAAGCCGGATGTCAGATGTTTCACGTTTGCACCATCGGTCAAAAAGGTAATTCAGCAATATTTCTGCAGTCGCTTCTATAACTTTCAATTTCCCAATTTCTCAAAATAACAAAATAGTACAATCCCTCGCTAAATATAATATTCGACAAAGTTCTTAAATACTAAACAGATGGACAAAATGCATTTATTTAAAAACATAACCCCCGTATTTTAATACTTTAACACCTGTTTCAAATAGACCTAACAAATATCTCATTATTCTAAATTACGCCTACAAAAGTTATCTTATCTTCTCAGCTTAAATTAGATTACTTCGTCAATTTCCCGCGAAAAGGACTGCAACCGACGTTGAATTCGTCGGAACGCGCATCGATTAATTCAAAACAGACTCCTCAGGGGATCGATGGATCGGTCGATCGTAGTTTGTTCCTGAATTTGATTCTTATCGTTAATTTGTTGTCGTGACAATTAGAAACCGATAATTAAGTTAACGTCAGGCAGGGAACGAGACTCGTAAACGCGAGACAAATCGATCGATCGATGGTACGATCGAAGGATCGCGAGAGACCCGCCTCGGGGGCCTGGCAAACGTCCGATCCAAGTTTTGTAATCGATCGAGAGATCACTCGGAAGAGAATGTCACGGTCGTCGAGGAACGTTTACTGACCTAAGTCGAGAACGTCTGGCTTCGACTCGTCACGAGGAATCGAGTAGATCGTCCAACCTTTTAAGTATCTTCGTTAGAAGTGACGTATCTTTTTTTCTTTTTTTATTTTTTTGCTATTATCTCAACTTTTTAATCTTCCATGGATGATTTCAATTCTAAATTTAGGAATCTTTCGCGTAATTTGTAGGAATGTTTTGCTACATAGTTTTTCTTCGAATAATTTATAGAAATTTTGTATCTTCTCGAGGTATGCAGTTTCTTTTATAAAACTGGTATCTTCTTGATGCATCATTTTTTCATAAAAAACTTTATTATGTAATTTTCTTTATAATATTTGTATTTTTTTTACGGAAACTTTGTGCTTTTTTGGCATAATCCTTTTTACAAATCTGTATTGTATAATATCTTCTTATATACACACACATAACAATTTTCTACCCTGTGGAACGTAATTCTTTCTATTCACATGCAAACAATATTTTGAAACTGTCTAATTATAAATCTATTTTCTAATGCAAATTTAAGTGGGCGGAGAATGTTTGTTGAACTATATTTACTTTGTTTAATATATTTAAGATTGAAATTACTTCATAAATTACTACTTACTTTCGAATAATGTGGGACGTATGGACGTTTCGAGAACCATGACCCAGAAGAGCATCCCCGAATAATGATCCTGTCCTTCACCATGAGACTTGGTTTCAGACGAGATTATGGACATAAAGTTCCTCTGTCTGAATGGAACCGTCTTCGATCAGGAAACCAGGGTTTGCGAGAGAGTGGACGAGGTCGATTGCAGCAAGAGCGAGCGATTCTACAACTTGAACTTGGAACTCTATGGAAACAACGCAGTCACTCTCAGGTATGTTAATAAATTCACATATGAACCATACGAAATCACCTACCAATTACATATTCATCTCTTGTAATCCGACTCGCTATATCTATTTTCCCATCAAAGGAATGCAACATCCCCCTCCCTGCTAATCTACTTTCGCGAAAGAACACATTGGCTGAAAATAATTATTGTAGCGACTCGGTTCACCTGTCGCGTACGAAATGTTTGCCTGTATAGACGTTCACCTATGCTAGATGTGATTTCGAAAGGACCAAAGGTGCATTAGTTGGCATAACTGCCGGTTTTGCTTACGTAGTCGCGCGATACAGGATCGATAGGTGTGGTGATTGCGTGTCGATCGACGATTTTTTGATTGATCGCGTCTTACTGGCTGCCTGTTGCGGTCATTTCCTATGTAGCGCGCTATCTTTAGAAACACCGTTTCTTTTCAATACCTGAAAAGCCATTCCATGTTGAAATTTCCAATTTCCAAAGCGACAAATCACGACTTTGAACGCCTGCTCTAAAAAAAAGTCTAACCCGATCAAGTGAATTTCTGAATGCTATTTTTATTCGCAGTTTACACGAAAATAGCGAGGACGACGTCGATCCATCGGACCCCATAGACGACCACCAACGCAGCACTTCAGCGCGACCAACTACAACAACCACAACGTCCACGACAACCTCGAAACCAAGTAAACCCTCCACTACGCCATCCTCCGGTTCTTTCTCCCACCCCACGGGCTATCCACAACACTTCCAGCCGCAACCACCATTTCCTCAGGTTCACACGAGTCAATCAAAGTCTCTCTACGATGACAAAAATAGCGGCTACCATCACCAGTATATTTTCCACAATGGAGAGAGGAATAATAATCAACAGGCGACTTCGTATCAACTGTTTAGCAATCAAGGAGTCAGTTCCACCACTGTTCAGCCACCTCAGGTGCATCAGATCAGATTCAGCTCGACTGCAAGTCCACAGATTATTCACAACGAACCATCGACGGCGTCGCCACTGTTTCACGCTACATCCTCTACCATTCAGACATTATTGAATAGCAATGGAAATAGTCCAGCGTTGATAAATCCTATCTTTCACAATCATGGGATTGCTAGTACCACGGAGCAGTTTATTCATAGTAATAATCCTAGGGAGACTTCGGATTACAGGGAGAGTGGGGTGCAGAGTATCAGGCCGTTGGAGGTTGTTCAGTCGAGCAATAAGGGACAGGTAACTTTGCACTGAATTGACTTTCTCTTTCCTAGTTCTTTGTTTTTATCATACAAGGCGTTCCGTAGTTCGTGGTACAAATCGGGGAGGGGCTCATATTCGTGGAAATAGAGTTTAAACGCTTTCCTAAAATAGAAATAGAATAGAATAGAGACCCTTTCCGAGGAAAAATAATATTGCAGTTAATTCACCTGATTTTACAATCTCATATCGTTTGTCTGATACAAATTCTACATATTGTTCCAGGTCTCAAAGTTAACGATATCCCCAGTGCCAACGCCGGAGCCCTCGCGCTCAGTGCAAACGAAGACGAGCAGCCAGAGTTCCCAACAACCAAGGATTTCAGGCAACTTCCTTCCCACCCCATCTCCCGACGAAACTACAGTCAGATCCTTCTACCCAACCCCACGAACATCTTCGAAACCTTCGCAGACCTCCCAATCCCCTAATGACCAAGTCACTCAGCACATACACGTGCTGCCGCCTGTGCAGATCCCTCAACTGAAACCTCACCAAATCACCATCAACTTACCACCTCCAGATCTTCAAAGAATAGTTCAGAATCCATCATCCTTGCTACCTTCTCAATCTAGAGTAATTGTAACAGCCAAAGCAAGCGTTAGCGACGAGTCTGGTAGACCATTAAATACAACGCAATTAGTCACTCTTCCCTTGCCGACGATCCCAGCCAGCTACGATGATTATAAAGAGGGAGACGAGTCCTTTGATCCGTTCTATAGAGACGTTCCTAAAATCAGAAACAGCAGAAGAATCTCTGAAGAATTTAGAGGAGTTTCGAGATCTAAAAGATCTGTTAGTCAGACCAAGAATTCCATGGTTTCTTTTGTCTATGCTGGGAATTCTAAACGAAAACGTGATGGGCAGATGACAGGTGCGAATAAGAAAGATACAGAAAATAAAAGTCAGGATTTCGCTTCCATTAAGGAAAGTCTAATGAGATTTAGGGATATTCTCTTTGGAGAAGACTTCACTGAGGACACTCTAAGAAGTGTCTTTGAGGGAAGTAGGCTTCAAGGACTTGGTTCTGATAACGAGAAGAACAATTCCAAGAGAGATTCGTTAGAAGATTTAGAGACAAAGGCTTCTAAAAATTTTAAAGCGAGGGATTATGAAGAAGACGATGTTAAAGAGAAGGAAGACGAAGAGACGGAAGATGGAGAGACGGAAGATGAGGAAACGGAAGATGAGGAGACGGAAAACGAAGGGACGGAAGACGAAGGGACGGAAGACGAAGGGACGGAAGATGAAGAGACGGAAGATGAAGAGACGGAAGACGAAGAGACGAAAGATGAAGAGAAGGAAGATGAAGAAAGTAAAACTAAGCAGTCAGGCAGATTAGAAGTTCCTTTGGAAATAGATACTAGGGACTCTGATGCCGAAGAATACATTGACGCCGACGAGGAAAAGGATGCTATGTCAAATTTGAAGAATGTTGAGTCAGATTTGGAGGATATCGAAGTGGAAACTCACGAGGCTGAGAAAGATGAATATGTAGATTTTTCTGATATGAAGCATAAGCCTAATAATGAAACTAAATCAGACTCTAAACCAAGAAAGCCAGAAAATACATTAGATGTTGTTATTCTTGATCCAGGCGAGTACATGAAGCTGAAATCCAAGGACGAAGAAGAATTTTTAAATACAACTGAAGAGGAGCAGGTTTCTACACAGACTCCAATTCTATCTTCGACCGAAGAAATCACTGGAGCAACGACAGAAGGAGATTCGGTGGATAAACAGGATTCTAAGAGCTTAAAAGACCTTGATGGCACTATTCAAGAAAGTAAACAGTCTAAATTGCAAGAAAGCGACAGTGGAAAGATTCTAGAAGAAGAAAAAAAGGAAGAGAAGCCTAGTATAGAACCCAAACCAAACACGAGAAGGATAAGTTCCAAGATCAGAGCTAGAGGAAAGATTTCTTCCAAGAGAAAGGAAACCAAAATTGAAAATAACGAACCTGTTGGATTACTTGATGATAAAGTTCCCGATCAAAAAGTAGAGACAACAACAACAATAGTGAATCCTGAGGCTGAACAGATTGACAAGCATATATTCAACGAACCAGAGTCACAGACCTCGAAAGATGTCGATATCAGAGCTGTGAATAATCATGGAGGCAACTTGAAGAAACTTCAAACTGGTAAAGATCACAGTACAGGGAAAGACAATCGGAAGAGTGAGGCTAACGAATATGAGACTCTAGAGAAACAATCTAGAACTTTGGAAAAGGATGAAGAAAACGTCGAGATTCTGGAAGGCGAGGAGAAAACAACTGTTCCAAGCTTGGACGAAAAAGAAGTTGAAGAGAAGAGAAAGGTCGAGGAAGAGTTTGACGAAGAAGTGGAGCAGCCTGAAGCTCCTAAGAAAGATCCTTTTGTAGAAGAAATGAGCTATTATAAAGAAGAATCTTCGATAGAGCACGAATCTATGGAAGATGAATCAACCACAGTCTTTAGCAATGAAGGTTCTCAGGATGATCAGCAAGAAATGGCTAAACATTCTCGTAAAGGAAAGATTATGAAGTTTGAGAACTTTTCGAAAGAAGTGTCTTCTCATAGGCAAGCTAAAAGCAAGAAAAATGAAAATGAGAAAGAGGAAGGAAAAGAATCTCGTGAATTTTCGACGATGAAGAATGAAGAGATGAATTCCGAGGAAGCTTCCATAGAACATTACGACTCTACCGAAGCATTCTATGAAAATACATATGAAATGAGTACAGACGATGAGTACAACGATCCTGGTAGCTCCGAAAACGCCACTATTTCCTCAGAGCATGTGACTTCGGAACATGTGGCTTCTGAAGAAATGCCAAGTTCTAAAGAAGAGACTCTTGAAGAACATGAAGACGACGAATCTGTTTTGAGTGACCAGGAAGAAAGTACGGAAGGAGTTCTTAAATTCACCGATGAGTTGCCTAAAGATAAAAAGGAGGACGTACTAGAAACGAAAAGACCCTCAGAATCTCTCGAGAATATAGCTCACGATTATGTAGATGACAATTATGAACCAGATAACTACAAAGAACACGGGTCTTCAGACTCTAACAGTCTAAGTGCAGAGAAAATTCGTAAGGAAATGTTGGCTGATGATAAAATGGAGGACGCCAAGAAAGAGAATGAGGAAGACAAGCCAGAAACTACCACGGAGCCTCAGAAAGATCAGGATGTGGAGACCGAGAGTCCAAAGGAATCCATTACGGAGAAGATAGATTTGCAGACGACAACAACCACAACTACAACAAGTACTACTACAAGTACAAGTACTACAACTACCACTACCACTGCTCGTCCCATGCCTCCAAAATTGTTCAAGCCAATCACTGCTAGAAAGAATTACAATTACATTCCTCCAACGACGACTCCGAATCCTGTAATTATTAAACCTAGACTGAGTCTGTTGAATCCTAAGCCAGCAAAGCCGCCTAAATCCTACAACGAGCTGGCACCCAAACCGGTGATCAGGAAGTTCACTTTATTAGCTCGGAAGCCAACTACTACTATGGCTATCACGACGAATATGGACGAGAATTGGACCGAAACAGTGGAAACAATGACAACAGATGTATCGACGACTACTACTGAAGCTAGCAGGAGCGAAGAGAATATATTAGAAAGCAAATTGAAGCCTCTAAACGAATCAGAAGAGAAGATGCATGCTCCTACGAAGAGCAAAAACGACCAGGACTCCAGTCCAAGCGAACAGAAGTCACCAACAAACGTAAAACAAGATCAAGAAGAAAATTTTACGCCTTATCCTGTTTCTAGACTGTCGACTCTTGCCTCTATTGTTGAGAAATCCTCGAAGGAAACCGAGTCTACTAGCACGGAGTTTGAGAAATCAACTAGTCCTAAGAGTTTTACCTTAGTGGACCTAGAAATTGTTAGTACGACAACTTTACCGATCGGTCTGACGTCCATTGAGTCTGATCATCCCGAAGAATCACCCTCGACTACCGTTAGGTCAACCATAGAGGAAGAAACCACGCTTGCTTCGTCTGCCAAAATCGCGGAACAGAATTTGGAGAGTAAAGCGACAGAGGGACCTGTCACTTTGACAGTTTCTGAGGCAATTGCTATTTCAGAAACCCCAACTAAGCGAGCTGAAACGGTGGAATCGACCACGATGAGATCTCTAAGTCGAAACTCAGCGATGTTGAGGAGGCAGGGTGGTTTTAATTGCTTGGAGAAGCAGATGTATCGTTTCTATGGTGACAATAGAGACTGCAGACTGTTTCACTATTGCTCTCCTGGGTTCACTTCAAGGCAGGTGCTTGATTTTCGATTCGTGTGTGAAGAAGGCACTGTGTTTGACGAGGAGAGCCAGAGCTGTCGTCACAACGCTAGGAATAAGGATTGTTTGAAAAGGGAGTGGTTAAAAGGAGAATCAGGATTTTGATTTGTTTGTCCTCTCTTTGTGGCTGCTGGCAACGTTGATTTTGGTAATTGGTGAATCCCTTCCCTTAGTGTATATTTATGTATATTGTTAATAGGTAAGATTCCGGAGAAGAGGGCGGCGCCTCTTCCCCTCAGCATTTGCCATAATCCCTGTACATGACGATGATGGATTCACACTTATTAAAATTAATATGCTCGAGGTAGTTCGAACAAGCAGCTCACGGAGAAGATAGATTTTAAGGGAATTTATTGTTGGAATGACAGTGCTAGAAAGTGTTCGAAAAAAGTCGTGTCGTGAATAACGGCACACCTACTTTTTAGAATTCGTTGTTTTTATGCGGTGAATGGTAACATGATTGCGTTTCCTTTCATCGAAATAAATGATGTACAGAGAGTAAAGAATAGAGAGTGAAGAAATGTACTCTGAAGTAGCCTTCAGCGACCAATTGATTCAATATTAGTTATCGCTTCGTCGATAAAGCAGAACAGTCATTGATGATCGATAAAGTAAAACAGCCATTGATAAAGTAGAACTGTTTGGTCGATACATACTTGGGCAGATAGCAAAGCTTCCAAAAAAACCATATGTAAACTAGAAATTAAGAACATTGCTGTGTCCAAATACTAAATTGGTATAAATAACCATAGTTTGCACTGTCATTAACCAACACGAAAACACGAGCAAGTTTCCTAAATATCTTCGTTCAGAGGAAAATATCAGAATCTCGCTCGTAGCAATTTATAGAACTTGATAGTTAGACAACAGCCCCTGTCTACTTCCTTTAGTCAAAAGAGCGAATCACGTCTGTTCCTACGTTGCATCGATGGTTTTCACGATACAGTCATCGATGGAGTATTCCCTCTAGCGATTCAGCAATAAATCTAACGCGCATTGCTCAACAAATTACGAACGAATGTTCGTATCGGCTGGCTAGATGCAACTGCATGAGTAGATTAACAAGGATGTACAGTAACAAATAAAGAAAAGAATTTTGAGAAATACTCGAATCGTCGTGTCGATAAAATAATTTCTTAAAAAGATCGACGTGTTTTTGCGAATTTATTTAAATCTGTAGATCCATCGATTTTCGTTCTCCTTAGCAGAAATACGGTCCCTCGAACCGAAATTCCTAATACTAGTAAATAGACTGAGGATTTTTATGCATTTATTCGAAATTTAAAGATACAGAAATATACGAATAATCAACCGTTTAAATACTTTCATTTAAATATTAAATATCATGTACATTCTATGTACATTTCCAGTCCTGTTTCAAACTTCTCCAATGTAATCCAATATAACGAAATTTCGAAATATTTTGTATCACACATACAATATATTCGTAAAAGGTTTTTATAACTCATCGAATACATTCACGAGCTATTCTTTTTGGTTCATAAAAATGATGAATTTGCGTAAATATCCACAGTCTACAAATAAATGTATAAATAGACTCCGCATACACATATGTATATCATAAATATATATATTTTTACATGTGAATTTATCCCGTTACAGTTTTAGCGATTTTTTAGATAGGTAATCGCGACCGATAAGTGTGTAGAACGTTTAAAATATGGTTTCAAAGCGTGTACATTCGATGGTTTCTGTAAATATCCTGTGTCCCTCTGTAGAGTAACACGTTATCGATGTAAGAAGCCCTATACTGTGTTAATAATAATTGTGTACTACGTGCAATCTCTTGTTCGTCCATCTGCACGATAAGTTTTTTATTCTTTATTTATTTGTATCGATTTAGAACGTTTAGTTAATTGTTTTCTTTTCTCTTCCCTTTGATGTTCTCATATCGAGAGTGGCAACAAGATTTTTTTCCATCTTTATTTAGTATTGATCGCAGCACGATTAATCTAATCTTCGTTCCTAAATATGTCGATTATTCAATGATGGAGGAGGTAGCCCGAAATAATTGAATTTGATGAAATGTGTAATTTCGTATAATTAAATAACGATTGTAAATATAGTCATCTCTCAAACCACGATATCGTAATATTACTGTAGCTTAAAATAATAAAACACGTGAGAAATTATCTGTTTTCATATACCATGTCACCAAGGGAGATATATTTATTTTCCAATCTGCTAGTGAAATATCAATAAATAACTTTCGCAATTTCTTTGAATCCATTAAAATACCAGATTACACCTTTGTTCTAATAAGTATGTAATGAACATATTTATTTGAATAATATTTATATTATCAATATTATAATACTATAAATATCAATATTTATTTAGTAAAATATCTAATTCTACAAAAAATATTTTTTCCACGTAATAATACACATTTTTTCTCAAATAAATATATAAATAATGTGTATCCGAATACTAATAACAATAAAGCACACGTATCATTCGCATGGAGTATGTAATTTTAAATGTCTTATTATTGTAAACACGTGCGTACGCAAGCGTAGCGTGTGTAGCTTCTGATTGGTCAAGCGTAACGCACGTAGCCTCTGATTGGCTGATACACAGTATTGTCCTTTTAATTGATTATCAATTTTTAATCGGTTGTACACGTGCGAAATTGAAGAAATAGGATTCTTTTGTGTATCACGAGCATTGTTTACATCACGGTGAGAATATAATTTAATTACTGACGTGATTAGTGCTTGGATATGATTAAGTATATCTCTGGAATAATTCCGCGACTCTTTACGAAGCTATCCGTTCCACCAGGTAATATAACCTATACGCGAACGACATCGCAGAAATTCGTGACAATGGCTAAAAACGTGAAAATCGGAACACACGATGGCACTTTTCATTGTGACGAAACTCTTGCTTGCTTCATGTTGAAGACGCTGCCCAGATATAAAGATGCAGTTATAGTGAGGTAAGATATAGAGCTATTTAGTGTATTTAGTGTAATCAGATTTTCTTATGGAGTTATATAGGGCAATTTGAAATGAGAATGTTATTACGAATGAGAAGTATGCAGGAAGTATGCATAAAGGAGAGAATTAATTAACATAGAGTATTGAATGTACTTGTAGATCACGCGATATGAATATTTTAAATACATGTGATATTGTGATCGATGTTGGTGGAGAGTATAATCCTTCCAAGCATCGTTACGATCATCATATGAGGTATGACCTGTTTTTTAATCATTTTGGTATAAAGCTAATAACATAGAGTTTATTCCTTTAATTTATGAGTCAGAGATTTCAACGAGTCAATAAGCACAGTAATAAAGAAGCCAGGTTACGATTCGACGATAAAACTGAGTAGCGCTGGTTTGATTTATTGCCATTTTGGCCATGAGATTATCAAGCATTTGATTCCACAAGCAAATGATAGCGACGTAGAATTGATTTTTAAATATATTTATGATACATTCGTTAAGGAAGTTGATGGTATAGATAATGGAATTCCCATGTTCGACGAGAAACCTGTGTAAGTGTCCAATACTATTGTTGCACAGTTAAGATATCATTATATTAAATTACTTACAGTGTGTTGTCCATTTTAGATATTATATCAGTACAGACTTATCATCCCGTGTGAAATTCTTAAATCCTGCATGGAATAGCAAGGATATTAATGTTGATAGTCAATTTTTGAAGGCAGTTGAATTAACCGGTCAGGAATTAGTGCAACGTATTAATTATGCTGCAAATGTTTGGTTGCCTGCTAGGTTCATTGTGCAAGAAGCTATTGACAAACGCTTTGAGGTGAATAAAACAAGGACTTTACAGTTTATCAGTGTTTACCACTTTGTAATTAATAATTGCACTATTAGAGATATTGTAACAAATCATTGTGCATCTTCGAGGTGACATTTGCATAGATTTGAATAGAATAACATTCTGTTTGAATAGAGTTCAAGCATTAGAATACATGGCCATTGTTAGTTGTATAAAAATGTATCATAGGCATTTCCTTACTGCGATATTATGCAAGAGAAGATTCCTTTCTCTCTTATATGTTAACATAAAAATATATCCTACCAAGCCTTTCTGTTATACAATTTAAAGACATGTTCAAAGAAAAGCTATGATAAATATCTGCAGGTTGACCCTAGTGGCGAAATTGTAGAATTATTACAATTTGTACCATGGTCTCAGCATCTTCATACGATAGAAAGAGAACAAAATGTACAGCCACCGTTAAAATTTGTAATTTTTAGAAGTAGTGATAACTATAGGGTTCAAGGCATACCTATAAGACCTAACAGTTTTGTGTGCAGGTATTTATTCAAACGACAACTGGATTATTTTTGAAGCTTTTAACGTACATTATATTGTTTTGTAGGCTGTTTTTGCCAAAACCTTGGGGAGGTTTGCACAATGAGGAGCTTGCAAGCGTCTCTGGAATCAAAGATGTTGTTTTTGTTCATTCAAAACGATTCATCGGTGGCCATCTAACCAGAGAAGGAGCGATAACGATGGCACGCAAAGCTCTTGAGCTATCTGATAATAAATTCAATTAGAAACAATTACATTTTAGGATTTCAATTGATCGAACGTAAATTCAATATTTTATATCACGTTTCGTGTACTTAAAACAGGTCCAAAGTATTTTAAGGGCGAAGACAATGCACAAAAATAAATAATAATTCGTAAACAGATTATTTATTATGCGAATCCATCGTATTAGGTCATACAAAGATAGCACGATACTTTCGCTGCCTTATTTCACACATATAACATTCAGTTGCAATTTTTACGGTATTTAGTAAAAAAAATCCAGAACAAAGACAGCCGAACATTTTACAGAATTATTCGTCCATTTCATATTCAAATAGTCCAAATATTGAATAAATTGAAAAAAATTATTTTAGAGTTGCGTCGTTATCCTTTCCAAATATTCCTCTCAGTGGCAATCAGAGATTTTCAACAGTTTTTGCGGCCGCATCAGCGTGTGCTGCAAAATGAGCTACCTTCGCTCGAACAACTTCCGGAGTGTCCACTACTCTACCATCAGGACCAAGGGGAGCACCATATCCAAATCCATAAGCATAAGGTGTTGAGGCGTAAGCCAGGGCACCGTATGGATAGAGTCCTAGATTCTTCGCAGCCTCCTTCAACATAAAAAAATGATGGAAAGTCAAATATTAATAATACTATACATTTTTCGGCTTGAAACGAAACATTTACTTTATTAGTAAATGAAGGGAATATATTTGTAAAAAAAAAAAAAAAAAAAAAAACAATGTAAGATTCTGCTCTTATTCTCACGAGTGTTTAAAAATTCCTTTGCAAATTTAAAATATTTCTAAAGAAGAGGAAAGAAAACTTTTAAGTACAGATCCTTGAACTTTTCCAAGGACTTTCTTCTCCATTAATACCAAAAAGACTGAGTCGTTGATTTTTCAGATTTAAAAAAACTAATTGCTCGTAATTACCAACGCGTGAGCAGTCAAGTGAGCAGCTTTCGCCTGCGCGACCTCAGGTGTATCGACGACACGACCATCGGCGCCTATGGGCGCACCAGGTGCAGGTGCATAAATACGTAAGAGAGCCGGCACGTGAGCATAGCTGAGTGTGTTCCTGGCCGCCTCGTACGCCTGAGTCGCGAGGTGCGCTGCTTTCGCCTGTGCCACTTCCGGCGTGTCCAAAACGTGGCCGTCGTAGGCTAATGGCACTCTGAGGTAGCTGTAAGGTATCACTGGAGCCACGTATCCGGGCTCTGCGATGGCCAGGGTGCAGATTGTAGCGAAGATGATCTGCAATTTGAAAAAGTACTTTGACATTTTATTCTGTTAACCGAGGAAGATACAAATTTTAGTTTGTTAACTGCAATTTTTATAATTGTAACTGTAGTTTAATATTAATTAGGTCAGAGTTTGAAAGAGCAAGGTTGATGGAAATGGAGTTATGGTGGAAAATGAATTCAGTGAAGCGTGTCTTTGCGTGTGAGGCAACGTGTATTTTTCAAACACTCCAAGCATAATTAGAAATAGAATAACGAGCAGCAAAGAAGGTTCCTTGTAGTTGAATTAATTCGGTGGGATGTGATTTAGCGTTTAATAGTTTGAAGCATAGTGAAGATAATTAGGTAAGAGGCGTTAAAGAAACAAGTTAATGGAAAAGTGTGATGAAGCGTGGAAAGAACTTTTTTATGGTTGGTTTGACGACTGAGCAGGCATACGAATTGCAACTGTTCATATAAAGAGGCTCCTGTTAGAACGTGGGATGTTAGTATGTCAATGACGAAGAAACCTAGTGACACGGAAAAACTCGGTTAGTTATTAATAAGTAACGATTGCAGATTCCTTTTTTTTTTCGATTTTCATGGTCAAAAAACTAATTATCTAATACGTAACAACTTTTTATAGTAATTAATATACAGTGTACCGATTTTTCTAGTAATAATTGTAATTTTGCAGCAATAGCAATTTAATTTCTCTATTCGTTTAATTTAATTCAGAAAAATTGCGTGTACCTAAATTATCGTTAATAATAGTAAGAAAACGGTCTCGTTTCTAATTATCTAATAACAGATAAATAATCATTATATTTTAATAATATTTTAACGATCAACGTTCCAAAGTTAATAACGATCGATTTCTAGATCTATACAAGCTATCAAATTTTACAAAGAAAGATTTCTAAACCTACAAAGAGCTATTCATTTCTACGATAGTCAAAATCAAACACGTACACGATACTTGACCGATCAATCTTGCCCTAATTAACCAATTTTAAATTGACGTAAATTCAAGAATTATTTAACGAACTATTTTCTGCTCACAGCGCCCTAATCTGAACTACCACTTGTTCAATATCCTTTGAAAACATCCTCACCAATCATACTGCCACGACAAAAAGGAAAATCCCTGGATATCCATACTCACTATCGTTCTCATGGTTAGTCACGTGGAAAAGCGCTGCTGGCAGATAGAATGTGAATTTTCCAACCAGTACTCGCCCTAAAGTATCAACGGTGATGTGCTGCCCTGTCGAGCCACGGTGTCTCCTTTTATATAGGTGAATCTGGTAGGGAGTCGTCGACCCGTAGGAGGGGACCACACCCTGGGAAGCAATTGGTACACCTAAAGTGGTGACATTGACATTACTCTCTGGTCTGTCCGTCTCTTGTCTGCTCGTCTTTCAAAAGGATCTGTCGAGGTCAGGTGCAACTGGTGAACTTACTCCTTGGAGTCCGACAAAAATTGCCAACCATTCTCTTTTCTTATAAATGGTACGTTCGTTGTCCCAAGAAACTGATATCTTGGGCGAATAGCGATAATTTATATTATTAGACGGCGAATCCTCGTGCAAATTCATAACGTAGTTTCCCAATATAATTAGAAAAATAGAACTTAAACAGGAAATTCTATATATATTTGTACATCTCCAAATTTGATTTTTCACTGGATGTGTGATGTGGTTAAATTTGTGACGATTCGTAGGAGGTTTGGTATTTGTTATGTTACTTGTCAAGTACAATTAAATATTTTTACTCTGAATGGATTTTCCTGTATCTTTGAACGTTTTAAAAAAAAGGTAATTTTTCATTCGATCGCGAAATACACAAAGTAGTGCTTTTGATTTTATAGGGGGTGAGTAATAGTTACTCCATTTCTTGTACTTGTATTATTAATCGATATAAGTAAAGTATTTCAAGTATTACGCGTAAGTATTGCAGCCACTAGAATACTTAATAGAATATTTAGAGTACTCTCATTTATGTGGAAAATTTCGATAAAATTCTCGCGTGGTATTAAGTATTCTACTTAAGTAAAATTATCTTTTGCGTATTTTGCGAGTGAAAAGAGATAATTGGAGAATTTATACCTTATACTTTATCTTTACTTTTACAGCTTGTTCGCTGCTGTACGTTTTAAATGATCGATTTTATCAATTCCATGGGTTATAAAGCATAAATTGATTTATAAACTATTTAGTACGGTGTTTTCAATACGAGTCGAGGGTAAGATATAATTCTTTTGTTATTTATAAGTCACTAAATATAGCTATTAAGAAAGTTGTAAAGTGAGTCGTTGAAGGGCTAATTGAGAATTCATGGGTAGGTGACAGTAGTTTAAGCATTTACCAAGGTAATACGCTTTAAGTAAAAATGACTGAAGGATACAAATAATTATGTTACATTTCACTTTAAGAAAATGAATATTTCATTCTTTAATTTGAGAATATTTCATATTTGACAAATGTTTCGATACATCGAACATTAAATTGATCGATTCGATACTTCTTTAAAAGAAAGTATTTGCATATGTAGAATTAAAAAAGTTTGCCTTCGTAAACAAATTTTTGAGTCATCACTTTAAAGAACTTTCTAGAACTATTATATTCTATAGTCTAATTGTACAATCCCACGTACAAAAAATTGGAGAATCGTTATTTTAGGATGTCGATTTTAGAGTATCGATCCATTGTATGTATATTCACGGAATACTAATTTTATCGACAAATCCAAGTTTCGTGCGATTTTTCAAATTTTCTCAATTGTCCCAGCTTTCCCAATTTCCGAAATTTAATGTTTTATTACATTTCAGTCAGCGTCGTAAATTTTCACACCTTCGCGTAACACTTCGTAAGATGTAATCCGTACATTATGCTGAAACAAATCAATGATCGTTCCTTTAACTGCTCTCATATTCGCATTCTTTCCCACGATAACTATAATAATACAGATAATAGTCGATAATCGAGAGATACAAATTTTCGATCGAAAATGGGCGGGAAAATGTAAATAATGGAAGATCGCGTGCGATGTCGTAATCGAATCAATATCTCAATTATTATTCCGAGAAACAAGAGTACAACCTTGATATGTATGTAAGCCACGGATTCAGGGAAAGAACAGGGACGAAATGCAATTAAATGGGAAGAAGGGATAAAAGCAGAAGGAGTAGGAAAGGTAACTGATACGTTGATCAAGACGAAGGTCGTCCCGCGTCCTCGGAATAAACAATCGTACGTGATTGGAATGAAACCTTTCTTACCAATAAAATAAAAGAAAAAAAGAGAAAAGTGGAAAGATCGTAAAAAAGACATGTGTAAAATATTGGTTTGCTTTCGAAGTCGTATCTCTGTTTCTCTCACTGATTCTAGCGTAATGAAGTTATTAAAAATTTGCTTGGCGTTTTGTGTAGCATTAAGGAGCGTGTGAAAGAAGAAATTGAATTTTGGAAGATTTTATTGCTCAAATTCAGTTTTATTGCCAATATAACTTTTCTTAGTAATTGCGGTTAATGATTTAACGAATTTAATATTTGCGATGCTCGAGTATTCTCGATGCTTGATATTGAAAATGGTAACTTTTTCAATGACGTAATGTTTCCAAATTCAACGTCCAGTATCGAATATCGAACGATAGAATATAAAACCCAACGTCGAACAAAATTAAAACGTCCGATAGAATTTTTAAAATACAGGCTTGAGATATAAAATAAGATCTCTAGAAAACTAGCATCGATGTATAAGATATTCTTACGTAAACCCATCCAAAGTTACATAAATTTGCTGCGATCGATCTAGTCTGAAAAACTGCACCCTACAGAACTAAAAAAACGCAAGAAACATACGAGACACGAGACAATGAAATCAGCAAAAAATCAATCCGTGCAACGACGTCGTATTGAAAAAGTGATTGCGCGATTCGCGTGAATTTCATAGCCAAACAATTCTGTTTTGCATAATAGACATTTTTCTATGGTCACGCACGTACGCTTTCGATCACGCATATAAAGTTCCGTTTTTTTTTTTTTTTTCGATCATAGCTCTCCGATAGCAACTAAACTATCGATTGTTACAAAACTATTTAAGTAATTTTAAATTTGTTTTAGCGACATGCGTCTCAGGTATTGTTGTAATGTTTCGTTTTAACATTGTTTCAAGCGGATGAAATTTAGGCCTCTTTTGTGAAATTTTGAATAAAAGTCTTCTACTTCGTATCTTGCAACAGACACCATTGTTCACTTTGGTATAATTCGTACCGATTAATACAAAACTTCCGTCTGCACTTCCAACGCAGATAGCACGATACGATAAATTCCAAGAAAATGAAAACCGCTATTGTTCGCAAAAACTATTTGACTCTGACGTAACCAAATGTCATAAAAAAAATGAATACTCCAAGTATCGAACATGCAGAAAATATTCCAATTAATAAATAATTTTAAGCATTTTAAACACTCACCGCTATTCTGCACGAAAGGAAGACGCAGCGTTCAGAAAATGCGGAGAAAATCGCGTAGATCGCGTAGTATGTGGCGTGGGCGGCGCAGTAATGCATAGATGGATAGATACGTTGAACAAAAGCCCTTTCCACGGGATTCCAGGGGATCTCGTCACGCGGCATTGTTTTTAATCAGCGGCTATCCACGCTAACCAGTTAAGGGTCTCGCTAAACGTTCGTCGTGGTGCCATTAATTGGCACGCTGTGCTCGTTGCGTGGGCGGTGGCGCCTGATTCAGCCGAGAAGAACGGGAAGCAAGCGTAAACGTAATAACGATACACGTTGTGCGAATGTTGCACCAGGTTTGGTGTCATTCGACCGAGGCCACGTGCAAATCGTACATTGCTTCGGAGATTTGCCAACAATTAAATTTGGTGATTGCGATAAATTTCACTGGCAGGTACTGTAGCAAAATCCTTCCATCAAACGTTAAAAATGTTCCAATATCTCCACTTAGGAAGGAAAATCATTCTCCAAAATCAAGAAAATTCAAAACGAATCGATACTCGAGTTTCCGCTGCGATTAAGTGACCGCAAATTTTAAGACGCGCGTAAAGTTCTCGTGAAAAATTCAAAACAAACTGCCATCGAAATCCAAGCTGTAGCCAAATGACGCGAATCAATGTGCGATAACAGCGAAAGAATTTATCGAAGCCTTCGTTGGAATCCGAGGGAGA
This sequence comes from Bombus huntii, assembly GCF_024542735.1. NCBI lineage: Eukaryota > Metazoa > Arthropoda > Insecta > Hymenoptera > Apidae > Bombus > Bombus huntii. Next base: position 793,805 of record NC_066253.1, on the reverse strand, counting down.
ACGTGACTTCCTCCTTCCTGATACAGGATCATTCTCGAACACTATGGGACGATTAGGCGTGTCACTAACCCGCTACACATTTGCCTGGACGAGGCCAGGGACGGTTGTCGACAGGGAATGCCTGTTGCACGTATCGAGCATCGACATTCACTCGATTATTTACGCTGCTCTGCATCCAGCAGCGCATGTCATAAAAGACGGACTAAACTTCGTTTCGATTGGCATTCGGACATGACAAGAAACTCAAAAAAGCGCCATGATCTTTTTTGTATCCGCGTCTATTTCGAATAGCAAATAAGAAATTATTTAGTTTTTGCGACGTTACGTAATGGTAATCGAGGAATTCGGTTGTCAGAGAATGTCGAAGAAAGGCGTATCTTGGATCTGATGAGGTTTTGTAGGCGAATAAAAAATGGACAGGTGATTGAACTTTTTAAGGATCAAATTGGAACGTCGTTTCAGGATATTTGGGAATTACATTGGTATATTCGGTATTTCGTCAAATTGATTTATATAGAAAAATTGGGAATTTCAATAGAAATTTTAATTAGTTACTCGAGAAACTAGTCTAAATTTCCCATTTTCGTTAGTGTCTGTGCTATTGATATTCCACCTAATATTCGTCGTCGCTGGGAATTTTATCAATGTTAACGCGATGAATATATATTTTATCAACACGAACCAATGATTCAATTACAATAGAGCTTCGAAAGACAGAGACAACCGCTTCCCTTGATGGTTTATTGATCCTCGCCCCTATGGCTTGTCATATCGCTGTACTCTATTGATGGAATATAATAATACCGTGATTACGATGATTGATAGGTTCAGATACAGCCACTAGGATAATCCACGTTAAGTGGCGAATGCGTGCCGCGTGCTGCTGATAGAATAATCTCGTTAAAGCTGGATTTTAACTTAATCTCTCGAGGGGTTTTAACCTGTGACTGCAACGCAGACATTTCGTCGTCGAATTATGTACATATTTGGAAAAATCGTATTTGAACGTTTCTCTAAATTATAAAGATGAACGAAAGATATTAAAACAGACAAATAAAGGAGGAAAATTCAGAAAAATCTACCAAAAATAGCTCAAATAATTACAGAGTTAGAATCTCGCTCTCAATTCTCTTGCTGCCCTCGTTTTAATCGAGTTATTGACATTGACGCGAGATCATTAATATTACGTTAATCACGGTTGCGTATCAATATCGATTACTCAAGCAAGCGTCGCTGGTTGGAAATTTCTTCGTCATGGTTTCTCGAATTCTTTCGTCCCCCGGCAATCGTGCGTGAAATATCTGGTTTACACAGAATCTCGGTATCAATTACTCAACAACGATATTTCTACGATCGTTTCGACCAACGACTGCCGTTCGCGACAATTCTATTTTTACGAGACATAAATTATATATCATTTTCATCTGTTTTTTTTATTTACCTATATCTTTCTTTCTTTTACGTTAATTTGCGTATTATTCCATTAATTCCATAATTAGTGAAAATAAAATCGTGTGGAATTTTTTGGAGTGTTTAATAAATTTAAATGAAATTTATCATTTGACAAATCTTTTACACAGAAAAACTATGCGATAACATTCGCACAGAAAAATTGCCAGCCGAAAACGATTGCTGATAACAACTACTGTAGCATAATAATAAAGCAATAATTTATTGCACAAACCTATACTGTATTATAAGAACGGAAAAAATATTTGTACTTGTACTTGTCCATATCAGAATTGAATTGCACGCTGATCAGTCAGGTCCCATGGCTTGCGCCATTTTCATTGGTAGCAGGCCACGAATAATCAGTGGAAAATGATTCCATCGTAATGAACTTGTCCCAATTAGGCTGTGGACGCTCGTTAGAAATGATTGTTCGAGCACTGGGTGTCATTGTTCTGCGTTTCGCAAAGTATAATTGCCCGAGGGCTTATTAAGAACTCGGGCGTAGCTATACGTGATGGAATCTCGCAGAATTTGCATCGAACGCCACGTTCGACGATCTCTCGATTCGTTATTGACCATAAGCGCCGCGTAAAATTAGCAAACAGAGAAATTTGGTCCCATGCAAGATGGATAAAGTGGACTAATTGGTTCTGTATTGCGCAAGGAAGTGGATAATTATATTTACGCGTAAATTGTTACTACCGAAGCAAAGCTTACCCTAAAACACAAGTAAATCGGTCGTTTTTCAATTTTTCGTACTTCTCCGTCGAGTCACCTTTTTGTAAACTATGAAAATGCAACACCAACTACTTAAAATATCCCGAGAAAGCCAAAATCCATTCGATGAAGCAACGTTCGCCTCAAAATCCAAGCAAATCCGTCGTTCTTCGATTCTTCATATTTTTCCATCGAGCGAGCCCTGTATAAATCGCGAGAACCAACCCCAATTAATACAAAATTCCATTTGATTTCATCAATCCTGACCGATGCAAAGTTTCCATACGACCAACCCTGGCCAACATAAATTTTCAATTTAACCAGCCCTAGTCGGGCAAAATTCTCAACAGACCAACCCTAATTTCTCTTTCGATCGCTATGGATCTCTCCGGTGAGAAATTGACGCAACAAATCTTATCCCATCCATTTCTTCTATCGCTGTTGATTTCTTCTGCCGATCTCTGTATCGGTTCGCTGTCGATCGATCGCACGACTCTCTTTTCCCGCGTTGCCAAACAGAAATGTCTCTCCCCACCCATTATTATGTGAAAATCAAGCGGAACGCGTGCGTGTGCGCGCGCGGATATTTCACGTACACCGGCGTGTCCGCTTGTTTAGCTGTTCTAAGTGGGCGCCCGTATTGTTCCACGACTATATAAGGTGTACCACGGACCGTTCGACCAGCAGAAAAGCATCAGGTCGTGGATCATGGCTAACATGAGGCTCCTCGTGAGTAACGACCATAACATTACACGTTTCGTAGAGTTTCGAGTGGCGGTAGACAGTTTGTAGATCACTATCGTATCGTCGTTGGTGGATTGCGGATGTTTAGGCATCTATGGGGAAATAAAAGTATTTCGTTCGTTGCAATACTTGGAGGATGAAGCTATTTCGGTTTCACTCCTTTGATCTTGCTGTAAAAGACGTGCATTTTTATTCACATCCGCAGTCTAGCTATGGCGTTCGGATCGAATTCGAGAAATTCGCGAAGATATTAAGATCAAGTTTGGTTTCGATAGACGACGACTAGATTCAGTCGATTTTTCCGCGCAAAACTATCGTGTCCCTCGTCGCAATCTTAAAATTGATGCAATCGTATCCTATCGGCCAAGACTAACAACACTTGGAACAAACATAAATTTACAATTGCGAAGCGTATTTTCTTCTCAAATGATCGAATCGCTTTGATATTAACGTTTCTTCGCTTTCCTTCTTTCCATCTTCAAATATTTTCTCTCGTTTCAGCTTCCTTTCTCGTGTCTCGTCCTCTCGGCGTCCGCCACTCCAGGCTACACAGCCTACGGGGCAGCGTACCACGGTCCTCCAGCACCCCTGGCTCACGATGGAAGGGTGGTCGACACACCGGAAGTGGCTCACGCCAAGGCAGCTCACCTAGCAGCTCACGCAGCCGAAGCTGCCAAAGCTGCTCCACTCGGCTACGGCGATTATTCCGATGGAAAATACGAAGACTACAGCGGCAACTACGTAGCAGCGACTCAGAACATCTACCACGGTCCGCCCGCGCCCTTGGCTCACGACGGAAGAGTAATCGACACACCGGAAGTGGCGCACGCCAAGGCTGCGCATTTGGCAGCTCACGCTGAACAAATTTCGAAGATCGCTCACCTCGCTTACGCTGACCCTTATCCGCAATCGCATTGGTGATAATGGGAAATGAGTCGCTATACTCGGCGCCACTGATGACAGAATCGTTGAAATTTTTTGGAGAAACAGCAAGGGATGGGAGAAATTTGAAAAAGAGGGAAAATTGTCAAATATTTGTAATATGTCGTTTTTTTTTGACAAAGTCGTGGATTAATTGGTATTTCTGGGTTTTACTTTACTCTCTGTTGTCGGTGTGCATTTTTCGGAGTTCTGTTGATGGAATTGTTTATAATAGTCCAATTTTTCTAACCTCGTAAAGGGGTTGTGTATCATATAATGGAAGGGAGGGTTCTTTTGTAAGGTAGATGTAGATCGTGCATCGCAAGGAGGATGTTTTGTTATGTTGGTGAAATATTTTCATTAAAGATTGCAAGTATTTAACGGACATTTTATCTTTATTGTATTTTCTATCTAATCCTGTTTCCCTTTTATACCTTGATGTTCTATGAAATTTGCATTTTGCTCCTGGTTATTGCGTTCATATTAAAACAAAAAAATTGATATCTACTCGGATTCGATAAAGATTTGTTCCTTTACTTACAAATCATAAATCAATGCCAAAATAGATTGTTTCGTAGATGGTATCTGTGCACCCTTGTCGTTTCAGTCAAGTGTCCACGAATTTACGAGTAATATATAGAAGATGAAAACAATCTGGTGTGTATTGTAAATGGATTCTTGAAGTAACTATACCTACTGTACTTAGGTAGAACTCAAATTCATTCAGCATATGATAACGTAAAGATATACTATTGTAGAGTGCAAAACAGGAATAGACAAATAAAAGTCAGTTTACAGTGAGCTACAGCCAGCTCGTATCTTTCATCCGACTTATCTTCATCCGACGAGTTTTCAAAGTGTATCCTGCTGAATTTTACGCTTTCGTTGCATTTCTTTCGCCAATCGTTTCATACAAATTTGGCACGAATAAAATTGTATAAAATACATAAATATATTTTACAAATAAGATGCTATTGTAAATGAAAGTAACTTAGAAATAAGAGTAATTTGCAAATATAACGTATTTGCTAAATGTTACTTACAGGTTGCCAATAAGATAAAAAGTACGTATCAAAATATACGTGAATTACTACGTATTATTACTTGGTAAGCTTTGTTACGATTCAGAACAGAAGCGGATCTTATTGAAACATTTACCCACGTATAAAATACACATTTTATTCAAAATCTCAGTTTTATAGACTAATATAAATAATTTGTAAAAAAAAAAAAAAAACGCACGGATACGTAACATTATAATTTGCTTTCGTTTAGAATGTGAAGCAAATGTTATTAATTAGGGTAGACCGAGGCGAATCGGATTATAAAAATGTAAAAACAGATTTTAATCAAAATTTGTATATGGAAACATTTTTTGCAATGATCTAAGAAAACAGTATAATTTGTTTTCACTTGCAATAATAAGCAATTACCAGGTGTTGTCTATTGTCCTTTATGAAATAATTAAATTTATAACAAGCTCTCTCTCTCTCTCTCTCATTTTGATTTAATTATATACTGCGTAAGAAACTGGTGTTCGGCATGGCACGTCCCGACCACGTTTGTCTGTCGTTATCAAAGCGTTGGCGACAAGCTCGCGCAGTTCCGCTCAGGTCAGCACGCGAACAATGCGCGATGGTGGTCTTTGAACCGGCACCAACTGTCGCAACTCGGTTCGTTATTTCAAAAGAAAGAAAGAAGGGGAGAAAAAAGCTTGGAGTAAAGAACCCAATGCACCGGTTGTGACGCCGCGTGACAACACGCGGGATCGTAAGAGGTGGGTGAACACGGAATGGGCGACGATCGATGGAATTCGTTTCGTCCACTTGCTGTGGGCACACGATGAAATATCGCTCGGAGGATATAGAGAGTGAAATGCTTCTGAAACACGTTGTCGCCTCGTGTTACGTACCTATGCAAACTATACCTGTTTTTGTAATTGCCCATTCTGTCATTCTTTGGAAATTAGGATAGAAATACCTTTCAGATTTTTCGATTTCCCGTGAAATATTAAGAAACTATGTGTGGATACAGAAGATACAGAAAGCACGAGGAAATCAAAATATTACAGAACATTGCAATGCTAAGATAATTGTACAAAATTAATTTTGCTTAGTAGAATCAGTTATACGATAAAAACAGTGTTCATTTCTTGACGAAATCCAATCGATGGGACACGCACTTTCTGACCAGCACTTCACTTCTTACGAAAATGTACGAAAATGGCTCGATGACTGGTTTGCCTCAAAAGATCGATAGTTCTTTTGGCGTGGCATCCACCAATTGCCAGACAGGTGGGAAAAATGTATAGCTAGCGATGGGCAATACTTCGAATAAAATATTTTTAATCATTTTCATACAATAAACGTGTATTTTCTATACAAAAATTCCGGTTTCATATTTATATGCCTGGTACTTTTCGGAATAATTATGAATCGTGCAGAATACGATTCGTGATAAAAGAAAAGTTTAATAACAGCAGAACAAATTTCTTGGAGACGGGAATTCTTTAGATATGTCTTCGCAAATTCAAAGTAAATACTTGAAAATGATACTCTACGATTCTCGACGTGTATCTTCCTATGCGGGCGTTGGAGTCTCCAATTCATTTGTAGCCGTAACTTTCGTGCTTGTGCGGGCGTCAAAGTCTCCAGTCAGGCTCAATAGAGTTTTCATCACCATTTTTTTCGTTGTTCCCCAAGCTCCCAAAGATATTGAAAAAATTCTACGATACTTATCGATATCCTCGTATAATTTGTTCGATTATTACATCAAGCATTTTAAACTTTTTTTCCATAAAAATAAGGAAAAATATATATGTCGATCTAATAATAAGATTAATTCAACTACACAACAATCGTAAGCAACGAAATTAATCAATTTTTAAATGACATATTCCATGAATTTGGTGGCCACTTTATTGAAAATGTATCGAGAACGTTGTGACTGCATCCGCGATGACGTGCGTGTCCACGTCTCGCGCATAGCGTCGCGTCGAGGCAAGTTTTATTCCTGACGAGGTTACGGGACACACGGTGTCATTGTTAATGGCTGGTAAATGTTACAGAGCTGGGCAAGGCAACGTTTAAAGCAGAGCATTTTTCTGGGTGTGGTTGTATACCCCGTTGTCGCGCACGGGGTGGGGCACGCGACGACGCCCTGTACCCCTATAAATTCGACGATAGCAGATTGTGGAAGTCATAATGCGGATCACAAGCTCTGTCGATAGTCGCTGGATCGACCTGCGCTGAGCTTCGACAACATGTTCCGATATATTGTGAGTATTACGTAATTTTTTTATCTTTAATTTTAGTTGAATTTCTGGTACAAATGACTTTGGAAGGCTCGAATGTTTTTTGCATTGCTTTTCGATGGGTTTGAGCATTCACTTTTTGGTTTGCCTGTTTGATTGAAATTTTACACCTGCATTTCGTTTCTTACAGGGATTTTTCTTTTGAAAAATGCGTATGTGTGTTTTTGGTGGGAATCATCGTGGAAAGTGATTATTTTTTGTACGCTTTTTCAAGTAGACTCGGATATATTTTTGAGAATTTTGTTTCATTCTTTCTTTTCTAACGCAATTTGACGTTCCTTTCTTTTCCTTTTCTTTCGGAGACTTATTTTGAAGCGTACGTGCTTCAGTTTCTTGTTAGAGGGAATTTAGATAGCACATGTTTCTCAGGGTAAAAAGTCAAAATAAAAATATATGTATTCTATAAGTGAATTTCGCTTTCTTTCAGATTCTGATTTCTATTATTTTGAACGTGGCCTACTGTGCGCCACAGTGGTACGGAGGAGCCTATGGTGGTCACGCGGCTCCAGCCCCATTAGGAGCAGATGGACGAGTTGTAGATACTCCAGAAGTTGCTCAATTGAAAGCAGCTCATTTAGCTGCTTTGGCTGATGCAAATGCGAGGGCACCCAAGGGACCTGGTGTTGCCGGTCCTTACCCCGGCCCTGCTGGTTCCTACGCACCTGGAGGCTATGCTCCGCATTACAGGTTTTGCATATTGTCTCATAGAACAGGAATTTCTCTCTCTCTCTCTCTTTCTATATATATACATATATATATAAAAATATATATACTATTAGGAAGAGGAAGTAGGAAGACAGTGAAAAAATTCAGATATTCTTGTTTCTGGCCATTTGAAAATTGGAATTTTCTATAGAAATCAAACTTTAGTTAGAACATTATAGTATTGCTTTATTGTACGAACAAATACATATTCTACTTTGCACTAAGCGAGTATAAAATTCTAGCGTGACTATTATTTTAAATATGGAATTGGTTTGAAGTTTCATTCAACTCTTGTTCCTTGTTACATCGTCTTGTCCTACGTACTATTATTATTAAGAAAATTAATTTATTTTCCAGCGGACCACCAGCTCCTCTCGGACCAGACGGCCGCGTGGTAGACACACCGGAAGTGCAGCAAGCAAAGGCAGTCCACTTCTCCTTATACAATGCGGAGGCTCAAAAAGCTCCAGCCGGTCCAGCTGCTCCTAATCCGTCATGGAATCCTGCGGGTGCTCCCTGGAATCCCTCTTGGAATGCTGGCAACAATTGGAATCACTATTAAATTGGCGTTGATCGCCGCAGAAGAAGAATCAAGCTGACAGAAAATATTCACATTCGCCCATTGTTATCGATGATTCGTGAGAATTTGAAAAAAATCCCCTTGAGTCGTCGAATTTCAACTACCTCCAATGAGTTTTCACTTCGACAATCAACGAAATATTTCTCTCGGAATTTTTCTATAACGTCTTCCGTATCTTTAAGCTCTCTTCCTTCTAGCTCTCTCCCTTTTCTGTGATTCTGTGTTTCATCTACCTCTTGATCGTCTGTTTTTCGCCCGGATCTCAACGAATTTTAGTATCGTTACTGATTAGAAATTATCGGCTCATCAGATCATATTACAGAGACGATAAGTTTGCTTAATAGAATTTCGTACAAGTTTCGTACACTTTTAATACAGTTAAATGCAAGTGAAAAATTGTTGTCGAACTTTGAGAAACGATGTATGCAAATGTGCACGGAAAGCGAAATCGACACGTGTGTTTATCGTCGAATGGAAATGAAATAACGGTGGTCTGTACCGTTACAGATATTATCGAGATAAAAATGTCCTCTTGTCACATTCCTCTTCAAGGTGATCTCTTCATCGCTTTCGCACTCGTTAGTCAAGGAAAGTTTGCGTTTGCGTGAGAATTAACCTTTGCACGTGAACTATTCATAGATATTATTCAATGCTATCGTGTTTTCCCTCTCTTTTTTTTTTTTTTTAAATAATTACAGCGATACATATACATTTGTAAATTATCGTGCGTGTACATAACGGAGAAACGATTGTAACATGAATGAAACGAATAAAATGCAGCGAAATGTTTTGCTGAAACAAGCAAGATTAAAAAGTCGCTCTTCTTAATTGCAAGAAAATTTTTATTGCGTTTCAAAATGCTTATATTTTTTAATTGTGTTTCACTTTCTGGTATATTAATCGATTTCTCGAATATCTTGGAGAGTCAAATTAATTGAACTAGTTGTGACTATAAATTATAAAAACAATTATTAAGTTATAAGAGAGTTACCAATTTATGCAAACGGTCATTCAATAATAAAACAGTTATGAAATTATAAAACAGTGATCAAATTATTAAAACGGTGATTAAAGATTAAAATAAGAGTAATCTAAGAGGAATTGAAATTATTAACAAGGATCGAAATGTAATACTTCATTCTTTTGAAAGAAAAAGACATTTACAGAATGCAGTGGTATGTTATTGGGAAATAAGTAGCCATAAAATTATTCATAAAATAGTCAAACGATGGTAGACGGTTAAGAACTGTTTAAAAGTTGTACGACACTGACATAATCGAATATATAATCAGAGAACAGGCACGTGTGGTCGACTAACATGCCCGTGACACGAATCAGATTGATTCGTGCTCGGCTCAGAACACACGGCAGTGAAAACGTGTTAGAGTTTGAGCGACTACACGCAAATCTGATTGCACGGTGAAGTCTAACACGTGTACACGGGCGTGAAAAGGACGCAGTGTCGATTAGTTTATTCAGGGCACTAAAGGCAAACTTATGGGTGCTGCAACCAGGATGCAAAGCGATTTACTAGTTTTTAGTAACTAAGATATATGACTTAGAGATAGAAAATTAAAGTATTTTATTTGTGTTCGCTATTTCTTTAATGTAAAACTCCATTTGGGTAATTTGTTTTCTAGTTAATTAATTGAATCAATAAAAAAGTTCCAATCAAATTCAACCTAAATTCGTAAAAGTACCAAGGTACACTTCGATATCCCCAAACTTACACAAACCAAATTAGATTCTCCGCAATTGAAATCTGAAATCCGTGACAAAGCCCTAGGTTTGAACTAAACTTAACAGAAAGTAGAAATCGGCGAGACCAAGCAAAATAGATTCGACATTCTCAAATCCAAGTAAATTTAGCTCAATTTTACTTTAAATCCACAAAATTGCATAAAAAGAACGCTCTCCCGTTACGATAACTTCAAATCGACTATTCGCATATAGCAAACCCAACCAATTTTCACTTCCATTTTCACAAACCAACCAACGTCTCCAAACTCGCGCCAACCTCGTAAATCCACCTCCAACTCTCACCTTAGCACCCTATTATCGTTTCATACGATCGCAGGTGCACCTCAACGACCCTATCGATATAAATCCCATTAAGGAACAACACGGTGGCAATTTTTCTGCCCCTAAATCCTAATGCATACCTCGTCAAGCTCGATCAAACACGTCCTTGCTGGTGCCAGCGTCTAGGATACACGTTAGCCGAGTCACGGACAGAACCGGTTCCATGGTGTCTGCCGGATAAGTGCAAGGCGAAGTGTACCGGTAGCAGACACCGTTCGTGGATTCGTTTTCTAGATCTGGATCGGCATCGTTATCGCAGTGATCGCGCGTAATTGACTGTTTAAACACGATGGATATTGAAATCGAGAGTTGGCTGCATAAGGAAGTGAACGTTTGGGGCGTGGAAGGTCGAGATTTCCTGTTCCCCCGACCAGGTAGCTGGCCAGGAGATTAGACGATTGTTCGGAAGGATGGATTTTTAATAGATTGTGTGCAAACATAGTGGTGAATTACGGGTCACTGGGCATCGAGTTAAGTTTAGGTGACAGTAAATAGTTTGGCGAGATTGTTAGAACGGTGCAATGTTTTTAATCGATCAAGCAGTGAAAAATTGTGCACATGTATTCGATATTACCGAGGGAATGCAATGGCTCACGAATGTATTTAAACGTTTTAAGAATCTTTCTTTCGTGAACATATTACGCGTACGTGTATTACATGGAACATCTTGAGATTTTTCACCGAGGCAACTCTCCGTGGCGTGATTATATCGCTAAAGTTTAAAAGGAATTTAAAGACATATTCGTATATTGTTCGAGGTTTCAAAGGTTCGATGCGCATCTCTCGTACGTCTCTCTGTCTCTGTCTACTTTTTAAAATTCATAATAAGAAAAGAAATCTAATTTTTTCGAATATGTCACGTGGGCACACCGTGCTCTTATTCTGTCATCCCACGCCATACTGTGCCGGATTACTCATGCTCGAATGTAGGTAAATAAGCGAGCAGGTAGGCGTCGTCCAATGAGAAATGGAAAGGAAGAGCGCTCCCAGCTTGACCTGTATGCATCTTGCGTAATGTAAATTCTAGACGATAAGAGTTCCCTGACATTAACCGGAATTCAGTTATATATTATTACGATATCGAGTTCCGTGAACTTTATGAAACCGGGTGGAGCCCATTGTTTAAATTCAGTTTTAAGCGTGTTATTGCGCGAAAAAATTGGGTAAATTGCGAATTATATCTGATGTGCTTTAATTTTTTAATTCGGTCGTGGATTCCGTAGATTTCGGAGGAGAAAAATTGTTATCAGTTTGATATTAATTAATTATATTCCCTATTCTATGTTCTACGTTAATACATATTCTAATTTGAAGTAGGAAAGGAGAAAAAAACGGAGAATAGACAATATTAGAACCATATTCATATTTTATTTCACAGGAAAGATAATAAAAAATACAGAATACACTTTGGTGGTAAGAGAGAGATTTTCTAATCAACATAAAATTCATTTCACATAAGTATCTTAACCTTCTACGACTATCATAAGTTATTACTATTGGCTTAGAATCTAGACGTTGTTAAAATCACCTATTGTTAATCATTAGTAACAATCATATGGCAATAAAATTCGAATTGCAGCAATGGCAATGTGAGATAAAAAGAAATCGTTATTTCATATAAAATGATTCGTTTTAATTAATATTACGTATATGTAGGGTTGAGTGTGTGCATTGGTAACATTATTTACAAAAAGTGCGTAGGTTGTTTTCGTTGTCAAACTGCCGAACAAACGAAAATCAAAGTCCAAAACGATGTTAAATGTAAAAAATCAGGTACAATACAAACGGTGCTCTCATTGCTGCGAAAAGTTACATTGTGCGATTCTCGTAGAACGAATGCGTACAGTTTGACAGAAAGTCGAACGATTTGAGAAGAAAACTGGGTGACACGCGCAATTTTCTTCACTCAAGTACAGTACATGTATATAACTTTATAATATATTCATCGTCCTTAGCTTGAAACAGAAATATCAAAATTCGGTTTCAAAATATTACAACTCTTCAAAGAACGGAGTATTGCATTTTTTCATCGTTCTTAATTTTAAACAAAAATACCAAAGTTAATCGTTTAACGTATCGTACATGCCCGTTTACCCAAATCTCACGGAATAAACAAAGAGAGATCCTATTTTATTGGTCAGTAGTAAAGATCGTTTTGCGTTGAAAGCGCCACAGCGCGAGCATGCGCCTTCATATGAGCCTCGCGTGCCCTCGTTACTTCCGGTGTGTCTATCACGCGGCCATCCGGTCCCAGGGGCGCCAATGGTCCCCGATAACCTATCGTTGGCGTGTGTTTATACGTCAGTCCGATAGGAGCAAGGTAAACCAAATTTTTTCGTCCGTCAAAGACGTCGAATTCATAAAATTCGGATGCCTTTGAGGCTGCTCTCGCATGCGTTGCTACATGCGGGATTTTTGCTTCTGTCATCTTGAAAATCAAAGCAAGGTTTGTATGTAGAAATTAATAATTTAGGAGGTTTTGTAACTTTTTCATTTGAGAAAAGATTGAAATTTTAGGACTTTTTAAAGGTATATGTAATATATAAACGTAACAAAACGAATAATTCGAAATTCAGCATTAAATTTAAAATTCTTCTATTCGTAATTTTTCGGTGTTTAAAATTCTGAAATTGAAATTTCTCCAGCGATGCATGTTAGATGAAAATCTCTTCTGCTCGTTATTTCTAGTTTCTTTAAATTCTCAAACTTGATAACAAATAATTTTAATTTACCTGGGGTATACTGCAAGTCTTACAGGTTTCCATGGCGCGTCCGTCATTCTCCAAAGGCACGAACGTCCTCTGTCTTTGTCGTTTCTGCGTAATAACCTCCATGGGGTCCATCATCCGAGGCATGTACATTTCGTTGTTCTCGTACGTTTCGTAATCGTTCTGAGCTTTTCTTAATCTAGCTATCGTTTCAGCGTGTAACGCTAGATGGGCAGCTCTTGCATGGGCCACTTCCGGCGTGTCCATCACCATCCCATCGCTGGTTAATGGCGCCGGTGGACCTCTGTATTGATAGTACTCTCTCTGTTCGTAAGTCTTGGCGATCGTTGACGCCACTAATGCGGCCAGAATTATCTGAAAAAGTCGATCGGATTCTGTACAATTTTTCCCCGCAATTGGACCTCACAGTGCGTCAAAAGTATTGGAAATTAGAATCGAAGATTAGAATTGAAAACTAAAGAAGGATTGGCTTGAAAATAGATAGAAGGTAAGGAATATTGATTTAATTTAATTTATAAAAATACTTGATATCTTACAGTAATTTGGAATTTAATTTTTGAAAGTGAAACGAAGATAACTTCGATTGTTGATTGGCGTTTTTCGATTAATTTAATAAGCTCGAAATAGTTCCCTAGATTTCCTCCTTTTACTGAGATTACAATATCTTTCCGATTAAATTTGAAATCGGTTCCTCTCAAATTGAGATTACGATTCAAGCTCTAATATAGATTATTCCAGATTTATTACTGATATTAGTTTCGGTTGAATCTTGATAGAATTTCCAATAATGATTTATCTAAGCTCAATCGGAAGCGAAGTTCGACGAACACTTTGTAACTAAAACTTCATTTAAGATATTGATTTTCTAACGGATGAAATCTGATTTTGATTTTGTACAAAATTAAATGTAGCCGTAAAAGTTTAAATTTTACGACTTCTGTGACTAGTTCGATCTTTTTCCGATTTCTTTTTTCTCAATCAACGTTCAACGACGACAACGAAACAACTTTTTCCTGGACGAAATCACACTTACGAGCAAGCTCATGCTGCTGGACACCACCGGCCACGAAACGGACGTCTCGATTACGAGTGTGGCTAGTTCGATCGAACGATCTAGCTTTTATAGCATCGCGGCGTCGATCATGTGAGTAAACCACGTTACGATGATCAACACCTGACATGAAAAACGATACCTTAATTGTTTTCTTGCTAATGACATAAACGTGAACGGCGATCCCGCTAGACGCGTCTGTGTGGAAGTTAAAGCTGTCGAAAGCTGCGGTGAATTATCGAAGAAGTAAAGTGTCACTGACGAGGAAGAAGTTGGTGCGTATTATTCTTTTGCCTTGTACAATTCTGGAATTTTTAATTTCGGAATATTTGGTGTAGAAATCTGCTGATTTTGGGATATTTTTAGCCCAACATATTTAATCTTGGAACTATTTAATCACGAAAAATTTAATCTTGAAGTGTTTAATTACGCAATATTTAATTCTGGAATTCCTAGTTGTGGTATTATTTAACATTGGAATATTTAACTTTTTTTCTCTTCTTCCCTTACCGTTTCTTCCCTCGTTTCAATATTTTAAATATTCCAAACTTCGAAATTGCCGTTCGTCGCATAACAAGTCCGCTGTATAGATAAACAAGGAAGTGAAAAATTGCATGTTCTATCGATGAAAAAAGATGATCAAGTTTTAAAGCCGTCCTCAAACGTCCCTGATGTTTCTTCTCAACTTTTCGAGGCCAGTTCTCACGAGTTGCAATCTCAACCCCTTCGCCGCAACTTAGGCAGAACTTTTCTGTGGTTTTCGACACATGCCCGATTCACGGACGACTGGACGGGATCATAGATCCTCCTAGTGATCCAGTGATCCTTTCAAGGCAGTCCTCTATCAACGATGAGCTCCTGTTCCCTTATAAACAGTGGCCAAGATTACACTTTGACCATCGATGTCCGTTTAAACCGTCGCACAGTAAACGAATTTCCGTAGTATCTGCTAAAATATTGAAATATTCATTTGCCCATAAAATATTTACTGAATATTAAATTTACATATAAAAACAAAGGTAACAATTAATTTAAATTTTTCTTATAATGTATTATATATATAACATTTATAGATATATTAATTATATTTTAATTACAATTAATTGTATACATAGACTATATATTAATCTTCAGGTGTATTTTCTAAAAATAAATAAATTGTTGAAACGAAGGCAAAAATGTTACGTATATTATGTTTTATATACAGTATATATAAATGTCACACATATGTCAATAAAATAACAAATAGAATAAAAGAAAAAGTAACAAGTGGTAATAATTTTGCACTGATGATAAGATAGATCAGTGTTTACACAAAATTGTTTGCCATGCAACGGTTCGTTCTTGTAATTACGCATTACACGAGCAGGTAAATTAGAATGCTGACCTCGTTTGGTTAATTAACGTCGATTCAGATTCCCTGTTTACACCGTAACGCGATATAGTTCGGTCGATAACTTCAAGAAACAGTTGCGCAAACTTTTACGCAAACAGGGTCCTCTAACAAGTAACGCGTGATTAGATCGTGCCTGATTAAAATTCACCGATAATATCAAATTCGTCTATCTTCCTACTGCAAAAATAATAAAGTTCCTTCTGCATTTCCAACTATAAATGATAATCACATCTCGCCAAGTTATTGCAACATTATTGAAATCTATTTTACGTACAATTATTTCAAATTACAATTAATGATTCAATTGCCAGTCAATGCGTTCACGTGCTCGATTCGAGCAAGTTACAATTCTTGACCTTTTCGAGAGCGACGAATCACGATGCTTGAGTTTGTTCAGGAGGAACGACTCCACGTTCCTCGGTAGGTTTCTTCTCGCGTGTTTCGTACACCGATGTGACCTATGTCGCAAGGATTACGGTCTGAAGGTAGTTCGTAACCAGCTGGTAACCGTATTTCGACGAAATTTCTCGTTATTTCTTCGTAAAGTTATCTGGTTCTCCGATTATTAGTCAGTTGGTCATGAATTTAGAGATTTATCTACTATCGTTCCCTTTTAGTGACGTTTCACTCGAGTATATCTTAAAGATAAATAAATAGATAAATTTATACAGTAATCGTAATCGACGAACGAATGAATTTTGACGAATTGCGATAAAACGCCAAAATGGATGAAAATAGGGTGCCAGATTTGTCGCTGAGAATTCAGTGAGCGATGTGAAAGTCTGGATCGGTTCTTTGAGAAGCCGCCAACGCCACAAAACACATTCTCGTCGATCAACCAACTACATCGTTCTTTTATTCTAATGGCGAAACTTTTTTCGGCGATCGCTTCTTTTCGCGTGAAATCGTGCGTGCAAAGAGATCGCAATCCTACGAGACAATCGTTACGATAATGTCTGACAGAAAATCTGAACATACCTCCGCGAATTTTAATCAAAATCGCGACATTTTGAAATGTTTGTCTTTTGTGTTTCTTCTTACTTTCGCCTGACCAATAATAATCGATAACAGTAATAATAATAATATAAATAAAATAAACGTGAAATGGCCATGAGGACACGTTCTCGCTAACCCGGGATCGAAGTGAGGAGATCTTTCTGATTCTTGGATTACGTTAACCGCAATGCATAGCGAAATCGAATGTAGGTTAACTCGTGGTTTCTGACGACTAAATAATACTCCTTGGTCATTCGTTCGGCGCATTGGTTTGGCCGCTTCTTGGCCAAGAACTGCGCGTTAACCTATATGATACAAATTCATTAAATATCTGAAATGCAAGAGCCGATTTTTTTAATCGTATTACAGCAAAATCTGACTGTTTCTATTAAGCGATAAATGTGAATTAATAATATATAGTTTCTAGAATTGGATAGTTAATTAAATTGTTCAATTAACAATTACTATGATATATATTTACATAGTATTTATGTAAGTAATGGAATTTTAGATAACGAAAGAAAGAAATCGTTATCGTTTGCGGTAAAAATATTCGCAACTGAGCGAGTCGCTTCTATAGAAACATTATCTAAAGGTAAATCGTTTTACGATAAAACTTGAAACTAAACCGTCAGAGTAGAAGCATTGGAATTTTCTGATATTTTTAACTATATTCATTTTTCTAGAGAAGCAAGACACAGGTTTCTCGAAAAATAATTTTAAAAAGCTTTCCCAAAACTTTGGAAAACTTAAAAACTTCCAACTTCAATCTTATTAAAGAAAAAAAAAAAAGAAATAGAAAGAACAAGCAAATAATACAAATCCATTAAACATACTTTTAGGGAACATCCCTTAAACTTGGAAATGTTTAGGGATCTGTCAACATCTGTTATTAATATTCGTTAATTCCTTTTTTCTCCGAAAAAAAAAAGTAAAAACCAAAGTCAATTAGAAGCAACTTAAGGAAATTTCTCCGATAAGGTGCAAAAAGATGAAATAAATACAAACGAAGGAACGAAGGAAAGGGAATAAGAATGACAAGTTTAAAAAAAAAAGGAGGGGAAGTAATTTATTTGCCTAGATTATATACAGATACGTCTTGATTATGAATTTAGTAAGCACCGAATTGTTACGATTGGTAGTTCTGGGGATGGAAAGCAGGCGTGCCGAACGCAGGTTGACCTTGAGCAGGATACGAAGGTGCTGCGCCAGGAAATACTTGTGCAGCAGGAGCACCATATTGAGCGTTGTATGGAGCTGGAGCTGCTGGACCAGCATAAACTGAAAGGAAGTAAGAAACGATGCAATTGTCTATTACCGATTCTTGATCTGGTGAAAAATTTGAAATAAACCTGTTTATTTCTCTTTTCTATGGACGGAGACAAGTTATTAGGAACTTGTAGATCCGATAATTTGTGATCGATTCTATTATTATTCTGATAACATAAAAATAATTATTCGAAAATGATAACAATTAATAGTCGGTAAGTCGTCCAAATAAATATTATGATGCTTTACCATATTCCTCGATGAGGTTGAGGAAGAGCAGAAAATATCGATTTTTACCGTTACACTGTATATCTGCAGTTGTCGATCTTCCAATTAAAAGGTGCAAATTATAGCAACCAAGGCTTAAAAAATCGATCAAGGTGACATGTCAAGGAAGCTTAAAATTCCTTTTCGTGATTTATTCACACGAGTCATTTAATCAGTTCCAATTTGCTTTAGGATCGGCAGTCGAACGAATCGGGACAAGAGGAACCGGTTCCTGTCTGACCTTTCCCCTTCGTTATTAATGATGCAAGCGTCCATTTAAAGAGATCGAGACAATAAAAATGGTTTATTTAAAAATAGCTGGTTGCTTTCTAATTCTCGTTAGTTCAATCTCTCGCACGGTTCTTTCTCTCCTTGGAAAAAGAAAAATATGGTACTCGATTAGTTCGTCATCTTCGACGTCAGTTACTTGTCACAAAGCACCAGTTTCGAATAACTAGAGTGAAACTCGTTCCTGACCTACGACGTCGTTGTTTGATATTCCAGAAGAGAAATGGCCGGGTCACGATTATATTCGTAACGATTAGTGGCCATACAGGCCATTCTCACAGGAACAATCGAACGATTAACTTGTTGAGCAATCAGTTGGTTCTTACGTTGCATCAGGGTGTTACGAACGTATTTATAACTGGTCAGAGTTCAGTCGTTCCTGACTGTAGAAATTCCTCGATTCGATTTGCAGAAAATATTACATCATCGAAATTGTATCGAAGCTACGATAGAAAAAAGTTCTTGTTGGAATTATTGGAAACAGACTTTTGTAAGTAAGACATTTTTTAATAACTATATTTTTGCTCTGTCCTGCTTTATAATTCTTAACGAATCAATGAATTATTCATTTGTGAATCAAATTATTCTAATTCTCTAGATTAAACGTTAGGAAATTAGATTAAAAATTATTCCGTTTCACAATACTCGTTATTTTATCCCATCACTGGCATACTTTTTTAAATGTATGTGTTACGCTTAACGTTGCGTTATTTCAATGTATCAGATACATTACATGAAATAAGAAACAAAACGATTTACATACATTTGTGTCATTCTTCCCGCTATCCGATCCTTATACACGCTATTTCATACAAGAATCGTTATCATTTTTGTTCAAGCATATTTAACATTATGTGTATCCTAAATTCTCACGTTACATTCAAATATTTTACATAAAGGTCTGACTTAGATAATTGGCAAAATAATCTACCATTTATATATATTAAACTAGTTATTTCTTATTTGAGTAGTGTGACTAGTTCAGTCACATTATATCAGATACCTTCGATATATACTTCACTGAGTATCGTATAAGGATTAATGCTTTGTATTAAACGAACAGAAAATGAGAATGCTACAAATATCGAAAAGATTTACGATAAAAAGACTATAGAATATTATAATAAAGGAACTTCGGAGTTATTATGTGCGTGTTGAAGTGGCTTCAAATTTACTGAATTTTTTCGAATATTCTCCTCTAATATCTGTAATAAATTAGTAAATAGAAAACATTCAGATTTTAAGGAAGAATATTTTCAATAAAGAAGGGCACCTTAAAACGAAAGTAGTTTCAATCAAAAGTAGTTTCCAGTTATCTGTTTTTAGTTTCCATAACAATCTTGTCCAATTATATTCCAAATATATCGGATTCCTCCTCAAGCAGAATCCCTCAGAGCGAACGTACCTTGGCCTTGCACTTCCGGTTTGTATTCCTGCGCAAATTTATACGCCCTTGCTTCGGCCTCCGCCAGTTCCGCCAACCTGGCGGCCTTAAGAGCAGCCACTTCCGGCGTATCGATTACGGTTCCATCCTCGGCTAGAGGCGCTGGAACAAACCTAGCGGTATTCGTAGAGAAACTTTGTTGGCCAATGAAGTTCGTGTTTCCGGTATAATATGGCTGGTACGCCGGGTTAGGTTGACTATACGATGGTGCTGGAACTGGAATTTGTACGATTGGTTTTGTGAGTATACACGATTAGTAAAATTGAAAAATGAGAGAAACGTGGTTAAAACTTATTCGACATATTAAAAATACTGGAACTGAAATTTTTGTCGTTGACTTTTTGAGCGCACAGTTTACAAATTTATTAGGAACATTAAGGATATCCATTTGTTATTTATGATCTATTAAAGGTGTTAAAAATACCAAAAATATAATCATGGTAGAACTAAAATTTTCGTGGTTGCTCTTCTCAGTACTTATATGATAATGTTGGTAAAATGAAAAGTTTTACTTGTGATTTTTTACTTAACACCGTTGCCTTCTTCCGGTCCATATACCCAATAGATGTTACTAGAATTTACTAGAATTTATTAGATGTTTCATTTGGCTATTCAGTGTAATTTTTGTACCTTTTGTATATTCAACGCTTTTTATGAACAAATACTTGAAAAAGGGAAGATATCTGAAGAGATACAAAGTGAAGAAGAAGCGAGGAGGACAGCAGAATTAATATAAATATTATTTTACCTGGAGCAGGTTGATGATAGTTTGCTGCAGGTTGATGATAGTTTGGTGCAGGTTGACTATACTTTGGCGCAGGAAGCTGACCTCCTTGGTTTGGCGAGGAAGCAGGAATGATATGCGGCTGGGTCGGTACTGGATTGTATTCAGACGACTGGGGTTGATTCTTGCTTTCTTCCGCCGCTCTAGCCGCTGCTCTGGCGAATTCCGCAAAGTGTGCAGCCTTCGCCTGAGCGACTTCTGGCGTGTCGATCACGTTCCCATCTTGGCCAACCGGTGCTGGAGGCGCGAACCTTTGAGGTCCTGGCTGAGGGTGGACCTGGGGCTCGACGAAAGAGGGCGGTGCGCCGAGGAAACCGGCTCTGCAGCTCGCTACCGTAACGATTAAGACGATCTAGAATGAAATAGGAACGTTAAGAAGGTACAAAAAGAAATTGCGAAATGATTAATAAAATAAAATACATTTTTGTGCTGATTTATATTTTTCTGGATACGACAAAGTGATATTTTCTAATTAATTCGACAGATTAAGTTATATCATATTAGGGATGTATACGAGTTGAGAATTTTTAATTAAGTACGATCTTCTGCTCTCGTTTTAGTACTTGGATAGAAAGCATGTTTAGGTATAATGATTCCCCTCTATACATTTCGCTATATACAGGACAAAATTGTCCTTCCATGGATCTAAATAAGCTTTGAAACGCAATCGTCTAGTCTCGTATGCTTCAACATTGTTTATTCGTGAAATGAAAGTTACAAATTTTGAAATTCAACATTTGCGAATTTAGCGATTTTCAAATTTTCCAATGAACAATTTACAATTTGAGAATGTTGTAGTACAGATAGAACTCAACCTCTCTGATCTCGGCGATTTTTTAATACGTGGTGGAGGGCATGATTTTGATCAACTTTTTCCTACCTATGTTACTGACGGTCGGCCTTAGTTTCCGGGACATTTGCAAAAAGCTGTCGCTACTATTACAGAGAATACTACGTAGATTTTAGCGTCTATGGCAGCGTACGCGTCTGTGTTAGTTACCAATGGCTGGCTGAATATTTCGTTTTATTTTTTGTGAATATTTCGGTAACTAAAAAGCGTGTTCAACCCTTATGTGTATAAGAAAAAGTTGTTCACAATATCCATTTCTACAACATCGGAAAATCATCGAGATCCGGAGGATAGTCGGTCCTGCTACAGTTTCCCCAAATTACAAACGAACTAAATTTCAAATACAATTATTTTAACAAAAACTTCAAGCGTGCCTAATGAAGTTTGCCGCTCCCTAAGAGAAATTGAAAAAAATTTTATCACAAAAACCATTCCAAAAATCTTGGAAAACTCCTCTTTAACATATCTATAAACCCTAAACCCATTCTAGCTCCTATCGTATCTCTAAGCTCCGCGTGGGCCTCTACCGACCTGATCTACCCTAACCTTTCACTTTCCTTTGTTCTTCACGTCGCCCTATCCACTCATGCGAGCAGGACACTCACCAATCCTCTCATAGTATCTTTCTCTCTTCCTCTCTTCCCTCTATAATCCCTCTCTCTAAAATCCTTCTGAGCTTGTTTCCTCTTTTTTTTGAAAGCGCTGCTGGTGACCAGTACTCGCTTGTTTCCGCTGCAGCCACGGTTAACCCGGCCCGGCCCGACGTTTTGTGTTCCTGGTGAACGGCTGTTGGTAGCATTTATAGCGGTGATCATCCGCCCCCTCCCACGTGGACCACGATTGGCCACGATCTGGAGGGAGCCAAGGAGGTGATCGGCGAACCCACGTAGCCTGGGAAGCGCGCCAGGAAAAAGGATACTCCCTCCCTTCGGTTACCCGGCTGGCAGGACCTTGGCATTTCAACGGGGTCCATGCACTCCTGTACCGGAAGGATGGGACCCGAGATACTGCGACGGGGCTCATGAAGAAGGTTTTGGCTAGATCCGCGTCAGGATGTGTCAGGATAGCTTTGGATCGAATTGCGATAAAGGATCAGAGATTTGGAGATTGTAAATAAATCTCAAGTTTGTAGATCGTTTCTTATCATGGCAAGCTTTAGTTGGTTGGAACGAAGTGGACTGGACAATGCAGTCAATTTGAGATTTGGATTCAGACGCAGTTGAGAAGCAGGGATTTTGGAATTCGGTATTAGGTAAAGGTTTCGATATAGATTCTTTAATCGCGGAAAGCTTTAGTTGGAATAAAGTGAAATTGAGAGAGGAGTAAATTGTGGATTTAGATCGGATTGCGATTAAAGTTGAAGGTTTTAGACCGTATAATTGCGGAAAGCTTTAGTTGGTTGGGATAAAGTGGAATTGAGGGTGGATTAAATTTGGGATTTGAAATGATGATTTGAAATTAGATTAGAATTGATATACGTACATAAAAGAATATTTATGGGCACTACTTCGATATTCGATAGAATTGGAAGGTTCAGTGGTTAAGTATGATCACTTAGAAGCGAGTTAGAAGTGGCTTGCCGATGAGTATCGAATTAAATAAAATTAGACTGGTTGGAAGAGCTAAAGAATTTTGTGAGTGGGAAAAATATACACATAGTGTCTAGATACAGAATTATTAGGAGCGTGGGATTGGTAGAGGTATAGAATTATAGCTTCAAAGATCAGTAGGGTTACTGAGGTATACAATTTGTAAGGAGGAGATCACCGAAGACATTAAAGCTGTAGGAGTAGAAAATTATTCTTTTAAGATTTTACAATCTCTTCTATAATTCTACGATATTTTGAGAGATCGTAGAATTTTTGAATTAAACAAATAGAATTAGCGAAATGTTTCAAGAGAAATACAGTTAAGAAAATTATTCACTTACGATATTATAAAATTGTCCCTAGCTAAGTGCGTAAGTTACAGCTTAACAAATTTTCTAGCATCGTTGTAAAGTGCTAAACCAAAGTACCATAAGAAACATCGTCTAATTTGCGAGCAGAACGCAATGAGAAGGTAGACAACAACTACGTTTCTGGTAATCAGGGACCTGAGAAACCTCGTGAGATTCGTACATCACATGAGAAATAGGTTACATCGTGATAGAGGAAGTTACATCCGAGACACTTTTCTTTCTAATTACATATGGGAAATAGTTGTATGTTCGCACTTATGAGAAGATGCTTAATGTAATAATAGTACAATGTCTACATCTCCCTTTCGTATTTTATTTCCTTTTCTCTTTAAAATATAAAGTTCTTCCATATCTAAATTTATTAAAAATTCGAAACTAATTTATACTATCCTCTCTGTTTGAATATTTATCAAATATTCTTTTTCTCTTAATTATAAATTGTAGAAATTTTACTTGGAAAGTATATTATCAAGGGTTTTGCGAATTCTAATAATTTCAGTCATTTTTTAAAACAGTAATGGACAAGTTCATTAAGCCGTCGTTTATCATATATGAAATAAAACTTGTCGAGATCTCTCTCCATTTTGTTTTATTTCTCCTCTCGCCCAGCATTTCGTTGTCCTTTAAAACAAAGCGGTGCATGGGAGTGTTAAACGACTTACCAACCCTGAACGAACGAAGGACTCGAGGCTGAAGGACACTCTGCAGCAAGAACGCATTCCTTCAATATTTTTGCATCGCTCTCGAAGTATGATTATAGTGTACGAAGTCAGATCGTTCGATCAAAGAAATCGATTCGTATGAAAAATTCGTGTCATGCCTGGCAGAGGTGTCATGATTAATTAACAGGTATTAACAAGAACATTAACGACTATATTATATGTCTGATTTATTATTAGTCGTGACTTTTTCATTTATTGATTTATCGCGACTTATTGTTCCGACACATGTTGAATTTTGTATTGTTCCAAGAGTAGTAGTATCGAATCCTTTTCAAAATTTAATTAATAACTGTGTAATAATAATTTATAAACATTACATATACACGTGTACAAACGAAATACCAAAAATATAAAATTATATTTCATTCGTTCCATTCTCGAGATTGTGAATAAATAACGAGCCAACCAGAATCTCAATGCAACCATAAATTATTGATACGGAAATTAAATCTACGATTTCTACATTGATCGTTTCAATAGCTACCTGTTTTAAGCGATATCGATACAATGAAGTAGATCATTAACGAAATGTAGATACATAATTAAAATTCGTGCAATTCATCAATTACGGCTGTCCATAGTCAAATAACTTAAGAGACATTGAAAAAATTAATCTTTCGTGACATCAAGTGATTAAAATGTAACAGACAGAAACATTTTTTGTTCGAGCCAGAATTTATCGAACGACAACTATCTCGATTTAATAATGTTTATTTAAATCGTTGACTATTGTAAGATTTCTTAAGACATCTCTTGTAAGAATCAATGTATATTTTAATAATTACGAATAATCAAAATTTTTCTATTTGTTCAAATAAAAATAGCTTTCAATAATCAAAATATAAATTTAAAATTCATTTGAAACAAAATTTACTCATAACGAAATTTTGAACATCCAACGTTTATTCGAGAGCAAATCCAAAACATCCAAACTTAAGTTATAAAGAAATTCGAAGAAATTCGGAATGTCCAACATCTATGTAACAAAATATTCCAACTTTATATTCAATCGATATTCCTCATAATGGTCTAATAACTTTAAGAAATCGATTAATGTAATTGATCGAAGCAAATGTCGAAAGAAACAATCAAATAAGCGTCAAAGGCAAGAAAATAACTACGAGGACTGTTTTGTCACCCTATTGCATGTGTAATTGGGAAATCGCGAATATTTGCTTGTCCAGGTGTCACAATCACCGAAGACAATTTTCAATTGGCGAAATAACAATCGTAAAAACGATTTTGTAACTGCGTACGAGTAATATTAGAAAGCCGGCGTGTTCCCTTTTTTCTCAATCGATTGGGAGAAACCCTTTGATATTACATCACGGATCAATTTTTCAATTACTGTATTGCGGTCATCTCTTGAAAATATTTCGTTATCAATACGGGTCAGAGACTACGAGAAAGAAAATTTGTCAAAGTTTGTTTCGTATCTTTGCCTTATAAAATTATTTTTCAATTATCGAAATTAGTCAGAAAAAAAGTACATTAATATTTCCAGCAAAAGTTTTTCAAACGTTGATCAGGATTTTTTGTAGATGTAATAAAATTTTTAAATGGGCGTTCTAAATTTGTAAATGTCACACTTTTATACGAAATTATTTCTCAACAATCAAAATTAGTCATCGACTATGAAAAAGGGCATAAATTTTTTTCTATATTTTCAGAGAAGATAGT
Source organism: Bombus huntii (assembly GCF_024542735.1). Taxonomy (NCBI): domain Eukaryota; kingdom Metazoa; phylum Arthropoda; class Insecta; order Hymenoptera; family Apidae; genus Bombus; species Bombus huntii. Next base: position 767,855 of record NC_066253.1, on the reverse strand, counting down.
TAAAATTTTATTACAATGATAAATGAATGGGGGTAATTTAGAAAGGTAAGAGAGTAAACTATAAAAATGATCAATTTTTATTTTAGTTTTGACGGAATATTTGTTTCGGGAATTTTTATGATACGAACAAAGTGAAATATTTTATCGCTATTTAATTAATCTAGAAACTCATTAAGATCATCTACTTAATTTATGTACATATTGTGTCCGACACATTTGTACTTAATTAGAAGTCATTAAGAACGCATTGTGTACCTAAAAAAAAGCGAGATAGTCGCTTTAATCTTTTTCTCCCGAATTCCAAGATCGCTTTATCGCAAGACAACTAACATTTACGGAATTAAATATGAAATGTAATTTATTATATCAGAAATAAAAGATATTTCATTTATATAAAAAATTTTTTTTTAATTCCTAAGAGAAAGACGTAAAAAGTAGAAATTAAGTAACAAATTCCTAGAATTACTTTAGTAATTATTTATTATTAAACAAATTTTACAGTTGAAACTCTTAGAAGTTTTATACGTAGAACACTAAAAAATTTAGAAAATTGTTAATCTTCTTCTATTTATAATCGTATGTTTTTATCTGTGACAATGTTTTTAAAATGATCGGGGAAATTATTTGACCAATGGATTCAGTCAATAACCAGTCCTCTTTCGATCGAGATAAGCTATCGTAATAGTCTCTTTTTAGAGGCACGCCCCGTGATTGAGGAACAAACTCGTCGACCGTGAATATCGTAATTTTCGTGACTTTGAAACGAGTGTTACTCGAAGGACACTGAACTCTTTCCGAAGTCCTCTGGAGCCGGAAGTCCATTGTGTATTTATCTTAACCAACAAATATAACATTTTCTAACAACTTCATTACCCTATTTACTTACTTTCTAATTCGTTTACTTTACTTTAAAGTATCACAAAATTATTAGCATTGGTGTATTATACGTGTAATTACAATATTATTATACACTATTAACTAAATTTATCTAATTAAATAAAATGTATGAATAAGAAACTTGCCGATTTATTCTACAATTTCTGAAGGTTTATATTTCTGAACAAATCGAGACACGATAGTGAGCTTCGTAGCTGCCATCGTAAGAACATGTCGTTGTTATAGTCTCTTGACAATAGTGATCGAATTTATTTCTACCTCTCGGAGCGTGCGCGTACGTGGACAATATTCTTCGTGGGCGCAGGAAAAGGCTCGAGTAGCGACCTTGACTGCCTCGTATTCCTCGATATCCTGACGAAGGAACGGCGTGAAACAGAGGTTCCCAAACGAAGGGTGAGAAATGCATGGAAAATTTATGTGCGATATTACTTAGCTTTCGACAAAGCTGCGGTTCGATATTGACTGAATTTATGATCATTTTTGTTCGATGTATCATCCGAGAATTTTAGTTTGGAAATTTTTGTAGCATAAAATTGCGTATAAACAGTGTAAATAAAATACAGTGTAAATTAAAATTTTACACTGTTTAACGCGATTCATGTACTTTTCCTTTGAAAGGGGCTCTATAATCTTTTATAAACCATTCGATGCGTTTTTCGAATTCTTCACGAGAACCTATTAAGATAGGTAGGATACAGAGTGTCTGGTTTAAAAGATATTTCAATTTTAGTTCCACCAAATTTAGAATACGAAAGGCAAAGAAAACGTAGACACAAGCACACCGCCCTCCGCTTTTCCTTGTTTCTCATATTGAAATTGCTAATAATTTTGAGTAGTATCTGAATAAAATTGTGCATTGTAAATAGCTAAGGAAGAAACAGATTTAATTAGAATTTGATAAGAATAATGGAGATACCGAGACGCTACTCCATTCCTTACGTATCTTATTTCATTTCCTCGGTCTTTCGTTGTGTATCCTAATATAGTATTTCTAATACACACAAATCAAAATTTACGCTCCACATCCACGCATTATACTGCGTAATGCATCCCATTACCAAATTAGACGATAGAGAAAACAATTAAAGTACCCACAAAAGTATTTTTCCCACAGAATATAATTTCTAGCCCACAACTTTCCTACAAAGCCCACGAAACAACGCCTGCCACAAAATGAAATTCGATGGAAAACAAATTTCCCATTGTGGGCTTTGTGGGAAAATTGCGGGCGACAAATTTCATTTCGTGAGATTAATCGATATTTTATATGCAGTTTGTGGCCTCCATTTTACATTTAGTGGAAAAGGTAATCTGTCGACTTTAATAAAGGAATGTGGAAAATGTGCTATAGAATAAAGTACGCTAGGTACATATGGAATAGAGACGTGATGTCGGAATTAGGATGGTAGATGTGGGTTAGAGATACTGGATATGGGATATAGGTGAGAAGATAGGAAATATAAAATTACCTTACCTTGTTAGGTATGGGAATTGGAGTATTGGTAGTGGGATTTATGATATAAGATGTAGGATGTGAGGTACGGAACGTAAAAGATGGGGTAGAGTAAGGAAAAGAGGGAAAGATACAACACGACTATGCAAAAGACACATTTATTATATTATAAATGAATCAAGATTTATCATCTATTTAGGGCATTATTTTCAAAAAGTAATAAACTTCATACATGTACCCATTGCTTAAGTACTGTTCAGTTGAGCTTTTTTTCATTAACATTTTATTGATTGATTTTATAATTAATTACTTCTCGTATAAGTATAAATAAAAAATAACCAGTCTATCGAAGTACAATTTTTAAGGGACGATATTTTGTTTAAAATTCTATACGTAATATACTAATCGTCATATGCCGAAGAAATAACGATCTCAAACAATTACAACACTAAATATATCTTTAAGAAAATCCATTGATAAAATATTCCTACCCCATACGCATCATCGTACTTCATCCCTTAATGAAATATATAAAACAAATTTACTCAATGAATTACATAAGCATAACTTCTCAAAAGGTTTATAAATTTGACCAAAATCCATTGAACATTAAAGTAGAAAATTCTAAATCAAAGTGAAGGAAAGAACAAGCGAAAGATACTAAAAACTCCATGTAATAATCATTATATTCTTAAATATCGCTTTATTTAATCGGCTTACAATTATGTACAAAAAATGAGTGTTCCACGTAACCAACGTCGCCACAAAAGACAATCCAGCCAGTCGTGTCCTGTCCTTATATCAAAACCTTTTGAATAACTGGAGCAGAGTATGCGGACAGAACCACAGGAAGCTCCAAATTTCCTTTCGATGCTTGTTCAGCGGCATGTTCAAGTTTCTCGTTGATATGAGCAGCAGCGTGTTCTGCTTTGGCTAGAGCGACTTCCGGTGTGTCGACAACGCGGCCATCGGGTCCTAGAGGAGCTGGAGGAACGATTTTGGCTGCAACAGCCACAGGTTGCAGGCTACCGGTGATTACAGGTCCTGTGTAAGCGATTAAATCGGCAGATTTGAATGCTTCGTTAGCCAATGTGATTCTTTCGTTGATGTGGGCTGCTGCGTGTTCTGCTTTGGCGAGAGTCACTTCCGGAGTGTCTACGACTCGGCCATCTAGACCGATGGGTGCACCAGGTACTAGTTTGGTGATGGTAACGGGCGACGCCAGAGCTGCTACCTGTGGCGCCAGCAGAAGGCCTGGACGCGCGTATACTGCTGCCAACACGGCAGAGAGAACAATCTGGAATTGAAAAGGTTGGGGATTCTTACTGCTTAAAATAGTATTATATCGCAGTGTGAAACACACGATTATTTTGACTACGAGCGTTTTAGGATTTCTAGGGTCGCAAGGATTTTATTCGACTTTGAATTTGATAATATCATATGCATGTATTCAAATTTAAAAATTTCCGAGTATAAACAACTTACGAATATATTCAAAAGTAGGCAATTCTAAGATTGTCACCATGGTGTCAAAAATAATAAATATTATATTTGTGGATTAGAAAATATACTAATTCTCGATCGTTGCATTTTCTAAATCACTGGATGATACTATGACTAAAAGATTAAAGTTCGTTACAGTGAAAATAGCAAATATTACATTCACGAGATAGAAAACTTCTCAATTCCCGATTACTCTTAATTAAATTTACTGATTGCTAAAAATACAGGTTCCAATTTTTTCACGTATGTTTATTATTGTATACTATCTATCTGTACTTAGTGTGGAATTTACACACTGATTAATTAAACCCAAGAATAATGAGAGTCGAAGGTGAGTATACACTTCGAAGACGTGAAATTTACTCGACAAGAGACGAAGAGAGCGAGTGTCAAACGTAAATTGAAAATTGATTGAGAAGATATAAAATACGTAGGAATACGAATTAATAGTAAAAACCATGGTATATATCACGGCATATATTTTAGTAAATCGTGTACTCATTTTTCACTCTAACAAATATATTAAATTTCGTATCATTTAACGATACTTTTATATGCGTACAAAAATTTGTCACTGCGAGAATAAGATGTAGAACCTGATAAAAGAATAAGGATACGTATTGGTATTGTCTTGGGCACGCGTATCTTTACAAAGCGTCTTCTCAAACAGCTCGAGGTAGAAGAAACAAAGAGAAGCAGAAAATTTACACGAGTAGCCAAGAAAAACCAAGGCTGAACGTTCGCCGAGAAAACACTCACCAGGGTCTTCATCTCGTGAAACAAACGTGGCTCCTTGCGCGCTATCTGAGGTACAGTACTCGCCAAGGTGCCTTGGTCCGGTCTCATGGTGTCCACTTCGTCCCCTCGTCTTTATATAGCACCTGGGAGAAAAGGTTTCGCTCCATGGGGCACGTGTTCATCGATGGGAGAACGCGCGAATGGGAGACGCCCTGTCCAATAAAATCAACTACACCTGACATTGACATTCGTCCTGATCGACATCCGATTGGAATTCGTCTTTCTCTGTTCCATGACCCTCGAATCGTTGATCGAACCACTTCCAACGTTCCATTCTTCCTTTTCTCGATCTTTTTTGTACGTTTTTTTCTTCTTTTAATGGATTAGGTGAACTTCTTAAGGAGTTGTTGCGAGATTTCCTACTTCAGTGGCCTTCGAGTTTCTTTGACAATTTAAAATGAAATGCGTAGGGGAATTTTAATTAACTTTTTGTTGGTTTGAAAGGGAAATTTAGGTTTAAGGATCGTTGTTTGGTTTAATGGATTTGGAATTTTTACACTGTCGAGACAGATTGTTAAAACGGATAACACAGTGGACGTTTAATTATGGTTTTGTTTGTCACGTTTGAAAAGGTGATTGAATCGGTAGATTTTTATTTAAATTAACGACTTTGAGATATTTTAATTGTCCGTTTGTTTCTGTTTGAGATTTTTGGTTTGGTATCCCGTGAATTGCATTTATTTGTTTATTAGGAAGATAGGGAGAGTTTGAAATGCACAAGAATATCCAAAAATTATACGAAACATCCAAAGTAGAACTCGTCATAATATTTTGGAAATAAAACAAATTTCCGTTTGGTTTCTATCGTTTTACTTGTGTTAATGAAAGTATCAAATAATTATAATATCACTGTATTAAATATTAAATAAATTTGTAATACTTTTAATAAAATAAAATTTGATCATTTTCCACGGTTACAAATTTTATGAATTTTTTATTACATTTTGCTGGTTGCATTTATCATTACCAGATATTGATGTGTCAGGCTGAAATGGAGTAGAATTTTTTTGTACGACAGGAGATTACTGGCGCTATGTGTAATAAGAAATAATATGTTGCAAGTGATTGTAAAAAACCATGTTTCAGTGTCACGTTTCAGGTAGAAGCTCGTAGATCATTATGTAACGTGTTGTGTATACGGGTTGAGAAATTTCGTTTTCAGTATATTCGACACAGTGTGTTTCTTTATTAATTAATAACTTATTCATTATTAATTATAACGATAAAATATTAATTGTTACTAATTATTAATTATAAAACATGTTTATTCTACTCCATTATTTCGAACGATTGATTATCGATTGAATATTAATCGTAAAATTAAAAAATTGCATGTTATAAAAATTATAAGAAAGGTTTGATATAATCTTTCAATTAAAGTACATATCGGTTCCTAAAGTTAACATTTACGCGACGATAATATGGTAATATCATGCCAGTGCTATAGATAGTATTACAGCTCCATTTTATTATACGTTTCGATACCACACCGCTACGTTATACCCTCATTATTGTAACAATATTAATTTACTACAAAATGCAGTGGTTAAGTTTCATAAATTATTTTACCTTTAAAATTACGTAAAAGGAATAAACAATCTCGAGAACAATCTCAACAACGTTAAAAAATAAGGGAAAGTAAAAAGTAATTCGCTAACGAAGCACCTAAACCTTTTCACCACAGCTTGTTCCAATTACGGAAACAAAGAAATAATATTTTCAATACAGCTCCCCGAACTCACCTTAAAATTCCCGCGTAGCAAGAGTCCACTACACGGATAAAAAAATCCTGGTACGTGATGCAACCTGGCGACAGCTTATCGCCGATACATCGATAGTCGAGGGACGGTTACGCGATCGTCGGCCTTCGCCAACATCGCCCTTGGTGTCCATGGCCAGGCTAGGCGCGGAGAGATGACTACGGGATCGGGTGTCTTCCCGTGCTAGTGAGAGAGCCACGAAAATGGAGAGCCCATCATTTTTTCTCGGCTACGACGTCGGAGCAGTCCGCCCGCAGAGCCTGTTACTCGTTTTACAAACAAGCTTACCTTGCCCCGGAGGGGAACGGAAACAGTCTGCGCCCAGTGGTCCAGATCCATCGTCTCGAAAAATCCACCCTATTCGTTACGTGATCTATAATGCCAACTATACAACTATACCGATCTAACAGCTATAAAAGCCGATCTAGGACGACGCGTCTCATAGTCTCGAGCGCGTCCAACGATCTCCTAACGGTCCAGTCGAAACGATCGATCCCTTCTTGAAACTAGCCGGCACTCGGAAGCCTCTGAACCTCTGAAACACCATAAAGCGACGATCGTCATGGGACCAGTCTCCGGTTTGCTATTGGCAGGCCTGGTTTCTGCGGCCCTGGCCAAGCCGGGACTCCTGTCCGCGCCCCTGATCGCCACTTTAACCCCTGCAGCTCCTGTCGGACCGGATGGCCGGGTCCTAGACACGCCGGAAGTTGCTGTCGCCAAGGCGGAACACGCGGCTGCTCACCTCAACGAGAGATTGAAGCTTGCTGACGAGGCTGCCAGGTCAGGAGCAGGCCTGCAACAGGTCCAGGTTAAACAGTCTTCGCTGTTGATCGCTGCACCAAACGTTTTGGTACCTGGCGCTCCGCTTGGACCTGATGGCAGGGTGGTGGACACCCCAGAAGTCGCTGTCGCCAAGGCTGCGCACGCTGCCGCTCAGGTTAACGAGAGAATTAATTTGGCAAACGAGGCGGTCAGATCTGTCGCTGCGGATCTTAACAGGTGAATTTCGGGTAGGAGTTGACAGATGATTCTTTTCCAATTTTGACGGGCGATTTTATTTGGGATTGGAGATTAGAGAGATTTTGACATTTTTGGAATTTTAAAAGATGATTTTTGTAAGAATTGCAAGTTAGAAAAATGTTTAGGGTTGTTTGACCAAGGAAGGCTTTTGATGGGAGTTCAAAGATTTGTTTTCGGTGTTTTAGAAATTACTTTGGAGTTTGAGTTATTACGTAAACTTCAGATCCTGTCTTAAAACAACTATCTCAAACGAAAAGTCCTTCTTTCAGACCATTGGTTCCTCTGGTAGCCAGCAGTATAGTGGCCCCAGTGGTGCAAGCAGCGACAGTAGGTCCCGACGGAAGGGTGCAAGACACTCTAGAGGTAGCAGCAGCAAAAGCAGCCCACGCAGCAGCTCAGATCAACGAGAGGATTAACCTGGCGAACGAGGCGGTGAGATCATCGGGGACGATAGTCGCTGCTGCTCCAGCAACAGTCACCGTACCATTAGTAGCCAGCAACGCAGTGGTGGTCCCTGGTGCACCCATTGGCCCAGACGGAAGGGTGCAGGACACGCCGGAAGTGGCTGTGGCGAAAGTCGCCCATGCAACCGCTCATCTTAACGAGAAATTGAACCTGGCCACAGAGGCTGCCAAGTCTGCCGATGTTCTCGCTGTTGCTGGCCCTGCCCTCGCCTATGGACGGCTCGTCTATTAAAAATCTGATCGTCATTTAACACGTTCACCGTGTCCACGCGTAGATCTGGTAAAAACAATCACGAGGAATCGCGAATTTCCGAAAAAAGCATCATAATTAGACTGCGGATTTTTATGCAAATTCATATTTGTGAGAATATAATTTAAAAAAACGGAATATTTTTGCAATAAACTTAAAGAAGCGCTATACTTGGAAAAATATTATTTGAAAAAAATATATAGTACGTTATAATGTGCATTCACCAATTTTGTGAAGTTCTACGCTTTCTAATTCGCTGTAAATGCATAAAAATCCACGATCTATTCATAATAATTCATACAGAGCATATTGCGTAAACGTAAAGTTTAGCAGACACACACAGCTTTTCCTATGGAAATTATGTGTTTAGAGTATAATGTATCACACGTACTCGGCAGTGAACGTGTTAAATCAAAATAAAATGGAGGACCACTCGCGAATAATTAGCGAATAAGTATCATAGTTGACAGTAAAGAGGGAAACGTAGCGCATGGATCGAACGATTTACAATTACCGGTGTTCTCCGGGACATATTTTTCTTGTTTCGTTAATTCTAGATTCGTTATAAGTAGTTGGCTTTACGTTTTGTTGTTCGGCTATGTCATTTTTTGGGCTATGGAAATTGACGTTCTGGTCATTTGTTGCTTTCTCGTTTAATGTGCTCTTTCGATGCTGATTGATTTTCGAGGCTGGTGAGATTGTTAAAACTGCCATAGGGGGATGAACGACGATTGTAGACTGGATTAATAAAGAGAATTTCGAAGAAGTTCAAATTCTTGTTTTAATCGAATCCAAATTCTGTCTTTAATGTTAATTTGCGTTCCAGAGTTCTGACTTTAAATTCACCAATTTTGATGCGAGAGTACAGAAAACACAGTAATTGATGGTAATGGTATAAACAATTAAAAATTGGCTCTAACGTTTCAACTGGCACTAAATTCGCCGTCTGTTCGACAAAAAAAAAAAAAAAAAAAGAAAAAATCTCGGCATCCAGTTTCATTCTGTCACGATAGACGAGGGGAATCGATACATATTAATGTCGCGGCGATTTTGAAGTAGAATGCGTTCGTCACGTCAGGATCGATTGCAACGAATTTGGGTCGAGGATAGTATGCAAATAGCTAGACTGAACGATTATAGAGGAAGAGACGAGTATACAGGTGTAATGGAGCCAACGACTTTCTACAAGGCGATAGCGCTTATAGCAAACAAATAAAATTTTTATAAAACAGTTTTGTAAAATGTCTTATGGTGGTATGTTGGAAATGTTTAAGTTCTATTTCTGTTTCGACAAGATTTGGCTTTCAGATTTTTTCGAAAGTATAATTTTTGTAATGGCGATAAAATTATACATTTATATTGATACCTGTGATTATAGTTTTAATATGGTAATTACATAGCGAATTTATGAAATAAAAAATTGTATTATATGCATAAATTATTTAGGAAATAGAAAACGTTGAAATTTTGTGGAATTGGCAAAATCCCGATTGTTCAAACAAACGTAATTCAACATTTATGGAACAGGTGTCCAATTATAGCATGGAAAATGGCTCTCATTACCGTAAAACACGTTTTCGATATGCGTATAAAATAAATTGTTCGCGAACCAGTTAACAGGAGCCTACACGGCTAAAGAACGTATCAGGTTTACTAATGAGATGCAATTACTGGCATTTTGCGATACTTCCACGCACAAAATTACTATTCTTTGGCAACAACACTATTATGCACTTTACGATTTCATTAACTTTTTTCTTCGTACATTAATGCCGGAGACTATTAACCGGATGTTTCCTTTTACGTATACACGAAATGAAATTTCCGATAGATTATCTCGCGAAACTTGATAAAAATCCTGTTTCTTTCATTTAGTCTCGTTGTTGCAAACGGAATTTATGAAAATATTTCTATTCTATTCCTTTTATCGATGTAATTCCTTTATTATTACAGACGTCCCACTCTTGTTAATTTGGAATTACAGATATTATTTCACTGCCTAACGATCTTTTCGCTATTAATAGTATGAGTAAAGTTTATATCAAATAAAGAATACGTCACACGTTCATTGCGTAAAAACAAAATATTATCGAGAAAACATCATAGAATTTTCAACTTGCGAATTGCGCTCTACACAATCCACGCACGTTACAACGCACCGTACCGTACCGTAGTTCGTACATTTTATATATTTTCCGTACCGTATTCTATTCATTTTTACGTCTTCAAATTTCCCATAAATGCGTGAAAAACCTACCCGCAACGCGCCAAACATATTCGCGAAAGTCATCTACAGGCGTTATCTACTTTCCTAAGCTTGTGTAACGTCATAAAAATTCCTTATCCACGTATTATTTTGTGAAACGGCGTGAATGGAAGATTCTTGGCAGATCTCCGCGGCGAGACGACCGTGAAGATCGTACATATTAGGGCATAGCTGGATGTTCAGGTTTCTAACCGAGAAAAAAATACTTGGTGAAAATGTTCAAGAGCCGGATTCCAGACGATAAAGTCCTTGAGGACAGGCGTGACCAGTTTCATGCACCTCCGATCCTCGCGTTTCCGCGACCCGAGCTGGTAACACCCTCGAGGCTCGCGTGTTTTCTATATAAAGTGGCGGATGCGTGAGCGAAATTTAAAAGAACTCGAATCCAATCGCCATGAACAGCGTATACGTAAGGAAGAACGTGTGATTGCGTGGGTGAATGGAATGGTGGTTGCTTTGCTCGCTTTACGGCCAAGTGGGCTGGTCTTACGGGGTTGCAGCAGTGTTTCTCAAGCTTTCGCTCGCTCGCAGATGTTATTTCGATCGGATTAGTTTCTTGTTACGTAATATGTTTATAAATTACGCTGATTTCACGTTATTCAGTGATTTTTCAGTTGGGTAACTCGCGTGCTGGATCCTTTGCAGTGGATTCTTGTATTTAATAATCGGATTTAGTAATCGGATCGAGTAATAAGTTCGTTCTTTCACCAGTGTCTATTAGCTCGAACGATGTTATTTGATTGTTTCTGTATTAAATATATAAATTTATGAAGAAGCGGGAATAGAATTTTATTTGAAAGTAATTTGATTTGCTGTTTCAAAAAAATGTGAGTGAACGTATTGCTCGACTTGATAGGGAAGTTTAAATGCGATTAATAGAATTTTGTTCATGGTCTGGTAATAGTGCAATTGTTGTAATACGATGATACGAAACAAGAATTAATTGTCTAAGAATAATAATCTATGTTCAGGTCCTTCTTTTCTCTTGTTCTCTCGTTTCTTTCGGCTTGGCCAAGCCGACTGCACCTATCCTGGGGTATCAGGACAGTTACGGCCAGTACAGTTTTGGCTATAGCGCTCCAGGCTCTGCAAGGTCGGAAATCAGAACGTTGAATGGTGAAACACGAGGTGTTTACAGTTACGTCGATGACGCAGGCTTTATTCAAACAACCCAGTATACCGCTGACAGTAAAAATGGCTTCCGAGTGGCGGCTACCAATCTACCCCAGGCGCCATATCCGGTAAGAATTAAGGGTATCGTAGGAACATATAACAGTGGGTAATAACACGAATATGTTACAATTCTGTGCACTTAATAATTTTTTGACGTACTACTACTATATTACTTGGTACTATCAATTAATGTACTTATTAACTAATGTAACTTGCTAGAAATATTTGTTACTATTAAAGATATTCAGTGTGTTATTATTACTTGATATTATTATCGATATTTGATGCAATGAATTACTTTGATGTAATATTATTAATATGTTATACTATTAGCTGCTTGATACTACTTACATTTAAGGATACTAACTATCAGATATTACTAGTATCTGAACATTAGTCAATAATTAGTTGGTATTACTAACATTTGATATGTTTTCGATGATTTTCGTTCAATTTTATTAATTACGATTCTCTCAGGCACAAAACACGCAAGGCGTGATCTTGGCTCGAACTGAAGCTCCTCGAATATCTGAAATAGCGCAGCAAGAATACAAAATAGGGGAAAAGAATGTATTTTTGCAAGGATTGCAACAATTAGAGAGGAAGACTGTCGAGTCGAATGAAAAAGAGCAGTCGCGAACGAACATAGTATGATTAACTTTTATTAATACTAACGACAATTTTTTAATATACTGAGATTGTTTTTAAAAGTAACTATTTTATATCACACACGTATTTTTAACGAGTCAGACGCAGTCCGAAGGGGAATCGTCGCAGAATAAAAGTGCCGAGATTTCAGTCAAATCAGCCACCAATCCAATTGCGTCTAAAATAATCAAACAGACCGCGGTACCTGTCTTCCAAATTTCCCAAGGAAATCTCTTGATCGATCCATACTCTATACGAGTACCAACAAACGTCGAAGGTAAATATCTTACACACTTTTTGCAAAATTAAATTTTCCGTAATTAAGCATAGCAGAAATAATCCAATTTTTAATAACAGACCATAAACAAGCTCTTACACGAATAACTTGATCCATGTTTTTATAACTCAATCGATAAATTATGATTCTCGTTAAGATTGCACGTTTATAGGCACCAGAAACGAAAAGTAAGAGCGAACCGATTACTTTCTTTCCCGATTAAAGGATCTCGAAATCAGATCGAGGCGTAAGAATATACCGAGCAGATATTTTATTCCTCGCGAAGGTCATTCTGGTTCCGGTGCCAATGATCTTTCAAGATCACTCTGTCATCAGCCTTTAATTACACTTCCACATTTTTCCTTTTGTCGTTAAAGAAGATGCGTATCGAAGTAAATTCTAATCAAAACCAACTTCTTAGTATATTTACATAATAAAGATTTACGCATTTGAGAGGGATTGAGAAATTAAGTAATCGAAGATTTTTTCATTTGTCACAGGTTCTTCTAACACTTTTGCGAGCGCTACTTCAAAGATCGATGAACAGTCTGTTGAAAATAGCGAACAGATTAAGACGAAAGAATTGCCTGCATCAATGAAGGAGGAAGCAGAATCAGAAAAACAAGATAAATCGACTGATCTACCCAAAGACGTAATCGCACCTCTTAACATTCTACCTCTGAGCTCAAATTATCAACCCACTCCTATCAAATATTCTGCTATTCCCACTCTTCATTACGTTGTTTACAGCATATAATTCATGCGTATCGTAATACGAGATTTTATTTTTTCTATATTTTGATTGATATTTTCATGTTTGAAGTATTAATAAAGCATCTGAAATAGAGAAATAATCGCTTGCATCTTTTTTTATTTAAATTCCACAAATTTTCAGAATTTATTCCTTGTATCGAACAGACGTTAAGTCATTGAGTTATTCACGAGATATCTTTAGATTTATAAAGATATTTTTATTCGTGGTATGCAGGAAAAGAATCAGTCGAGCGGTACTTGTACATTTGTCAATTTATTTTTATTCTTCTTTACAAAATAATGCCGGCTGCCATAGGACAATGAAACGTAGGAATACACGATGCATATATAATTCATGTCAATAATTAATATCGATCGAAAATTAACTCTAACATTCTCCATCGTCCTCTTCGTCATCCGCCATCGTCGGTTTCCCCATAGAAAATATGTATCACGCTTATAAAAAACAGCTGAATCGTTGAAATACAATTTAAATCATTATTATCATCCCTTCGTTCGTCATTGTGAAGAAACTTAATCTAACTTAGTAAAGGCCTTCGTTAATCAACAATACATCATCGTTATACTTTGTCTTCGTCGCGCGAAAAACTTACGATAAAGAAAACCTATGTATGTACATATATCGATTGAAAGTGGTGAATAAAAATGAAAATTATCTGATTGATCTATGAAAAGAAGGAAAAAGTATAATTCTTTCTTAGACAACTATAAATATTTTTGTTCGCTTAATTATCATATAATGTATACAGTCTACTTTGCAGCTTCTTGTTGGCTGTAAATTGTTTATCAATTATTTCGGAGAGAAGTGGCATACAAAATAATGGGAAAACGATGAGAATTTCATTAAGAAATAAAGTCTTTAACGGCCACCGTAAAGAACGTTGGAATGGAAAGATGCTGGAATTATTCGAGAAGTACAGAACAACCCTTTTCAATTTTCTTGTGCACGATAGTTTGAATTTTCAATCGATTAATCCTCCGCAACATCTCTTTGCAATTAGCCAATTCTAATTTCATTTTTATTTCATTCATTGTACTCGCATCTGAGCTGGTGATTACTTTTGTGTCTTTTATTATCCCCTGAATACTAACTTCGATTAATACTGAAAAAAAACGCCGTCCAAATACGATCGATAGATCTCGTCCTCTTCTAATAACCTCGACTCTATGCAAAATCTTAATCACTATTAACCATTAAATATAATTGATGATTAACCCGACAATAATTAGAGGCGTAAGATCAGACGTCGACGTCGGTAATAACGAGGGCTAAATTTCCCATTGCTATAATCCATATACTATAATCTCGTTTAAAAATTGTAATAATTCATATATTCAACGGAAATATTTGCTTTATCGCTAATAATCGGTAATGGTAATGAATTATTAATAATAGTAATAAAATGACGCAAATGTCCCCTGTGTCACTCGTTTCTTTTTTTTTTTTTTTTTTTCATACCCCGCCGTTGCCACAATCGCAATATACGTCAACACATCCCCCTATACATATAATATAAATCTAAATATTAATATATATATATTTTTTATAATATTCATATTTATATATATAACATATTCGTCCTAAAACTGCGCGTTGTTCACGCGCGATTAAATCTGATTAGCAATGTTTTTAAACACCACCTCTCTCAACCCTTCACTTTCCATCCCTTTCTCTTTCGCTACTGTTTCTCCTTTATCATTTTCAATTCTATGGAACCTGAACTTCTCCTTTTGGTAAATAAAGGAATTTTATTTCCTCCTTATTCCGATTAGAAGATATAAATAATTTAACAAAGCCAGGAAAAATAATTTCAATCTTGATATGTAGTATTCAGTTAATGGGCTTTTGGTAGCTTTGTTAAATTATTGATCAAGTAGCTTGTATATCTTTATCTATATCGATAGTCTTATTAAATACTCTTCTGAAAAAATACCGACCAATTTTCTCAAACGAAGACAACAAGAATTTTCCTGTATGAATAATTACGTACGTTTTTGTTTATAGATGGATACAGATGAATTCCAAAATCTCTTCTACAAAAACCATTGCAGGAAATTCTACGTGAAATTTATAAGAAACTGTAATAACAAATGTTATTCTTAGAAAAACTTCTATTTTTTATTATCATAGAGAATTGTAAATTTTAATATCGAATAACTTTGTTTTATCAATTATATCTCTCTTTCTTATTACGTACCGAATAATTGTTGACGTTCCATAGAACTCAAATATCCGTACAATTTTTCCATCTTCCATTTTTGTAGAGGGTGGAAAGTGAACGAATTTGGAGAATGAAAGAAATACTGCTGGATCGAGGAGTATTTTACTCAATGTCCTCCCCTCTATTGCCGCACAGCTCTAGATTTTTCAACTAATTTCACAACGTACTCGACAGTTTGATATATCGATGCTTCGACAACTTCTCCCCATCTTTTCTTCTTCTTTCTTTTTTTTTTTTTTTATTCGAATTCGAACTTTTCACTGTGAGTTAACCCTATCGCTTTCTCCCTCCTACAACCTTCGACCTCTCTCTTTTCTGTTTTAGTAACGTGGGCGGTATTATCTTGAAACGTCAACGAAAGAATTCACACTGAGCTATTTTTCGTCCGATTCGTATAACAGCTTTCTTTTTTCCCATTTTTTCCTCTTTTTTATTTTCGATGATTGGAAGTTATAATAATTCGATCGATTTCGCTTGGGCCATGAATCTTTAGTTATTTTAGAAAAATTTTGTGGAATCACACAGCGCTTTAAGAGATGGAAGAAAAGATTCGAAAATTACGAAGATATTGTTGTTGACAGCCAATGTTACTGAAATTTTTTTTTTTTTTTTTTTTTTTTTAGATTTGAAGAATCCAATCTTTCATATTTTAGTTATTCAGCCCAGGACGAAAAATGGCTCGACGAATATTTTTATACGGCTCCCCTCTTCGATCTTTAATTACAGGCTAATAATTCGCGAAACTACGTCGATTTACCTTAGCGGCGATAAAACATTATACAACGTTTCTTAATAATCTTTTTTCTTTTTTTCTTTTATCCTCGTATAATATATGTTACTGTGTATCGTGTATGTGTATGTGCGTATGTCGGTGTGTGCACGAGTATATCGAATAAAAATTGCATAGTTTACGACAGCTTCCTTCTTCCTTTATCTTTGACCCTCGGAATTATTATTTAAACGATGTTACATAGCCAATAATTACCTATGTGTAAATTTAATACGACGATTTTCGAGCCATCGAAATAAAACTCAATGTCACTTAGAAGTAAGAAATAGAAAATAGAAAATGTGTTTAAATGCACTTATATTACAATGTTTGTCAACTGATTGTCGATATTGTAAAATTTCTAACGATATTAGTACGGTACGCTACAATTTTGTAAATTTATAATATTAGCAAATAATTGTTCATCTGAAATTTAGTAATTCTACCATATTATAATATCATGTAGTAATTACACTATAATAATAATACGGTAATTATGCTACATCAGTACATTATATTAGTATGCTATAACGTAGCATATAGTTAATAATAATTCCAAGTATCAAACAGTTTTGCTCGTCGAAGTACGATTATGTATTTTTTCGAAGGGATACATCGTTTTTCTTGGAGCACGTTCAGCATTGACTCTCGTAGCGTCGTTAATCGTATATCTATACAATACTGTTTACGAGTATCGAATAATCTTAAGATCGAGACTAATTACCATCAGCGACGAGTTGTCCAACGTTAAACGATAGAATTACGAACAATTGACTTTTTGTCGTCCCTATATTATATTATAGTGTTCAGACGCACGTCTCGAAGAGACGAATTCTCGATATTATAGAAATAGAAGGATGCATTCTTTCTTTCTTCGTCCATCATTCACGCTGCAGCTTCATTTTCTCGGAAAGATACGAGTCTTTATCGAGATTTCTTAAAAGTGTGCTTTTTCTCTTTTGTTGCTTCGTTCTCTGTATACTCGAGTTTTCGAAAATTTTCTACGAGAAAAATGGGACATCTTTTTTTAAAGAATTTTTCACGGTATATATAATTAGATTATAGATTGAGAAAGTTAAGCGTATTTGGGATTTCCGGTGCAACGATGCACAAACTCGTCCAATGTTATTTTCTCAACTGGATTTTGAGAAATATTACGATAAAAAAATATTATTATCGTTTCTAGAGAAAAATACTAATTCCCAAATATATTTTCGTGCAGATGAAATTAAATTAGATTAGAAATTTTATTTGACGAAGATACCATAAAAACGTTGCGATTTTAGTAATTTCATGTTTCTATTAAAAGGAGTTTATACATCGTTACTTGAAAGAAAATCGATAGAACACCACACACAGAGAACAGGTATATTCGGAGAGAAAAACGTCGACATTATTCCAATTTCACGATTAACAAATTGTTTTTCATAATTGTACAACCACGTTTTACTGTCGATACTCCAACAATGCATTGTCAAATTTCGACCAGAATTCTTCAAGTTTATACTTGTCTAATTTCAGTAAGATTGGGGTAATGCAAGTTCTATAGTGCGATAATCAGTTAATTAATCCTAAATCATGATAATTTTCAAGTTAATAAACAAATAACAAATTATTATGAATTATCGCTAAAACTGTAATACCTCTTAATCGTACCTTTTAATAACAGGTAATCTGAGATAAAAAAAAGACACATTATTCTAAGACAAATACTTGTATCTTTAGAAATAAGAAAATTCAAGGGAAATAAATTTTCCGACATGCTAACTTGACAAAATTGAGTCAGATTAATTAATTATCGCACGCTATATCTACGAATACTTTACAATTAATTATCGTAACACTATCAATACGCTTTTACAAGGAATTATCGTCGAATATTAAACATTATCTATAATTAGTACTATCATTATTATCATAGTTATCGATTAAACGTTAACGATACTAATATTTTCTTAACGATATTTCTCGATTTTACTAGAATTTTCATTTTTACCTTTTCTATTCTACAGAATCGAGTTTCACTTTTGCAAACGCTCTCAAAATTTCGGAAATTTCTTTCGACAACACGCTCCTCTTATCACAGATAAGATTTATGATAGCTCACGTCGCGTTTGCAACCGATCGATCGAAATTTGCCAATGCACTATTCCCTCGATCGGATCGAAGCTTATCGGAGAAAAGAATCGATCAGGACCCCATTTTTTGATGCGGAAAATCAGAACGATTTCCTTCCCGTTTTTTTTTTTTCATCGAATTGTTTATAACAAAATTCGTGATATCAATAAATCGATCTACTTTCAAGTTTGATTTAATGCAGGACAATGTTGCGATTGAATCGTGTCGAGAAATTGTAAGAAAGACACTTTATAATTGATGTTCTTAGGCCTTGTTCAAATCCTCACATTTTTCCATATTTTACGAAATTAGAAAAATGAAAAGTTCCAATTTTGTCAGAAATTATAGCTTAATTTGATTTTTCGATTTGTTCTGTTTTTATTCTCCAATCAAACACATTGTTGAAATTTTTGTATTGTCAATACAAGGCGAATAATAATGGACAAATAATTTCTTATACTTAATATTCCTTTCTTAGAGTAAATTTTTCAATAATTCTAACGAAATTGTTTGAAACAGAACAATTGGATTTCGTAAAATACAATTTGAACCTGTTTGTCCGTGTTTGTACATGTGTTTGACAGATTTGGCATAATGGTGTACGGAGGACAGCATCATGCAAAAGATTTCTTATTGAGAAATTATAGTCATCGTCGATTCGTAATTTCATCACGTAACATCGTTCACGTAATTTTTCAATACTCTTAAACTAATTACCGTCCCATTCTACCCAACACTAAATACTACCATATACTTCACGTTCCATATTACAAACTTTAAAACAATAATATCCACCAAAAACCTCTGATTAACAAACATTTTGTCCAAGTCTAGTTTCTTTCGTTTCGCTTTCTTTTACGTACTGAACAATATATATTACATTGAAAACATAATATTTGTTATTGACGAAATTTTCAATTCTGACGTTTCGATTGAATCTTTCGAACGTGCATAACATCGACCATATGCATTTTGATAATTCGTTTTTTATCGGAACGATGGAAAGTGCGATAACGAATCAGCAATGACACGGGCGATAAAAATGCCCCAGTGAACGTTCACGTGCTGAGAAGATCGAAGCTTCGAGTGAGAGTAGCAGCAAAGTAAAAATAGGGGAATTTCTGCAAAATGGAACCTTCCTTCAAAAAACTGAATCTTCCAATTTCAAAATTACGCATATCGTGCAATTTTCCTAGAAAATAAGGTGAACAATTTCTTTTTCTTCTTTTTCGAAGGTCGAGCTTCCCTTTTGCTGTAATAATTGTGAAAAATGACAACAGTAGTAGCGATAGTAGGCCGTTCGTGAGTTGACGAAGAGGAGGAAGACGACGATAGGCAGTAGAGTAGTGAAATGGTCGATGATCGGTTTTCGAGCTGGAAGAAAAGTTAGTGGAAACAGAAAAGGCGCGAACAACACACCGTTCAGACAAGTGAAAAGAAAAGCGAAGAATCGTAAGAGCAACTTTAATTTCGCGATTTGTCCATCTTTTCTAATCTTTCGATATCGATAATTAAACGTTTGAAAATTTGTCAAACTAATAAACATTATAATAAAGATTAGCATTATAAAAATATCCAAAGAAAAAGTACTTGATATATTAAATTAATATAAAAATTATACTAATATGAAATTAATTATACGAATTTTATTAATTAAAATTAATATAAAATTTGATATTCGGCTTGAATTTTTCTTATAATATTTGATTTTCATATACTAAAAGAATATTTCGATAAAACGATGAAGTGGTCCATGACGTGGTTTCCCTTCTCTCTCTTCATTCAAATCTCTTCCTTTTTCTTTTCGTGACAGAGTTCATGCTGCAGATGAAAACTTTCAGAAGATAGAAAAAGGAAATGGTAGATGTATATACATCGAGTAATTACAGTGTACATACTACTACACATGTATATAGAACATATAGTATATAGATATAGAGCTACATATAGAATACCATATCGCGAAGCTTGAAATTATAAAGTGCTATTAAGTGGAAAATTTCTTGTATACTATATCTGTGTTTCCTTTTTCCTCTGATTTTTCATTTAAGAAAAAAGCTTCAGAGTCTCATAAGAATTCAAGACCAGCAAATTACGACTGATATTTTCGTTCGGAAAAACGAGTATGGCCCTCGTGCTGCTCGATTCTCAGAAAAAAGGATTTTATGGGATGGATTTTAGAGAAATTCTATTGAACAGAGAATCGAGCAACGCTTGATTGGATTTGGAAAACGACGAGTTTCGTCTGTTTGAAGGCAGAACTCGCAGAATCGTTATTGTTTCTTTTTTCTCTTTTTTCGTTTGTTGTTTGCGCTGCATTTTGGATTTGTTTAATTGAATTTCGGTGGAATTTAATATGTCTCGTGATGGATGGTCTGCGATTGTTAAATTGAAACTTTTCAACGGAATAGAAATGTTTCTTCTGTTTCATTTTCTGAAAAAGAATATGGGTATGTGTGTTTTTTGGATCCGACAAATTAAATTGAATTTTCATCTTTTGAAAATTAAATTTTCAGTCACATGGATGTAAAACTGGAGTTTAAGAAAGTTGACTTAATTTGTAGAATTCTTTAGGCTACTTTTTGAACCTTATATATTACGTAATTTAGATTTCCTATGATAATTTAGAATTCTACGAACTTGTTTATACCATTTATAACAAATATCTTACTTCGCTACATAGCTGAATTATATTTTAGCTTCGAATAGACCATTAAAATTTTCTAGATTATTGTAAATATTCGAATCATCGAACGATCAAAATTTTTAAACAATTTACCCGACATTGATTTCAAAGGCAGACAGAAAAGATAGAGACAGAACAGCGTGTCAAGGTTTTAGAAGAAAGACTACTTTGTTAGAAAGAAACATCGAATAACAGGCAAAATAAAATATTGAAATTCAAAGAAAAAATGCTGACACGTCGTCTCGGTGCCATCTTTTCCTTTCGTTCCATTGGAATGTCACGAATGATCGACAATTGATTATCGATCATTTGTGATGTTCGATCTAAAAAAAAAAAAAAGTGAAATAGAATTAGCGTGGATAATTAGTGAAGTGAAAAGTGATCGAACGCGTAAGAAGTTTCTCGTAAAATGGTCTCTATATCGAAAAGAATTTTTATTATCACAGTTTGAGTAAGTAAATGATATTTCCTTCAAATTGTCAATAATTGCCAATAATTCTACTAATTATCGACACTAAATTTTGGAAACAATGTCATAGGAAAAGCATCCCCTCGTTTGTGATATAACCTTACTATTTAAATATCTTTTATATTTCTACCTTTTTGAAAGAAAAATCTGAGAGCCACTTCATAGAAGCTTCTTACGCCTCGACTTAAAGATTAAAATATAGTTTTAAATAGAAACAAAGGAGAAGGGGTAGGTAGTAGCTGGATACACAGAAAGAACACAAAAAACGGACAGGTTTATTTATCTTTTCCATTCATTGTTGCTTTTTTTTTCTCTTGACAAATCGGCTATATTTTGTATATGTAAATTACCCGCTCGCTAGCAATCATATTCCCTCATCTGTGCTTGCTTTATCTTTATCGCGTTTAAACCTCTATCCCTTTTCATTATAAACTTTCCTTCCCTTAAATTCGACTCACTCGATTGCTCGTTTCATTTCCTTTTCTTTTTCTTTTTCTTTATCTTTTTCCAAGACGAGAAAACCGTGATTGGATGGTGGGATGGGGCATGAAGATTAGAGAAAAAAGAACTGAAACTCGCGTGTTACAAACGAGAACGGCGTGGAGAATCAAAAGTACGAAATTATAATTCGTATAATATAAAAATTAAAATTTTCTTTAATATTTATATTATATCGATAGGGATAGCGAGAAAGGAGAAAAACTAAAAGTTGTGATTTTTCTTTAGATTACAATCGATCATCGCGAGTATAGTAAGAAAGAAAAGCAAAACGAACAAACAATGGAACACCGAAGTGGTCGTGAAAGAACCACCCCTTTGCCTTCTTCTCGTCGACTATTCACACCCTTTGCGCCCCTCCATTCGATTATCGCTTTTTATATTTCGATACAAAAGTTGCCAGGGGTTTACAGAGAAGTATTCTTCGGAGGAATACTAGATTGAGGCCGGTGCGGAGTGGAACTGAATTTAGGGGTTGCAAAGGGTGAAAGAATTGCATTATATTTTATGTGGAAATTATTTTTGCGGACTTCGAGGACAATGGTTTTCAAATTTTGCCATTTTTATGGGACCTGCGTCCTTGAAGCGGCTTCTTAATTAGTATCGACTGAAAATTCATTTTAAAGAACATCGACAGTGTTGATTTCGAGGTTGTCGATAATTTGTCAAAAAATCTTGCGAAACTCGCATTCTCGAAGTGGCGGAAGTTTCGTTTTGCTTATTCTTTAATCAGATTCAACGGAAACTTAATTTTAATTTAATCAAGTTTCAATTGTTAAAAATTGATAGAAAAAATACTTCGGGGGCATTGGTTTGCAAATTTTTGAGTCCTCGAAGTATTGAAAATTTCGTCGACGGAAATTTAGGGGTGGTAACCATTAGGGGCGAAGATAATAGAGCGCTACTAGTAGTAATAGTAGATGGATAGATAAGTGGATAGCAAGATAAATAGTATAGTAGTAATAATAGTTGTAGTGATAGTTATAGTAATAGTGATAGTAATAGTAATAGTCGAAACGATAAATACAGTTGTAATAGTAGTAGTGGTAGTAGTAGTAGTAGTAGTAGTAGCAGTAGTAGTAGTAGATTGATGTAGCAGTATAGTTAAAGTAGTAGTAATAATAGTAATAGTAATAGTCATAGACGATAGATGCGACGGTAGTACGCAGTAGTATTCGACGCGATAGTTATAGATATAGGAGTAACAGTAGTAGCAGCAATAGTGATAGTATAGTAATTATAGCGTTAGTAATAGTTATAGACGATAGATAGATACAGCGATGATATTGGTAGTAATAGTTATTAGTCACAGATAATTGCAGCAACAGTAGTAGCGATAGCGATAGATACAATAGGTGTAGTGTTAGTAATAGTTATAAGTGATAGATGCAGTGACAGTAATAGTCGCGAACGATAGATACAGTGGTAGTAATAGATAGATATAGTATTAGTACTGATAGGTGTAGTAATAGTAATAGTCACAGACGATAGTTAATAGTAGTAACAGCAATAGTGATAGTAGTAGTAGTAGTTATAGTGTTAGTAATAGTAATAGTCGTGGATGACAGACATAGCAGTAGCAGTACCAGTACCAGTAATAGTCATAAGAGTAGTAGTACAGTACAGTACAGTACAGTACAGTATAGTAATAGCAATAGCAATAGCAATAGCAATAGTAATAGTAATAGTAATAGTAATAGTAATAGTAATAGTAATAGTAATAGTAATAGTAATAGTAATAGTAATAGTAATAGTAATAGTAATAGTAATAGTATAGACGATATAGTAAGAGTAATAATGATAAGAGTAAGAAGTACAGTATAAAGGTATACGATATACGTATTAAGATAGTGAGAGAGAGAGGAGAACACAGAAAAATGAGAAAGTCAGAAAAAGAGAGTATAGTGTGACTACTAGAAAAGTTACAAGCCAGACAGTAAGAAACAACGAACAAATAAATCAGAAGTAGAAGAAGAAGGAGGAGGAGGAGGAGGAGGAGGAGGAGGAGGAGGAGGAGGAGGAGGAGGAGGAGGAGCAGAAGAAGAAGAAGAAGAAGAAGTAGAAGAAGAGAAGAAGTTGAAGAAGAGAAATAATTCGAAAGGGTGAGAGGCGGTGAGAGGTCACACAGAGAAAATAATAAGAAGATGGAATGAGGGGGGGGGGGGGGGAATCGTAGCGCCGAAAAGAGTTAAGAAAAACAGGAAAGATGAAGTGTGTGATTGGCGAGCCTGACAACTAAAAAATTGGAGACCTTTTCCCTTCCTTCTTAACTTCGCTTTTATATCATTATTCTTTCTTTTTTGTTTACGAAAAACCGAACCAATCGAAAAAACGCTCGATCTTACAAGAAAAAAAAATCGTTTCTTGCGTGTCCGTGTGTATACAGATTTCGTATGTGTTCGTATGTGTATATGTATACGTGTATCGCGTGTGTTCCTTAATGAACTCTTTATTTCCTTTCTCTTTCCTAATTCGCTTGCAGCTATGTTTTACATAAATTCTAGCATTTTTCGTTCGCTCGTTTAAAAAACTAAGCTCGTGCGTCGCAATAGTTGATACAGCCTAAGAGTTACAGAATTAAAAATAATCAAGTAAAAAAAAGAGAAAACAAAAAATAGTATGATAGCTAATAGTAGATAGCTAATAGTAGTAGTGATATAGTAAATAGTAGTAGAGGATACGAACTAGGGAATATCAATGACAATGTTAAGGAGTAATTAAATGGGTAATTAGCGCTAGGATTAATTATAATAATAGCGAATAGGTAATAATAATAGTAATCTTAATAAAAAACGAACGCGTGGCGATTAAAGAGAGATAGTTAATTAATTAATAGCGACGACGAAACTGTCGTATGCGTGTGTTGTCTCTGTTCGTATTCGTTTAGACGATTAAAAAAATAGGCTAAATAGGTTAATAAATCTTAAAAAAGAAACAAAAGAAGGTTGAACATCGGATGAATAAGAAAGAAAGAAAATTAACATATATATATATTTATATATATATGTATAATGTATATGTTCAGAGGCGACGTGAACGCAACGCATCAGTAATAGCGGAAATCAACGAATCTACAATATGCTCCTTCGGGGGCAAGTTGTAGGGAATCGCGAAACACGTGACCCGGAAGTGACCTTATTAATTTTCAATTAAGCGACCATTTCCTATTTTTTAAAAAAAACTTTTCTGTCGAAGAACGATAGTCGTATTTTCGTTCGTCCCCCTCTCCGACGAAATTCCATTTTCTGCTCTTGAATATTTCCACGTACAATTTTTCCACTTTATTTTTCAATTTATTTTTCGTTTTATTCATTTATGTAGAAAATATTCGACGAGTCTCGAGGGAGAAATACGTAGTTTCATTGAAAAGAAAAATTCGTTCGCAACTTTCGGGTTGCGTGAATCGCGAGTATTTTTCCAGGATACTTTTGTACAGGGCGTAAATGTGCATGTGTGTGTGTGTGCGCGGGGATGGCTCCGTTCGGTAATCGAGGTATAAAAATCCGTAAATAGTAAATCGTGTATAATAATAAATCGTGCCGTGCCGAAAGAAGACACGTGGAAGAGCGATCGTAAACGTGTCCCATACTTACTATCGGTTTTCTTTTCGGAGTCAACTCGATTCGTATGGTTGTGTGCGTCTCTGATTGGCCTCTGTGTGTGTGTGTGTGAGTGTGTGCGCGCGCGCGCGCCTATGTACGTGTATTGTGTGTTCAAATACGAAGAAACGCGAACGTGAACGTGAACGTGAACGTGAACGTGCGAACGCAATTCTGATAAATGCTTCGCGCAGATCGTCGATCGTCGTCGAGAAACGTTTGTTAAAAATTCAACCATTTTACGTGATTTATTTAATTCTACTTTTGTTAATTCGATTTTTTTTTTTTTGAGATTTTAATTTTTGGTATTTTCTTAGAATTTCTAGGTATCTTAATTCTTATTGTGTTGAATTTTTGGAAGTTTCTAAGTCTCGACAGTCTAAGTCTTGAATAGAAAATGATTGTCGTCAATTGTTTAACCTTGCGCGGGTTCATTTTCCCAGCGTTTATGAGCTTCGGAATTTGCAATTTGAGGCGGAAAGAGCATTGTGGAATTTCAAAATACTTTACAATTTTTGTTGAAATGTCTATATAGAGAAAATACTAAACAGCACTAGATATCGAATATCAGTACCAGTTGTCAATATTTAAAGTACCTATGCAACATCATTAAAATCAACAGTCTTGAATATCAGAAAATAATATTTGTCCAGAACACTAAGTGTAATAACAAACACTCGTAACTTAAGTGAAACTTAATTTCCTTACTTGGAATAATTATTTAAAATTTGTATTTCCTTGACAAAGTGGCGTAAAAAGATCCACATTTCCAATTCCACTCACAAAATTGTCAATCCTTCGAATCTCGATCAAACAAACAGTCTACGATCCGCTGTGCTACTTCCAAAACAGACGTCTAAAAAAATAGATATCACGATCCATAAAAAATCTATCTCTATCGTGCAAGTCACACATGACACATTTGGAAGTTCGTTTCTCGAATAAAAACAACTAAAAAACCCATCTTACTATTTTTTCCTGATTACAGTTTCACCGATAGGATTCGACGACGATCGATCGACGAGAAAACGAGTTTTCTTGGCTGCCTCTGCTTTCGTCCCTGAACTGGGTATCGATCGCTAAATCTCCTGATCCAATTCTCCTTAATAAGAAAACTTACTACGAAACAGCTTAACCTTTAAAACACCCGCTCGGACAAATCCACGGAATAATCCACCGCGGCATCTTACTATGTGTATATTCCCGTGTACAAAAAAGCAAAAATTGATTTGTCTTGCGAGCTGATTGTGACTTGCAACGCAATTCCTGGCCCACGATTCCGATTCCCTTGATCGTCTCTCTCGTGTACTTTTCCATCTCATCTAAAACAAATCTTTTCTTACCAATCTAAGTTTTAATAAAATTATCGATCTTCCATTGTTTCTATCTATAACATATTCATATTTTCCGCTTCGATTCTCAGTTAACGATTCGGAAAAGAGCAGAAGAATTTCTAACAACACCAATATAAAAAAAGAAACTGAACACGTAACCAACCAAAAGAAAACGCGAAAAAGTGGCGCGACGAAAGAGAACTCCCACGGTCGTAACAGAAAGGCTAGAAGAGTGCTCGAGGAAAAAGAAGTAGAAGAGAATACTGGAAGAAATCCAGCGGACACTAGAAACAACAGTTGCTGAAAAACAGTAGCAGCTTTTACCGTTTCAGAAATTCCCTTATAATCATCCATGTATTTCCTTTTCATTCTTTTTCTTCTTTCCATCCTTTTTTTTTCCATTTTCTTTCTTTTTTTTTCTTTAAATATTTGTTTCCTCCCCTCGAGAATTATCGATACAGAGAGTCGAGTGATTGTCGAGTTCAACTATACATTATAGTACTCGTTAAGATCTGGAGGCTTAATTAGAAAGGGGGAAGGGGTGGGGGGCTACTACACAAGTCTAACACGCTACATCGTGTGTACATTGTGTACGTATGTGTATGTTTATGCATGTATGCGTTTGCCTGTGTTTTTTTCATCATTATACGTGTCTCACGATTTTTTGTTTCTTTTTAAATCATTTTTTTTTTTATTATTTCTGTGTTTTCGTCCACTTAACAACTACCCTTAGATAATCCTAATGTTCTGTCTCGCGACTGAAGGCTCTCCTCCTAGTCGGTAAAGAAGATCGTCAATATTATTTTTCCCTATATATATTCTTTCTTCTCTTTTGTTTCTGTTTGTTGCTGTTCGAAATTCGATTCGATGGGGTCGTCGAGAAACTCTTTCGTGTTAATTAATTAGGCTTAGTTTTTCCAGCTTTCTCTTCCCAGCTCTCCTTTCGCATTTTTTTTTTTTCGTTTTTCTGTTTTTTTTTTTATATATCGCTTTTTTGGCAATCATATCGACGTCACAACGACTATAACGACCAGCTAACGACCGATAGAAGTCCGGCTTAATCGAGGCCCGTATGAGAGAAGCGACATTTCACATCGTCTCGTCACGGAGCCTCCTAATGTCTATTACAGCGGCCGTAGAAGAGAAAAGCGGACAAAAAGATCGCAGAATCACTCAACAGGCACACCAGAACGTCTATCATCCTGATCGATTTCTCATCGAGGCGCCGCTATGCCATGAATAACAAAAAAGAGAAACGACAACAACTTTGGAGCGATCCCAAAGTACAACGTTATTTTTCTACGAAAAAGCGCGAATTTTTTATTATAGATTTAACATTGATATGTCAGCGACTTTAGAAGAAATTGAAAATTTACAAAGAATAAGGAGTACGAGAAAATTCAGATACTTTTGAATCGATCGTCGACCACGTGTGTCTCTTTTCAGCTGATAGCGTTCCTCTTTGATTGAATTCGTGTAACAGCCATCGCGTATGGAGAAAAGCTTGCTCGAACATCGTGAGAAGCGTCCCTTCGCTATCTGTGTCTGTTCGTTGGAGATCCGAGCGAACAGCTGGCCCTGGTTCCCTTTTAGTTCTATCGTGAACGACGCCTAAGGCCCTGATTAGGCAAGCAAACTATCCTGAACTTTCAACGAGGATACGCACGTAAATTCCTTCGTACGCGTATTTCGGATATTCCCTGGATTCGTTCATTCGTTCCATTACATTCGCTCTGTCCCTTTCTCATATTTACTTTCGTTCGTTCTTTCTTTCGGTTTGTCGTGCTCAGATCTCATCGTGTCTCTAATATATATATATATTATATATATGTATATGTACCGCGTGTGTTACGACAGATTCGTAATAGATTAACTCTTCTCTGCTCAATTTATCCATTAAACCGTTAACGTCGATAATCCTAGTTCCTTATCAGTTATTAATAAAATATAGATTATTGGGATGCAGCTGCTGCGCACTTTTGGACACACTTGTTACATTGCGATATATCAAATATATATATATGTATCGTATAGGTTTCCATGTGTATTTGAACGTGTGGTTTGAGTACCGTTTGAACGTGTTTCAGAATACTTGAGTACCGTTTCAATGTTTTTGATCCGTATTTCAGGGTGTAAACCGTGTTTCAGGATGTTTGAACGTGCATGCACGGCGTGTATGCGTGCGATCGTTTGTCCGTGTTTCGTGTGACGGTGTTCGCGATCGGTGTGGGTATACATGCGTGCCTCTTCTTTAATTATTTATACTCCTAATAACCTCTGTAGGCTAAGCTTCGTCTACTGCGTGGCTCGAACCAGACCCCGAATTTCCTTGGTCCGAACAGGTTTTTCGTTTCAATGGATTTTTTCTTTGTGTGCTTAACGTTGGAAGTTTCGCTTCAAATTTTGAGCACCCTGCATCTCCTTCTTAATGACTAACTTGGCATTTCACATCCTCATTGCTGTTAACCTACTGGGTCTTTGGCGATGGATGTTCGACCATCGCTTTTGTCAAAGTTTGAAAATGTTTATGTTTAGACTTGTAAATAGCACCTAACATTTTCAATAATCACGTTGAGTTCGAAACATTTCAATTTGATTATAGGAACAAATTAATCGAACGGGCAGTTAGATTTTAGATTTATATTATCAGACTTCTGTCTATCTGTAAATTTCGTGAAACATACAATTTACAATTCGACTGCAACTTATTTGAACCTAAAAGGAGGTATGACTTTTATTAAAATTTTATACAACCTGTGCGATTCTATAATGATTGGATAAAGATATTCGATTTGTCAATGATGCTATGATAGATTAATCTGAAATAGTACACTAATATCATAATGTTATGTATTAATGGCACAGTAACAGTATACCGTAATAACAAAATATTATATTGATAATAGTATGCTATCTTAACAAATCCCACCGAATGATCAAATTTGTAATTTGTAACAGTACAAACAAAAACACTTGCATCTTTACCCTCTGAATAACTTTCCACGGAGATTATCAAATTCCACGATTAAAAAGTAGAAGAAGGAGAGCGCAGGGTGTACAGTTAGCCGGGATCTCTTCAACCATTACGCAACCGTTATCTAAACTTTCGTCCCGATCGAGATCTTCATCGAGATCTTCGTCTTATTTGGTCTCTTTCGTTTCTATCTCTCTGTTTCTCATTTTCTATTCATATAAAAATACGTCGTCTATATGAGGAAGTCGCGGGCGAACGCGCGTCGAATAATCTGTATACATAATATATTTGAACGACTCGCGTAGAAATTTCGCAAACGAGCTTTGTCAATTTCTTTCTTATCAATTCTCCACGATATTTTGTTTGAACTTGGTCTGAAGAAATTTCGGAGCCTGAATATTTGCGACACCATGTAGCGAGTGCTGGCTATCCCAACCCTCACCTCGGCCCCCCTCAACCCAGCTAGTGATAATACTCCATGTCTGAACCCTCTACAGGGTGTGTGTGTTCCTCAAGGAAATCAATTAACCCTTTCAAACCCCCGCAAACTATGTCAAACACAGAAGTATTCAAAATTGAACAAATGAAATATATTTTAAAACAAAATGTTCGGTCAATTTTGCAGGCTATTAAAAAGAAGAAAGACGAAATTGAGGAAAAGAGCTACACGACGTTGTGCTATATGATACGAACACCCTGTAGACACCCATAGAATTCATAACAACCTCTTAAAACTTTTACTACTGTCCTCTAAAACGGAAATCGAGCTTTCTTCCCCTCTGATTCCGGAGAAACCAGGCAAAAAAACGAGGAAATCATTGTCATTGCGTGCCTTCAACGTCCGAAAGAATCAATGAACGAGTTTTAACGATGATGGAGGAGTAGCATGTTTGGGTTTCACGCCGAAAGAGCTCGAACGTCGCCAGAGCGTGCTTCAAACATTGTCAAACGGGATCAAAATCCTTTAAACGAAGCAAGAAAACAGCAAAAATCCGAGAAAACATAATTCGAACTCGTTCAGCGTGGACCAACATGTATGAATGCATAGGTTTCTGTAAATGTGTACGTGTGTGAGCGTGTTTGAACGGGAATGTGTTCAGAAATTCCTCGAGAACGCTAGTAAAATGAACGGAGAATGCAGCGCCTGCGACGGAGCGTGTTTTTATTTGCTTTTTCACTTTTTTCTTTTTTTTTTTTTTGGAAAATTGCTCCGTCGCTGTAGCGACTCGTTTACACAGGCTTTTCAGGTACGCTTGCAGACATTGTGCTGGGAATACTATTGTGCGCCAGGCCCTCGATCGATCATTTCGCGCGGGAACATCCGGAGGACCGACAGTTTTGTGCGCTTGCGACTGGACCAGCCGCGAATCGATTGAAAGAGCCTGTTTTTCTTTGTTTATAGATTTTTAATACTTGAATGAAACGATAAACACATGCTAAAACTGCGAGGCAACTCAAGAGCGAAGCTGACGCTCAGATATTGAAAATTGCCAAGGAAGAACATACATGAAAAATTTTGTTAACCGAAAATTTGATTTTATTGAAATAAAAGATCGGTATATTGTAGAGAATTAATGTGGATTATTTCTCTGTAATTTTAAATAATAAAATATTTCATTCTAAATTAATGAATATCGAATTTACATTTGTGAATGAATAGTAGTAATTGGAATGATTGACTTTTCCATAATATTCTGTCAATTAATTAAAAATATTTACAAAATTGTATTCTTTTCGTATACTATACTGAATGCCGCCCAATTTTCTCTTATGTTACAAAAACTGAAGTTTCGTTATTAAAAGTTTAACACTACTACATACCACAAACAAAAATTTTTTTTGCAGTTCCCAGTAGTTTGTAGTAAAAATTCCGAACCAATAATCTATATCTACACTAAAACATAAGAAGACTATTACTAATTAATCCAATTATTATTATGTAGGATTTATTTAATTCTAAAGAAAGAAAATATGGAACTCCTAAATTTTAGACCCCTCCACAATAGTTTCCGTACCCTACTAAGTATTTCAAAAATATATCAATATATTTAAAATTACTTAAACCAACCCAAATAAAAATTTCAAACACTGTCCAAACTATATCATCGACGGTTTCCATATCTTACCAACCATTTCAAAAATATATTGATTCACCCCGAAACAGCAGATCCTTGAAATCAACCTAAATACAGCAAGCCACTTAAAACAATTAACAAACATCCTCCTGAACGTCAGCATCGAGTCGAATACCAGAAACAAGCCCGTTCTGAGGAAGCCAAGAATTAGAAAAAAGAAAAGAAGAAGATATGCCAACCAAACTGTCATAAAAACCTAAACTCTAGCATGTATTCGTGTACAGCCAGTGTGTCATCGACGCGAAACGAGTTCAGATGCGTCCAGGATAGGATCTATAAATGCAGTCGTCGGATTAAACAATGTAAATACATCAGAGATTCGAAAGACAGATCATAATAGATGCAAAGACTGGCCCCTTCGCTCATGCCGGCTACTCGCTACGTCTCTAACATGATTGGTCGAATTCTTTCCTCTCCACGAACCTCATCCAACGCCTTCCGATCACAATCGTTACATCTTTCAAGAAAGTTCATTATCAACTAGCTAGAGATTCTCTTCAAAGGCGTAGGATCGACGTTCGATCGTGAGAAACATCAGCTGGCTCGTCGAGAGACCCATCCCCTAGAGTCAACAGCTAGCCTACTTTGGCACAAACAACACTGCCCGGGCCGGCACTCGCTTTGTAATATATATTTTTTTTGTAGTTTTCTCGTTTTTTCATTATGCTTCGTCCGCCACACTCACTCCAGCCGCTTTTTGGATCAGTCACACTCGCGGAACAGGCTCTCTCACTCGCTCTCGTCAGCTAGTAACGTCACGTTCATCTCTCTTCTTGCACACACATACATACATGCACAAGCACGCACGCACGCACGCACGCACATAAACACACAATCTTTCTTTCTCTCTCTCTCTCTCTCGCTACCTTTCTACGGTTGATATATGTATATTAATAAGATTTAATTGACTCCAACAGAACCTCGGTTAGACAAAAATCGATAAGGCCCAGGAACGAGTTGCGACGTCCCTGGATCAAAGCCAAGATGGCGCTGTCCGTTTCAAACAGCCAGTGGCGTCGCAACCATTTTTCTCGTCCTGGCCCAACCTTTTATCACGACTCTACGACACTACTGATAATCTTCGCTTCTTGACACGAGGATTCGATCTCGCTAATATCGCGCGCCACTCTCTGATCTTCTCTTTTGTGTAGTGTATATTTGTGTATAATTTGTGTATATAAGTCGTGGCAAATTTCATCGTCAGGACTCATCGTTCTCTCTCCCCTTTCGAACCTCCCTCCTCGTGATACCTCTACGATATTAATTTGTTACGCTCTGCGGACTATAGGCTACTTAGGTGTGTACCATTATAGCGTTTCTATGTTTCTGTCTGTTCGTGTGCGTGTGTGTGTGTGTGTGTGTGTGTGTGTGTGTGGGTGAGTGAGTAGAAGTGTTTCTCTTATAATCTTATTATCTTACACGACACTAGCGCATCTTAACAACACAACAGACCAGCCCTACGAAAAAAGATGCCCCTCTCTCTGAGTGCTCTCTGGTCAGATCGGTTCGTCCTACGTCGCCTGCGGGCGCGTTTCTTGAAGAAAAAAAAAGGAATGCTCGGTGATCAGGAACTAATCGTCGACCGGACCTAAACACGAGCCTGAATCACGCGACGAGCTCGCTCTACTTATCGCTCTGTGACCTGTTTTCTTTTTTTTTTTTTTGTTCTTTTTCTTTATATATTTTTATCCCTTAAACGGAGTCAAAGAATCGCGATTCGTCGCGCGATGGAACCGCTCTCTGCCGGAGCAATCCCGAACCAGCGAAAATATACCAGCTCGCGAAACACATGCGCGTGCCTTTCTAATTAGCGATATGTTCAACGGTCCTTCATCCACCCTCGTCAATGATACTTAACGACGGCGCGTTTTGTCTCCTCCTCAGCCTTACTTATACGATTAAGAATCTACGCAATCCTAAGCACCTATCAGCTAAGAAAACCTGCATCTGAATGTCTCTGCGTTTTTCTGTGTTATCTATTTGTGTATTGTTCCTGTACGTGTATGTATGCGTATGTTTACGTGTCTTTATGTGTTTATACGTGTGATTAATACTTATTATATATAATATATATCGTGTGTTGAACATACAAATTATAAAAATACCACCTGCAACGACAGTGCGCGCCGCTCCGCCACGTGTTGGCAGTCGCGTCGCGAGCCAGCCGTCGTATTGTACATGCCCGAATCCAGCTCTCTCTGGATACTTTGAATACTGAAAGGGATTTTCTTTCTATTTTTTTTTAGAAAAGTCAGAACGAAACAAAAGGAGGATGGTGTGTCGTGTCTGGACCACGAGGACGGCGACACGTGGCGGAGGAGACATCGAGAAATAATCGTCCCCTGTCCCTAAATCGATCCGACAATAATCGGCTCGCGTGTTTGGATCGGCCCCGGGGCAGAGGGCACGAGTGTAGCACCTCGCGAAAGCTGCAAAGGGTCCCGTGACAATTAGCCTTAAACGACTAATCTGGCTTGGTACGCGCGCTACTTTCAAAGTCGACCTCCCTCGTTCTCGCTTCGATCGTGTACTCCATTTCCTTTATTTTTTTCTTTTTTTTTTTTTAGTTTTTAAATTTTCATTTGATCGGATCCTTCATCGACGAAGCTTTTTAGTTATTTTGTTTCAGCGCGTTCGAGACAGATTCTCGCGACGGTTAAAAGGTAGATGTGATATAATATTTATATATATATCTATATATATATATATAGAACGTAATTTTTTCTCTTCTGTCAGCACACATACACGCGAATTCAGCGTGCATGCGTGTGGTTATTTGCGGGTCATATAACGCGCGAGGCTCGCGGCCAGAGTGCATCACCCTTGTAAAATATATCATATATATATAGATTTATGTGTATATAGAATATACCTTAATGCTCGAAAAATTGTTCTTAACTCTGTACAAGAACCCAATCGGCCCTTTTTCTTACTTCTCACCGAGCCCCTACGTTTCCTTTTTTTCTTTTTCGTTAAAAACCTAGTCTCTCCCTCCTCCCTTCTTGAATAACATACACCTATCACGCAAAACACACGCTTCCTGTGTCTCTCCTCTCTCCTTTTCTCTCAATATAAGATCGATCCTGGCTTTCTCCTTATCTCTGGCCTCGTGAAAGCCAGCAGTGTATGATTACTTTCTTAATATTTTCTCTTTCAAACATAACCCTCCTTTTCGCTGTTTCGCAGCCCTAATCCTTTTTTTTTTCGTGTATTTAGTTTTTTATTTTGTATCTTTTGTATCTTTTTTTTTTTTTAATGTGTGTGTGTGTGTGTGTGTGTGTGTGTGTGTGTGTGTGTGTGTGTGTGTGTGTGTGTGTGTGTGTGTGTGTGTGTGTGTGTGTGTGAGCATGTATGGAGATAACAAATCGTGTCGATCTGTACGCTGTTCGGAAATAGTCTTAGAGACGGTCTGTCAAGAAAAATAGAAGTGCACCGCACACAATTGTTAGGTCGTGTTTTGTATATCTGCTTCGCAGAGGAAGCTTCATTCCTTCGGTTCCCAGGTAAGATCCAGAGGTTGGCCAGTCAATGGCTTCGCGGTAATGGGACCAGCGACTGACCACACACTCAGCGAGGATCATCATCATCGCTTGTTATCATCATCAGTCGTACACTGAGCCGGGTATCCAAAAGGGGACTAGGGCGTAGGGCTGGTACCACTGCCGGTTGCATATTTGTGATTCTTGTTAGATGTTGCTCTTGGAAAATGACACTCTCAGGTGGTTGGATTCGCTCAGCTGGTAGTTGTGCATTTTCTGGAAAAAAAAACGGAACAGTTTGGGTTAGCATGATTTTTAAATAAAATAGGTTAACACATTTAATACCGCATGGACTATCGGTGGTCCACGGTGGACTTTTCATTTAGACTATTGTAGTTTGTGTAAAAGAAAAATCGATCGTAAAATGCTTCAGAATATAATCAGTCGATGTATAACGGTCATATATTATGCAATTATAATACTACTCACGGTCCATACGATTTGAATGAAGAGTCAAAACGAAAATGGTTCGTTCACCATTTAACGTGTTAAGTAGGCCATTTGAAAAGACTCGTAAAGGTAATATCGAAGCTTCAGGTGATAATATTCTTAATATTCAACGTAATAATATTATCGACAAAGCTGAAGGTACTAGTAACGTCACATTTAACAATAAATAACTGGTTGGCTTCGATGAAGAAACACGTATGAAACACGTGGAAAATGACGAACAATTATTATTTTATAACGAGTTTTGAAGCATTGTAATTTCGCACAAACTTAACATAGATTTGTTATGTATAATTTCGCGCAATTGTATCAGAGGCGAACATCAGGCACCAGTGACTAAACTAATTACGCCACTGATGAATTTTCATCGAATAAACAATAATAAATGAGCTATACATTCACAAGCAACATCGGCAACATGAAACAAAACGAAAACTGCAAGTATATTCGAGCGAACTATTAAATTAATCAACTTTCGAGTTCTAGATTTTACATTTTAGAGTCCAATGGAAACGTTAGAGTAGAACGAAATTAAAAATTTCAAATATTAAATCCTCGACAACAATCTAAGCTTGTAGCGAATTTAAAAAAAGGCAATTAAAACTTACGATCAAAGCAGCTACGGCGTCGTCCATGCTGGGCATCTGTATGAGCGCCATTTTTCTGTCTTTTGGGAAGAACTTGAACGCCTTCACGGTGAAGCCATTTTTGGTGAACGCATCCCTGATCTCGTCTTCAGTCACAGTTGTACTAAACACATGCCAAAAATATTTCACTGTCTTATATAATATTACAATTATATTTATTAACATACGATACTATATATTGAATTATTTAATAGCGCATATTTATACGTAATATTCTAATATTTTATTATCAATTCTAGGTACATAATATTCTAGCTATCAAATATCGGAAGATTGAATTATCCAATATAGAAATATTAAAGAATCTGATTTAAAAAAATTAATTATGTAGTGTTATATTTCGTATCATACGTTATCTTTCAATTACAGAAAAACAAGGATGAATTTGGAAACAATTTACTTACGGAATATTCGATAAATGCAGAGTGGAGCTCGGTGGATAGATATTCTGATAGTTCTTAGAGCCCGGTTTCTTGAACCGATGAAGAGGACTATTGGTATAATCTTTCGTCAATCCAGCGTCTGGTTGGCCCTCCTTTGGTAACTGTACCGTCTGATGTTTGCTCAGCATTACCTTGATCTGCTTGCCAAATACTCGCAATTTGTCCATGTGTGTCAATGCTGTGATTTTAAACAAATTATCAATACATTTCTCACCGCTTCCATTTTAGTATAATCTCAAATTTCGTAAATTTTCGTTTTTAAGAAATTATACCAATCATTAAAGTATTCTCCATTTATAAATATTGAGATAAAAAAGATATCTTCGTTACAACAGTACGCGTACGTTTCATTTTTAATTTATAAACATCGTAATTCTTAATTTTCAACAGTTTAATAATTTTCGATACTACGTAAATTATTAAAGAAAAATTACCTAAGTGCGCCTGATGCGGTTCGGCCATTTGAATCAGTGCCGAGTCCTTCTTGTTGTAGAGAATCTTCACACGCTGAACATCCCCGTAAACGCCTACATGCACAACACGCAACACATCATTTTAATCAGTCCGATCTCGTTATCAAATTACGAGCGTCTAATCATTATCGAGTCGAAGACGAAACGGGACAATAATATAATAATAATCGGTAATAATAATCGATCGAGAACGGGGTACGATCGGACAAGATCTGGGACATGCAAATAGGCAACCGATTCAGCCACCGATTTTATTCAAAGCTTGTGCTAAATGTTTCTCATAAAATTTTATCTGTATGCAAGTTTGTCTTATCTTTTTACACAGAAGTTTTATAAAAATTCGAGTTCTACGGTAGTCTCGTATCAATCATAGTTCTATAGAAGTTTTATAAAAATTCTATAAAAATAAAATTTATAAATTTTTACTTTGAAGAACGAAACTCTTTCAGGCTGGGCTGTATTAAAAATTATATAAAATGGCTGAACCGTTTGGCCCGCGAGAAGTGAGCTCCTATGGAGATATTACGATAAAATAAGCGAAAGCTTATGTAATATTAAAAAAGGTGTCTGGAACTGATATTAATAAAATATTAATGAAACAATTTAGAAGAGATGCTTGGAAATAGAGAACGGTGAAAAAAACGGTGTTGCTGATGAGAATCGAACAATGATCATGGGGGTCGTGGTGGGTGGGCGGGGGTGAAAATATCGATGAATGAGATTGCGAATAAGAACAGTTATAGCGAATAAATAAAATAATAAAATAATAAATCAATAGAATTAAAGATCGGTAAGAGACGAATAAAAATAAATAAAATAATACCAAGAAAATTCACAGAGGTGAGTAAAATAATAAAAATAAAATTAAAATTAAAAAAAACAATAAAAGGAAAGAATAAAATAAAAATCATAAGTACACGTGACGAGGAGAGTGATATAATGATTTAAATTTTCCACAAAAATACTTTTTCTCAAAAGACCAGCAAAAAGATAAAAATGTCAGAAATTAACAAAATAATCATGACGTACGATCGATGATTATAGACTATATACATATATATTCTCTGTTCGTGTTCCCATGTATCACATATGTAAGAAAATTTTGTAAAAAAAAAAAAAAAACAAATAAATAAATGAACAAAGGAAAATATTGCTATTAATATTTAATTTTATTTGTTCACTCTCCAAAAATGCTCACAGTTACTACTGATCCATGTAAAAACACGTCTAAGGAATGTCACTGTGTAAAGTGTGTTTGTGTGTTGCGTATGTGTCAATGTGTTCCGCGAGTGTAAATACAATAATTAATAATGTAATATAATTAATAATATAAATGTGGAGACGTACCAAACAGGGTAAAGAGAGCGTCAGGCGTGACCATCTACACAGAGAACAGACAGAGTCCAGTCAGTAGTCAGCGAGTATAATAGGATTCAAATGTATAGTGTTGGCACGCGCACAAGTTTCGCTGGCCTCACGTGTATACGGGCCACTTTTGGACCTTACAGATCTTCCAGATCATTTACTGACTTTGAAGAATATACCTGACCAAATCGTGTCACTATGACGAATCTTTATAAAAACATAAAATCTCAAATGTAAATACAATTTGGAAAAATTGTAGAAATTTTACTTCAGAATTTTTGGAAAATTTTCTGAATTCTAATTTGAATTTTCATTGAAGTGGATTCTTATCGAATTCAAGTTTTGTCTAATTTGGATTTTTAGCGAATTTAATTACTACCGAAATCAATCTCCATTTCATTCAATTCTTATATACTTCGATTTTTATAAAATCCAGTTTTCAATTTACAATGGCATACATTTTTTCCAATTCAAACATATAATATAATTCTACAACTTTTATGTAATTATTTTCGGTACTTTCAGAAATGCAAACTTTTTATCAAAATAATTTTTAACTCCGTAGATCATCTTCTGGCAATTTAGAGAATAAAAAGTAAAAAAGATGAAATTCTTTCTATCTTCTGACTGAATTTCAAGGAGCATCCAAAAATTTCACGAATTAGAAGGGAAAGAAATTTTCTAAAAGAATCTCGGAATCACAGTGACCACAATTTGAATATATATATATAAAAAAAAAAAAGCAGATACAGAATGAAAGTCAGCGAAAGGGCTGGAATTTCTTTTTACAGTCGATTTTCCTGCGGTCGCAATCGAAAGAGGAGAGAACAGGAGAGAACAGAGAGAGACACAGAAAGACTTAGAGAAGCAGAGAAACAGCGGGACCTTCTCGTCAATATGAATCCCTCGCGGTTCTTATCGTTTCTCGATATAGTGATATCACGTGGGGTTAAAGAGAAAAAAAAACATTTAAAGGAAGAATATCGTAAAAATATGTATATGGATAGACCACACTATTGTCACAGAGGTCACACAGTTAAAAAAGCATGTCTTTCGAACTAATTCACGGAATAACGTGTTACATTATGTTACATATAGTTTTTTGTATTTTTTGAAAAAGTAATGTTTTTCACCTGTGTCACTTTTGAAACAAAAGGGCGATATGTATTCAATCATCCACAAAAGTTTTCGTGCACCCTGTAGCAAAGCTATTTTTATTCCAATAAAATACTAAAAAAAATTGCATTACAAATATCGTTGTAATATGTTATATTCTATCATTAATAAATGTTAAGAAATGCGAATAACAAGGAAAAATATTGGACGACGTTGTACTATGTTTTGTATAAATAAAAATTGCCTTTTTCAAGGTACAAAAAAGTTTGCGTGGTAGACTGTATTTTTATATAAAAGAGAGAGGATGATAGACATAGTAAAAAAAACACTTGATCGTTTGCTCGCCAGAGGGAAAAGACACTCGGTTTGGAAGCTTGTGCGCGCGGCGCAACGATAGTAGTACACATAGTTATAGTACAGTAGTGACAATAGTTGCAGCTGCGAAGTGTGACGTTGACATACAGTTTCTTTGTAAGGCGCCTTTTATTTCCACGAAATGAATTTAGATGTTGAGGGAACCATGATAAAATATAAATTCGAAACTTTGCAAAGTTAAAATTTCTAGATTAGTATTTTCAATGTAAAACTGTACTAAAACCTTCATTTCTCGTATTTATCTTAACATTTACGATTTCCGCATAATTTTCAGAAACAAAAGACGCCTCGCCGGAAATAACGTTGCGATTAACAACGCCACGAATTACTCAGGACAGAGGATGATAACGTTCGGAACGATATCTATATATGTATTTCGAAAATATGAGGGGTAGTGGGGGGTAAAAAGGTAAGATAAGAAGGGACGTGACGTAAAGAGGGCACATACGCATCGAGAACTCAATTTATTTTACTTGTCGAACCCAATACTCTATTCGAAGATTAACAAAAATTTATTTAGAAATAAAAACGATCGCTTATAAATGCAAAAATATATTCGATTACATTTGAAGATACATTCAGAAACGATCGACAAGGAAAATTCGAGTACAGGGATGGAGAAACTGCTAGAGTTGCCTACGTAGCACTACATTATAATTATATCGTTGTATTTAGGTAAATTTTTAGTAGATAAGTACATACCTAAGCCATTTTCGTGTACATAGGCAGACGCTGAGAGAAACGAAGAATGTAAAAAGAAAATGTCTTCTCTTTTAATCTCGATGTAATTAAAAATTGAATTTGAAAATCAATTTGAATTGAATTTTAAAAATCAAAAAATAAAATTTATTTTCACCATATCATTATATCTATTTAGCGTATTACTTGTATTAAAAGAATGAAATTGAGCAAAGGAAATATATTTCGAGCTTATTGAGAAAAGTTATAAAAAATAATTTACCAATGACTACAAATTGGTGTATCGTGGAATCACGTTATCAATTGCAATTCGTTTGTAGAGAAATCTAATGGTCCATTTCTCTCAGCGTTAAGTGAAAATCATCCTAAAAAGCGTACAGCACGTCGATCACAATTTGCGTATTTTATTAATGTTTATTTTGCTCAATGTGTGACAACGTTCTATACGCTTCAGCGGCGTTCCCTTGACAAGGCGCGAAGAAAAATTCTATCCCGTTAATTCAATGAAATTTCGTGAAAATGTAAGAAAAAAAGCAAAAGCAATAATAAAGATTCAGCAAAATCTTTTTTATTTATATTGGACGTGCCAATAATCGCTATTTAATTCTACACTTTAATCAAAATGATCATTAATTTATGTATATAACAAATTATGAATAATTTTCCCGATAAAATTAAAAGAATAAATATTCACACATTACAATATGAATAATAATATTAAATTATAAATCATGATTCTCTGCAATAGTATGAAAAGAAGGAATATTCACATACTTTAACGAGCTTGGCAATATTTTACGAGCAATACGAAATTAATCACCAATTAAAAGAAAAAAAAAGGAAACAAATTTTTGTTCCTTACGCTCCTTGATATCTTAATTCTTCCTATTGTAATTTTTCTTCGTGCCTCTTCTTGGATCTCTATGTCCTCGACCACGTCACAGAACAATTTCATCGAGTACCATGAAAAACCACTCACCTCTTCGTTGAGATTGCTGACGAGCAGGACCGCGGAAGTTTGCGCGTTTGTAGGAACGCGTACTCCAAGACCAGCTGCACCCAGAGGGAACCCACCTAAGCCAGCCAATCCGCCGGTAGGTGGGACCCCGTTGTATGGGCCCGCTAAGGGCGAGGGTAGACCGTGCATGGCCGCAAAGGGCGTGGGCAGCACACCCGGTGCCCCTGCAATGGACTCTACTTCAGGAAATTTACAAGCTATAGTTAGCATCGTTTCTCTAATTGGAATTTGTGGCGGTGGACCAATGGTGGGTGTACTAGCGGAAGAATCGACTTGGTGGTGAGGGAACTCGAGGTCACGAGAGACAGAATCGAATGGACCTATACCTGAGCTGACGAAATTACTCCAATACTTATGGATACTTTTTATGAATAAATTTGACTCGCCATGTTATAAGACTCGACTATCGAGGCTTGGAACAAATATAGAAATAGACGTAGATACAACAATTTTTTAAATCATTATTGTGGAATTTATCTCAAGTTTATTTCACGTACAAACATGTGCCTTTCGAGAAATTTGTCTGTTTGGTAAATTCGGGAAATTTGAGTACGAATAATGGAGTATTGTATTGAAAGAACACAAAACATCTTGCTTTCGTTTGATACCAAGCCACAAATGACAATTTAGGGAAAATTTGAATAATTTTAATTTGTATTCAGTGTGTTATTACGCAAGATATAGGATGCACAGAGCAAAATTAAAATATCCCGAAAGTAAATGAAAAATAGTAAACGCTGGAGTCTGTCAGTTTTTTGAAATTTCACGTGCCAAGTCGATTCTTTCGTCAAACGAAAATTTTTTTTTATGTATTTGTGGGACTCTGTGGGATGAGATATAGGGAATCCTTCGATTTCGCAAGTTTTCAACGTTGAAGACTGTTTAAATTTTTAAATAATTCGAAATTGTTCAAATCGAAGGATTACCTGTACTTCTCTCATAATAAAATAGAATTTCAACAAGAAGCAAATTCAGGAGGTAAAACTACGTTAGTTGATACAACATTAACAAAATTCTTTAGGCATCTCAACGCGATCTGACAAAGAAGCTCTTAAATCTGAAACCTTCCTAGGTACTTTCATATAACTTACATCAGACTGCACAATTTAGAAACTTAGCGAACAATCCCTTTAAACTTCAACAATTTCGCACCTTCACTGTCTTTTAACGCTCAAAATCTTTTAACTCAACTATTTAAATCCTCATAGTATCATCTGCATAGTATTTCTAATAAAAATCTTCCAACACACTTCAAATTCCAATCGCCTCTATAGTGCAAAAAGAAACAAATTATTACAAGTTTCAAAACGAACCCTCGTTTATACTACTATGATGAAAAAATGAATCCAATAAAATCCAAGAAGAAATACAATGAAACAACAAAACAATTGAGAATGTAGGAACAGGAGGAAAGATCGATGATAGGTAATCGTCAGGCTGTATCGATCAGCAGTGGCGTTGCAGCGTAATTAATTAATTTACCCCAGGAAATAATACTATCTAACCGCGTGCAATTCGATCCCCCACGGAAATGAAACTGAAAACGAGCGGCAAATTGGAAACGGACCGATCGACTCGATATAACAATTTATCATAAACCGCGGGCGAGACACGCTATTAATATAATTAATTCTAATGGACTGGACCGTTCTGGGTACACGGAACTAATTGATCGATCGATTTTTATGGGTTCCCTTGACGATCGATGTCGTGTGACAACTTTATTAGAGCACTGGGTGTACATAGGGATGCATAACATGTAATGCGTTATTGGTTTTTTTATGGTTATCGATTGTTTTCGATTTTCGAATTTTGATAACGTCGTTTCAAGGTATTTAATTTCTATATTCTCTAACGTTCGAACTTGTCAAAATTTAAGATTCCAAATTTCATGACCCCGGACATTCAAAAAAGTAACAGTAAAAATAATCTAATGTACTAATACTTTATATAACTAGTTTTATCTCCTGAATATTAAATTAATTATAATAGAAATCAAACATAAAAAATACTTAATAATTAATTTCATTTCAAAGAAATAAAGAAAACAAAAAT
Source organism: Bombus huntii (assembly GCF_024542735.1). NCBI lineage: Eukaryota > Metazoa > Arthropoda > Insecta > Hymenoptera > Apidae > Bombus > Bombus huntii. The sequence goes on along the minus strand of NC_066253.1, from coordinate 723,588 downwards.
AATAGAAAAGCTGTATCAAAAGATGTCATGAATTAAAAGCAAACTGTTAAAAATAACAATATCAAAAAAAAAAAAAAATAAAACAAATTGAAATTTAAATAAAGCAACTTATTTTACCACTTTGTTTTTATTTTTCTACGAAATTCCGAATTATTCCAAGCAGCGTATCCATGAACTATCTTTCTTACTATTTTCATAAAAATTCTATAAAAATTCACGGTTCTCACCGGGTATTCTTGCACGGGGCTGCGATCCAGCGCCCATTAACAACTGTGGAAGAAGCTCGCCGCCCAAAGCAAGAGAAGCCGCGTCCAAATTCGCGTCACCAGTTGGCAGAGAAGGATTGGTATAATCTCTCGACTTGTCATTGTTATACTTCACGTTCAAGTTCTGCATCTTGCTATAGTCGATGCGCAACGTGCAACAGGAATTATAGATGTTCTGACCCTCCAGCGACTGAAACAGAAATGAATAATAAAAATGTTAGCTGGAATATTAGATCTTATGAAAGGTGTGTGGAATCGACTAATGAGACTACCAATATATGCAATCGTCAGTGTATTTAAAACAGATCTTGTCGCGAAACGGTATCTATACAGTCGTTTAGTCACAATTTATACTGACTCGTTTGCGATCACGTTCGCTTATTTATAATCGTCAGGAGAAAGTCGAAAGACACAAATTCGTCTTGTTTTACGGTTACGTGTAGCGGCAGCATTGTTTTGCCTGGAGTATATAACTTCTTACAATACCTGTGACCTAACGGCCTTGATACTCCGAAGCAAAACAACAACATGATTTGAAGCAAATTCTAATTCTTGTGCCGCTACATCACCCCCCTACCATTGATAACGTTTTATTGCCTTTGCAGAGAAAGTCCCCGTGTGTAATTTTTTGTGATGCCTACCCGAAACCTGCCTGTTATATACAGCTATGGTCAGCATTTAGGCCCCTGAGTATCTCATATTGAATTTAATTTTTTACAATTTCTCATTTATAGTATTGATTAAGTTGAGAATTACACGAGATTATATTAAAGAATTACACGATGAAACAGAACCAATGGCCTGATATTAAAAGCGAGACACGTAGAATTAGCACGCGTAGTTAAATAAACTTCGAGAACAGATTTCCAACCATAATCGCAGCCCATACTTCGTGTAATTGTAGAGCTAACTCCCAGTGCTGTTGGACTCTACCAGCATCCACCAATTACACTAATTAGACCCTCCTACCCTTATTCGAATTACCACAAAACACAAAATCCAGTCAAGCCTTGCCTCCAGTGGAAACCGATATTCCGCCGAAATGATTCGAGGGAAACCACGTTTGCCCCGTTCGCGTTCATTCTTCACTTTTCACCGCAAACAAATCGTCTAGCCAAAATCTACGCTAAAAAAATACTTCCGAGTATATATGGCGGCTCGCTAGAACTCGTTTCGAATCGATCGCTCACCCAAGGTCGTTCACTGCTAACTCCTAATCCTCCCCCCACTAATTAATCAGCTGGCGTGCTTGCAGTATACCGGTTTTAATCGTCGCTCGCTCGATGCTACTATACCAATCGAAGAAAGGACAATCATAGGGAGCGCGTTCATACATTTATATCAACGGACGTTACAACAAAAAGTCAACCTTCTTGTGTAATTCTAGTTGAAGATTACAAGAAACAGCAATAACAACCTTATTCTTTTGCTTCTAGATCTTGTAACTCAAAACACCGTTAGTGTTCCAACACATAATATCATGGATCTCTCTCAGTTTTGAATTTTCCGTTTCAACTTGAAACTTTTTCTACGGACATGAACTTTTATCAGAAATTCAGTAGCTTTTTCTATCAATAATTAGCAAATTTAGTAATTTTTAATACTAGAAAAATGAAATTTACTATAACTTTTTAACGAAAGTTTGACGAATTTTAAGAAAAAAAAGAAAACTCCGATCACAATGCAAGGCTACCCGATCTCGACTACGCAGTCAACGCGTTAAATATCGCAAGAGAAATTCTTCTAATTTCACCTCAAATACCCCAACAGAACAGATTCTCATAGTTGTCGCCTCAAATACCAGATTAAATACCGCCCCACAATTCTTAATCTCTCGCTCTAAATAAAACAAATTTTAGCCAATCTCATCCAAATAATATCGAACCACAAGCCTGATATCAATATGATTATTACCTAATCGTTGGATGGACAACAGATGGACAAAAGTCTGTCTCCTTAAATACCAACCTACGCAACTTATATATCTAACAATTTTTATATCTTTCGCTCTTTCTACTCACTCTATTCCCTCTGAATACCCTAGGAACAATTAAACCAACCTAAATAATACTTGGCAAGTGTATCACGAGTACGGTCATCGCCTAATGCTTCGAAATAAAGGTATAAGTTGGCGAAAAGGATGGTCAGAGGAGTAGATCCACGCCACGGAGAATAGCTGGACGTAGGCTAACCGGTAATTATGTATGAAATTCATTAGCCCGTGTAAATATGGCCGGCGGAGAGATACAGCGAAGCGTGTACACGCGTGCATGCTGCAACAATGCACACGCAGGTCAAACACCATGGCCTCCGTCGAGCAGGGTTTGCTCTAGTCTACGCCTACGCGGAGAGTCGAACGCGTGCATACGTAATTAGACTGCGTCTTTCCAGCCCTGCAACTGCATTAGACCAGCTAGCTAACATTGTTATTAATAGGGCTGAAACGCGTTGAAAGGGCTAGCTTGCTGTTATCGTTATCCCTGCCTTGGCTCTATCCTAACTTGCCCGAATCATTATGGAAACAATGATTTCGGGATCTAATGAGTCGTTGGCTTGATGAGCGCGGACTTTTGGAATTTTAACGTCACGCGTTGTTTAATATTTTTTCCTTGCCACAGTTGATTGGCATCAGGTTGGCGTTAATATTCTAGTACTTATGGGAGTTACTTCTTCCTATCGGTTTGAGATAGGTTTGTACCAGTTTGATGTTGATTGCGAGCTTGATGCGTTGAAACCTTGGTATGCAATATTCTTTGTTGTACTAATCCATTAATGCCTGTTGTACTCACAGAAATACACCATCTGATATATACCATCGTAGTAATTCCACAATGGGCAAACATCGAATGAACCTTAATAGGACAATATCTTGTCACGCAAGGAATAACGAGAGACAAAAAGTTCCGTTTAACCCTATTATTACTCGTTTTTGTAAATATATGAATTTGTATAAATGTCGCAGTCTACTCATCACCAATCCGTCCGCTTCCAAATACACTCACCGATGTTTGTTCTATAAACACAATTACGTTAATTTGCATTAATTCGACAGCAGAAGAATTAGTTTCGATTATTGGCATGGCCGGGCTATCAAAAGCGCGTCGCGTTTAATTAATTGGCTGCGCGACAGGATAAATTTCAAACTGATTAGTCGGTCGGAAGGAAAATCGGGCAGAAAAATTCAATTGAAAAATATTCCGGGACTCTTGAACGCGAACGCGGAACTGCGCATAATACCAGACGCAATATTCCACGTCCTTCCTCCTTTTTTTATCGTTTCTTTTTCTCTTTCTGTATGCCATCACACGGCGTAGCGAAATGGCAGGCTTCTATGACGTACAAAGAATACGTAATCTGGGTTAACAAAGTTGGTCGGATATCTGCAATGAAATTATTTTAATATCGTGCCCTGTCGCTCGAACGAATGGTATTAAGCTTTGAAAATAGTTTGGAAACTGAAAGGAGGGGGGAAACTTTCCGAAAGAGGCTCGATGTGCTGTTTTTTATTTCGTCGTTCCTCTTTCTCTCGGGCAGGGCGGATTTCGAGATGCGATTGTGGAGAATAACGACCCTATATATAATGGTGTAACGTATAATACTAAAATTAATACACTAAATTATACGTTATAACAAAATAATAATTTATATATCGTATAGCAATATAATATTCATCGTTTATTGGAATAAATTTGTGTACAAGAGTAAGAATAAAAACACTAATGCACATAAAACACAGTGCTAATTTTGTAACAAAATCTTCATTTCTGATAAAGAAGATTATACGGATGATAGCAGATGATCTTCTAATTTCTGTAGGGAAATACTGGAAGGTGAAACACTTTTTTGATTACAATTGTATAGGAGTCGGAAACAAAAATGAAATAATTCGCAGGCAATATAAAGGGTTAAAAAAATAAAGGAGAGATTCGGAAAAAGACCAAAATATTGTAGATTCACGTTTCAGTGACCAATGTTTCATGGAACTCCATTAAACGAAAGGAGGGAGAAAGAAGTGGCGAGTGGAGCACGAAGAGAGCACAGATGTCTCCGTTTCTGCCAGCCAGATTTTCTATCCAGGAGAAATTCAACGCGATTATTTGCATTTGCCCCGGACGGTGATGTAATTGCCTGCCGCGAAACGTATTTCGCCGCGTTCAATTAATATTTACGGTCCGCGAGCGAGTTCAAACAACCGGGATTATAATATCATCGCTGGATTAAGTGCACGCCGATGTTTCCGAGTTATGAGACTATAGACGTGGAAGATTGCCGAGGGCTCGTGTGTGTTTAACGTGGACTGTTTGCAAATGCGCGCTACGCACTTTGTATTTTATCGTTGAAATCGTGATCGAAGAATAATAGAATGGTTGACTTTAAGTTGCAATAAAAAATTCAGTATCTACATCGTACCGCATTTTACAGCAAGAAATCAATAATTTTTGAAAAGTTGTCAAAAATCATTTCATTCCTGTTTAAATTTGAGTATTTTACAATAAATCGTTGGACTATTTTTATATTGTTGTCCGCACGAAGAAGATGTTAAGTTCCATTAAATTATTATTATCATTAAAGATATATTATTTAGGTCGTTTTAGTTTCTTTTCGAGGGAAATTGGAAGGAAGAGAGAATGATAAACACGATCGAAAGAGCAGCTCAGAGGGCCGACATAGAATTCCATTTAGTTTGAAAGCAAAGCCAGCTCCCTATAAAATGGAAAATTATACAGAATAACATTTTTCTTCGATTGACTTTAGAATCCCATAAACTCCGATCGATCGGAACTTGTTGATAGAAACCGGGGACTTATATCTAAGAGGATTGCGGTGAAAAAACAAACTCGAAAAAACGGGGAAACAGAGAATAAGGGTTCGTGAAAACAGTAAAAGTCCTTCGGCTTCGACTGGAACTCTTAAAATATCCCCGAGTACCAAGATTTTTTTAATTTAATTCACCAGCAACTTTCTCAATGAAATTTCTCGATAAATTTCTATCCTCTTCTATCGTAAAATTGCGAGGATTTTCTCGAGAGAATAGACTATGAATCTCTGACAAATGTGTTAAAATATTCTCTTAATTACTATGAAATACTAGAACGTATAGAAATATGACTGCAGATTTATGAATTTCGAACAGATATATCATAAAATTCAAACAAGAACCTATATAGTATAGTGAATATAAGTAAAATAAAGCAAAGTATAAAGTATGGATGGTATATCGGAATAGTTATGAATACTACTGTATATCCAAAAGAATTTATTCGTTTATTTAGATAAATATTTCAATCCGCTCCAAACCACTCGAAAGCCCCTCGAAACTACCAAACGGAAGAAAAGGTCCAGACGTTAATTAACCTAAAAATCGGGATTCGAAAATCAACGTGGAATCGAACAGAGCCAGGTGAAAAAAAAGACAAGGACTGGAAAAATATCGAAAAATTCGGTTGCTTTGATATCGAAACCGGCGGATAATTCTGGAAATAACGCGACAACCGCGTCGAGCAAGCGTGTTGCAGCTTAATTTTGGCCGCGAAAAGGGAACATTTATTACAGGAAACGTCGACTGGTAACCGGCTTTCGCGGATTTCCACTCGTCGAGTGGTCGAATTAGCGTTCGTTAACGAGCAGATTCGCGACGAAAATTCCAAACCAGAAATCGCGGCGAGGACTCAGCGGATTCCTTGCTAAGAAGCGTTGCTGGCTTTCGGAACGTTGTTGAGGTTAAATGGAGTGTCCGAGGGAGAAGAGGTTTCCTCCGGGTGAATATTTCTTTGACTAAAATACAGTGGGATTTAAAAGTGAACATATATGTAGATCTTAGACGAATTCAAAAACTCTCGAGCATATGTTGCACAAAGTGGCACGAGTGTTGCATAAAATTCATCGAAAAAATATAGAACAAGAACACCAACCGAGGAGCCTACGTTGCGTTAAGAGAGAAGATGTATGAATTAAAATATTTTGAAATATACTATCTTGTTGTTTGTTCCTTCTTACTATGCAGTAACAATTTATCATCAGTCATATAGGATTCAAGTGAAAAACTTGTAATAAAATAACATACATACGAATACAGAAATAAATTAAAAATATTAAACTAAATATTAAAATATTAAAATGTATGGTTTAAAGCTCCGAAATAGGAACTGAAAAAAACAGAACCATATTTAACCACATATATTTAAAAATATATAAAACTAAGAGGACACTTTAAAATACAAAAAAAAAAACATAAAAAAATAAAAAACAGTACTCCAACGCAACGCATTTTCTTTCTGATAAAAACAAGGCTGGGGAGGAGATTAAAATTTACATTATTTGCCTCATGGCACCTGGACCTTCTAATGGATGACACTTCCGTTGGTATTCCACGAAAAATGTCGATCTGTCCCACGAGAGGACAAGGATAAACTGTGGCTGCAGGAGAAACACTGGTCTCCAGACTCGAGAAACGAAGAAGAAAAACGGAGAGAGAGAGAGAGAGAGAGAGAGAGGAAAAAGAGGGAACACAGAGAGAGGGTTGGATTTTTGCGTGCGTTTCGGCGGAAAAGTTTAAGTGGATACTCACCAGTTTGGCGGTTTGCGCCGACAGCATGTCCGCGTACTGTATTAGTGCCTGGAAAGTGTCTGAAACAAAGAGAGAAGTATTTTGTTAGATTGGGTTACGAAAACTGTTAACTGATTCGTTCGGAAATTACGGAAAATAAAATATTAAAGCGCTACTTTGTGTACAGTGGCTGGTGAATTTCAATATTTAGAGAATATATTACGTGTGTGTACTTACGAAGTATTTTAATAGAATTATTACATTATGAATCGATTATGAATAATTATGATTTATATATTATCTGGTGAATATATTACGTACGTAACATGAAACACTTTGAAACATCAGTGGTGTAACGAGTAGTAAGCATAAAAAGTGTTAAAGATACTAAAAATTTGGTAAATAGAAAAATATTTGTTCTACGATATGAAACTCCCAACAATCCTCTTAAAATGAAAATGGTAGGAAAAATACGTAGCAAAACAGGGATTATCGTTCGATTTTCGAAACCAAATGCCGTTCTCACGGTGGTTTGCGCCGGTGAAAATTAAATAAAGCCGAAATTAAATGGAAATAAAGGGAGATCTCACTGGATTCGCGGTAATATGTTGTGACACCGGTCACTTTTTCCCCTCTATGGAACAGAATTTTTATTATCTTCCCGATCTCACCCCTGTCGCACGATCAAATAACGATGGAAATTGAATAACGTTGCTACCGGCGAAAAACTCGATCCCGTTATTGCATTATATCGCTAATAAAACGTTTTCCCATGTATTTTTCGCGCTTTTTCCAACTTTTGTCGGCGAACGAAAGGTGATATTAAGGGTATAAATATTCGTATGTAATGCGCGAAGATCTGAAATAAAATGGAAATCGACTACTATTATTGTTCCATAGAGTTTTCTGCTATTTTCATCGCTTTCTCATTTCCATCGACTTTTTTTTTATCTAATTATTACGAATACGACAAGCGATGTTTTATTTACAAAGGCTGCGACTTTTAATAGGATTAAGTTTCACACCAAAAGCCATTAATTTCGTTTAAGCGTTCCTCAACATTCTCTTCAAACACTCTGCAACATCTCCACCGTATCTTTCCACCGAGGGAACAGCTAGAAATATCTGTTCCAGCGTTAAAAAACAATATCGACACCGAATTGTCTTGGCGACAATTGGTCAGGGATAGCCAAAAGACGTTCAATCAATGGACGCTCGATCGAACAAAAGGTGGCTGTTGTTCGCGATTGAAAGGGATGCGACAGTTTCAAAGAGCCTGGCTTTGAGACAAATAGCGGTTGATTGGCGAAATCACGGAGCCACGGGCCCTAAATTAAAGCGAAGACGCACTCAGTGTCCAATTAAAGTTCGATTCGGTCAAGTGGCTATTCGTTCGTTCCATTTCCATACTCTCTATTCGACTCTCTCTATTTTATTTTATTTCATTATTTTTCTTTATTTTATTATTCCACTTTTCTATTCACATTTTTCTCTTTCTCTTTAGTTTCTTTCTCCTTATTTTGTATCTCGTTCCGATGATAATTAGTTGTTTGACTTTTTGGGTTATTAGTAGATCGTGGGCGGTGGTTATGTAAATTATTCGTACAGAAAATTACTAATTTGACATTCAGAAATTTGTCTTACTGCCAGATTTTACTTGAAATATAAAATAAAAGATGCTTAAAATTCATAGCTCAACGTTATTTTTATCTCGCGCACGCTTCGCGTGTTTGGTCGTTAAAAAATCTACGTGGAATAATATTCGCAAGAAACAGAAACCTGGAGATTAAAAATTTCGAAGATCGAAGCACAGAGATTGATAGTTCGACTCTCGAAAAATGTCTCGATATGAAATTTCTCCAATCGAAACTTCGTTCATAGAGCGTCGAATATATCTATTGAAAATTTACGAATCGGAAGTTTTCCAATCGGAACTTCGTATAAATCGGACATTCGAAAATTCCATTTTTCCAGCCACGTAAGTACGAATAACGAACAGAAGAAAACAAACGGCATAGTCCAACGAATTCCCGCCATTCTGTTCGCCAAACAAAACCTTTAAAGAAACGGAAAAGACAAGGAAACGAGGTAGAATCTCAGAAGCGAGGCACTTGGTGCTCGGTGTTCCTCGACGTTGCGAGCTGACTGCCTCGAATTAAAAACATACGCGCGGTTCTTTTCTTTCTCGCCGCTCCTTTCCACGGAGAACACCTCAGGCTGATTGGGAGATTCCCACTTTTTATTTCATTTCGTTTGAAACGCTTTTCTGGGACGGATTCCCCCTATAACAACTCGTTTCATTTGCTTGCCTTCTTTATGTCTTCGACTCGAAAATTGAATAATCCAGTCCACGGCCGATTTTTCCGTTCTGGATATCCCCTATCGTATGTTTCGATAAAGTGATTTATAATCGTACGAGTGAATTCAGATATCAGATATTTTCAATACACTGGCTATTGATAAAAATAGCGTTGGATTGTAGTAGACGCATAGAATGCGTCGTCGTAGTTGCAATACAAGTATACCAATATACTTGTAAGATTACTTGGCAGTACCATAATGAGTAAATAGACGTATTCGATAACGTTCAAACAAACAAAAAGAAACTTGTTCTGCTCCTCTCGTCAAGTTCTCTTTTCTTCCTTCTTTTCTTACTTTTTCTAATATCGAAGGGACTCTGCAGAAATACAACAGAAGGAAGCAAAGTTGATTGGTCGTGAATCGATGTTACAAAAGTGTAGGAATATCTATTTGCCTTTCTATAATTGCCAGCCGCGGAAATATATCAGGAGCAAAAAAGGAAGGTTGCCACGTCGCAAAATAAAATACTCGAGACTTTTGCTGTCTGAACCGACATGAATTTGTAACGCATTTTTACCGTGGGTGAAGTGAACTCTTTCTATGTATATAACGGGCGTGCGATACGAATGCTCCGTGTTGAATCAAACGTAAGATGTATATTTCGCTGCCTCGTACAATTTTAGTAATTAATTTATCAGCTGTGACGTAACAAGATGGAAAAGATCGTATTTGCTTCTAGTTTCTTATTTCGAAAATACATTTATAGAGAGATTAGCAGCAGGGTAGACGCATTTGAAACACCCGTTAGATTCGAGTACGACACTGAAAGTACTAACAGCGTCGACGTCGTCGGGCCAGGATACACTTCAAGTGTACACTGAAGTACTAAAGTGCCATGGCGTGTCTGCCAGCAAGAGTGGCGTCTATACAGGGTGGTCCAGTAGCTATTGCACTGGAGGAGGAAAACAAGAGCCACTTCGAAACGTTCGAAACGCTACGGTCTTTCCCCACTGCAGTCTATCTCCTTCGAGATAAACGCGAAAAGTTTCGGTGGATATTTGTGAAAGTCTTTCTGTGTAACAGTCCCGTGAAAATTTGGCAAGAAAATTCATCGGTGTTGAATAGAAGATCGGGTAAAAATTGGTTAAAGATTAAGGTAACTTTAATGAAGCGTATATACGTTCTTTTGGATTTTAATCGATAAGATAAACCGTGGCGAAGTTTTTCAAGATCTCGTAAAAATTCTCCAAGTATTCAAACACTAGGGTGGGTTTTTTTAGACCATTTAGGAATTCCGTTGTTTTACCGAAAAGAAAATTTTTAACGTCGAATGATATAATCCTATTCAAATTATGCGATTTCGGCCAAATTCTCGTGATACTTGAAATTCAAGCTTCTCTACGAGGTACTAATTGCGTAACTGTAAAGTATAAATTTCGTAAAATGCCACTTACTGTTTTTCGTGAAGGTGACGATCTTGAGGACCTTGCCGAAACGCGTGAATATCTGCAACAAAAATGAAAATACGAAATTAGTGAAATTTTTAGTTAATTCAACGCGAAATAGAGAACTTACCGTGTACAAGATAAATTCGGAAACGATCGATATGTAATCCAATTATGATTTCCAGCATGATCGTTCTACCAGGGGTAGTTAAGCTAATAATTCCGATACTCAAACGCGAACTCGTTAGTTTCGCAAATTAAACCAGGATTTTATTTATTATACGAAACATTCTCGATATGATGGAGAATTCGCGATTCTTCACACATAGATGCACATTCCATGCATTTTATTTTTTAATTGGAAAACTTCGATAACACAGATATTTCGCGACACATTTGAGAAATTTTGTAAATTCGCGCTATTGTAAATAAATCAACTACATATCTCGATATTAAATATTGAACAGGTGCGTTTAATTAATTAACGTCATTTTTGCTAGCGTCCCGATGATCGACAAACTCTTCTCAAAGCAAATAAACTAATAATACCAAATACGCTATAAGAATATCACAATTTTTGTAATTTACGCGTGAAATTAATTTGGCTATCCAGGATGTGACAAAATTCTTTGACACAGGCTAAATCATTAGACGAACAGAGTCTTATTTAATTTGTAATATCTCAATTGAAACAAAGGAGGAGGAAACATGAGATAATTACGTAGTAAAGTATGAAGAGATTAATGTAAATTTTGAGGGTTCCTACCCCATCATCAAGGTAATTAAAAGCTTCGGATTCGCGGAAATTTTACGCTTTGGCTGGGCCTCGAATTTTATCCGACTCGAAAAAACGAAATTCATTAATTAATCCCTTGATTCTATTCTTCATTCTCACGCCCAGCGTAATTAGAATATCGTACGGTTTAAAATTATCTTCATTTTCATATTCCGAAGTGCTTGCCGAAGCACATTTGTTTTTAAATAATTTATTTACCTTTAGTTGGTTTCTAACTAAATTCGGACAAATAAATTTCAATATCGTTATCGTCCTAATTTCTCGAACAATTTTTTCTCAATTTGGAAGACAATTTCTCATTATCGAAAGCTGCGGAGAGACTCAAATCAATAACCAAACTAATTTTCAACCACACAGGTCATCGCGTGTAACAAAGCACCTATCTTCTCGTTTCGCTATTAAACCTCCAATTCTCATATAGTTGGCCAAAATCGTTAAAAGCGTAATCGAGTAGATTCAAAAATGGTTATCGCAGCTTGGAGCAACGAAACAAAGCGTGTGCAGGCGAAAATTGTGCTTCCAGCCGCGGACTGATAATCGCGGTCAACGTGAAATCGTCGTCATTGTCATACATTTCGTCGGTCGAGTAGATCAGGCGATCGTATTAATAATACCAGGACCAATATTTGTCTTGGTCCATGGACTTGCGATCACCTGCGCCAATTCCCACTGAATCATCGTACAGAGTTGCCACTGGTTGCTCCGTTCTCTTGTTATTGCGGAACTTGTGACAAGAAAATTACCGGAGATGGGATAATTATGTCTTATTGATGTTATTCCAGCGATAGTTAATATTGTTACCTGATATTGATATTTTAATAGATTGTTCACGTTGAACGATAATTTAGTCTTCTTAGCTTATCGGGCGTACGTTTCAATTCGTAATTTCTCTGATATTATTTGATCCTTTAATTTCTAAATTTTCACGAGATAATTTTTTATACAGCTGGATATTATAGCTTTAAGTGACATTTAAATTAAAGATATAATATGATAGTACGACGAACCTAAAATTACAAGAACATCAAACATTGACTTTCGTGGACCGTAAAAAATAATTAATGTTCGTATCTCGGGAATTTTAAACGAAAAGAATTTTTTACACACCGGGATTTAAATATTCCACGGGTTTAAAATTGCAAGAAATATACGAGGTTCGCATTGGTAAAATTCGCAACACGAAAATTATAGTAACCATGACTTTGTACGAATATTAAATTGCGACGAAGAATTTAAAAATGCATAATAAATAATACTTAACATATATAAAAATCGTATATGTGTGTCAAATTTTGCGAATAAACGTTTCCCCATTTAATATAAAGTTCTAGCTCGTACATTCCCGAAGTTATCATCTGATATAACTGGTGGTTTTTATGAAATTTAAATTTTAATGACGTAAACGTAACAGTACGTTTCAATGAGAATTTTTTAACGAGCCACTCGTTTCTCCTAATATCGGATAAATCATGACCAATTAGCGTATGTACAAAAAAAGAGAAGAAAAAAAGACGAAAAAGATGCATCCATATATTCTTCGTATTAAAACAGTCGGTATAACGGTGAAGTCGTCGTCCTTGTACGATATTCGATAAAAATAATTAGACGATCGATCATCCGATCAAATTACCATTAGTCCACAAGTAAAAAAATTACTCGGTATTTTAAAAGATCCGATAACAAATACGACGTGTTTACAGACACATACTGGAATATTATATATCACATACATGTTTCTCGGTAATTAATCGGATATGCTTAATCCCGAAGAATGTGTCAAAATTTTTCTGGATGAAAAGAACGGTATTGATTTGTAATCGAAATTCTGAATAAAAATATCGTACAAGATAATTTTTGTCACAAATACATAATTTTGATCCTATAATTTTTCTTAATATTTTTGTAATTAGACTGCGTTTATCGGAAACTGAAAGTCGCAAAATACGTATAACAAAGATAAAAAATATAGTATAACTCGCTATGATATCTAGAGGGTGAAACAAATCTCTGTGTAGATTCCATTTCTTTAATTACGTGTATAAATACCAAGTTACATAAAAGTTTACAGTCTATTCATAGCCAACTCCATCGTCAATCTTCATCAAAGAGCCATAAGCTGTAAAAATAAACTACGTATGAAACCACCCTCGTGTCCACCGTAAAATCCACTGTAAAAGCACTACTACACTTGCAAAAAAATGTCTCTCTCGAATGAATCCCCACAGTGAAATATTTTTAGCGACGGATTATACTCGTCAAACTATTATACTAAATACTGTGGTGCGCGGTTGATATACCGTGCATACGTCACGCAAGAAACGCCCTGAGAAACGTCCCTGATTTAGCTCTGTTTTAAAGAGTTCGTCCTCGTTTTAACCGCGGCACGCTCTAAAGCTCGGATAATTAGATTTTTCGCGTAAACAACAAAAGGATCGTCGAGCGTATTTTTATCCATCCGGCCGCGAAACAGCCGTGAAAACGGAAACGGAAAAGAGGAGAATGTAACGGACGATACGAGGGACCCGGCTTCGTGGCCGCAATTAAAATTTTAATCTCTGTCTCAGGGATAATAACTGCACCGTTATCGTGCTCGATTAAGCATACAGTCTCTCACGAGATGCAATCTCTGTCGGTTGTATCGTGAAAAATCCGCGTGACACGTACGTGCAACTAAGGAAATATTAGCGTGTTTAAATAATTTTCCTAAGGATTTTTTCATTATTTAATTTTCTCATTCGCAATTTCCAAAATAACTCTACTGCTCTCAAAGGTCCCTATTGCTCAAATTTCCAATTCTAAATTTTTCCTCCAACTTTACTTGATGCTACCGATGGTATGATCATCCACAAGAATAAGGATAATCTCCTTATTCAGATTATCACATTCTTGGGGGGAAAAAAAATGAAAAAAAAAAAGGGAGAAAAGAATCACATAGTCCTGATACCGAGTAATACCAGAAACATTAGTAGTACTCGTTCCAGAAAATAATCTTCTCACCACTATAATAAAAAGTAGTAATATTTCATTGTACAAGTGTGTAATTCCATCAGTAAATAACTGAATCTCATAAAAATGCATGGCACCGAGTTGACGCCAGAAATATCTGCAAATGTGAATGGGAATCGCGCGACGGAGGGGCTGGATTCGTATAACGGGGGTGAAAGGTCGCTAATGCAAGCAGTGTCACGCGTTTTAGTTCTCATCGAATATTCAACATCAGCGTTGTGACGGCTGAATGAAGAATTTATATTTTTCGTCGTCGCTACGATAAACCCGCCGCGTTTGAAAATAAAGAGGATGGTGAATGAGAATGGGAGGGAACTGGAAGAAGGTTTGTGACAGCGACGTACTTAAAAGGATCGCATCGGTGCGCTGATCGGCCCTTTTCGATTCGGTATAATATCCTCATTTCGTCTTTTAGACTTGTCAACCGCAGTTGCCGTTTTCATTAACTTACTAACCCACTGATTTACTAACTCGTTTACATACCAGTTTGCTAACTTGCTAACATACTAATTTTAGCATCAGAGAGACTGATCAACATCTTTCATCCGTTACAAATAACGCAATAAACGAAATCGACTGTTTTTTCTGTTGCGAATTTGTGAAAAACTGGAAATGCAGCAAACCAAGAGATGAATAAACAAAGGAGGCTAAAAGCACGGGGGAAAAGCAAAAAGTGATCCGAAATCAATGGAAATTCTCTGCGCCCTTTCTGAACCATTCGGCCGCTAATTATTTAAGCTCAACCCTTATTTTCTGCAAACGAGCCGTCGGAAAAGCAATCCCCTTCCATTGCCTCGCTGGCGGATTCCGCGAAATTAACCAGAAAATGAACAGAAACCGTACGCAGAGGCGTGTAAAGCGTCGCTAATAACAATAAAAATTGCTACTTTCCACAGACAGATGCTCATTATCGTTAACACTCGCGCTGCTCGCGGAAATGGCTCGTTTTTAGGGTAATTGCGTCCAGATTCGAACTTACTCCCCCGAGAGTGAAACGAATGTTTAACATTTATTCGATTTTAATCAGTGCCGGTTTTATCGAACGATATTATCCGACTTTACCGCCACTAATTTAATCAAATTACGAGGAAAACGTGTTTTCCTTTGTTGCGGTTATTACGAATTATCATTTGCACGGGATTATAAATAATAATATTAAGTGTAATCTTTGATATATTTAAAGCTGAAGTTGTTTAAACCTTGTACCGTGAAGTTTTCATTAAACAATTTTGATAATAACGTAGAACATGGAAGAAGGACTTACGATACGTGTATATGAAAGTATAAATATGTAAATGTGTGATACGCATGTATATTAATCGATATATACGAACTTTATTTCTTTACGAATATTAAATATCCAAATAATATCGGTGGCATATATTGTGGTGATGTTATTCCACCGTTTAAAAATTCTAACAATTTCATTCTTCAGAAAATACCAATTTCAATGGAAAATTTTAACCTGATTATACTTGCCAGAAACCATTAATAACGATATTAACAACTCATTAATATCAATATCATGTATATCACCTTTAATCTCTTTAAGCCAACTAAAGCAAATTCTAGTATCAATTACGTAGACAACAAAACACTACCATCGTTTCTCCATTACAAATTTTAAAACGATTATACCCACCAAAGATTCCCCATTGACGATAATATCAACTAAAACCTCCATGAAATCGGATTAAAAAGATAACAAACTTAAGGCCCGATAACTTTGCAAGGGATGATCAGAGATCGATCGAACGATCAAGCCCATACTTGAAGATGCCATTTGGTTCAGCCCGATCGGACTTTCGCTTTCTAAAATATCGTCGTTGCAAGCGAAATCTAATTTTTCTGGTTTCGCTATCGCTGTCCCGCTCGCACCAGCGCATTAACCTATCGCAAGCGAGTCACGTGCGCGCTACTCAACGACACCCGTTGAATCAGCGAGTTTTTACTACTACTAGTAGTAAGTACTCACTTCCGGGAAAGAATGTGGGGCACGCCGTTGACTGGTATCACTGTGTCCCAGAGCTAAACTTTGCAAGTCCATATCTTAGGAACGCGTGCATATCGACTTGAAACAAGGTGGTTTTCTTTTGAGAAGATTTTCGGAATTTTAAAATACTCTGTAGTATTCGTATTTCGTGATTAAACTTTGAACTGGATAGGTTTAGATTAGATTAGGACATAGAAATCTGAATACAAGAGAAATCTTTACCGATTATGTAAGTATGGAAATTAAGAAAGTATTATTATGCAAATATGTCTAAAATATTCAAAGCAGTGAGCTTATTATAGTATCTCATAGGTGAGGTATAATATCCAAATCTAAAAGAGTAACGAATCAAATCCTCGGCAGATCAAATTTGCCACTCGACGAACCTTCGTTCGAATCATTAAAAAATACCCAATTAAATACTTCGCCGTACGATCACCGAGACAAAGAAATCTATTAATCTAACGACCTAACGATTTGACGTAATAATTAAAAAGAAACGGTGTCTTTTCCAAAGTTCGTATCAAACGAACGATAATTCCTCGCAGCATAAACGCCCCGGGATAAAGCAAGCAACGTAATTAACGAAAATCGAGCCAGTTGCAATCCCCGTGTGCACTCCGATTCCGATTGCATTTTCGAATTCCGTAGAATCGATGACGTTTCTTTCGCCAGCGGCCACGATTCGCGCGCGGTTTTGTTTAATTATTGCCGACGGTTATTTCGTCTGCTCGCCGCGGTTATTTCGGCTATCAGTGACGGGCAATTTGCCCGTTTGCGTTTTTCAACCGGCTCCTGGCTTCCTCTTTCTCTGTCCAGCCCCATAGTTCCATTCGTTCGGTTTTGATCGCGGCGACGAAACTATGATCACGAATTAATGGAAGGAAAATTCGTATCGTTTTGGCGGACGAGATTTCTATTAACAGTCTCGGTACGACGCGGCGCAAATTGCATTTGCCAACGCTGTTTTCGAAGAAGGGAACGACGAATCCCAGTGAATATTGCTCGCAATTGTTTCTCAGTGCCTCGGAAAAATAGTTTCATTGTTCTAATGTAAAGAAACGAAGGAACGATCATTTTATTGGTAATAATTTACGACGAATATAAAACTGTTAACCTTTTGCCGTGAACGTTCAACTATCGATCAGTATTGAAAACGACGTGGACGATAACTTTCAATTAGTATTGATAGCGATACAGAAAGAGCAATGAAACTTTCGTAGTAGTTCTATCTGACTACGATTACTCGCAGAAGTTTCTATATGTCCAATGAAAAAAGTAGTTTTTATTATTTTTTATACTCTTTATTAGCCGATTGCTCAAGTAGTATATTGACCACTTCTTTCTTCTTAACTACTTACTTAGGTAATCTGTTAATTAAATACAATACTTATAAAGAATCTGCTACTTACTACCTTAACGTATTATTGATGTAATTTAAAAAAAAAATCATTTAAAAACAGTAGAAATTTTTGAGTCTTCTGCTACGACATGTTTATGAAAGAAACGTATAAAAAGATAGATGACAATTAAAAGACTTTCGACGAGAGAAAGAATTCTTCAGAAATCATTTAAATATCGATTCCCGACGCAATTATTCCCAACTCGAATCGCGAGAATATCGGCAAAATCGCGCTCGAAACGCGCTCTCTTTTTACCCTGCCTTTCGATGGTAAAAATTACGCTGTTGTCGTTCGAACGGCTGTACTCTTTCTCGAACGCGCCAGCCTTTGAACAGCTTGATTTCCCGCGGGATTTTTCGTTGAAAACTTGCTCGAGTACGGCCGCAGGATCGAAAGTATCGACGCGAGCGATACGGCGATTGAATCCCAGCCGTGGGCATAATTCATTCCCCCGAAAATGGGAAATTTATACGCGTTAGTATCCCTAATATTTTATTTGCGATAATTTTTCGAATATTTTTCATCCTTTCCGTAATTCGGTTTGATAAAATTACGTTTTTACAACTCGGTATTTAATTACATATGCCGCGATGTGATTATACATTTATATATTTTTAAAGGAAGCTAATAAAATTACGTCTTCTGCTATAAAGGATACTTTTCGAATCGATACAAATTATATTTTATTGGCGAAATTAATGTCGCGAGAAGAATATTTGTAAGAGGAAATTGGAAGAGCTTAATGTTAGAAAGTTTTGACACAGTTTCAAAGAAAAAGTTATAGAAGTTTCTCAATAATTTTATACAATTTTATGGCAGAAACCGGCATGGCTATGATTAAAACGAGTGACATAATTTATTTAAAACGAAATGAAGCGGGATGAGGGATTAATTAACGCGGAGAAAAGTTTGGCTTCCCCCTATCGTACTTTGAAAGCAGAATTAGTTAATAAATTAGTACTATTATAAATTCTGAATATAAAAGAGTACAGTCAATATGAAAAGTATCATTATACGTTATATAATACTTAAAAGTATGATATTACAATATTTAACGCAACTAGAACAAAATATGAACAGCGTAGCAAATTCTGCGAAATAAAAATGAAAGAAAGTTTCAGGCTCGATAATATTATTCGTCTAACAAATTTATACACGCGGCGTCGTAAAAAAATTTGAATCCTTGATATAGCCACGATCGAAGGGGGTGGCGTAATTTTTTAAATCATACCTCGTCTTTTGATTTGTCAATATTTGCGAAAGGAACTGTAGGTTGATTAAACATTTATTCGCATCACGACGTTGAACGTATCGTTTTTCAGCAACAAAACGTATTACATATCGTTTGTTTGATAGCGGGGCATAAAAACGGAGCGAAACAGAGGGGTGGAAATGGAAATGAGAGGATAAAAAATTCAACGGCAATCCGCGGTTTCGTTTAATTAAAATACAGGCAACCGGGCATGATTTTTTTTCAATAAATATCCACCGCCGTGGACCGCGCTTCTATCGCGTTTGACGTCACTTGGAAACTACGCTTAACACGTAATGTATTTGTTATTGCCGCGTTTTAATACTTAACGCGATATCGTCCGCCTTCTCTCGTTTCCTGCCATCTCCAATTTCTCCTCTTTTCATACTTTTCGCTTAAAATACTTCCTTCTCTCCCTTTTTTAGTGCATCCATATGAAATTTCTGAATCCTGAATAGGAATTGCTTTCTGAATACGAAGATTATTGTTATTCGTATTATACGCGACGTTGCTTCAGCGCAATGATTTTATTGACTTTCCCAAATAATTTCATCCACTTCGTTGCGAAAGTATAGAAAGCTATTATTGACTCTGAAATTACAAAATAAAATAACACCACAGATGATATATCACGGAATCATCAACTGCAAAAAATTGCCGAAACTCGAATGCTTTCTTCTTTCTTCCATTCACGTACCACATCAATTTCCAAAACTCGGTATATCCCCAACCAACCCGCGGAGAATTCAATTCTGACAAAATTAATGGTATTACCGAAAAACGAAAGGCGTTCGAATCACGTCTACCAATTTACACAGTAAGTTTAAGGTCGATACCTAGAAAGTTTTCTCATCGCGGTGGCAGGTCTCGATTCAACTGCAAACTCGAGCGAAAAATTCTTAAACGACCTCTCCCCCCCCCCCATTACCTCGGCGACAGAAGTCCATTTCGGTGGCTGCAAGAGGCCGGTCTAGTGGAAATGACGACACAGTGAAGGGGCTGATAATAAACCATCCCCGGCTGTATTCTCGGCGAATTATATTCCGTCGGTTCTATCGAAAAATTCAATGGACGTTGGACAATGGACGAAAGCTATGGACGATACGAAAAAATGTTTGAAACAAATGTTGTGCAATTCCTAAGGGGACGTATCATACCGATATTTATTTTCTCTTACGACGATCTGGGAAAGCACCGGGGGATCTAGGAAATCACGATTATATTTTCGAATGGAAACTACATTTTTGTATTCCATATTCGTGTAACCGACAGTAAAAAATTTTCAAAACGCTACTTGTATTTTTCGCACAAACCACTATCGAGATATTAAATGACAAAATTGACATGCCAGCGGCATTGGCGTTATCCAACGAACACGTCAGCCGTTCTACGTCACGATGGTTCTAAAAAGAGCCGATTCCACGTGTACTAAATGCGCGAGTGTACTAAATAGTATTCCGAAAATAACTAGTCGCTTGTCCTTCTACATGTTCGTCATTTAAAAGGACGCAATTTTCCATTCTACTCAAGAATTAATACGTCGACAGCAGTTTATACAAAGAATGCAAGTAAATAGTGTTTTGAGAATTTTTTCGTATCAGCTACGATAATAAGGAATAAAAAAGATGTAATTACCATTTCAAAATATAACCATGATCGTCACAGCACTTTTCAAGATCATCGCAAGATACAGTAAATATCGGTACGATGTGCGATCCTCGAAATGATACAATATTTGTTTCGAACATTTTTTCGTATCTTCTACAGTTTGCGAGTTATTTACGCGTCTCCAGATAAAACGAATACACTGTGTTTCGATCATTCGCGGAGAGACGCGATCGCGAGATATCACGTCAACGAGAGTTGTAAGTTCTCGTTACGATTAAACAATCGACGCCACGAACTGATCGATTCCCTTATTTCGATTATGATAATAAGGGTAGTTTAATGAAATTTCACAAAATTAACACAACTAAATTAATGTTTATTGCAACAACTTATTAACTAGAAAGATATAAATGGAACAACAAAAAGAAAATGTGACTACGTAATGCGCGATATAAGATGTGTGTTGACTGTTTGGCTTCTCGAAATGTTCTGATTTTTTCTGGAAGGCGACCCCCACTACCTTCGGATCACGCCACATTCTTTTACGCCAGATAAAATAACGGCCACGAATCGACGTTTCTGGAGGTCGCCCTGCTTAATGAACCATGCGCTTGCCACTACAATGTTTGTTTTGCCGGGCAGCCGCGACGATCCGTCCGCGACATTATAGTGCCGCGACCGACAGTTAAGAATATGATCTATGGCAAGCCGCATGGCGTAACATCCTCCCCCCGTTGAGAGGGTACCGATCAAATTAGCGAGATGTGATTGAAGTTCCCATCTTAGTTCGTCTCGGTGGCTAGTTGTTCGGGTTTCTCGAGATCGGGTTGAATTGGCAGTGGGACAAGCCTTTTGACGGCCCGATCCAAAACGCTCTTTGCCGTCTGAACTGTAGCTGTCCGGATGACACCATCGGCGCCTGGATGAACCTTGATAACTCGGCCCAGAGGCCAATGCATGGAGGGAACGTTGTCCTCTCTGAGGATGACGATTGTGCCTTTTTGGATGCCGTGTCCACCCTTGCTCCACTTATTGCGGTTGGTTAGCTCGTTCAAATATTCCTTATGCCAGCGGTTCCAAAAATGCTGTTTAAGCTGTTGGATATGCTGCCATCTGGAGAGTCGGTTCGATGGAATGTCTCTGAAATCTCGATCACGTAAGCACATTAGTGAATCGCCAATGAGAAAATGTCCGGGAGTGAGGACTAGGAGATCATTTGGATCGGTGGAGATAGGAGTTAGCGGGCGGGAATTGAGGACTGCTTCTATTTCTATGATAAGAGTATTCAATTGTTCAGAGGTGAGTAACTCGTTGCCGGCTACACGCCTGAGGTGGCGTTTAAATGACTTCACCGCTGCTTCCCATAGCCCACCGAAATGCGGCGAATGAGGGGGAATGAAGTGCCATTCGATTTGTTTGTCGGCTAAAAATGCGGTCACTTTTTCCTTGTGATCGTCCGATTGTAATAAATCGTGAAGCTCTCGTAATTCGTTGCTTGCTCCTCTGAAGTTGGTGCCGTTATCAGAATGGATGGTGGAGCAATACCCTCGTCGAGCGATAAATCGGCGAAGAGCGGCGATGAAGGCTTCGCTAGTGAGATCGTCAACGAGCTCGATGTGTACCGCTTTAATTGCTAGGCATACGAAAATGGCTACGTATACTTTTATCTGACGACGGTTACGATCTCGTTTTTCCTTGATGTGGAACGGCCCGCAGTAATCGACGCCGACGTTTGTAAATGGGCGAGATTCCGTTACTCGCGCCTCCGGCAGATTACCCATCACGTATTCTACCGGCGGTGGTTGAGCGCGGCAGCAGCGGACGCAGCCTTTGATCGCCCGCCATACTTGACTTCGACCGTCAACGGGCCAGTATCTTTGTCTTACTGCGTATAACGTAGCCTGCGTTCCGGAATGCATGTGGATCTTGTGCTCGTGGTCTATGATGCGTGTTGTAACGGATGACTTAGGTAATACTATGGGATGTTTCTGGGCGAAGGTCATCGACGAATGACTGAGTCGACCCCCGACTCGCAATATTCCTTCCTTGTCTATGAACGGATTGAGTCGCGTGAGCTTACCCTTTATCGCCGCGTTCCGATCTTTTTGGAGTGTACGAATTTCCTCGGAGAAATGGATGTTTTGCAACAATTTTATCAGTTTATTGTGCGTTATGCGTAATTCAGTAACGGTTAGGGGTGCCGCTCGGTTCCTTTTCTGTTTCCAACGGAGGCAACGAGCTATGATTCGTATCAACTTGGGCCAGGATGAATATCTTTGCAACAAACTGTAATCGGCGGGGTTTGCGGACAGACAAATCGCCCCCTTCTGCTCCGGTACTTCAATTTGCGGTGTTAGCGCCCATGTCGGCCAATAGCCTTCCGACTGGTAGAGCCATGCAGGACCGTGCTGCCAGATGGTTGGGCGCAGAAACTCTTCGGGTGTTTGGCCGCGTGATATTAAGTCCGCGGGGTTGTCGTCGGTAGGAACGTGGCGCCAATCGCGGATGCTGGTTTTTGTTTGAATTTCGGAGACTCTGTTAGCGACGAATGTTTTAAGGGTGTGAGGTGATGTATTGAGCCAATGGAGGACGATAGTGGAATCGGTCCAATAGATAGTTCGAGTAATTTTGTGTGATAGGGCTTGTTGTACGGTTGACATCAGGGACGTAAGAAGGAGTGCTCCGCTCAGCTCGAGCCGAGGAATGGTCTGGCACTTGAGTGGGGCGACTTTCGATTTTGCGGTTAAAAGCTGGGTCCAAACACGGCCGTTAGTGTTAAGGGTTCGAAGATAAACACAGGCTCCGTAAGCCTTTTCGCTGGCATCGCAGAAACCATGCAGTTCAATTTCCATTGCGGACTCGATTATTGCCTTGCGTGGGAACCTGACGTTGTTTAATAAGGGTAATTGGGCATAGTACCGTTCCCACTCTGTATGTAACTCGATCGGAAGTGATTCATCCCAATCGATTTTCGACGACCATATTCGTTGAAGTAGCATCTTGGCCCGAACAATCACCGGTGCGAGCAGACCGAGCGGATCGTAAATTTTTGCAATTTCCGAGCTGATGATTCGTTTCGTGACTCGAGAGGGCGTGGGTTTGACTTCGACCGAGTAAAGAATAGAGTCGTCGGATGAATTCCAAAACACTCCCAGCGTCTTCAAGGTTTGCGAGTCGCCCAAAAAATGTTGGTGATTTGTTTCTTCTAAGGAAAGTCCGTGTAATAAGTCCTTATCGTTTGACGCCCATTTTCGTATGTTTAAGCCGGCCAGTTGAAGTAAATTGGTGAGTTCTGTTCTGAGCGTGAGGGCTTCGTCCTTCGTTTCAGCTCCGGTGAGAGCGTCGTCGACGTAGAAATCCCGCTGCAGTACCTGTGCTGCACGTGGAAATCGATGTCCTTCGTCCTCTGCCAGTTGCTTGAGGCACCGAATAGCTAGATACGGGGCTGCGGATAAACCGAACGTTACAGTGTTAAGCTCATATGTTTCTGTTTCTCCACTCGCGCTGCGCCATAATATCCTTTGATATTTCCGATCCTCTGGTCGTACGAGGAATTGCCGATACATTTTCTCGATGTCGCCGGTGAGTACGTATTGATGAGCGCGGAATCTAATTAATATATAAAATAAATCTTCCTGTAACTTGGGTCCTGTGTGAAGTGTATCGTTTAAGGAGGTTCCGGTAGTGCTTGGTGCCGATCCGTCGAAAACTACACGGAGTTTGGTGGTTTGACTCGATGCTTTGGTCACGCCATGATGGGGTAAATAGTATCCGTTGTCATCGGAGTGGTTGTCATTGACCTTCGTCATGTGTCCCAACGCCAGGTATTCCTGTATTACCGTTCGATAGTCTGATTCGAAGCGTTTGTCGTGCTGGAATCGGCGATTGAGTGAGGCGAGTCGTTTACTCGCCAGCGCTTTAGAGGATCCGAGTGACTGAAGCTGATCGTTGAAAGGTAGAGCGACGATGTATCGTCCTTCGCTGGTGCGTCGGGTGTGGGCTTGGAAGTGTTCTTCGCATCGTCGATCTGCCTCTGAGATATGTTTAATTGAGGGTCCTTCATCGATTTCCCAAAACCGCGCGAGGTCTGCTTGTAAAGTCGTCGTGGATGTGTGAAATATGTTTGTAGCGGTTTGGGAAGTTGGACTCCCCCCGATTACCCATCCGAATCGCGTCTTTTGCAGACGCAGTCCAGGCTCGTCTGGCTGCGTGAGGTTGACTTGTCCCACACACATCGACGCGAGTGTTGAACCTGAGCTTAGTAGTACATCTATCGGAGCTGGTAAATGAAATCGTGGATCGGCCAATTTGAGATTTTTTGGTATCTCAAGTGTCGAACGATCGATGGGTTCGCTGGGAATTAAGGTTGATATGGTTGGAATGATAAGGAACGTTAATGTCCGCGTGTATGTACCGTCAGTGGAAGTGATCGTGGCCGTGATGTGTCGCTTAGAGGTCGTTGTCAAGGTGTCTAGAGCTCCGATCGGGACCGAACATTTGTTTTGCCTTATCTTTAACGATTTTGCTAATTCCTCGGTAATGAAGTTCATACTGGATCCGGTGTCGAGCAACGCTCGACAACGGATTGGTTGCTGTTTATCATTCAAAATATTAATCTGCGCTGTGATGACTAGATCATTGGACAGTAATTCGGATGCTATTGGTCTGGTATGTTCGGTCGTCAACGGAGTCGTCGATCGTCGGCGTCATTGGTTGTGTGTTCGTCTGTCACTGGGCGGTGGACTTGGAGACGCGGCTGTTCGTGGTGTTTCCGATCTGTGGTCTGTTGCGTGCTTTTTGCGGCGAGTGGGTGATACGTAGGGTGGCAAAGAAGGTGTTGTGGATCGGCTATTTGATGAGGAAGATTTCGGGCTGGACGTGCTGGAACGAGACCCTGAATGGCGTTTTGTCCTATGCAGCATTGTATGATGTCGTTCTCCGCATATGCGACATGATCCTGCGAAACAATGCTTTGTTGTGTGCCCTTTCCCGAGGCAGTTGAGGCATAGTGATGCTCTTTTGACCTCCCGAATGCGTTCGCGAAGGGATTTGGTTTTGAAGGTGTCACATCTCCAAATGGGGTGTGGTCCTTGACAGGTGGGGCATGTTGGAGTAACCTGTGTCGCCGTAAGTGCATGCCCTCGTGATGCGCGTTGACGGACCGGAGTAGTTTGTTCCGGTGATTCTCTTGTTTGTCTGACCGTGGTGATCGGTCTGGAGCTTCGTGCTAATCTCTCTAGGAAGTTTAATAAATGAATGTACGGAGGTACCTCGTTATTGGGCAGCGTCATTTCCCATTGCTTTTGGATACTTAGTGGTATTTTCGAGAGGATGAGGCTGTTGAGCATAGCACTCGTATCGGGGTAGGACTCTCCTAATTTGTTCAATGCATATATATGTTGTTTAAATGTGTGGACTAAGCGCCTTAATTCCGTTGGAGACTCCTTGGTTATCCTTGGATAATCAATTATTGCCATGCAGTGACTGAAAGCTGTGTATCGTGGACATTCGAAACTTTCCTTGAGAACGGCTATAGCCTGACTGTAGTTTACATTACTAAGGGGTAACGCGTTTAAACAATCGGCTGCTTCTCCTTGCAGGGCGGACTGCAGGTAATGGAATTTCTGTATGTCAGTGAGACTAGGATTTTTATCGATAGTGGAGGAAAAAGTATCATAAAACGTGTTCCATTTTTCTAAGCTTCCGTCAAAGGTGGGGAGCCGAAGATCTGGTAATTTAATGGATATCGGATTTGAACTTGCGGATGATGCACAGGTTGGAGGGTTTATGGATGTCGACGGCGAAGCTGTTTGCGCGTTCCTCAGAAGATTTTGTAGCCTTGTGTCTACCGCGACGTACTGATCCCTTATTTCGAAGCCGCGCGCTTGTTCCCCCTCGTCCAATACTTCTAATTCGAGTTGAATCGCTTCGAATTGACTCGCAACTTCGGTCAGTTGTTTCTCGTAATTCTTTAATAAGGAATTTTGCTGACTCTCAGATTGCTCGTACTCGTCCAGTCGATTCGATAAATATGTGAATCGGCCGCTACAGTAGCCTCGTCTTCGACGCAGGGAGATGAGTTGGTCTTCGCTCGTCATCGTTGCCGAGGATAGGAGATAGTCGAAATAAGGAACGAGCTTACCTTACTGTCGTGCGGCGTGAGGTCGCGTGTATGTTAAGTTGTGAAATTCGTTGCGTTGATGATTGTCCAGCTGCGACGGAAGGCTGCGTGGTTGCGTTCCCTTGCCAATGGGATGTGCTTCTTCGAAGATGACGCGCCTGACGTCACTGGTTTCGCTGTAGTGGATGCTCCTGCTTCCGCTGCTGGTTTTGATAAAGTCACGTGGCACTGTGTGGTCACTGGTAAGTGCACTCTTCACTGGCACGTAATCCGGCTCGAAGGACCA
Source organism: Bombus huntii (assembly GCF_024542735.1). Taxonomy (NCBI): domain Eukaryota; kingdom Metazoa; phylum Arthropoda; class Insecta; order Hymenoptera; family Apidae; genus Bombus; species Bombus huntii. The sequence continues at coordinate 696,564 of NC_066253.1, read as the reverse complement.
AAATGTTTCGATCATTCGCGGAGAGACGCGATCGCGAGATATCACGTCAACGAGAGTTGTAAGTTCTCGTTACGATTAAACAATCGACGCCACGAACTGATCGATTCCCTTATTTCGATTATGATAATAAGGGTAGTTTAATGAAATTTCACAAAATTAACACAACTAAATTAATGTTTATTGCAACAACTTATTAACTAGAAAGATATAAATGGAACAACAAAAAGAAAATGTGACTACGTAATGCGCGATATAAGATGTGTGTTGACTGTTTGGCTTCTCGAAATGTTCTGATTTTTTCTGGAAGGCGACCCCCACTACCTTCGGATCACGCCACATTCTTTTACGCCAGATAAAATAACGGCCACGAATCGACGTTTCTGGAGGTCGCCCTGCTTAATGAACCATGCGCTTGCCACTACAATGTTTGTTTTGCCGGGCAGCCGCGACGATCCGTCCGCGACATTATAGTGCCGCGACCGACAGTTAAGAATATGATCTATGGCAAGCCGCATGGCGTAACACACTGTATAACAGCGATGGTTCATTATAAACATCTAGGCGTCTTCGACTGAATACTAATTGAGAACATCAACGATTGCATCCCATCGCCGATATTAAATACAACGAACAATGAATTTATTTAAATTCCTCTGAAATATTCCTATTTTCCGGTTTCGTAAATACATGAATTATTATCCGCAAATAAACTAAATGACAACGACGACAATTATGGGGCGAAACGATGTAAAAAGGCCGAGCGAACGTTGCAAAATGGCCAGCAATAAAAAGAGCACGACACGTGCTCGTAATTAAACACAATCACGTGTACCCCTGTGACAAAACATTTTCCAATAAACTCTCACTTTCGATGCTTTTCAATTAACCGACCTTTTCACCGTGCAAAAATTCCTCTCCGTTACGCGTCTCGTTATTTAAAAAAAAAAAAACCATTCCGTCTAGCTATATTTCCCTCCAAGTTCGAATTTCTGCTCAACGAGGCTATCAACGGTTGATTGGCATAACTTTCGATCATTTAAAAAAATTTTGCGAATTTTTTATGATTTATGCGAGCGTTTTGGATCCAAGCTGTCGAATTTTTTAGGAAAAGTTAAGAGAAGAGGAAAAATTAAAAGATCAGATATTGGAGATTATTATTCGATCGTAGTATTTCGCTGTATAATAGAGGGAAATTGGAAATGTATTAAATGTATTAAAATACAAAATAATTAAACGGTTGTACTAGTAGTAATATTTCGCCAAACAGAATGTTATAAAGAAGCATTCAGTTATTATACGATTGTAGGAGTTGTTATGACTCGCAAATGAAAAAATATGATCAACGAAAAAATAACACTAACAATTCACAGGCATTCAGTCTCCGAATGAAATATTATATTTCACAATTTTCCATTCATTTATTTTCCACCTTTACCGTGTTATTTGTATCCATTACAGAACACGCGGGAAAAATTCAGTCTTCTATTGTAACCAATCAACATTCAATTTCTCCGATTTTCCGAACAAATTTTAGGCTGCATTTGAACGTTTAATAAACATTTCCTGCATCCACATACGAAGAGAGCGACTATTTTCAATATTTCTCCAGTGAAATTAATATCGAATTTCGTGTCAAATATTCTTTAAAAAAAAAAATATCCAGACTCTGAAACTAATATTCGCTATGGAAAAATGAGAAGATATTTAGAAAACTAGAAAATGTAGGAAATAGAAAAAATTAAAAATTGTATAAAAGAGGGACGTTAAAAGAAAGAAGAAAAATGTATATAAAAATCGCTCTTCATTTGGATGATTGTTCCATGCTGGCAACAGTATGTTTGCCCGTTGATTGTCAAATCACGTCACTGTCAACGTGGTCAAAATAGAGAACAGCAATCGCTTCTGTCGAATATCGATGAGAATCGATTCGTGGTATATGCAGTGTGAAAGCGGCATTAAAGCCTCTGATGTAATTCGAGCACGTTTCACGTAACACACAGATGTTTAAACGTCTAAATAATCTCCTTAAAACGTAATCTCTATTCTATGACGTTATTTAATCCAGAAATTATTTATTGCACTTTAAATGCAGATATTTTATATTACAAAACGTTTTAAAGATACTGTATACATTACACATTGATTTATCCTATATGAAATAATACTAATATAAAATAAACTTTCAAATATACCAATGCACCTTCATCGAACGTAAAACCAACCCTTCCTATTAATTTCCTCTACATAAAATAAAGTGTCCTGCCCCAACTTTTGAATACACCTGTACGATCAATCTCGCAAAACACAAAATCCACAATTTCTACTTATGTTCCTATATAAGGTAAAATTCTGAACTTTTGGACTTTTGGAAATTCGGAACTTTTGGAAAAAAGAAAAAAAGACGAAATCCTCCCTTGTCATTATATTTTTTGCTATATAAAATAAAACTCCAAGCCTTTAAATGGGTGTATATATATATATATATATATCAAATAGGGAACGAACACTTCGTACTCACTAATTTCCCCGTAACACCGCGACAACAACCATAACACGAAGGAAGAGAGAGTTCATTCGTTTATTCCGTGGAAATGATGGTCGTTCATCGGTCTCCAGGGAACCACCTACGTCCGTTGCCAACCATAGCAAACATCGACCCTTTCATGGTCACCGTGGCACGCATCGTCGACAGAGGGGTCGCATTGTACATATTGATTGATGTAACAGTTATTAATTCGCGTTCTCGATTATCGACGCGTCTGTGACCGTCTCTCTCTCTCTCTCTCTCCCTCCCTCCGTCGTCGCTAATGCAATAACGAACAATAATAGTAACGTAATTTCGGCCATATCCGCGTCGACGATCCGACATTATTCGTGCTTGATGTACACGTGATCGAAACTACGCGAATAAATTTGGATCCCGGTCGAATTTTACATTTATGGTTGTATATCAGTTGTATATTGACAATGTGAAAATATAAACCGCTTTTCTGGTTCTAATATAGCAACTATATTTTATTATACTGTAAAATTTCAAAACGTACCACCTTTTTTACTTTTTCATAATTTCATGAAGTTTTACGGGACTTGTTTGTCATAACAACATAGAAATAAACAACGATCCAAAAAGCCTTGGGTATAAAAATAATTTTTAACTTACTTCTAATCTAACTTAAACAAACTTAAGGTACATTTGATATGATCTATTGTGGATCTACATACGTGGATACGTCAGATACTAACCATTTTAACTATGTACAATGGCATTTTAAAAATTCGGGTTTTCTTTTTCGAATGTTTCATATTTTCATAAATCTTTCTCGTGCAAAATAATCTAAAAATTAATTAACAAGATTTTTTTTATCTAGGAGATTAAGAAACCTGTCGACAGTTTTCTACAAATATATTTATTCATATACATTACTGCTTCGTGAAATATTTCTATAATGAACCAGTATATAATTTCCATAACTCCCGCGGCTATAATTAAAACAACAAATCCTCGAAATGAATACTGAATCTGTAATAAACACTCCTATATAACAAAATAGCATATTACACGAGGCAGACGGTTGAATGAAATAATTCATAATCCCATCGCAATAACCATCCACGTGTGTTAAACAAATTTTTAATCCACGGTAGTTATTAAAAATCATACGTCATAACAAAATATGAATTTAACACAGCGTATCAAAAAATAATCTCGATGATCGATCGATACACGTGTACTTGCATGCATACCTGGTGCAAAAGGTGCACAAATCACAAATTCTCATTGCTTCGTGAAATTTATCTGAATAATAGATTCTTGAATCACAAAGAATTCGTATTGAAAGTTAAATGTTGCAATGGCAACATATAACGTAAAATTTTGATTTTTGTTTCGTAATTGGTATATAAGCATCGCTATAAAAGCGTACTATAGAAGATTAGATCTGTCACTAAATATAAATATATAGATATTAACCTATCAACAACCCCTAAAACTCAACCCACCCTCCACTTCGATGTTAACCAAAATATAACAAAAAACACTCGACAACCCTAATTTCCATTCCAAAAAGACACCGAACCGTTTCATCCGACGCTGCTTTAATAAGACGAGATTTAAAGTGTCCCAGGTGTCCAAGCTACCCCGTATACCCCATCCACTTTCGCTTCTCAAAATTTCCTCCTCCTTTCTTCCACGGAATAAGTCACGAAAAAGACAAAGAACAAAAAAAAAAAAAAAAAATAAAAACGGTGGAAAAGGAGAAATCGCTCGCCATTTGAAGCAACTACGCGCGTAAACGTCAAAAGACCGGCATTTACGTTTCCTGAAGGAGCGTTTTTCAACACAGGACGTTGAGGAACGTGTTCAGAGAGAAATTACAGGGAGGAAACGACCGGTTTCGAGGATGCCATGCCGCTTTTACGAGCCTCCATCCAACGACCGTATGTATAATCCGATTTACGAACTCGCGGCCTGCCTCTATTTCTGCTTACTTTCCCTTCGTTCCTCTCTCTCACCCCCCCCCTCCTTTCCTTTCCGCCCTACCTTCTTACGTGCCTTGTAACCCCCATGTAGCACCGAGGGTGGTTTTTCACGGTTAGCTGCGGTGTAACCGATCGTCTCTTCGTGGCTGATGGCTTTTTTACTTCCCCTGTTTCCCTTTTCCACCGACGAATGAACGAACGATTAAGGGCTGGTTTTACTTCGTCGTTCTTTGAGAGATCTAGTTTGTCTTCTTTATTTTTATTTATTATTTCATTTGTAGAGATCCAGTTTCTCCGTTTAATTTTTATTTCTTCTTACTATTTTTACAGAAATCTATTTCCTTCTCTTAATTTTTGTTTATCATTACCTTATACAGATTCATCCTCTCTCTTTATTCTTGTACGTTGATTACTACCCTTAAAGTATTTAAATTATACAGCGTGTTCGTAATAAAGTTTAGATACATTTTTGAAAAAAACGCGCGAATGCATCGATATTTTATAGTCAGCCTGTGTTTCAAATGTTATTTTATTACTAAATGTTTTTTATTTAGACGAAAATGGTCACTGATGTGATTTCAAAGATGACGAAATCGGTTACGCGTGCCTACCTACCCTTGTAAACCTTCGGTGCATAATCAAGGAACAAGACGAAGAAAGAGTGGCCTGTCGAAGTGACGCGATGAAAACTTGATAATGCAGTGAGACGCTATTACTCAGCGTCTTAAAATTTCTAATGATCCGTGAAGTTAACGAAACGTATCCTATCGAGGGACCATTGATCGCAAAACTTTTAACGACCCTCCTGTTTTTATCGTCGATTACTCTGCTTCGCCCTGAAGATCGTGAATTCTACGATTACGGGCGTTGTTCACTTTTTCATTCTTCGGAGTGATGAGAATCGTAGTTAATAAAATTTTTTGCGAGATAATTTGCTGCATGTTAAATATCTGTACCAAGAATTTTCTCCGATTATCAAAGCGATACATATAATCGACTTCATTCTTACTTTGCAAATTGGAATTGGTTAATAAAGTAAGAAAAATGTAGGCAGACCATTAAGATACAAATATTAATATTAATTTGAATCGATTATTCGAATATAAATATTACGACCAAGCATATTTCTCAGACTTCCTGACCGTTATTAAATTTCTCGCGTTTCAACTCCACGGATAACCATCTCCTCTCTTGAATTCTCCATGTTTCAATATTTGCAGATTTCTTTGCAGTTGTTCTGCATCGATTTCATTTAAATCGCGAGGATTACGTGCTGCGGGCAAGGAATTGCAGTCGAAGCAGCTACACGACTCGCGCAAAATTCTCACAGCTTTGCCACTGCTCGCATTTGCTATTTTATAATTTCATATAACTTACCTAGTCGTTACTTGCGATTTAAAATTTCTCGTATTTTTCGTGATTTTTGAAAGTCATAATACAATTTATTACACGCAATTTATACATTTTTCTGCATCAAGCATACAAATCTCCATCGATAATCTCCTCCATTCGTATTTGATTACTACTAATCAGGAATTACATTATGAATAATGCACCAGAATGATCCATTAAATTACGAGTAATATTAAGCTAATGTGAAAGCAACACCGTCGTATTTAACTAATCTCGATTACCTACCACTATCAAGCCGCTATGAAACGATATGGGTAAAACATAAAATTTAATAAAATTCATAAATCACGGACCACCTATAAACACGTATATTAATTAACACGTATATTAAAATATGGAAAATACGCCAAGTAGAGTACTGGTTGTAATATTTAATAAGTATATGAAACAAATTTCTGCTTAGGCTCTGTTTCTTTACTTGCTTTTATATCAATACGAATTTCCATAAATATTCAGAATCTAATTGCAAAGGGTGGAAATCTATTTTACGCTTTTCAACTCTTAAAGGTCATCATCGTACGTGGAATTGGAGCACGTGGAAATTTTGTTACGATAACCGTAGTACTATAAAATCAGCTCGATTCTCTATTCAATTTTCGTCCAAACAGAGATTCACAAATTAGATAGCGCGGAACACCACGAAACTTCGAAATAGCTGTTACAGGCCTTGGTTACTATATAATGCACATTGTAGCGAACAAAGGCAGCGGAATAGCACTTCCGGTCAGCAGGCAGAATCGACTTAGCGTGATGGCCGGGAGCTAATCTTTCGAAGCGATCGCGATGCGTGTAAATTCGGCGTTGAAATCGCCGCGTAAGCCTACTTACGCGGCCAAACAACGGCCAATGCCAGGGTCTGTAATCCAGCCGTGTTTTCTAGTCAGTCCATTATCGGCTTACCACCTTTCTACTACTCTGTACCTCTACCAAAATCCCGTGCATCAAGTCACCGCGCGAAATCTTCTCGAATCTCTCGGCTCTTCCTTCGATTCCAGAATGCATCTGATCTTTCAGAATTCTCGACTTTCCTATAAATTATTTAATAATACAGCAAACGTCAAACCTTCGTAATTATAGACTGCGAATTTTTATGGAAATTCATGGTTTTATAAACACAAGCTGGCCGCTAATCTTTGAGAACTTTCGGGTTTCACATAGAATTATTTAATGGTACAATAAATTTCAAATCTTTGTAATTAGATTGCGAGTGTTTACGGAAATTCACGCTTCTATAAACACGATCTAGCTAATCTTTGAGAATTTTCGGCTTTGGTAGAAACGTGAAAATTTCAAACTTTTGCAATTGGGAAACCTTAAAAATGTCAAACCTGCGTAATACGAATGTTCGTGAAAATTCATAGCTTTCTAACTACAAACTATCTCGCCTTAGAGAATTGCAAGATACCTGGCAAATGCTTAAGAAAACACGAAATAAATCTCTATTACCCTAAGCCCTATATTATTCGCAAAAAAGCGTGGAAAGCAAGGAAGAAACGCTTTTTACACTTTCCATTTTTCGTCGCCTCGTGATCTCGCGAACCTTCGTTCAAACTAGCCCTACAAGCCACCCCGCGCGCGTTCTTCTTCTTTTTATTCCTCTTTTTCCTTTTTTTTCTTAACCTGAATCCAACAGAAAGAATGGTCCAAGCCATGTTTAGCATACCGTAACCACGGTTGGCATTACGTATGAAAACACGTGACATTCAGCCGGAAAGAAGCCCTCAATTTCCGGATTCGTGGGCCATGACGCAACGAACCTCCGAAAAATCCACGGAACTCTCTCCAAAACGGAAATAGCCGCGATTATCGCATTCAACGGCTTCTAAAGGGGTCTCGTTAAAGGGGAATTACTAAACATATCCAAATGCACGAATTACACGCAACTAATAAACAAGTAAAATAATCCAACGATAAAAATATCTCTGTTACCTTCAATACGTACATTTACGAAATCATATACAAATTCTTTCGCTTGTACTTATTAACAGGTTTTCAATTTCACGTTCGAATAATTGGAGATTCTATTCCCCGGCCTTTATTTCTCGCTCAAAATCATTTTAGTACACATATTTTTTATAAGAATAAAATAGAACCGTCTGTACTATTTCACTTTCCTATCGATTCTTTGTTTCCATTTTGCCTTATATTAACAAAAAGCCCGCTGTTACAATAGGTATTGTCTTACGTTTCCTTTTTTTTTCTTTTTTTTCTAAACTTTGATTGCGATCAGCACATTCCCCCCACAGTGAATCACTCTTTTGTTATCTCTTACTTTTTATCGTTCCTTTCCCTTTTTTACTCTTTTTGCCACGTCGCGAATTTTCTATTTTTTCGTGTCGAAATATTGACAGAAGAAAAAAAAAAGCGGAGGAAAAGTTTAGATGAACGCAGTTGTGCTCGATACTGATGAAGATTGGTTGCATTCCTTTCGAGATCGATCCCACATGTCAACGCGGTGAAAAAGTGTTATAGGGAAACGGCAGTTTCTCGTAAGCAAAAATTGGTGAAATATCGCGCCGATTTTTTTCAATTTCGATGTTCCCTATCGTACTTCGCTTCTCGAGTATTTCGGTAATAAATTACAACGTATTTATCAAGGAATTTGTCATATTTTTGGTTAACCTTTCACTGAAGCGTTACATTTATCATAAATTTATTACAAGAAGTAGGTGCGTATATATTCGGTGCACGATTTGTCAAATATTTGTAGGAAAAAACTTTGTGACTGATTGTTAACCAGCATAGTTTCTTATGTTCATTTACCGTAACAAAAATAAGAAATTGTGTATTCATTTTGAGAAGCAGAATTTTCTGACGTAGAGAATCTGACGATTGCGTTACGTTACGATTTATGATACGTTGTACGTATTTTTTAAGAGATTGACAAGATTTCGGTAAACGACCTATGTATATTTTATAGTGATCTATATAGGATATAAGTATATTCTGTACATCTGTTATAAGCAGCTACTATACTTGACACCAACACTCCATTTTTACAATTTCTACGACGTGTAAAATCTCAACTGAAACAACTGCGCGATGATCTAATGGCTTCGATGATATGAAATCTTTTTATTTCAGCAACGACAGTCGCAACAATAGTGGCGATAATGTCGCGATAATTTTAATCGACTCGTTAATCGAGCGTCGCGGAACGCCAATTAATCGTTCACGAGAATCGGTTTCTATGTACCCGAAACAAGCAAATTAATTCAATAACAACGCGGCTGCATAATTCCCGCGTATCGTTAATTGCTATTCGTAATTCTGTAAATATGTAATCAGGGGGGGGAAGCCGTTTCCTTATTACGAATTGGTAATCCAAAATTGGTGCGACGGACCATGTGACGCGATAGCTTCACACAATTGCCTGTTTCAATGACTTTGCATTATGCCAATCAATCGCTCGTTTTCGTCCTGCTTAGTCCAGAGAATTATATGTTAAATTAGAATTACATTTGAAACGCTGATGGAACCTGTGTCACACATAACACTGTGACATACAACACGTGTACCTGTGTAGCGACAGCTTCTGAAACACTTGGTGTCACCTGAAATCTGTATACACAGGATGATCCGTAATTCACGGTACGAATAGGATCAAGGATGATTGTATGGATCAAAACGACGCGAAAACGAAAAATAATAAAATTGCATCGAACATTTCAGTTTTTTGACAAAATTGAACCCGAAAATTTGGCAGAATGAAAAAATAACGGAGGATAAGTAATTAATCGGAAAACTGTAATTAGTATTCCTTGGATAATGAAAATTATTATCAAAATTCTAGTTCTAGAAGTATCACGGTTCAAGTATAATTCAGAATTTTTATAATTATCTCTGGCATTTAATAGAATTTAAAGGGACAAAAATTCAGGAACAGTACGGAGAAAATAAATTAACCGCCTTTATGCGAAATGAATCAGAACTATTATAAAACGTAGCATAAATTTGCGAAAATAGTGGATTAAGCGGATGAAAAGGGACGAACTAACAGGGAATATTTGCTGGGAAGTTGTTCACGTTCGGCTGCAGCTAAAATCCGGATATTTTGAACGGAACGCTTGCCTGGTAACATGCTTCCATAAATTCACGTTTCAGATCTCGAACTCATATTATACTCTTCAAAAATACGTATTGTGATATAGGAATATATTTCTGTCTTTTCTTCTTTTTTTTTTTTTTTTTACAGTCATATAAAAGTACGTATTTTAGTTCGTCGAAATCTTGCAGATTTACTACACTATTATGAAATAATTCTCTTTGGTTTAACAATCCCTATGGAAAATAATGCGTGCAATTTCCGCATCTACTACGTTTTTATAAATGTGTCCAGAAACTTCTGTCTACTGTTTATACCTATTCCATTAATCCTCTAAATTATAATTGAATTCGAGCCAAAATCTAAAAAATCACGATAATCAATTTTATTGTCAAAAAGTAAGCAATTAACTTATTATTATTATTAAATTATTAAGTCGAATATCATAACAAGCTGTAATTTTAAAAGAGGAATTTTAAAGAAGAGATACTTGCGAAGGAAACTGACAAAAATCTTAAAAAATTTGCCAAAACACTGCTTACTGAACCAATAACAAATAGTTTATAATACAAACATTTCCTACATTACCGACCGTCCTAATTTCGTCGTCCATCTTGTCCTACTACTCAATAAAATGGCGACAAACCCGGTGGAAAATCAAATTATGGATCATAAGCGTGACAAAGAAGACTCGAAGTAGTGGAAGATCGGAGGTTGGTCGAATTCTAGCGAAACGGTAAATGTTTCGCCACCTAACGCGGATTGTTTAATATTCCATTAACGAAAACGAGGCTAAAAATCTAGCGAGCTCGCGGCGGACGAAATATGCCGCGGTCCTCTTCCATTGTAATCCACGCGCTCGTCGGCGAAAGAAGAAAATATCCGATTAATCGGGAATCGAATTCGCCGGATACGCCGCGAAATCCGATTAATTTCCCATCTCCTGCATTATTCCCAACGATTTCGACCGTTTTTACCACGCGTGCCTGATCCCTAGTATAGCTGTTGTTTTCAAATAAATTTCGCGTTCGCGCACTCGGTCGTTCGTCGACCCTCTCGCCAATGCTTTGAAGATGAATAGCTTGTAATCTGTGGTGTAACTCGGAATTTGATAATTATTCCGTAGATTTTTGGCGAATTTTTTTGAGAATGATGTACAAAAGGAATTTTTTTTTTTAAATATACTTGGATCTTCTTATAAAATATTAGGAGATCTTTTAAGTTGTTCACAGGTAAAATAAATACGTACGATGGTCGAGTTGATCGAAATTTAGCAATTTTTTGTTTTTAGCAATTATTTGGCTTTTTTCAGGCTTTTTTAGATTGTTCTTTTGCTTTTTTTTTTTAATCGCTGTAAAACGCTGTAAAACTGTCTGGTAAAACTCTATGAAATATAGACTTTTGGATTTACATCGCCGGTGTTCACGCTGCAAATAATCTATTATGTACTTTGTGACTCGAGAATTGGGACGCGTTGTTTAAATCTGTTACCTTCCTTTGGGAAGATTCAGCCAATCCTTTACAACGTTTTAAAAGTTTCAATTCTTTTTAATGCTACCGGACACAGATTCTTAAATATTTAGATCTGTCAAATTCTAGAAAAGTCACTGGTAGCCTGTATTTATACGATATAAATTGTAAGTTTCGCGATTTCTTCCAAAATTATTTACTGAACTTTTACAGAGCTGGGAAAATATATTAGCGAAATGTCCATAACCTATAAAACTTACAAATTATCGAATCTTGGCAACGATAAGAAATACAACACGATTAATCATTGCTAAGCGTTAAAGTTACCGAGAAATTAATCGATAGTCGGCGAAACAGAAGTCGTAACTTACCTGATAGAGGACGTCCAAGGAAATTGGGTAGACCATCTGCTCGACGATGACTCTGAGAACGGTATTGGGCCCCCCTTGGGTTTCTGCTTGCGTCTGGGCCACCTGGTTCTGTCCAGGAAGCGCAACTTGGTTGTTCGAGTTCTGTAACAAACGAGAAAAACAACGACAGTTAGTTATCTATTCACTTGACAACGTGGAAGAAACTTTTTTCAAGGAGTCTTTCATTTTTCTTTTCCAACAGTTGACTGGGAGTTTAGATTTGAGACTGCAGTAATTTTGACGAGACTTTTCTTTAAAAAGTAGGAAACTTGAGTGGTGGGTAGAAGCGTTTTAGAAGAACAAAAGCGGGGAGATTTAATTTGTATCAAATAACTTTTGTTTACAACAATGTTTGATGTAAATTACGAAATTGTGAAACATTATTTTGTAAGAACTACTTTTGCACGAGAGATGTGGCGTATACGTAAAACACTATTGGGATAAAATTTCATTGATGTTATTTGGAGTATTTTGAAATACTCCAAACAAATGTGAACGATATTTGTAAAAATTTCATTAGCGATTATTTAATTCGTTTCGTTTAAAAAAAGAAGTATTAAGTATATATTGAGATCATCGAACGCACGTGTTTTCAGTAAAGCGAGATATGTATCCATTCGTGAAAATGAAAATGTATATAAAAATTCCGATCAACATTTCCAACTCGATTCAAATTGCAACTTGATTATTAATTGAAATGCAAAACACAAATACACAGGAGATCTCGCTGATTTTCAATTTCTCACATAAATATATAATAAACACAGCTTTTACGAATTTTAACTTCCAGTGATACGTTTCAAAAATAAATATAAATTATTAAATATGCGACGAAATGTAATATAATTCTCTAAAAGATTTAAACGGAGGACGCTAATTAATATTGCTTTATGTTCCAACAATCTAAAAATTGTTTCTTTATTTTCTGAGACATCAAAGAGGATCAAAACCCCATGGCCGTCATCAGGTGTTGCCATGGAACCAACTTCGCCAACGATTAGCATAAAATGCAAAAGAAATGCGGCACATTAAATTCACGATGGAGATTAAAACGCGGCATGGAAGCCCGACGGCACCGGAAGTGTCGAGAAAGAGGAACTTGTTACCGAGTTAGTCGCTGGACTGACGTGGAATCGATCCAGTCATTCGAGATAAGCTTTCAAAATGGTTTTTAACGATCTACAGGACTGCGAAGAATCGAAAGAGAATGCGGAATATATAAAACTCTTCCACGTTTCGTGTAATTACAATTTTTTGGCTACGCGTAAAGTCTTTTCCATTTCCATTTAACTAGAATTTTTCAACTTCTTAATTTCATAACGTTAATTCGTTGGTTCTTCGATTCCACTGAACTACTTTAAAGAGCCTTTTCGCTTTAACCAGAATAAGATGAGGACACGCTCGACTGACACACGCGTACATACTGGAAAATAGTCCTGTTAAATGTGACGTCTGCGATATGAGACCATCGATCACTCGCATAATCGCAGTGTCCTATATACGATACAACGAAGAAAGGGAAAAATATAACGTTCACAATAATCTTAAGTAATAACAGCCTCACATCGATCCGGTTCCAGCAAAAGATTATCAACTTCTCTAAAGAAACGAAGATATGCAACAGAATTTAACAAGCCATCGAATATGAGAAATCGCTAATGGCCATGGCAATCCGCGCGACTTTAAACGAAATAAATAATAATAGTAACCTTTTCGATGAAAAAATCGGTGAAAGATCTTCTCAAAACGAATTGGTACGTAAACTTTTCGGACAGACGAGCCTTTCGCACCAGACGCACGTAGATAATTCGACGCGCAAAGTTGAACAGAAACTTCCTTCCGGGACAGCGAATTTCCGGTAGTTTTGAAGTCTGTGCCATTTATGGCCGTCGTTGGTCACGTAGACCGTTGGTGTAAAATTAGAATGACCACGGGGTATAAGGACGACCGACGTGTCGAAGTATTTTTATGAAGCAACACGGGTATGAAATTACGGGAAATTCAGCGGCGTGCAGGTCGTAAAACGGATAAAATAAAATTAACTAATAAAAACGGGAATCTCTGTCGATGTCTTCGTAACTAGATCTTCCAAGTTCATGATATTTTACTTCGTATAACGATGCCAATTTTTCCTCCGTGGATTTACCGTTATTGGATATTAAAAGGCTGATTTTTATTTCGGCTTGATGTCACGCGAACCCTTCAGCGAATTTTTTCTTTAAATTGCCCTCGAATCGCGTACAAACGCACGCAAATAACACGGATGTTTGTTCGTCAGTTCGATTACGGTAAATTTTGAATTCCTATTTTAATCGAATTCTTTTTCGATAATTAAAATACTTTTACTACAGAAAGATACTGTTTACCGCAACGAAACGTAGCACGGTCACCATAAAATTGTTTCTTTATCAAACAATAGAATCGATGGATTCACGTGCTCGATGCTACTGAATTTTTCAACTGTACCATGTTGGCAAACACATTTTTCGAGATTATCCGCGGATACAGAAAAAAAATAAAGTTCACGCGTTACAGGAGCGTATTTTCATCCATTTGCGTCATCCACGTTCAAATGAAAGTAAACAGGTTGTGTACATCGACAAAATAAAATACGTGGACCAATTACTTCGATCCCCGCAGCACGTTTCAGCGGAGGCACGAGAGTTTGAAAAATGAAGATCAATATGCGACAGGAAATTAACGCAGTTTGTCGCGAATCTAGACGCGAATCAAAGAACTTTGGTTATTTAATCTAACGAATTTTTTCAAGAAGATTCGTAGCTTAACTAACGAACCCTCCGAAAAATGAAGAAACGCGGAGAAAGGATTTCTCCCTCGAGTATTGCCACTTATCAGCATCCGCAGAGCGAATAAAAAATAATTACAAAGCGCGTGTCCAACGATGTCCGAGTTTAACAAAAGTTAAAAAGTTTAACAAAAGCTCGCAAAGTTTCATCAAACAGATATAACAACAGTAGTTGCAAAGTTTAACAATCGTGCGGCGATCTAAATAAAAGATTCACTGGGCGGAGTTCCAGAGTCGTTACATGGTAATCAAGATGAACGGATGAAGAAACAGGATCATCCAGATACACGACGGACCACGTTACCGGGACGCGGAGATAAAACGCGAGTCGACGGGATACAATTGCGACGACAACAGTTTACGAAGCTGCAACGAAACGCGGTAACGCGAGCTTTTCATTCCCAAACATACGTACTACGTTCCACGAGTAATTTCCGGTTATCTTTCTTTACGATTCCGCGGTGACGCTTATACCCGGGCTCTGTTCTTCTCTCTGACCAAGATCTGACCCGACTGATCGAGAAATGTCCGAATACAATGTTCGCGCTTTATACACCAATGCTTAATTTCGCCCTTTGAATCCTAACTGTGCAAGTTTTCCTCCTACGAAAGATCCAAAAACATCGATGTACAATTTTTTGTGTGCCATACAAAATATTCCCGAGTTGTGGTGTATCACGGAAAGGATCTCTGTCTCTAAACCTGCATATATCGCACAAAGAACTTTCAATTCTCGGCAAATACTTCCACGTAAACTGAAACTTGACATTCGAATCGCCAATCGAAATTCAAAGAATTCAGGATTACCAACTAAAATTCGAGGAACCCATCGCTATCGAGTAAAGTTCGAAGAGTCGTTCAAAGGATCGTCAACTATTGTACAATACACATAAACAGCATCAACCCCATTAAAATATAAAGCTCGCTTGTCTGAAAGCATACAAGAGGAACCATGAAATATTTACACAACCAACGAACACGCTTTGCTTTCGCAACGTTTCCAAGTTTGCATCGAATAATCCTCCTTACGGCGTCTAAAACAAAATTTCCAACTTTTTCACTGCGCCATCAACTATTCAAAGACTAAAATAACTTCTTAAACAGCGAACGACGCGTCGTTAACAGTCTTTGGATCGAACTGCCATGGCAATAATAATTTCAGTCGTTTCATCGGTGCAAAGTGTTTTCTGATGAAAACTACACGTTGTGTTGCAGGATATTCAGTTTCACGTCATAAACTCGCGTTTCCCGAATAATGGCGAGTCCGACGAGTTTTGTTAGGATGGATTAAAACTTTCATCGACCAAGTAAATGTGTTTTGTATGATGGTTTTTCGGGGACTGTAGAGAGAATCGGTTTAATGGTTCGACCGATGGAAGTGAATTTTGATTTTCATGGTACGTTAAAGGAAGATTAGAGTACTTTTTATCCGGTTTTCAGTCGGCTCTATACGTATTTATGTAGAATTTTGCGAATTTTTTAAAACCTAAAACATTTTTCGTTGCGAACTCCTACACTGCATTGTGAAAGAATAATATTGTGCTTGTGCATGAGAAACTGTAATTGACCTACCTATTTTCCTCCGTTTCTTTTAGTGTCATATCGTGATATGAAATATCCTGTTCTTTAAAAAAATTAATCGAAATAGAAGAAACTCTGACTTTTCAGAAACTCATCGATATTAGAAAAAATTATTTTCCATTTTAGTTTATCTTATAAAATATCCTTTTTTGTTGACAATAAAATCGATATTTCCATTTCAATTCGAGTTGAATCTGATCGAAAATCGATTTCATTAGAAACTCTCAAGCTTACTGGTCGAAATACGGTGATAAAACCCGGAGGAAATTAAATCTGATGTAAGAGGGTGAATTTTCGCAGGCGCACAATGCTTTTCCATTTCTTTGCCTGGAAATTCCTTCGATTTCACGTGCCTCCTTGGAAGATCTACGAGTCTGATGGGATTCTTTTGAAAAAAAAAAAAAAGGAGGAAACGTAGAGAAGGGAACCCTGGGATCAAATTTACGGTGAACACGCACGAGAATTTATCGGTTGCTAATTGCAGAAACGAAAGCGAAAGCCGAATGGGCGAAAATTACCGTGGAACCTTAAATTTTGGGATCCTCTGCAATTTTCTGATCGCCGTGAATAGAAAAATTCGTATAATTTCTCGTGCGTATTTAATTAGCAAATAAAAATTCATACCGACATATTGTTCAAAAGGAAGAGGAAAAATTAATCATAACACGAAGCAATGAATTTTTCAGACAGACGATAAAATACGATAATTAATTCTTTTCTAAAAGAAGGGGAGATCGATAAACGGATAATGAATTGAAATCACGTTTTTTCTCCACAGAAAGAAGGTCAATTAATAAATAAGTAGCGCCCTCAAGCTACAAATTTTCTTCGAAAAAGAAAGAAAAAGAAAGGTCTCAGTCGACGAACGATACATTGAAATTACCGAATCAACCGCAGCGACAAACTAAACACACCTGGAAAAAAATTTATTCAACTCTGAATAAAATTGCACGAACTTAGCCCTGAATTAAATTTCAATACAACGAAATTCTATAACGTTGCTTACACCCAAAGAATAAGAAGGACGAAGCATTTACCCTATCATTTCGACCCAAATTTCTGCAAAAGAAAATCACGTGAATTCGAACAAGAAAATATTCTTAGAACGTTACTTCGTATCGTTTTCTCATCCGGCGAACAAACTTTCGAAAGAAAATGGGGGGGGGGGAGAAGCGACGGTTTGCTTCTGCCGAGGAAGCTTCAAAGAAACGCGCACTTCTCGCCGCTTAAAAAGATGCAGATGGTTTAATTATACTGAATGTCGATAATAAAGTCGCCAGCTGCGAGCTGGAAAGGCTCAATTAAACTTGTACCTTAATTTCTGGACGGAGGTCGATGGAGGGTGGAGATAAGAAGAAAATCGTGGCCACTGAAAGAAATGTAAAACAGCTGGAGGGAGAGAGAGAGGGAGAGAGAGGGAAAGAGAAAAAAAGAGGAACGGAGGAAAATGGAAGAAGCGGGGAAAAGGGAGACGAGTTAGCGAAACGCGCGGCGAAGGTGCTAAATAAACAAAAGGGAAGGGTGGAATTTTAAATGAGGCAGAATTAGAGAGATGCAGTTGATTGATAGAGAAAAAAGGGAAAGAAGTGTTTCGATTTGAAGGACGAAATTGCGAAAGGCATATTGAATAGAATTCGGATGAGATTTTAATCGAGCGAATTAAAAAATTACAAACGTTTAAAGGTGGAGTGGGCGCAAATTTAAATTTCTAAATTTCGTTCCATGTTCGTCTAAATTTAATTTTGATAATATTCATTAGACGAAGATGTTAGCGGTCAGAGGATGTTTATGCACAATTCTGATTGCCACGAATTTCATTGGAAACGTCCAAATCTTAGGAAAAAGAATTTTTCAAATAAGCGAAACCAATTGTCCAACAAAATTTACGATTTTATTCGACGCACAAAGGTATTCGCGAACCGTTGCATCGAAATACGAATCGCGATATTCATGGGTGAATCGAGCGATTCTGCGAGGTTGGCGATCGTTTTCAGAGATTGCAGCCACCAAAACAACCGTTCTGAATGCAAGTTTAACGTATTATTGTTGCCCGACACAATAGACGCGTCCGTTGTTTCCGAGTCGCTCTTGTAAATCGTGCTTAATGATAGATGAACGCGGATGCGCTGGTGCCTGAAGGAATTGCCCCGGAGTTTCGGCCAATTTATAATTCCGAAACTTTTAACCCAGTTTTTGCTTGCAACTTCCTGAAAATTTCCCATTTGTACATTGTGTTTTTACAACGGACGTGTCCTCGTGTTTTCCGAACCGTGACAGCCTTTTTAAACGAGAATGCAATTTATTTGAATTCGATTTCGCTTGGTAAATCGTTATTAAAGAATGTAATTAGTGGAAGAATAATTTATGCACGTATGTATAGTAAGTGAAAGAACTGCGAGAGCTTAACGAAGGTATAACGATCCAGATTCGATCTTGCAACTTCAAGGAAAAAATTAGAAACTTCCATTTCTACGAAATTCAATTAAAACTAGCTATCGTCAAAAGGAAAATTTAAACGATACACGCTACTTCGAAGAAACGTGAAAAATTCCAAGGAATTCTCGGAAGCGAGGGTATAAAAGAATAGTTTTCAATCTTAGAGTAAAATACATTTCACGAAAAAATTAATCAAATTTCCATTTTCACAAAATTCAATTAAAACTACCTGTCACGAAAACGTAAATGGAAAGTAAAAGAAAAATTCATACAATATAACCTAGTCTACCTTACAATGAAAAGTTTAAATGGAAGATCGACGGAACCATGGAATGATAGAAACACATCATTTTTTGATATTTTAATACGCCAGACTCAGGAAGGAAGAGAGAAACGAGCGCGTGAGTTATAAGTCGAAATAATCCAAGAACTTTCGACGAGCAATCTTGCCTCGGCGGAGACCGTTACTTTGACTATGCACTCGAATGGAGCAGCTTTCAACAGGCGAAATAACTACTCTAAAGGGTAGTTTCCAACCCCTTCTGATGGCTCGTCCCTCAACTAACCGTAAGTGCTCGGACTGAGAACATTACCATAACATACCACGCTACTTGTTGCAACTGATATAGTCCGAGCCTTTTACTTCTGCACTCGGATCCAAAGAGTATAGCGCGATTGAAAGCTTTTATATCCTCGTTCGACCGCGGATAACGAGGGTCGAGGGTTCCTTATATATGCATCAAGCTTTCTTATAGGTTGGAGTAAAGTAAATATACCGAAATAGTATCTTTTCCAATTTCTCTGTTATTTCAGAAGAAATTATTTACATTCCGTGTTACCAATATTATTGATATCGCAAAATGCCAACACACAAAGTAATAAACTTTTTCCTCTTTACATTTTATTTTTTGGAAAACCGTTCTGTTTATTTTTGAACGAAAAATTAGTCGAAAAAATTTCGACTATTTTTCAAGAAACATCGTCCAATTTTTTTTTTTCATTCGAAAAATGAAATCCATATTGCTTTGTGCGCTGTAAATAAAAATGTATCTCTCTGTCCAAATAAAAATTTCCTTTTTCTAAACAAAAATTAAATGTCTAAAAATATTACTGATTGGATAAAAGAGGATCGACATAAATCAAGTCAACGGTAAATAGCAGTCATAGTATGCGATGCAAGAATGCACGTAAGACTCTATAAACCTGGAACAAGTCTCCAGAATATTAATCAGAATCCGAAGATTCGAAATAGATCTCTTTCGATTCTTTCTGTTTCCTCGCAATCTTTCCGGAATTGTCAGAGTAGATAACATACGATTGCACAGCATCTCCGCATTTCTCAAATTTGATGTTTATTCGCGTCCGGAACCGGCCAATTCTCGTATTTCCTCACGGTGCAGCCCGGTTTCTTACGCTTTTCCATATCTCAACGTTTCCAGGGTATCCACTATTTCCAGTTGTGTTCCTATATTTCACAAATCCTCGATTTCTCTTCGTTTCCTATCCAACATGCCGCTGCACTGTCTTATACACGCTGTAAATCCCTTGGATCTTTATTACAGTTGTGCTCCCGTATTTTTGTCATTTTCGTTGAAGCATTCTCGGATTTTTATTTGATCCTTTGGTTGGTTTACAGCGAAGGATGTTGCATCGACGGTCTTTCTTCAACTGCTTTAGGAATCGTGGAGATTACGATGTACAATGACTCGCCAAACTATTCACTTCCCATATTTGCTGCCCATAGGAAATTTATCTTCACATCGTACGTGTCACATACAACGTTCTACAATTTCGTTAACACTGCAACGAGTCATGATCGTATTGGTCAACTTCCGACACAACGTGTAAGTGTATTGTACATGCGAAAAGAAAAATAACTACGAAGAACAAAAATCGAATCTAATTAATAATTCCACTCGTCGCACCAGTCCCTTTCACAGCGAAAAGCCCGAACGCGTTCCAACATCGACCCTTCGAAGCACGAAAAGAAACAAAGAGCACGGAAAGAAATTCGCAAATTCAC
Organism: Bombus huntii; assembly: GCF_024542735.1. Lineage (NCBI taxonomy): Eukaryota > Metazoa > Arthropoda > Insecta > Hymenoptera > Apidae > Bombus > Bombus huntii. The sequence continues at coordinate 675,901 of NC_066253.1, read as the reverse complement.
CCGGTGATACATTATTCCCCGAGTTAACAAAGATAAACGACGAAGAAAGGCGAACGTGAAAGACGAAGTGATAGGGAGAAGCGGCTCGTCGAGTGACCTCATGATCCACATTCGCGGAAAACGTTTCGACGTAGCGAAGAGCAACCCCACAGCTCGTCGTCCGGTTAAATATGCATCGATGGAGAGCACGCCGCGGGATGTGGTTCTTTCGAGAACGGTAACGGACCAAATAATAGAAGCCGCGACGATAAATAACAATGCTGGTGGCGTTCTATCAGTTGCTCGACTTTTCAACCCTCCAAGGCTATTGCAGTTTTTTGAAAACAAAACAGAGGTTAATTCCATAACTGGACGATCGCCGGAGTTTCGCAATTTTTTGAAAAGATCGGTTCGTTTGAAACATTTTCGCTGCATCGATGTTTGATTGCTAAAATTAATAGCACATACCGATGTAAAACATCGCGCGCCACGGTATTGGCGTGATTTCCTTTCGTGAGAATATTTGAGGGTTAACGGGAGTTGAAAGAACGTAATAAATATAAAGTCTCATAGCTGGCGTTCTATAACTAACCACTGACCACTAAGACAACGAAGAACGTTTATGTATAAAATTCTTCAAGTCTTAAGCCATTTAGTTTTACGCTGGAAATAGCGTTAATGGTGTGTTGCATAATTGGTGCTTCGTAATCGTTAATTTCGTGTATCGGAGGTAATTCTGGACGCTGAAGTTGTGAAGTTGAAATTGAAGTTTGTTGGAAATTTTGGATAGCGTGTCTCGTGTTTCGAGTAGAATTTGTGGAATATTGGGGATGAGTTGGTATTATAAGTTAAAGGATTAATCCTACTATGGAGTTAATTCTACAACGAGGTTAATTCCGCAACCTTTTACTTTCAAGGGAATGGAATTTTCTAAAAATGTAGAATTCCGCTAGAACCTATTTTCCAAGACTCAAGACCAAGGCTCGATCCCACTCTATAAACCAACAATTTCTGATTAAAAGGAGAAACAAATTCGCTTCGATCGATCTGGAAAAACAAAAACGAACCGAGAAATGCCAAGCGTCGGAACAGTTTCAAATATCCTCCGTTCAATTTCCCGGTGTACGATTTCGTGCGAGGCTTTCCCGTTTATTCGTCGAATCCGAAATATTTAAACGGTTGTTTCCGCCGGCGGAGAAATGGCGAACGGCGTACGCGCCGCGAAAAGAAAATGAAGGAATTAAGAATTAACACGATGGAAAGACGGTACAGCGGAGAAAGTCTGTAGGAAATTGCCAGTCTGTTCTACCCGCCTCGAGGAACCTGCGATTTGTTTGCGAAACGAGCGAGCATCCTGAGCCCGCCAACCCTCTCTCTGTTATCCTGAACGAAGCACAGGGTGCTCTCCGAGTCGGTGCCACCGAATCGACGAAGGATGGTTGTTGGAAGTTTCGATGAGGGTGGGAGGGGAGGGGGGCGCCCTGATGAAAAATTCGTACGCTACCTCAGGAATTTGTTTTGGCAAGCCTGTCTTAGGATCCTAATATCCGATTCAGGATCATTTGTCTAGGAATGAACGTAGAGGCAGGGGCCAGTAAAAGTGAATTGATCCGAGAAGTGAATTTTTACTTGTATCGTATAACATGTTTTAGAGACGAAGATTTGATTAAGAAAGGCTGTGAAGGCTTCGAGGGGCGAAGAGTGGATTTTTCTTGGATCGTGTAGGGTGAGTTATATTCCAGAGAATGACGATGTGAAACGTGAATCGAGAGATTCCGAAGATTTGTGATTTTGATCACAACGCTATCGTTCTCTTAAAATCCAGATTCACCCCGTAAAACCAACAGAAGAATCGGAAGAATCGCGAATTGAGAATTTCTAGAATTCTAATACAGGCAAAAGGTGAAAAAGCCCGTAAAGTAATCTCCGAGCGCCCTTCAAGCTAAAACCGAGCCCCGCCAACTAGAGTTTAGTGGAAATACTCACCATACAACTTCATCTCCATAAATCTGGCAAAAATATCACGGAGGAAACAGGAAGAACAAGGAAGGTGGCGGTATTTCGTCAGAAAAAGAAGCCTGCCTGTCCAACTTTGCATTTCGCTTAGCACTCTGATCGCGGAAATAGCATCGGGGACGTAAAAGAGAGCGAGAGGCCCCGTGCAGTTAGGCAGAAAGAGAAAAACGAGCTGGGCGGAAACAGGCCGAGAAGACTGATTATTCTGGCTGCAGAAGAGTTCGTCTGGCTGCCTAGCCACTCCATCATTTTGACGGCCGCGGATCCCTCCCGTAATATTGTCCAATGAACGCGCTCCTTTATCCTCAACGAATGAGGTAGCAGCATTAAAAGCGAAAACCAGGGAAAGGGACGGTTGACTGCCGAAAAACAAGCTAGCGATGGAATCCAGGAATCCTTTGGTGGCCTCACGCAGAGAGAAAAAAGCCGCAAGTCGATGGAATTGCACGTGATCGAAGTCGATGATCCGACGATCGACCTCTTAAGGATACGGATCTTCGGCTTCGAACGTTCGCTATGAAGCCTCGATGATGCTTTGTTCCCTGCGAGCTTAAGGTGTCTTTCCTGACATCTTTATTTTTCCTTTCTTAGTTAGTTTAGTTGATAGTAACGTAGTTAGCTTCTTTTGCCTTTATTTTAAATGCAAACGAACGTTCGTGTTTCTCCGAAGTCAAAGTTATATCGTAGATACAGTCAACGTTACTTAAATGTAGCAATAAGTATAGATATACTTCCAAGTGGCAATTATACGAAGAATATTTGCCTATTTCATTCTAACGCCATATTAGATATGATCGCTATCGCTAATCCAACACCAGCGTAAAGAGTCCATCTCGCGTCCACTTCCATCCATGTAGATATAGGAACTTGATAAATATAAAATCCATAACCTTATCTCCCGAAACAAAAATCGATCAAATAGACGTGCGACGGCTGAATCGAATATGGCCGTCGGAATTCTTTAATTGGGCACGCAATCACGATTCCATTTAGGCGAGCGGCGTTTAGCTTCTCGTTTCAGGATTTTAATCGCACGAGCAGCAAGCGATGTGCATCATCATTCCTCGCGTTTCAGGTTGACTACGTGAGAAATCCAAACACCAGTCCCCGTTCTTTCAGCCAGTCGGGTTCCATTTTCCGGCCGCAACTCGTTCGCGTTATCCATTTTACTCATATTTCATCCCCCGGCAACGTCGAAATGGGGCGAAAAAAAAAAATATCAAACGAGTATCTCGCCTCGTGTTGCCAGTCCTTTCACCCCGGCGACAGCTCTCGTCTTTTCACGAGATCGTAAGAATCACTTTCTTTTTATCACCTTTTACTCTGTATAATACTTTATACGCTATACTAGTACTGATTATAAATTGTTATTTAGCAGATACTTTATATCGGTACATTGATTATATTATAGTTCTCGGGAAGTTGCTACTGAAGAAATTTGTCGCGGGGAATTAAGATGGAGAGATATGTAAATTGTTTTTTTAAACTTCGACGATGATTCAGTAACGATAGTGATACGGTAATATGTATAGCGATGATATTTCCAATATATTCGTGTAATACAAATTTTTGATGTATTTTAAAAACCCTATGCTATTTGATTGTTTGAGCTAATTACTGATATTTTGTTAAATATTTGGATCAGTTACGGCTATACATTTGCTTCATACATTACTATTTGCTTGGTTGGGCTGTTTATTATTATACAAATATCAAGCATCATCTACTGTACATTATTTAATTACCTTTTCCCAACCCACATAAAACAGTCGGTCTTCCGACTGGCAGAACAGCCATGGTGAACAGCCGTCATTTTCCATAAACACGATATCTGCACGCGTATTTCACCGATCGATACGTCGGATACAAGTTTGCCACATTGTTACTGCGAATTCCGTCTGAAATGCCAAGGAGCCACGTGGAAACGGCGAGGAAGGGGTTGGAGGGTGGTTATGCTGCCAAGATGGCGTAATATTTTTAATGGAGGGTGTCTTGGGTGATCTACGACGCGCTGCATTGTCTCTGCGAGACACCTCGCGCATTCTTCTCACCCTCTACCTTTTCTCCCGCCCTTTTCTACCGTCAGCCGCTCCTTTTCCTATTTCTGGATGTATTTTCTGGAAATCTTTCGGGATCTTGGAATTTTTGGACGTTCCTAGTAGTAGTTGCAATATTTGACAATGTTTTGTGAAAGTTGCGACTTTCGACATTCCTCGAATGGTCGATGAAAATTGTGACTGCTTGGAATTTTTAGTCGCGTTCAATTTCAAAGAGTTTGCAGTTTTTGATATTTCACGGAGGTTGAAGGATACCTTTAAAACGTCGTAAAAGTAAGCTGGCGTAGAAAATGTAATTTAACTAGTATGCTCAACTAGTATCATTAGGCCACAGTTGACTACAATGAAGCGAGTTTCTGTTGGGTTGCTCAACTCTTTCGTATTCTATATTTCACGAGATTTTATTTGCCACTATTGTCATGTTTTTTATTAATAGGAATAAAAATGTTTTTATAAACCTAAGCCAGCAGCGAGAATATTTATCGCTATTTTGTGACGTGGTATTATACGGTTTAAGACGTTCGTTGCAAGTTTTCCTCGCAAACCGGTAAGTGTTAAAGGCTAACGTTGTCGTCAACGCGTACACAGGCATGGCACTGACGTAAGTTGGGCATTGTTTTCAACGTCAACAAGGAAACGGCTTGCTCGCGTGTTCATGCACTGAATAATTGATACCAGACTATAAAGTGTCCTGTCATTCTGTACGGTATCTTAGAACGTGCTGAATTTTGCCTTCGACTAAATTTTTATCCTCTATGCTCGCACTACGAAGCCGAAAATACCGTTGCTTATCTTCTTCGAACTTTCATCGGTTGATCAATTCCAAATAAAATCATTAAAATATTCTCTTTTCGTCATAAACATCGCTAAATCCAGTCGTCAGTTTCAGGTTTCTCCTTTACGCATCGAATTTCCTTCTCGACGCCGTCAGTTCGGAAACTTTCGCGTCCATTTTCGCTTGTGGTTAAAAGGAATAAGAGCGAGAGAGAGAGAGAGAAGAGGTCAGAGGAACCGCGGCCGGTGTAAGGTAGAATTATGTCACGGCTTTACGCGGGACACTTTTTATGGGGCTTCGTAAAGGCCGGCGAAACTTTCCTTCTCGCTAAAACCATTAGCCAGACCCGTATATTCTCGTCACAAAGGCGAGCCGGTCCTCCGCCTCTCTCAGGCTATTGGAAACAGGTGTCTAAGCCGTGTCGCGAGGAAAGAATCGCCCGTGTCGTGTGGCGATGCGTCAACCGAGTGTCATTCTTTGTGCACAGCCTCGCTAGGATCTTGATTAAAACGAGGAAACGCGAGCAGTCTGTGGTGTCAGTTTAATTATGGCAGAGGCGAGGTGGAAATATTTATAAATAGCGCGTACTTATGCTTATTTAATGGTTATAAATAAGGGCCGAAGGGAGACTAGTATTCAGTAGTTACTGTTTACTTCACTATTTAATACATAGCATCTACTACCTGCTAGGCATTTAGTGCTTAGTAGTTAGAACATGGTACTAATATTACGTTAACGAACTTACGCGAAATAAGCGAACTGTTACGACATGGCAGTATCTTCCCATAAAAGAGACCAGCTAAATCTGTCGCTACTATATAACGAAACAAACTAAAAAAGATGCGCGTAAAATCTTACGAAATTTTCTGTATACCCACTCTGAATTTCGCTTCCGAATCTTTCAAACTATAATTCCATTTATGAACATTTATATCAAGGCGATGCCAATACAACATATGTAATAACGTCGGAGGATCGGATCGATGCAACTTGAAGATATCCTGATCGTTGATAACTTATTAATTCATTTTCTACCTGAAGAAAGTGAGACGGAGACAAACATCCACTGGGACGAGAGCCTGTAAATTAATTACCATAGAATACAAGGATGTTTTGTCGCACGGTGTCTTTATTAAACGAGTTCAGAGGCGAGCTTCACTCACGCCTCTTTTACTTAACCGACATATTAGCCCCAGGGGCGGTCGATGTATTAACCGTGCCCCACGTAATTCTTTCCTCTAGCACCAACCAACGAAATCCCCTCGTTTCGCGCTTTTGTTTATGCAATAAGGGGCCACGAGACTCGATATTGTAGAGATTACACGTTTCACTCGCCCGTGGAGACTTAACAGGGAATTTGTGGTGTAGCTCGCTGAAATATGCACAGGATGTACTAAAACTATGTGCTTTTTTAAAGCCACTCTTAAGTCTTGTATGTACTTGTAATTATATGACGAAGCTTGTAATAGTTACATTCGAACTGTTTCACTATACTCGAATATGTATAGTAAGCAAATTTTAAGGAAAAAAATTTTTTTTTTAAGAAGGCAATGGTATAAAAATGGTAGAAATGTAGAAACTAAATTGCATTCCGTTAAAAATAAGCAATAGAGTGCCCACATACTTTCGAACGCGCCAGTGTAGGGAAGCCAATCGCAGTTTCCTATTTACAATACATGTACGAAACAAATACCTGCTTTCTAAAAATCACGGGCCATCGGAAATTCAGAATGAAATACCGCCGATGGTCCGGCATTCCGGCGAGTTCCTTGCACACGCCTTGGACAAGTCCGTTGCTTTATTCTTCCGATGCACTTTATGTGGCTAAAATACTTCGCATTCGTGGAAATTTCCTCTCGAACGACACCGGGAAAAGTGGTTTCCAGAAATTCTCCGGCGTCTGTCCACGCGTGACTGCGTTTAATTTCGAGCTTCGTTCGGGGAAAAAACGACCACCTGATCGAGCCTCCGACTGCATCATAGAGAATCGAACGTAGAGAAACCGTGGGAATTTCCTTCAATTGTTTTCGACCAACGAATTCCACGACTCTACGAAAAAGTGTATTATATTTCACGCATGGAGTAATTTTCGAAATGATTTATTCTAAAATCGAACGTCGACTTCGTTCTTGAAGATTCCCGAGAACATAGTATAGAATAAATATCGTATAAATTACGCTGTTTCGCATGATCTTAAAATTGTTATTAATTTACTAATATCGTTCACTATACGAAAGGAGCGTGGCCCTTGAATCAGGACTACACGTAGAAGAGCATCATCTTGACTACTGACAGCTTAAAGTGAATATCAAACTTCGACAAAGTGAAATTTCATGTACACCAACCCAATAACGAACAACCCTCCAAAATACATCCTAATTTTCACCTGAATCTGACGAAATTCGCAAAAATCGCTACCTGTGATCTTCCTGTAGCTTCAAGAATTTTCTGTTTCGACGAAGACAGATGCAAATCGAGTTCCGTAAAGGGTCGGATGAAGAAGGTCTGATTTTCTTCTCGCGCAGCCGCCCCCGTAAAGGGTCGAATGATTTCTCGCTGAGCATCCTCGTGACAAACGACGTCGAGGAAAGCAATCGCCGTGAAAGCCTCGCTTGCATGCACGTGCGGTTCTTGATGTTGGCCAGCTTGTACAACATCGCTTGACCAGCGTGTTTCATGGCCCTCGTGAAAGGAAACGTTCCAGAAGCTCTGACGCTCTGCCGATCGTTGTGGGTTTGTAAGAATTTTATAAAGACACGTAGACAGGACGTAATTGGGGTTACAAGGATGTATAATCCACCAATTGGATTATGCAGGATATTCTGTTTTGTGATCATTATCAGACTCTGAGAAGATGAAATGCGTAGTTTGATTTGCGAGCTGTAATAGCAAAAATTACAAAAGACTTGTTTCTTCGTCTGGTTTTTTTGTCGAAGAATTAACAATTTCTAACATTTTACGTAATTTGTGTTCATCGATGATCATTCACTTCGTAGAAAACAAAATTAAATTCTCACGCAAAAACACCTTGTCAGGAAAGCAGGAAAAACATGTAACAAGTCGATAGAATCGGAAAATATTCCAATACTAGTTTTCGATGTCCACAAAAAGAAACAAAAAAAAAAAAAAAAAGAGGGAAAAGCAACGCATAAGTTGTTCGCCCTAGAAACTTCGCCCATAACCTACTTCCACGCGATTTATGATTCAACGATGCCTGAAACTTATCATCTCCTCAACAAGACTATAAATCTATAGGAGAATGTAGGTGGGTACTTTTGAAAAATCGAAAAGTTGTCATTCGATGGGAAATTTCAGGGTTGATCTATCTGGTCGATCGATCGAGCCACGATCGAAAACAGTTATTATTAATAAGCAGCCAGGATAAATTGTGGCATAGGGGATGTCCCGAGTTTCTCGATGACACGCAGTCCCCAGGCGAAGTTGCCGGGAGTTGTCAAACTGTTCTTTCCTCCCCAATGATCCGGCAACTTGCTGGAAACGGACACCGATTCCAAGGGGAATGGCAGGTTTAGCGATCAGCTGAGTAGACAAGTGACAAATAAGGATAATGGCTCTTGTTTATGCAGGTACAGGTACACTGACTCACCCAAGTGTCTGGGCACTTGTTAGTACTTTCCACATACATATGTTAAATGAATAAGAAATGATACCAGCTACAAATCTTAAATATTCCTTTCTTACGCCTTCTTTCCTCAATAGTTAGGTATATCGTAGTTTCCAATACTAAATACCGATATTTAGTATCACATGCTAAATATACAGTAATTTCATATTAGGTAATCAATTTCCACGTTAAAAAAAAGTTACTTAATCCAAGAAATTATTTCATAGCGATAATTATACAATAATATTCCTGAAGTTTTTTTTATGCAGAAAGCTCTCGACTAACTCACTAACATGATAAAAAAAAGTTTGTAATGTTCTCCAACTATTTTATTAAATTTGCCAGATATTCATCATGAGATTTATTTTCAAATTTCCCAAATTTCGAATTCTCTCTCAGTTATAAATATTTATATCAGGGTTTATTCAATGTATCTTCGTAAACAAGCATATTCTTTTTCCGTCCTAAGATGTATTAAAACTATTCTTGATTAAAAAAGAAAAACGGAGGACAGAGAAGGGAGAAAAGAGGAAAGCTCGTATTTCCGCGCCCGTACGGCGGCGAAGAAAACTTTCGTAATTAATAAGTAATTTCCTCGCTTTATGGCGGAGAGAAAACTGTCATAAAAAGTTGGCCCGCTCGTTTCTTTCTCCCCGTGGCAAAAACAATAGAAATAAATATCGAGGATATCGGCGCCGTATTTCATCGCCAACTAATTCCCCGCGATCCTCCCTGCCAGATACGCTTCTCCAAACGTGTGAATGCTATCGATTACCGGGCACGTAATTAATTTCGTTTCCTAGATTGCGATTTTTCTGTTTGAAAGTTAAGGCGTTGAAAAACAGTTGAAAGTCACGTTTGCGGTATATACAGAGTGTCGTATAATTGCTGATATAGCCAATGAAAATTTTAGGTGAAAAAGCGAATAAAAGATTTAGACGAATATTTGCCCATTTTGAAAGTTCGTTTCTGAGAAAAAATCAGTGAAAAATTTAATCAGTGTATTTAACTGCTTTTTCAGAACAAATTTCAATAATCATTTATATACTTTATGTAATCAAAACGAAATGTAAAACATTTATAATTGTTTAATTAGTAATTTTATCAATCCCGAGTCAAAGAAAAACAAAAATGGCAATTAAAATACGAGAATACAAACTCTTTCTGGTACAAGCAATTTAGTCCACTTTAAACATTATAAAAATAACATCGATTAAAAATAAATACTGTTTTATTGATCGAAGAAATATTTGTGAGTTAACGTTCAACAAACAAACGCAAACGAGACTTCATCGATATCCACCGAAAACCAGCTAATTTATTCGAATTTTGAACCTTCGTCCTATTTAAGCCCGCGTTTGACAAATGATACGCTTATACCACTTGATTAATGCTTCCTTCGTTCAAACCAATTGAAAGGCTTGTAACAAAATCAATTCGTATAAAATTCTTCGATTTTCTTTCGCGTAACGGTGCATTTTAATAGGTTCGAGTGAAATTCACAAAATGATGGAGCACGAAACGACGGAAAGTAAACGATTTATACTACTGAAAAATTGCAAGTTCCACGTTCTACGCTTATTATATTTTTCTGCAAAAAGATAAAAATCGGCAAGAGTTATTTTCGTCACGAACCGAACCCTTTAAATATTTATCAATCTCCAAATATGAAACCACAGGTGACTGATTTTCAAAAATGACACGATACGATTGTCCACTGTCGGAAAAATCGTTGGAAAATCGGAAAGTTTCGGTACGAACGAAACAAACCGATGCGAAACAATGGAGGAGGCGAGGCTTTCGCATGTTGCAAGTGGATTTGTTTTCCATGGCACACGTGTGTACAGGAAAATCGAGCTCGTAGAGAAGTACAATTGACGCGGCTGACTGTTTGAACCGGCAAATTCAAGAGTAGCTGAAGTGGGGAATTTTATTACCGGTAACAAATCGAAAGAAAGAAACGAAAGGACAAAAGAACCGGAGAAAAACACCGGAGTTTGGTTTACATTCGACGAATAGCTCGCACAGCAGCTGACATATCGAGCATTTCCTTTTTTTCCCCGCGTCTTTTATATCTCGTTTCCGTTCTTTTAACGTAAAAGAGAGAACCGAAAGGTACTTTCAAAATTGATTCCGTTGGAAGGTTTCGATGGAAGTAATTATTTCGGAATTTCAGAGTTTCGTCGAAGATCGTTGTCAAGTCGAACGTCTGACAATTTATTCTGTTAAAAATTAATTTCTGTTAATTATCAAATTATTTCCCGAGTATCCAGGAATATCATCAAACCAACAAAATCTTTGAAAAAATCAGCAAAAATTTCTTCGCGTTTGATAGAAACCTTCCTAGTTGGAGTACAATACTAAATTATACCGAATAGCCAGGGATCCACGACCACAATGTGTCCAGCAAAAGGATGACAGCGGCAGAGAGAAAGAGGGATACGTGCAAGAGACACGTAACACTTGCAAAGACAATGTCCGTTGGACTGAGAATAGAGCGGAAACAGAATCAACAAGATGGAGTCCGTTGCCCTAGGGATTGTTCATAAATTATGGACGCGTTAATTGTAATGGAGTTCCCAAACCGGACTGTTTATTGACTTCGCGCCGTTGATGAACCTTTGTACCATGTATTTTGCCGGGAATTTCGAATATCTTGCGACGATGTTTCACAAGTTTAATTTACGTCATATTTTGCGAATTAAAGAGAATTATTTCTAAGAATTAAAACACTGTCCTTCAGATTGAATTCGTTCGCCCAATATTCTTATGCGTTTTGTCGAGAATGTTGCGCATCTTGTACTGTTATTTTAGCAGTTTCATTTATATCATATTTTGCGGATCAAAGAACAAGTTAATATTTCAAGATCGCAAGTTTCTTCGGGGTTTCTTTGAAGATACTTCGCAGAAAGATACGCGTGTAGATACTTTCTTCGTCCATTACACACAACATGCAACCCCAATCACAGAGAACCGAAAGTCTATCTTTGGATCGAAATAGACGCTCATTGCGCCAAAGATTTGTAACATAGCTGAAAACCTGATCAAATAATGTTGCTACGTAGGAAAGGAAACTTTTCGAAAAAGGATTCAACGATTCTCGAGTCACGAGGTAATAGATAAGAAAGAAACGCGCACAGATGTTGCGTCTTATAGCATACGCGACATGCTCGCGCCTCAATTCTAGCCGCGATCTCTACTTGCTGATACCTAATGATAAAACTAAAAACACCGGAGCACCTCGGATAAAAAGGCTCTCGTATTCTTTGATACAGGTATGGCGACAACAGCTGGCGCGAACATGGTTCTCGCGCATAAGCATTTTTAATGCGCCGCTGTTCTGTACTTTAGACGCATTAAAAGTTTAAAAAACGGTCAATACCGATTATTTTAAACGCTGTCCTCTGCTAAAAACGTATGTTTTTAACGCAGCTAGTATTATATACAACGAAAGGACATGTTTCAGAATTACTATTATTACCACGATCGTTATTAAATTCGAAATGAATTTATTTGCGCGGAAAATGTGAGAACAGTGTACCTGCTTCGATTTTGATAATATTGAAATTGTTTGTGGGTGGAGTTCATGCTTCGATTATCGGTATCTTGGCTGCTGTATCTCCCCGGAAGCGCATAATCGAAGCTTTATGCGACAATGTCGGACCAGGATCTCCTCTCAAAGGCTGCGAACGCGTTTTCGAGATTCAAATTGCCCCTCCATCTACCCCTACATCCCTCGAACGATATTACTCGACGAACGTGATTAATTAACGTGTCTCATTCGTACGGTGTAAAAGGTAAATTTTACGTGGTCGTGAGAACTACGACAGCAGTAAAAAAGAATTTATGGCGACTGGGAAATTGCTAGAATTTTATACGATAAATTTTGATCTCGATCGATTTTCCGATACTTCGCTTTGTTTTTCTCTCGCGTGTCGCTCTTTCAAGGAATATCATTTTTCTAATAAATGATAGAAATCTTTATTCCTATAGCAACACAGAGACAGTTTAGTTTGAGATTAGGTTTTAAATAAACTTTAATTTGGGGATGTAATTGGTTGATTTTTTAAATTATTTGCTAGTTAATTATTTACTAGCTTATTTTGCTTACATTAGAAATTGCTTATCTTGAACGTTAATGCAGTTCTATATAGTGTAGAATTCGTAAAAGAAAATTCTATAGCGAAGAGTCCAAGTACTCACCGCATTGTTGGTGTGCGTTTGATCGGTTTTGAGTTCTCTATGGTTGCTGAATTGAACGTAAACTGCCCTGCCACGGAGCTGAGCCATACACGAGGCATAGTAATTTACCATCGTCGCGGCAGCATTTTCATCCGCCATTTCCAGGAACGCCTGCAACAGAAAATCATCAGAATATGGTTAGAAAAATCTATTAAATCAGAAAATTTAACTAAGACGACTGCTTTCTTATAAATAAGTGATTTATTGTAATGATCTTTTGCCATCTCAAAACATCATTTTCCAAACATTCTATAACACATTCCAAAGAAGAACTGCAGTTTGCAAATCTGAGAAATCTTGAGAATGCCAGAACAGAAATAAGAAAAGGAATTCCACTTTCGTGGACGATTTCAATATGGTCGAAGGTAAAATCGAGAAACGACGCGTTTTGAAATCCAAAAGAGAGGTTAGCTCGTCGCGCAATGCAAATATTAATGCAGAATTATCTCTGTAATTGAATTTCCGCGTATTCTCCGTCGATGTTACTTAATTTCCACTCGAAATTCCCTCCTGGTCTCGGAATACAACTTAAATATTTGCCAGAAACAATAAAAACTACTTTGCAAGGCAATGAAACGTCAACATTTCGATTGCATCGTCTTTCGAATGTGTTTTTAATACGATAATGGGGCAGGAACGACTTCGAGCCAACGACCATACTGTCCCGATGAAAATCTTAACAAAATTGAGAAACAATAGCAAATTACCTTAGAATATTTTAATATCATATTATTTCTTCAATTTTACTAAAATTTCGGGAATTTGTTGAACTCTACCGACTTCGATGTAGATTATGTAAAAAATGCAAAAAATTATACCATAATTTTAATCTAGCTTGAAATAGAAATTCTAAAAGTAAAATTTAATTGAAATTAAATGAAATGAATTTAGTTTTTAAGCCACAATTTGTGATAATTTTGATGGTAAATGAATGTTGAAATTATAACGATGGATCAAAGGAAGAAATTCTGATATTGCACTGATAATTATGATACAATTAATAGAAGTGTAATGATTAATTGTAGAATGGATAGACTAATAATGGGAAATTTAATTGCAAGAGATGTTTATGCTAGGTAAATTGTTATTCATTCGAAATTCTACACCGCCTGTCCTGTGTATCATTTTGAATAGAATAATTAGATTCATTTATTTAGAGAAGGTTGAAATTTATTTAAACGTATAATTTTTCTATCTCTCGTCATATACGTCGGATACCAAAAATATTCATGTTGTATAAATAAGAATTTATTTATAATGCATATCTTAAATAGCTCTTAATTGTAGAAATGGGACAGAGTTTCTTTTCCATCGTAAAAACGAAAGGAGTGGCAAAGTCAGTAATATTTCAAGATCTGTATGGAATGCAAGTTGCAATATACCGCTTAAATAACGTGAACGGAAAAAAGTAGGCAGGTTGTAAATTCCCTTCATGGGGCAACTACCGAAGAAAGTATGTTTCTGAAAATGATAAATAATTAATTGCACTTCGTTGGCAGAAGTGCCTTAAGAGATATCGATTTCTCGTTAAAACGTCTCAAAGGACACTTTTTCATTCTTCTCTTCCCTCCACCTTTAAGCGTTCTATATTTTTTCCCTCGAAACGAGGCATTCTCCTTTGAGCTCGCTGGAAAATGGAGAACAAGGGATACTTTTTAGAAAGAAAGAAGAATAACAAAAAATTCGTGAAAAATTAATTTTTCCGTAGAACCTACCCAGAGAAGCTTCCAAGAAGATATAAATTCGTCCTACTTGCCACGGAATGTAAAAATTAATATGAGAATATTTATAAACAGAGAAAATAAATATAATAAAAATAATTCACGATTAAATCGACAGATTTATATATCGAAAGATTATTGGAATAATCTTTAAAGAATTCCGTATAAATATCATATAGAAATTACGTTAAATAGTAGACAAAAATTTTAAGATCGACACTGAAATTTCAACAGACAATTAATTTGAATGGCAAATAAAATTTAAATTAAATACTGGTTAAAATTAAGATCGAAATTTAAATAGAAAATTAGCCGAGTTTAAAAACAAAATTGAAAATTAAATTAAAATAAGATTACATAGAAACTGGTCCAAATTAACATTACGATAATCTTACTTAAATATTGGTAGACTTTTAAAGAATTCATAATACTCCTCAAAATATTCAGAAAACTCCTATTTTGCTCCTTTACTTATCTATATAAAAATATCTATATCCGAATATTCGAGTCATCTTTTCAAAAATGTTCTCACAAATAAACCTCCTCTATTAAAAAGCAAAAAGAAAATCATTCTACCTCTCCATGCAATAATAATTTCTTTCGCCGCCCTTAAAAGAAAAGAAATGGAAAAGGGAGGAAGAAGAGGAGAAAAATCTGTCGAACGATCCAGAGAGCAAATTCGAGATTCCAGGTCGATTCGCGGAGGGAAAAGGGAGAAACAGCTATGTGCTTGGAAGGCATTTTTACATTTGCCTCGGAGCACAGCCGCCGCCATAATGGAATATCTGAAGTTCAGCTCGGGTAAACACACTTGGGACACGAGGAAATTCAGCGGAAAAGAAGCAGGATGAAAAGGAAAACAGCCCGTTTTCTTTCCTTTTCTTCTTTTTTTTCTTTTTTTAGAAAAACGGCGCACACAACGAAAGCTTTCATTTCAATTACGCCATCCCATTAAAAACTATGTACAGCTTCGATTGTTAAGAGAATATTTCTCTTCTTTCTCATTTTCTATTAATTCTTGCATTTCACTTGCTCCTTTTTGTTCGTTTGTGAATATTTAGAATTATTTTATTTATTTAATGTTACTTTGTTTAACTAGAATCCAAAATATCTTTTTAACATAGTCCTGACATTCTGTTTTTGAGCACATAATAATACGAGATCGATTCGTAAATGTTATTCAGTTATCAAACTTTAAATTACTAATTACAGGCTGTACATCTAATTTCGCACGCGAAGCAATTCCCTTTTTTCCTTCTTTCGTAATTCTTTGAAACTTTGAAATTTTATTTCGCTCTCGTTTTCCCTGTTTTCCTTTTTATTCCGTCCGTTCTCGGTTTCTCGACGTCTTTTTCTCCACATCCCTTATATTTTTCTTTCGTCGGGCTTTTGCTTCTCCTTGCTTCTCCTGTCAGTCTACTTTTAATGAATTTCTAGTCTGAAAACTATATTATAAAGACAAGAGTGAAACGCTCCCCGTTCCTGACGATTCTCTGAATTTTCATGTAATTCCTCGAAATAAATTCTCGTATCACTGACGTGACTATCTAAAAATGTATGTATTTAATACAAGAAAAGAAACGATACAAAACAAATAGTTACTTATGAATTGTAAACGTAGTTCCGTCCGGCTTGAGTCGCGGAAAAAATTAAGAAATAAGATTTTCGAATGATCGAAAGAATGGCAGTCGCGTTTCACCGCGTTTACAAAGGGTGAACAGCTCCAAGAGGTTGAATACTTAAAGCGTACCAACCGGAATTTAATAAAGAGAATCCGCTGTTGAAGATCGACAACAGGAATGCGGGAATTATTTTATTATTACATTCTGTTGCGTTCTTGAAAAATATTCGTCGATTCGAAATGCGGTTCGTGAAAGAAGTCTCAAACATATGTATCGTTTATACCACCAAGTAGGAATAAGAAAAAAAACCAAAATCTCTCAAGGTCCGAAAGGGTAAATCGGATCAATAAATGAAAATTGAGTCTCAAACATTTCTATCACAAGAAACATAATTTACGAGCGTTTGAATCGTTGAATCTGTTGAGAATTGTGGATCTTTGAAGCCGAAATAATGTTATAGGAACACTAAATTTATACCGAGGATTAATATTAAAATAATGATATATTTATTTCATGGACGAATCGATACACACTTGCACGCGTCTCAGCGCTTTCTTCTATACCCGACTGTTAACCGACTCTTAACTGACTTTTAACCGACCGTAAACGGACTCTTAACGGATTGAACTGTTTGCATTCCTTTGTTTTCGAGACGCTTCGGGCACGCATACTTCCACACACTGATATTCACATACAAGTATCTCCATTACGCATTTAACCTAGTCCAGCACAGAAAATTATACATATCTCAACAGCATCAATCTTGAAAAAATTTTCCGATCCTATTCTGCTTTAAGAAAAAAATGTTCGATTGATACGAATATTTTTTGCCATTAACATTAATTGTACAACCCAATTTACCCAATTATTCGTCCCATATGCGGAGGAATTATTTTATACAAAAGAATTCACGCAACAAAAGCAGCTCGACCGAGCTATAGTAACGTGGAACAGCTTCGCTCGTTCGCTTTAATTCTAACGCGCGATTCCCATTAAACGAGTCGCAAAATCCGATCAAAGAAAGTCCCGGAAACTTCCAACAACTGAAATTAACGACATCGAACTATTAAATTTCTGCAAACTGTCGCTGCGACTACGTAAACAGGGAAATGAGGCGCGGCGGAGGAGCGAAGGTGTTTTAGAGAAACACGGAATTGCAACGGGACGACGATCACGCACAGGCCACGGAAGGAAAACGAGACACTGGCATGATTGCTCTCTCTTCCATTGCAACTCGGATTTTCTCGAGAACCCGACGAAACGGCTCCGATTGTCTCGGTTAGAGTAATGCAAAATCTCGATCCTCATTTTGCATCAGAATTTTCTCATTTTGAATCGGAAATGTAAAAAACAAAGGAAAGAATTTTCCAGCCCCTGTTTAGAAAAGCTCCATTGGAAATAAAAGATTACCACCCCCGTTGAATCATTTTCTTATCTAAAAATAAAAACATTGCACTTTGTCATTCCCAAGACAAATGTGAAAATCCAACGCCCTTTCAAACGTATCCGCATAATACCCCTGTCAACTAAAGACAAAAAAAAAGGCAGAAATAGGAAAAAAAAGAAGGAGAATTGTGAAAAGTCATAGAAGGGGCTTCGTTAGAGAGATTTCCGGATGCGGGAAAAACGAGGGTAAATCGAGTTTTGCGGGACGAACGATCATTCATTCGCATTTCCATGGGGTTAGTCATCGCCCTGCGAGAAGTACGACGGGGGAATAATATCGTCGGCAGTACGAGAACACCGCCAGTCCTGAATTTAACCCCGTTAACTCCGTTTCGAGGCGCTAATGACGCATAGAGCCGCGCAATTGGGTTTTCGTTTGGAACGCGGGCCGAGCGCGCGGATTTCTCGCGAGGACTGGACACACGCTCGCGTGTCCTAATGTCGAACCGTGCTCGGCAATTGTTACACCCTTGATTGCCGTGAAAATGATCTATTCACCTGGAAATGAACGCGCAGTCGGCCTCGAAAGTTCCGGCGATTTGGTTGACACTTAACCTTGCTACGAATTTTTATGTTTCGATCTTGCTTGCCTTTTAGCGTGTAAAAAGAATTTCTAACGTTCTTGATTGTGGTCAAGTTTCACAACGGGTCAATGTTTAAATGGCGAAAACCGTTTTTGAGTAAAATTAAAGCTTAATTAAGCAAAAAGGCAAAAAATAGATAAGACACCAACCTAGCGAATAAATACCCAACGATAGCCAGCTTGCAATCGTCCCGAAATAACGACGTACTCGATTCAGAACAAAATTAACCCTTGATAAGATTCCTAATTTTCTATCCTTCGTATATTTAAAAAAAGCTCGCTAATAGCCTAAAAATAAAACGAGGGAATAAAATATATCTCATGAAGGTAACGTAAATAGACAATCAGAAGGGAAAGAATAAAAGAAATAAGAATTACCTAATTACCTAAAAGAATGGAAGCCTGTTGACGATGCAATGATAATGCAAAATACGAGAGAAATTAAAAGAAACACACGGTAGAGCCCATTGAAGACGACAGAGGAAGAAAAGAAAAAAATAAATATCGAATGAATGGAATCATCGTACACCGAAGGATACAAGAGATTAGAGGGAAGAAATCTAGGAAGGAAAGAGGAGTACTTAAATGTTAAAATTCCACTGAACGCAATAAAAACAATAGCTCAACTAAGGCTAGCTGAGAAAAAAACACTCTACCACAAAGAAAAGCATACGAGAAAACAACGTAGAAAGAGAATTATGCGCATTGCGCAACAGGTACAAAGAGGGGAATGTAAAGCACACGTTATTAGAATATCCCCTATACGAACAGTTATAGGCGGTGCATCCGAAAGGAAAAGTAACGACGAACGAATTGCTGATAGTGAAATTCGAGAACGGGGCACGAGAACTATTCTACGATGTTTAAAAGCAATAAAGTTAAGGGCATTTTTCAGTAATTACGATAAAGAATTACATACATACGTACATACATACATACATATTTAAAAAAAAAGGCTCGATTAAAAATAAGAAAGAAACCAAAAGATTCTTGATACGTCGTCCGAATCTCGCAAATAAATAAATATAAATAAATATCCAACGTTAGCAAACCTGCAATTGCCCCAGCAGGGTGAACAACAGTTTCCCCGAAAATAAATAGAATGCAGCGAATTTCAAGGAAACCACCGTGAAAGGGTAATACGGAGACGAGGTTACGACAGTGGTCGCGTGTAAAGAGCCGTTTTCCCGATCTTAAGATCCCGTCCAGCCCAGACGAATCGTGATCCCTGGATTACCACGCGTAACCCATCCCCAATGGCAGCGGGGCAATCTTCTCTCGCCGCCTGTGTTCGCCCTATGTCGCCCATAAAGACGTTATTGGATCGAATTCCCGTGCCACGCCGTAAACAATCGCCTTGCCGGTGTGTTCTACACAGAATACAGCCTGTATGTCGTTCCGATGGACACGCGACACCGTCAATGGGGCGACTCGGCCATTCTTGGCGCTTGGATAGTGGACGCTGCGAGATTTCAGAATTCTTCCGGATTTCTAATAAAAATAATTACGGGAACTACCGTAATTGGGTTTTAGAATTTTGTATAATGCTTAGCAAGTTTATTTGGAGCTTATTTGAAACGTTACTGCGATAGATTTAAGGGCTGTTTTAATATCGAAACTATTAGGATTGGCTTTCGCTATTTCGTATAACGTTTAGTTCATTTGCAACTTCTTTGAAACGTTACCGTACCAAATTGAAAGGTTCTTTTAATATTAAAATCAGATTTAAGGATTCTTTTTAAAATTTCGAAAACTCGTTGACCCTCGTGCCTCATAGCAGTGCCAATGAAATTTCGAAACGTTTTATGTAACACATACGACATGGACGCGAAAGTTTCCTACGATAAATATCCAAATACTTTCGTGAGCCAATGTACGCTTCGATACAAGAAAGTTCGATATAATTTTCGCCTGGAGGCGAAAGAAAATTCGCGAGAAAAATAGAAAAGTATAGTCTTGGGAATGTACAATCATCGGAAGAATGGGTGGCATGACGATAATCGTAGAGGCGTGGATATCCCTCGCGGTAACCAAGCCCATTACAAGGGTAGAGACCGCGTTTATGGCCTCGTAAATCAACTAGAGGGGGTGGCCATCGAGCGATTATTATTTTGTGGATACACCCGCCTCTCTGTCTCCCTCTCTTTCTTTGTACATACGCTACCCGTGAGAAGTTAGGAATCACCTGGTTTAAGAGCTACTGTGAACCGTTAATCATTGTGGTTTATGAATTTTCGAACCAACCCCTTAGTACAAAATGGAAATTGTCCAAGGGTTTCTTTTAACAGAAAATTATCAAATTGTCTCGTAGCGCCTATCTAGTACCATTATCTCTGAACAACTTTAAATAATTCAGCAGAAACATTTCGGTCTTTAGCCATTAATAAAAATTCTTACAACTAGTTTTTAGCTTTGTCAGATACCCACTTTTCTTGCTAAGCTCTGCGAAATCATAGATTCGTGCTACTTCGATATCCATAATTTCAATTGGGAAATAAGTCTCCGAAAGAAACTGTTACACTTGCATTCAGAAATTTCTGTCCCTATTCTTAATACTAACTTCGACAAAATGGCAAAATGTTTCATTCGCAATTACCAATTTAATACTCGAAGTAAACAACGCAAGAAACACTTTGCTCAGATTATCAATAATTTTCCATATCCGCGTCGTTTTACCAATTCTAAAAACGTTGAAAAATTCACACGCACTATAACGCTACGGAAAAATCGTACACGTAAAAATCATTTCAAACGAGACTCGACGTTTCCAGCAGATCTCTGATCCCTCCGAGTTCGTAGAATGGAAAAATGGAAGAATGGCAAATATAAGGACACGTGTAACACACCTACGCGGTCTTATACACGTATACAAATGCGATGGAAGTTTCGCAGGACAGGTCGTCCCAAAGGATCAAGGAGAAAAGCCGCTTCTGTCCTCGAACGGAAACCAGCGGAAGAAGAAAGAGGGTCAAAAGAACAGGATCATCCTTCTCTTTTTCTCTCGTATTTCTCTGTTTTTCTTCCTGCCCATGGAGGAGGGAGTCTTCTTTTCTGGACGCTCGATCAAAATTTATTCACGCGCGGCAAAATTCTCCGCGGACTTCCGGCTCTCCCTCGGAAGCAGCGATATTTCTCGACACTGTCTCCCACCGTTCCTCCCGTGAAATATATTTTCTGATTCTTATATGGCGGGGCTGACGGTTTTATTACGATTGATCTTCTGCTTGGAGATTTTCTTTTACCTGTTTAGATGGATTTCTTTTAAACAATTTTTTCGTCATTTACGAAGTTCTAATCCTTAATCGTTCAATGATATAGAGACACTCGTTTTACGTTTCTTTCTCCGTGCATTTTCCATCTTCGCAGAAAATTTACAATAACAAAATAAAGATATCTAATTGTCTACAGCTTTAAACGATACCCTAATCTATCAACACGTACACAAATTTTAAATTCGAATCGCGTTAACAAGCACTGAATTCGTAATAATAATTGGCATATGTTAGCTAATCCGAAATAACTACTTTTTCAACAATCTTAATAAACAACCTAAACTAACGCTTCACTTTATAAATTCCATCGAAACCTATCAAAACAGCCCCTCTTTTATTTCAAATAAAAAGTCTTCGTCGCTTATCAAAAAAGCATCAAATGTACCGTAAGGGTAATTACGAAACACCAAATTTCCAACGATCTTAAGCAACCACACCATAATTAGTCAACCCACTTCGCAAGCTCGGTCCAACCCAAGCCGAAGCTCTTCCAAATAAAAAGTATCGTCATCTTCAAACCCAAACCTGACCCCCTCCGCCCCGTTCGTATTTCCGCGATTGATGAAAACCGTAAGCGTCCGGGTGGCAAACTACCCCCACCATCCTCTCCACGAAGAGTAAGAAGCCGAGTTATTTCTGATTTAAATAAACTCGGAGGATCTCGTCTCGACGATTCGAACGAGGAGAGCCAAGGCTTGTTTGCTCGTCGACGGAGTCACAGGGGCTGATAGTGGGGGAGCCGGAGCATGAATGTAATTTATCCGGGCTATAAGGGATGCGAAACGACTACGTTTGAACTCCTCCATCCCCTTTACTGCCTCTTTCTTCCTCCATCTTTCCACCGTGCATCCCTCCAACTCCTTTTTTCTCCGTTTAAACGAGAAACGCTGCACACAGAGGGAAATATCAAGGGTTGGGCGGCCGTGGGGGTTGTTAAGGTAGAAGCTCCGGTGAATCAAAGAAATATTATATCATTAATACAGACCCCAGGGTGCAATGGCGCCGAGTGTCTGCGCCGAGTTTCTCTTACCCTCTCACCCTTCTCGGACCAACCCCCTTTCAACTCCCCACCAGAGGGTCAAAAGAGGAAAAAGAGGTTTGGAATATATATCTTCGTAATTTGACGCGGCTTATGTACCGAGCGTAACCATTGTTTACGGCTTATAGGCGCGCTAGATGGGGCTCGTGCTTTATGGCGTGTGCGAGGAATCGAAACAAACTCGTGGATCGAGAAATAGTTTTTTTATAAGCTGTTGAAGAGCGTTCTTAACGCTTGCATTGCAGTTTTGCATTTTTGATGCTGTGGTTTGGAGCGTTGTCCGGTGCTTCTCGTCGCGACGATGACAATATTTTTCTCTATAAAATTGTTCGATAAATCTATTCGACATTATTTGTCACAAATGAAACATAGGATCACCTAATATTTAAAATATCGTAATCCACTAGCATCCGTACCGCCGTTCCAAGCATCTAGCAACCAAAATTCGAACGTGTTTAGACGACGATCTTCAATTTTCATGCGAATGTATGATTTTGAATTTTTGACAGCTGTCCTGCGCCAAATTTTCACCAGAACCACTCATATTCAACCACTCTAAATTCTCAAAATCCTGATAAAATCAATAATAGGCAGAACATGTCAAAAGTAATATAAAAGAATGACAAAACAGAAAAAGAAATTCCGAAAAATTATAATAACAGACAAAGTTCGATCGATTGAGACATTAATACATACACTTTTATTTCCCTTTGGAATAAATTCGTTCGGTTTTCCTCGGTTTTCTCGATCGGAACGGGAGATCGGATTTTCACCCGAAAAATTAATAAACACCCGAAAGGCTAAGAGGATTACCTCGGTTTCGGTTAAAGCTCGTGTTTCCACGAGTCTACAATGACGCGTGCACACGGCCGGTTCTCACGGCCGCAACAAAACTTGATATAAACCCCCCACCCTGTCCCTTCTGGTGCATTATGGTTTTCGCCGGACGAAGCTGCTTATAATAAATCATTCGGACCTCCTGAATGTTACTTCCCTCCCGGAGTATGCCTCAAATGAACAAAAGGGATCTCGCGGTCGCGTGATTCAGCTCCGAATGATGAATCTACGCGTCTCGTCTCGTTTCCTTGAATAATAATTAGTCACATGGTATTTAAAGACTCTCTTAATTTTGCAACGATTAATTTAATCGAATTTTTCTTCCTCTCATATTTATCTTTGCGGATGCAATTAGATTGTTCGTTATTTAGATAGGTGAATCTTAATCTTCGAATTTTTATTGCCACTTACGTCTTTACTATTATTCGACAGAGTTTTGTAAAAGAGTGAGAAAGTTACAAACGCAAAGGCGTACCTTTCGAATGCACTCAATGCGCAAAAACATCGAAAATATCCAGATTAGGGCTACTAGCTGTTTAAAAAAGTCCAATTGGAGACAAAAGCTGCAGTCACCAAATACCACATTATAATAACCCTGGAACACACACATTCAGTCGCTCGCCAACTATCCCGTATTTTCCAGCCAATGGCTATATACATATATATGTATATAGAGAATACGCAACGAAGCAAACTATAGTCTGCTATACATTGCACGTTGGAGAGTTTTTCGCCCGAGCGGTTCGCGTAATAATTTTCCACGGTTCCGGAAGCGAGGTTCCTGCAGGTTAAGCTCTGATATCCATGCATTCTCGAGGGACACGTGGCTGGCTCCATTGGTTCGATTAATTAATTAGCACCCATTATCGAGTTTCAAGAGCGAGTCGAGAGTCCGCGCCGCGGCTCTGTGTGTTTTCCGTACCCTCGAGGAAGCAGACGGCTGAGCTGGCCCGGAAACGAGCCAGAACCTCAGGGAACATCCGCGTTACGAACACATACCGTAGTATAGGGTGAAATGATCGGCCCGGTTAACATTTTTATTTATTTCTGAGCCTACAAGTTGTTTCAGAAATGAATGGCCAAATTCTACTCTCCCTAACGGACAGAGATTCAAAGAATAGTATTTTATTCTCTGTAGCAGCGGCTCCTAAGCTTTTCCGACCCGCGTACCACTTGGCAACCAATTTTCCTAAACTGTGCCCACCAGTATCAGAGAAACAGCGCAAACGCCAAGCAGTCGAAGCGCCGTCAACTCAGTATGCTTGGTGTATTTTGCATTTTTCAATCTCTTTACCACGCCCGTGAAACAATAATCACGAGAGATTCTAAAAACTATGGAAAAATGTGGGTTGCGTGAGCAACATCCTTTGGGACAAAAGTTATGAGAATATCGATTGGAAAATTGCAATAAAAATCGCGAGTGAAATTATTTGCATCGAAAAGTTGAATAATATACGGCAAAGGGCTGATCAATCGAGAATCGATGAATGCATTGTCCGTAACAAGTATTTCGATCATCGTTTTGTAATTATCGCGAAACTTCCTCAATTCACGGTTTGGTAGATTCGGAATATTGAATCACCTAATGGTTGTTTCTGTTTCTCTGAACTCGGTGAATGGACTAATAGCGTTGCATCGTCTACCCAACTTTCAGCTAACAATTCCCTTCGATAACTTCTCGTTTTAGTCGCAAATTCATACCTCGTGTATTTCAAAAAATCATTTAACGGGTATCAATACAATCTTCTATTTATTTTAGTATATAGGAACTTTAGATTTCAATCAAGTAAAACAGGAAATTTATTAAAAATAATGAAAACATAAATCATAAACGTAAGTGTACACATTCCTTAATTAGTTTACTCCGATAGGAACGATATCGCACATGTTGATTCTACGCCATAGATGAAGAAATTAATTAAACATCGAACAAAAGAAATGACAAGCCAATAAACAATTTCAATTACGGAATAATACAATCTTTCGCTCTTTGCAATCATCATTAAATTGCTTCTCCAGAGCCAATATGCAATAATAAAATTGATGTTCCATCTGTCAAACTTTACGCAACACCAAAAACAAACGTGCTAATAATGGAGTGCAACTTGCTACTATTAACTTGTCATGAATTTATGCACCTCTAAAATTCACATTTTATCTATATATTTTATCTATATATTTGTTCACGAAAACAAATCCCTTGGTATATAATGTAGAGAAAGGGGATAAATAGACGAAGCATACGTTATGAAGTATATATACGTGGATATAAATTACAAGAAAAAATAAACATAAAATTTAGACGCGTGTACCTATAGCAAGCGTATTAAAGAGTAATATTAAAGAGTGAATCATGGGCCTGACCGGATACATCAATTCTCGAATGTACAGCGCTAGTATGGATAGCTACGCGATTTACGCGATTAAAGTAGCCATATACCGTACATCGTTGCCCAGAATGGAGCAAATTGAAATTCCTCGGATTTTCAGAAGGATATTTTAGTTATATAAGACATACATACCTACCTAACATAAAAAATCCGAGGTATTAGGTGTATCTACTTAATATAAAAAAAAGAAACAGGTGTACACGACGAGGAATTTGTCGAGGAGGGTTCGAAAATCCAAGTAGCAACCCCAAACGGCTGCAAGTCGGGATGGAAAAGTTTGGCGGGTGAACTTTTCGCGAATGGATCGCGAGAGAAGTGAAAAACGTAACTAGCAACGGGGACAACGGGCGACACACACACACACACACACACACACACACACACACACACATATACAATTCATCCCTTTGGGAGTAGTGAAAGAGGGAAAATACCGGCCCGCGGTTGGCCAATGGGAATCGAAGCCGCAGAAAAGCCCCTGTGAAAACTCTTGGCCGACCTCTCCGCCCGGTTACTTCCACCCTCGGAGCAACAACCCCCGACTTTCTGTAATTTCCTCTTTCTTTTCGTCTTCATCGCGGCCTCCCTCGTGGGGAAAAAAAGTCGCCTGCAAGCCGAAAAGCCGATCGCGTGCCTCTTTCGTCCCAGACTTTTCGGACTTTCCATGGGATGCTCGCTGCTGTGGAGTGGGTCTGTGGTTTGTTTGGGTATACTTTGGTTTGTAGGTATGTAGCATGGTTTTTTTGCGTGTATTATTAAGTTAGTTGTAGAATTAGTGGATAATGTAATGGATATTGCCAAATATTTGATAGAAATTATCAAGTAATATGATGGAATATATACGAATGGTTAAGGCTCGAAAATTCAGCGTGCGATTAATCTTAAATTAAAGTCAAATTTAGTAATTCTTCAGCTTCTGTACGTACACTTATTATACGTATAGGTTGGTTATCACTCGTAGCAGTAGGATACATTACGGAAATATTTCTTTCGCTTTTTATTTGTATGGTGAAGCCCGTAAGATAGCCATTATTTTAATATATTTTTACATCTTGATAAAACGATACTTTTAAGTTACTGTATGTATATCTTTTTAATAATATAATGATTGTGCAATTTTTATGCATTATTTCACTGCATAGTTCTTAATGGGTTTACGACGAGACGTGCGGAGGGAATTGAAACGGGTAATCAAAAAATTTCCTCGAATACGAAGGCACTCCACGATTTTCCATGAAGCTAGTTAAAAGGAATTCGAGTCCCTCGAGTATCTTCCGGCAAATCGGAACGTGGATAAAGTTCACCTGCATTAGAAAAATTTGTTTTCGTTCGTTTTAATCAGACAGTGTTAGAAACCAGCAGATCAATTTTCAAAATGGATTTTCAACTCTCCAAAGTTGAGTAAAGTATATCGAAAAAGTTCAAAGTCCCAAATGATTCCACCACGGTTTTATTTTATAATAGATTGACGGTATGTGGTTAAAATAAGCTAAAAGCCCGTACATTTTTACAAAGGTAATAGTAGGACGCTACGTTGATAAATGCTAATAACTAAATATAATAATTATCATAGCAAAGCCAAGTATCACGACAAACAATCTTTTCCGTCTGCTTATTCGTTGAAAGAATATGGCGCAGAAATTCAATGGCAAATTTAAAGATCTGTACTTGAAATTTATTAAAAAATTTCAAATTACATCAAAATATCTTAAATTCAGATTCGCAGTCGAGAGATTCATACGCTTTGCCTGCGCTGTCTTTGACTTCACAGTCTCCCTACGTTTCTACATCGGCTATACGTGTTTAGCGGGGCAATCTCGACCAGGGGCCAACTTTTCAATTTTCCGTCGGTCGATTTCGTTGCACAGAGTAGCTGGGAACACGTGTGCCGTGTGATTCGTGTGTGAGCCTCGCTCAATTTCCTCGGTGACGAGCCGGTCGACTACCTGTAGACGAGCCGATTTATCACGGCCTATAATTGAACGGAAGCAATTTATTAATCGGCCTCGCGCGGCTATACGATCGATCCTACGCCACTGCGCGATTCTTTCATTCAAAGGCTCTATTCCAAGGCCCTGAATGCAGATCCTGACCCAGTTTTTACGTTTTTATGCAAGCTTCAGCCAAGAGTTATAAGTTAAGGGACTGAGGACCTGGACCTTTCTACTTCTTTTTAATTAGTTTAGAGTTCTCTACTTTTCTTTCTCTTCCGGAAATATTGGAATTGTTGTTTTATTTCCTCGTGTTATTTCGAGCAACATAATTTACGAGAAGAAAATAACATCCTGGGGATTTCTAAATTAAAAATGGATAAAAAAAAAAAGAATACAGGGGAGAAATGTTTCACCGTTAATGGAAGTTTGCACAGTGAACAGAGATAAAGAACTGACGCGAGCAAAAATGTTGGAAAATCTTGAATGAAACTGTCAATCAATTTTGAGCACATCGAGCAGACAGAGAGTAAACACATTGTACGATATACGAATAAAGCGCGATTGTTTTCCCGGGCAAACATTTTTAATTAAAGCAAAATTTGGGAATTTTACTTCTGGATACTTAACTGTACTTTTATATTTGTATTATAATAATAGTAATTATTCAAACGTTCGAACAATTCGACAGGTGCTCTTTTTTTATCGTAACCCCCTGAAAATTCATTCAAACAGCATAATATTTCTGGCGGAAAATTTCAAATTAACGAAATTGAAGCTAATTCGCGATCGACTCAATTCTCGAAACTACTCCACGTGAGTTTATTTTTGGCGATCGTATCGGCTCCAAAGATCGACTTGTACGGCTTGACAAAATTATTTCCGGTTGACCGGACGAAAATTCAGCACGACGCGACGAGTTAAACGACAGGATCAATGCCGAGGTTAGACCGAGCCAGGTCTTAAGCGAGTTACTTTAATCCAATAGCAAACAGGATGAGATCCGATTAAGCCGCGTTAGCCGGCTATTTCCAGCGATACCGACGCACCGGCGCGTCTTCATTTTCCAACAGCTTCCTCCACCTCCGCGTTAACGTCAACGTTATAGCTTCTAATTCGCACAATATCTGGCGAATGTTTCTAAAAATTAGAAGCTACCTCGGAAGTTAAATTGGTTGGACGAAAGTTTGTTGGTGTTTGTTGAGATTCCATTTATTGCAATCAATAGAACATTCTGACGAGTCTGTGGTTGAAAACCTTTTATCTACGTATACGAACAATAAGTTCATTTGCCTTTGCTATACTAGCTATTTACCAGAACTAATAAAATTTCACTAAGATATAATTCTTATCGTATAATCTTCTTCGCTAATTTATTAAAAATTAATTAATATTTCCTCTTCGGAACCATTCTCGTAATATAAATAATAGGACACGCTGAAACGATCCGTCTAATTAAGATCGAACGCGTGGAATTACGTCCACTTTTGCAGCGTCACAGACATCTGTCATTTCATAACCGACGCTCGACGAGTTCATTCAACTCGACAGTGAAGAAGTTCATTCACGTCTGGCTACTATTGCGATATTAGACGTCTCTGAAGGGGCTTCTACCAACTTTACATCTAATTTACGTAGAATTATAGCCACAGAGTTAATCACCAATCTCTCTCCCTCTTTCTCTTTTTCTCTATATCTCTTAACGTAGGAAATAATTTTGGTGTAAAAGTAATTAACGGTCGAGGATGGATCGTTTTCGTTCGTAGTGAATAAATTCACTAATTATTCTAATAATCCTAATTTCCTAAATTGAAAAAGAAATACTTGCAAAAATTCTTATTTTTCAACTAAACTGTAAACTGATAAATTCTTAAAAAAAGGAAACATACTTCGAATATATTTTATTTGTAAATGTTATTATATATGTATTTGTAAATGTACTTCAATATAGAATTACCTCAAAAGAAAATAATTATACGATTATATAAATAGGTAGCTAACAAAATTACAGATAGTGGATCTGTTAAATATCGTAGAAAAGTATAAATAACATGATAGCGAGAGTAAGGAGGTCGCAAGAACGACGATGCCGCATAAAAAGCCATTAACCCGGCCGATTAACCGCATTAATCACAAATTAAACGTGACTCTTCCGGGTTAATGATCAACGATCGTGAGCAACTTCTTGCACAATGAGTTTTCAGATTAATTCGCCACGCAGCAGTGATAAAAGTGCTAAACAGCTGTACAATCCCGCAAAATCTCGATTCACTAGTTAGAGAGAAATAACCTTTTTTGATCGATTAGTGTATTAAATAATACATGGTTCTACCTTTTTCCA
This sequence comes from Bombus huntii, assembly GCF_024542735.1. Classification (NCBI taxonomy): domain Eukaryota; kingdom Metazoa; phylum Arthropoda; class Insecta; order Hymenoptera; family Apidae; genus Bombus; species Bombus huntii. Next base: position 646,025 of record NC_066253.1, on the reverse strand, counting down.
TAAGAAAATAGTTCCATATTTTCAACTTTCAAATGAGATTTCTAATTATATTTCCCGTCCATATTGACACATCATCTAACATTCATAAAATTCACGGAATTAAGCGCATGAAATTCTCAACCAACTCGTAATTTCAAAGTTACTTTCAAAATACGTTTTAACTTAAAACAGTTTGATCGAAATCAAAATTTTTTTAGCAAGCGAGGGCATTAATTTAATTATCAGAATGTTCTTCTCAATACTGATAGAAATATTTTTGTAAGATCGTTATTAAATTTTATAATAATGAGAGAAATAGAAATCGTCGAGTTACAAAGATAACAAAATTCTGAAATAAAATTTCGTTAAAAACAACAGCTAAATTATTTTCATAACTGCAAAACCAATCTTAGAATCTCAAAGATCTTCTTAATTAAAACTTTCTCGTGTCATCATAAAGAATCAACCAAACTTTTATGTCTCTTCTTGCATAAAACGCGAACTAGTTCAGGAACGGAAAGAAAGAAAAGAAGAAAAAAAAGGAAAGAGGAAAATGGAAGAATCTGTCTACTTCGACGCGAGATCGGTAAAAATGTTCATTTCCGCGGGAATTTCGTATGGCGGCCGGAAGTGACCCTGATAAACGGTATTAAACGTTCCAACGCGTGCTTTGAGAGGTCTGAAAACGGTTTTCAGTGCTTCCGCAGCGTGATTCCACGCTTTTATTTGAATTTTCAAGCCCCGGTTCTCTGATAACGACATTCTAAATTCTCCAAATCTCTTCGTACCGGAAGTAGTGGTCATCAAGCTCGACTACACGTCGCATAAATTATCTTTCTGCGTCTGTATATCTTTGAAACCTTAAGTATGATTCTCGATGTAAAAATTGATATATCCTAATTTCTTTCCTTTATTATAGTCGCGTTTTCTGATTCAGAAACATTATCATGCAATGCCCATTTTACGTTTTCTGGAAGATACACCGCCAAGGGAGCACTATATTAAGCCATTGCAATTCGTTCTAGTTTCTGACGGACGGAAATTAAGAAAAGAAAAACGCCCTGCTCCGATTGATTTCGTAGAGGATCTTTCCATAAGCTGGATTCTGAATTTCAACTGAACGTACCGATGTTACTGGTCTGAGCGGAAGAGAGAAATCTTTGATCTTAATTCGAGTATAAAACGGAACTTCTCATTCTGCAGCAAGAAACAATTATTTAGAAAGAGAGAAAATGATCGGGCAAAGAATTCTGTTTTTAGAAAGGTAATTTGATCTTTCCATTTGACAAGGGAATGAATGATCGGAAAAGCTACATCGAAGGGATCGTAAAATTAATAACGTTCCGTGGAAACGCTAAATAACAACGTCGAACGAATCCTCGCCTACACCCGCTGCTTTCAATTGCAACAAATCTCGTTATTCAGTTTTTCCTTTTGTCAAGGAAAATAATTAACAATTAGACACAGACCGTTGCTTAAGGCAATTACAGAATTAATAGCGTTCATGGTGGAATAATAAGTTCGGGGTAGGGAACAATGTAGTTACAAAACAAAACCATCACAGCCCATAAACCTCCACTTTCATCTCTTAAAACGAGCCTTAATCCTTCTCTCTGGCATACGAAAATCGCCTTAAGAACCGCACAAAGACGGATATAACAGTTGTAAAATACGACGGCACGATCTAATTCACGCCTCATAAAATTAAAAAAAAAGAGAGAGAAAGAGAGAGAAAGAGAGAGAGAAGGAAAGAAAACGGGGGAGAAATAAAAAGAGAAGAGAATAGAGAAACAAAGAGAAGGAAACGGTCGCGCCTCATAAACCGTAATTCCCAGCAATACGAGAAGGAAAACGTGGACAAAACAGGAATTTCCTCGATTATACCGCCGGGACGTTGATTTCAAAACGAGTCTGTTGCGCGCGAAATTTAAAAAGATACACGCCGACATGTTTTTTTTTTTTAATTCCCATGATTTCACAGAATTCGTGACTTTTGTTACACAATATATAATACGATATCAGACACGCAATAACATTTTCATCGGCGAAATAACACTTTGAGCATGAACATGTGTGACAACATTTTAAACTCGAGAAAGATGCCATACATGCCGACGAAATAAAATTTTCTTCCGTATTACACACGAAACGTAACAAAGGGGAACCATGTAATAACACGATACAAGCCTGGCACGAAAATCCGGGCTCGAAACCGAGCGTAAACAGCAAAATTCAGCAACTTCTTGAAAAATAAACGAGCGATTAATTAGCAAAATTAAAAGCATCCAGGAACACGGCACGCCGTGTCGTTCCAGCATAAGTATTCTTCTCACGCTGTGTCTTAAACAAACGTAAATCTAAAGCGTCGAGTGTACAGCAAAGCTGTACCAGCCTACTATTGAATTTATTAATCTTATTACGAAGTACAACGATGAGATTTAAAAAATGAAATTTTCGACAAAAGCTGTGACGCAGCGAGTCGACCGCGTCGAGAAAGTAGAATTTTCAATTCTTTGATATCCGCTCCATTTCTGCCATGTGTTGTTACTTCGTTGCTAAAAGAATAATAAATAAAGAAAGAAATAATAAGAGAGGAAAGAAGATCGAAGAAATATTTTTGTTGGACGGAAAGGAAGAACTTATGGGGGTTGGAGAATGTCAGGGTAAGTAGGTCGTGAATCACAGAGGTATGGGGTTGATATTCAGATGAACGAGCTTGTTACACGCGATACACCGTGGAAATCGATAGGTGCACGCAGCCAGCCCACCCTTCGATGCAATTTTTCCTCACCCCCTTTTGCGTAATGGGAATTTAATATTAACTCGATACGTCTGTTTGATAATCTAGCGATACAATTCTAAGGAATTTTCTCGTATTTTTATTCCTCTTGTTCTTTTAAAAATATCAATTCCATATACCTTCTGGTATTTTTACGCATGATTATTATTAAATTTTATAAAGATTGACATAAAAAATTCAAGATTCCTTCAAAATATCTACGAAATTTTCTCTATTAATATTAACACGTTGCACGTAATAACTCGAATAATAAAAATATATTTTACAGAAACCAGCGAAAAATTCTATTACCAAAAAATAGCATTACAAGCATATAATTACTCGTAAGAGAAAAATATATTACCATAGAAACCGGTGAAAAGAATTGCTCAAAAATTTCACGATTTTGTCAAACAGTTTCTCAACGTTCTCTGTCTTCGACAATCCCTAAGCTTCATCGATGATTCAATCCGATAATCGACGAAGAATACGCAAGAAGATTCGCTATAGAAACTATAGACTGTAAATAAAGAGAGTGGAAGAAAATGGAGATATAATAATTAGGGAAGGAATCGAGGACTCGCAGAAAGTTGTGCTCCCGTTTTGCCAACAAAACCCTCTGCTTCGTCTGTTTTCATTCCTGTTCACTTCGAGGCATCCAACCCTCCGCCGCCCTTACGAACGTTTGACCGATCGTTTAAGCAGTTTAAGCGGTCTGTGCCAAGTTTAATCGAATTTAAATTGAATTTAAAATGCTAATATAGAGAAGCACGGTGTTTCGATGCTCACGTTTTATCATATACTTCGCGTTCTCTCGCATAGAAGTATCCCTCCGTCGCGAAACGTTTCCATATTTACCGTTCCCTCTACCTTTTTATCCTCGTTTTGCTGCACTCTCCTTCTGGCTTGTTCTTTTCATTCGCTTTCTTTCAAATACAATTTACATTTCTCATGCGATGTATAATTTTTCCGTAATTTATTCTCCTTATTGTGTCTATTTATTTTATTACGTGACTTTTTACGTTTTATAATTTGTATGCTCACATTTTCATTATATTATACCTTTTGTATCGCTCATATCGTACAACGTGTGTATGCTCGCTATGATCGTACTTTGATGCGTTTCACAATAGAAATACGTCGATGATTTCTACAAAAATAAATAAAATTACTCATTTAGTCGGGAATAAATCGCGTTCGTTTTACAAACTTTATTCGACGAAACTTCGTCGTGTCGCGTTATAAACGAATTTCTCTTTGCGGATTTTCATTCGGAAGAAGCGATAAGTGGTTTCCGAGTTGGAGAAAATTTTGTTTTCACCAAGTTAAATTTATTGCGCCAGAAGAATTAGATTTTGCAGGAATACAGTGAAATTTCGTTAGGCAGAATGTTCCAAAATGTGTAACGCAAACTGGTAGAAACTAATTTATCTCGGCGAAATATAGAGCTGGAAATTAATTTCACTTATTTGGAAGAGTTACATTTGTGATTGTTCACTTCCATTATGAATTTTTTCCTCGCGTACGAATGTGTTCCTTTCGCTTCCGTGTGGCGAAATCATCGTTTCGAAGTTGATGTTAGCGAAAAAAAGAAATTCGATATTTCACCAACGTGTTTCGTCATAAAATCGTAAAGAAATTTGAAGGGAAAAAGAGTATGAAAACTTTGATGCGACCGGGAAACAGGTAGATCGAAGTGAGAACAAAATTCATGCGGAAACTTTACATGTTATCGATGATCGGAACCATAGTAACCGCGATACTCATCGGGAAAACAAGTACAATTATGTTGAAAATAGAAAACAATGCACATCGAGCTTTTCTCTTCTTTCGCCGCTTGCTCTGTCACAATTACTCGACAAGAACAAAATTAAAATCTGACAAGAAAATAAGTAAAATTACGAACCAAGCTCTTTCAACGGAATAATTCAGAAATTGTGGTATATTTCAACACCACGAGCAAGTTGTTAATCGCACGTGAAACAGTTACAACTTATACATTTAATAACAAAAACGAGGCAACGAAATGGAAGATTACTTCGTTTCAGTTAGCCGCGTTAAACTTAGTAACGCGAGTTAATATTAAACCACGTAAATAGAGCGGGAGATTCTTCGGCCTGATACAGAGCACGAAACAAGCGGAATAATGCGAGAGGTTCGGCTTTGTGCCGCAACACGTCGCAGAACTGCGATTAAATATGTTTGAACTTGAACCAGGAACTTCTCTTCGCTAGATTCTGTCTTCGAATAAAAGGAGAACGAAGATAAGAAGAAAAAGAAATGTCCAAAAGATGGCGCGAAAAGATTCCACGATCTAAAATAAATTTATTAAGCGTGTAAATATTCCTCCATCCTCTTCACAGCTCAAAAGATATTGTCACAACGCTAAAACGTCGTTTGCCGTAACGATCGTGCGTTTGCCTGAACCTGTCAGATTTTCCATAAGAATCAACGAAGATGCGTTTATTGTATCTACTTCGACGATCTTCACCGGCATTAACAGACCACCCCAAACATACGTTAGCTCATGAAATACATTATAATGTAATAGGATTCTTGAAATCGTTGATAACATACAGCAATCTCTAAGTATTTACACATAACGTACTTCACGAGTATTCAAAAACGTAACATATTCTATAAGCGTTCACGGATACTTTCGCAACTTGCTAACCCTAAAACCAACTAAACCCAAAAATGCAGCTGCCATTCATCCTACGCAAATTCATCCCAATCAAAGATCAAGTCAAACAGCAGTCGTACACACTGAAGCATCGCTTCTCCGCGTATCCAAAATTTCGTGGAAAATCCCCCTCAGCCAAATTAGTCTTTCTCTACCGAAAGGACCGCGGACTGAAGATATAGCAAACGCGAGAACGATATCGAGAATTCAGGAGGCCTGGCGGGTCCGCGGAATCAGACAAAGAGGCCGACCGGCCGTTCCGGTAACCAACTTAACCGGAAACTTCGAATCAAAGCAAATACAGGGAAAGTGCCCGCGGGGGCCAGTTCGTCGGTTCATCGTGAAACTCGATTTACTATCCGGCACACCACCGCCAGCGTTTTCGCCCCTTCTCTATCACAAGCGTAGAGAGGGGCATCGGATCCAAGAGGGGTGCGCTTTGATGCAACACAGCCCAAGCACCACCCTCATTGTCGTGTTGCAACAATGCGAGCTTACAGTCAGTTTGCGTGTAATTGGGAAGCCTGTTAGCCCCATGAGCCAGCGAGTGCACGATAATGATGAGAGTTTCCTGGCTGATCGAGTTACTTGAATTGTCTTAGACGAGGCTTTGGAGGACAAGCTTGTACCTTGGAGAGATCGAGAGGCTGGTGAAAACGGGGATAATTTGTTTTTCGAGGTTTCGCGAAGGTTTAGGCGTGATTCTGGCAGGATTCTGCAGAAATACGATTACCGACAGTGGAGAAACGCGAAAGAAGGAATGACCTATTAGGATTATCTAACGATTATTGAAAAAATCGTTAGACGTTGGTCGTAAAAATACCAAGAATCGGCCTATCTTTTGAAATCTTTATCAAAATTCCGATACAAATAGAAATGTAAAAGAAAAAGAAAAAATGCTCTTTAATTTGTCCTCGCTTATACTATTTTATTCGAGAGTATCGGAACTTACAACTTTGTATAATGAATCTTATCGAATGCTGACGCCCTCAAATCGAATAAATAAACGAAATACCATATTAATAGTCGCAAAATACAGGAAAAGATAAAAGTGGGGAGAAATTCGGGTTATCCAAGTTTGCTAGAATCCTGATTACGGATATTTAATGCATGTTAACGGAAACGTGAACGTTGTACGCAGGCGAAACGCGTGTAGAGCGGTCAGTACAACAGGTACGATAATGCGTGCTCTCGGTTTGTTTATACCGGGGGGGATTAAAATAATGCATCGATGCTTCGGTCCGCCGCATTGAGCCAGATGAAGAGATTTAGCCGGAGCGCAAATTACATACGCATTAACGTGGGAAATATACCGTGGCCGAGGGTATGCATAAGCCACGATAAACGCATGTGCGTATATGCGTGCTCTTTGTTCAAAGGAGCGGGTAACGGGATTCGATGATTTCCTGTGATCGAGTGTGTCCACCAGTACGCGTCAACTGTCTCCAAGAATTTATGGATAACACGGAACAAGCTGATTTATGTATCGTGATGCGATATTATAACTTTTTCGGTGATATGGCGAGCTATGAAGGTTTTTGGTTAGAGTGGAATTTCGTTATAGCGATGAGAGTAAGGAATCGATGAAAAACAGCGTCTTTAGTTTCACGGCGATGCGTCGCGTTGAGGTTAAAAATCTTTCTTCTTTTTTTTTTTTTTTTTTTTGGTTTTTACTTATAGTTTATATATTATGTACAGTAGTATCTATGTATAATCGAAACTTATATAATAGAATAAATAGTTTTTTTAAATTTTACACCACTTTCCTGTATAAAAAAGATAATCCAAAAATCTCTGGAAACACGCGCTATCTTTTATTTCAGTAACTGAGACAAAGAGCATTCCGATTTTCTTTACAGTATTAACAAATCAGTTTGCATAAAACAACCTGCACGATATAACCCAAAAATAATTCAAAAAAATATTTAAATTCAATAACGCTGTAAAACCCAAACAAAAATTAATTTCATTCGGTAAAATAAATTAAAAGATTCTATTTACTGTGTAAATGTTATATCCTATCGAATACTAGATCGTCGATTAAATCACGCCACAGTAACTCCAAGCAACTACAAAATGCGACCTCTACAACAAAATCGAGATGTTCGCCATCTTTCAGTAACGTTACATCGTTGCAATTGAAACGCGTTGATTTAGCGATGCGTTTTCATTTAGGCAAACCTTCCGCCGGAAAATTACGCGTGTCCAGAATGAATGCAATCCTCTGCTAGGTCGAATATTTCGGTTTGGAACGATACGTTCCGCGGGATTATTTGTCGCTTCCTACGCGCGCTACACGCAATTCGGGATAAATTAATATTAATCGCCGTTAAACATACCGTTTATAGTTCCCTACGATTACTGACTCGTTGAATATGATTTTCGAATGACTTCTCGAATGACTAAAGAGTAGAATATGTTTGTACGCTACTGGCGAAATTATGCGATTACAAAGTAGAAAATATATTTGTAGAATTTTCAGGAATACCGAGTTATTCGTTGAGTAAAGCATACGAGGAGATAGCGAAAACGACGAACGGATACTCGTACGATTTTATATCTTTCATTTAACCGAAGAAATAAAATCTAAATAAATTTTGGTACTATCACGCAGGATTCGTTAATATTTTGAACCAGATTCGTGGAAATTTAGGCTTCTCGTGTCTGTACATATGTATGAGCGATGTCTGTAGTTAGATGGAAGACTGTTTTTACTTGCGGTTCTTTTGTTAAATCTGTAGTTGCGGAGAAGCGTTTTAAGTGGAAGGAAATTTTTTCTGAATGGCAGCTTGCACAAAATTTCCTTTTTCTCTCTGACAAACTAGGTTACGAAGTTGGTATTCCGTGAAAAGGAGAGTAACTGTATGAGCTGTCGGCGTTGAAATGCGAAATTTTGAAGCAGGTTTACGTTAATTTTAATTATCCTAATTCGCTGGAAAAAAGTTTGGAAAACGTGCAAGTACCATCTCCCCTTTTTCTACTAAACAATTAATATTAATAATAGCGAAACCAATTCCATTTCTGGAAATGCAACATTGCTATTGTAGAGATAATTAAACAAATGATAAATATTAAATAAATATACAGATGATCTCACGCTACTGAGTCAAGACATAGATTCAACATAGCAAAGGGAGAAGAAAAATGTTATTATAGAAAGTGAAATACTTTCGAATGATGCATACGTTTCGTTTAAATTTATTCTATATTTCATATACTATATTACATTGCATTTAACTATTTAAACTGCGTTTTAATAATTACACTCCTAAGGAACAGTGAAACAATCAAGAGCATTTGAATTAATTAAGACTCATCAAGATTTCTCAATATCTTTTCCATGACAATTCGCAAACTTTTTACCAATCTCCCAATCGGTCGACAATTTCCACAGAGAATACTAGCTTTGTGAAATCGTCACGCAAACGGATAATAATAGATAATGATGGTCAAACGGACGGCCATCGGGCCGAATCGATGATTCGATTGTTTCTGTTATTACTCTGTTTGGCCATCCGCGTCCTGCTCACCAAGTGACTCGCTGGCGCGGCACAAACTGCACTTCCTCGTACGGATCAAATGCGTTTTTACATGGATTTGGCCAAGGCCGCGACTAAATCGAACCTAAGTTCCAGTTTCGTATTCTGTTCATTTTCCGATCATTTCAATTATCTCTATCAGAATGACTTCGATCTTAGAGCCATCGTAATATTTATAAAAATAAGAACTTCAAAATTTGTAGCAGTCACATCGTTTGCCGCTCCGTTTTTTCAACTACAGTTCCATTAATTTTAAACTACATTCGGAGCGATTTACCAGGAATTCTGATAATTCGACCGAAACATTATCTAACTTTTGATTTAAACAAATTGAATAATGACCATCCACTTGGTAAGTTTGGGAATTTGATTAATATCTCGCCTCATTACCATGTTAACAAGCCCTACTTAATTCACAATTATTATTAAATAGTTCATTCACCCGGCATTTTGCGCATTTGACCGACATTTCAAGCTGCACAGTCTGTACAAGTGGTTTTCACCGAGAAATGAATAATTAAATTCAAATAATTACCTATCTTCTCTATTTAGCTCGTAATCACTACCATTAATTGACAATTCTTTCAATCGAATAATCTTCTCGTTTAATAATTATTCATTCAGTCGCGATTCATTTTCCGCGATCTCGTAAATTTGAAAAATTCTAGAATCGGAAAATCTACAACTGAGAATTCTAGCAATGAGAATTCAGGAAATAAGAATCCCAGAAATGAAAATGTACAATAATTTACACAAGAATTCGAAGAATCAGCATTGAAAAAATACAATGAATGTTATAAAATTCAAACTACTTAAGTTAAATTCCGAAAGTCCGGAAATTAACAATAATGTTGGAAAGGAATGTGAATTCCGAATGCGCGGTAACCTCGGCGAAAGAACATTGGTATTAAAAAGCTGCGTCTATTTTTATTCAATTTCTAAAATTTACTTCGATTCTTATAGGACTACGTAAAATGAGATTTTAGTAGGTTGTCACTTACCTGATTTTTGCCTTTGAGGACGAGAACGTTTGTAACACGGCCGAAGGGGACGCCAAGATGGATGATTTCACCCTCTGATACTTCGTTGGGGATGTTTCTGATGTGGATAACCCTCGAAAGTTTGCCGTTGTGGCTCTTGTCGAGTTTAACCTGCGCATACACAAAATTCTCATAGTTAGTCAGAAGTTATATACTATAGAGTATGTGTGTATAATAAAATTGCAAATAATCCACGACAGTCTCGAATCATCGAACCCTGTATTTCAAAATAAACTTTTCGTTTTTTCAATTATAGTGAGCTATTAGAATATTTGGTACGTGGACGAAACAAATCCTTCTCTCGAATCTCATCTCTCTATAGTCACGTGCGTAAAAATACAAAAACGCATAAAAATCCGCGGTCGACTTACAAACGATATAAATAAAAAAGCATGCACGCAAAATATCTCCAAACACTGTATCGAATAAAATTGCATTCGTTCCTCAAGGGTGCCGGCTTTTAAAATTCCATCAACCCTCGTTAAAACGGGGGTGGCATGCGTGCAGACCTACACCACTTCCGGCCTAGGAACGAGGCCCCGGTGTACAAGTAACGAAACTTTTCGCCCGCTTTCGTATAAATTTAAATCGAAATCCCGCCGCCGGCGGAATTTTCAATCACGGCTCAATCTAGTCGAGACTCTCGGCAGTCACTGCGTCCCTTTTCGCCCCTCTTTGCCTGTTCTTCCGCTTCTGCCGCGCGTCTTTTCCTGTTCCCTTCCAGCCTTGGTTCCCTTTATTCGAGGCCCGGAGCTTTCCGTCGGGTTTAACCGATCGGAAAATGCGCTTCTTACCGAGTTACGGAAGACAGATACTTCTGCAGCCTCTGTAAACCCTTTCCAGATATTTTTCTTCTTCAGGGGACGGGGGTGAAATGTTGGTTAAGGTTTCGCGGCTGTCTGCTCGACGTGTAGGAATCTTTTCTTCTTGTTTCGCAAGTAGTTACTCGTGAAACGGATGAGATCTCGCTGTTTTTATTGTTTAAGTGAGTTTATGAAATTCATAAGCTCCGAAACTGCGAGAAGCGTACGAAGTTGAAACGGTATCGAATATGCAAGAATAATTTCTGTTCTTTGTACTATCGACGAAAGAGCTGTCGGAATTATAGCGTACTTTTTGAAAGGATGGTTGGAATGAGAAAAGCTTTTGACAATACTCAGCAGAATGATGGGACTACTAACCCTTTGCGGACGCGTCGGCATACAGCCACCAGTGCTTATCTATCGTTTTTAGCGATAAAACAGCTAGGGTCATAGCATAATAAACAATTGGAGTCAGAATACAGCCCGTAGAAAGATACCCTGACCAAATCTTATCTCTGTTTCAGATAAACTTTTGTAACTGTTTCGGATAAACTTGTGATTGGGTTGTTTCACAGCGTATTCCTATCTCCGACGTCGGTCTTTTGTGGAAGCTAACAGTCATCCAATCCGTTCAAAAATTTATCTACCTATATACATATGTGCCTACATTGAATGAAGACACACTTTTCATTTCTACTACTCGAACGTGAAACGCCATTAAACAAAGATAATCCGTAGAGCTATAAATAAAGAATACACTTTATATTATTATTATACTTATTATAACTCGAGATATAAATAGAGAAAGAAGTAAGGGAACGCATTATGCGGTAATTGAAGAGTAACGATTCGGAATCTTGTGTGTATCTAGTGCATTGGAATTATACGAAACGATGCCCTCATTATGGATTGCACGCGCGCGCTCCACTATCGAATAATACACGAATATAATACGTCATTATACAAGCACCGAGAGAACCGATTACTTCGCATTCAAATCGTACAATATCGTCGTCAAAATCTCTCGAAGGTAAGGCAAGATTTAATCCGTGCCGACATTATTCCTTAGAACCACGATAATTCGTATACTATCACTGTTATTATCCACCTTATTTACATTCGATACTTGTCTTTAAAATACCTCGAATATTAATGCCAGATATTGTTCCTTTGAGGCTTGTACTTTCCGTGTTTCATTGGATTTATCTCATTTTCAATTTGACGCTTTGAGAGCTGATGCTGATGAAATACTACGATTAGTAGTAATAGTAAGTTAGAAAAATATTTTTTCTTTGATAAATCGTTATTTTGCGAAAGGAAATCAGGTAGGTCAAGAGAAATTACGTATCTAGGTATTTATTAAAAAATTGGTCTCCTCCAAGTGACAGTTAATAAATCACGAGGAATATATTTTTGAACGATACATGATCAAAATTTGTAGGTGTACCGCTATTGTAGACGTCGATTTGCCTGTCATCCTCGTGCTTCCCGGAAAAATACATGTGGCAGATCGAATATCGTTTCTCTATCATTTATCTTGTCGCTGATAGAATGACGATTTTGTAAAAATTTGCCGACAAAAATTCCAGCCAGCTTTTCTGAGAGTTATTCTCATAAAGAACAAATAAAACGTGAAAATGGACCAAGGAATAAAATATAGTCAGTACAATACGCTCTATTGTGTGATTCGATAAAAACTTTGTATAAAATTGTCGACAAAGGTTCTACTCATTCTTCCAAAGCATCGCTTCCTAATTAAACAAGGAGGAAAACTTCTCAAAAATGCCGATTCCATGAGTTCTCAAAAATGTCCATCTAAAAATTTCCATGTCAAAAATTTTTAAGAATTTCTTTGAAGAAGAAACTTTTAAGAAAAAACTCCAACTTATTTCAGAATACGTATCTAAAAAAAGTATTGAAGATATTAAAATCGCCGAGATTCTTCCGCATCTCTAAATTCCACCCCAGTTACATCACCCTTCTCAATGTCAAAGCACTAAAAACGTTCAACAATGCAACATAGAAATCGAAATAGCCAGGAAGGAATAAAGAGGAAAAAAAAGAAGGGTCACTTTTCGACGTGTAACCACTGAATACTCTTTCCGGTGCCGTGGACAGGGGCTTAAGGGGTGGAAGAATCGCCGCGGGAAAGAAGTCGAGGGTTTAATTTCAAAGGTTGGCCGAATCCGTCAGAAGCCACTCGAGGAGATTCGAAACTCGGAAAGAAGCGTGGAAAACTCGTCGAGTGGATACTTATATTATGTACTTAAAGCTTTTCGAATGAGAAACAGACAATAAACGAGGGTGCGTTATATAAATTTTATTACAGTGACGCGAATAAAAAAAGAAGTGACAATAACGTAAGATTTAATTGTCTTTAGAATCATACATTTAATTGATAAATTTGAAATTGAAAGATGCGATTGTAACATGATTCTATAGTATCAATTAGAGCTTCTTTAGTATCTATACTACTATCTATAAATCGCATAATATCGATTAATTTCAATTTTTATATTATTCCTTGCTTCCGTAAACGTAATTTCGTTTTGCAACGTTGCAACATTCTTTCTACTTGTTACATTTTCTTTCGTTCGCTGCTATAAATTCAAAAAGAAAAGGGAAACAAAAATTACTTTAATTTCGCCTAACATTATAATCATAAAAAATCAGCGTTAACGCAAAACCGAAAACGAAAATAGAAATATAGGGACGAAATTGGATAAAGGGCCGAATAATATAGAAAACAATCGCAGTGAAAAGAAGCATGATTGAGAAAAAAGATGTGAGCTGGAAAGTTGAGCGCGAGCAATTCCGAAGAAGTGGCTATCAAATGAGACACTCGAGATGTCGAGGACGAAACGATGCGGTACGCGAGTGCCTGTCGATCGCAGAGAAGAAGAGGCTTAATTGGCCGGCGTTTTCCTCGTTTTTGCAAAGGTAGCTTAGGCCACCGAGAAACGCTGCAAACAAGATTCGCTTCGAGGACCGTTCAATCGTTCTCAACGACGACCTCGAGGACCTACTCGTGTGCCTGGACAACGTGTTCTCGGTGTCTTCCTCTCATTCCACTTAGCTGTCCAAAACTTCGATTTGACCAGTGCCTTTCTTCCAGTTTTTCTTCTTTCTTCCATGAAATTTTGAGACAATTGCTATACGTTCATATGTTATAGCATTAGTACTTTTTTAATATTACTAGATTGGAAGGATAACGCGAAAGTTTGCCTACTTTTGTACACGATACTAATTTATTTTCACAATTTCGCTGCAATTATTTTTATGAACCCTTTTATTCTACGTTCCTTCTTATACACAGTTCATCTTTATACGCGATACCAGCACATTTTTAGATATAATTATACGATTATAATAGATAATAATTTTTTTCTCCTCCTTATGTAAGAGAGAATAAAAATGCGAGTTATAAAGGGTTAACCCTAAGGGACGATAAAAATCCTACTTTCACCCCCTTTCCTGTTTCCAACCAGCCTCTCGTCGAGAATACGTCTTCCTTCATCCGAGCCGATAATTGGACATAATGGAGGCAATTCGCGGAAAATCGCTTGTAGGAAATGGGCACCGTGACCTCCTCCCACCGGTTGATAACGAGGGAGGATGCGCTCCGCCAACCGGAAGTCAACATTCCAATTCCGTTAGAAAATGCCTCGACACGGAATACCCTCTCTACATCGCAGGGAACAAGGGATACCATTTTGCTCTCTGTTTTCTCTTTGTTTTACTACACTCTGCTGTTCTCTCATTCAATTTTTAAAATAATTACAACTAGATTGTGAATTTTTGTGCAAATCCATATTTTTATGAATACTATTTAGATTCCAAGTCTTAATTCCGAGTCTTTTAAGACTCTCTAAACTGTTGCAACCATGTGACAATACTATTGTTTCAATACTATTAATAAAAAGAATACCATAACTGATTCGTGATGTTAAATAAATACAAAAACTCTAAATTAAAAGGACGGAAACAAAAAGTGGGATTCCCAATTATCGCATCGCTGAAAATGGAAGGCAAAACTATAACGTGGCTCGAACACAAGTCAAATACCAAGAGATCTCGTATTTCAAGACGGGACGTGCGGCAATATGCAGCGGCAAACAAGTTCAAACACGCGAGGAGCAACCGATCCTGTCCCAATAATAAAAATCAGCTGTCGTATTATTCGAGGAGAGCCAAGCATGGTCCACGTAAAAGAGATTCCCATCGATATCGCCCTGCTTATCCTGTTTCATCTCGCTTGCTATACTAGAAGTTCCCCATCTTTTCGTCCTCCCTTGGCTCGATAGGATCTTTGCCAGCACGATAGAAAATTCGCTTCGCTTAATAAATAAATAATATACACAAAATATTAAACGTTAAGTATTAAAATTTCCTTGTATTTAAGATTCTAATTCTTATAAGCTGTTTACTAAATGTTTTACGCTTAGGATCGCGTAGACGGAAACGTCGTACAATACATATAAATCTTTTAGTAATGTGACAACTATTTCTTACACTTTATCTCGAAATTATATAATCTATCTCAAGGCAATGTATTTTTAGGAATAAGAGTAGAGGTAAATATTACAGAGAAATTTCTTGGAAACGTATTGTGATCACGCAAAGACCTACTGACCACGTTTTGTTTACATACTTTTCGTTTCTTCTTGCATGGCCATGAGCTACATCAGAATGAATCGGCTGCGTTCGTACAGGAAGAAAAGAAAATAATACGTAGCATGTAATATTTCATCTCAGACTGTGCAAAAATCTGTCGATTTTAATTGAAGAATAATTTGCCCGCTAGAGCAGAAAATACTAAATTTATGTACAGTTCCTAAAAAATTAAACAACTCGAAAATTAAAAAACGAGTGAAGTATTCAACTGAATGTTTACATGTTTGTATAATAATCTTGTACACGAAATACCAGGAAATAACTATAACCAAGAGATATAGGAATAAAATAACAAATTTCAGTAATACATTTTGCATGAAGCACTCTCAGAGAAATTTTTAAATATATTTATATATTAGTATAATAATATCCTCTGTAATTGTACTCTAGCTTCCTATATGCAATGCATTAATACGCTTGTCAAATACCATATAAAACACTAAATAGTTATAACCTGCATATATCAAGAAACAAGAGTACTGAAAGATAATTATTATTCTTTGAGAGCTTCCTACTTTGCGACTGTAAAAGAAACACATCTTACGAAACACAACAGATATATAAACAATGCCGCCATATTGCGATATGCAGTTTGATTCTCGATATGCAAGCAATCGATATAAATCTTCAACTATCGAAACACGTATCATATCTTTATACCTAACCATTAAATAAAATGCGGCCAATAATCAGAAATTAAAAACTTACGCGTACAGGCAATACATCCAGCAAGGAATATGGACCGTTTGTTGTCATAGAGTTCGCGTTTTAGATCGTTGCGCATGTCCACGGATCGTTCGAACGTCGACACACGAAACTATCACTGATGCGGCACAGAAATACAAAAAAGCACATGTCACGCAAAAAAATATACAACACTAACGCTCGCGAGTATGTTAAACGATGACGCAACGGTTTCCGAATCAACACATCCAAAATACGACGGAAAGCAAGACTGAACGCGGGAAAGTGATGCGAAACGACGACCGGTCAATGTCACGTTGATGCTCGCGCGTCCCCGTCACTACTCGGTTTCCTTCGGTTGCGCGCGCTGTCGGTATAGGAGTGGGGAAGACTGTCGCCCGTATTAAATATAAGTGCGCGAAAGATGAATATAAATACGCTGTTTGCGAGAAGTATTTGTATTTATGATTAATTAAGCATGTCGAAGTATATTAAATTTGGTATTATTTAATCCACTGAATATTTTGATATTTTGTATATTTTTGTATACTATGTGTACTTTTTGCATTTTTGCAGACTTAAAATTTCCTACAAGTGAATAAAATTCTGCAGTCCAGTTATTAGTATTCTACTATTTTCAGTTTAGTCAGATTTACACTTTATCCTGTCTGTATTTTAATTAAGAACCAATAATACGCCATAAATACAATCTAATTTTATGACAATAATATTCGATAAGATTAATGATTATCTTATTTGTTCGATATTTTCTATTTTATAAAAGTTTACTGCTTTGAACCATCACAATGCTTCCTTAATTAAAAAGGACAAAAATTATCTGTATCACCTTGTAAAAGTTATAGTATAAAAATATATCTGAAAAAGGAAGTAGAAGGGAAAACGCACGTGCCGGGACGCAACAGGCGACGCTACGCTTGCATCCCCATTAGAATTCCAAGTAGGTTTCCCTTTTTCTCTTTCCTCCCTTTTCGCTAGCCATAACTTCCGTCCTTCAGGCATGTTTCCACCCTCGACCACCGACAGGAAACCCAGATTCTTTTCTTCGAAGACGAACCAGAGTGCAGATAAGCCAGCGCCATGTCGCCCTTTCGCGGCAAATGCATTTCAGCGACTCCTTAGAGTGCACTGAGGCAACCTCTGATTGTGAGAGTATTATTATGGAGAGATACGCTTTTATAAATCTTGCTTTATTAGAAAATGCTTCTTCTATCTTTTACCAAGATTATTGAAATTTTTCAGAATTATTACGAATCCTTAATTCATTACCATCTTATCGTGTATTTTTACTTCGTTGTGAATTTATCGTCAATTTTAGGATTTTTCTAATATATTGCGAATTTTTAAGTACTAAAAAATACGCCATTAATTATTAATTAACATGCAAAGTACTATAGCGTTAGTCATAATTTCTCACACATTTTAATTACTCCTCATTAATCTCTGCGTGAAAATAAATACTCGCGATCTCGAACCGGGACAATAAACTAGCATACATATCATCGTTTTTAAAAGCATCGACGCACGATAAATCAACTCCTTGTTCTAGTAGCGAGAAGGAAAAGCCCCGAGGAGCATCAATTATCCGGACAAGTCAGAAACATACTAGTCGAAGCGACGAACAGAAAAAGAGAAAAGAAAAAGGGAAAAACAGGAGAAAACGCTGTTCGAAAAGAATCGAATGCAAAAGAGCACTTTGGCGTTCAGCCATCGCTCTCGATCTTTCATCGAATCGAATTAATTGCGTCTGGAAGAGGGAGAAAGATGCAACGATCCGTGGCGAGAGGAAACTTGCGTGAAGCAGGCGAAGAAAAATCGAACGTGACTCGTCTTTCGTTTTTCAATTATACGTGGTAAAGGATATCGACGATTCTATAAATGAAGACCGAGCGTGGTGGAGAGACTGATGGATGAATACAGAGGCAGGAAAAAAGCAAAGGAGCCTGCTGTTCGTTTAATTGGTCGCCACCCCTTTCCAAGTGGAATCGCCCGAAGACGAATGAGAAACGCGAAAAAAAGGGAATCAGAGCAAACGGATGGAAACGACAAAAAATTATGTGAAAATTATGTGAAGACATTTCAATATTATTGTCGGTTGGCGTGTAAAAGTTTCGATAAAAAGGAAAATTACAAGATGAGATAATGCGAAAGTTTTTCTTGAAATGATTCCCTGAATGGGTTGTTTTGATGAAAAAAAACTTGCTGACTTGGTAACATCTGATTAGATTTTTTAGACGTTTCGAGTAATATTAAAAGTTGTGAATCCCGTTTAATATCCTTCTGGTTCAAGAAAATTCAAGATCAAATCGAGAATTAGAGTGTTTCATCTAGAAAATTGTCGATATAAATAGCTCACATTTTTTGCGTTTATAAAATTAATTTTACGTTAGGTTTAGACTTAGTTTTAATATAGAATTAAGAATTAAGAATTGGAATTGTTCGCGATGCTTTTGATGTTTTAGACCTTTTAGACAGCCCTTTTCGATATATTGTAATTTGAAAAAAATCAGACATACAGAACAAATTGTAAATTACTACCCATAGCGCAAAAACTTTCAGCATGTAGTATTTAATACCTCGCATATAGCAACCCTAGTACATTAAATAGTTACATGAACATAAAATAAAGCAAGGAAAAGAAAATATTCTGGTGTTACAAAAACACGGTCCCCGAGAGCTACTCGATCTCCATCCCTGGCGTTCATCCCCTGGAAAGACTCGCACCGGTATTATTACAAAGCGACGCATTAAACTACACGATATTTTACTTTTATCTCGATTTGCCCTAATAAAATAGCCAGCCTTCCCTTCGGTAGAGCGTTGGTGTGCGTTCATGTAAAAGCCAGTTGCCACCATTTTTCATCCCTCCGACACGTCCCCTTTAGACTCATGCTCGCGTTTCGATCACGATGAATACACGCCACCCGATATCGATTTCGATAGGTCACTTGTCCTTTTTATACGTATACATTGCGAGTTTCTTTATGATTTCTCTGCACCCGGCTACATTTTCAATACCACCCCCTAGCAACGATTCATCATTCCATCGACGAATTTACACGATCGGTGGTGGTGTAATATGAAAAAAAGGAAAAGAGGAAACAGGTAGAACGAAGCGTGCTACCTGATTTTATTTATTTGGTTTTCGATTCGTTTGATAATTAGGTGTGCCAATTTTCTGTAATTCGTATAAAATAATAACTTTGACGACTATTTGTTCTAGTTCGATATCTCAGAACGAATATTTGTCAAGATGTCGATTCGAACATTGAACTTTAAGGTCGGAGTAGGTGAACGTTTCTAACATTAGGGTAATCGCGAGAGAAAGTAGAGAGAGAATAACCATATCATGTTACATAATTGAATTCACGTTCATGAAAAAGAATATTAAACGAAAAAAAGAATAGTACAACTACCTGACTAGAACGAAATTCAGGTAATAGAAGCTCCGGAAAACAGCACGGTACTTAGATACAAAAAATTCAAGTGAAATTCAGCGAAACAATTGTCATTCGCTAGTACCAACAATCAGGAAAACGCTTCAAAGATGAAGAAAATATAAAACAAAAGAAAGTACATCCTTCGATAGCAGAGGTAGCTACGCAAATGACACTAAATTTGCTTGTATTCAACGAAACAAAGGCGCTAACAATTCTCTCTCTGCATCACGCAAGATAAAAGTTACGGAAAACTGAACGAACGAACCATCCTCTGTCTCCCAAATCTATCAGTATCGTATCGAAAAATAAAAAAATGAGTTGGGAAAAGATATCCTTTGGCAGGAGAGGACCAATTGCAACCAGTGTCACAGTGTAGTCAGTAGGTAAACAAGAATGAAATTCGATCTACGTAGAAACAAGGAAGCCTAACAATTTCTATTTTCGTTGGATCAACCCTTTGTCTTGCAATATTCAGATACAATCGAGTACGATACTTCCTAACGCAATAAATCTGATATTAGATCATCCTGAAAATTTCCACACGAATATTTGGTTTATCGAACAATTTCTAAAGAATCGGTAAGTTTATAATTCACATTGTAGATCGTTTAATGTATCTAGATAAATATTATCGATTCCTTCTAAATCTTTCATAGTTAGAATTTTGGTCACTTATTTTAATTATAAAAGATTATAATCGATTACAGACGAGACAGAGCAATCCATCAAGCGCAAGAAACTCGAGCTACGTTCGTTGGAGATTGGCTTTCGTGAAACGTAGAGCTTCGGGGATAGTGCTTGCAAGCCGTGCAATCGAAAGGGGTTGCCTAAACGCTCGTATGGTCGACGAGGTAATACATATTGACGTTTCGCCAATAATTTCGCAACGTCCCGACGCTAGGCGTCGATGAGATTCCGAATGATGTACTACACCCCTCATAACGGCTGCAGAAATCGGAGACACGAAATTTTATCGAACGCGTGACTTTCAGAAAATGGTTTCTCAAATTTTATCCGAGTCACGGTGTTTTAACAATTTTTCATAGCCGAATTTGGCGAACAGCGAGGCAAATCGCTTAGCTTGATCCGAATATCTTTCCGACTCGTTATAAAAATCGTTCTACCTCATCCTACCGACAAAGTTTCACTGTTCACTCCTGGGACACCCTGTATATGCGATAAATTCCGGACGAATAACAAGAATAAACGGATGCACGAAACGCACGGTTCCGTTCGACGTATATTTCTCGGTTTTAGCTTTCGCTCCATGCTTTTCGCAAAACAGAGGGAAAACGTCAAAATGCGAAAACAATTCGCCCGCTAATAGGAACAATTCCGAACAATACAGGCGTCGTTAAACTTTATTTATCACGATGAACAGAGATAAAAGGCGGAATGGAAAACGCTTGACGATTTTTTTTTCAGGCTAAAGGGCGGAAAAAAGAAACGGAAGGGATGAAAGTAGAGTTTTCACGATTCTATATATTCGTTCGTAGAAGACGAGGAGTCGTGATTAATGCACCGTAGAGGATGATAACGGCGACATCAAAGAACGTCGATGTTCCCACGTAAAAGGGGATCTTTCTGTGAAAAAATTTGGTCAGAGGAATTCGAGTATGATCGCTAATTAATTAGGAGTGTTGGTGGTGAGTCGAATAGAGCTTTGAAATTTTATATTTTCGTGCGAGTGGAATTTTGTACATTGGCTGCTGGGTATTCAGGCATATTTTCGAAAGTAGTAGAAATCGTAGAAATAATCGGTAGAAATGAAATATAAAAGAAGAATTATATAAAAGATTATAGAAAGAAATTATATCAAAGAAAGAGAAATTTACTATTGCAACAACCCAGAGATTCGACAGAGATCGAAGGCAGATCATTTCCCATCGGTCATAAACAGCGACAATAACTCGGGCGATATAATCGTCCCTAATTTTCTGTCACTATTTTCCCTTGGAACACGCATTGTCACGCTATCCCAATAAGCAGTAATTGAACGACGAAAGGCACATGGGAGAATTGCGAAACGACCCCGTTCCACTCGTCGCCATTTTGCTCGAGGAACCATGTCCGTCTGTTTACGAGACTCTGTCTGCTACATCAACGAGAGAACACTGCGATAATCGTAAAACCGTATCCGACGGGTAATCGCTAAATCGAAAGAACAGACAGCTGCGAGCTCTCGAATTTGACTGTCTTCGTCGAATCATAGAAGGTCGTATATTCACGATGACAAGACGAGTAGCTGTTTAATTGGGAAATAATAGCCATCAGATGTTTTATCCTCGAGTGGTCTGCTTGTAATTTAAGGATTTTGGATTTAAGGTTCAAAATGTTGAAAGGCTTTGTATTCGATGTCAACAAATCTTGACAAGTGAAAGAATTTTTTGAATTTGTGTTTCAACTGACATCGTTGATCTATATGTAGAATTATGAATTTCACTTGAGAACTTCATATACTCTCTCAATACATACTACTGAACTAAAAGCGAAGTAAGAAAAGTTATATTAAAATAAGTATAATTACATGTACAGAGATAGTGTATGTCGGTTTTAATCGTCGCTCGCACAACGCTACTATACCAATCGAAGAAAGGATAACAATACTCTTCTAGGGAGCACGTGCATACATTTATATCGACGGATGTTACCACAAAAAGTTAACCTTCCTATGTAACTCCGGCTGAGGATTACATGAAACGGCAATAACAATCTGCCCCGATTTCATTTGCCTCTAGACCTTGCGAGCCAAAACAATCGTTAGCATTCAGAGGCGCAATAATATGAAACTCTGCCAGATTCGAATTTTCCGTTGACATTTTCTACGCTCATGTGCCGCTACACTAGATAATAGCGAAAGGCTGGCAAAGAAATTTCTGTTTCACCCCTCAGGAATCCTACGTTTCCGTGCGGCTGTCGTACCGTAGAAGATAACACGGGACGCTATTAATCATGTCAGGTGATGCACCGCGTCGAAACGCGTTATAAACGCGGCGTACGCCATTGTATCGCGGCGTGCAGACGCCACTGGACATAGGAAGGGGTGTCGCACGGGTGGTAACGGTTCATCAATAACCGGCATTTCCAAGCTGACTGTCCGTTCTACGGTTCTACATCCTTTCCATAAAACTGGCAAGACCGTCTATCGGGCCATCGGCCAATTTATTAACCCCTCGCCGTGTCACCCTTCGCCTATTGGCACCCTTTCGTCGTCAGAGAAATTTATCGCAGGCGCAGTCTACGATCGCACACATCCTCGTTCTACATAGATTATGTTATAGATTATGTCTTTTCTAGATAAAATTCCGTAGCTCGGCTGCAAAAGGTACTTGTGTCATATTTTTGCAAAAACGAATTGAAACCGTTATTGAATTTTTAAAGAAAAGTATATTCTATGTGAAAAAAGAAAACGACAATTTCAGATTCTACCTTAGAAATAAACTTGATGAAATAAATTTTCTAGAAAAAATAGCAAAGTCAAAATAAAAAGATACGAATAGCATAAGCTTTAATTTTCTCTTCTGGTGTCAAAAAATAAATTAGAAAAGGAACAGTAGAATGTTCAGTAGAATGTGTCAGAAATTATTTGAACATGAACTTTTTAACGTATCTTCGAGCGCTAGTATCTCAAATTTATAGATATCGACGTTGGGTATTTCTTGCGCCAGGTGGCAGAATTATTTCGAGAGAAATCGTTTAGTTGAAATTTCGGTAATTATTTAGAAAAGGGGACAAGGTAATACCATTATTCCTGACGTAGGGCGATCATGGTTCAAAACATAATTAATGGTTGAAAAGTTATAACCGAAAGAAAATGCTACTTGTTGCATTACTTCTTATTAGGATTGTGATACTAATGGTGATAAAGTATGGCAGATTAGATTACGTTAGATCGCGTGGGTGGTCCAAAATCCAATTTTTTACATACTATCACTGACATTTTAATTTAATTTTTAATTATCTTCTTTAATTAAGATATCTTGTTAGGTATGCACATTGTATTAATTATAGGTTAATTGAAACGGCTATTAAGAAGGCTGAATGGCGATTGTTGTTGAATAGATAATGTGGTCAAGGTTGCGTCGTAGTAATGGAATTCGTAGGCGGGTGAATTGAGTTTCTGGAACTGGGGTGGTTAATGGGAATATATAGTGGATACAAAGGCTAATTCTGTGCTTCTGTTTGGCTTGTGTTCTTGCTTGTTAATACTGCAAGTAGGAGGGCATTTGACGAATGCATTCCTGATTAAGTGGCAAAGAAGGGGTTGAGAATTAAGAATCGAAATATTATTCAATAAACTACAATCGATATGTTCAAACGATACATTTTAACAATTCCTCGCTGTATTAAAGAGATATTCCTATGCCGACAAATAAATGAACAGAGCAGGAGACAAAATAAAATTCGAGCGAAAGCTTCCACTTTAAAATACATTCGCAGTGTGAAAATCATTTATCAAAATATAAAGCTCCTCGCAGTAAAAGATCGCGATCTCAAGAATTCCCGTGGCACTTCTCTTCTAATGGCAACAAAGAGGGACAGAATCTCGATAACGCCACGATCGAGCAGTGCATTCGAGCTTTTCAAAGCTGTTAACGAACGAAAACGCGAATAATCGAGTCGATGACGCCGGCAATGCCTCGAAGTAACGTCCATAAATCACTGATGGCGTTTTCCGCTGGATAAAAAAAAAAAATGTAGCCCGGAAACGAGACGAAACGAATTGAAAACCAGCCCCGATAGTGATCAATCAAATTGATATTTATTCTGGCTGTTTAATACGTTTAATATGACTTCCATCGACCGCGGCAAATGCACGGATGGTCGCAATGATTTCCAACCCCTCTGACGGTGCGTGAGGACTGAAATATGAACGTTGTGTTTCGCTCGATCGCTTCGAGATTTGTTTTCCAGCGAGAATGCCCCGAATCGATTGATTTTTTTTTTCACAGACTCGAGAGAAGTTTTACTGTTGGGGTTAATTTTGAAAATTATTTCTCTTTTCGTTTTATTATCTTTAATAAGGAAGTTTCGAAACAGTTTTGAACTCTTCTTTGAAGAATTTCTTCTTTTATCAACTTCTCGATATGCCTGTTTTTCAAAGTAATGTCATTTTCTTTTTCTATATCGATCACTTAAATTAAATTTGCACGCTGATATTAGGCAATTTCTTAAGAACCTTCAAAAGTTATTGGATAGTTTAAAGACTGTTTTCAAGAATTGCAAAATATGATAAGACGACAGCCACATGTACAGTGAGAAAGAAGTTGATAACAAGAAAGAAACAGGTCTTCGTATCTTCGAAAATCATTCTCTGATTCTTCGCATGGAACATCATTTAATCTTCGTTTCCACCCATTTCTTAACGTCGATCGGTTCTCGAGAGAGCTTAAATGTTTGCGCGAGCCAGGAGGTTGCGTTTGCTCGAATTTCACATCGAATTTCTCGTCGCTCTCGAAACGGTGGGTCGGGATATTTCGAATCGACCGAAAGTTTCTCTTACGTATGTTTGGATTCGCCGGCAAATATAACCCTATATTAACCGTGCGATCGGAGAGTGCACGGTGCCCCGGGGGTGCTTTTGACGCTTTCGAGCTTCTCTGTCTCCCTGCCTGTCGCACGCGTTCGGCTCACGCTTTCTAATTTGCTCCACCACCTTCTCCGACTGATGAATATCGGCCTGAATTGTCGCCAACTGGACCGACGATCGATTCGTAGAATCGTGGATGGAGAAACGCTTTTTCAGAAAATTATGTCGGGAAGATTGAGAATCTGAGAAGCGTAGCGAACGCCTCTCATTTGTTCGGCGAAGTTTAGCAAAGTTTGGTAATGTTTGATAAAGTACGAATATCGATTATCGGAGTTCTTGGCGCAGGGTTACTTTCGTGAATTATTTTAAGAAGAATGGAAATTCAGGTAATGTGTGTGTACGTGTACAGCGAGTGTTCGGTGAAGTTTAGTTTCGTTTGAATAGTCGTCAATGTGACAAATAATTGGTTAGTAAAATGATAGATGAAGAATTGCTTCTTCCATCATATACAATAAAATGAAGCGCAGCGATTATGCGAATACTTGGATCATAATTTGAATATTAAATGACTAGTTAGGCACTCACTATTTGTAAAAAGTACTTAAATCGCTCAATTATGTTTCGCTCGCTAGAAAACGTTAAATATTTCAACAGGATTTCGTAGCACCCTAAAAGCGTTCGAAACGACGCAACATCTGACGCTGGAGGCGAATCTACCTGCAGCCATCGTTGTAGAAGGTTGGTTATCTTAATCCCCAACATTATCACCAACGAAATATTTCAGAAGAAAACGCTTACCATAAACTTACAGTCAACGTGTTAAATTCGAGTGAAAGACCAAATATTAATCACGTGTTTCGGTATTAAAACGAAACAATTTTTTAAAAACGATTCAATTATCGATTAGAACCTCTAACATATTTAACATCATCGAGAATAACAAGAGTAACAAAATGTGAATCTTTGGTACAAAAATTGTCTGAAATTCGACTAAATACTGAACTTGTTGTCTCGTCACTGCTACACACCCTCCTTGAACCTTCGCATTTATTTTAGCCTCGATGAACCCGCACTTTTTCAACATTGTTACGTCCAGCGACGCTCTACCTAGACCAGACCACACAACCAGGCTTACTGCGTACCCTCAATAGTCTTAAGAATCTACCATAAATCTCAGGAATTTTCTAGCTAAACTCCTTCAGACCCAACAAACATCTCTTTACTAAATCGTTTTCTAAAGGTTTATTGTTTACTACGGGAAAGTTAGTTATCTCACGCATGATACTTCCCACTAGCAACTGTCTCTCTCGGGGGCGGATAGCACCCTTCCTCGCCCACCGACCTAGAAAACAAGTCAATTGACAGCGAAGTCTTTCCCTCATTCGGCCAACGAAAACTTGTCCTTAACAAATCGGCTCTTTTCGTGTCGTTAGACCCACCCACAGCAAGCATCCTCCGCAGCATCATCTTCACAGAAAGTCAGTGATCGTCCAAGCGTGCTACACATCTCTCTAGTGAAGAAGTTGTTTGAATAAACATTGATTTATATCTGTTAAATCAGTGTAAACTCATTTGAACCATCCCTATTATCGTAACAAAAATAAGGGGATCGATCAGTTCGTGGCGTTGATTATTTAATCGTAACGGGAATTTACGACTCTGGTTGACGTGCTATCTCGCGACCGCGTCTCTCCGCGAACGGTCGAAACAAACATCAAACTCCGACGAAGGCTTTCAACAAATTGTCTCCAAAATCTAACCTAACAAACGTCAACGATCCCATAGGAACGAAAGAAAAACAACAGAAAAAATAAACAAAATAATGAAGCTAGATCGATGATTCTTCGAGGTCGAAGAGGAGACGACTTTTTATCTACAACGCGAGAACAAATCGTCGTCGAAAACGGAATATTAAAAACGTAAAGAGGCAGCGAACTTTCGACCGTTGCTAGGCTTATTTATACTGGACGAGGCTGTTTAACGCGGAACCGTTTTCCTTATTTTTACGCCCGGCCCCATTAAGAACTTCCACGCTTTTATACCGTGACGTCCAATTTTTTTACGACCACGCTTTCGCGTCTTTACGACCGCCAATATCTTTTTATCGTCGTGGTTCACGGTAGCGCCCTCCACGTTTCGGTTTCGAAGCACCGACCGTTTAAATCTTAATCACTGGCTTCAATTCCACAGCGGTTTGCCCCATTCAACGGTTTCTTGTTAGACGCCACCCTAAGATACTTCCGATGCACGTGGCTTGCTGATTTTGGCGAAATTTTATTTTTTTTTTCTTTTATGTTATTTTATGAAATATGCTGCAATTGTAAAATATTTATCTCGGAGAGTTTGCCATTCTCTTCCATAATCTTGTTCCGATTATTTATATGTATATTATTTTATAAAACGTCAAACATTTTCATCGGGTTGTAAACATTTTTACAATAAAAATTCTCATTTCTGTTATAAAAGTACGTTTCGATTCGATTAGTACAGGATTTTAATAAAAATAAAGGCAAAACAGAAACATTCTCTTACTATTGCATCGTATTATAAGTAAAGAAAGATTTACAATTATCTGTGGGAAAGTGAATAGCAGTGTAGCTTGAGAATCTTAGTTAAGTTTTACATGGAACAACTTTCAGAATAATGCGCGTATCAAAAGTCACTGCAAACTATGATTGATCTGTACTACCAGCCACTGGGATGGACTGCAAGTGAAAACAGATCGTGCACTGTCAGACACGTTTCGCAATTGATATCACGTAGGAATTACGTCTCTAATTTTTCACATTGATCCAATTCTCTTGCACAATTGAACTAACATTATCAGTGAATTTTTGAACCAATGATCAGACTAAAATTAACGAAGCGCGAGTTTTGTTTTATATACGTAGTATTAATAAAATTTGAAGGGAAAGAATTTTCTCTTGGGAAATATAAAGAATCAAAAACTTAGAAAATATCGACAATGTAAAGAGCGCAGAATTGTATGAAACTAGAAATTAAAAAAATCGAAAATTTCATACTTGAGAAATTCAGTCGATGATTTAGTAGATTCGGCAAATTTGTAATTTCTAAATTATAGTCGAATATATTTATAAAGACGGAAAAGCGAAGCAAGGGAGGGTGAGTTACGGTAAGATTACAAGGAGAAACGGGCGAAAATAGCAAGAGCAGAGAAAGTAACGGGGTGGAAAGGGAAGTCTGGCACGCAGCCAGACCCGGATCTCAATGGGAATCGTGTTACCTGTCTCATGCTACTTTGTAGCGCTACCCTAATCTCGCATCCGGTGTGATTTATCGGGCTGTGGCCTTACGGCGCGTGCCTTACGATCCCGCTGGATTTGTTCCTGCGGGTAATCGAGAATCGACCTAGAAGAACGTTCTAGGAATTGACGTTTCCAGGAGAACGATGTGTCAGAGCACAAAAATATTCGCAAATGCTGAATCGAGTGAGACAGGGTTGGTCGAAATGAACGAATTTCTCCACTTCGAGATTCGAATCTTTGTCTCGTTACTTTCTTCGTTTGAACAAAAGGTTTATCTGATCCAAGTGTCTATGATAATCGATTCTCATGGTGGCAAAATATTCGTAAACGAATCGAAGTGAACTGAACGAATTCGTGGTAAGTAGACGCAGAATTTGAGAGAATAACCTTCAACGTATCTTGCACTACTCAGCCAAAGCTTTTAATTATCAAAAAGTTGCTCTCAATTCACTTAACTTCCATCCAGTCGCGAAAACACTTCCCAAATCAGCCATCAGAATCGGATCAAATGAAGTTCGATGAAAGAAAACAGCAAAAACAGCGAAGGAATAAGGAAGAAAGGCTTAAGAACGCGTTTAAAATTCAAAAGCGAATCGTTTCTACTTTCTAGGCGTTTTCGTCGATTAGCAAGCGAAATTAACAGAATACTACAAGATACTTGGCTGTACGGTACCGTATGCTGGTAACGAAGCAAAATTAGCAAGGAAAGAAATATTTCAGCCACGCGAAAGAACCAAAATTAGATAAATGCGAGGACGGTTTTTCTTATGGAGAGCAGAATGGACATGCAGGCAAATCCCCTGGAATATTAATGAACGAATGCGTCCTTTTACTGCATGTAATTTTTGTCATTTTTAACGTTTCGCGAGCTTCGCGTTTCTTATTATACAGAATATGTGTTTGAATATTTTATAAAGGAAAGCAGAGAACGGCGAAGCATTCGAGTCGATTCGACAGCGTGAAATAAAATTTGTAAGAGATTTCGATCTTTTAAATATTCCGCTAATGAAAATTTGTAAAAATAAACATATAAATCACAAAGAGTCGAGAACATTGCCAACGAAAAGAATTCTTTTAATCAGACTCGACGGGAATTCGAAATTTCGTAGTCAAACTGAAAAAATATCTGCAGTACGTCGGTCGAAAATTCCACGTTAAAATGCAGAATAAAAAATAGAAGGGAAAAAGATGTAATATGGAATCTTTTTGCAGGCTTTTACAGCGGACGGGAATAATTATTCCCCCCGTAGGCGAAACGGTCGTATCGAAGCTTATTAACGACCGTTTAATTACCGGCTGCGATAATTATATCTGGCCGCGTCGATTAAATTCGCTTAAGGGTACCTACATGGCCTGGGAATATCGCAAGGGTCCGATTGAAATTTCGCGAAAATGTTTACGCGAACGTAAAAAAGAGCCAGTCGAGTAATTACGTTTGTTATCAGTTTACAGGGTGAAAGTGCAGTATTGTTTGGTAAATTACATGTAGCTACTAATGAACGTACTGTTTCTCCGCTCTGGATATTTCCAAGGTTTGCTTCCTGCTTTATCCACGTTGATTTCATTCGATACAATCGATTGGTCGTGATTTGTCTATACAAACTATTCATGTCTGACGATAAGATTCTTTCATCAAATCGGTTGAGATATCGTGCAGAAATTGTCTACGGGTTTTTGGACTTTTAAGTTTAGAATCCCGACAAGTGCGTAAATGGCTAATTTTAAATTTGGAAAAAAGCAGCGTAAAGGTTGCCGAAAATAAATTTAGCATCCAGAGAACGTTGAAAACATTCGACATTTCCACACGGAAAGAATTTTATTTTTGAAAGAAGATATTGCGAAAGCTCGGCTGTGAGAATTTTTCAATTGCGGCGCTAATAATTCTCATAGACCTAAAATAATAGAGGAAAGTACGTTGAAATGTACATTTCAGCAATCTCGGTGCAGTTTTATTTGAATAAACGACATTCCATATGCATAAACTTAATAAGTATTTCACGGGTAAACAGCGAACGAAGATAAAGGAAGGGGAAAGATTGGAAATTTGAACAAAAGAGACTTTTAGTGGGATAGCGAAGTTTTGAAATGAGATTTTTTAAATATTTTTTTAACTAAAACGAGCAAACGAAATTATGACAAAAAATTGCAAATTTCTGCTGGATGAGCT
Source organism: Bombus huntii (assembly GCF_024542735.1). Classification (NCBI taxonomy): domain Eukaryota; kingdom Metazoa; phylum Arthropoda; class Insecta; order Hymenoptera; family Apidae; genus Bombus; species Bombus huntii. The sequence goes on along the minus strand of NC_066253.1, from coordinate 615,423 downwards.
TTTAGTAGAATATTGTATATTTTTAGAACGGTTGGAAATTATTTTCGACGTAAAATGAGAATTTTTAATATCCTTTGCGATAAAGTGGCAAACGAGATGAAAATCGAAAATTTTTAGTAAAAGAAAATTCGTAATGGAATATTATGTTACGTTTCACGTTCTGTACGTATAAGGCAAATGAAAATCGAAGAAGATGAAAATACGATATTTCTAATAAAAGAATTTTCGCGAAAATATTTCGTAGCTGTGGAAAATTGAAAATTTAAAAATACGAAAGATTAATAATCTTTGCCTCCAGGGAAATGAAACGTTATTTCTCAAAATTTCCAATTCCAAACATTACCATATACATATGTACATTTTCCACATAAATTACAAATATCACACTTTTCTGTAATAAAATAATACAAACTAATATAGAATAAGAAACGAGTGTATGCTTCCTCGTTGGTTTATCGTTCCTAGTTATTTCACCTATGGATATTATCCGATCGTTACATCGATATTACATCGTCTATTTTATGCTATAAAAAGAAAAAGAAGGAAAAAAGAAAAAATAAAGAGACGAACAGCATAATAAGCCTCAAAAAGAGAAAAGTAGAAGGAGAAAAATATGCTACAGGCTGATAATAAAAGGAACAAGGACTAACGAAAGGCACCGCCTGATGCTGGAAGCAATTTATCTAAACGGTCGCGAGGTCATTCGAAACGAAAGGCAAAGAGTCCATCCGGAATATTACTGGGCATTGGGCGCCATTGCGCTTTGATTCTTTTGTGCGTGGCTCGTGGGACCTCCGTCTTGAGTTATCGAGGCCACTGAGGGCAAAACGAAGCGAAGAAAAAAGAAGAACGCCCGAAGAATGGACGTACTTGGCGATCTACGGAATACGCAGGGACCAAGAGGAAAAGGAGGATGAGTTCCAGCTTTTTTTTTTTTTTCGAGAGTCGCCATTTTCTGCACGGGAAATTTTCAATCGATGAGAACGGAGTCCGTACGACGCGAAAAATGTTAATGAATAAAAGCTTGCTCGAGATTCTTAAATTCGGTCTGCTGGATTCGATCGTTTGAATTACACTTCGAGCAATCAATGCACTTCGACGAAAACTTTGTGAAATTTTGTAAAGTATGTATCTTTGATAATCTTAATGACAATCAATCCTGACGCGGATATATTGAAATTAATAAGTATCGTTTATTTGTCAACGCGTCAATTATTATAATAAGCAATTAGAAAATATAAATAGGTAATTATGGATTGTATCGATAATCGAATTAACATAAGTATCGATAATTATCAATTTTGAAAGGTAAAATATGCATAATATAGGAAAATAGACTCCAAATTGTAGTTTTATCAGTAACGACGATAATAAATAATTTCGAACGCAAAAATACAGAACGTCATTGATTTCGATAGTAATTAACCTGAGTGGCAAATTATACGAGATAATATATTAGAAGAACGCAGAAAATAATTAAACGTAAAGCGTATTTTAAGCGTATCTCCGAAGAAATAATTGGAATGATAAAGCGTAGAATCTAGGATAGTTAAAAATACGTGATAGTAAAAAATACGTAAGATCTGCTTTCATCAGTGTCGTAATTTAAATAATTTAAATAATAAACAAGTTTATTATCAACAAAAATAACAATCGCAGATAATAAATTTATTGAAATAAAATTTCATATCCGAATCTGTATCCAGAATTCATAACTATCTTTTTATCTTCGCTAAATCTCTTACTAAAAGGTAAAGTTCTCCCTACGTTCGAATTTTCCTCATTTTCTATGTCTTCCCGATCCTTCGAAATGATTTATTACGACATCTATTCCGGCATCGAAAAGACACTTCTATTTTTAAGAATATTTTAACAAATTACAGAAAGACTTAAATTAACATTTGACGATCGAAAAGAAATATAATACTCTGCATTTATCTTTCTCGAAAATGTTGATAACCTGACATTCTGATCCGATTGCGGTGGCCACTGGTGAAAATACCAGGTGTCACGAGATTATTGGTGAACGAAGAAAGAAAAGCAGGTCGAAATAGAAGCGGCGGAAAGGCCAGTGAAATCAGGTTGCCACCGAATTAAGCGACGTCCCGGGGTTCGGAAAATAGACGACCCGATACGTGTTCCTTTAATAAAACTTATCAGAGATCGATTTATCATCGTTCGAAAGCACCGGTTAGATACGTTTGCGGCTTTAACTAGCACTTTCCTTGGTTTTTTCATGGGTTTCGCTTCTCCACTCTTCTCCTTCCATATCTTTTTCAACTAACATTAATCAGTAACTTGTAATTATTTCTACACTAATTTACGCTATATACGCGATGTATTATTTCATCAATACATAATTACATCAGAAACTAAGCAACCTTCCTGTATTCTTTACATTTATACTTATATCCATCGAGCTTATATCTATATCTATCTATATTTACCTGTATCTTTACATTAAGTTCATATTTATTAATTCTCAAATATCTGCTTGCACGAACGACCATGAACTTTTGATCACACAATTAAAAAATTCAGTGTGTCGTCAAACTTGAGAATATACCGAAAACCAGAATAGTAAAAGCCAGATTTCATGGATGAATCGTTAGCCGCGATTCGCAATCTCCTCTCTCCGACGGTACAATTGTTTTCGGATTTTCGCCATCCAACAGCGGAATGTCATATCAGAAAATCCGGAATGAAAATGGGAAAGGGACGGACCAATCGACCATGGGGACTTCTGAAACCTGGCCGAAACTTCTGCTTGGCATGTCTGACATATTTCATGCTGGAATGTTTCTCTGCGAATGCACCGGAACGCACACCGCGATTTCCGGGATGCCATCATCAACCCCCGACCGCTATTCTCGTGCGAATAATCACCATCTCTCGATTTTACGGTTCGAACCACTTTTCCATTCGCTTTACCCTCGTCGTGCATGGAAAACACTGTTAATTAACTATCGAGGTTGGTCGGAACGATAGATTTTTCAATAGCACTAGATCGTGGATGAAACGTGAAAAGCGAATGCTTCTGTAGAATCGTGGAGATGTTGGCTTATCGGTGTAAGCAGATTGTATTGAATTCTCTTGAATTATTGCGGTAGGAACGAATAAAAAATTGCAAGAGTTTTGAAGAAAATATGATATCAGAAGACAATAGCGAAAATAGGATATTTTATATACAAAATAGATATTTTTAGCAGATATAACCTAATATTCGTATAAAATATTGTTTTTAGTATAAACTAACGTCGATATTCAAGTACCGATCAGCTTTCTATGTACAAAATCTGTTTCGGTATAACGCAGGCACCGATCTTCGAGTACCAACTTTTTTTAATTAAAAAATCCTCTTCGGTATAAGCAAAGTCAATTTTCGAATACCAACCGACATTTCACTGGAAAAATCCACTGAAATGAAAAGAATGAGAAAAGAATGGACGCCAACCAATTTTGCACGAACTCGCGCCAGAAGCCTCGTCCACGAGAATATCTACGAACATGCCTCGATTCATCAAGTAAATAAGAAACTGGCGAGACTCCTCGAGAGCGGAGAACGAGGAAACTTCTCTTTCGAAAGGTTTGCGTCATCTTTCCGAGATTCGATCGAGAAGAAAAGCTACGAACAATCGACTGTCGACGAGGCAAAGGTGATCGAAGCACGGGGATAACAACGCGGCGGAAGATAAGGTTGCACTTTTGAAATTAGCTCGCCAGGCCGGAAACGACTTTTCTTCGACGAGGCAAGAAAGAAACAGGGTCTCTGGCCGTCGTTGCCGGGGCTTCCGTCGAGCTTAATCGAGAAAATGGCTGAACCGTGGCGCAGTGAAAAGAGGGATAGGCGCGTGATCTCGCGAGATCGGAAGCCATTTATGGTCCCTGATCGACTTAGAATCGTCGACTGCGTGTAATCTGCTTAGACGATGCTATTCTCCGACGTAATTACCGATAGATCGCCTTCTTCATCCCTTACCCGTTGAGGAAATTGCGATTTTCACGGAGCTCCTTCATCGTACATATTCCAAGATCATTTTTAGCTCTTAACGGTCCACCAACTCGCTCATTCTCCAACAAATTACACCTTTCTAATATTAAAATTCTCTTTACTCGCCAAAACGAGGAAAAAGCGTGTACGTTTAAATACGACAGAACAGAAATCTAAATAAAACTCGCCAAATATCCCCAATCATCGATACTTAATCCGAAACCGTATCACAAAGGAAGCCAATTTCACAGTCATTCGCCTGTTAACAACCTTCACGCCCTTAGACTAACGAAACATCAAAAACTTGGAGAAAAAAAACTTCAACGCCCTCGAGCGAGCACCGTCTCAGGGGTCGTCAGCCGAGTTTTTCATCAAAGGAAGAAAGGCCATGACAAAAGAGAGAAGAAAATGACGAAGGTGGAGAAGGAGAAGAAGAAGCAAGCCTGAGGGAGTACTAGAAAAAAAATAATGTACGGTAATTGACTCCGGTCTAACACCTTTAACGAGACTTACGCGTGAACCCTTTCATTCGATGGGGTGAAATCCACGCGAATGAGTGACGCAGCATCGTGACCATTTGTGGATAATGGGACGGAACGAGGCGGAAAATGGCACATCAAAAAGAAACTGGGACAAAGGAGACCAGCCGGTTGTCCACCTAATAAAGCAAAGTGGCTAACGATACCCAAGATGTTAGGGCTGATTTTCATCAGGTGTCCCTTCAGACGCCATTTATCTTTTATTATATTTTGCGAAGAAGCTGCTTTTTCACAATTCTGCTATTTTTAGCTAAATTAATCCTTTCACCGAAGATTTCAGACTTTTGCAGACTAACGTTCATATTCAGCAAATAACACACAGTAACAGTCTGGCAAGTATATCGTAGAGTGATACGATATCGGTGTTTGGCATCGATAGTGGCACGAATCTAAAAAGTTTCTGCTTTTATCGAATGGAACATTATCGCGCTATTCTTATTACGCAAAACAGTATATTTGTAATTCGATCGGTTTCGCGTCGCAAAATTATTATTTATACCGCTATCAACCTGGTCTTAGTTTTACGACACTGAATTCGGTTGTTTCGTGACGCTACAAGTGGAAGGTTCTACCGCTGTCGCGAATATCGGCGTATCTTTCGTTAAATCAACGTTACAATGTCGTTGAAACGATTCGCGAAGATGTCTTTGTAAATTTTAAAAAATCTCTCGCGTAAAATTTACATATTTTTGGATGAAACGAATCCTTAGATAAAGATGAAAGGTTAGATAGAAAAAGAATTTAGTCCAACTACGTGCCACGTAGGAAAGAAGTTCGTATACAGTTGACATGTATCTGGATGATTTTCGCGAGAACGATGACGAAGCGGATCGTTAACTGCAAAGGAGAGACAGACGAGAACAACGGGGGATTCGGTGACAAAGCCGGCCGCGTTCTTCGCTTTTACTTTGAAAACATACACGTTCTACTTTCCGACGCTCTATACGTTCGCCGCCGTTTCATAGCATCGCCGAAAAAGAGCGCGAAATTGTTAGCGGCCCACGAATATTCACAAAATTGCCAACGACAGCTAAATAATTAGTACTTTAATTAACACTTTTAGGTCTTCTGGCGAAGCTGCTATCCTAATCAAATATTCTTCCTATGTATAAAATGCCGTTAAATCGTAATTTTCGCAATTGGCCGTGTACAAATTGAGATTATCGTTAAAAATGTGATACAAATTAATCTCACAGTCTCTAAAAATTTCTAGAAGATAAGACGGTCAATTTTTACAAAATTTCTACATTCTACGTACTATTATTATAAAAAGATTTATAATAAATTAATTTATTCTTGGGAAATAAATCGCGTCGTAGAAAGAAACTTGGATTTCTAACATTATTATAAGCAATAGGTATAAAATGCACGTCGACTAACCGCAACCAAGTAAAATATTGCGAATTGTCGTAACACCTAATTGTCGTCATACCTAGGGAAGGCCTTGTGCAATCCATTTCAACTTAACGTAGCAAATATCAGTAACAAAAGACAAGAATCGAAATCTTTGAACCATCCCGTGGCTGACAAACTCTTGCCCCTTTTTTCCCTCCACTTTTTCCAGTCATGCAGCCGAATGATTAACGAGGGTTGCAAGTTTTGATGCACCCGGTGCACGTGCATCATCCACAGAGCTTACGAGCAGCTCACACAGCTGCCTCTATTCGCCTAAACTTCCGACATTTTTTCGCTCCTCTCACGTCACGCCTGACTGACAATAATAAATATTTCCCTCTGCCACCCTTTACCCTCGTCGACATCGCCAAGTTTTCCTTTTTTCACTCTCGGTCACCAGGGAAAACGTATTTTTTTTTCAACAAGGTTGATACGAACGATACACTAAATCAGACAAAACGGCGATTTTTTACAGGGATTTTACGATATTTAACCGCATCGTGATACGAAGAACATCTATTTTTATTAAATTTACACAGTTTGTTTAAGAAATTGTATGGTTTGATAAAAAAAAAAAAAACTGTGTTTTCTTTCGACTCGTTGCCATTTCTACGATCGTTAAAATTTTTGCAAAATCCTATGCTATACTTTACCTCGTAGATTTCAGTTTATGAACCGAAAAGAATTTTCTACTTTAAACTTTTCAATTTTCGCAGGGAGATGTGTTCTACCAGAAGAAACATAATATCGACATTTTGGAATATTTTTTCTAGAAACATTGGAGGCAAAGCTGGAAACTGAACTAATACTAAATCGAAAAAATCTGGACATTTTGTCTTATAATCGTTTACGAAAGAAATTCTCAAACTACATACACCTATTTTCAGGATCTGAAAATCGTTTTATCGTAACCTTCGATGCATCGTGTCATCTTTACACATAACATTTTATTCTTCTATTAACGGAACAGTTTATTATTTCATCATCGTCACATTTCCAATTTTATTTTACTTTTCCTTAACTTCGTCAAAGATGGCCGCATAATTAATGTTGCTTTGCGACCAACAGGTGTGTCCGATTAATTTCCCTCGACCCGAGGCACAATTTATTATCACCTTTTTGCGGTTAACGTGACATAGGATGAATATTTCACCGTGCATTCCCATACCCCGTTAAGTATTTCATTTCAATTTCTGATCATTTTTTCCAGCTACGATTCTGAAAGTGTAAAAGTGGAAATTGGTTATCGTCGAAGCTGGAATATGACTGACGGAGTGATATTTTTGCAAAGCTGTCATAGTTCGAAATTTCCACAGCAGGACAGTGAAAAATAGATACGATTTTTTGACAGAGACATGGAACGATTGGTTAATCCTGTCAGGTGTATTTTCAGCGCAGAAGGGTACAATTTTTGAACGTGTTTTCGTTTGAACGAATGAACCTCGTTTAATGATTGGAGCTTAACTATCCTCTTCGAGAACAAATTTTTCCATTCGGAGTTAAAAATCAAATTTTTATTCAAATTCTTTATTCTACTCCACCCTTACCTTCTAATTAAATTATTTTATTTCTTCGTAACAGTATCACGAGTTTATTTTAATTCCGGACGAACTAGGTCATTCGTGCTGACGATTACGAAGATGGTGCAGGTCTAAAACTTGTTTGAAAGTTGGATTTTTCATTTACTTTATGTTCCATCGATCTATATCGCAGCGAAGATAATATACAAAAAATTTTGCATGAAAAATATTTGACTTAAGTCACTTTCATAGTTGCTGGCACGTTTCAATTTTATATTTTGATCGATTTATCTGTTTCCCAAAGAATTTTTTGTTCCCCAACTTCGACAATATTACTTTTCCGCGAAGCTACACGTTTCCCTCTTCCTCCCATTCGGAGAACAGAAAACCAGCCTACATCTAACGGAAATTCGGACGCACAGGTGTATTTGAAACCGGAGCAGAGAGATGCCAGGTCCTCTGACCTACTCGATCTTTCGCTTCCCAACAGAAATTTTTCGCCGAAAGGACGAAAAATTCATCAAAGCTATAGGATCGCTTTTCCCTCGAAATACGTTATTTTTCAACTTGTTTTTATCCTGACCTGGCTCAATTATTCCAACAACATGGTATGCCTTTGCCCTTGTCCAACATCCATCCGCGATTTGTAATGTTTGAAGATGGAACAAGCGATTTCTGAATAGAGATCGTATCTCTCCTGTGCTCCATCTTGTGAATATATTTCTACTTTTTACGCTTTTGGAAAAAGACCTGGTGATTTATCGAATAAAAAAGAGATATCATTCTACAAACGAGTTTTAACGTCGTTACATCGTATTCCCTAATTGTTTTCTCTCTTCGAGTTACTTTCACCTACGAACGCAATTTCTTGAGGTTTTAAAAATATCCACGTATTTTTTTAACGATTGAAAAAACAAATTTAGGACAGTAAACTCAAAAGAATAAGAATGATCGAGCTGTTCGACGAATTCGAGATGCTTGAGATATTTCGCTCGAAAAATTTAAGTTTAATAATTAATTTCTGTTGCCACTTACCTTCTTGGCGTCATTGTTGTTGTCGGCCGCGTGATGTGGTTGTGGACTCATTGCAGCACCATTGCTAACTGCTCCGCTTTGCGACAGAAGCTCGTCGCTACCCCTCTGCAACAATAAGAGAGACCAACAAACGTCAATATACGAACGAAAACCGTTTCAACGTAAATTCAAACTATTTTCACGACATAGTTCAATAAATATTCGTTTCCTAACACTACCCTAATACACTAAGTTCAAAATTCTTCCGCTTTTAAAAAATGAACCTTTCCATCCCAAATTCAAATTCAGACCACTTCCAAATACAGTCAAACAAGACTTGCTCCTAAATGATCTACGTCCGAATAAAACTCTCTATTGAAAATCCATGACGGAAAACCTTTCATCTTTAATCCCAATTCAGATCGCTTTAACAACACGGTCGAACTAAAAATTTTGGTGTCCACCGTGACGGACAACGCGTTGAGTCTAACTCGGTGCGCTTCTCGTACCGCAATCGGCAAAAAATTCGCTTGCCAATCGCATGAACACCGAGAATCAAGACCCCAGCAAAGCCCTCTCTCTTCAAATCCAAAACCACTCCAATCCCCTTCTCTATTCCCAACCTAACCTTAAACCTCTCTGGCAAGAAACCAGCCAGCTTGCCGCTTATACGAGTCCCCAGGTGTATTATTAAAATCCTTCCAACTCCGTAAACACGTTTAACCGGCGATTCTCCGCGGTAACAGGATCAAGAGTCTCAGTCCCTGAGTCTAATTCCTCGAGCTGATCCCTCAAAGGAAACGCGACGATAAACGGGATACTCGCGTGTGCTCGATCGCGAGACCTACGATCCGATCGCTGGAGGCTCACAAACCAAGGAAACCTCATGGTGGATGCCCTGGATGGAAGTATGGCGACCTTTCAACGAGGAAAATACGCAGCTCCAGCTTCGAGATAATTCATAAGCTCGAGAGAGAGAGTGAGAGAGAGAGAGAGAGAGAGAGAGAGAGCAGGTCTGCCAGTCACCAGCTTTGGAGAGACAGAATGCTAGATCAAAGAGTCCCGCAGGATCACGCTTGCGAGCGGGTAAGAAAAGACGCGACTCCATGGATCTGAGAGTTGAAAACCCTTTGACGAATATTTATGGAAATCCTTCTTCTGGTCTTTAGTCGATAAGATGCTCTGGTGGTTGCATAGATGGAGATCTCTCGGCTCTTGTCTTGCCACAGCGAACTTCTTTCAGAACAGTAGACAATCGATATACACTAGAGTTACTTTAGAACTTAAAGACGTCGAGATGACCAATTTGTAACTTTGTACGGATATTCTATAGATTTACAGCGACGCATTCTGGAGGCGTTGAATGATCTTTTATAAAATATATGCAAAGCTTTATATACTTTTTCATATAACTTCCATTTTCGTTGAACGAAGTGTAATGGGCAAAATGTTTATACAATGATAAAGTGTTTGGAAATATTTAAATTTTAATTGTATGCTTTTGTGGTTATGTGTTATCAAGTTTACTTTTAGTTTTATTTTATGTTCGTGAACAATGTAAAACCAGGTCCAATTTCTAGGTCATCAGGACGAAATAAATAAATTCATATACCTTTCATTTCAGTTTCTTTGATACAATTTTACGCTTAATTTTAGTCGTCGGTAGTTCTAACGTTGATCTCATGTATTTTTATGTATTTTTCGTACACATGAAAATTGATTCCTGCAACATTGCTAAAGTTAGATTTAACGAAGTGTAAATCACTTTAGAAACGAGTTCTTCGATCCTCCTTCGGTAAACGCAAGAGAGCGATTTTTTTCAATTTTAGTAATTTCGCTTCTGTCTTGTAATTTCCTAAAAGTTCATGCAATCCGTTCGCCATTCACTGAACCACGAAGCCCATCAAAGATCTCGATCCGGTCCGCGGATGAGTGGAGAGAATTGAAAGACGAGAATCGGGAAACCTCTCTTCCGAAGATTCCATAATCCATAGATTCGCGGGAAGTAAATAATAGAGTAGGTCCGGTGGTGGTTTGGTTGCGCCGGATATCAGCCAAAGGATGAAGCTACCGCCGTATATCCGGCGAATATATGAAACTCTCCTTCCTTCGTTTCTCCGCGTCGTAAGACGCTCTTAAAGAAGAGTTTTCCTTCTTCCACAGAGTCGGCTATGTTGTTGTATAATTGTATTTTATTTCTACTACAATTGATGTCGTCTTCTTCCTTACAAACCCCTCGACCATAGGAGAGAAAATCCTTCCAAATAGTCCATTTGTCAGAAATCTTATTTCAGTAAAATTATCACAAGTTAGTAGACGAAACGATAACTACGAAACAAACGGAACTACCTAAACCGTCTCTTCTCCATAATTATTATAATAAATCATTATAAGAAGAAGGGTTTTTCGTTACAGAAAATGCTTTCTGAGCAACCTCGATCACACCTTGGTCTATTCAAACCACTCGGAACCCTCGCAAACGACCACAGACCTTCAGAAAATACAAGCTTGAACGCCTCTATTCTTGGTTACATAACGTACACGTGCAGACAAAAACCGAAAATCAATGATCGTGTAAGGCCTCCGTTCGTCGAACCACTTCAAACAAGTCGAAAATCTCAAGAAACCAAATTCAAACGTCACTATCCTCGATGAAACAAGGCACACGCGTACTGAAATACGAAGAATTTGCTCGCAATTTCTCGGACGCTTAAAGTCTGGATCTCACGTGTCCGACGAGGCGCATAAAATCGTCTCACGATCGTCTGGCCAGCTGTCTGCAGTCCCTTCGGAGGGTCTTCGCCGGTTGACAAAGCAATTTCACGACCGAGCTGCAACGCGATCCGATGAGTTTCCTCACAACCCACCTCTCTCTCTCTCTCTCTTGCTCTTTCTCACCCCTGCGGTTATTTGCTGGAGGATTCGCGCGACTCGCATTAATTGCAGGGCAAACACGCGGTGCGCTCCGCTTGCTTGACAATTTGCTCGACGACATAGCTAACTGGGCCACGTTTCCGGCCCGTTACGAGTTAAGTTAGGGTGGACAATGGATCCTCTCTCTGACAGCCATGTTGGTCGTTGCGGGTTAATTGGTCTTTTTGGTACTTTCCGGAGATTTGTTTGACTAGCTCACTTTGGGATAATAAGAATGTTTTTGTGGAGATGTTTTGGATCCGTGTAATGTCGTTGAAATTTTGGAAGCCTCTTTTGTTTTAGAATTTTTATAATTTTGTTTTATTTGTGACATTTCAGGGTTATTATTTCGCTTTTGTAATTTTAGGAATTTATTTCAGGAATGTATTTATCGCGTGATGTTTTTTTTGGATATAAATAAAATTGAATATTAACGATAAAGTGATATTGTTGCGTTCAATTGTTTTGTTGAACTATGAACATAGAAGACAGAAGCTGTTGGTTAATGCAAATATAATGAAAATTCAAAGATATACGCTTTCAAGCTTCCACGATCTAATCATTATCAAAAACAAAGAAGCTTAATTTCCGACATCGATCTCAAATTCGAAACTTCAAACCGCAGAACCAAAATCTATCCTCCCGCGCTCCGCAAGATTCAAAACCAGAGTCCCGAACTACAAAATCAAAACCGAAATATCCTTCGATCGACGGGAAATCTCTTTCAACAAATTACGGACTTCACCAAATCTTTTCAAATTACGTCAAACGTCTCCTAATATAAGCAATTCCGCGACAATTTCGCAAAGTCCACCAAAAATAGAACTTTTTATGGAATTAACAAAGAAACATCTATCGAATTCGATGAAAATCCCGTAAAACTTGCCCCTAAAATCGCGACAAGATGATGGATCGTGCCAGACGATCGAACTACCCTCGTGAAAGTGAGTTTTCACGCGAAATCTTTCGAAGAGGCTGTCGAGGATGAGCGTGGCTACACTTTGAGCCGGTGAAATAATATTAGCTCGAGATAGTCCTCGCGATAAGACGCTGCAACACAGAGCCGGTTATCGTTTTTCAAGATGGATGGCTCTGGTACCGCGTCACCGGGATTCGTGTATCGTTCCGGCAGACGCGTATAGGTACCTGAGAGGATCTTTCGTGTCTGGAATTCTTTGGAAAATTGCGTAGGGATAAGCTAGTTGTACTTGGAATATCGCCCTTCTTTTCTTTTTTTCGAGGGTTTTGGGGATTTCGTCGTGGCGATAGTGAAAGAAGACGCAAATTCTTTTCTGAAATAATAATAATAATAAAAAAAAATTAACAAATTTGATACAATCACTGCGAACGTTCAGAATAAAAAAATACCCTTCTCGGAATAGAAAAAGACTTGGAGCAAAACTTCCAATTTTCTGACCTATTTGATACATCAGGACCATCAACTACAATACATAAATCACGTTGAAGCATATCAAGCATATGGTTCACGACACGCTATGTGAAAATACAGTTACGTTATGGTCGGAAGGTCAACAATCAAGCTATCGAAGAAACGGACAGGAAGGGTTGTTCCTACCCTCCGGCACAAACGGATCGTGATCCAATTCTAGCTTGACCAGCAGGCTGCCAGAATCAAGAGTAGATCATTTCGTGTTACTACGACATTGTGTCCAAGATTCAGCGTCTATTTGTCTCTTTATTCAGTCATCGATTTCTTATGGAGGCAGTGATATAGCGAACGATGTAACACAGAATATTAGAAATATAACGATACTCGTTGGCATAGTCGTTGCTTCGTGTTTGACGATCGGGAATCGTCAAGTTGAAAACCTTAAAACAGAAACTACTTTTAAATAAATAAAACCTAATAATAAATCGACAGATCAAGAAACCAGGCCGTAATAATACACCGTAAACTGTAACAATAAAACCAAAAACTAAGAAATCCATTATTATCAGATCATTACATTACATTATGTTATTGAATTAAAAAATTCAGGATTAAGAACGTAAAATTCACTATCCATAACAAGATCTCTGATTGATCGTCGAGATCAAGTCCGAAACCAAAAATCGAAGAACGTTAAATAACAAAGTTGCCCAAATCAACCCTTTCTCAAAGCCTAGAACCGAAAAAGGAAAGGAGGCAAAAGGGAAGATCCAGAAGTAAAGAAGGAAAGGGGAAAGAAGAAGAAAAAAAATTGGAAAACGACGAGAATTCGAGTCAGCGAGCCAGATAACCGAATGAAGATTTGTATGAGCCGGAAGATTTGTGTCAGCCTGTCGTGATTTTCATCGAGCCCCTTCTCTGGAGCAAATGACGCGGAAACAGGGCAGAAATTAAAGCCGCTCGTTAGGGTGAAAACGCTTCGAGCCGATGCAATGGGGGGAGCGCCATTCACCCGCGAACACCGATTCGATATTCGAGATACAAAGAGAACCGAGAAAGAAAGAGAAGAAAGTGGATCGTGCCTCGCGATTCCTGCTTGCCATATTAAATTGGATCAACTTGCGATCAGAGAATACGTCTCGTGGAATTTATTTCGTCGTCTCTTCTTACGACGCTGGTAGTTTCTCTCGTCTTTTTATTATATTTAATAGTCCTTTCCAATCCTGGCAAATTCACTGTTTCTGTGAGTTACAGGATGTTTTCGTCGAGTTCTAGCAAGTTTGAGCGACGATTTCACGATGATTCTGTATTGTAGATTATTGATTTGCCCTTTCAGTTAATCTTCGAATTTTTAATTATTCTATTCTATTTTGGGCCATTATTATTCATATATTTAGGAACTGATTTATTAAGTGATATCTTCGCATAGACACCATGATCGTTAAATAATTCTTTAGCGATTTGAAAAATTACTTGTAACCTGTAAAATTAGCTTCTTTATAGTTTATTCAAAAATATATTCAAAAGATTCTTTAATTCGAACGATGGTAGACTTTAGCGTTGTCCCATATCGAAAAATCTCTTTCGCGAGAGAAAATCAAACTTTGATCACAGACTGGCGTAAAAATTATTTATCCGTTGTCGCAGTTTAAATTCTCGTTAACATTCATCACGAATGAAAATTTCTACGATGAAACACCCTCTTCTACCCTCGCATACGCGGACATTATCAGCAATCGATGCCAGATAAACACAAAATTGAGGGGAAACATTGAATTGCAAAACCGATCGAGTAGGGAAATTTCGTCCTCGATATTTATTCAACAATTCTTCTCCCCCCCCCTCCTTTTTTTTGTATTTTTCATCTCGTTGTACGAAGTATAAATAACGCGAAACAGAAACTCGAGTTAACGACGTCCACTATCGAACCAACTGGTAGCCATACTTTCGTAATCATTTCATAATTAAATATGCATCTTGCTCTGCTCGCGAAACACTCGTGTTTATGGGTTAATGAGGTTGATTAGAAGGTTCCATCTTAATTGGTACATCGAGCTAGACTGGCGGTTTCCTTTCTAATTTTCTACATTCCACCATCTATGAACGTATTATGGAAGTTGTGGGGTTAAAATATAGTAAGAACGTAGAGACGCGAAACACAGAAATATGATACAAAAAGAGAAAAAGTATAAAAATACGAAGATGCAAATATACCAAAAAATATAAAAATTATAAAACAAATAATAAACTTAAAGAATTGCAAAATATCGAAAATCCATAATTTAGATATGTAAAGCGTAGAGATTGGAGAAACGTGAAGTAACGTAGAAATACATAAATGCAAAGACCCACGAAGGTGCAGCAACGTAGTAAATTCCTGAAGTGGAGAAACATTAAAACAAAAATAATTAATACTCGAAATGTAAATCTGGAAATGTTGCATGGAAAACAATTCCTCGTTCATTAACTTCCCAACAACTCTACGCTTAATGACACAAATTACACTTTCGTATTTTCAATCGACCAATTAAACACATTTATATTCCACATTCAATTTTCCTGAACTTCGAGCACAGTCGAACATTTTAAAAAACCAATTAAAACACAATATAATAACAACGAACGAAAAAAGAGATTGTAACAAAAAAAAAAAAAAAAAAAAAACGGAAAGAAAAAGAGAAAGAAAGAGAATCATCCTCGCGTTTCTGTATGCCATCATTGTGAACTACAACATCACGTTCGCCATCTCGAAGCTCAATTTCCCCCATTATACGCGCCCTCAATTGAAACAATCAAAATCAAAGTTCCATTCTCTGCTACATAATTTCCCTCTCGCAAATTTCAATCTATATCGCTACCTTTTAACGTTACGAAACTATAATATCAACCCTTTCATTGATCCCAATTAAAATTCTAGCTGACGATATGGCCATTAACGCGCGATTAAAAATAATACACTCGTACATTGAATATTTTTGTATATACGAGCTTCTTACAAGACAAACCGATTCACTTCACTTTTTACTCATTTCTTAAGTCTATTACGTAAGTACAGGTTCAAAAGTTACAGACGCAGAACCTAGAATGTATGATTTTCTACGATAACGTTGGTTTAATTGTAAAACTTTCCAATTCCATTTCTATATACTCTATATTTGTTATCAAGGCATTTAATAAATAGAATTTCAAGTACACAATTTGTTCGATAAATTCAAACGTTATGAACCTACGAGCTTAAAAATAATTTTATACGTATATCCCGCAATAATGTCAATTTAATCGTACAATAAGACCTTGAACTAGAATAACACGCTAAAATAGCACGCAACCGTTCTTTGTCGTAACAGAAATTCGTAAAAATCTGAAAATTTTAGAAGGCCGTTTCTCATTTTCTCGTTGCTCGGTCGCGAAAGTATCGCGCTTTAAAAAATGTCCTCGGACAGATGGATTTACGCGCGTTTCCGCTCGCATAACGACACGTGCCGGAGGAAGAATTCCTTTCAGTTGTGTTATTTTTTCCTCTCCTCCACTTTCATTTTTTTTCTTTCTTTTTGCCCTTTCGACACGCATTTTCAGTCCCGCTACTTTACTTCGCTCCTCCCCTCTGTGTTTTATTACTCTTTTCTCCTTTTCTTCTTCCTTTTTTTTTTTCGTTTTTCGTCGAAAGAGAAAGAAGGGAAAAGCCGGCAAACTCACTTTGTAACGCCGGTAGCTTTGTTGCTGAAACTGAATCACGGCCAGATCGCCGGGCAAATGAAGCGAGCATCGTTCCTTTCTGTTTTTTAATACAGCGTGACGCGAGCGGGAAACAAAGGGACGAGTTAACGACGCTGAAAAACGACGAATTCTCTGGACACTGCACAGAAATGCTCGCCCACGCACGTGCGGGGGTGTTCGTTAGCGGAAAATTTGGATTTTGTTTCATTTGCAATCCGCGACGGCTATTTTTACGGCTATTACTAGTTGCAGAACATTCGGTGTAATTTCTTTATTGGATTATCGATTTTAGTGGCAGTGTTTCGTTTGTTTTGCGTACGCGGAATTTAATTGGGATTATGAAATTGGGCGAGATTGCGATTTACCAAGCGGTTGGACTTTTGTTTTCAATTTTTACTTCCTGTTACAGCGTATAACGATCGTTCTTATTTTCTTACGATCATCTCGATCGTCTTCGCATATAAACATCTTCCACTTCTCTCTGACTACCCGCATGATTTTCGAAGGATTTGACGATCATTCGTACGAGGATAAAATTTTCTTAATTATTCTCCGAGATGTCAGTCTAATATCGTAATCATTGGAGAAAGCATTCAGACAAGGGATGTTGACGAAAACGAAAAGCAGCGTCGACGTTTCGGCAAGTTTCTAACAGAGACTGGAATAGAGGAAATGTAGTAACACGGTGTAAAGCAATTATAATCCATGCTGTTAGACTGCCGCGAATCTGACAAGACCGCGAACAGTTTGCTGGAGAACGACGATGACGAGGGTATACGCGCCTCGAGAACGCACTTGATCGGACAAACTTATCGAAAGTAATGGAAGAATTTTTGCGCAACTTCCTACGATAATATTTATCGTAATTTAAATTTGAGATCAATTCTTTAAAGACCAATTGTGTTCCAACTGGGTCGTATCACGTTTGCAATTTGTTTCACGTTCCAGTTACAGAACTTGCAGGTTTCATTGAAACTGTTCTAGTTACGTTTGAGTTATGAATGATCACTGACCTCCGACTTTCTACCGGACATTATAATTCAACGAAAACTGATCAGCTACGGGCGAACAAAATTTCACCAACAAATTTTTCCAACAAACACAGAGATATTACACCAAAATAACGGACCAAGAGTAGAATTGAATGCAAATTTACTCTCATATCGAAGGCTCTTCGAATATCCATCGACAAGTTTCAAACACAAAATTTCCACCCTTCCACAGATCGCCGAGAGAAGAGAATCCTAAAGAACAGGTCCCCAAACATCCAAATTTGTTGGTTTCCGACAAACCGCGTTTCAATGTTAAAATAAATCACATTTCCAAACATCCAAACCTCTGCTCCTCGAACATCCACAAATCCTTTAAAACGAAACAATACGAAAGAACATCCCCCCTAAAGGAACTATCTGTCTAAACGTTAAGCGAATTAATTAGCGAAAATTCGTGGGACGTGGAGCAAAATTCCAGGTTTTTAACCGACTGGTTTGGTTTCGACGTTCCAAGAGTGGTTTATTGAGGTTCCCTGAAGCAAGCGTTGGATCTGCAATTGAATATCGTTACCGCGATTCGGTCCGGTGATATTTTCTTCGAGGACTAGGCCGATTGTTTCACGATTCCTATTCAGGCCGGTTCAACGGTTTCGCGGTTTATTGGGATTACCTGGTCTTCTCGTTGTTTTACAGACGATTGTGGCGGAACATCGTAATTGAGTATTGTTATACCGAGTTGTTCGGTGATAGTTTCCTTTCGAGACGAGGAATATCGATCCGATCCAAGCTCAACAAGTTCATCCTCCGGTGTAACTGACTCCAGTCTTTGTCGTCTCGGGGGCTTCTGTGTTTCAGTTTTCGATCCATCCTTTGGACTTCTTAATGAATTATTAAGTCTCGGATACTTAATCTGATGTAAGAAACGTCTTTTCTTTATATTGGAATTTTTTTTAATCGCTTCCAAGGAATCTAATGGTCGTAATCGTAACTTTTCCGAGCAATCATAGATTCGTTGTACTAAAACATAAACGAGCGCATGGTGTGCAAACAAACAGCAGACATTCTTTAGATTCCAAGAAATTCACTTTTTTCGACCCCCAAATGCAGCAAATTACGACTGGTCGACTTCATAACGGTATATACGTATCAAACTCGGAGAAATTCCTCCATCTTCGAAATCAGTAGATTAAACAAGCTGCTTGAAAACCTGCTTACATCGAAGATCAACAAATCAATCCCACTCGCCCTTTTCACAGACCATTAAATTTCGATAGAAACACGGATAATTCACATTCTCGCCCCTAACCCTGATGTAATCGGAAAACGATTTATTCCAATTTATTCGAACCAGCCTCCGAACATTCTTCGAAAGATTTTCCGTATCCCTCGACGAAAGACAAACAGTCGATGTTTCAATGTACGTATTCAATTCGCAACTTCTTCGTCGCGGAATTTCTTTCTCTTGGCGAACTCGGCGCGTTTCCGCGGACTAGAACAAGCCGAAAGAAAGCGGCGGCGGGGTGTTGCGCGCGGAGCGAAAGGGGTGGCGACGACCCTTGCAATCTCGTTCGAGGCAACAACTCCCAAGCAGCCAGCAATCGCATTTAATTTCAACGAAAAGCGGATATTCAAATATCGAGGAAGCACTCGACGCCGTGACGCGCAAATAGGGAACGCGTTTTACCACCGCGCGACTTTTTCCGCCGCGAAACTTCCTTTCTTACGCGGTTAAGCCATTCGTCCTCATGAATTTCAAAGCGACCCGGGGAAAATACCAGCGTCGCGGAAAATAAACCTTCGTGACCGGCAAACCCTGGCTGCGTGAAATTCTAGTCCTTTTTCTTTGCCTTTCGAATGGATTAATGGTAAAGGGGGAGAACGAGGGTTGCCACGAATTCGTATAACCGATTTGATAATTGGCGCTAGTTTCCTTCGATATCTGTGACATTTACGAAACGGCAATTTTTATTTTTATCCTATTTTATTTTATTTTACTTATAAAGGGTATAACTTAATATAATAAATATTTTCAGACACAAGTAGCTCAATTCCTCGATAAAGATTTGCGTGAACCGACTGCAATGAGACGGACAAATACGAAATATTCGTTATAAAAATATCGCAAACCAATCTTTATGGAAAATTTGCACAAAATTCGAAGAAAATTCGCGATATTCGGCCCAGGAGGCCAGAAATCGTTGGCGGGGAAAAAAGAACGGCAACTTATACAGCGAGAGCTGACCGACATTCGAATCAGCAACTGTAAATTTTCATCTGGCTAGCCGTCGGATATTCTCCGGGGATCGTTTCGATCGCCTGATCCGGACCGAAAGTTATGTGCATACCATCCCATCGACTCGAGAACCATGCAGATATAGAGAAGAATTACGAATAGACGCAAAGTTGATCGATATTCGGCAGGAAACGCGATTTCTTTATACTTGCGTTTCGAATTCCAACCCTCTGTCGATCTCTGGGGATGAGAAACGATAGATTTTCGAATGTGGCAATAGGCTATCCTTCGAACGTGTTACTGCTATTCGCGAGAATTCGTATAATTCGACGAACAGCCCCGATGTTTCCGTGTAATTTATTTTTATATCTTACTGCGCCTGCTGCAGTTAGCTTTAGTTAGCAGTGTTACGAGCTGCTTTCTGCTCACTACTACAGCTACTAAATAAATATTATTACACGCGCAGATGCTAGTACGAATACTATACAGGCCGTTCACGCTGTTAGTTTTCAGTGAAAATAAAAGAGGCAATGAAAGATGAATGGTTCAAAATGAACTACGTATTATCCATACGTTACAATGGCTACCAAAAGTATTTGTACACCGTTCTGGTCATTATACAATCTATATATTTACTAGTTTAATACCAATTAAACGTAAAACGGCGACCTTTTGCACGTATCAAGATGTAAATTGAAATACCGTGCGCCAGCCAAAAGAAACGAACGAAATTACGATAGGATCCCCCAGAAAGTAAAAGATCACGTTGGATGACCAGAAGGGCGCGTTATATTTCTGCTATGCCCGATACGATTTCGATTTCATCGCCGTACAGCGCTCTGTCGGCGTTATTATTGCGCCAGCGATGAAAACGGTCCCGAAGGAGAACCACGAATGGGAAATTTAGTCGGTCGGATGCGATTAAGGTCGGTTCTGGTGCAGATGAAATTTAAAGCATCCGCTTCCTCGCGAAGAGCAACCCCTTCGAGAGATCGCCGATACAAATGGTCCGATGGGGGGTAGTAGGTTTCGCGGCTTCTACGACGAGTCGCTACCGACGTTACTCTTTGCAATGCTGATATCGACAAGAAGGGATCCTGCAAATATTCTTACACCTCTGCTTTCCTTTATTTCCACCTAATTTTTAGATAGATGTCGTGGAATTTAAAGAGAGGAATTTTCGGGTTTCGAGGGAACTACCAGTTGCTGCTAAACGATCGTTCGTATAGCAAAATCGAACATTTCTTTAGCCTATGATCTACCATTGAAGAAAGTAGGAAAATTTATTTACCCAACGATCTTTTTGTTCCATTTCTGGAAATATAGGAATGCCTGTGGCATCTTACGCAAAATATACACAAATTTTCGACGAATACCTGAACGTTCTATGATTTGAATTTGCGCGAGAATTCGAATATTGGATCGGAAAATAATGTTTACGAAAGAATAAAGCAGAAAAAAGCGGCCGTCGTTATCATATTAATGGTCGCGTCTACCAGAGAAAGTTTTTTAATATTCACCGGTTAACAGGTTGTTTAACTTTTAATAACCGAAGAAGTAGTCAGAGCGATTGGCTGCAGCGAACCACGATTCTGTAAAAATAGAAGCGAACCACGCTTCTCGAAACTTTCCTTTCTAGACTAAATTAATTTGAAAGATACGTCCGAAAGTCCTCTTTGTCCAAATTTTTAGCGAATAGTTCAATAAATTACTTTAACTTTTTACAATTACTGGTTTATAGGGTGAAATTACTTTCATCTAGAATTGATTTGTTTTCATCGTCGCTATAGAGACGCGTTTCTCTCGATTCTTTCTGTTTAATTCTCCTAATGTCCTATTTCAGTATTCCATTAAAAAGAAACACAATTGTCGCTTCATTAAATTCACGTGCATGACTGTCATAACAGACGAAGTGCTATTTACTTTCCGTCAAATAAGACGTCAAATAAGTTAGAAGATTAGGAAAAGCAATTAAGTTTATGATACTATAAAATTTTCAACTTTCTCTTAATGGAATAGCCTACTTTCTCGCGAATCATTTCGTAAATTGCTACGGACATGTAAATGTTCGTGTCATTGTAGCATACGACAACGTACGATATTCGAAATTCTTATTCCTATTGCGGATTAATAAGGATTCCAAACTTTCCAGGGGATGAATAATTAAACACGAAGAATAAACACGAATATAGTCCAAAATAAACATAGAAACCAATCTACCCATAAACCACAAAGTCCAAAACAGTCCTCGAACCAACAAATTTCCCATTAGCGTTTCACAGACGCGTCATTTTCCCCGCGAAACTATTCCTGGGATCCAATCTGTAAAGAGGGAGGAACGGTTTTCTGGCGGATAGCGATCGTCGGATGGACGAAAATCGCGAGAGACGCGCAATCTTCAACGGCATCCGGACAATCGTGGAGCGTCCCTTCCGGTTCCGGGCCGAGCCGGACTCGATCGTTCCTCCCGATGTAATTGCTATTATGTGGCGGGGAAAAATGGCCGTTGGCCGGTGTTCGATGGCTCGATTTTACCGTCGATCGACTTTCGGGATACCGTAACCGCTAGCAACCGCCATTTTGTGGCCTCCTGCCCTCCGACAAATTGTTCTCGGGGTAAAAGGAAAGGAAAATTTGCTAGAAAAACCATCCGGCTACAGGGCCGGCTTGTTTGATTCCAATTATTTTGAAAAACGAAGAGATGCTCGGTTTTTTGCAAACTTGTACGTTACGCTTATAGTTATGCAAATGAACGTAGAAATAAGCTATTTATGAATATCCTTCGGATTCATCGGTTTCTTTACACTCGATCAAATCTGCATAACTTTCAACCTTTCGAACAAAATCAGATCAATTCGGTATTTCATTTTTCCGAACTGGAATTTCGAAGATCAAAAACGAAGATGAGACGAAGAATGCGTAAATTTTCCTTTTCGTAAAATTATTATCCTTTCTCAAAAAGAAAAGAGAAACAGAAAAGAAAAATAATGCGAAAGACGAGAAAGAAGAGAATTTTCACTCTTTTGTACGTTACATTTACAACATCCTCTCCTCCCCTCCGACGTTTCCAAACGTTTTCAAGCACATCGAAAAGATTGCATCCGTAATACGTGCACTGGTCGTCACACGCCCCCGATCCTCCCTGCCCCGCCCCGCCGCTCTTTCTGCATCCCTTTCGACGACACGTCCCAGCACCCTCAGTGAACCACCGCGACTGCCTCGAAATTGGATTGTTATTCTATTTTCGAAAGCAATTTGCAAGTGTTATCAAAAAGTTTCCTCGCGTCACGCCTACCCCTACACCCAGCTCCTCTCTTTTCCCCTATTCAACCCCCTTTTTTCACTCACCGGATCTTCTTCAGTTCCTCGCTGTTTCATGTTTCTTTCACGACTCTTTAATCGAGTACGCGATTAGGTCAATTTTCTAAGTCGACTCGCTCTCGAAAGCGGAAGATTCTTTTCGTAGGTGAGCGTTTTGCGGATTTTTTCGTGCAGTGATAAAAGCAAATAGTGCGATTAGTTGGTTTCGTTGGATTTTGAGTAGAAGGAAATGCGCGATGAATCTTTCTTTGTAGTTAATACTTTATTTTAATTTGATTGATATTGGGTTTGTATTAGAATTTTTTTTTTTTTTTTTGAGAAATTCGTTTGTTATACTTCTTTTCAACATAATTTGTTCGGGTTTTGCAATTATCTTAACTATAGCTCCACTAATTAATTTCAAAATGATCTTCGACTCGAAACTCTCCAGCAAAGCCAAAGAAGCATATTTAAAATATACAAGTTTGAAGATCGCCGAAGAAACTAATAAACGAATCAAAATACGCTTCTTTCCCCAATCGTTCCTCGTGGTAATTCTTGAACATTCTTCGAATGGGACAATAAAAGAGGAAAATATCAAATCTCAGATTCAAATCAAGTATCAGAATCTTGCTGGTTATAAAATCCTCATTTCTATTCTGCTTCGTATTCCGCTGTCGTTCTATTTTATTTTGAAATCAGAAAAATCCGAAACCAACCGTTTCAAAAACTTTAACGTACATTTCCTTCTATCATTTCGAAATCCGTATCGTTTCGTTATTCGGCTCTCGACGAGCCCGCCATTTCGATTTTCATCGGTCAATATCGTCGCTCGTTCGCTCGCCTCGGACATCAAACGACGAGGATCCCGCGACCGATCCAATTTCTGTCGCAACGAGCCGTTTAAACTGTACACGACGAAGTCATTAAGTCATCTCATTACGGCTATCACGAGTCTCGCATCGGAATTAACGGACGCGTTGACGTTTCGCCTCGTTCCTTATACAAATTTCCCGCGTTGCGTCGCTCGAGTGTCACTTAACGCGCGTGCGCGCGTAGCTTCAAATGTCGCCTTTAATTCGTATACACGGATATCACTTTACGCCTGGCCTAATGTCACGAATTAATTAAACTTTCAGCCGTCTGCCAGCTCGGAGGGACGCAAGACGTCGACAGACGATCCTCGGAGAAACTGTTGAGAAAGATATAACGCGGAAAGGTCGAGTATTTCGACGGGTTTTCAGTTTTGTAAATGGCGCTCTCAATGCATTCGCGACGAAATTATGCTGATTTATTAGTTTCAGAGGCATCTCCGATGTTTTCGTTGCAGCCTCGAATTGATTAAATTAAGTCGCGAGGTGTTTTGCGAATTTTAACGTAGAATCCTGCTGTTAAGATACTTTGGTCCTTTTCCTTCTAATATTTTTCTAAAATATCGAGGAATCTTCTTTACGTAGCAAGTTTTTCCTGTTTACCGACCACCTTAACCACCACGATGTTACAAAACTACGCTAAGACTCTGTAATTGGTGTGTATTAGATAAATTGGACTCGTACCTTTCTAAATGTCACATTATCAGATAGTTGCGTAAAATGAATCCAATTCTTTTAAGCTGTAGTCTATCAGATTGCAAAAGCGTGCTATAGTTTCCGAGACCCATCAAAGAGAATTACTAAATTAGCAAATCGGTACGCCGATGATGAACCACTTATTTCTTCAAAATATTTTTCCCTCCTTTTTACCTTTCTCTTTCTTTCCTTATTTTGCTTACATTTTTTATTGTTTCGTACTTATCATTTAAATTGGCCCATATAGTAATAACAATAATAATAATAATAATAATAATAATAATATTAACAATACGTTCGTAGCTTGATATTGGTGCCATTACTCTTCTATAGCAATATTTATAGAGATTCCTCAATCGTTTCACGAATATCGATAATCGTTTTACGATTCGAGGGAGATGAACTAGTAGAATTATTATAACACGTAGAGCAATTGCACGAAAGAGTTTCAAAAGTACGTGGAATAAAGATTTCACTCTATATTTTACAGCTTCGTTGTATTTTTGAAATTGGTATAAACGAGTAAAAGATCTCAAATTGGAAAAGATGTTCGAAGAACAAGCTTTTGAAATTTAAAATTCGTATTTTCATTGCAAAAGCGGTATTTTCATTGCGATATTGCATTTAAAACAGAAGCGGGACGAAGGGAGTAAGAGAAATCGGGTCGTTCAAATTTAATTTTGAATATTGCCGGACCCTTGTTTCCCCTTCGAGGAAAGGAAACATTTTCGCGACGCGTTCGATAAGAGACACTCTCGATATTACGACGCAAGTGCATTTCTATCGGCTCGTTAAGATATTACTGCGGATCGAAGCAAAGTCGAGGGACGTTTACCCTCTCAGAAACTTTACTCCTCTTTTTATTGTCCTATCGCTTCGTGTCAATGATTGCACACTCTAGAAATTTAATTTCCCCGCAATTTGTAGATAATAAATGCATCCAATTTTAATGCTCGATTATTTTTACGCAGTGCAGATGACTACTACAAAAAGTTGAACGAGATAGTCGTTACTTACATACACATAAATTGGTGTGGCGAGAAGATAGCACACAACTGAAAAATTGCGACAAATATGTACGAAAAATAATTTCCCACGTTCGCTTCTTTCTTTGCGCTGCACGTATATCGTTTTTTTAAATATATTCTCGCCTTTTATAATTATTCTAGGAAATACATTAAAGGTACAATATTTTTGTTACACGCTATCAACCACCTACTCCCATAAACCACCTTAATAAATTCTACGCGTTACGTTTTTTTCATAATTAATGATACCGTTACCCCAATAAACTTGAATTTCCAATCGTCTGCAAAGTCATATCATATAATGCAAACTTAGAACCGTACTTCCGCCATCGGAGCACCATAGTAAATCCGTCAGCCCCCTAAAATCTGGAAAATCATTAATCCAAAGCGGAGGGAATCGCTCGACAGAGAATTCCATAGAGTACACAGAGAGAATCATAGGAGAGAGGCTGTCAAGTGGCTGAACCGAGCTCGAGTCCTGTCGTCGAAAATAAACCGGATTGCAGGGACTTGTTAGCTCACAAACGCTCGAGCAGCCACGAGTTACTCCATTTCCGGCGTCCGAGAGTAGGCTAACGTCCCTTGGGCGACGGATGAGCTAACTAATTCCATTCGAACACTCGGAAGGAAAGCTCCCTCTCTGCGTTCTCTGTTTCTTCTCTTTTCACCCCTCCCTGCACACCCTCCAGATATCACGCCTCGTCTCGTTTCAAAAGCACACGGATTGACGCTTCTCTTTTCTTCGTTTTCTCTTTCTTTTACCATTGTAGTAGCCAGATTCCTTCCTTCAACCATCTTGTTTCATTTTCTCGTTTCCTGGGGTACGGAGTATTGATTTAGCATGTTCGTGTTATTGTAACAATTTATAGTTGTACTTGGTATATTAGTGTTGATATAATATACTATTGATTTACGGTTTAGAAAATTTCAATTGCAATAACTCCAAACATTTCCCTTAGAAAATGTCGAAGAAAATTTTATACAATTCCGCAGTAATAATTTCTACCAACGATCGTCACAAAAAAATAATTAAACGATAGATTCTATAAAACTCTGGATAATTCGAATAACTCTAACACTTTTCACTGAAGATGGAAAATAAAATAATTAGAAAAGCGAATAAAAGTCCAAATCCAAAGAATTGCAAAGAATTTCAATGACTCGAAATTAACAATTTTCTCTCTTCTTCCTATTACAACTTTCCTATGTCACTTTAAACCCTTCCTGATTTAAAACATCTAATTTACATCCCTGTAAGTTACATTTTTCTCCCTCTAACGTTTGCATGAGCTCTTAAAATAGTTCCAACTCTGACGAATTAATAGCAATTCCCAGAACCGTTCAGTATCTATATCGACTAACCATCGAAAACGGCGAAAGAGCGTAGAGAACAATGCGCTTGGTCGGCCCGAAGAAAACACAGCATCGAAACAGATCGTTTGGAAAGGAACCATCGTATCGCAGATAATGATCCGTTTCTTTTCTTCACTGGAGGAAGGATCTTCCGGGTCACCGAACGTGAAACGACCACGCTTTCGTGTCCATGGTCCAGGATGCAACAATTGGGTGCGTTCTAATTCCCATAAGAATAATTAAAGGCCACGATCGAGACGAGGAACGCCATTGTCCGCCAAAGAGGGAAATTCGCGGTCCAGTTAAGTCTTTCGAACGACAATTGAAACGTTTCTTTGTTTCACGTGCCTCCATCGGTATAATTCGAGTGGGCACTGAACAATTTAATTGCTGAGATTTCGTTTCTATTGATGGTTCCTTGTGAAGCGTTCTGAAGCTATACTTTTATTCCCTTAGATTTTTTAGTTTGAAAGGAAATTTATTGTCGAGCTCGTTGTATCGTTGAAATTAATTTTTTTTTTCACACTTCCTCGACATCTCCGATTATGAAAGACTGCAAATTTATCAGAAACATCCAATAATAAAAATCGCAACTAACAGTTATTTGTCGAACATACCATTTACAGCAAATTCATCCTGGCAAAATTTACTATCACAGAAAATTCTACGAACCAGCAAATCTTCTCAAAATATACCACAAAACGATTCTCATGCCAAAAATCCTTCGTACGTTCTAAAAGCTGAGAAACCGCAGTCACAAATTTCTTAAATATTTCAATATCAAGCCTACTATTCCGAAAAGTTCTTCTCGATTTAAATGTAGAGCCTGCGTTCTACGATAAAAAAAAAAAAAAAAATCCGAGATCCGAGCGAGCCATCGATAGCATTGCAGGTTTAGAGTAGCGCGACGCATCGCGAGGACGTACGAGCGTCGAGTGGCGCGTAAATCAAATTCTTCGCTGGTCCCATGACGCGTCCGGCGCGTTTCGTTCCGGTCATGAAAATACGTGGCCCCCGGTTCTATAAATACGCGAAATAAAATACCACGAAGAGAAGAGTTTTGCCGCGCTTGGTTCCCGCGGGTGCCGTTTCCGATGGGCCGGTCTGTCAGCCTCTCTTTCTCCTCCAAATTGAATCAATGGCCCTTTCTCCGCTCTCTCCTCTTACTCCCATTTCAACCCCCTCCCATCGGTGACGATCCATGAACGACGATTATTGGATTTTAATTCGATTCGACGCCTACAGTGACTCGACTGTTTATCGATTTTTACGTACGAGATATGTCTAATTAGCCTTGCGTGATTTGGGGTCGTTTGGTAAAGTTTGAGGTAAGACTAAATCTAGTTACTTGCGACCGTAAAGGATTTATTATGATCCGAAATAATCCAGGAAAAGAAATCAGTTTATTAGGTTTTGCGTTGTTTGAAAATCGTTCCTTAAAGTTTGAGTTAATCTATGCAAAAAGATAAGCGAGGTAGGTAGACGGACAAATTTAATTATTAGTTGCGGTCGTTTAAGGGTTGTTACGGTTTGAAACAATTCTTCCTGAAAGACTTTCAAATGATCATTTATTATGAAATATATATATATGTCGGGTTAAGATCGGAATTTTGGACGCGTGACAACTCTTCGCGTGGACTAGCCATCGTTTCACAAAGCCGAGATTATATGTACACGTATATACAAGGCTATCACTAAGCTTAACAAATAATTAAGTCTATCGAATGATAAATTTGATGAACAATGAAGTCAATGAATAATATAATTTACGAATAATGAATTTATGTACACTATTAACGATGCTTTTTGGGGTTCAAACGAATCCACGGCCAACGAGATAACTCTTTACTAAGCGTAAAAAAATGATCTTAGGTGCAAAATACGATTGACGAGAAACGTTCGATGTGTCACTCTCAAAGGCAATCGCAAGAATGCCAGCCTCCTCTGCAATTCGATACGCACTCGTTAGAAGCATCGAGAAGTTTCGAACGCCGTTGTTAGGCAGTTTCTGCCTGGAGTTTGGTTATTGATACAATGTAGGTCCCATCGTCTTGGCACCTCCGAGGTAACCTCACACGTGGCTAGGCCCGCTCAAGAGGCCGCATGCCGCCACAATCACACTTCTCGGAAAACCCATACAACCACTCCAGACCTCCGTTAGGCAAAACGCTTATCTCGTGACCGTGACTACGTTCGGCGACCAATTGTCACCTCGAACCCAATCTCGCTATCACAAACTTTAAACAATTACAGCTATAATAAAATCTAGACTAAAGTACTAGAGGATGTTCCCAAAATTTCCAAGGAAAGGCTTCGGCTTTCCTTTCATCTCCGACATATATATGATTGAAATAATAGTTCCTCACGATGAGTGTAGGTAAAATAAAGCATATTTAGTTGGTTCTTAACTTTTAACTTATTTTTAATTGTCCTGATACATTTGGTACAATTTTGTCGAAACAAACGTCAAATCACCCCCTACCCTGAAAGAACAAAACACGAAGTTAAGCCAAACCTTCAACCGCTACATGACGCATCTTCGAATCTCAAACCCATTCCTATTAAATACCATTCACCACCGTTTCACCCTCTTTAAAACACGGTGAAAGGACTCGACCGACACTCGTACCCTTTCGAACTTCATCAAACGTCCCTCCTCGATTGGCTCTCGCGGCAAAATTGAGGTTCCATCGTGCTGGCGGGACGTTTAAATTAATCATAGGCGAAAGGGGGAGTGGCTCTGTTTTTTCAAGCCTCGAGCGTTTTTTAACCCCGCAAAAAGGGGGTGGTCGAGCGCGAAAGGAAAACAAGACCGACGCTCGCACACGACTACGTGTGATGTGTGCACACTTTTAAATGGAGAGGCTGGCCCCCGTATAAATATGGAAATTTCAAAAATCGAGTTAGCCCCGGCCAAGTGTCGACCAGCTCTCTCCTTTCTCTCTCTCTCTCTCTCTCTCTCTCTCTCTCTCTCTCTCTCCAAGGCGTGGATGGTTGTCTCTTGATTTTTCCGCGAACTTCTCGCGTTAAACTCGTTCGTTTGAAACAAGAATAGAGGTTGCCTGGAAGCAGGGGATTTTTATGAAGAAATTGTTCCGTGAAAGGATGGAATGGGGTAAGGGTTGATTATCTTTCGACACCAAGCGATATCGAATTTTTTTTTTAAGAGGCTCTCTGGCTATTTTAAGAAGTTATTACTACGCTTCATTTTGATATCGATGCCTCGAATTGGTTTATCTTAGGTGCGTTTTTTTTTCTTTTTTATAGTTTATAACGATGGAGTGTATGGTAATTACGAAACTTGATGAAGAATTGATGAATAGTAATCTATGGCTGGATATTACGATAATAAAGCTTCAAGAGAGAGTCGACATTTTTTAAGGGAACTCCTGAATTTCGGCGGACATTTGCTATTTTGGAATTTAGATTCACGAATTTTTTAATCTTCGAGAAGATTTCAATCGGCAATGTTTTAGCATGTAATTAACGAGTTTTGATACATTCCACTCAATCCAAGTCTTTAAGCTGCCAAGCACTGCTTCGTACTTTCAAATTCTCGAACTTTTCAAGCTTCTTATTCTCTGACTTCTCAAATTCATAGGTCTTCGATAGCTTCGAACTTCCGCATCTTTAAGCCCTCAAACTCTCGCTTCTTTCAGTACTCGCATCTAAAGACTTTCGAAAACAGTTATGGTTTCCTCTTCGCAAATACCATATAAACTCTCGAAGTACCAAAACTCTAACTTTAGGAACTTCTTCAATCCTGAAATTTCGAATTATGATCAGATTATTTACAGATCTTTATGATCTTGCTTCGTAATCTGCGATACTTGAGCCAATCGAATCAACGAATAATTTGATTTTGTTTGACAACGACGAACGCATCCAGCAAATCGATGGGCGCCCTAATTTCACAAGAAAATAGCCACAGAAGAGAGAAAGATGATAAGGAAAAGAATGTCCAGCTGAAGCAGGCAAAATATATATCTAAGAGTTCTTGTACTCTTCGTCGTGCAGCCTCATTGAATATTTACCTGACCAGCGCATTGAATATTCTCGGCTGGCAATAGATTTGGAGTACGGTGTAATGCGAGGTGTCGTGGTGGTAGTGAGCACTTTGTATATCGGGTGTTCTTTTCATGCGCGATTCTCGTTTCTCTCTTCTACGTATTTTGAGACATTTACCTATTTGTGTTAATTTATTCGTATTATTTAGTTGTCGCTATGTTATCGTATTATATAACACAATAACAAGTACTAGATTTATTTATCGTATTCAATTACTGTCTTTTAATTTTAGATTAAAGCGAATCGGAATTGTAAGTTGCCTCGGTCGTAAGTAAAAATTCTGATCCGAGAGGAATAGATTTGTCTGTTTGTGAAAGATTAATCCGGACAAATCGATCAAAATTGTATTCACGGAGAGATACCCCCGGAGAAATTTTGCGATGTACTTGAAAATATATTTCGAAGTTTAAAGTTACGGGGCAACTTTTTCCCCGGTTACTTTGATAGAGACGGGCAAGTTGGAGTTTTCGAAACTAACTTTTCGAAAACCAGCTTTAGAAATTCAAACTTGGAATTACGTAGGTTCAACTATGCGAAAAAGATTCTGTAACTTCACTGAAATACGATCGATGCAGTGGCAATGATTCAGATCGCGCGATTTTAACGCGTTACACCTTGCCTATATCTGAAAAATCATTTTTGCGACAAAATTTTTAAACGTACAAGACACCCTATAGAAGCGTTGAAGTCGAGGCGAAACGAACACCATGAGAAATGGCGGAAGACAGGGTGGCGTGGAACGACCGATCGAAGAGGGTAGCGAGTATCGAATTTTCACTCCATCCGAGAGCATTCGTATTAATATTTTACAGGATGCCGGTGAACCTACTAAACCAAGTAGAAACGAAGCTCGACGGTGCAAATGCGTGGCATCAGTGGCGAAGAAAGTTGATCCTTCGGAGCGCGTCTAACTTCCGCGATAATGATGCGCGGAGAAAATAGAAAAGATACCGAAGACGCCCGTCGATAACGCGAACACGAAAGTCGAGATATTTTATAAGAGCCTGAATACCGTAATTTTAGATGTTACGAGAGGAATGATAGGAAATTGAATACTCTAGATAGAAAATGGTAATGTAACGCAGTGGCTTTTATATTCGGATAGACTGTGAAACTTGTAATTTTGTTAGTCTAAGAGTTTATCTCGGAAGTTTCAAGTTAAAATAGAAAGATGTTTGTTCGACGGATATTCGACGAATATGAAGTTTCCGGTAGAAAATTTTCGTAGGATGTTACGACCGAAGATGTTTCGACGTACTCGTCCGAGCAAAAGCTCGATATTTGTATTCCTTGTTACACAAACGTTGTAACAACGATACGTTGATTCGTTGGTAAAAGTATCTAGAGCTTTCGAAGAGCATTTTATAATTCGAAAATCACCGAGATCGAAACGAACGGACTCCATATTTCATTAGAAATATCTCGTTATTTCGGTAAAATAGATAGAAAAAGGCAAACACGGGAAAGGAGTGAGAAGGGTAGACAGTGATTGCGGGGAAAATACCGAAAAGGAGCTAAAGAACAGGAAGAAAAAAGAAAGGAAATCCCTAATAATCCAGGAACGTTTCTTCCAGATTATTTCTGCCACTCTTTCGCCCGCCTCTTTTTCTACGGGGGTTGAAGGGGGTTGGAGGCGTCTCCGTTACAGGTGAACGTGCACGAGATTTATCTCGTGAGTTTTTCTCGTCGCAGCTGCGTGAAAACTTGCCCTGTCTCCGGCCTTCGCCCCTTCTGACAGTTCTCCTGGCGATCTTTTATTTATTTACTTAAAGTATCAGCCCACGTACGGCGGTGTAATGGGATTTCTCGTTGGACGAGATAAATCTCCGATTATTTTCTTTGGATATTTGGCTCGTTAGTACCGTCATTGTGTCGATCGTGATTTGCAAAAGATAGAATCGATAGTTTTCTAACGGTTGTTTCGCCTTTTTGATTCAATTGCCATGGTTTATATAATAGTAGCATTATTTCATTCGGGGTTAAAAAAGATTCGCTTTTGAGGAACACACGACAAAATTTCATTCCGTTGTTTCTCGTTGATTCTAAAATTTAAATAGAGGGAAGTACAATTAGTTACATTAACGATAAAATATTACAATGCATTTTATAAAAAAAAAAGTTAATATTTAATGTTGCAGAAATAGTCGAAAGAATAAAAGGATACGGTTGAAAACGAAAATGTAACAGAAATACGAAAATTTAATTAAATGAACGGTGCGTCGATCAAAATTCACGCAGCGGAGATCTACAGTAATAAAACGTGGATTAATTTCAGATAAAACTAATTAACTTGTAACGCGGCGGATCACGTCGCATTAATTAACTTCCGACTATGGTGTCGTTTCGCTGTATGATCCATCGATTTTCCTGGAAATTAAACAGCATTCCAAAACGTAGACTCTCCGACCTAACCGAAATAAATCGTGGCGTGGAAAGATCGACGAGTAAATCTTTTTTTAAGAAAGAAGAATACTTTGAACCCTATTCTGGAAAATTACGTGATATAACATGGGGAAGGATGAGCCACGCGACGGGATTTACGTGTACGTTGATAAGGCATGCCGTTATCGGTATGCCGTATAAACAGGTTTATGATATGTTCGTGTAAAGTTCGAGGAGATCCAATATTCTCGAATGGACGTAAAGTGAAAAATACATCGCACAGCGTAAACTACTTTCCCGTAGCCTAATTTCCCCCTTCTTTTAATTAAACGTTTTTCGATAGACGGGCACCGTTTACCGGGTTAATTGAATCATTTTTTAATGACGCTTTAGACGCGCGTTACGTATAACGAACTTGTTCCTCGATATTAAACAGTCTTTTTTATATATTCGGAAAAGGAACTTTACGCTGAACTAGAAACGAGGAATCACTCGTCCTGACAGTTTTTCCTCTCTTTTTACGTTGAAAATTGTTGAAAGAATCGAAAGAATTTCACATTGAAAAATAATTCGGTCAAAAATCAAGTAAATCGAGATGGCAAGAAGACAGTGTAAAAATAAAGAACGCAGTAAACGTTTAAGAGAAAAATTCCACTTTCCTATCGAAAGAGAGTAGCACCACTTGCAGAGAGATGGTATCGATGCAGAGCAATTACCCGAGCAGCGGGCAATTACCCGCGAGGTGTGAGAAAAATTTAAATAGTCCGTCTTTTGCAGCTTTAAATTGCCCTGGCCAACCCTCGGCCCTGTCCTTCATCCATCTTCCCGTCATCCGAAAATTTATCTGCGGCCACGAGGCCCTGCCGGGATAACCTAGGACAGGATCAGTTAGGATAACAACAAAACCGGAAACTGACTGCGGCCAACTATCCTTCGACTAAGAATCTCGTTGTTCCGCGGATTGTTTCGATCGTCATTACAAATACCGTTTCGATTCTGGTTTCAGGTGAGCTGAAATCACTCAGAAATCACACGGATGGACGAGATTCACTGTCGTCAGCTTGAAAAAAGAAACCGACCTCTTACAATTTCTCTTTTGGAACGTCGAAAGCGTGGAAAATCCAGGAAGGTAACCAAGAAACAGGTGATCACGAAGGGAAAGTAATTTCAGAGATCCCTATCAACGATTATCGCGGCAAACTGGCATAATCCAGCGAGTTTTCAGGCTGGAAATCCATTAAACCGGCGGTTGCAGTTCCAGAACAAAACGAGAATCAGCTGCCGAGCGAGAGAAAGAGAAAGGAGCAGAGACAGAGAAGACCAGCAGTTTCCTGCCGGTTGGTGATTAATGCGAATAGGGGTTCGAAGAAACAACGAATCCTCGCTGGTAGAAAACTTTTTCCTCGCGCTCGTGAACGAGTTCTTTGGGTATCATTGAAAATTAGGCTGCTCGATTAAGGGAAGCTTTGTTGAAGAAGGGGTATCTCTCGAATGATTCGAGGGGTGAATTCTTGAAAGGATTTCTGGAAGACTCTCAGAGGTTGGGGAATGCTTTGGGGATAATGGTGACTGTCGGAGCTTAAGAATTATTATTTGATAATGTTACCGTACAGCTCGCTCGATAATATATAGCTTTTCGACTGCGAATGAAGCGTAACGAAAGACCGTACGTATTTATGCAAAAATTCGCATCTTCGTCAAGATAAACAAAGAACGCGGAAGTTGCGTTAAATTTTTTACTATCCTTTTTTACACTCTGGCTCGATAGTAAAACAAAAAAAAAAAAAGGTTCTCTTAACGCCGCATTAGCGCCCTAATAAAAATGTAAGAAACTAAATATTCATAGATCGGACAAAATTCCTTTCTTCGCCTGCCTTTACTCCGTCCAACGTAAAAATAAACAAAAGCGAAAGGGAGTAAAATACGCGTTTATTGGTTTAATACAAGTTTAACACGCGCCCGTTGAAGAGAAGTGGAAGAAATGGGAGATAAATCGGAGATGATTTCTCGTTTCGTAGATGATTTCTCGTTTCAGAGAAGACGAACGACGACGAGTTAAACGTCGAAGAGAGCGAACGAGAGTGGAAACGAACTCGCGGAGGGAATTTATGCAGGGGCCGTCGACAGGAGGGCGCAAAACACGCCGACTAGCAAATATTAATGCGCTCATTAGCAGCGCTTCATATTCATGCTATGAAAATTCATCGTTTATTATGTAACGATCGCCAACGGGCACTCGCTGGATAAAATCCACGCCGGATTACCGATTAACGCTGATCGACGGTTCCGCTAGGTTTCGATCGCTTCCGAGATCGTCCATTTTAATCCCTTCTCTCAAATTTCCACTATAATCATCCATGTTTTTTTCCATGATTTTCTACAAACACGTTCTCTTTTCTTTTTACTGTAGTAAGTATTTAGTACCGTATCTTGAATTTAAATATCACAAAACGCGTCGCAATAAATCTTCCTTAAAAATATTCTCTTTTTCCACGTCCTCCAAATTCAAACCAATCTGTACTGACAAAGTTGACAAAACATCCGAATCTTCCAACTTCGAATTCGGACGAACTGAAATATCGATATCGTAGTCTCCTAGCTGAGAAAAATCTTCAGAAATTCTAATTCTCCCTGGAAGTCTCAAGATACAGGATGTAATTTCAGCTCGAAAAACTCGAGACAAACATCGGTAAAAAGTCTCTTCGAGTACGAATCGACGTAAAGCGATAAAATATTCTTTCTAATCCAGCCTGGGATATCGGAATTCGCGATCTAACAGAGTTACAACGCGACGAAACGTCATTCAGCGACGCTTATTGCAATAACACGTGCATCCTACACACACAGTGGGTTCCTCGAAGTGCCTGAAAAAGATTGCTCGTGCCAGTTTCTCTTCAGCAGCATCCCCCTTTGTCGTCTCCAACCCGCGAGTCGTCGAGGAACGGGGCGCAATAATGCGGCCTGGCCTCGTTTGCGTGTCGCTCGCCGCCGCGTATACAACCGAGAAACCGGAAACGAGGTGTCCGCGGTTATCTTTTTGGAGCAGGCCGTGCAACAGGGCCGTAGAGAATGGCGGAGCGTTTGTAACGCGGTGGAAACCGCCAGCGATACGATTGTGCCCAGCGAAAAACACGCGTCGACCCGGTTCCATTCGCGATAGTTCCGTCACCGTTTCCGGTAATCGCGTCGCAATCGTCGAGGATACGATACCGTAGTACGCTCCTAAGTACGCGAACGTTTCGCTCGACTTACAATACGTCAACGACACACGAGTACCGGTACAAAATTTGTGAATGGATAAGAAACTAACGATCTGTACCAAACTTGTTTAGTATTGTTAATTCTAATTGCTATACCGCGGACTTGCCTGCAAATTCACATCTTTGAAAATGTAATTACGGAGATAGAATCTAGGTAGAGAACTGTTTTATCTACTAAGTATCACAGAGAGCATTACTACGTTTTAGATATTTTACACACTTTTCCACATCGTGTGCATTCTGTGTCCAGTAATCGTTAGAGTATCCATTCAATTTGACATTATAACCATCGACGATTAAAATATAAGGCACGTACCGAAGAAATCAGAATGGAAATTAAGTCCGGAAAACGCGCAGCTGTAAATTCACAACGTATCAAATTATTACGAAAAATCACGATTATTTTTACCACTGTGATACGGTCAATTATAATATTCGCGAATCGATATATCATTGAGAACGACTGTAAAACTAGGATCTGCGACGATCTTAATCGTCGACCGTTCGTGAGAAATAGTCTCACCCTTTCCATTTCTCAGAAAGGTACAATCCATCGCAGCACATTAATCACAGACCAATTTCTTTAATTAAACCGCGACAGAGCCTACAATTTCCTGTCCCTTGCCAGTTCGAACTTCCTCGCTTATCATCGAGGAGGGAGAAAGGGGCAGCGTGAGAAAGAGAGTCGATCGGGGAAAAGTCCTTTGAAATCCTACTTCAAAGGCGGTGGAAGTTTGACGGCGATGTCACAGGCAATCCACTTCCGGCCTTATTTAGTAAATCGACTCCAACCCCTATCAGCAGAGGAGGTGAGGAGAGAGACGAGTCTTAGAAGTATCTCAGCAATAAATATATCGGCTTATGGTCGTCTCGAGGAGTTTCACGAGTCATCAGAAGCTCGAGAAGCCAAACTCTCTGCTCGATGAAATAGCAACCGGTCCCTTTGGACCCTTCCCTATTTCTGATCGCGGCAGAACCACGATATTCCAGCAGATATCGACACAGGCGAAAAACTCGAAAAGATTCTCTCTCTTGGTTTCGACGGTGGACGCTGCTCGAGGCGGATTCGATGGAAGGTTTCTACGTGTTTGACGACATTAAGGGTGATTCCGGGATTGTTCGGCGTGTAACCGATGGTTTGTGATAAGTTTTTCCGCAGTTCTCCGAGTAATTGGACGCAGAAAGTTTTGTATACGGCGTAGCAATGCCTAGGATTTGAAAAAGTCATCCGAGGGAATTTATATTATGCAAATAGTATATACTTGATACTGACACTGATGTTGTTGGTAGTCTTTAAGACGAGATACGTAATCGAAATTCCGCAATGAACGCTAAATTGTTCAAAAGAAACGACACTTGACAGTAAACGATAATTTACTCGAACGTACATTAATTTTTCATCCTTCCGACAAAATTCCATCAAAGCTATCTTAGAAAATGTACCGTATAAGAAACTAGCACCAAGTTCTGAAAACCAAGTCTTAAATTCTTATTATTATAATTCGAATACTAACAACGAGCACGTAAAACGTTCCAAGGATCCACATGGGGAAGTTCTTCGAAGGATTACGTAAGGATAACGATTGGATATAGGCGCACGCACTTCCGGCCCGATGCAACCGGAACTTCGGCGCTGCAAGCCCCAGCAGCAGCTGCTGCTGCTCGATCGTACCCGATAAAGTGGATTCGATCGAACCTCGAACACGTAACTGGCGCGTTATCTATTAGCCCTCCTAGCTTGATAAACGATTCACTTCCTTGCACGAACGCGAACTTCGCGCGTAAATCGACTGGAAAAGGGATAAGCTGGTTGGATATTCGGCTGCGCTGGTTTCCTTTCTTTACAGGGTTAGAGAATGTTCTTCTATCGTGCGAGAAAGAACGTCGTAAGGTAATTCTTGTTTAGAATTCGGATGCACGGCGTTGCCACTCCAAGACATAGATTTACCAGGCTCGCGGACTCGTTCATAAACGTTAGAACGCTTATAGAGAAATAAGATCAAGTCGAGTTCATCGTATCATTTTTTTCGAGTGTAACGAAAATAGCGCAATTGATCACCGACCCTATTTTATTTTGATAAAGAAACCACGTAAATGTCAAAAAGCAATGCCAATTACAATGCTTAAATGAAAAAATCTACGTCCGTCGAAACTTTTACCCTAAAAAAAATCACCTGCAGTTTCCTTCCAACCCCTTCACCTACCTTACATCCCAATTGATCTGA
This sequence comes from Bombus huntii, assembly GCF_024542735.1. Lineage (NCBI taxonomy): Eukaryota > Metazoa > Arthropoda > Insecta > Hymenoptera > Apidae > Bombus > Bombus huntii. The sequence continues at coordinate 576,535 of NC_066253.1, read as the reverse complement.
AACATATTCAACTCGATTACGCGATACGTATACGAATCTACAATAGATCCGAGAGATATCCAGCTTCCGCGTGAAGGATCCCCGTGAGCCAGGATATCGCGTTATCCGTCACATGATAGATTACTTTCACTGAGCTACGAATACGTCAGCCCGTCGCGAGAATAGATTCCTCGCCATAGAAATTCCATTCGTCGAGTCAGCCCTGCCACGAGCGAAGGAAATGACGCAGCTACGAGAAGAAACGTGCCCGAGGGATTCCGATCCCGGGAATCCCGAAACGATTTTCCTCTTCTGTGAAGTCACGGCCGCCAATTACTAGCTGGCTCCTTGAAAAATTGGAATATAGAGAGACACGCTCGATTCCGAATCGTTTCAGTTAACTATTCATCGTCTTACGGTACTTTTCTTTACGTTTGACGTGATTTTATGTGGCTAGACGAGGTTCGATTAGAAGTTTCAATATCTTAAAATCACGAAACTCGATCATAGAATATTCACATATATTTTTCATCAAGTTCCAATCGAAGTTTAGATATATAAAAATATATTTTGGTTTCGATAAATCAACGCCTATACAAAGTATAGAATACCTTCAAGAAATACCTTCGAATAAATAATTCTCAAAAGAAACAAAGAAATAAAAAAAAAATAAAAAAAAAAAGAATGCTGGGAAAGATATCGAATTCACACGAAATACATTCAATGTTCGGAAAAATGGCCTGAAACTCCCCTAAATAGTAGAGCGAACAAACGACCTCTTTTCGAACGACTCTGTCGCCATTCATCGCCCTTCCGGTTAGATGAAAAATGCGGCTGACACGGTGTCGAACGCGATCGTGGCTATTCACACTGTACACGGAAATGAGCCTGCACTTTCGCGAGTTCGAGCTTTGAACGAGAACCTGCTCGCCTCTCCTTCGCCAGTTTCGGGAGGCGTCCACATTTTTCACGGCTTCTCCGCCGCTGGCAAAAGAACACCCATGGGTAGTAAGTTCGCGTCCTCTCGACGGTGCAGGAATATCAATCATCCTGACGAATATCGTGACGAAAGCGGGCGTAATTAATTAATCAACCACTCGTGAAACGACGCGTCAAAGGGGTAAGTTTCTTGATGCAGTAATTGGAACAGTATTTAAGGGTTGTTTTTCAAGTTCTTTTAATCTTGCACGATATCTCGTAGTTTTATCTTTTTCTACTTTCTGATGGAGCTTCAATAAACGATGTTTATTAACTCGTTTCAGGTATTTAATAATTTGGATTATTCGAAGGGGTGAATTTCTAGAAATGCTAATTTTTTAGATCATTCTGCTATTCTGATCACGTAAAAATGTTCAAGTGTACTAAATGTTTCGAATATTTAACGAATTCTTTTGGAAGCAGAAAAGCTGAATTGTTATTTAAAGAAGACGAGCGTCTGATAGTAATTATTTAATGTCAAAACAATAAAAAATTCCTGCAAAAGCTATTGGCAATGGTGGACGGAGCAAGAATTCACGAGCAGATCGCTCGAGGTCAGGACGGTTTACAATTTTACGATGAATAAAACTGATCGCCAGGGATAAGAGGAAAGTTCAACGAATGACTTATGCATGTTTCGAGGCGAACGACATTCCATGGTTGAATTTTATGGGGATGGCGTGTGGCCATGGCGAGTGGACTTTATGTGAAACAGCAAGTTGACTGTTTTACGGTGTTCTCCTCGGGACCACGCACGCTTTACGAGCTGTCGATGAGAACACAGAGATTCCTGGTGCTACCATCGATCGACTCTTATACTCCGTTCTATATTTTGATCGAGTCTTAAATACATGGAATCGTGAAATCATAAAAACATATGTAACGTTGATGCAGTTCGGGAGTTTGTTTCCTGAAAGACTCGTGTATTATTAATAATTATTATCAAATTTCCATTATCATAAATACGTAGGCGATCGAATTAATAATAATACCTTCGAAGCTGTTATTCATCTCTACAATACGTGACATTATAACAATATTATTCAACAGTACGAGAATAAAAAGGGACGTCCATCGTTTAACAATGAATTCATGGTTGAAAAATTAATTAAAATCCCCCGCTCTCAGGGTTTCCTGATCCATAAACCAAATGAAAGATTAATATCCCCCTGTATCCTATTTTATTGTACGAACACACACGCGAGTTTCATATTAATTAAAACGTATTCTTCAAATATGTTCGAAAATTACGAATCGAAACGGGAAATCTGGTCTTCTGTCACATCCACGCTTCCATTCCATTTCGATGTAATGCGCAAACAATATAAAAATATAAAATTCCATTTTAACATGAATGTTTCTGATAGCACGTTTTAATTAATTAATAAATAATTAGCAGATCGATATAAAAATTATCTCTCATTTCGGTCTGAACGAACAAACGCCGTTCTTCAATAATTTTTAAATAAATATATTTTTTATTACATCGTTTCTGTAACCACCAACTGCAATATTCGCCAGTCTTCGCAACTGCGAAGTAATTAGCACCAGAAAACTTTTTCTCTTGCATAAAAAGATTCTTTAAAGCCGTCGAAATCGATCTGCACGAGACGTAACAAGAGAACCAGTAGAAGAAGGAACAATATCGGAAGAAAAAGAAACTAAAACGCGGTCCATTTCGTCCAACGGACTTCCAAAACGCGAGATTCCGCTCGTTTTCTCGCGATCCGTCTTCCCGAGAACACGAAGTACACCCTCTCCCATTTCTTTCGCAACTCTCTTCGCCACTCGAGCACATCAAAGCGTTCGCCTCGCGGAATTTTCTCCTGCAAATTTTTCTCCTCAAATGGAAAACGGATCGCGGACCAGAGAAATAGGGAAAATTGAAATTTCCAAAATTTTTGCAAGTAATTCGTGCAGACATCGAAGACAAAAAGAAAATAAAAAGACAGTGTTCTTTCATTGGAACGGTTATGTAGAAACTTTAAAGTGTCTGTTGAAACAGCGAGGAACATCTCTCGAATTAACAATTATTCTATATCCTCGCGAGATCGGTCAAATTTATTACGAAAATTATACAGAAAATACTAAAACCACGTAGAATTTTCTCGCACTCGACACTCAACCAATTTTCATTTCCGCTATCGCGAACACGATATCATAATGAAAGATACAATTATACCCTAAAAACGAAAGAGGAAACGGAAACAGGAGTAAAAGAAGAAAAGAAGAAAAAAAGAAAAAACGATAAGGCGAAGTTACAGCACGATGAAGAGACACCAAGTGTGCCGATAACGAGGCGGAAAAAGGGAGAGAGGGCACCAGGTGTAAGTGGTAATAGGCAACTTGCAGCGGCGTGGAGCATGTCAAGAACATGTTTGACTTTAACGATAGCCGCTGGCTTTAGCCGGCTGATAAGGCCTGTCCTCGTTTATGCGGAAAATAAAGATAAGCCACGGCCGAGGGCTGAGAGGCTTGTGCAACAGTTCCATTAAAAGAACGAAGAAAAAACAACGTGGCTGCGGTGGTAGGCGACCAGACGAGAAGGGGTTGCTCGGTGGAATCGATGTGTATGCACAACATGCACGAAGGCCGGAGGAGGGGATGACGTTGGGCTTTCGAAGCATAATTTGCTATTTACCCTGGGCGAAATAGAATTTTAACGAGCAAAAAGCTGCCGAGTGATCGATACTATACTAGGAAGATCGTCTTCTTCGAATCGACGGTTTCACGGGGGTGAAGGAGACGTTTGCGCAATGAATTTTCTTCGACAACTGTGTCGATAATTACGTGTTGTATGGCTTCGTCGTTGATTATTGATTAACGTTTGTTTATGTATGATGAATTTTTAACGTCACTGCTTTAATCCGCTATCACGATTTTGTTGGAATAAAGTAAAAAGAAAAAATATTTTTCAAATCAATTTTTCATATTTTTTTTTTTTATCAAATAAATTTTTTTTTATCAAATAATAACGAGGGATGTGCGTTCTATTAAAATGATCGAGAAAAACGGCCCTTTGCAGGGGAATGGCCGGTCTCGCGGTTCCTTTGTGGAAGCGCACGAGGAAAACACTTCGCGCGACGCGAGACCACGAGAAAACTGTTTCTGGAAACTGTTTACACACCCCTTTGAGGAGCTACAAATTGAAAGCGAAATAGGGTCGGATTTTCGGGCGTCGCGTGCCTCCATTTTTCTCCTCCGTCAGACACTTTAAGACCGTCACTTCCACCACCAAACGAGGCAAAACTGTGTATACGTGTAACGCGGCTGGTGTCTCGTACAATCTCTCGTTATTTCAGCGACGTACAAACGACGTGGAATCAGCGTTTAAGTAAGTGAAACTGTTCTATCCGTGGGGGAATTTTCCTCGGCGAATTATCCGCCCTAGAAGTGTCTGTTACGTGGCAAGATCCTCCACTTTCGCGGAATTTCTGCTTCAGCAGAAATTGACTGTCTTTGAAATTTCCACTCTTGGGGAATTTAGGTAATAGATAATACCGATGAGATACTTTGGATAATAGATACTTGCCGACCAAAGTATTTCGACACTTATGTATGTATTATACATCTTATGTATATACATACGTATAACGCGGGGTATCTCCCGCCTAACTTTATCGTCTGGAATATCCCGCTTGTTTTTCAGAGTATTAAAAAATGTTTCACGAACAGGTTGGATGGTTTCAAGGAGGAGCCATAACTCGTCATGATTAGTTCTGACAAGATAAATATACGATTCCATAAAAAAAAAAAAAAAACAACATCGGTAACCTTCGTACGTCTTCTACGCGCTCTTCTAGGGAAAACATTCAACTTATTCCTGAAGCATTTTTTAATATTATCGAAAGCAAGGGAGATATTCCGGGTGACGAAGTTAGATGGGACAACCCGTATATGTGTCACATAAAATATTTTGAAGTTTCATTAGCGCTGCTAACGCGGGTTTTTATACATTTATGGAAAACTTGGGGGTGCAAAAATGCACAGAACGCAGATAACAATGCACGTAACGTGGAAAACTGTCTAAAATACGATATACAAAATATCCAGGATATAGACGTCCATAGAAAGTAACCTTTTCTAATATTTAACGCATAAAACAATTCTTTACGCAATTCTAAAGCAATCATTTACTCGAATTTTAGTAAAATTTCCGTTATAATATTTAACAAGGTGAAACAATTTTCCAACTAGCTCTTTTAATTGTATCTGTAAAAATATAAATTTACATAAATATGCGCAGTCTAGTAACGAAACACGGCTGTCATGGTCATACTGGTTAAATTTGAAAGCAGCCTGAAAATGTATATAGAAACTGCAAGATATTTATTGCAAACATATATTTAGTGAAAAAATTAGCATATGTTACCTCGTGTCACGCTATCATATTATCAACGTAAAACGAGGTTAATATATTGATCCAACGCCAATAAGGGCACGTTTCATCCCAGTGACACAAAACGATTTTTCGCTGGTTATATGCGTTCCACCCCTTGGTGGCCATTCTGACGATATACAAACACATTCGTCTACATCTCTCTCGAGATACGTCTTATTTTACAGCGGCAGTAACGTAAGAGGATGAAACTTCCGGACGAGAGCTGATTTTCACTGTTAAAATTGTCAACCTCGCTTAACTTTTTATATTTGTTCAATAAAAGTTGTTTACTTGGAACACCTCACTAGTTATATTTCTTTCCCTGTTAGAATATGTAGAAAAGTACGCAAACTGGAATATTTAATTCCATCCTTTCAACGTTGAAAAAGTTTTCTGTCCTGAATTCCGAAAACTATTGCGTTCTAATTACAGAAATTTCTCTCTACAGACTCTCGAAACAAACCCTAAAATTCATGCCTTTCGATATCCTCAAAAATCTTTAACACTTTTTAACCCTTCTCTTTAACTTCTGAAAGCTATAATTTTGGAGAAATAAATAATTCTTTCTTAAAAAATTATTACTGAAATTCTTCGTTCTATCTATCCATCAAAACTATCCACGTCCGACACGCGTATCCCTCTCGCTTCCTCTTGCACTTGTCAGAAACGGATCGCAACGTTGTATGTTGTCAAACTGCTGAAGCGAGAGAAACGTACCGCGAAAAGTTAATTAATAAGGATGTCCGTGGGCTCGCGTGCTATGTTCGCTGAATAAGAAACTAGGGTGGGACTGGCGCGCGGAAACAGGCCACGTGGCACGAGCAAAGCGGTTTGCACGACGCACGAAGGCGCAGGGTACAGTGCTTTATGGCTTACCATCGTAAGGGACGCGCCCGTCCCTCGAGCGTACTGGAATTCCGGGACACTCACCTGAAAGCAAAAAAAACAAACGACTCGGTTAGAATTTCTCAGAAGCTTCGAAAGCAACCGTTTCAAACATTTTCGAATTTTTTGACAAATTTCGTTTGCGGAGGAATCGGGAAGTTGTTTTTGAACGTAATTAAGTCAGATTCGTGGACAAGAAGAACAATGCTCGTAAAACAGGTCCAAGTGCTCTTCTGTCTTCCATTTTTAATTCTTAACCCTGGGAAATCTTGTAGTCAGGACGCAAGTAATAATAGGACACAGCTTGTAGGATACGGTACAGTGCCACATAAGTCAAAAGAGCCACATAACTGCTCTCTCCCGGCCAAATTATAAAGATAAATGAACAAGATGATATTTTCATGGTGACAACTCGAAAATCGATATGTACGATTGTACGTTAAATCGTTTTTAAATTCGCACCGTTATCAACGTTTCGTAAAAGCGTTAACAATTTCTTCTTACGGGAATGAAACACTCTGCTTCTTCCAAATTTCAACAAAATGCTTTATAAATATCTCCTTGCTACATCCAGCCCTAAAACCTTCTATAAACCAAGTTCTATAAATAAGGTAAAGGACAACATTTGAAATTTTCAGCGAATTTTTTAAACAAGGCTCTCTGCATTCTTTCATTTGTAGCACAATCTATAAACCATAAATATTAAACTATAGTAAAGTTTATTTAGGAGTACGGCGGCTGTTTTCTTCTTGTAATAATCGGCGAGCTGGTGGAACCAAGCGTCCGCGAGTAGTAACAGTCGACGCATCGTCAGACGCCGGAAATTAATCCACGGGAATGCGTTTATATCAGCGGGACGCTCATTCTGCCAGTGAATGCCGCGTCAGTCGATCAATTTCGCCAAGATATCCCGCGGTCTATTTAAACGAGCAACAACAAAAGCCGTACACGAACAACAGAGGGAGCGGAGAATTTCCAAAGAACGATTCTCCACGTCGCGATTGAAAAATTATGTCGCTGGTTTACTATACCCACACCGATTTATAAACATAATATCGTAGATGCACGATGTTTCTATTACACATGTACAAGTCACTTCTTCGTTGTACGTTAAATATTGTCTCATAAATAAATCTCATGAAACGAAGAATAATACTTCGAGGTAAAGTTCTTTTTATCAAATGTCGCTTCTACCGGAGAATATTCGTGAAAAATTATGGAATATCCATGAATTATAGCATATCTATAAACTTCTAAAATAGCCAATATGTGTAAAAAGTTGAAAGATATTTAACATGTCACTCAACAAAAACCGTAGAATACTTGACATTATCGGAGATTAAAAAAGTCTTACATATATGCGAAGAACTGAAAACATTGCAAAGAATATCAGACATTTGTAAAAAAAATCACAAAATAACGAACGATCATAGAAAGCTGTGGATTATTCGAGACTTGTAAAAATGAAAAAGTCCCAAGAGATCAGATACCGATAAAAGTAGGATAAAATTCTCTTCGACCATGGAACACCGTAAAATAATTAACATTTTTAGAGAAATTTAAAAATAGCAACGCGGACAAAACTTTTGCGTCACGCGTGGTTCAATTCGCGTAAGAACAGAAGCTGGCAGTTTCATCGCGTCATCCCCCGTAGAAATGCAGCTCCTTTTGAAAAGCGAAGCCGCGGGCTTGGCCTCGTCACGCCATGTCCAATTTGTGCGTGCGTTTTGAAGAGCTGTCACGCACGACCTGCTTTTCCAGGAAAATTCGCTTATTAGCATCGTTTCCTATCCTCGGATACAACGTTAACGTTCCGATTCTACCGATTCCACGCTACCATTTCTTTACATCACGATCCTTTTAAATTTCTTATTCGTTCATTTAGTCTTCTAAACGATAAGTTTAATTTCGAAGAATGTTTGCGATAATAGTATTTACGAAGAAATTGTCGTTACAACAGCCTATGATAATAAATAATAAGAATTCGAATTCGTGTGAATTTTTCTAGAAATTTTCTCAGCACGAATTAGGAATGAAATTTTTCGATAAATTTCAACCACATGGAAAAGTACACAAGTACATAGGGGACTTTTTGTTCTCCGCGATTAATTATAACGAATATTATAAATAATAAAAGGGGCACGCATGAATTTCCTCCAAATATTCTCAACATGTATTAAACATCAGATTTACCAACGAATTTCAGCAACATTTCCTTTGAAAATGTACGTGCATCGCAAATGTTTCATCAAAATACTCGAAACATTATTAATGTACACATTTCCATCAGAAAAAGATTCAGCAACTGCATAATTCATATGGAAAGTTGCGCTCGCGAGAAAGGTTTTCTAGAAAGACACCCCTCTCTTTGAGCCCCTCCAACTTTTTCTCATAAAACATTCTTCTACATGCAATTAAAACAAGAATCACGACTTTCCTCAATTACTGGACGTTCTACAAACACGAGGAAACCTAAGAAAAATTCTCGCTCGAAAATTTCACGAATTTCATCACAATCACAAATTCGTTAAAGTCTTGGAATCGTCATTTTTTTTTTAACAAAGATTTTTAATATATCGAAATTGCAGAATCTAATTTTAATCTTTGAAATCTTTTTAAAAGAAAGCGGGGGGGGGGGGGGCGGTGGAGAAGTAAAGTAAAGGAAAGAAAACCAATTCAATCTGAACTACGTAGCGTTTAATTAACAGCTCTCTGCAAATATCGCTTCTTCGACCTTTTCACAATGCGTGGGATACGCATCTCCGTGTTATCGAAACCAACCGTTTTCTTCGTAGCATTACGAAGGAAACGTTGTGGATATTCTGGATATCCATATGTGATTCCATTAGCTCCAGGCCTGGAAATTCCAATTAGAATGAAGAATTCGTCGTGGACCGTATTAGCCGCAAAATAAAAATTTGCTTCAGTTATATCATAATAGGTATTGCAGTAAGTAAATAGTAAACAAGCACTATAACGAGTACTCTAAGTACTCTTAATATGCTATATTTATTTACATTACATGCTACTCGATATACACTTACACTAAAATATAGTAAATATTGTAACAAGTACTCTACTTTGGATACTTCATATATATTTTTGCATACCATATGCATTTTTCCGTCCTTCGTTCTCCCGAAGGTATTTCTATTTGCGGTCTATATATAAACATAGTGTATAATAATAAATGTAATATTGTAGATGTAAATTTTGTAGCCATTGTGAAAAGGAAGAAAGCAGAAGTACATGGAAGAGAAGAAGAATCAGAAGGGATCGGCCAGAGAAACGATACGCAAACGGTTGGAAACGGGTCGATGTTTTATCAGGCTGGTCACGCAACTTCCACGATTGCCGGCATTTTTCCCCGCCCCGCTATTATCGGACACCCTTTAACGTTGGCAACGAGCGCACGATAAGATCGTGTCGTCCTTCGATATTCGCTATTTATGGGGATGGCGGAGCGAGCCGCATGTAAATGGCAATCAAGACGAAACTAGACTCGAGGGTGGATTGCAACCGTTTCAAAGGAGTTTCGCGGGTATTTTGTGCGGTTGTTGCAGGCTTCTGGCCACTCGAGTATTGCGCATAATTTTCTAGTATTTCCATTCTAGTACTTTTGCAACGACGAGTCAAAGACCGGTTGTTACATTTCGAACATTTCCAGATACTAAAACTATAGGAGTTAAAAGAAGAAGAATATTTAAACCACGTCCAGAATTAGAATAAAAATTCCACCTGCTTAAAAATAACAAGACGAACATTTCCAATAGATAAATCAAAGATAAACAAAAGTAAATATTTCTCTAAAATAACGAAAACCCTAAAAAAAAAAAAAAAAAAAATCCACATCGCGATTAAAACTTTCTGCACTCTACCTAAAATCAATCTCACCCTTGCGTTTCGCCATTCACACCGTAATTCCCTCAAGCTGAAACGAAACAAAGGAACGAGAGAAAGAAAACGAATTTAAAGAAAGATAAAGAGAAAGAAAGAAAAGAAATACAGAAAGGAAGAAATCCGGCGGAACGAACGCTTCCAGGGCGAGCCAACCACCACCTTCTTCTTCGCCTTTGCGCGAAAGACGCTCAAGAGGGTGGTTACAGAGACGGTGGGTAGAAGAGGAGAAAACTCGGAGGCCAGGGTGTAACGTTGCAGCCAGGCAGGGCAATTTATCTTGTTGTATTAGCAAATGGATGATAATGACGTGGAATGGGGGCGTACAGTGGGGGTTGGTGGAAACTGTCGGAAGCCCCTGTAAGCAGCTGCAGTTACCGTCGGGTTCTATGCGGCCGACTTAAGTGTACATGCATTAGTGTGGCACGGTCTTAAGTGTACGGCCGTGTAGTCGTGACAGTTTCTATCCGTAGCGGGGCCAAGGTGTGTCTTTTTAACGCTGTGTATTTTGTACGTGTGTTGCCGGGGGGAGGAGGTCGGAGTGTCGATACAGCCACCCCATCGCCCTTAAGTGAACCAAGTGTTTTGTTATTTAAGGCGGCCTTCTCGAGAAACGAACGATTCTTCTTTCTTTTGACGAGGATGAATGTTTCCTTTGCTGGAAGGGGTGGTTTCTTAGGCACGTTCTTCAGGCTGTTCAGGCACGGTGTGTGTTAATCAGAGAAATAGGAATTTGTGTTTTTCCTCGGGGCTCTTTCGACAGCAGCTTTGGATTTTTTAAACGTTTTAAGGAAAAGGTGTTTGTCGTTCGATGAAATCGTTTATTACTTGATGGATCGAAGCTAACGGTGGTTCTCAAGCATTGGAAGAATAATATTTCGTATTATTGGAGGGCTGTGCAGGCTATGATTAATGATCGAAATCTGACCTTAAATTGATAAATCGAGGCAAAAATTCCCGCGTAAATTGTTCTAGATCGAATACGGAAATGTTTCCGTCGAATTTGCAAAGTGTGTAAAGGACAGCTTATGTGTATTTAATTATTCCATTCTCATCATTTATATAGGCAGGAAATGTAAATACACAAAGAATAGCATCTCGTTTCGAATTCAGGCACGCAAATATACATCTGTATCTTTTATATATGCACAATATAGCAACGAAAGAATAAACGAGAAACGTCTTCTAAAAGTTTGGAAGAGCGTAGATATAAAAAAGACGCGCGGGGTCGCTCATAATTATTTGTCACGAAATAATGGAGTTATTATACAATTATAACGGAGAATGTGCCGGGCGGCAAGATAGGGCACGATGTTGTAATAAAAGAACGTAGATTAAGAAGAATACAGTACGGAATGGGAGCAAGAAAAACGCAGACGTTATAACGCAACATTCCGCTGTTTCCACGCAAGCCAAAATAATAAACATTTATTATGTTCTTCGAAATTTCATCGTCGTCCGAAACGAGAATCAGCCAAGAATCGAAAGGTCGTCGACAAGAACAAGCGCGTTCTTTTAAGGACAACGCGTTACGCATTTTCCTACCTAAAAGTCAATCCAGCAAGAAACAGTGGCGATAAAACGACAAACTGTTCCACCGATTAAATTCATTAAAACGTAAAATCTAAATAAAAACGAACGTCTCCTTTCATCGTCCAATCGGAGAAGATCTTTCGAAGAGCTAGCTACGAAGCAGCAAGCCCGTGTCGCTTATCTTCCTATCTTCCACGATTAATTCTTATATTCGTCGTAAATCAAACGAAAATCCCACGCAAAATTCGATCTACGCTCGAACTAGGATCGCGAGGTCGTGAAAGAAGACAGGCTGGAAGCTTTGCCGTCAATTTACGCGAGTCGTTATGCTTGCTCGTTCATCCCCCATTGTTACAACCTCGAGCAGAGACGTTGCAGAAGGGTTGGAAAAGTCGATCAGAAGGCTTTGTGGCAAGGAGCCACTCTCCGGATGCTTTCACCGCTGTTTACCAACCTGTCCATCACCGACTACCAATTAGTATTGTAACCGGTGGACGTTTCTACCACGCGGCGAAGAAACAATGAAGAACACGCTTGCCATCGCATCTTGGAACGTTCTGACGATGATGTTCGTGAAGGTAAATTCGTGACAGAGGATTACTGGTTCCGGGTTTACGTTCATTTTATAGAGTTCTGTGTTGCTTCTTTGGGAAAAGGGATTGCGGACGGAGACTCGAGGGTCGATTTATAACGTAAAACGCAAAATAAATTCAAGCTCGCTAATCGCCAAATAAATATCTGACATTTTCACGATCATTTTAGACAGGGTAGAGGTTCTAATACGAAGTTGATCTCTACGGCGGTGTCATTTCTTCAATACATTACGGTTGCCAGAGTGTATACTCTACGACGAATCCAACGTTCACACAACGCAAGGGTTAATAAACACCTTACATACTAATCGATAGAAAAAACAAAGGTCAACGTCGGTGATTTCACCGTGGAAAAAATAAATCTTCGTTAGTACCGCGAAGTTCGTTTAATCAAGAACTTAACGAATCCTAACGCGTCCTTCCATTAATCTTCCTCCGATTCTCCAGGCAATGGCAGTACGCATGCATCGCGACTATAATGCAGTCATCGTAACTCACGCCTCACGAGTTTCGAATACCCATGGTGATTCTAATTTACTTGCGAGGACCGAGCAGCGAACAATACAACCCGAGGGCCAATTTACATTTTCGTTCGCCTGATGAAATAACGACGGGGCTGCTGGCAACGTCGAAAAATCATTGCTGATTTTCAGGAATTACCCAGCAGAAAGGTTTCTATACGAGCAGATCTATAAGTAACGACGTCTCTTTGATATAGCGTTGGTCGATGCCCTAGCGTATTACATATTTTGCATAGTTCTTCGTCATTTACATATTATGGTATTTTTTCTTCGTGCCGATCGTATTTGTGCTAGAGTCCTTGCCATCTTAATTGCAAGATAGCGTTACTATTAGCAACGATCGATTACTAAGTATCGATACTTAATAGAATAGTTGCGAGTACTTATAGCTCTTAATATTTATAAGATGTTAATCTTAAGATGCTAGTCCTTTCTTTTCTTCCTTTTCTTTATCGATCTTCGAGGGACAAGCGTTATATCTGGATAGTCGGGAAAAAACTCCGTAACTATATTCCTCGTTATAGTTGTATAGAAAATTTTCATAAACTTTAAGTCGGAGTTTAAAAGATAGACCGGATTTTAAGCAAGAAATAGAGTGACTTTAGAGTTAAGAGAAATTCAATTAATTATGTCCGTTCCCGGTGAAAACCGTAATTTCGAACCAAAAAACTTCCCCCGGGATTATTTCGGTTCTGCGCAAAACCAAGTCAGCTTGTGATTTCACTGCATTAAGGAAGAATGACAGGTTTACAGGGGGGAAGATTTAATTCTGATATTACAACAGTTCAAGAATCTCTCAATATATTTTTATACAGATAAAAAGGTCGAATCTCTTCTCTGTTGTTACGAGAAATTTAATTGGAAAATATAGCAAAATTTGCTACGGCACTGCCAAGAGAGGAATTTATCTAGACTTTTGAATTAAATGTTAAACAAAAGCAAATATTCCGCTCAAAGTTCAAACTAAAATTACTAAAATTACTAAGATTACTAAAATTGCCAAAATTAAAATACAGTACTTGTCGCAACGTTCAATGGATGAAGTTTTCTGCTCCCATTTGTACAATTAAGTTCGTAAAATTACGAATCTGCATAGAAATCCCGCAGTCTGATTATCACGAAACCCTTTACCAAGAGTCACACACATCTAAACACACTGGCAAACTGCCGTACTAACTGCGAAAGTTCCCTCTCGCCTTTCGAACGCGTCATTACCGCGACACAATGCACGCTAATCCTCGATACCGATGGGAACGCGATATCTCGCCAGCGTCGTAGGATTTGTTCCCCTTGGTGGATAAGATTGAAAAACGGATTACTCGAAGGTGATCGGAGCATCCGACGAAAAGGATCGACGGCGGAGGCCATTCAGCTGGCAGCCGGGCTTTTGTGATTTTCTCATTACCGGAGGCTGGTGCCTCGACTTCGATTCACCAGGCGGCCCGCTTTTCATCCCTTATTTCTTCCCACTCTCTTGCACGCGAACCCACGTAATACGCTTCCTCCTCTACACCGCTACGCCAGAGGAGAGGATCGGTTGACCCACGTACCGGAGAATTACGCTCCCTCCGAGCGTATTTCCGCGCCGGATGCTGATTCCCGATAACCGCCGGGAAATCATGTTTCCCAATCGTCTTAGATACTATTCGTGCTTCTTGCTTGCTTCTCTCGTTACGTTTACACGAATTAGGGAAAGATTAGAATAAACACCAATGCTCGGTTCGATGGCAGATACGCGATAGCGTACACTGACAGCGTATAAGTGTATTTAAAAAAAACAAATATATATGTGTAAGACGAGATACGCGTTTTCGAGATGGCAGCGAGGATGGATGCAGGTTTTTCGACGTGGTGTCAGTCTCGCCCTATTTTATTTTAGCAATTCTCACGGATTTGTAACGATTTAAGAAACTATCGAACGAAAGATTAGGACGAAAAATCATTATAATCAATTAAAGGAATTTTATGCCGCTAGAGAGCATAATCGATAATATACATTTAACGATACATTTAATAATAACAATAACGATGGGCTTGCATATATTTTCATACGATAATGACTGGAATAATACGATTAAGGACATAGTCGATCATAATTACTTCATCAATTTATTATTTCACCAACGTGTACACACAGAAATATATTTTCGACTCTGAAATTATAATAATCTCTACCATTCACATCCATCAGCGGCCAATCCGCTAATTACGAAATGAAACATCGAAAATGGAGGTTCCTTTCTCCCAATTCGTACGGCTACAGGTAAATCGAGTTTACCAGAAACTTTTAATGGAGCCAGCCGGAATAATCGGCGAGAGATTTCGGTTTCGCCTCTCGAAACAGAATCCAGAAAATTCATGTTCATTCAATTTCACAGGAGCAAACAGTGACAAGGCACTTCCGCGAAATTAATTTTCCACTCGTTATGTTCGAATTCTTTCGAACATTCTTTCGAATATTCCAAACTCGTTACCGCTTTTTTTTTTTCATAATGTTTTATTATCAACGAATACGATATTTTTTTAGCCCTAAGCGAAAAATGATGGGAATCCATACAAATTATGATTAGGCGATAAATATCGGTAATAGACTATATCGTTGAATAGTTCTATATATATTTCCTGAAAATACAAAACGAATATCGAAGCTGTTTCTTTTATCAATTTTTATCGCATACTTCGTAAATTTCAAAACATTTAATTTTAGAAGATTTGCTTTGAAACCATCGTGTGTAGATATTCAAGAACACGTAGCAGCTATTAATACGAGATAATGATACGAAGGGTAGATAGAACGAAATTAAAGCAAAGGCTGACTGAGCTGTTTCCGGTTTTTCTAGCCCGGATACCGGTAATTGAAAAGATCGGAATAAGCACTAACATACATGACAGAATGTGCGGTCTGAGGTTGGCGATTTTGAACGTTTTGTTTCTACGGGGTGAACAATTCGCAGACAGCTCGTTTCCTGTTATTTCAGTCAAGAACCTTGGTAACATTCTACGTTACTAATTTTAATTTTGAATAAAGCTAGAAAAGATTCGTGATTTTTTCGCTTTATGTATATTTCTGTGTTATAACATATTATTTAACACGTTTCGATAAGACTATCTACAATTTTCAATAATTTACGATAACCATGAACCCCCGAAACACGACAAATACAAGTTGTCTTTTGAACTTGGTTAGTTAAATTAGTTTTATTAAACGATCAATTCCCCCAGAAACAACAATCGCAAAAAACCATCGATTCAAAAATTTAATAGAAACCACTCAACGTATACAGAGCAAACAAAATAAAAAAAACCCACTAAATCTACTCATGACAGTCTACAAAACCCACCTGCAACCACAGGGAATTAACAAACCCAATTGAAAAATTAAAAAATCTGCGAAAAAATCGACCAAACCTAGCTACAACTAAAACTTCCGATTCCAGAAACAACGATACTAGTCGATGCGAGAGCACGCTGCTGCCTGCGTGTAAAAATCGCAAATAAAACTTTCTCATAAAACGTGGGGCGAACCTCGAATGGAGAAAACATTCCTCCGCGAGATGAACGTGTGTCGCAGAAAATGGGGGCTGAGGGCGATGAGAACAATCGACAAAACAAAAACGTGGAACCATCAAATGCGTCACGGGAGGGGTGAAAGTGGTGAGTTTCGCGAGGGTATCGAGTGGAACGCGCGAAAGGGGCGCAAACGCTCGGTCCAGCGAAATGACACGTTGCCTTTCGTCGCTTTGTTTCGTCTTCCGGATTCGTTGGATCGTCGACGCACGATAAAGAGGTTGAAAGCGGGTTGGAGGATTAATTTCGATGAATGACCATAACCGAAACGTTCATGGTTGGTGGTTACGGAGTCATAGTTGCGATTCTTTAACATTTTTGATAAATCAAGCATGAAATATCCCAGCGTGCAATAATTACGGTCCAATAAAAAAGATTTAATCGAACGTTTGATGGAATGTTCCCAGTTTGTCAATACTTCGTGTGGTACTAACAGCAACTTTTCCTCAATCGTTTCTCTTTCTCGAACGAAAAACGTTGATTTCGCGGTTGCTAATGAAGCGGTCAATGAAGCAGAAACTCGCCAGAGACTGGAAACGACAGCCTTTTGAAGGCATGCGTTAATCCAGACCACCTAAAAACTACTAGGCAAATCGCGAGAAAAAGTTCCTACGAAACGAGTCTGTCGTTCGTTCACCAAACGCACATTAATTGGTAAATAAAATCAATATGCGTACCAGTACAGCCTCTGGTGTGCTGAAATGCATCTTTTGTAAGAGAAAATTTTTATTTTATATTTATTATTATTTTAATTAATTTAATTAATAATATATATATTATTATTTTTATATTTTATTTATACAGCCTAACAATTTGTAAATTCTCGTTAAAAGCAGAATGATTCGATGCAAAATTCATGAATTCTCGTCAAAATACGCTCCACGGATTCCTAAATTCTTCTCAAGATCCACTCAATGCATTGAGAAGACTACGTCGTTGAAAACGCGCTTTATTTTAACTGGATACCTCGATCCGTTCGCGAGATATGGATCCGAAAGGCGAGCTCCGAGACGCAGGGATGTTGGTCAACGGCGTGACCCACATTCTTTCCTGGAGGTGAGTACTCACTATTAGTAGTAGCAAAAACCCGCTGACTCAGCGGGTGTCATTGAGTAGCGCACACGTGGCTCGCTCGGGATAGGTCAGTGAGTGAGTGAGTGAGTGAGCGAATGAGTGAGCGTGATTGGAAGGTCCGAGCGAGCGAGCGAGACAGAGATAGAGAAGGGAGAAAAATTAGACTTGGCTTCCACCGACGATAACTTCGGAACCGGAAGTCCGATCGGAATGAATCGAACGGCATTTTAAAGCGTAAGCTGCCTCTCTTCCGACCATGTCAATTTGAATAATCTGGGATGGTTTGTTGCAAAGTGGTCGAATAATTTTTGCAAGCTCCGTTTTAGCGATCTGTTGGATTTTTGCTATTTTTTAATTTAATTTAATGGTAGATATAATTTTGGTAAAATCAGTAGTGAAGAATATGGATATTAACGGCAGCTTTGTACATTCATTTCTGCGTACTTGTTTGATTTGTTCAAATGGAAATTGTTGTCTTATGACTGATAATGGGAGGTTGATAAATC
This sequence comes from Bombus huntii, assembly GCF_024542735.1. Lineage (NCBI taxonomy): Eukaryota > Metazoa > Arthropoda > Insecta > Hymenoptera > Apidae > Bombus > Bombus huntii. The sequence continues at coordinate 558,621 of NC_066253.1, read as the reverse complement.
ATGTAGTTGGTTTGAACTGAATAAATCTGAGGGAAACGGTAGTTGGATAGAGATTAGATTGTCGGAGCAGCAGGATTATGTCAGTATTAAATGTTTAATGTCGTGTATTAAGGTTATCAACGTTTATTGGGATATTAGTTGTAAATAAATGATGCATTCTTTCGCAAGAGTACGAAATGATAATGCTGTCATAATATCGAGTCGATTATTTGATTACTAATAAACATTTAACTGTAATCGCAAATTACATAAACTGTTATTCAAAAATAAGGAACGAGATTGATTTTACTTGAAATTACCTTTCACACGAGGCAAATCAATTAAGCGACAGTTTTTATGATATGAACGCTAATTTAGTAACTTTAATAAGATAAACCAGTATAATGTGTTAACTAGGAAAACCTTGAATAAGACGACGAAGATCTTCGTTACGCGATTTAACAAGCCGAAGACAATTCGAAGGTGCCAATTAAACAAACCATGGAACTGTAACGCGAAGACTCGAGAAGTTTAATGAAATAATTCAACAAACTCTAACGCGACAATTTGACAATAGAAGAAAAGTTTCGGCGTTGCTGTTCGTCGAATTCGAGACAAGCTGCCAAAAATTCTACCCGTAGAGTATTATAAACTTTCAAAATTCTAACTTTAAACCAAAGATTCCAGCGATCACGCGAAATTTAGATAAATTCGGACGAATTCTAAAGAATAGGAATTCAGATTAATTGGAACTTGGTGCGGATAATTAGATAAACTTACATAGATTAGACAAATCCCACTGATTACAGTTCTAGATGCAATCTGACGAATGTAGAAGGTAGAGATCTAGATGCATTTACATGAATTCAAGAGAGTAGAAGCTGAAATAAATTTTACTAGATTCTCATATTTAGCGAAGATGAAATTAAATAATATTTAAATTTAATATTCGCTACAGAAACACTCAGAACTCTAATTAGTGTACTGTACTGTACTGCCTGTTTAATAATAACTACTTTATTCCATTTTTACTTATTCTCATTAATCTCGCTGTATTTCTTCCTTTCGCTATTCATCCGTTAACAACCTTCTAATATTCGTTCTTTCGATCCAACCCCCTAGTCTTCCTGCACTATTAATCTCATAAAAATTTTTCACAACTTCCCTAGATGGCAATAATGACTAGAGCGCAGAATATGATAAATACTATCGAGTCTTCGATTCCCTTTACACGTCTTCGTCCTCGAATTCAATTCGGGGGGCTCGTTTTCAACGTGCAAAATGACGCTACGAGCGCGTCCGTGGCACAAGAGAGGGGTTTATGGGGGGAGGGGAATTACATGTTCCACGATAACGTCATTAATCATTCTGTTTCGAATGTTCACCGTGTAAATGGAGGATCGTTTTGAAGGGCGGCCGTTTCCGCGCGGATTATCTCCCCGACGTCCATGCGAAACCGGCCGGCCGGCCGCAGTTTGTAAGCGTGCATGAAATATTGAACTATTAGCCGGCGGCGATATATCATTTTAATATCGGCCGGAATCAATATCGCTGTCCGCCGGGTTAATTACACGCCCTTTCCGCCAGATCATTCCGCGACAAACGCTTTCACAGCTCTTTCCTTCGCTTTACGTCTCTTTTCCATCTTCCATCTTTTTTTCTTTTTCCGACATCTGCCGCGTTTCACGGAACATTCCTTCATTTAATCAGCATTTGAGTCGTTTAAGGAGATATTCTAGTGTATCTAAACTCCCAAAATTCAGGAAGCTGCTCTTGAAAAATTTTTATACGAATAATTGCTATCGATGTGACTTTAAACGCGTTTTCCTCGTCCACGCTTAACGCGGCGTCCACGATCCCTTAAAATCTACTCGACCAATCGGCTTAAAATTTAGCGTGTACCTTCGATTAAAATGAATTCGGTACATTCCTCTTTCCCACCTTTTCGAACGTTGAAAGACGACCGAAAACGTTGGCAATGAAACTTCTTAACGTTGTCATTTTTTTAATTATCGACTTTTCTATTCTGTTCTAGTTCCTTTAGTTATAGACAAACTGAATTTAATTAAGGATCTTCTTGAGTTTATTTTAGATAAGTAGAACGACCGCAATCATGGACGCCATGAGACGAGATTTTTCTGTCAATGCGACGAGGATGTATATAAAGAAGGAAAAAACGAGGATAAATGTAAGGAAATCTAGAAAAATTGAAATCGTCGAGGCACGCGATATACGCAGGACAAAAGCCGCAGTAAATGAAAGAAAACGTGGACGAATATAAAAATGGAAAGTGCGAGAAAAGTAGAAGCAAAAGGGGTGATAAAACGGCGAAGGATGACGAATTCGCGGAGTTGGCGTCGATATCCTGGCACTTGCAGCGCACTTTCGGTTTCCGTGACTCGTTCCAACGGCAATGATCGTTCAATCACACCGAGCATGCGATCGTTCCGATCGAAAGTAATCAGCGATCGAGTTCGCAGATCGAAAGCCTGTCGACCGTAAAAACGGATTAAAATAACGCCAGGGCTCCAGATAAATGTCACTGATAACGCTGGTAACCAAGTAACGATAGTTAGTCTCGACGTTGATAAGCGCGATAAAGTTGCAAAAGGTATCGAGGCAAGTTTGAAACAAGTTCTTTAAGCGCAGAGATTCTTAATTTTTTGTTTTACGTTCGACTTTGTAATTGAAAGTTCTTAATTGCACGCACACATTTCCCCCACAAATTCTGCCGAAAACAGCTTCACGATATTCGTAATGATAAACGCCAGAAAGAGATCGTCATTAACGCCTCTTTAAAATTAATTACCAATTTCCTTACGACCCTCTATCAGATCACGCTAACTTCGCCGCATTTCCCAAATTTCACTAATAAGACGACTCGTTATCACCGTCATCAAGATTCTTCGTGAATTAACGTTATCGTCGAAACTTAACCAGAAACATGAAAACCACGTTATAACGAGGTAAAGGGTGGGCGAGAAATCGCGAAAGAGGGCCGGCCCTAGTCGGCATTAGCCGATTCTAATCGAAACTGGGTAAAAGCTCGTTATCGGAATTGTCTCGAGCTAAACAGAACGGGGCTAATAGCCGAGCACAATAGGCACGGGCCGTGGTCGTGTGAAACACGGCACGTTGTACGGAATCAGGCGTGCTGCTGCGGGGCCGAGTCGGGGGTGCGCACCCCCGGCACGTTTTAACGCGCAATGCCCCCAGATTATTCTATTCCACGTTATGCTAACGCGTCTCTCTTCTTATATAAAATGACGAAGCCTGGGTTGCGTTGCAAATATTCCTATTTAACCCCTACAACACGTAACAATAACGACCAAGTTTTTGTAAAGTTTTACGATACAACAGATACGGTATAATAATAACGGATAATGGTGGATCGTGGGAGAGTGTAGCATTAGCGAGATAAAAAGCAAAATACTGCACCTCCTACTCGTCCTTGCGTAACTTTTTACTCGTAGTACTAAAACGAACGATTAATTTTCCCTTCGATGAATTCTTTAGAAACCAACTCGAATTATTTTTTATACGTACAAATTCCCAAAATGGGATTTTCAGATCCCATCGTTGTAGTACAGTGTCGTACACAGATACACCGAATCGTTTTCATCTGTATGGGAGGGCGGCGAATGCGATGCGTTTCATTCGATATGGTCCCAACAGGACTGAGAAGCGCAGTCCAGACGTGCCACCGTGGGGATCGAGGAGCTTCTATTATTTTTCAATTGGCCAGTCGAGCACGCAGGGCATCCCGTATCCCGTCTGTAATTGAAGTTGGCTTTGCCACGATAACACACCGACGAGATAAGACGGCAGATCGAGATAAAGAATAGCGACTGTCGCGAGGGCCGAAACGACAAGCCTGGACTTTGGGGAATGAAACTTGTTTGGTAGATTCCCCCTTAAGCGTGGAAGCTTTCTACCAGTTAGCGACCGACGAGATTTTACTTTATTATCATTTTTATTTGACTTTCTCGCGTTTTATTCGCTCCATTGCTAATAATCAGACTGCGGATTATTTATCCAAATATACTGTCGTTACATACTTGTTGGCTCGATATACGACACAAGTGGTTACTGCTTTTTTTTTTTAGAAATGTTTCAGATTTATTCTTGTCGAACCTTCTTATTTAGGAGGCCAGCGGCGATCGGAGCCTAGAAATCTGTTCGTTGTTTCCAGAAGAATTAATTATCACCATGTAAATCCTCAACGATGAGAAGGAAGAACAAAGAAAAACAAAGAAGAACAGAGAAAAGAAGAGAAAGAGGAGGAGACGGCGACGGGAGCGAATCTCCAATAAACAAGAACAAACAAAGGGCTACAGGCGATCGGAGTGACACGCATCGGTGGATTTCGGGATTTGCCAGATCCCCAGGGCCTGGACACCAGGCGAACGGAAGGTGAAAAAAATGAGACAGCAAGCGGTGATCCATGTAGAGCGGACACTGGTGAACGTCGTCGCTCCGTACGCTAGATATATATTCCATTTCAGAGGCGTAGACGAGACTAGCATCCGTGAAACGCTCGTGCAGATTTTCCTTTTTCTTATTCCTTGCGCCCCTTTCGTTGCACGTAGCTGAGCGGAATGTAGAATTTCTAAATTTTTGAATTTTTCCTGCTGCTCGAACAGAAAATAGCGTAAAAAAGTAAACGCGATAAAGATATTTTACAATCTCAAACGTTTAATGTAAATATTCTTTTCCCTCGAGCCTTTCATACAGCTTTCTTGTCGAAAGCATTTTTAGAAACAAGTTATTCGTTGATCGGTAGCTGGAACGAATCTGTTGCTTGATAATACACGCGACGCTCAACATCCCGTAACATTCAAGCATATAGATAAAGAAAATTTGAATTTTTTACTTATATTCTACAGCTTCCACAAACTGCTATCAAAATTACGATCCGAACAAGTTCCTCGAATAAAAAAAAAGCGAAGGAAAAGATATCAGATGGATATCCGGCTGTCAAAATGTCGACAGGATCACAAAAGCTAGGACTGGTAAACTACGATAAATGCTAATTAACGTCTGTAACCGGCAGTTTACAACTCGCCGCCATAAATGTCCAATCAACGGGCAAACTTCGCGACGACGGTTCTCGCTCCTTAAGCTGTCGAGTTAGTTTCCGCCACGCTAGTTTCCAGCATTCCTTCTTTCCCCTCTTTCTCCGTCTGGTTACCAGTTAGATTAACCCTCTCCTTTACTCCGCCGGTCTCCTCTCTGGACTCGTATTTCTAAGTAAATTTCGTTGTACAATTAACGTTTAATATCCAGGCAGACCTGTGCGCGCCCGCTTTTCGTGGTTTGCGTCACAGCGTAGCCGGATCGCCTCGAATTAACTGCACCGACGACGCGACGTAATCTGAAACGCGATAGCGGCGGGAGCCTAGTCTCGTTTGATCGGGGATCAAGCGACCATTTTCATTCCCGTTTCCATTTATTTCCTCGGTATTTCCGTTTCTACGGAATCTTTTTGGAAAAAATGTTTATTCGAAGGGTAGTCACGCGCGTTTCTTAAGGGACAAAGAGTACTTCTAGCCATTCTGCAGATTATTCGGAGTCCCAGGATTGGCGTTCTTGCTATTCGCAGCATAGGAACGTACATTTTCCAAACAAAAGGTATCGTTCGCTCGGATATCCCTAAAACACGCATCAAACGCCCAAAAGCCTGCTAAATAAACTTCTCGTCTTTACATGCCATCGGCAACGTCCGAAAACTGTCGCCAACACTTTCTTGACCCTAAAAACTCGGAAACGACGTAGCACAAGCTATTAAACGACCGTTCCGCGTACCAGTTACGACATGTCCAAACAATCGAACGCTTCGCTATTCTGGCTGCAGGCGGTCATAATGTAACAGAAACTCACGGTGACCAGCGTCGGTGAGACACGTCGTCCACGTCGGCCATAAAACTGATACATTACAGACGCGGTCACGCGGCCATAACCGGTGGTTTGCAACAAAGCCCCTAAAAGCAGCCTGTACAATGCCACCGAGTTAATTGGTTTGACAGGGTTGCGCGAACGCACATCCCGAAGCCGGGAGCGTAACAAGCACCGGAAAACTACGCTAAGCCGTGCTACGATAAGTCTAAAGGTATTTATTTTAATGAACATACGTATACGGAGTCGTGTCCACCAAAAGCTAAGCCAAGTAACATCGGTAACGCGGTACTTGAAAGTAACGCGATGCAGAGCCGAACCTTCCTGAACCTCAAATCCGTCGATCATCGACAAACACCATCCAACTCCGCGAAACCCAGAGTTTCTCGCCGGTAACGACGTTCCGCCGTGAAAAATTCTATCCTAAATACCTAAGCCAAACCTGTCAATCATTAACAAACTCGATCCAACTCCAAGAAACTCGGAGTTTCTCGCCAGAAACGACATTCCACCGTGAAAAATTCTAACCTAAATATACCTAACCAATGCCTTCGTCGGCACAAACTTCGCCACAAGGCCTTGACGAGAGTTCGAAACCACCTGCTCCGCGCTCCAAAACCGGCAACCGAGAGACGTCAGATTTTCAGCGCGAAACTGCTGGATCAATGAACCGTGGTTCGAGAAAGGTCGACTCTGGTGGACATACCGAGCCAAGCCCCTCTCTTATTCGCCCGAAAAGTGTCCGTTGTGCGCGCACACCTAGCCATCCCCCCAACACACGTGTAATGGCGTGTTCGTCACGCAGGGGTCGGTTTTAATTAGAGAGGCAGCCGCGAGATCCTACGTTGCAGGACCGAAACAGGCTCTTCGATTAAATTATTAATTAACGTTCTCCTGGAAATACCACATCACACACGACTCCGGTGTGCCCGATACGATACGGGAAAAGGGAGACGGCGAGAGGGACGAGAAGAGAAACGAAGGCCACAAAGAGACGTAGGGCGGGATTGGTGGGGCAGAACGGGGGGTTTTCGAGCTGGAGGGATTTTACGCGCGCGCGTAATCTCCAGCCTGGCCGACGGTATGACGACGAAAGTGTATTATGCCGGCCCGGTACACAGAGCTTTCAGCTATTCACCGAACCCCATTTGGCTTTGTATGGGGGCTCCGGTTGTGTTGTATCGATTTCCAAACCTGGTTTTACGTAGATTCCCGTATTTAGGTAGCTGGCTTTCGCGCTATGTCCTGGCGTACGATTTTTTGCAGGTTGAAAAGAGTTGGATGGTGTTCGACGGTATGCACGTTCATAAGGCATCTTTGGCTGCTTGGTGCTTCGCTCGTGACAGTTTGCGACAGTAGGAATTCTTTAGGACAGAATGATTCTCGGCTAAATATCTTGTACTCGTGGCAAGAATACGTAAAAATCTTTGTCTACAATAGATAGCAAGGAGCTAAATTTAAAAAAAAAAAATGCGTTATCGCGCCCAGATATTATTAGCAACCAAAAGGCAAAGTCACTGGAATTTCGAGTAATAATTAGCCCCGGAAGCGGGCTTAAACCGAGGGGAAAATCCAAAATTACGGCAGAAGACAAGCAAGACACCGAGACTTTCACGGAACACGCTAAACCGGCGGATGTTCACCGTAATATTACATCCACTATTAACCCGCGTAACGAGAGCTCATAAGAAACGTACACCGTCGTAAACAGAATATTTTATTACGCGAGAGTAATGAGGAAAACCCCACAGGTCTTCCTAGGGGGCACAGCTTAGAATCAAGCTACGAAATATCCTAACTTATTACACCATCGCTCCGACGTTTTCTCGTGACTAGATTTTCGTTTCTGGTAGAATTTTTATCTGATCGTTAGTACGGAAATTAACGCTTGAAATTTTGTTGGCCAATATTGCGTGATATTTGGCAGAACTGTATCGTCAGAGTGACACGTATTTTAACTAACCAGGGAGACCGAATTGGACTGGATGCTTACTTGGAATAGGAAAATTATAAAATTACGTTATGGTTGGCTAGAAGTCGCTTTTGGAGGATCTTGTAACGTAAGAAGAGAGAATGTCTTATTCTTCCAAGATAGTTTTATTGAAAATAGTTTATAAATATCTTTAAATAAGACATTATTTAGATTATAAAGATCACAGCGTGCGAAATATCAAATAAAAAATATTTTTAACCTACAATTTCCATCAAGATTTTTGTCGTAATAATATTTAGTTTCTTCATAGTTGTATTGTTCGTTTTCAATACCATTGAAATAATCAGGCTACTACCACGTTTCAGTGTGAAATAATTATCAATCTAATTTAAACTTACTTATGTTATGTTCCACATAATAGGAACATGAAACGAACACCTCATCATGGATTAAAAATTCAACGACAAACGTGAAACGTAGAATCGGTTTATCAACATTTTAACTAAAACAAACAAGCTCTAACGTAAACACGGAACAATGAGTTACCTCGAATTTCAAGCAGATCTAAGCTCCACGAGTTTATGACTAAAACCATCTGAAATTCAGGTCAAAAGTGGAAACCTATTTCTGTAACTCTACTCCAATTTACATTTCGATTTAAAACATCAAAGAATTAAATTTCAAATACACATTTTAGTAGCTGATAGCAACCTCACGCAACGAAGCTTCGCCGATGCTTTCTTTTCTCATGCCAAACATAATACTTGAAAAATAAAAGAAAATGCGTATCAATCGACAGATAAATAATTACATCAGAAACCCACATGAAACGATATAATAAATAATATAACCATAATATCATCTTTCTTCGGCGTTTTGCAACATAGTCACAGTCGCGACACAGCGTTGTTTCGATCCACGGTTGAAAGGGTTGAAGCATGAAAACCTGCAATGCCACTGACTCTTCGAAAACACGACGCTCTTAATCCTCCTTCTCCAACGATGCCCGGGGTAAAACCCTTCTTACCGGCTAATTAACACAGAAAATAGGTAACAGAGAAGCGATGGAACCGCTTTGATAACCAGGATTGACCCGGTGAAACACCCTAACAAGATTGTAGTCTCGCGTTGAAAAATTCAAAGAGCTGGTTCGTGTGACGTGGCTGATTGGCGAAATTAGCGTGGACTAAGACTTAAGGTTGCTTAGACCTGCACACCCTATGGGGATGAAAACTCTGGAGACGATATTAATACCGGCTCTTTGTGTGACGCATCGTCTAATTTCCTGAAAGTCCATTAGAGGGATCATGAGAACGGTTCCGGGATACAGAGTCTGAGAAACTGCCCTTCGACCGAGATGCAGACGAAACTACGACGTTTATGGATACTCGCTACCTAAGGGCAGGCAGCAGGGAACAAAATGCGCCACTTTGCCCTTTGGATTTACTGTGGCGCCAGTTTTTAGAGTCTAGCGTAGGGTTATAGGGTACTTTCGATGTTTCTCGGACAAACGCGGAGGATTCGAGAACATTTCGGTGGGTATTTTCTACAATATTTATACAAAATTTAATCAACACTAGATCAGGATATTAGTGGGTTTTAAAGGAACGAGATACGCGTTAGTTTGTTCCGTAGATTTTTTGTACCGCGAGACTCTGAATTCTAACAATCAGTTTGGGTTACTTCGAATGGTTTGAGAGAATATTTCGGAATGTTTTAGAGAAACCAGAATTTACGAACTTTATACAAAACTACCTACGAACTTTCTCGATATAATTTACAAAAATGACGGCGAAAAATAACGCAATAAATAAAAAGAATAGGACACCTCTAACTTCTGATCACAGAGCCGACCCTCGAAACATCAATTTTACGACTTTCTCCTCCGAAAAGACTAGGCTTTGTAAAAATCAACCCAAGCCTCGTACGCTGGATCGAAAGCTGAGAATCGTCGGTATAGAAACGAAATCCCCATATAAAACGATGTTCCTCGGTGGCACGTCTCTAGAGACGCCTAATCGCGTTTTCCTTGGCCAATCGGGCAACAGGGACTGGGGAAAAATGCAATCGCGCGGTACGATTAATGTTTAAAAAGGCGCAAGCTCCATTCCCGGAATTGCGGGACGGCTTCGTGACCCCGTAGAACCCCGCAAAACGAGAGGAATTTTTCTCCATGGCAGCCTCTGAGCGAGATTAGTCCCACCCTAACTGCTACCCGCCGCTCCATCAGGCTTTATTAATCTTTCTGATGCTGCATCCAACCTTCTTCAAATATTTCTCACATCAAGATTCCCTATTTTATCGAACTCTCGAAATCTTCATATTTTATATTCGATCTCTTCTCCTTTTTATAAGAATCGATGCGTTGTTGCTATTATGGTCATTCTCTGATATTTCATCGTCGTTAGTGCCAATTCTATCGTACCGTACACGGTATTACAAATGTAACTTATCACGTTTCTCGTCTATGATCTTTGGTAATACAAAGCATCGTCGTCGTCAAGTCGCAGAACGTCCAATCACGCTCGAAACAGGCTCTCGTCAACTACGAATAATTTCGTGTATACCAACGTCAGATATTTATAAAGACACCCTGTATACGCAAGTCTTGCAACAGTGGAAGGAAATCAGACGCTTTTAACGACGTGATCCTGGCAGAAGGTTGCGCATCCGCTCGCCTAATCGAGGCGTCTCGATCTCCCACGCTTCAGGGACCTTCGACGTGCAAACGAGCAACGAAATCCGTCGCGCGTAAATATCAAAAGCCTCGACGACCAGTTCCTCGACGACCAGTTCCTCGCCACCTTTTCCACGAATAAGCGGATATTCTCAGCCGAGGAGAACGCTTCCGTGAATATCTTCCATTCCAACGAATAAGGGTTGAGCATCTGTCGTTCTGCAGAACGAATCAAGAGTGCGAGGAGAAATGTTTTTCCTCGATAGATTCCAGGGCGTAGATACAGCCGGAAAGAATGGACAAACGTTCGAATCGACTCGAACTTATTTCTTCGAGAAAACTTGTGGAAAGCGCGAAAGGGCGGAAAGTGGTCGCAAGTGCCGAAACTCGAAGGAACAGGTTGAAATTGGGCATGTTTGCCTTTCGTTACTCGACTTACGATAAGTACTTAGAAAATCCGCGCAACAAGTCGCTGTAATTCGCAACGAATCGTTCTTTCCCACCTCGCCGACCAATTTTCACAAACTGTATCAACAACGACGCATCGGATTTCCATTTTTCACCACCAGGCTAAAATAAATCGAAAGTACAACAACAGCGAAATAATGGATCGATCTAGCGCTGTTCCTGATCGCTAGAATCTTAGAAACCTCCTCCTATCTTCATTCATTAACCCTCGCTTTCCTAACGAAAATCGTGGACAACGAATCCCTTTTCTTCGTTCAAGAAGCACACCCGCACCGAGCTTTCCTCCGTAATAAGACGAGAGCGGACGGGCATTCGAAAGGCCGACGTCAAGAAGTCAAAAGTACGGGACCAAATCGAAAACGGTAAAAAAATCCGGCATCAGCTCGTAAAACGCCAACTCGAAAAGAGTCAAAACTTGGTCGTCAACTCGACGAGTTGCTAATACCTATACGAGTCGAACGCTTTGAACCTGATTGCAAAAGACATTACAATTCGACATCGTAGCCTGACCCACGAGTATCTCCGAACATTCATGTAATCAGCGAAATCAGTTGTTGGAAATAAAATATATATAATAACCAGTTAACCGCAGTGTTATACTAACTCAACCACCCCTAACTACCCCAACGGAAATAAGGCTCTCTCGCGATCGTGTCGACAAAACACCGTATAACAGATATAATGTACGCTGTACAAAATAAATATATATTTATAACAATCCTATATAGCAGTAATAAATTCTATAACAATAAAATCCTATCCCTAATCTCGTTATTAACAATCTTTTTTTATTTCGCTCCTCCTTCACCCTCTCGCCATTTGATTCCCGATAAAATCTTATCTTTATTCCAACCACTAACTTTTTTATTCCGTTTTATTTTATCCGTCTTTTCGCGCTGTCAGCAACCCCTCGAAAACTATACGAAGAACTCACCGGCGAGCTAAAATAAACGAAAAGGAACGACGACGAGCTATCGCGCGATGTCTCGCGGCGCACTTTTCCCGCCGACGGATGCGGCGAGAAGCGTGTGTGCGCGAAATTCGGCTGATGCATAGTCAATCCCGAAACGGTTTCGAAGCGGATGCCGGCTGCAGCTCCGCGGAAAGTCAAATTTGCTCATGATAATGCCGGAGAATTTCTCGGGGAAAAGTGAAGAAACTGTTTGCGCCCGCAGCTCGTCGCGCTACGTTTTACGTTACCGTCATTTCGCTTCCTTTTCGAGCTAACTTCCGCTAGGTTGGGTCGAAGAATACCTCGAGAGACACGGAACAGAGAAACCTCGGTGTGGATTCAAGTTTGTTCGCGACTGGATAATCGTCGAGTTAATCCTTTGGAACGATTGTTCGGTGAAGTTTTAATCGTGCACGTGTGTTTTTCTGCGTTCACGAGGCTGGAGAAGGAGATATGGAGAGCTGCGAGTCGTACAGGTGCAAGTCGGTTCACCGTTACTTTTCGCAAAATAAACGTATAAAATTGACGCATAAAATAGATATCCTGCGATTATTATTACAATAAATTGACTATATTTTCCAGTCTATATTTTTAAATACAATATCTTTGTTGAAAATCTCTTTAATCTGAGAACACGATTAAATTACTCTACGAGACATAAACTATAAGAAATCGTAGTCAGCTCAGACATTATCCAGAAACCTATTGTTTTAAACCTTTCGAAAATTACAAAGGAGACGATGAAAGAGGAAAATTCCTGGAAAGCGGAGGGAAAAGAAAATCGAACCGTCCTACTCTAAGGATAAATGTCGCTCTAACGAACCGTGGCTTCCGGTTTTAAAGAAAACGATTCGCCTAGCTCGAGAAGCGAGGAGGGACTATCGGCTTCTCCGCGTGATACTCGAGGGGCTACTTCAGGATCGATTACTAAACTTGGGACATCGATTCCCGGCCGCTTAAGCCTCGCCCATCGATTCCCGTGTCAATTCCATGCCGCGGTTATTCGTCAATCTTGTCGATTTTCATTTAATACCTGGCCTTCTTCGAAATCGATGCAATTTCAAAAACAACGGGCGAACGGAGACGGAGGAACGATGACTCTGCTCGACGAAACTGCAGGCGACACTAGCGACGTCGAGGAAGCGAAAATTTTGCAGAACGAAATTCTAACTTGCATCGGTGTTTCTTGAAGGAAGGTTTTAATGCCCATCGTGGATTTTTGGGGATTCGGTTGGCGTTTATCGCGGTGTTTTTAGTTGGTGCTTATTGAAAGACGTATTGTAAGAATAGAATGCCAGAGGTAGAGGTAAAGGTAGAGGTAGAAACGTCGGTGTTCGCTGTTGGTCGTTTACGCGTCATGATAGGTTGATTTTGCTCGATTCCAAACTTCGGCCTATTTTCCTTAATTATTTTTAGAATGGTTCGATATGTGAAAAAAGAGAAGATGAAATACAACGCTTAGGCGAGTTCGATCACTATCGTATTCACACGTTTGAATCCAACTTCAACAACTTTCCTATCGTTTCTTGGGAAAATGATACGAATATTTCTTGTCCCTTGGGAGGCACTCATAGATGTCCTGCGTGAATTTTTCAACTTCAGGCGATACCAAGAATGGACATTTTTTTTCACCATCCCTCTTTGTCTCCCCTAATAAATATTTACTCGAAATATTTTCTATATTTCTGCGCGATACGTAAACTTCTATACATACAAATTTCCCACAAATACGTGACGCCATACATATAAATTTCCCATAAATGCATGGCGTATACGCGCGCATCAAATATTGAAAAAACATTTTCAAAAAGTATTTCGAGAGCCAGCCTCGGCCGGTGAAAATGCATTTTTCTAAGGGAAATTTCTCGCTAAAGATTCCGCAACAAATTCAACCGTCTCTATCTCTTTCCTGAAATGGTTTGGAGATCCAAGTATCATCGATCTCCTCCGGCGAACATCAAAAACCGAGTCGACGCCGTGATTTACGGGTCGAAATTTTGCCAATTCTCGGAGGAGCCGACGGACCAGACCTGTCTAGGAAACCGTAAAGCACGATCGAGCATGACAGGCAAGTTTTCCGTGGCTAGGAAAATTTCAAGGGAACAGAGTCGAGAAAGACAGACAGAGAGAGAGAGAGAGAGAGAGAGAGAGAGTTAGGGGCACCAGGGGCACCATAAATCCTCTTAAATTGCAGCGACGACCTTCGATCTCGCTGCAATTATTCCCTTGGACTGGCACGTCCCTTTCTTTCGCTTCGTTACCTCCGACCTTTCGAATTTCGAATTTAGAACTGCAGTTTTTGAATCAGCTGAAATTTGCTTGTTTTACCGGTGGTTATGACTCATTATTGAAATACCTGGTTATAACATGTCGTATGAAAATTTGGCTCTTTAATTTCACTATAATTATCAACGTAATATATTCCGACATGTTATACAACGAGAAACCGATGTAACCGATGAAAAGAATGAAAAGAAAGTGTGTAAAAAAATGTACAAAAAAAAAAAATTAAATAAAATAAATAAATGAATCAAACAAAAAAAAAAAAAAGAAAAAAACAGATGAATTCACACAGAATGATACAGAAATTGAAGAATATAGAAATACACGTATATCTGAATTTCTTGATAAAAGATATATATACACTCATGGAAAAAATAGTACAAACAAGTTACTTCTCGATTGGATAGATCTTATAAGAAAATAATAACACTTTTCTGTTTTTTGTAAAAAAAGAAAAGAAATGTGGATTACTCAAGCTAATAAATTGATAAAATCATTCGAATAGCAATTCATCGTCTCCAGCGTACTGTGAAAGATAAAGTTTCTGTGCGTGTTCGAAGCTTGGTGAAGTACACGTGAGCGGACGATCAAGCGGAACACGACGATAAAACCGGTCACGTAGGCGAGCGGAAACGCGTAACAGGGCGACATTTGTTTCGGCCGCGGAGAAATGGTTGCGCGATCAAATTTGCATGAGTCGTCCTCGAGAGATTCCACTGTCGCGTCATTGGGTGGCGGTTTCAATTTTTCGTTAATGCTTCCGGCATTATACTCCATTTTATACGAACTTTATAACATTAGAAATTGGATTTGATTAAATATTATCGCATAATCCTTGAAATTATCGAGCTACCGAAAGAGTATCGAGCTACGCGAATTATTGTGTGTGTTTTTTTATCAAATTTTACAAAAACATTTAGAAATTGGACGTTTCCGCGAAGGATGTGCTTCGCTTTGTTAACAAATTGACACGCACGTACTTTGTTTTGTTTTACTAGCAAATCTTCGTCAAATGTTTCATCCATGTACCTTTATAAATACTAAACACAGCTAAATCTCTCCATCTACATAACGTGTATCGTTTGATCAACAGAATCCTGCAAATTCAACACGATTTCTCAACCCTTTTCTACAGCCAAAAACCCACGCACAACGCCCACGAAGAAACGGAATTAAATCAAACTTTCGAATATAACCAATTTGATCAACTACTTTGTTACATGAATTTAATCAGGAACTGCGTCATTTCCCCAAACTGGCACGTGCGATTAACCCATTAATCGTAAACGCGTAAAAATCGTGTAAATGGAAGAAGAAATTCCTGGAAATGGAATGATACAGAGCAAAATACTAACTAAATTCTTGGCATTTCTTTTCATAATTTCACCGCGAACTCGATGGAATCCAGTAATGTAAGTTGACGAAGATGAAATTGCGTTAGCGCAATTTTGACGCTTAACTGGTTAATTATCGGATGTTAAAGAGAGACAAGAAACATTTTTTCTTCTTCTAAGTAGAATCAGATATAGTTAAAAACGAATTCAAGGCGGGTTTAAGTGGATAAGACCGCAAACGGTAGACCCACAGCTTTCGACCTACGTCTGACCATCACGGTCTGTTGCTACTTCCGCGAAAGTTTGGTTTAGTCTCTTGTTTCTCGTCTTCCGACCGCTACGCGATAATTTTTTGCTTGAGGTACTTTTATATTGAGATTTAGGCATTTTATTTTTTACTATACAGAGTGGTTCGTCTAAGTAAGGGCACCTAGATATCTCTTCGGAACTGTGATGTCGCAAGGAATATCTTTTACGTATCGTGAATGGTCCGGAAGGACCAACATTCAGCAAAAATCTTTTTTCCCACATGACCTTGAAATGATCTTCATCTCCACAGGTTAAAGTTTCATGAAATTTATGTCTATCGAGATCGCGGGTATACTACGCGAAGGACGAAAATGGATAACTCCATAATTCACAGAACCAATTTTCTAACTGAAAAAAAAATCACTAGCAGTAAATTATCCTCTAAGATAAAAGAAATAAATCGTACAAATTAATCGAAAGAGAAAACTTTCTGAGAATTCGATCAAAGAAAGACGGATAATAACTAACTATGGGAAACGAACTTCTGGAGGATAATGGAAGGATAAAGGAAGAGTAGTAACGATTTATACCCATTCTTTGGCGGATACGATAGGTTGCAAGAAAAAATGGCTAGCCGAGACAAAAAGGAATTGCGCGCTGTGGAACAGAGTGTCGTGGGACGTTTTAATTGAAACGAGAAACGAGGGAATAAAAAACTGATCATGATGGAAAGGAGGAAGGAAGGAAGGAAGAAAGGGCGGGAGGAGAAAAAAAGGTAGGAAGGAAGGAAAACGAAAGAAGGGCGAACAGAACGAACTCTTTCAATCTGACAGCCAGTAGCTACCGCAACCTGTTGAACTTCAGACCACGTGGTTAAATTGCTTCTCGAGGAAATATCCCTCGAAAGAATAAATTCCCAGTTAAATAATGTGCCGATTTATGAGATTCTTTTTCTTGAAGCTTCGTTTCTTTCTTTTTTTTCTGAGTTTTGTTCGGGATTAGAAAAATCAATTTTTCGCGGTTGTTCCAACATCAATGTAATATTATATATAACGATATTATATTTACAAGGATAAAAATATTAATCGAAAAGAAAGAAATTTGGAAAAAAAGGAAAATATAATAATAATAATAATTTTGTTTTGTACTTTACACTTATAACTTTACACTTATTGCAAGGAGATTGTTGGGTTTCTACTTCTAATTTCTTGCACTGTACTATATTCTTACGGTGATCTCTTAGGAAGGAAGGAAAATGGTGGAACAAAATATGCTATTTTATACGCTAGAATCTACTACGGATAAAATACATAATAAAGTTGGTAAGGTTAGCAGAGGCAAGAAAAATAATTATTCGCGAGACAGAAGAAACGAAAGCAAGTTAAAGGAAGTATGTCGATTACCGCGCCGAATATGAATTACAAAGAAACCGCAGAGCAAACGTTCGAAAGCGAGGACAAGGGCAGCCAGTTCGTTTCTTCTTCTTCGTGTCTGAGAAACGAGGGCCTTCTGTCCCGAGGACGAATCCCCTTTTCACCCAACCATTCGATTTGTACGTTTTTCCCTCGACCAACGAAACGAGATTATCGTAACACATTGTTCGCCGTGGGTTTCGGAAGAATTGTTTGTTGAAATTTTAACAACGCTCGTAAAAGAGACCCAATTTCAAGCTTAGAACGTACCTTGCTACTTCCATGCTTGCTTGAAACAACAACTTTCGTTCTATATTTTTATACGATTTATCTTCTAACGATCTTTTTCACCATATTCGTCATATCGCTGCCCTCGTCTTTCTTCTTCAAAGAGAAAATTCAAATTTTGACAATTAATTTAAATATAAAAAAAAACAGTGAACATTAAATCACAAAAAACGTGAGCAATCTGTGATGGAATTTAAGATAAATTGTTACAAAATATTGGAATAAAAATACTAATTGAAAATTCATCGATGAATAAAATTCAATAATCTAAAATAATTGGAAATAGATATGGGTCAAATTTTTGATAAAAATCGCCGACAGAACGCAAGATTATTCGTAGTAACAAGTTTTGGTTCAATTTCAAAATTAATTACAAGAAACATTGATCTCATTTTTCATATGTTAGCCTGTGAAAATAATTTATATCGATGTTCGGGCGAATATACGGAATAATTTGCTTCTAGAATTTAATTATCGTAGAAATACAAGGAAACGATTTAACAATATTTCTAATAATTAAATGAGGAGTACTCGACAAATAAAAATCAAAGCAAACTCGATATAGGTAAGTGAAGCGAGATCGTTTGCATACCAAATTTGCATTTGCATTTTATGCTGCTTAATGAGCTGTTCTATAGTATCCCTAGTCAATTTTAATTAATTTTCGGCCAGTTAACATCCTCTCTTACAATTAATCACAATTTTACCATCTATTCTCCTCTACTATTATTTATTACGCACTCTAATATTTTTTTTAAAGATAAGTCTCTTTATTTTTGACTCACCGATGGAAGAGTAGCGAAAAAGTCAAGTTGACGGTATGGTACAAAATATTCGGATGCTTACCTGTAACAAAAAAGAGGCAAAATATTTATTTGTACGACCTATTACGTTTCATTAATTCGCGATGGTAATATTATAAGTAGAAAATATCTTTTCAGAATTTACAGAACGAAAGACACAAGTCCGCCATTAATTTCCCAATGCACAATATTAAATCTTATATGTAATGATATCGTACGTTATAATACTATCGTTCGATCTTTCGTTCATATAACTTCATTTTAGACGGATCGCAATTGCCAACTGCAATTTTATCACAACATACGCGTACATGTCTATAATAATTTGCTGCTGTTAACCTAACCACAAAATCAAATTCCGGTCTCCTATTGTGTGTTTATAACAAATTAAACGATCAAACTTGGCGAGGTGTTGCGAGCGTGCTCTTTGAAGCGCGCGTTCACGCCGAGAGCCAATGTGTGGAATTTGGTAGCGCAATATTCCCTAATGCATGGCGGAAAGATCAACAATCGGTGAATCATGGTGATTGGATACACGAAACCGTCTGTGTTACGTTTGATCGTAGGTCTCGATGCAAACAAACGAACGAACGTTACGGAATGAGTTACGAGTTACTTTGTCGCAGCGTGAACGCGGCTTTGCAGTTCACGCTCCTGCGTTCCAGTCGCCAATATTAACTCCATTGTAGCAATGCACGGATATATCCGACCCACACCGCCTAACAACATCGTGACATTTTTATTGTCAAACGTGTTTTAGTAAACTGGAACTTTTAACTTTGAATTCTTATTGTTAGAATTAAATTGGGAAAGGGGGAACTTTTTTGGAATTCCTAGAACATTTCAAAATTTCTAGACGCTTTTGCCATCAATAATTTGAAAAGTAGAAATTTCTCCACTATTTAAGAACAATTCGTTCCTGGAAGAATTAACAGATATCCAGCCTTACAACTTTTTATCTTACGCAAGGAAAATTCGTTGTTCCGTGTGTATTTCTTCGGGAATCACGCGTCGAATAGCCAGACTGAGAATATGGTCGCTTAGGTGTGCCTTGACCTCAACCTTGGAGCAGAGGAATGCACAAAGATGCAGCTCAGCGTAACGTTACTGCTCAACGTTGCACAGCCGATGTCTGCGCTTCTTGGTCGTTGCACTTCTCTCCTTTTTTTCTTCTTCTGGTGACTTGTGCTATCTTTTTACAGTCCCCTGCCATTCGCTTCTATTTTAAAACCCACGTTCATCCTCGTTATCATTCCTTCGAAGCTTTCTTCTGTTTCGTCGTTAAAATCTTATTTAGAGACTGTGAAGAAAATTTGATGAATTTCGCGCGATAAGCCAGTGGTAAATATTATTTTGAAATTTTGTCTATTATTTCTGATACGAAGGTCTCTCGGCTAAATAAGACCGCCCAAATGTCTGTCTTGTTTACGATGTCTGGAAATGCTTTGAAGAAAATTAGCGTACGACACGAGTAATAATTTTAAGCATACAATTAGTGCCGAAGATGTGGTCGCTAAATATCGTGGCTAGTTGCTATAGCGAATAATTTATTGTTCAAATGCTATGACGATCTCTGCGAAGTGCAGGCGTCCAATAAATATCTTGTAGCTTCGTTGTAGTCTCGTTACAGTGCTAACGAGGTTAGAAAATGTTTTGTGTAATATACAGGGTGTCTTAGCTAAATGAGATCACCTAAATATCTGTTTTATTTACAATCGTACGAGGAAGCTTCTGAGAAAAAGTTAAACTACCTCAAGGCGCACGTGTATTTTTCTTAAAAAGAACTCTACGCATATTTCTTTGTACCGGTGGTTATATTTTATTCTTTAAGAGATGCTGATGTTTGAAAATGCTTAATTCAAAAGATATTTCGATTTTAATTTCGTCAAACGTAGAGCACGGAAGAGAAGAAAAACAGAAAGACAAGAGTATCACTTTGCATCTTTCCTTGTCTTTCACGCCAAGTTTTACGAAATCAAGGTTCAAATATCTTTTAAGCCAAGCCATTTCAGACACAGGTACCTAAACACTTTTGCACAGAGAATAAACAAAACGTATCGATCGACGGATAAAAAGATAGAGGGTTTCGTTTAAGGTTATACGGATAACCTCGAAATCTCGCGAAGAAATAATTCTGAGAGAAATCTCTTCCCATCGTTACATCCGTCCCCTGGAATAGTTTAATTTTGTCCATAGAAGTTCTTTCGTGCAATCATAAATAAGGCACATACTTAGGTGGTCTCATTCAGTCGAGACACCATGTATAGGTTTTTAGAAAATTCGAAACAAGCAACTGCTTAATCGTATCGTACGGAGGGGGGAGCAGCAATGGCGAAATTTTTAGTCTGTCAGTTATAAGATGTTCGACTGTAATCTATAGGAAACGTTTCAAGAATTTGCATAGGAATGATTATTCGTCTGTACAGTTGACGTTGCTAATCACCTCGTAGATCACACGGGTGAAGGGTCAAAAGTCACGAGTTCTATCTTCTAGATGGAGCGAGTCCTGTGAAATGGAATCAGCTGTCAGGTGAGGAAGGCGAAGAAAAAAGCGACACGGCGTTGCATCGAAGAGCCGTCGCCCTCAGACTTTTGCCCCGACGGAGCCAGCGCTGGCAATTTCTCGACACTAAAAGGTTATATGGGCCGGCTTGCGAGCTGACACACACGTAACTCCACCGTGAGCCTTTGATTTGAATTATTTCTCCCTTTGCCTCGACGCCACCGCCTTCACGATATGCCCCCTTTTACTGCACGCCTCGCCTCCTCGCCCTTTTATTATTCTTTCCACTTTCCTACAGCCGACTGAAACGCCTCCACTCAGTCCACTCGCCTAGGATCGATGCTTTCTACTCTCCAAGCTTCGTCTTCGGGGATTTTTTTATGACAGATTCCTTTATACGCCGAGGTTCCAAGCGTCTCTTTATTTGATTTCGTCTGTAGGATCGGTCAGGCGACTAAATTTCGAATTGGAATATTATTTTTTAATTCATACTGGCATACAGTGGCTACAAAAAGTAGTAGGAGACTCTCGTCTTCGAGGATAATTTCACGGCGGATTTCTTTATATTTCGAGATTCCATGTTTCCAACTGGTTCTCCATTTAATTTCGTCCGTGGAATTAGTCAGATGACTAAATTAGTGGCTCGAGTGTTATCTTTTTGTTTGGCATACGATGGAAAGTAGTAGTAGCGGAAGTAGCTTCCGATAAAACGTGGTCGAGGACTCTGGATTTGAAGATTTTTCCAGCTTACAAGTGTTTGACACTTTACGAGTAATTTTAACGTTTTACGCGGAATATTGTTCTAAATCTTGTTAATATAACAGAATCCACCATCGTCATAACAGCACACTACATTTCCTTCAAAGACCATAATCAGCTGAAAATGATAAAATTGCTCAAAGTCGGTTAAAAACCATTTTCCCTTTGTTGAAATACCTTTGAAATAATGAAATTCATAATTCCATCCTACAAACAAGTTTCTTGGAAATTCGTTAAAAAATATCTGGTTCCCGTGGCATATAAAATTTCGTGGAAAAATATCACGTTTACCTCTCGTCTTTCGTTAAAACACGACCCACAATTAATTCCATGAAAGAGTAAAAGAGTAGAACGAAAGAACGTTTTAACGTAAGAGTATAGAAAGTATTCCGGTATAAAATCGAAAAAGTACGATGTTTCACGTTTCCAAGGAGTCGACAGACGATTTAAACGCGTTGCCAATCCTTCTTTTTCCAGATGATCGATGTCTCGAATCTCTTTACATACTGGCCAAGGGGAAAAAGTTTCGTGGACGGAATAAAATAAAGAACAGATGGAGAAATGCTACTGTTTGAGAATATCGATCGAGAAACGCCGTTATTCGTCAAATACATGTTCGAAAATTTGAATATTCCAAGATTTGGAAATTTAAATATTTGGAATAATGAAAAATTTTGATTTGACGAGTTCCGCTGTTTCGGAAGAGAAGCTTTTTCCGGAACATTGCGCGAATTTATCGATCGATCAAAAAATTGAACATCGCCACGAAACTTTACTCTGTCCATTATCTCGTGTCGAAGAAATCGCGATTCTATATCTGCAGCCGTATCGGGGAACCCGTTTGGAAGGTTGTCTGGTCACAGGTAGGATGCGACTACAGACTCGACGACCTCACGATGACTAGCCTGCATTGTGAACAGCCCGCTGAGCCTCACAATGCTATGTAACCTTGATGCACTTTGTACGAAGTCGAAATAAGAGTCATTGAGTGGAGAAGATTGATCGCGTACGCGTTGTAACTACACTTTTGGTAAGTTCACTCGCTTAACATATTCGATAACTCTACAGCAGTAGCAGAGGTAAAAGTCAGAAACCATTTTTCAAAGATTCGAAAATAATCCTTGGAGAAACATTTCTGAAATTATTACAAATAAGCTAATGTACGGAACGATTTTGATGAAAATATTGTCGCGCGTTTCAGTAGACTTAACGCCTTTATTAAAACGTGAATTCTACGAAAATAAATAGTCTAGAAACTTCCACTAACACCGTCTAATATTTCCACTGTTCAAATATAAGCGTTCCTATGGAATATAATAACGCGAATACTTTCACGGGCTTCTGTACAAAATTCCTGTTTAACCTTGGAATTTATAGAACAGTCCGTTTGAAACGAAGTTGCCCCGATAAAAGTCCATTGCCATTGGCAGTCTGATCGTGTCGGAGGAGCCGAATCGAAAGAACAGACGAAAAACGTAGTGGTTGTAATGGAACGACAGTGTTTCGCCGCTTTATAGAAAGTAAACGGTCGCATTTCGCCAGGATGGCGAGGGAAACGCTGCTCTAAGGGCTTTCGCCTGTTCCTCGCCTGTTCCTCGCCTGTTCCTCGCCTGTCACATTATCCTGTCCGCTGAAAATCCCTTTGTACGCCCTTTCTCTGACGCCACACGTGTCTCGCTCAAGGGTTTCGCAACGTTCTCCTAACGTTCTTTAACCGAATTTCAAACTGACGGATTATTATTTCACTTCTTTTTCCAACATGTATCGAAACAATATCCAATCTTTCATTAAGGTACGATTATTACATCGTTTCACAGCTTGCCGATCGAACGATGGTGACTCGTTCAACCCTCCGTACGTATACTGGCTCGTTTTCCATCTGTAATTTCAAGTAGTTTTTCGTTTTCTCTATATTTCTGTTTGAATTCTGCTCTGCTCGAACAATTGTTAAAATCATTGCACGATATTCTAGAAACTTGGAAGAGTATTTAAGGATCTTTCGGGATTTTTTAAACAGAAAAACCTGAAGAAAAACTGCGTTTAAATCGGACCCGGTATGCAAACGACGTCGATAAAAATAAAGTTTAAAAACAACCGCGAGCCTCGCCTATAAATTATGTCGATAAAAATATAAATCTTGCACAAAAATCTGCCGCCGGTTCTAACAATATTCCAATTCGTATCAAAATAAGAAGAACGACGGGGTGAAACCCGAAATCCTTTGGTGCGGCGTACTGCAGCGAAGAAAGTAAGAGGCGAGTATAAACACGCGAAACTGGGGAAAAAACAGAGGGATTTTCGTGAGCCACGTCCATGGCGACAGGCCAAGCCTGGACTGTCGAGGCTAATGTGACAGTGGAGGAAAGAGGCGAAAGCCCTTAGAGTATCCAACGTTCCTTTCTCCTTTTTTTTTTCTTTTTTTGCTTTTCCTTCCCTGTGGATAGATGTTCTCCTTGTATTCGCTCGAATGGTTTCAGTTCTGACGAAATTCGTGCAGGATATCGAAGCAGAGGATGTGGACGATCGAGAAGCTTTGTCCGAGAATCGAGTTTTAGGAGAAATAGGAGCTGGGTTCTGGGGATTTTTTGGTGTTTTTATTAGGGACATGGTCAGGGGATTTCTGAGGGATTTCCGTTCAGATGGAAGGGACGTACGGTGTTGAGATGGTAAATTTTGTTGTTACTTTACGGGGAATTCGACTCTTACGCTGAAAAATTATAGAACGTCCCGTAATAGTTATCATTCTATGTGATGTAACGAATATCAAACATACATTAATATCAAACATATAAAAAATATTAATATACATATAAAGATTATTTATTCGTATTTTTCGGAAATAACGACCAACTTAATTTAACTAGTCTAATTACAGATGTTCGAGCTCTACAATCAAAAAAGTGAACGTAACCTTCCACGTTCAAAATTTCACAAAACCAAAACAAATAAAAATCATCAGAATCGAATCAAATCGAGCTCCTCGACTCTAACGATCATCTTCGATCCTTTCCTAAAGCAATTCGACCGGCTCTAAAAGCTGGTAAATTAAAATCTGTGATCGACAAACATGCGAAAAAAAAACCTGCTAGATTTTTCGACGTTTGCTCGGAGCGCGGTGAAAAAATATTCCACCCTCGAAATCGACTTCTCTCGCTGTGTATACGTTCATATCGAGACGTGCAGCAGCCAGGGACTGTGCATAAACATACTTATCGTTGGCGAGATTTAGAACGCGAGCGGGCGCTTCCGTTTGAGCCGGAGAGAGCAGATACACCGTGAGCAACATGAATATCTCAGTTGGCTTATTTACATACTCCTTCTGCCGCTATTCACCGGATAAGGCGCTCGATAGTATCGAAAACGCGACTTTTTCTTTTCTCTTTTTATTCCTTTTATCGAGTACAAGCTTTAGACCCTGGCGAATCTGTAATCAGCAGTATCGAATGTTAGTTAACGATATAACAGCGATATAGCAACAATATCAAGGTAGAAAAATAGTCAATAGCAGTTATAACATAGTTAATAACAGTAGTGGCAGTGAGTTAGAGCTAAGAAGAAAAAACCGGGTGATTGCGAGGATTTCCTTATAGTCTCAGTTGGAGAATATCAGACATTTTACGAGTTCCGTTTAAGGATAATTTTCACAGGATATAAACAAAATATAAAACACATAGGGCACAGCGTATGGTACATTCTATAGAAACAAATTGGAAAACAAGTTACACGTTTACCGAAAACGAAAGTAATAATCGTAGAAATGAGATACTACAGACGATCGACTAATTATGCTAAAAAATTATTAAATGAAACCACTCGACCGTTCATCGAATATCAATATCACGACGTATCCTTACACGTTCATCATCGGATACCGATATCGCATGTTCAAAAACGAAATAATAATTTCCAATAAACAATTTCCTACAACCTCCACTGTCGTGCGTATTCTCTTTTCCCAATTAACGATAATTAATCACGAACAATAAATAATGCACAATATCAAATTCACCATAACAAACAGCATGAAAAAACGTATAAAACGAACGGACTTTGCACGAATACGTAGTATCTCTTACACTAATGAATTTCAATGGAATCAACGAAACTATCAAATTATTGGTATTGTTCGCGATCGACGAAATCATTTTTCGTATTCTTAGCTGTTCCTTTGGAACGCCCTACAAATTTTCTTTCGACAATTCTTCAATCTTTCCAACAGAAAATAAATTCAAGACGATAATATCGATAAAAAGTAAAATCATCGAACTTCTAATATTTTATTTCACGATTAAATTAAAAGGAACAAGCAAGCGCTTGAATATTTTTAAACGAATACTATGCACTATGTACTAATGCGTACTAATTCAGATACTAACGTGTATAGCATACATACTAGTAGATTCGATCGAAATGAACAAAAGCAGCAAGGTATTGGAACGACTCGAAATCGACGAGAGCTTTCATCGAGATTTCATGGCAACCATGAAAAGCAGAGGACCAATGGGGATGAGGAGTGGTTGTTGCACAGGTTGCAGCGAGCTCGTCACCTCGGTAAAAGCTGTGTCCGATTTATCGAAGGGAAAATATTCCCGTATTGTGAGACGACGCCTCTTTCAAGAGTTTCTCTGTACGAATACCGGTTCTTCACCTTTTCGCTATAGAAATAATCGTTTCAAAGCGTTCGATGGAATAGATTCGAAGCGGACAGGCGTGAAATACACCCGTGGATGCAGATAGAAAATTAATAAACTGTACTTTGACCGATATTCTGCGATTATTCCAGGAACGTCGGATATTTGCTTCGATATATTGATTTTTCAAGAACAATTCTTTCGATATTTCGGTAGAAACCCTTCGCGCTGCGGAAAAGTTAGTTCTAGGCTGCTTTCTCGTCCACTTACGGGAATTTAAAGACCGAAAAAGGCACGGAACTCGCGTAGATATCTAAAATACAGAGATTTGTTACAATATTTCTTCCGGACCGTTCTCATAACAATCAAAAGTTACTGAATAAATCGTAAGATTCCCAAGTTGTCCCGGTAGGCTTTTAACGTGGGTTTATATTTAATTACTTACACGAAGTTTAAGCGGGTTACGGAACATTGGGCGTAAGTTAGCTGCGATGTCTCGACAAAATACCGGTTACCGAACAACACGTTAGTCGATCGATGTTGTTAGAGCTTCGGTGGCACGTCTCTGGCATGTTGGGTAATAACGAAAATCTTTGAAACCTATTGTACGCTCCTGGAACTTCGATTAATAAAACTTAACGAAAGGTAAATATTTTTCTCGTTTCTACTACTATTACATGTCGCAATAATACGTTTCAATGCGTCGTATCAAAATCACACAGCAACTAAAAGTTGGCCATTTCTACCGATATCACGATACAACAGACGAAGACACATAAATTTTCCATAAACCCTAAATGTGAACGGAAGTGCAACCAGGCGAAAAACGCGTGAAATACGCGAAACACTTGAAAAGGACTTCTCCGCTCTTCGCTCGCTTAGACGTTGAAAGCGGCTGTACGAAGACCAAACATATCCTCATTTTTGCGCAATAAACGCAACTATGAGTAGCGGCAGCGTTTGACTAACAGCGAGTATCATGTCAGGGAATAATTAAATGCGAGACGAGAAACTAGAGCATCAGGTAGACTTAGGGGTTACTTTGCCCTTCCCTTACACGTTGTAATAATCTCTCCAAGATTCGTAAACGCGGTGCGTTTGAAAGGAATGAAAAGGCAGCCGCGCCTTTGCGCGCCATATTGCGGATTCGCGCGACTGTAGCGAGCACGATTCTCCGCCGAGAATGGGGGGCAAGTGAGAAGAGGAACGGGGAAGATCAACCCTTTTTGCCCTTTAATCCGCGAGACTATCCCATCTGCCCGGGTAAATTCTCCGTCTGTCAACTGGAAACTGGAAACCGGAAACTCGAAAAACGGTTTTTCCCCTGATTTCGTCTGCTTTGCGGAGGAGATGATGCGATTTGTATCTTCCGACTCGCGGTATTTTTACTTTCCTTTTTCTTCCTCTGTACTCGAGTTTAAATGCCTGTACGAGCGAGTATTAAGGAAATTCCGAGGGCAGGAATTTTCAGAAATTTTTGGTAATCTAGACAATTTGAACTGTAACAACCAGTCTGCAAAAATCGTAATGGTAGAACTATCTGCCGTCATTGAAAATTTAATATAGCGAAATATAGCGAAAAACACGAATACCTCGGTTTCATCCACTTTACGATAAATACGATTGCAATATAAAGATTCACTTACATAGAACTACTCGATTTCTGATCACGAACTAATTAATTGTACGCAAGAATACAAAGAGAAAAATATTCTAAAAAAAATATTCTCTAATAGAAAAAGGAAAAGAAACAGAGAATAAAAGAACGTTTGAAGAAGGACTTTAATAAAACGGAAGGAAAGATAACTAAAATTCGCGGAGCTAGCGAGGGATTCGCTTTCAAAGAAATGTCGAACCAGCCGGATTTTCATTCTCAAAGGGACCAACCAGTCGTCGGTGCAGCTTCAATAAAGCGTCCTTGTCGGTTATAGTTGCACGACGGTGTAGCGAAAAGGCCCGATTCCAGCCTCCAATTCGTGCCAGCCTGTATTCACTAAGAAAATTACCCCGAGGGCAATCGGAATCGGGCAAGAATTTAAAGAGCACGTCGCTCTTTTTACAAACCCTTTTGGCCTTTCGCCTTTTCCACGCTCACTTGTTGCTGTCGACGTCCGTTGTTTTTCGCGAATTAAAGCATCACGAGCGATTATCAGCGTAATTAATAGACCGAGTACATGTAAATTTAACAAACAAATAATTCCTACCGGAGAACGTAGCATCGCATCCGGAATTTTTTTTACAGCAAAAACTTTCCTTCGAGATTATGTGCCGTTATCTTTGATTATAAATAAGAGAAACTTTAAAATTATAAAGTTGCCCGAGAATTCAGAGGATTCTCAGTTAGAAACTTTAATCGAGAGAGATGTACTTTACAACTATAAATTTCTTAGTAATCAGAAATCTACCTTTATACATTTAATTAAGAAATAACATTTACACGACAATTACACAGTTAGTTATTCCAAGAAAAATACGTGGAACAATTTATATTCACGGCAGAAATTCCTGAATTTTATTTTGAACCATTGCTTTTACTACGTTCCTGTATAATTCCAACGCGATCGCATAATTTTTGTTATTTTCCAAAAATCAGAACGCTGTTTACAAATCAAATCCCTCTGCCTAGAGCAAAAACTTTCCATCTAAATATAACTTTGATATTTTTCCAATTTATAACTTTGATTCTACGGTAAATTGCTGCCAACTCTAATTCAAAGTTTTCGCCGATTTTTCAAACGATTATCGATAAATTCATCCGCGAAACAAATATAGAATAAAACTGGTTAAACGAAAAATATAGGAAATTGTCTGGTAATCACAATTTACGCAGGGATAAATTGTTGATGCGGGCTGCCAATCGCTCGGAGCAAAATCGAAACTCGAATTAGGGTGAAAACAGGGTGGCACGTTTGAAGTCCTGATAACTGGAACCTGTCACCGTGCCAAAACGTGACGACGACATTTGAATTCGAAATCTCACCCCCTGAGCCAAACCCTCTCGCTTCGATCCTTAGAATCTCCTACCACTAATTGCCAGAATCTTTAGACCACGGAATAGTGCAACTCCCTGGTAAGCGTTCCAGATCCAATCTGGTTTGCTGTGCAGCCAAAGCGTGACAGCTCGTCTAATTCCTCGACTTCCGGCTAAATTTACCCGGAAACACAGCGTCTAGTGTACGAGTTGTTTCGTGTTTCCACAGTATCTCTGAATGTATTATTTATTTTTCCGTATATTTTGCTATTTTTAATTGGTTTCTCTCGTACGGAAATTTCGGTATCGTTCCTACACCAGTGAAATTGGACGTTGAATTAAGAAAATCGTATTTCTTCTACTGTCGCAAAATACAAAAATTTCGTTAGATGTCGTAATATTATGAGATACGAAAGTTCTATTAATTACGTCATATAACGTTACGAGATGTAAAAATTCGACTAATTATATGCCATTGTATTACGCTTGTATTATATTATAAAAGTTCGATCAATTTTATATTTTCACGGGCAAAAATTCTATTAATCGTACGAGACGATATTGTGAGACATAAAAAAATTCTATTAATTACACAACGCAATGTTGTGAGATAGAAAAGTTCTATTAATCACATGACCCGATATTATCAGACACACAAATTCTATTAATCATACGACATAATATTAGGAGACTCGAAAATTCAATTAACTATACACGAGCCGCTACTACAAGACACGAAAATATTCTATTTCAATCATAGACTACAAAAGCTCTACCAATTTTTTATAAAATCCAAAAATATCCCTCGTGTCGACGAATATTCACAAACATCGTAACGAAACATCAAAGACAATTTTCATACGCGGTCAGATCCTTTCTTTTCTCATTCGCTTTGCATTAAAATATGCAACCGGCGGTACAAAAATAATAAATCTTCGAGTTGTTTCGTCGACGACGCTCCACCCGTGGAATTTCATTTCCTGAATCGTCGCAACGAAATATTTCGTTTTCCATTATTTATTACACACGCACAGAGTGCACGCGTGAATACAAACGCGCGAAGAAGAGAGAGAAAAAGAAGAGTACGATTCTTTCATCAGGCACCAAGATATCTCATTTCTCGCTTGCAAACGCGTTCGCTTTTTAACATTTCAAATCCGGCGAGAATTCTTCAGCCTCGATAGACCTTTACCAGGGGTACTTTAATCCCCGCAGCAGGGGTCGCAATCGGCCAAACTTTTAATAGTTTTTTCTTTTTTCACATCCTGCCCTCGACATTGTTGCAACGTCAGAATACGTTCAACGAGTTTAACCGAATTCTTTTTCTCATTAAAAATACAGGAAACTCGATTTTTCGCTGGCGAAGGATCCGTTTCAGTAGAATTGGAATTTTTGTTTTATTAAATTGATTATGCGGATTTAGCATGAAATTGTGTTAGATGCAAGTTCCGAGACCAAAGAATTATTATCGTGGAATTTCGTAAAAACGTGCCGGGTATATAATGTACGAAATACGTTATACATCAACAGTAGATAGTAAATTTAATGTTGCAAGATTCCTAGCCTCGATATTGCTACTATTTTAGAAACTGCTAATACGAGCAGTTCATCATCGACTCTATGAATCGAAACGTGCAGAAAAGCGTTCCGTGAAGCTCCTACGGTTACCAAATCATCTATGAGATCTGAAAATCTTTCGTACCTATAATACACGCAATAAATTCGCAAAAGTGTTGAAATACTCTCATGAACCAGTGTATACACGCATCCGGAGTATGCAACGCGCGTTATATCCTAACCATTCGATATTCCGTTGGGCGACAAGAGGAGGTGAGAGAGTATAGCGTGTATAGAGAACGGTCTACACAGGCTGGAGGCTCAACGCGGCACGTTAATGACAGGAAACCGGCAATATGAACTTGACGGCTCGGTACCGCATCGTGTACCACAGTAACGTACCGACAAACCGCAGGTGCCCCGACGACGTGGCTGCTTCGTTGCTATCCGTTACCCTCTCGCCCCTATGCCCCCAAACCCTCTCGCCCTCTCATTATCTGCCTGGGTTATGCACTTTGGTCCTGGCTCCGCTGCCTCTCTGGCTCGCAAGAGCAGGGACGTCCTCGTTAAGGAAGGACTTTCACGCTGTAAAAAAGTTTCCGGATCGTCCGACGGCCTCTGATCGTGCTGTCTTTTCTTTCACCTTGTTCCTCGTTCTCGCGTTTCTTTCTTTCTTGTATTTCGTTTTTCCTCTTGAATTTTGTCAGCGGTTACCATCGTTTCGTCTGAAATGTTTTCATCGATACGATTCCACCGACCATGTTTCCGTACCGGCACATTGAAATCACCGGTAATCATTTCGACGACGATAATTGTCATACTTTGCACCGTACGTTATCGTTGATTACGCATCTTCATCTACGTGTTCGCTTTCGTCCATAAAAGAATAAAGAACGGTACAAGATAAAAGGAACAAAACAAAATATAGTAATTGGCGGCAAAAAACGGTGTCGGTGATTTCATTCGTTGTAAGAGGAACTCGGTGTCGGTCGGTGAAATCGTGTCGACGAAAACATCGTCGATGAAATAAATGATCGTCGTTGATTCGAAGGTAACCCTTTTGCGAGATATAAAGCCAGCGAGAGTAAAGCTGTGTTGGAAGCTCGCCATTAATCCTACTGTCTTCTTTCGAATTTTTTTTTTTTTTTTCAACCAAGCGCAGTTTTCTCGCGTTAAAATATATATCAAGTACGAACAGAGTGCGAGAGAATTGTCGTTGGTTTCAGTTTTATGTTAAACATATTCCTCGTGCTAGAACTACCGAACATCGTATAAAAGTTGTATCAACGAAATTAAAATGGCAAATTAGTTGATAATATCGATTGCGACTTACCAGTGGAAGGAATGGACTGTTGTTGATTGAAAGAATTTTAAGTGAATTCTTTGAGGAGCTTACCTGTAACAAAAAGGGATATATTTTTTAAGATGTCCGCCACATTTCCTCAAATATATGTTAGAATAAGAAATTTTTCTTCAGATACATGAAAAGTTTAAAAAAAAAAAAAGAATATTTATTTTATTTTGAAACGCGAGTGTTTCAATGCATAGTACATTAGTTTAAGAAAGTAGATTTATTAAAGGTAATGAATTCTATACAATTTCTGTGTTTATTTGTTATCATATTTTACAACCTTTAATGCCATACTCCAGCAGTGCACATGTATATGCTACGAGTTATTAATTATGCTTGGCTTTAAAATACATGATATACGATATCTTGCTCTTGTTACTTCCATAGAATTTCTCATTCTGTTACAGTTTCACGGTTATTTTGTAAACTACAACTGTAATTATTCGATTAAATCGTATCTTAAATTAAATCAATTTCACGTGATATTTACCGGTACGAAAAAAAGAATTTCTCGTCAGTTGTACCGTAATGGTTAATCCGTCTTGCGATATTTTATTCTTAAACATAGAATACTTATAGGAAGCACTGCATTTCAAAAATTCCACGCACATCTGGCCACAAAACCATTCCTAAGAATTGCCAATATCAAAGCCTTACACGCAAAATCCATTTTACGACCTCAACCCCTAAAAAATATGTTTCCTATCAATTCTGTCGATCTAAAAATCCTCCAACCCCAAAATTTTACACGGACCTAGTCTCACCCCAATCTCTCTCGATATAAATCGTCAATACCGAAACCCTACACTTAAAATCAATTCCTGTATGAAACAAAATGGTTAACAAAAATGGCCAGCGATTTAACAAATTTCCTTGATCGAAGGGTTTGCAGCGATAAATTTACTACAAATCGCATACAATCGATATTAAGAAGAATATTCGCGCCACGATTTTTAATGCGAGTTTTAATGCGATTTTTAATGCGATTTTTAACGCGAATTTAAACAACGATCTGAAACGCAAGAACACCCTTAACTCGCTTTCAAATAATTGTCCAACGATCCGAAAGCGGGATAAAAATCGCAGAAAGATTAGGAAACTACAAATCGGTAATGGAAATGGAAGATCGTTTCGTTTGAATCGTCCTGAAAGACGTGTAAGGAAACGGAGTCGCACGTAAGGGGTAGCAAGGTGGCTAACGATAATTCCTATCCGGCGTCACGTGCCGCCAATATAAATCACCCCTTGCTTCCTCGGTCCTCACTCCCCCACAATTACCTAATACGTCCGCCACGCTATCCCCAGACACCATCGGTGCAAACCACCCCCGTGTACTTCGCCAGCAGCCCCTGCGGCCACTAACTTACGTTCCAACGCCAATAATAGATCCGGACAGGCTCGAACCGCTTCTGACGAATTCCCCTAAATCACCGTATTTCTCATCGAACGACCTCCTCCCTTCTCTTAGTCGTCGACCAAAGGGGGTTGGTTACTGGATATTCGTCACGAAATCATTTCCTTGATGAGATATTAAACCGTACGTTCGAGGATATATGCGGATGGGGTGTGTAGAATTAGTTGTTGGCATGGATAGGGGAGACAACTATGGGATTAATCGGAGGACGTGTGTTTGAGAGAGGGAGGGGTGGTTGTGAGATACGTTTCGGAGAAACAGAGGTGGAAAGTCGAGAATTCTTGAGAAGAGATTTAAGTTTCGCGATATAATTGCTTCGTTAACGACGATTGTTGTATGTTGCTAGGTGGTTGCGTGTAAGATTCGAAGCAGAAAAGGTAGAAAATTGAAAATTCTTGGAAACAGATTTCGATTTGACACTGTAATCGAGCGTTTGATCAAGAACGAATTTTAATTTGGCATTTTTCTCTAGGAAATTATCGCGTATGGCGTTCGATTCGAAGAAAAGGGCTGAAAATTTGAGAGTCGATCTCGAGAATAGATCGATTTAGATTTTTCTTCTACACTTTGCGATCGTTCTATCGAACAAAAATTCTAGTTTGGAAAGTACGTTTTAAGATGTTGTAGATCGTCGCCGATCGAATATTAAAAACACTACGATATTATTGAAGAAAATAGCTCGAGGAAATTAATTCACAAGAGAAACAGGTCCTGGAACAATTATCTTTGCATAGGAAATAATCTACACAGAATCTAAAGAAAACTAACCGCCCCTTCGATGATAATTCCATCCCCATTAACACGCGATAATTTACAGAGCATATTTCCCGGTAGCGAGTATCTTTACACAACGTCAATTATCAGCGACGTTTCAACATGGCGGACGTTGAAATTCGTTACGGATAATAAGTTGCGTGGCATCATTTTCAAGCAGCTCTATCGCCAAGCCATCGTGGTACGACTATAAATTTCCGGGCAAACCCGAGAACCCATTCCCGTGCAATCCCATAGAAACTCGCTTAATCGTTATTAGTCTGCACCCCAGCGTCTTACGGAAACATAAATTCGGTCTTCATGCACGTGAACATCATAGACACTCCCATTTTATTGACACGAAATCTTTTTAGTCAACGCTTTCATACAATAATACGTTGGAAGAAATTTTTAATTCGAAGAAACAACGTATCACGACGATATTTATTTTATCTTGCAATTCGTTCGAAAAGCCCTGTGAAGATCACGTCAAGTTATATTTTTAAACGGAAACTATATCTCTTCGTTTCATATTCTTGCAGCCGATATCAACAAATTGTCAAAGCACTTTTACGCGTATCTTTTGCATAAACCACTATCGACGTATTAATGTTTGGAAAGGATGGCAAGTTGAATCCTGTTCAATGGTGAACATCAAACGGAAGGACAAGCGACTAGCCGTTTTGGGAACAGTATTTAGTACACACAAATGTACACACACAATCGGCTGCTTTTAGAGGTACCATGATGCACAAAGTCTGACGTGTACATTGGATAACGCCAATGCCGGCGGCGTATCAAGTTTGACATTTAATATCTCGATAGTGGTATGCTCGATATGCAAAAAATACAAGTAAATAGCGTTTCGAAAATGTTTTGATGTCGGTTACAAGCAATGTGGGATACGAAAATATAGCTGTTACTTAAAAAGATAGCCACAAAAATAGTGACCACGGAAGATAAAATAAACATCGACATGATATGCCTACCTCGAAATTGTACGTTTCTTTCAAACGCGTTTGTGCGTAGCGTAGTTTTCCAGCTATTTACGTGTTTTCAGAGAAAACGCACGTATTTTATATAACACAGGGTATTATGCAGTGACTCGGTTATACACCGTAGTAGTCAAAATACACGAATAAAGATCACAAATGGGGAAAAATGTGATTCATTTTTGCCGATTAATTTTCGTCCATTAATTTTCATCGATTTCCTTACGTTGGGAAAATCGCCTGAAAATTTACGAATCTTCGAACCTTATCAACCATTAGGTAGTAGAGACCTTTTCTCACGATTTCCACGGTCACTTATCCCCACTAAAGGGAACAACCCCTGGGCCAATACGAATAGACCGCGCACGTACAATGCACACACTCTCTTTTATCATTTACTTTGCCCGTAACAGATACTAGGGGCATTACTTTACCTACGATATACAAGGGAATGGTTGGAGTCGATGGCCTCTCGTTGTTACGTACACCTTGACATTTTTCAACTTCAGACAATTTTCCTGGCTAATTTCCGCAATTTGATAATTTATTTCGAAAACCTGTAGCGGATTTAATTAAAATTAAGTCCTTGTTCTATCGGCTTTTGTCATTAAATATATTTCAATTCAGCTGGAAGTGTAATATTATTAACGATAAATTAAATATACGTTGTATATTAAATTACAATCATATCACGATAACAGATAGAGAAATAGATAATATCGAAATAGAATATTCATCAGTTAACTGCGTTCGACGCGTATACACGTCAAACCAAAACTTTATTTCGCTGCGGTCGACGTGTATACTCGTCGTGTAAAATAAAAAATTACCATTCACTGTAAAAACAGAAGATTTTAGTAAAAAGTAATATAAATGGCATTTACTGGTATGTCTCCTTTCTACTTCCAGTATATAGTAACGCTATTATATATCTTATAAAAAAACGTTTGATCAATCGATTATTCTCTTTGATCATATCGATTATACTCCCTCCTATAATGTATTGCTTTTTATAAATTCAGTTGATTATTTTCCTCGATCCATCCTCATTTGTGTACTTTACCGCGTATATCGGCTATTCTCCGAATTCTTTTGTGCACTTTATTTTATTATTTTTTCGCAATTTCTAAGTTTTCGATAGCAATACCTTTTTCAACGACGTATTGCTAATTTTTCACCGAATAAAAATGTAATCTTTCCTCGTTTTGCTTCACTTTTCTCGTTAAATTTATAGCACCAGCACTTGTCCTACGTTCGACGTGTATACTCGACATTGCTCGATTCCAATTACGCAACCCGTAAAGGATTTTTAAAACTAAATTTCGCGGTCAAACTGGTTAAGTGTAACCACTGGTACATCGATATTAGCAACGTTCAACAAATATTAGAATTATTTTAGTATCACTGAAGCAATATGGAATTCAAGGATAGCGAACGTTTGCGATGATGCAAACAGAAAACATTCGACGAGGAATTTTCAGAAATAGAGGCATAGATTCAATGACAACAAACTTAAAACGGAGATCCTTGAGAAACACCTAGGAGAAACCTACGTGACACCGATTTTCACTTAGAACGAAATAAACAATTAATATAAGAGGTAGGATAGATTCTAAAAGAATTTTACAAATATACATTCGTCCGGGTTCTTCGTAATATTTCATACGGATTAAAATTACTTTCCTACGATTTAATTAAAATGTGAAGAATCTCGATGTTATTTTTACATATACTTGAGATGTCTTAACGTTATGTAAAAGTTCAATGAATCCACACGTTATTCGTTGGACGACTGAGTTCAGTAAAGTAAACAACCGTATAACGAATATAAATGAATTTTGTAGCTGTTTAAGATAAATACCATTATATTACAGATTCTCTGAATCGAGATTTTTATCGCTTTCAACAACTTGAAATCACTTGATCCTGTGCTATCGAAGTACGTCGGTGGGATTATTATCCCGCATGAATAGCAAGAATACACTTCGATTAAACGGAGAAATGTTAAACTTTTGGGCAAATATGACAATTTGTAAATGAAAAGTAAAAGGAAATTTATAATTCTTCGTAATCGAAATGGAAATGGAAATGGACATGGAAATGGACATGGAAATGGAAAGTCGTATCGTTAAACGCGTATATTTATTTAATCGAATCGTATAAATTGACAACTGAATACAACAACTAATCGGAATTTTTATAGACCAGATATTTTTTACTATCGCAGTGATATATTATCTGTTATACGTTTACAATATTAATTTTTCACGAGAGAATCGTCTGTTATTTCACTCCTAGATACAATTCCTGCGAATTCGTATTTTGATTGAAAAACCTTTCAAACATTCGATTCTCTCTAACGATAAATATTCTTACGTATCGTTTTGACAACGTAGAAAACATTACAAACGCAAAGCTACGGCACAAGCGAATCAACTTGCTTACAAAAAGCAATAAAGCAATAAAGCTCTATTTACTGACGCAAAACAATCATCGGTGTATACAACATTGTGCAATGTTACACAACTCGGTATTAATATTATCGATTATTGCGTAATCTCTACCTTATTGCATCTGTAGAAAGGAAAGGCGTATTGAGGTGCTTGGGGCGCTTGGGGTACATTCACACGGTCGTAGAAAATCATGGCGGACGATCTTCACCGATGCACAAGCACACGATACTGCGACAATACACTCGCGCACACCACGATCACTCGGAACAAAGGAAACACGTGAAAACTGGGGTGAAAAATTCGAGCAACACGACGAAGAACCAAACTGTGCGACGGTCGAGGGAAGACTAACAATTCGAAAAGGTCGACCAGAGGGGACGAACCGAGGGGTTTTGAGTACGCTCGGGCCCGCTCAACGTCGCTTCAGACCGATTGTGTTTACATTACCGACAGAAACATTCTATTATTTACAGTTAACGTTCAAACCTACGATCTTTTAAATATAACATAAATTTCGTTATTTTATGTAGCACGGTATATCCGTCCGAAGATGGAAAAAAAAATACGAAAAAGTGATTCAGACGAAATGGTGGAAATTTAACGGAGATTCTCGAAAGAACAATCTTTTCAAAAATATTCAAAACCACTACGCTACCTATTTTTTTCGACAACTCTTTCCTTCTCCTTTGTTCCTTCCATTCTGTATTCCTATTATGGCAACGCTGATTTTTATAATAAACGGTTCTCTTATTACGTTACCCATTACATACTTACATAATAATATCTTTAACGTACATCTCACCCGATCTCATTTTATCACTTGTCTTTTTTAGTCCACCAGCCCCTCTAAAGCACCGATGGTCTTTAGAACATCGTCCTACTTGTCCCGCTCCGATGCTGTCGACCTCTTTTGCCCAATATGCACACTTGTTAATTGTATTAGTGAGAAAATTGACCTTTTTTCGGGCAACGTAAATACGTTAAAAACCTCGCTCTAGAACACTGTGCTACTCGATAACGACGGCCAGCTTCCCTCCGCTAAACCGATCTGTCTCGTTGCTTTCGTCAATTGTTCGTTCTCTTTCTGCTGTGCTTCTTTTCTCCGTATTGTTACTTGTCCGTCTGGTATTTTCTTTTCTCTTTATCTTTGTACGGGGAGGGTATTCAACCCGTTTAACCCTCGAACGATCGTGATGGGTTTATCTTGATCCAACGTGATATTTACCAGCGTTCATATATACGCGAAAATCACAATTTATTACAATTTAATGCAATTAATTTATAACAATTTAAAATGTTGGTTTATGTAAACAGAGGATCACGTACGGAAGTGCTACGAAAACGAGGAGAATACGAATTGGATCGACAACGAACCGTTACGAGACTCCGTGTCGGTAGTCCGAGGATTACTAAATCAAATTAAATTAAATTAAATATCTATGGCATCTATTACCTTCGAATTACTAACAAAAAAAAAAAAAAAAAAGAAAATTCCAAGGATCAATCGCAGCCAAACCATCCTTCCTTCTCTAACTTCATCCAGTAGCAGCATCTCGGCTGAACCTTTCGTGAACAACAGAGTCAGTCCGAAAGGCAGGGGGAGAGAGAGCGAGGAAAAGAGAGCCTACAGGCACGTCCTCACAATACCGCATTACGATACCACCCCATTTACACCCTTTCCTTTTCTTCCAGCCACCCTTCCGTGTCTCGAACCCACCCTTTTGCCAAGGGAATTGCCGTTGAAGGTTCGAGGCGGCGCAAGATGGAAGGCGATCCTTGAAAATGAGATCGAAAGTAGGCCCCTGCGACACCCAAGACACAAAAGAAAGAACAAGAAACGAGATTCCCGCTCGTTCGTTTACTTTTCCTTTTCTCTTCTCTTCTCTTCTCTTCTCTCTCTCTCTCTCTCTCTCTCTCTATCTATTTCGTTCCTTTTTCGGGCACAAAAGGGCGGGAAAAACGGGCGGCGAGGTCTCACTCCTTTCGTTGGGACACCGTTAGAGCTCTGGGTTTTGAATTTAGGTCGCGTGATTCTTCTCTCTCTCTCTCTCTCTCTCTCTCTCTCTCTCTCTCTCTCTCTCTTGTTTTTAACCTTCCGGAACTCACAAAGATTGGAATTACGATGTTCGCGACACTCGCGATGCTTTCTCGCATAATCGAGCGAGCTGGAAATTGATGCGTCGATCTTTTCTTCATGGAGGCTCTCATTGTCTCGCGTTTCTCGCGATCGTCGATGCTTAACTGTGGAGGTGCGAATAGGAATTCGCGTCTTACGGAATGAAAGTCGTGGATTAAGATTTTGGAACGCTTAGCAGCGTTTGAAACGTGTTTAGAAAGCTAGTATAAAAATTCTTCGCAGTACCAGATCTTTATTATCGCTATGATTCTTGAATATTTAACTTTAACTATTATTTAAGAATCTCTCATAACTATTTTTCGAGGATATTAAACCGCGGATGAAATTATTTTATTTCATTAGTATTTTAAAATAGGGAAACATTGATATTTCCTAAGTTTCATATATTATATTGTTACCGAGATAACCACATTCGTACTGCGATAAGTAATGGCCACAAGGCTTTATAACACAAGGTCACAACTCGAAAATAAATAAATCAATCGTACTTTGAATTTCAAACTTTCACCACGATGTCTTTTAGATATTTTAATATTTGCCTTTCGGCATAAGATATTCGTGTTCCGATTTTGCATTTGTACCTGGCATTTGGATTTTGGACCGACGTTTCGTAGTCACTGCAGTCTGCTTCATAAGGAACGTCTTACCAGAATGCAAATGTGAAACGCAATTGCACGATCGAAACACGATCGTTTATCCTGAAATACAAATATCGAAATAAACGAATATATCGGTAGAAGAAACTAATTGTTTTATTCTTATTAGAAGAAGCACATCGGCGAATAATAGAAAAATAACGAATCACATTCCTACTTTTATAATTTTATAATTTACAATTCCAAAAGCAAAATTTCGCAGTTGAAAGTAACATTTTATTCGAAGCAAGTACGGTATTCAGATCCTTTTAAAAATTAAATAGGAATTTAAAAAACCATTCTAAAATTATAGAAATAGTAGAACAATATAAAAGTTCCATAAAACCAATTAACCAATTACAACGCTATTCTGTGTGCCACCCGCTTTGCACGAAAATTCGTTTCAGCGGTACGGTGGGCAAAATAACCGATAACATCGTTGTTCGAGCGTGCCGATTGCTCGTCCAAGTTCGATTGGGAATCAATCGAGTGCATCAGGCGGTGCTTTAATCGAGACGCGACGGTAAATCGTAAGAATCGGAACGGTTCTACCGGTGGAAGCGAGGGGTGGCGGGAATAAATTGAAGATTCGTTGGAAACTTCGAGATCTCTGCGAAACTTTGTTTAACACGACGCCCCGTAGATATCTCGAAAAATTTGCTCCATTTACAAGGAAACGCTCGTCGACGCTAAAAAAAATTGTGTAAATTTTGCTTTCTACGTTTTTAATGACGTAAGGCGAAGAAGAAGATAGGTTTGTTACTTCTTTTAGAATATCTATGTTTGTAATATTCAAAGACCGCGTGGAAAAAACGAGATAACTGATTCCTTTTATTTCCTGTCTTTTCTGTCGCTTCGTGGTCAGATAGGAATATTTTAATACGAAATAGCTGAGAAAAGGAATAACCTAATAGATTCGAAGATACAGTACATCCACGATGTTTTTCAAGAAACGAATAATACCAGTGTACTTTAACTTGACTAATATTAGTCCGCGTAACTAATGTTATTAATATTTCCTTAAATGTAAAGCGCGAGAAAAACACACGTTTAAAGCCAAAATTAAATCCAAAGACAGTTCCGATGTGGAATCGGTTTTTAATTTTCGCATTGTGTTTACTTTTCCATAAGAGACGTGAAACGTGACTTGTTATATTTTTCGCGGATACTCTGCAAATATTACAAACGAAAAGAATAGTTTAAAATATAGTTCCATGAACTTTGCAAGCTTCTGCCATCTATTCGAAGGTGTAAAGTTAAATAAAGTTAAATCTCTGTTTCGTTTTCGATGATATATGTCATATGATGTTTTTATTTTCTTTTTTTTTTTACTTTTTCTTTTATTCGTATTTCGTGTTTTAGCAAAATGCAAGAGAGACTATGTTGGAATTATGAATGACAGGGATGGTTGAAGCGTATTAATATGTTCAACGATGAAAGGTTATCGGAATGGATTTTTACTTTGCTTGAAATATTTCGTATTAAATATTCTATGTTTCCATTTGTGAAACAGGCAAAAATTATTTTTGAGTTCTGTCTGTGTTTTCGTCGCTCTGTTTTATTCGCATTGAAATTTTGTGTTTGGAAAAAGAAGATGTGTGTGTGTGTGTGTGTGTATGTAGTTGAAGAAGATATACATATTTCATTCTGATTTTTATATCGGTAATGTAGAAAACGTATTATGTGCGTTCTGTGAATTTATTTTGCACTTTCAAATTTCCTATAAATGTACAAAAATCCGCAGTCTACGAACGATCGACGAGATAAAAATTTGTTCACGGTTCTAACATCGTTATGTTTTACCAAAGTAGTTGGTCAATGAACGAACAATCGAACTGCAAACGTTATTGCAGGGAAATTTAGCACCACGAACAGGAACAGAAGTTCCTCGAATCCCAATCAAATTCCAGTCGATAAAACCGTGGAAATTTATCGCGAGTGGCCGAGATGTTTCGCAAACTCGTATCGAATCGACGCCTCGATACACAGGGGTTGGAGAAGCGTCGTAAACTCGAGGCTGGACGAGTCTAGGGAAACTACGATGGAAATATGTGTCGCTGATAACACGGATCGTTGCAGTTTCTGCAAATTATGCAAATGCAACCGGTCTAAGTGGCTTTCCACACAGGGCTGTTTGCGTATTAGAGTGGTAAAGAGCCACACTTGTTTCGGGGTTGCTTAGAAGCGTTAGTTAGCTCGAGTGGAAAAGTTGAGCTTTTGCGCAGGAAACTCGATCGAGCGTGATATTTGAATTTTATTTAATCGTAGTCCTGCATATTCTTTATTTCCTCTTTTATCTCTCTAATCCTCTTATAACGAACTTCATTTCTGAATGGATTTCGTAATTATTATTTCTCCAATGAATTCTAACTTGTTGGAATAAAAAATAAATTTACTTCTAGGCTACATTATAAAAAATAAAGTTACTTCTAA
This sequence comes from Bombus huntii, assembly GCF_024542735.1. Classification (NCBI taxonomy): domain Eukaryota; kingdom Metazoa; phylum Arthropoda; class Insecta; order Hymenoptera; family Apidae; genus Bombus; species Bombus huntii. The sequence goes on along the minus strand of NC_066253.1, from coordinate 515,759 downwards.
AATTAATGCTGTCCTTGAGTAGAAGATAGGGAATGGCGAATAGGCGAATGTTTCGAGAGAGAAACGTTCGAGAATGCATGCTCGAATAATTAACCAGTGAGTAGGATTTTTCATGGCATCCACGGGCCGGAAGTGGATGCAGACGATACGGTTCTTGAGCACAGCGAGGAAGACGAACAGGTAGAGGAGGAAGAGAAACAAGTCACGGGGCTCACTTCCATTTTTATTGTCAGCGAGCTCCTTCCGCTAGACTTTTATAATAATTTAATGCAGGACCGATTAAGCGGCGATATATTTATCCTGTGTTAACGACGCTGATACCGCTGAATCGACGCAAGAGTCACGCAATTAGGAGAAGTGAATTTTCCAGAGGATTTGCCTCTTCGACGCTCCTCCGCGCTATGAAAGCTGCATAAAGAAGATTCGAAGATTAATCTGTTATGTTTGTACATTTCGTAGTATTTTTAATGCTGTAGAGTGGGTCGAAGTGGAAATCTCCCTTCTTGCGAAGGGCTCCTAAGACAAAAATTTTCAAGAACCACTCGCGATAAGCTCGCCAGGAAACGGAGCGAGAGCTTCCCTGGCAATTTTCAGCGCAAGAACATTGCTCTTGCGTTATTCATGCGAACCTAAAGTAGCGTTCTTAAGAAGCATCTCGTGGATGATGTGCCGCTTTGTGAATTTTTCTACGGTCACTTTCGCATCGACGGAGTTATCAAGAATTTCCTACCATTTGAATATTCAAAGGGAGATGCTCGTTTCGTGATAACGATAACATAGTGGAAATTTCAACGATTCTATTATATGTATATGAGTTACGAGCAATTGATGCGTGTCATAAATCGATATCTTGTAAGGAAAAATCTCACTTGGTACGTATTTTTTAAGGATACAATAGCGCGTGTTTTAAATTCATATTTTTCTATAGTAATCTGGCCAAGTGTTGCAAGTTTAGCGTAGCGTTAATTCCAATATATTTTTCGTATACGAATTTTTCAATTTTCAAACTGAACGAATAATCTTGATTTGCATAAAGATAAAAATTCTGAATAGGAAGGTTCATCCTAAAATATCATCCTTTATTTTTTTCATTTATTCTGAAACCTACGTATCGTGTTTCCTCCTCTGCTCTTCAATTAACAACGTCTCGAGAATCACAGAGGGGCAAAAACCACCGTTGACCCAACAAATCCGTCAAACACGAGAAACCAAAGAAATGGAAAACTTGTTCGAACTTCTCAGTGGCCGAGAAACGCCGAAGCCCAAAGGAACTTGGTTCGCAAGGTCCCAAGAGATCAAACCAAAGCCCCAACAGACCGAAGCGTCTGATACCAACTATTTCCCCGCAGCAGAGTGCTAATTAGCCGGTGTACACAAGGAACGGACCGTGAAGATAGCTCGAGACGCATCCCACCGCATATCGCCGTCGGCCCGCTGACGTTTCCTTCGAGCTTCCAGAGAAATAGGTGAACAGACGCTCGTCTTTCGCTCGTTTTATCGACAAACAACGAAAGAAGTTTCTCCCATCATCGTGGACCAGTGAGAAACATGACACAGAGATTGTTTATCCGAATCGTCGTACGAATCGTGTTTTGCCAAATTGTTTGGAACAAGGTGAATTTAGGTATTACATTCTTTTAACTGGAACGAGACAAATTTGGTGAACTAAAAAGTTTTCGACAAAGCGAATGCTTTAGACGATGCTTTTGCAGAAAAATGTGAGCGAATGCAATAATTGGCAGAAATTAAATGTTGTGGCACGGTATACGGTGACGTTGAACCAAATTGTATCGAGTCCCCAATTATTTACACGAATATATGCGAATATATGAAATGTAAAGCGAAATTCAAAGCTGATAATTTTTCATTCAAGAAAGAAGGAGAATTGAAAAATTCTATCGACAATGACGTGTTCAAAGAGATTACAGAAACTAATCTACGACAAACGGTGAGATAAATAGCGTTTCAAAATGAAAGTAAACTATTCGTCCATTACACGTCGCTTGTCCCAAATAGGAAAAGCACGAGAAATGACAAATGGTGTGTGTGCATGCGTGTTAAGCGATGTACAGAAGCTTAGACAAACGGAGATAGCCGCCATTCTAAACTTTGTACATTTTTTAAAACTATCAACGCTTCTTCTGACAACAAGCGAATCTTATATGACGATCGAAAACGTAACGGTAGTCTGATAAAGATAAACGTGCTTCTCCGTCCGAAGAAGATAACAGCGACTGTGTGACCCAGATATCGTGTAATAAGGAAAATTAATCGTAATAAGAAACGCGCGTAAAATAATACACCGAAAATTCTAGATCTAAAATTTTGAAATTTACGAAACAATTTGTGTAATAAAATTGGTATTTATCGCATTCCTTCGTAATGATTTGACGGCAATCGCCAAATACCTACTAATGGTATTTCAAAAATCATCATAAACACGTTCAAAAATGAATATCGCCATTCTAAAATATAAAAACCGATGAAAATCCAAGGTACAAATTTTCTAAACGTTATTCTTTTATTTGTAATAATCGGAACGACGAATATCATTCGGAAACCTTCGTAGAACAACGATTGCAAAGTGAATGCTGGCTACGAGGTGCAAATTTTCCCACAATTTCATGATTTTTTAGGGACACGAAACATCTGGTTTTGCGGAAGATGGCAGAAGAAAGACGCGAGACAAAGCTCCGGCTAACGAGGTTTCCGGTAACGAGCAGGGCATGGTAACCACTGAATCAGGAACAGATTTAGCGACGACGATGAATCACCCGACGCGTTTGCTGTGTAAACAGGGACGAGTCTCGCGCCAAGGGAACCCCCGACCTTGCCCTATCACCTTCGACGAACGCCTATCATCCCTTCTGTTTTCCGCTGCTCCTCTCTTTCTGTTTGTCGAGGTTCGCCAACCAAGACGCGGCATCCTCTTTAATCCCGCTACGATCGACAGGTGTCGAGAGGATGCTGATCGAGGATCCTGAACAAACTCGGGCTTTCCGCTCGATCGCGTCTCCGCATGAAATCGGGGTGGTAGAAGAAGATGTGGTCGTAAGCGAGGGAAGAAATTGCGTTCTGGTGTTATTGGACGCTACAACATTTTTTTGAAACGTAATTGATGGGATTTTGGTGTGATTCTAGGTTGGGTTTGTTCGATGTTCGACGTTGTTGGCTGGAAGGAGACTCGTTTCGGAGGGCGACCGACGAAGAAACTATTCGGGTTTTCCATGTGATTTTGTTCGATGTTCGATGATTGAAGCAAAGTAGTACAAGCGAAAAAATCAGTCGTTTAAGAAAACGACTGTTTTAATAATCGTATTCGCTCCACGACAGTGAACGACGGACTTAAATTCCATCTGAATGACTCGCGTTGCACCATATCCAACTTCCAAACCTGGAGAGCCATCTATCACTGAAACTCCTTTGGAAATATCTCAGGGACATGCGGAAATTCAATGCAACTCTTTTTCCTAGTGGCGGGAAGAAGGGAAACCGTGTTCCGCCGCGAGCTGGCCGCGGAATCGTCGAGTCTGGGGATTTTTTCGCGAGATCCAACGACGAATGCAGCTTACGTCACGCTCGAGGAGCTAGGGGGAACGGTCGTTGCCTCTTGACAGCCCGTTTCAATGCACCGTTGCTGAAAAGATTTACGCGCGCGAGCGTCACTCGCGATTTCGTCGCGTCAAGATGTCTGTGAATTGTATTACGAATTTATATACACGTGTCACGACTACACGCACGTTTTCCCAAGGGCTGAAAACGCAAATTCAAAGGATCGAGAATGCTGCCCCATCGGAACTCTCAATTTGTTCGCGTTCGAAATATGGATTGACGTATTACACCCTCTGACCCAAATAATCCTAATTTACTCTACTTTGGAATGAAAGATCGTTCGCAACAAATAATCGGACACTGCTCTCCTACCTTCGACCGAAGGTTCTGATTTAACCGTTGAAGAAAGCTACCTACCACTCCCAAGCAATTCTTACTTCTCTAAACTCCTTCGTCCGATCCTGAAATTGTTCTCGAACGCACTAACCATCACAATCTCAGAGACCTAATATCCTTCGATAAATGGAACACTATCACACAGATTAAAACGTAACACGGTAACTCCGAAACGCGAATCGATCCTCGAACATGGAATACGTAACCAGTGCGCTCCAAGTTCCGCATATTGACCCGGCTTATTAGTCGAACATAAGCAATCGTCGAATAGAGTATTAAACCCGCTTGGCGAGCGTCGGGGGACAATCGCGTCGTAAAAGCTGCTTAGTGGTTCGGAGCGGCGAACAAATGGACAACCAGGGGATCTGTGGCTAATTTATGCGACGGACAACGATATTAACGAGAGCCCTTTAACCTGAAGGACGCGTCGTGGGACTGACCCAGTGTTGCGAACTTCCGACTTCGAAATGAAACTCTGACTCGGTCGATTCTCTGGCGAGATCCCTAGATAAGTTTCTAATTTGCAAAGATCGAGGACTATGAATCGTTTATGGTTACGCTGGCTCAGAATTTTTACGTCTCTATCGCGCGTGGAAAGTCTAATTTCCTGTAACGATTATAATACAATATATTCGTGAAACGTATACTTTGATGAACACATGTTTAAGACAAATGTCTTACGATCCAAGTAAAATTATAATTGCGTGATTAGCACGGTCAACAGATTACTTAACTAACTTAATTTAGTTAACTACGACCGATCAAACCGAACATATTATATCGGTGTTTCTTGCAATCCTGTTTTGTAAACTGCGTCTTCTTGTTCGGATCTGTCCCGAAGAAGAGACACGGAATGTTCGCGAAACGCCGACATAGAGCGGATCGTACTAACAACACGACGGAAACCCGCGAACCTCGTCGACATCGAAAATTCTCTTTTCGCGTTACATCGGCCGAAAATGCGCCACGAAAGAAACAAATCTTCCACTCACCATGGTGTCTTTGATGTGTTCAACCGGTTGCAGGAGGACCGTAGTGGCAGCGATGGGACGATGATGATGCTGTTGTTGTTGCTGATGATGGTGGTGGTGCTGCTGCTGATGCTGATGGTGATGGTGTTGTTGGTGGTGCGGATTGCAATTGGCGATATTCGTGCAGGTGCAGCTGCAGCCAATGTTGCAGGCTTGCTGGCCGGCGAAGAGGTGTCCTACCAGGCCGGGGGTGATCGCTGCTGCCGCCGCGTTGTTGATGCTGTTCAGCAGGGGCGGAGGCAGGGACACCGCACCACCCGGGACAAACGGGTACGAATGAAAATACGTGGTGATGGAGGAACGTGCCTCGTCGGCGCCTATCGTCTCCGCTAGCCAACACTTCCCGTTCCCCGTCGCCGAGGGTATGAACAAGCCTTGGCCGCCCAACGAGTGCAATCTCCAGAAAAACCTGCCTCGTTGTTCCTCACCGGCCCAGCCGCGTTCCAACGACGGCTGATGATACCGAGCTTCCGTCTTGCTCGTTCGGCCCAACTCGCACGACGGCCACCACAGTTTGGCCGATTGCCGCTCGATCCCTCTTCAAATCAATTTTCGACTCCTCCCGCGAGTTCGAGCTCGAACTCGGCGCGGAGATCGAACCGCGAGGCCAGCCAAGTTCCTTGAAATCTTCTTAGAGAGATCTTGCCCCGATTCGAATTTCGGTTAATTCAATTTAGGTATAGTCGTCCGGACGTGAGACGTCAGAGAGCCTAACTGGTACACCTTAAGAGCTAACACGCGCGTACATCAGATTAAACGCGGTCCTTATTGTACTAGACACACATACGACCGGTGACACGCATACAGAGAGACTCAGAAGACGTTGGTTTAAGCCTAGAGCGATAGTGTGCGGTTTAGTCTAGACGAGCGACCGCTCTGTTAGATATACGATGATTGTCAAAGTGTGTGAGCGAGTTAGAGCTAGGGCAAGTAGGTCTGTGCACCGAGCAAAGATAAAAACAGGTGAAGTGACACGGCCACGCGATTCAGGCGCATGCATACGCGCATATACATGCAGAGGGCAGAGCGTACCTTTCTTTTCTTTCTTTTTTCGACGGGTGTGGGGGTAGAGGGGCTCTCGCACGGTTCGCTCGCACGTTAATTGAAACGTCGTAGGTACATACGTGGATTCGTGATTGTTCCTTCTTTTCTTTCCTTAAAAACAGACACTTTAGCTAAGAGAGCTAGCTGAAAAAATGATTGTCACGAAGATTGACGAGAGGACGCCCCTTGAAATAGGGGCAGACAGGGAAGAAACACGGTCGGGCCTTGCTCTACTTCCGGTGCGGATCAGCTGGCGCGGCCCAACGATCGGATATGTGCGAAGGGTGTATACATATAAACGTATGTATATATAAGTGTAAATATATATAATATATATATATATATTTTTCGTATGTGTATATATATATATATGTAGAAGTATATATACATAAATATCTATGTAGAATAATATATGTACGTAGAGCGTGTACGGAAGTAGTACAGAGGCTGGAGATCACATGAAGACACGAATACTCGTTTACTCTCTTTCAACCGGCTAGACTCGCACGCGGACGAGGAGGAGGAGGAACCGCACGTGGTTGCCGTTCCTTCCCACCTTTCCCTTTTGAAAATGTCGTTAGAATTCCTCTCGGTTACGTCCAACCTGCTACTGTGCTTGATTGTCTTGACGCGATTCTCTTTAGTGCGATCGGTCGCTCATTATTCACGCGCGACCATCTCTTTATATACGTTACGTTACTTAAATAGCCTAATTTTTACTTATACATAGGGACAAACACAGATTCGTGTTTACTTCTAAGAGGGACTATACTTATTATATTTATCCGAATCTCCCTCGCGGTTTCTAGCTATACAGCACGTTTTATTCTTTTTTTCTTTTTACTATAAGGTAGTCTCTCTTTATAGACGCGTAAGCCACGTCTAACGCCCGAACGACTAACAACAGCGTTCTCTAGTACCGACGAATCGCGGCCAGCCGCGGCAAATAAAAATATAATTCTCTATCCCAGCCTCGCGATTCTTCCCGCGAGCCCCCACCTCTTGCCAAGCTTCGCCGGCCTCTTCTCGCCGCTCCGCTTTAAATGATCCTCCTGCTCCAGATTCACCGGCTCCTTCTCCCTTTCTCTTTCTATCTTCGTTCGACTTGGTAGCACACCGACGAGGGAGGTCTCCGGCGATTGAACGTGTGCGACCTTGAAACTCGTACACACGGCCGGCAAATACGAGGAAGCCTTATCTCTTTCTCCCCTTCTTTCGCTCCGACCGATTCCTTCGCTGGCCGATGCTCGTAGCACGGGGACTCCCGTTCGACACACACAGACACACACACACGGTCGGACAGTGGGAGAGGGCAGTGAGACTGTGATCAAAGAGCCGGTGCATGCATGTGCCACTCTGTGACAGCTGGCTTTGCTCTTTCTCTCTCTCTCTCTCTCTCTCACTCTCTTTCTCTTTCTCTCTCTCTCTCTCTCTCTCTCTCTCTACGTTGCTGTCGTTGCTCAAACTCGTTTCTCGACACACTGAAGGGAGGGAGACCAAAGTAGCCTCTATGGGGCTCTCGTGCACACGGCGTATCACGTGTCGACCGTTTTCACACTGAGCGTTTAGGGCTGGTCCGCGTGAGATCTCTCGGCCGGCTGGCACGCGCGCGTGGCCAGCGACACGGGCAGGCGTAAACAGTGAGAAAGAGGGAGGCAGAGGATATAATACACCGGACAACGACGGCCGATCGGTGGAGGACCAGGTGGACACCGTTTTCGAGAGAGACAGGAACGTACGACGACGATGCGACGTGTCGAATCGTAGAGAGGACGAACTTAAGAGACGTATCGCAGTGGAACTAACTCTGCTGGAGATATACGGGGTAGAGAGAAGCACGGAGTTAGATATGACAGATATCGGTCGGGCGCGCGTGTGTGTCTGTCTGTGTGCACGTGTGTTACTGTGTGATGTCGCGTTGGCTTTCGAAGAGCTGGTTCGTTGCCGCGGTTCGGACCGACCTGCACGGGGTGTTCCAGAGAAAGAGAGAAGGAGAGAAGTGTGTGTGGGAGTGTGTGTGTGAGGCGGTGTGTGTGTACGTGAGAGAGTAACTCGGAGGCGGGAACGATTAAAGAGCGTCCTACTCGATCGCCTAGCTTGACACAACTGAGAGCAGCGTCTCTCTCGCGGCGCCCGCGTAGGCCTCCACCGCCACCGTCGCCGCGGCCGGGTCGTGTCGCCGCGTATACGCGGCTTTCAAACGCTGTCCCCCGCTCCGAGCACCCCGACGCGCCTGGCATCGCCAATAGCGAGCGAGCGACGGCCGAGCGCAGGCGAACTTGCACGAAACGACTCGAGTGTGCGCGCCAGCGCGCATTCGTGCCTCTCCGTGCCTCTACGCCGCCTACACGATCGCACATACGCTTCCCCCACCACTAACACTCATCCCTACCACCGAGCGACGATTGAGCTCGGCCGAGAGAGCAACGGTGTGGGTCTTTACTAACCCTGTTTCGACCGCTTTCGTCTCTTTTTCTTCGAGTCGCGTGTCTATCTCTCTCCCCTTCTCGCTTCTGATCGACCGACTCCGTGCTCGCTCGGAGGCACTCTGCGAGTAAGTAGATTCTCGCTGGCCAGGTTAGACCGATTCCTTCTTCGCGGGGCAACGTGGCTGCTTTGGTGACTGATCTTTCGCTTTTATAGGGTTTTCTCTACTGGTTGTGCGGCGTTTTCGTGATAGGTGGGGAGAGGCTGAATGGTGAATAGTGGTAGACAGGTGGAGGGAACGTGTGATTTTCCGCATTGTTGCACGGTTGTGATGTGTTACAGTGGTTTTACATTAATGGGCTTGGTAGAATTAGGACTCGTATTAGGATGATTTATGGAGTAGAGATGGGAATATCGATGTATCGAATGGTTACGGCGGTCTATGTTTCATATGCTTAATGGATTCCATTTGATCGAGTTTAATAAGTTTCTTCGACTCTCGGTGAGGTTTGCGTCTTGAGCGACGCAAAAAAAAAAAAAAAATTGAAAAATTTTGTTTACGCAGTACAGATTGCTAAAGTTTCGAGTGGCTCGCCGAGCTTGATTTCCTAACGTTTCGGTGAAACGAGAACCACGAATGAATCGTGTGTAACTTCTAGGTTTTGCGCACAATTCGTTTCTAAGATACGTTCCTTAAACGGAATAAAATAGAACTGGAATTTACGAAATTGTCAGTCGGACTGACAAATGAGAAAACGAAGCAAACGATGAATCTTTAAATCGAGGACTTGCGGAAAAAATATACAAAGAAACCAGGAAACTTGTCTTAATGGATACGATTAAAATTGACGTTACTGAGTCGAGTTCTTGATAGTTGGCAGTATCGTTAGAAACGAACAGTCTCATCGGTATTTCTTCGATATTTCTTTCGAAATTTGTAAATTCAATTTTCTCTTCCGCTCGCGTTATCAAGTTTCTTCGAGTTAGAGTCGTTCTTTAACTTGCTATCCTGTTCCTTCAATCTTTCTTAATCTCCCTGGATTTTTCTTTAATTTTTATTTCAACGCGTTTCCCTCTTTCAATGATAGTAGAGGAACCAAGAATTCACGATCGCAAACAAAAACCCCAATCAACCACCTTGAGAAGAACAAAAGTACGCCCTTCTTAAAGAAAACGTTCAGAAATTTAAAAAAGGAAGAAAAAGGGGAGAGGGAAAGAGAGAAAGAGAAAAGAGAGAGAAATAGAAAATTGGAAAAATCAGAAAACAAGGTTCGTAAAATTCGCTCTCGAACAAATAAAACACGTTCCTCGAATTGTTTGCCAACGGCGAAGATTACGATCATTGAGGCAAGTAAGGGATGAAAAGCGGAAGAAAATGGGGGAGGGAATCGAAATTCGAAGGCGTGATCAGACAGTGGTCCTCGAGGGAAAAAACGACGGGAAATTGGTGGCGACCACGAGCACCATCGATGGGTTCTTCGGAGCTCTGATTGTTCAGAAACGAGCGGCGTCGATCAGGATCGACTGCGCAACGAACCGATTCACCCTCGACGGACTCGAGAATGCTCGAGCAATCGGCTCCCTCGAAAGTGGTAACCTGATTATCCGCACTGAACGAATAAATGAGGGAACGAAGCCGCGGTTTTGTGCAAGAGAAAGATTCTCGCTTCCCCGAATTGGGAAAAGCGCGTACGAGAACATCTCCGGATGAAAGTGGCAATCTTGAGAAACGGTTGAAAGTCTTGTTTACGTTACATTAGTAATTCGTTTTATATCGTTGATACGATGTTATTATCTGTACTTGTATTAAGAACTAACGTATCGAAAAGCGAACGAAGAAAAGAACGAAATTTAAATATCCCGCTAATCTCTCTAGAGAAAATTTCGAGACTAACACCGAGGAGTCTGCTAATCCCTCAGACACGAATATTTCCGTAGACCAGGGGGTGGGGGGATGGTAGAGGAGGGTATCGTTAATTAAACGCGACCGCGGTTCCATAAGGTGAGACGAAGGTTAAACAAGAGGAAGAACGGAGCTGACTTCACGTCTGACGCGCTAATACTCGTTCGACCAAGTGGCTTCGTTAATTACTGTCAAATCGAGAAGTGGCAAATGAAATAATTACAAGGCGTCGCGGCTCTTCCAGATCACGGCCATCTTTAATTAACGAGGCACCGGTGCTGTTCGCGTTTTCAATGTTGTTATTTTTCTTTTTTTCTATTTTCTTTTTTTTTTTTTTTTTTGTACGTCCTTGGCTTTGAAGAAATCGGGTTTCTTTAAGTTTGGGGCAAGCTGCTTCTGATGCCTATTCCCTAGTCACTACAGAATCACTGTTTACAATATTCGTGAGATCTTGCTATTATTAAAAGATTATTTACGAGTTTCACGCTACAAAACACACCCTACAAAATTCATCTTTCCATCAGAAACATCAACAACTTCGGTAACTATAACTCAGAAGAAACGCTTCGTTTCCTAGATCTTTCAAATAAAATCTCCAAATCTTTTCGTTAAATTAATACTAAATTAATATCTTAATTTCGTCTCTAAAGTTTGTAAATTATCCCGATTTTCTCAAGCATATTCAACAAAATCTTCAAAATTGGCACAAAAATACAGAGAGATCTGTCTTCAATTGCTCGAAGTATAAAGTCTAAGTAAAATCCCTGAATCGGTACTCTAAGGAAACGTTATTTGTAACCGTTTCGCTCAAAGATTTACCTATTTACATCTCGTAACCGGGTTTTGTACGGAGAAAGGTGTTTTGAAAATATTAATTGAAAGAGACACGTAACGAAGCTTTCGTAGTAATACGGGCTACGCAATAAGCAGATAAATTTTCTTTGATCTTTTTTTTTTTTTTTAATTACGGCGGTGGGGTGTAGTAAAAGAAAAATTTAATTAACTTACCGAGCTGCTCGCGTGCCAAAGGAAACGGAGCCAAAGAAGCCAGATATCTTACCTGCAACAGAAATTAATATACTTTCTTAATTTAGTAAGACACCTCGACGAAAGCTGCGTGCAATCGCAAGAGCATAACAGCGTGAATACAGCCGTCAAGCGAACTGACTAATTTTTTAAAAAATATTATAATATACGTATAATACGATCGGTAGACTGTGGATTTTTATGCAATCGTGAGAAATTTAAAGATATAAAGACGCATAGAATGCGCATGACATACGCAAAAACGTATAAAATATTCAAAGTATACTTTTCATAATGTTTAATAAGTAAATTGAATTTCTGCCTAGGTCCTACTCCTTCCACCGTATTCGCGAAAATATGAATTTGCATAAAAATCCGCAGACCAGTGGTCGGTAACAATATAAGAACATAATACGTTACAAAAGATTGTCAATCCTTATACGAATACGTGGTGCAAAATATATAATATGACAAGATCTAACATTTCACAAAAATTCATCCAACAACTAGGAGAAATAATTAAAAATACTGAAAAATTGCTGCAGTCATATACGGTAATTCGGTGCGTTTCCATCAGAAAAAAAACAGACATTTCAAGCCATAAAATTAAATCCTTTAGCTCGTATATCACGTATTCAAGTCTGTACAGGGGAAGCTTATCAAAAAAACTTTACCAAGTCTTCCTACGTCATTAGCGCATATTTTGGTACATACGTGTATAAAATTACAAGACACTGTAAAAGTATTTCTCCACATGAGAATATCAAACCTTGGTGCAGCACGGTAGCTTGATTTTTTTTTTAATGTTTCCCTTCGTTTTGGCGAAGATTTAACGAGGAAATTAACCACCTGCAGTTTAACTACGTAAATGGTTATTTTATGAAATATTTCTGTCCAAATATTTACCAGATTACCGAAGTCGCTGGTTAAAACGATATAACAAATTAAATTATAAAAGAGTCGAATACCAGGTGGAGGGAAAACATGTACTTCGGTAAATTAAAAATCAGAAATTAGGTTCTTCCTAGGAAAATCACAATTTATTATATTTCTTCGAATGGTGCAATTTTGCGTTGAAAAAATTTTCACAAGACAATTAACAATTTCCCCAATCTTGAGCTGACGTACTACTGAATCAATCTCTTTGTTTACGTTCAAAGAAGAAACTCACTCGCGACATCGAATGTTCGTAAATGATAACGATCGATTTTACGTCGACAGGATTGATCGCAGGGCCTATGTTGATTGCATATTTCTCGCTCTACTCGCCGAGTATCATAAACCCTTAAAGTATCGCATCCTCTTTCTTTTTTCACACGCGACATATAGATAGATGAGAAGTCTAGTCCTGGTACGATTTTTTTTGCCATCTGCTTCGTATGTAATTTCGCAATATTTTCCTTTCGGCAGTGAGATTTCTGAAAGGCACGAAATCCGGATCTAATTCCAGCTCACACACGGGTTAAGTGCAAACGAAATCGCGAGTCGATCGTTAATCCCGGCGCGCGGCAACGACTTAATACGTTGGGCAAACCGTTTCGTGCGCGGCGTCAGCCGTTGAGAACCGAGCCTAAGTCCCTGGGAAATTACTCCGGGCGGGGCTGAGCAGTATGCAGATCGCGAAATCGCGACATACGTCGGGGATTAGCTCGGTGGAGACTGCTAGCTAAAGAGGATCCGCGAAATCGGCAGATCGAAATGTCCCTAGGAATCCTATTTAACTTACTCCGCGGCGAGACGACCCCGCCCTTCGCTATAATTTGTGTAATCGCGCCGTTCGCGGCGCACAGCCCACAGGATTTTCACTCCCGTGATAGATTCGTCTTTGGAACGGGAGACTTTCGGGCTTGCTCACGTTTCTCCGGGATTTCCAGCGTCTTCTGGGAAAATTGTTCGTCATGAGAAATTCGTTTACTCGCGTTGCGTCGATATAGCTTGATTTCGAGGATTAGAAACGACTTTCGAGGATTAGGTCCGCAGAGAAAGAGAGAGAAAGGGAGAAAATATCATTTTTCATATTTTATAATTTTATTTTATAAAGAGGATTTTTATACTCTTCTAGCGAGACTTTCGACCGTGTGATTCGTTTTTCAGTTTTGTGACTTCACTCTGGACAATTTTTCGACTTTGCCAGCGATAGTTCTAATCGTAAGAAATTCTCTAATTTACGTTATTTACAAGCATTGCTTGGTCACTCTAACGTACTTTTCCAATTGCTTGAATTTATTCTGCGAGATTTCTCCGATCTTTCGCTGGAGCTTTTCACCGTAGAGAATTCAAGATCCGACTACACACCTAACAACTTCAAGTTTGACCTAATAGATTACTTAACAAACTCGAAATTACGTATTATTAACCTAAATTACGTATATACAACATTTTATACAGACATTATTTCCCACGAATCACAGTTTTTAGATACTTTGGAACATTTCTGAACTTCCTCGCCGACCAATTTAGAAGAGGATCAAACCTCTTAGATACTTGGACGTTAAACGAAATATTTGAACGAATGATCTGCCATTTTTATCGATGTTTGTTTCGACGCGCCTTTAAAGCACCGTTTGGTCCATGGCACGACATCAATCATCCTTCGTAATTTAACACGTGGAACAATCGACAGCTGCGACCGTAAATGGATTTACCGGCACGTATGTACGGATGACCGCAATAATGATTCGTTCAAACAGAATTATGCACGACCGATGCCACGATAACGACGCCGCTAAACGTGGACAAATCGCTGTTACACAATTCCAAGCCGGTGACTGGCGTCCCCCGGAACCAACCATCGGCAAAATCGATCGAAGCAGAGATTGGCTATCGTCTTTCTTAATGTTCTCAGTATTTGATACTCTATTGTTAGCTTCCAGATAGATTATAGCGGTGTGCCGTGACAGTGGTCGAGGAAAAGAAACAAAAATTTCCTTTGCTTTTTAAAAAGAGCGAAGGAAGATTACTTTCAGCCACCTAAGATTCCACTATTCCACTAAGGCACTGTAAAAGTATTTTTTCTACGTGAGAATATCAAACCTTGACGCAGCACGGTAGCTTGATTTTATTAAATGTTTAGCTACGTAAACGATTATCTTATATAACAAATTGAATTGTTAAAAGAATCGAATATTGCCAGTTGGAGAAAAAACACGTACTTAGGCAAATGAAAAATCAGAAACTAGATTCTTCCTGAGAAAATCACAATCTATTACAGTTTAGCACTGGGCCAGGGTTACTCGTCGTCATTAACATACCGTACAAGCTCGTAGAAAAGATAAAATCTAGTTACGAACACATATTTCTTCAAATAGCGCAATTTCACGCTAAGAAAGTTTTCGGATTTAATCGGACGCGAGAGTCTTATATTCGCCTTAACGTTCATCTACGATAGCGTTTCACGATCTTTACGCAGATTACAGCGACGCATGCGACGCGAGATTTTCACGGTCCGTAAAAGTGAAAAGAGGAAGGGAAAACATCCATCGACCGGTCTCACGCAACGAAGCTGTCGCCCTTCGTTCGCACACGATCTAACGCGATTTTTATCGCCGGCAGCATGGTCACGCGACGCGCGGCAAACTCGAATTCCGGATGAAAGACCAAGGGAACCGCAACCAGCGAGAAAGTTTCGCGGAAACGCGATAAAAACGAGACTCGGTTTACGATGATGGATGATCAAGGAGGCAGGGTTTAGATCTTACTTTCTTTCCACGTCGTTTATTCGTCTTGTTGGCGGACGACAGCGGTTCATAACGACGACGAAAGTATTTGCACACTCGTGGACACTTTTCCCGAATACGTCGTGTCTGTTAGGTATACGAACCATTTCGAAATTCCATCGAATTTCGCGACTATTAGGTACATACAAGTATATACGGGGAAATGAAACGTTAAATTACGAAAAAAAAAAAGATACAAGAAAGAAGATTACTCAAACACCGATCGCTCGAAAAGTTGATAAAACGTACGAGCAGTGCTCGAAATTGCTTCAAGTTTATAAAAGTGCATGAAAATATTTGAAATCAAAATATCACGTTTTACTCGTTCAATACGCATATTGGCGAGGCAAGTGTTAACAAAGTTATAATTACTACACAATTAATATAAGAGTAGTATTTTATAATTAGTACAACGTGTTATAATTTCGATTAAATAGTTGAATTTCGCCACATCGATCAAACGTCAGTTTGAAATTTAACCAGGTGGTAATTCTTCGTTAAAAGCTGAAAATGAATGAAAAGGGGAAGACTAGAAAATGCCATTAACAATAGCGTTTTAATACGTATCGCTGGAACTAATTCGGAACAGCAAGAGAAACAGCGTTTCGAACGAAATTAATCCATTCTACCATTATTCGCCTGCTGCGTGCCGTTTAAATTGACAAGTTCCTAATTCACCTAGAACTGCGACGTATATATACGATATCTCTGTTATAAATTAATATATCACAGAGTCAGGTTTGTGTTTTGGATGAGACGGGAATAACTTCAATCTTCGTACGATTGTTGGTTTATTGTTCACGAGTTGCATTACGCCTCGCGTATCCTTACCTGCATTTACATTTCTCGGATTTCTATGATAATCAATAGACCGTAGATTTCTATGACGATTAACAGAGAGCGGGGTTCTATATAATATAATATAATATGCAAAAGCATTCAAAATATCGAGAGTGTAGTAATTATTATAATATTCGATAGATGAAATAACGAGGAATCTTGCGTCGAGTGATACTTTGCGACGAGACATCGATCATTACGAATTTTCTGGCGAAACATGTGAAAATTCGTTAACGCGTCGGTTCAAAAATTCTTCTTCGTGTTCGATCCGATATGGTGGATGATACATTTCAGAAAATTCTTACCACCGCGGCTTATTTTTCTCGCGATCGATCCTTGGAAACGGCGATGGATAATTGCACACATCAGGATTGGATTTCCGAATCCAACGATATTGGCCATATCCAACGAGCCATACAACTGTCATAAAGTGACTGTAACAGCCAACAGTTGGGCCACCACTTTCGTATGTGCAGTAATATTCCGCGATTGATGTTCATCCGGTTTCAACCTCGTCGAAAAGTATTAAAATGCGGTGATGGCTTTCCACTATGATAAAATCATTATTATT
This sequence comes from Bombus huntii, assembly GCF_024542735.1. NCBI lineage: Eukaryota > Metazoa > Arthropoda > Insecta > Hymenoptera > Apidae > Bombus > Bombus huntii. Next base: position 499,253 of record NC_066253.1, on the reverse strand, counting down.
AAAGCTATGAACATCGCTTTAGTTTTGAAAATTTACTTTATACCCTTTTACGTTAGGAATATTAGACGAAAGTTCTATGAAAATTCGAATACCTTTCGACATACGAAGATCTAAATTGAAATTCGTCTTTCGCGGCAGTCGGCGAAGCCTCTGGCAATAATTTCTTAAACTATTAACTTCACTTATCAAACTATTAAAATTTTCACACTTTTCACCTCCTATATTCCAGCAATTAATTGTCCGTTCAACTGGGAAAGTCGTGGGGAATTCGATTCTTCTTACTTTTACTTCTATTCTATTCGTTTAATTAGATTTATAAAAATATAAATTCTACTAATAACGATTGGTCAAAATGGTTACGTACAATGCTCGTAATATGTTCGTAAGGATATTTCTCAAGTAAAAAAAAAAAAAAAAAAACTTTTCCATATTAACTATTACGTTATTCGCATCGTTTATCATTCCAGCTGGTTGATTTCACAAAGATCCAATGAGATATTTACTGATCGAGAAGGCTAACTCATTTCCCCGAATTTTGGTTACATCTAGGCAGTTAGGCTGCGAAGGGTAATAGGACTTGATGCATGGCTCCCTGGATGCCGGTCCCCTAGATCTACCACCATTCGTCCTGCCGCCGCGTCTTTCCCCTTCTCGAGCTCTTTATTTATTTAAAGCTCGTCACCGGGTCCGCGTGTCCCCAAGGAACCCGAATGCTCGGGCGTATTCCAGAGTTCGACGGTCGATCAGGACGATCCCTCTCGTTCCAGCCAATTCTCTGTAGACCGATCGCCACTTGGACGTCGTCTGCGGCCACCGCAGGCTGAATATCGAGGATTTTTCGGCCACGGCCGATTGCCTTTTCTCCTCGGAATGTTCTATTCCTTCTTTTGTACGTTATATAGAACACTCTTGAAATTTTGATGTTTCCATATCGGAGAACATGCTTGAAACTTTTCTAGATTAGACAATATTCTTGGAATATTTTTTTTTCTTTCCATAGATATTACAGAATTTCTTATATTCTTCGAGTTCTTAATTTCTTACTTCCTTCTTAAGTTCTTCGAATACATTCGATACTCTTCGAACTCTGACACTGACACTTTGACATCCACGTCAGGTATTTTGTTTAAAGCGAAATATGATAGAAGATTCGACGCGTTCAATTTCCTGGTAACCACTTGTCAAGAACTAACCGAAGGAAGCTAGAAAAGTGGAGGAAAGCAGGGACAAAAGCTGAGAGTGCAATCTACGAAAGAAGAGTTACAGCACAACGGAGGATCCATAACAAGAAGGAAAATTCACGGTGAACCGGTATCGAAATCCCTTTCTTCCACGACCTTTCCGCTAGTCCGAGGGATTAGCGAGAGGATCGGGAACTGGTGATTTGTAGACGACGGGCAAATAGATTTCTGGCAAGTAGAATTTCGTCGACAAAAAAGAACCTGTTTGCATGGTTTTGTACCGGATATACATTGCCGATTTTCTCGAGGTTTTCGCTTCGCGTAGTTACATAGGATACAACTTATTCATCTACTTGTTACGAATAAACGCATTTGCAACGACAGGTAATCACCGGATACGGACGCTAAGAGAAACAAAAGTGTCGCAAAATATAGATGAAAAAGAATAGCTACGCGGTAAATTTAGAACGAAGATAACGTCTCGTAGATCACTCGCTTGAACGATACGTCGCTGATGGAGAAGAGATCTACGCGGTTCGAAAACTTACCTCGACAGGAAATATCAGAGATTTAGGATATCCAGATGGAAATATGCAGACTTGTGAGCGTAACATTGAAATACTAACGGTTTCCTGAAAGGTCTAAGTGGCGCATTAAAATTGATCGATGCAAGAATATGCGAACCTTTTATGCAGCAAACACGAATCACCGATCAATCTACGCTCCACCAGAGACCTTGCATCGACTAACGACGTTATCGGTCAATAATAGTGGTACGTTCTGTTCACAGGGCAGTGTGGACGACTGCGTGCTGAAATTGAACGTCGAATTATCTCGAGAAGCATCGCGTGTTTCATAAGGTAAGGGGACCAGATGAACGATGCGTATTCCAAGTGGAGCCTGACTAACGACCAGTATAATAATCTAATCGTCGAAGGCTGGATGAAATCAGAGGAACAGCGTACAACGAGTCCTAAGGCTCTCGAGGATGTGTTTCGGATACCTTCGAAGCGAATAGAGAAGGTTAGGTCATACTGGCCACATCCATAATGATAGAGTCCAAGATGACGGATCACCGGAAATGAATAACTAATAATAATCTTTTACCATTTCACTCCAATACTTTTCTACGTGGAACGACGAGAACGGTCTATCTACGTAAAAAAACAATATGCATCTCTAATTGAAAAAATCATGCGATTGTTGATCGAATATACACCATTGCACAACAGAAAACAATAAACAGAAAAGAAACACGATCCTACGAACGTAGTACTTCTTCTTTCGACATCTTTCTCTATCTACACCGGTAACGACGATGTTACAACCCGAAACAATTGCGCGTGATCTATTTTGTATATGTAATATATACCATATATATTGTAAGAGGATTATTAAAAATATACGACAAGCAGTACATTTGCAACGTCGAGTACGATAAGTAGGTGATATCGGTAAAAAATTACTTATTTCCAAAGAAAAGCAGTAAAAAAATTCCATCTTTTTTTATCCCACTAAAGACATATTCTTCGTGCTCCAAATTAAAATACAAATACCCTTCCTCGACAACCCAACTTCTGAACTAAAAAGCTCTACCAAACCACTAAAATTCTTCAAGTAATAGAATTTCACGAACAAAATGCAAATGGAGATTAAGACGTTCTTAAATCAGCGATTTAAAAACACAATTTAAAGTCGAGCAGGTGCGTGCTATCTCTTTCGGCGAAGATCGAGAATTTCGAAATAGACGAGGAGCAACGTTGAACATCGAATTAAAGTAAAACGTCGGAGGAACAACCGGAGAACCGAGTGACCAAATAAACCGTGGACCGAGATTAATGGAGCAGGGGAAACGCGGCAGTTTGCTTAATTTTCGCGGGGTTAAGGAACGCGAAATCGAATGGTAACCTGCTGGAGATTTGCTGGAAACGAGGAAGAAGAATCGATTACGGGGTTGAATGTCCCTAGTTGCTTCGGATAATCGAAATTGATACGTTTCCCGTAATTCGGTGACGTTTTTCACGTCTGGTTACTTCCGATGGGAAAATATCGATTTTTTTGTACTTTATGGTTTAGATAATACTACAACGCCTGCGTATTTCTCGATAGCAAAATATCCAATTTTTATTCGTAATACAACGTACGAGAATATTTAAATGTTTCCTTTATACTCTAATTTCTCCTTAAACTACAAATTTAATTACAAAGTTAACCACCGTGAGAAGGCAAGAAGAACTATATTTGTGACTGTCGAGAGCAAAGTTGCTTTTTCTACGGTAGATGAAGAAAGAAATCGAGGGGGAGAGATTTCTTTCGTGATCGAAGGCTGGAGCCGATAAACCGGAAGCCGATTAAATTTATAGACCAGGAAGAAAGGTCCTTTGTCGTTTCTTGTGAATTTCGTATTACAATGGAGGATTAAAGTGTGCGACGGACAGGCTCATTGTATCTTGCTGCCAGATTTCATTTTCGAAAATCGATTCGACCAGAATGTGCCCAGTATTTTCACTTCATTTTTCATTTATCTTTATCGAATTAATTTTTCTCATATTCCTTTCAAATTTTTTACGAACGAATACTTCCATAAATATTCGTTTGTTCGTTTAACGTACATTTCGTTAATTTCTGCGCTACTCTTCCCAATTCTTTATGAATACAGATGGATGTTTGAAGAAATATTTATAGACGATATCGTTCGTAGAAAAAGTTTGACAAAATATTGAGAAATTAACGAAAAGAAGGTACATGAAAAATAGAGTGGAAAGAGGCAAGTACAAGCTTGATACATTAATCAAACGCTTTAAATCCAGTTAAACTATACAGAGTATATTTACAATTTCTGTTTCTTCTTTAAATAATATTTTGTTTTAGGACTTGTTCAAGAGTACATGCATGTGGTAAGTTTTATTCAAATAATCTTGCACAGTAATTTACCGAATAATAATATCATTAAACTGAGAAATTAGTAAATTGAAATTGTACGATGTAGGGATTTATCAATTTTGATGATTCATAAAACAGTCGTGCATGGCATGCATTTCTTGAAACTTGTGAAAAGGGATTAGTTCAAAGCATAGGTACCTTTCTCCGTTACTTTCTCTTTCTAATTTCATCGGACGATGGCGAACAATTCGGACAGAGCAACTGTATAATTGTCGGTAATTCGATTCTCTAACACAGTCTAAACGGAAAAACTGTCGCGTTCGTTGCGCAGTCTGTCGCGCTTGTGCTTAATTGAGTACGCTAATTAAGGACGCGATTGAGCGATACCTCACACCCTCGAACCACCCCGTCACACACGCTTGTCGACACACTCGTGCCCTGCTCTTGTCGAAAGCCTGCGCACGCGATTTCGCTCCTCTCGCGTCCAACCGGAGACAAAATGAGCAGTTTAACAACTGTTTAACCCCTTATTGTCCGATTGGCCGAATTTTCAATGTGTCCACCATTAATGGAACCTCCTGTTTTCCGTTTCGCCATTGAAAGAACACCAAAAACACATTCGCCCGCAAAAATATCGTCAACGATAGTCGCCTATCAAAGCAAATCCTGATCAACGCCACCTAAAAACGCTACGACTTTTTGTTTGACGATTGTCTCTCTCGACTACCGCGAAAATCTAGAAAATCGCGATTAAAGCGGTCGCCTGGATAGGAAAGTGTATTAGAAGCGGAGCTTCGGGTGTCACGAGCGAAAGCGTGGCCTCGTTGAAGAAAGGCTCGACGCCGGAGCGCGCGCGGCCGCCAGGCTGATCAAATTTTCGGCGCGGTTGACGGGCAACATGGCGAACAAAGTTTGCCGAGCGCGGCAGCGTTAATTCGGTTTGCCCCGTGTTTTTCCACCGCGGAAAGACGTCCCGGGGCGATGTTGCTCTCTCGTCGTAGACACCGTGATAGGCGAATTTTAAAGCGTGCACCACACCCCTATCCCGTCACGCGAGCCTGATTCTCTCGTGAAAAAATTCGATTCCCGTGGCTCAATCCGGAGTTTAATATGAATTTCATAATCAACGCGCTTTAAGCACTTTCTCTCTCTCTCTCTCTCTCTCTCTCTCGTTTCTGCCTTAGTTGCATTGTTATCAGTGCATTAGGATAATTGTTAATATGGATAATAAAGAGATTCCTCGAGGCTCATCGTAAAAGCCTATAAATTGTTGTACCTATGCTCAAAAACCAATACAAAAGACGCAAAGTCAAACTAACCGTTGATATTCACGCCGACTGATTGAAAGAAATTTGCAGTCTAAACCGGAAGATGTCCAGAATCCCCTAGACTTCGGTAGATGTCGATATTATCAGGAAGGCGGATTCCAGAGGTTTTCGTTACGGTTCGACTCTTTACCACCGGTTGGAGAAAGAGGAAAACGCGACGATGCAATCGAAAGGGGATGTGTACGAAGCACGTGGCGCACTAAAATCGTACGAGGGATCCGTTTTCCATTTGCCAGCGGCGGGGCACCGCGATTTCCCCATTTTCTACGATCGTACCCGACAATGCCCAACCTTCTTATTATCGTTCATCGAATATACGCGGTCCTCTCTGCTACTTCCTCTGTATATAATTTCTCTCCTTTGTCTACAGCGGATTTTACATTTTTGTAAATACACACGAACAATTAAAACACTGGACTTTATTAATAGAATTCGGAGAATTGTTCTACTCGTTAAATACATCGCAGCAGACACCGTACTTTGAATATTCTACGTAAGGTGTTTCAGTTGACTCGATCAGATCGATCGAAAGCAAAGAGGGGAAAAAATCCTCTAAAATATTATAAATCGTTGCGCGAAACAACTTTCGGTCAATACGAATACATTAAACTAAATGCTGGTTGGTGGATCTAATAAAACTTGAAAACTGTTTAAAGTCGAGCAACTTACTTAACCCACTAATTAATTATATCTTAAACGCTCCGGCGGAGCCATTAATCACTCTCTCCCGAGCAACTGAATCCATTATTTCCCACCTGCGCGCAGTCTTACCCGTGAAAAACTTTCGATCGAGACGTTTCCGAACATTCGCCGTAACGAGCCTGAAGGATACCATCCCCGTCTCTCTACAAATAATTATCCAGTCTAGTGATTCGATACGACGACTCAAAAATTCAGTTTTAATACAGCTTGGTCTAGCGTAATTTATACAATATAATATGTTTTGCTTACTTCTCCAACTACACATTGTATTTTTTAAATACAGTCGATTGTCTTAAACCGACCTACAGCCTATAAAAAGATAGTTAACCAGCGGTAACCACGAACTACAGCGTAGTTAATCTTGTTGAGAAAAATAAAGAACATCAAATTATTTTAAATTTCGGATATTGCTTCTACCCTGGATTTTTAAGTTTTTTTGAATAATAATTTTTTTCTGGTTATTTATATTTATTTTTAATATTAATGAAGAATAGAAATTTTTCTGCGCTTCCTACACCCGTAAAGACTATGAAAACGGCATAAAAATTGCACGAGAAAAATCTACCGACGAAAAAAACCCAAGATTTTTTGGGCTTTTATGGAAAAAGTTGCAGAGTGGTGTCTTGTTTTAGTCAAGAGTTGTAACCACCGATGCGTTTCGAGAAGTGGATACTTCAACCGTTTCTCTTTTTTTCGCCCAGGAGCTTGGTAAAAAATCTGACACCGGAAATCAATGGCTTTCTACAAATACGCGGTGGTCGAAAGCAAGGGAAAATATTGCTTTTATTTATATTTATCGCTTTGATCGACAGATTGAAATTCGTATAATTCGTTTGCAATTAACATACTACGATATTTCGTAATATTGTCTATAATAATACTCTCTTGAAGCGATAAAAACGATGAAAATCAAAAATCAAATAAAATATATAAGGTAGCGGTCATCCCAACCATAAGTCAAAATTCGAAACGAATTTACAGCTCGTTAATTCAGACGTCAAACAAAAACCAACACGCAGAAACTAAAAATGCACGGAGAGAAGGTTGCCAGGGAATTTTATGATTTTTCAGGGCGTACGCGTTGGGGGAATTTCGCGGCTTTCAACTGACCCAGTCGCCCCGCGAATTTCAATGGTTTGGCGTCCCGATGTTTGTCCGTTTTCACCCCCTCCGGCTTGCACTCCCTTCTGTACACCACCCCTCGACTCGCACAAAAGCGCCGGCTGGGTTTCCATTAGTTTAATTACAGACAAGGTCGTCGTCGTCGTCGTCGTCGTCGTCGTTGCCCGAAACATCGTTTCGAAGCTGTTCGAAGCGGCGGAAGTTAATTTCGTGGAAAAGGTAAATCGCAAGACGTCCAACCAGACCTTCCAACAACTACGGAAAAATGCTAGCTTCGAAAACAGGATGATCATCGTTTTGACGATACGACGATGCGAGTGCAAACCTCGTCATAAATTAATCTCATAAATTATCTCAGCGCGCAATATTATCGTTAAATTTCAGATTATTTTACAAACGCATATCTTCGTGTCCACGCATAAAGAAGTGGAATCTGAGGAAAAACTTGTTGATTTATCGAGTATTACAACGAGTAGTATATTTTGGATATTCAGTATTATGAAATATTTGACACGGCGGAAGGAGTTCGAGATGATTCGGGTATGTTTTGGCTTCGGCGAGTCGAGCTTTTAACAGAGAAGAAGATGGGAAGGTGAATGGAGACGCGAAACCGGCGGACAAGAAGTTTGTATCTTTGGGGAATCGTGGTTGAATAGGTAAGGTTTGAAGGTGGATATTTTGGGAAGTGGTTGATTCGCTTTCAAGAGTTTCGAATTCGTGGATCAGAGAATTTTCAAGTTTGACAAAGTCTAAAAATTAACGTCGTCTGAAATCTAGACAAGTCCGATACTTCATTTTCCCGATAACTTTCTTTCGTAGCATTTTTTCAATTTCCAATAATTTCCAAATTTACAATTACCACCGATTTTATAAATCGTGGAAACGCCATCGTTATTAATTACGAATAAACGATCTGCCTTCTTATTGTTCAACATCGATCGTTCGTGACTGTAATTCATCGCTCACCTATTACCTCTCATTACCTGCTATTAATCACTCTTGATCACAGTCATTTGTTTCTAGTCATAATTCAGTATCACACCACTAGTGATTACTATAAAGACCTCCGTCGAACTGTATCGATCATCGATGATGAGTATAAAGAGTTATTGACTGCTGTTATATCGTAGCGAATGGTACATTAACTGCCGTAGATAATTACGCACTACGATGCATCAAACGATGCAAACAGTTCTATACTCCAAACTTGATCGAACAACGCACACTGCCCGAACGCAAGATATTATCATACATCCATCGTAGCTTTTCAATCGGTACCATCCACTACGAGAACTTTGGTACTTTCGCATAATTACATTTCTATAAATCGCGTTAAACCAGAGCAAACATCGTCGTTTCTGCAGAGAACGTTCGTCGTACGATCCTCGTAAATCGTTATCATTTGCTGCAAAAAATGAAGTAGAAGTTGCGCAAAAATTTTCTATAAGCATTATCCGATACGAAGAAGCTCGTATCTCAAACTATATCGAACAACGCTGATTACCGTCACGCGACAAACCAGTTAAAGGCCGCCAAAAAGAATTTCCACGACGTCAAACGACGCGCACAAGCGCATACTTCGCTTTGATACTAAATCAAACAACGGCGGTTGTCGCGAGCACAGGAAGCTCGATCATCGGCGACGTCGCGATGCGAGGCAGCGAATCAAAGGCTGGCATCGAAATGCCTCGAGTTCGGGCTACGGAAAGCGAGGGTGGGCCGTTCCACGACGAAACGTTCGTTCCATTGAAATATGCACACGCTCCCGCAACGAACGCGCCACGAATACTCGGCCGAAGATCTTGCAAAATACACGCTAACTTGCAGGCAAACGGGCTCTCGATCTCCAACGAGGGCGCATCGCGTCCCGACCACGGTTATCTCGAATCAGCTCTTTGTTGCGACCACCCCCTCCTTTTCCATCCGTTTTGCCGCTGCACCGTGCGAATCAACTAAATTAGAACCGAACCGTGCTACTGGCGACCAATATCGTTCCACGCCGCCCTCAGCGACGCTGTCTAATGCTATTAGGGGCGAGTTTCACCAGTTTCGAAATTGTGTAACGGTAAGTGTGTACACTGTACAGTGGCTACAAAAAGGAACCGAACGCGATTGAATTTATTTCATAGTTGGACTACGCATCTACCAGTTTGGCAAATTTCAAAATAGACAGATGCGCAGAATATAAGTAATACGGAAAAGCGTATGAAATGTACAATGTCGAGCGCTTATTTTTACATGCAGCAGATAAGAAATAAATTCCTATTTGGCCCAAAACTTGCCCCAAAAACCGAAAAACCTTCGGGAAAACTACCAAAGCGATCAAATGCCTGGCAACTCCTCTAAAACACTGACTCGAGTCATTAGCCCGATCGCAAAAACCAAACAGAACCGGGAAAAAGAGAAACACGAGGGAAAACACGCGAAAATCGGGGGGAATAGCAGCGGCAGCAAACAAGGGGGAACTTGCACGGTATAAAACACGAGAAAGCGTGTTAGAAACGCTAACGAGAGAGGCACAGGTCGTCTCTCCTCTCTCGCCTCGGACTTTTACTTCATCCAGCTACTTCGCTCCAGCCGATTTTTCCGCTGCCGCCGCTTTTTTTCCACCGGCGGCTTCCGCGCATTTTATTAGGCCCGTTACAGACCCGTGTCGAAACAATAACCATTGTTAAAGTTTCGCGGAGCAATGGCTGCCCGCTCGCTGTTTGCACGGACAAGCTTTCCGCTTTGTTTCGACCTAGGCGCTGGATTTCAGTTGGCCGGCTTGACTACGGCCCCCATTACCACCATTCCGGCTATGTACACGCTGTACACCACCTACGGCCATCTACCGCTTTCTACGGTCGTTTCGGAAAGCTCACAATGCCCGTTGCTGCTTCGTTTTCGATCTAAGCCGCGTTTTTTTAATTACATTCCTCACCGGAATAACGATTTTCCTTCAATGGCACGTGCAAATGGATCCTTGAAGCGAATCGGCGACACCGCTTTTTCGTGCCTGCGTGCAACTAATTGCACGATTAAAAATTTGCGGATTTCCTTTCCTTTTCTCATCGCGTCATTACCGTTTTTGTTAAGGTTTCACGCATAGATGGCTTAAACTATTTTCGACTGTTTTATTTTATTCGCGTATCGTTATCATTCACTTTCATTTAGTGTCGTTTAGAGCTGCAAGAACTTCTGACTTTAAGGTTAACCAGGGATAATACATAGTTTCTTCCTGCACCTCGATAGCGATAAATCTCAATAGCATCGTAAACTAGTCTTAGTCCCGGCACTACGCGAGCGATAGGTATCGTTATCTTGGGTTCTGTGACGCGTGATCCGCTCCAATATCCTGAAGCCGATGTTTTCACGGACGATGCCACTGTCCAAGAACTGATAATTAGCCAGTTCCTGGTCGGTCGGCACTCAGCCATCTGTCAGCAACAGAATCCGATGCATCCTACCCTCGTGGAAGGGGACGAAGGATACGGGTCTCAGACTCTAGACTCGCACACGATCAATCGCGGCCGAGATATAACAAGCTACTCGAACGTTCAAACTAAACGCATCGCAAATTACTCGTCGTGTATTCGCTGAACCCGTTATATCGTGCAATCGATTTTAAGGTCGCGAACCGCCAACTATTCGCGACCTTAGCGAAGAATCATGCATTTACGCGTTAAATCTGAAGCTTACGGCCCCTATAAAGCGTAAAATATCCAGCCCGTATAACACGACGAGGTTCTAGTCGCCTTAGGATGAAAAATTCAGCGCCGCCTCCCCTGATCGAACTTAAATTACCAAATCAACGATAACATATGCAGAACCAAAATGGATTCCTCGACGGTGAGTAACTCGGAGATGGTTGGTCCGACGACCACGTGCTGGTTACGATCAAGTATTAAACGCGTTATCAGCAGCCCTCTTTCCTAATTCCGGCATCCTGAATCTCATCAAAATTATCGGCTCCCCGTAGTGTCTTTTCTTACGTTTAATTAAAGACTACAAAATTAATTAAGCGATTCAATTAACTGGCTACAGCGTGCACCTGTGAAGAGGTTGTCACCCCCTTTTCACCCTCTTCTCTCCGACTTCCTCTTGGCGGGGGAATCGAGACAAAGCTGATCGTCTCCGATCTATCTTTGCACGAAATTTTCCTTCCACCTTTATAATTAGACTATTTTTAGAGCTGTTGTACGCTCTATGGAGAAGAGGAATCTTTGTATCGTAGAAAATCTTCGAAACCAACGACGACCAATAACTTTTCAAGAAACTTTGTGAAATCAGAGTCCTTTTTGCTCAAAAATGCCTGGGGAACTTTCAATTCGGCGTTCTTAGTCGACTCTTTTACTGCGACAAACATCATGCTCTTCGTAGAAAAAATGAGATTAGTTCGGCGAGTAGATATTCGACGAATTCCTTTCTAAATTTAAGCAAAACAAAGCTTTTCCGAGCATAGACTCCGAGGTCTTTACTTTCGAGGATTCGACAAATTTCGAAACGAAGAAGATGCCATCGGATAGTAATTTCGCGCGGCCGCGACTATCGCTCTTGTTCGTCGGCGAGAAATAGCTAATAAACTAGAATTACGGGATAAATCGGTGTTAAGGAGGGCGAAGACCGAGAAGGGAGAGCAGTGAGTCTCTTCGGCGTAATAAAGACGCCATCGAAACTTTATAAACTGAATATTATTGAGATAGCGCGCGAGCCGCGGCGTGACAGTGAGCGATGAGGCGGTTCCCAGCCGATTTTCTATTAAACGCCGATTTATTTATGGAATATTCGATGGGACGTGTCCCGGGAAGAGCCGCGGGCGCATCGAGAAAAATTCAAATCAGCCTTGTCGCGCCATCACGCCCAGAATTTTCCTCGCAAAAATAATACCGCGGCATAGACGTCCTCCTGAAAACCGGAAGCCTTCTCCGAACACGTTTGATTCTCCTCTCGATTTTTCGTCTGTTCTCGTCTGTTACTGAATCTTCTGACAGAAAATTTCTGTCTATCGTATTATATACGTTTCAGAACGGAGATGATCGCCGGTATCGTTCGAACAGCGAAGAATGCTTCTTAATAGACAATTAACGAACGTCTCACGATCCTTCCAACAGCCGAAATCGTTCAAGTTAAAAACAAGGTAGACTTTTCGTAGTCTTCTTTTTTTTTCTCCTTTTTTTTTCTTGACTAGACGTGGAATACCGCATTTTTAATTTCATTATATTCGCTACTTTTGCCATTCTCTTCTTCTCTTCTTCTCTTCTTTCTTTCTTAGAACAAAGCATTCGATCAACCTTAAAAACTGAAAAAACGCCTTTCTTTAAATTATTGTACTCCATTTTCCAAATGTCTGCCAGTAATTCAATTTCCAGTTGAAGAAAGGTCTTCGACTCCCTTTCAAGTAATATACACGGGAGGAAATCGATTTTCGGTAATATTCTTTTCATCGTGGCTACCAGGAATGATTTTTAATGGGTAGAAGGTCCGATAGATGTGCAATCATTTACCCTACGTCCCACGTTTTATCGAGGCAAGATAATTATTTGCGTGAATAGAGGTGGCTGCGACGGAGCAGAAATCCATCACACTCGATCAACCGTCGTTTCATCTCCAATAATGTGTAACAGTCAGTCAATTGACGACGTATCCCCCGGTTCGTTTATCTTTTTATGTGCTCTTTTACCATCCAAAGGACAACCTCGCCGTTTTCAAAATGGAAAATTCGTCAGGATATACAGGGTGTCTCGTTTTAGTCTACCCACTCACGTATCTCCCAGCATGTTTCAAACACGACATGTTTTACGAGATCAAAGTTGAAAAATCCTTTAAAACTCGTTCGTAGAAATCGTTCGTCGACCCAAGTACCTCGATGCTTAATACGAATACTTGATATTTTCCTGTAGGGCTTTAAAAATTGCATCGATTGGCGTACAAGAGGGGATAGCGTGCAGTTTCACTTTGAAAAACAAAGATCAGGTTGAAATCTCGAAGGTACGTATACCCCTCGAAACAAGGTAAGTTTCGTTCGAGACGAGAGTAGCCTCGATAACGAGACAGCCTGTATAAAGAGACAGATTCGTATTCAAAGGGAATTGAATTTGGAAATTCTGACTTATCGATTGTCTTCTATATTAAAAAATATATATGTCGGGTTGGCATTAGAATTAGGGTTAGGGGCGTAAAGCGAATCTTCGTTTGGATTACGCGTCGTCGTTATGCAATAGAGAAGACATTGGCTAGTGCAAATACGATTACCATAGAACCGGACAAGTAACCGTGGTTATTAGATACTCGAGAGACTAATGACAATGATCCTAGGTTCAATAACGAATCCGCGGACAACGGGACGGTAGTCGTACGCACTCGCAAAAATCTTAGTCGGATTCTGTGTTAATATTCGCTGACCGTAAGGAGTTAATCCTTTTTTGTCGATGAGACCGCAAGAGAGAACGACTTTCCGTCCCGGTGATACCCCAGAGGAAAACTATGACGGGGTGTGTCTAAGGACACGAGATCATCGGATTCGTCGGGGACATCTTACGTTCGGAAAGTAAGGGAAATTGACGTTGCTGCTAATTGGCCAATCTCCATATCGGTAGTTAGAAAAGGATGCTAGCAGCCCTTGAGGGAGGGTTGCTAGTGGGAGACGTCGTTCGTGGAAAAATAGGTCTCTCCTGTCTTCCCGTAACTGGGACAAAGACTGTGTATCTGTTGAAGGATTTTAGGTAACTAGATATTAGTGTTTATGACGGTTCTCGGGCTAGCCGATCACGTACTGTGGAGACGCGTCGACATCTGGCAAACATCCTGCCCGGAGAATAGGATCTGCGTGTGGCGAGCTACGGGACAGAAACCGTTGGAATGTTTACTGCCACGTGCCGCTACAAATCTTTCTTTTAAGGAGGGCTATAGGATTACTCAATGCCTTTGTTAGATGGAGAGTTCGTCCCGTTGACCGCGGCTACGTTCGGCGACTAATTGTCGCCTCGAGCCCAAGCTCATTGTCACAAGTCTCAAACAAATACAATTGGTTAGAATGACGGCAAATCGTTTAGTTACAAATGTAGATTTTAATTACAATGTTTTTATGGATTTTCCCGAGGTTTCAGAGGGAAGGCACCGGTGTCCTCTTATCTCTGACATATATATTAAAATTATTTCTATATTAAAATTTCGTTCCTTTTTAATCGTTATTTCCATTTCCTCTGTTCGATGGTAAACATGGAAATTAATAATACGCGTTAAAGTGGCAAACACGGAAATTGATAATACACATTACACGTTCGAGGAAAAATTCCATTCGAAGGTGAAAATTTCACAATTTTTAACGACGAAAAGAGGTGGACGTTAATTGGTAAATCGGAAAAACAAATAAACGCACGATTATTTACCTAAAAGGAAAGTGACGTGGCAGATTGGTCAGGCGATACCACGTATTTCACATCGCGCGAACCAACTAGTACTTCGAATCCGAAAATAAAAACTAGGGCAGAGAAAGAAAAGTTGAGTGAAAAGTTAGGTAAATGTTGCATAAAGGCAGGGAATGAAATCCAACGCGATACATTCGGAGTCTTAACGTGATTCACAGGTCCAGTTTTCGCGGAAGAGGCCCGTTTCGTTCTCCGACTACGAAACGGGGCGTCGCATTCGCTGTTTTGCATTCCAGCCTTTATAAACTCGCCTAACGGCAATGGTTATCGCCGTGAGAAAGCCCCGGTCGTTTCGAAAGAACGCGATCGAGCTGAAACGGCACGCGGTTCGAGAACAGGCGACCATAAAATCACGGCGAATCCCTTTAATTGCCGAATGGCCGCTTTGGGCGCGAAAATCGTTTGTAATTTCGCGCCACTAGTTGCTGCTCGCTATAGCAGGGGGCGAGATATTGCGCTTCGGATCGTAGAAAATGGTCTTTAGTATCTCGTGAATTTCGTAAGTGATATTATCTTTTGGCTAAACAGAGAATCTGAAATTTAATCGCCATTACCAATTATCGACGAAAGTATCCTATGCTCTTTGGATATCAACGAATTATCCCTATTAACCAAATCTTTTCCAAATTTCAATAACCCAAAGTTCCTGTAATATACCTGCAACATTATTAAATTTAATATAAAATACCGTAGAGACACGACGATTAAATTATGCAAGGAATATCTATATCGATTGAAAAAACAGTAAAATTTATCAGAAAACAAATTACTGTTCGACTCGAACGGTATACGAAAGAGTGTCTTATAAAACATAAAACAAGCCGCGCAAAATCTCAAGGAAGAACAAAGAAAGGGAAATATTTGAATGCTTTAAGAGGCTAGAGAGGGCTTGGCGTGATCGTCGACACGAAGCAAACAACGGAAGAATTTTTAAAGGTGCATGAAAATGCGGAATGGGGAAAATGGAAATGGGCGCGAGGGTGAAAGAGGATTAAGAGAAGGCCTTTGAATAGCCTAATAGACACAAAGTCACCAGAAATAAGTTTCATAAGCTCACTGAACCGATTCGGATCCTCTGTCCGACGCGGAATGGCCACGGATAGCAGTCGAGACCTGTTGCATCGCAACGCTGTACCGGCTTTAGAAAACCGACTTGGATCTAGATATTCTCGTTTCACGAATTAGAATTTTCGTGCGCGACCTCGCGCCGCGACAATTTCATTCTCGAGTTTACAAGCTTTCAAATTTTTACATCGTCGGATCGTGAAAAGATTACAAAATATCGGATATCTGTAGATCTCGAAATTTTCGAACTTTCGAGTTCTCCGATTATCAAACGCGCAAAAACTTTCGGACGTTCAGTTTCGCGGTATTCGTCTGCGGAAATGTAGAAAATACAAATAAGAATTCGTTATTTTATGGAAATTAAACGGTTCGCTCAATATGAAAATTAATTCCCTGTTTTCGTGTTTTCAGGACACAAAACCACGCGGTAAATTAGTCGCGTCCTCGACCAACACATCGATAGATATCGTATCAGTGGTAGCCACGTAGATTCCTCGCAAGTATTTCCGGAGGAATTTTAATTAATATACCGTGGTTCGCAGACATTTAACAACGTCATTCTTCATTCTTTTTCATTCATTTGCAAATATCCGTCTTCTATTTTCCTATAAATTTCAGTGTAGCATATTCGACATATTTTTTAACCACTTATTTCGTATTACTAATTCAGATATTTTCTAATAGAAGAAGAAGAAATTATAATACCAATTCGTACAAATTAGCGATATAACAAACTTATATTTAGCCGATCTAATAACACTACATAAGGCATCACTGCGAATTTAAAGCGTTCGTTCGATAAAAATGGAGCATCAAAATCGAGACAAAAAGCGAAACGTTTCTGCTAATAAAAGGGATCGTAACATCGGTCGAAAGTTGCAGTAAAAGCTAGCCAACCGTAAATATTAAACAGTACGGTTCGAAACGAGGGCCGTTAACGCGAAAGTGCGATAGGAATTCGGATGGAACGACCGCGACCGGGTTTACGCCTCGATCAGTTTCGCCAACGATGCTTCTAACGTCTCTCTGCATTAACGCGTGCGTCCATTTGCCGAATTAAAACATCAGAAAAAGCGTATAACGGACAAAGAGTCCGAAAGAGCGACGAATCACGCGATCGAAAAGAGCAAGAGTGAAAATTGATTAAAACCCTACAGATGGAAGAAAATCGACGTTGTTTGAAATTTCTATTTCAATAGGTAATAATTTATTCGTCGCGTGTTCAAACGGTGTCTCGCGGATACGTACGAACGTCGCAAGAACAATGGCATCTGAAAAACTTGGTAGAATTAACTTTTCATCACTTACCAGACATTGGAAATTATCCAGCCAAAGAACGACCATCGAGACACACGAATACATACATATACATGGTATAAAAACATCTTAACAACGACAAAAGCATGCCTTCTTCACATTGATAGAGAAACTGAAGAAAACACGGAAATAATAAAGGAAAAAGGAAATGACGCGTCACGTGCTCGCGACGTGGAAAAAGAAGCAAGCTCTACACGCCATCAAAGTACGCTTTCGGCAACGGTGCTGTACAGGAAAATAATCACTGAGACAAGAGAAAGCTCGGAAAGGGTGTACGACGTTGGTTCACTTACCCCTGACACCGACTCATCTTTA
Organism: Bombus huntii; assembly: GCF_024542735.1. Lineage (NCBI taxonomy): Eukaryota > Metazoa > Arthropoda > Insecta > Hymenoptera > Apidae > Bombus > Bombus huntii. The sequence continues at coordinate 481,931 of NC_066253.1, read as the reverse complement.
TCCTTTTTATCCAAATTCAACGTTCTCTAGTATTTCGATAATTTTCGTTCGATCGATCGTTCATCCACGACGTACCGATTTCTTGCTCCGCGGATCGAATTCGCGTTTGATTAATCCTTTGATTAATCCTTTCAGCGGCAACCAGTTTTTTCAAAACGGACGCATCTGGAGAACAAGCTCTAAGATAATTTCTCAGTGCCACGAATCGTTTGGAAAGAATTTACACCGAATTTACACTCGAAGAACGAAACTTGCTTCCTTCAATTTCTTTTTCATGCTTGTGATGCCAACTTCTCTCTCTTTTTCTTTTTTTTTTTTTTTTTTTTTCTTGTATTGCACGTAATAGGAAATTCTTTCAACGGAATGAGAAACATTTTTATCACACGCTTGTAGGATATTTTTTTCGATGATTCGTATCTGATATCAACGTTAAATCGTTTAGCGCCGTAATGTGGTACGCGCACAGAAATTTCACAGAAATAAAATACGTTTCGCGAATGTTTTTTAGCCAAGTGTCGTTTTCTTTTTAAAATACGGTAGATAAAAAAAATATCGACATTTAACGTCTTAAAGAAACGATAACGATAAGCAATGGTATTATTCGTTCGTGTCATGTTTTGTGGCTTCTTGTGCTACAATATATTTGTGCTAATCGTATTTTACCGCTGAAAGGATCGATAGATATACGTTTCGGCAATAACGTTCGATAAATGCGTTCCTTCGGAAATTTCCTTATTCTGTGAATTCTGCAGAGATTTCTTTTAAATTTGTAATTTGTAATTTCGTTGAAATTTGAAAGATACGCTGCCAATCCAAACTGGATGATGGCGACTCACCTTTATTCCGAGGGTAGGAGTCAGCATCCCATAGTCGGTAAGGGGTGGCAGCATAACGGGGGGTAGGTTTGCCATCATCATACTGTCTAGAATCTTCGCACGTACTTTCCCTTCGTGCACAGAACACAAATCAATTTATTGCTTACTAGACCTACCTGGAACACAGAAAGACAGAGAAAACGTTAGCTAAGCACGACAAAAGTGAAAGAAAATTGGAAAGGTAAAAATAAACGACGAATTATTACAGAGACGAAGAAATACCGTTAAATTAGCGCGGTAAAAGATTATTTGGCAAGCTTACAAGGCGAGTATTATTCGAGTCGAAGTTAGAAAATAATCCTCTCGGATACTATTTTCCGTTTTTGGGAGCGGTGGCAATGTTTACCGAGACGCTTTCAGCCGAAAATTTGTAAAGTGGGCTAACTGTATCTAACGCGAAACAGCAACTGCAGTCTGGAACGCTGCGATATCTCAGTAAGTAACCGAGAAAAGTAGACGAGATCAATCGGCAACGGCGGAAACTAAAAGACAAACGTATTCGCGCTGTAGCTTCGCTTGGAAATTTATCGTCGAATCCAGCCGATCGTTGTTTCTACGTAATTATCTATCAACGTAAGAGTATCGAAATATTCATTTTGCCCCCTTTCGACGTCAGCGTGTTTCTCATTTTCGAAAGCTTTTAATAACATCAGGTGTTCGCGTTGAGTACAGTTACCCTGTACTATTGGATTTACTATTCGATAATAGATAAGGCAGCGCGAGGGCTCTCGAGAGTTGCCAGCTGATAGCCGGAACAGCGAAAATCGTTGGTAGCAGAATCTGGTTTCTTGGAAACGAGTCGCTTCTGGCATCGAGATGGTAATTCCGTATCCGCACGCATCCTCCCCGTGTAAATCGCTGGCTTAGGAGCTTGATTGTTTGCTCGCCGGCTAATTAAAGTGTACTTAGAGACCGGTTTCGTTCGTTGCCGGGATCGTCGCCGCTGTAAATCCTCAACCTCGTTTCCAGACCGTAGGAAGCTGCTTTTTGTAGCCGACAAATATCATTCGCCGTGTTTTTGCCGAGTCTTTCGAACGATCCTTTAAAATTCAAAAGTTGAAACGCGAGAGTGAAACTAAAGATTTCAAAGTTCCAGGCAGTATTTTACCGTACAAAGATATTTACAAATTGAACGGGGGACTCGCGTGTAACAGCGATAAATGCAACTGATTTTTAAGAACTTTTCTTAGATTATCTACTATCTGCTGGTCATATGGTATTAGATCTCTTTCAGACGTAAATGAATAGTCACGAAGCATAAATGTCATCGTTATTAGATACACCACTGCTGATACCCGATCGAATAAAATCGAATAAAATCGAATAAAACGAACATCCACGTGTCCTCGAGTTACCACGAGCCTTCGTCGCGTTTAAACGACTCGAGAGATCAAAGAAAGAGGGTGGTCGTGTAACAGCAGGAGGATAATTTCGTCCCTCAACCACTAAAACAGCGCGGCAACACGACGTTCACGGAAATAGAAATTTCGCCGAAGGTCTTACTTCGGCTTTGCCGGTTAAGCCGCCACGGATCGTGCTGTTACAACGTTTCCCTCCACAACCTCGTGGCACAGCAACCCTCAACGTCGCCCCTCATCCTTCGGTCCAACCCGCGGATCGACCGCTGCCACATGACACAGATCTAATTTACGAACCTAAACTATCGTGCTGGCGTTCAAGATTGCGACTCGATGACGGGGATAAGTCGTGAAACGAGTCGGTAAAACGTCTCGTTGGCCAAAGACTTATGCACGCGCCTTGCGTTGGTCGAATATCGTCGAGCAACGCTGTCGTATTCCGGCATGCTCACACAGAGATTCGATTGAAATTGCAGTGCAAAATTGTTAGAGCTTAAAGTTGATAAAACGTTCTGATTCTGCGTTTCATTCGCCTTTTGTCACGTTACGAACCATTTTCTTTCGTATACTATAACAATTGGTAGACATGCGAATTTTCATCGACACCGTCGTATAATTATAGAAAATTCGAAGACGCGAGAGTACAGTACAGAGTGCACGACTCTGATTAAAGCGAAGTAAAGAAGCGCATCGAGTTTAGTCGTTTCGAATAACGCGCTTGTCTCTAGAGCCAATTCGAATGGACAAGCCATCGAGTAACGTCGAAGGTGCCGCTCGGAGTGTCGTCTCTTGGCGTATCCCTGTTCTTTGATTCCATTCTACCACCTCTTCGATTCTATTCGCAAACCCAGGAAATTCTATAGAGACAAATCGCAATCTAACGACAAATAAACATCGAGAATATGCCATAAAGAAGAAAAGAAAACGAGGGACGCGTGAGAATCGTCAGACAGATCGATCGCTACGCACCCTCCGGCAACTCGACACGCGGAAGCTTGCCCGTGTCGCTTAATCCTCCGTCAGATGAATTTTTTTCCACCGAGTTCCTTTCTCCCCTGTCCACGAGGAGGCGAATCCTGTCTTTCTCCCAGCCGTCGTGCCTGGAGAAAACGCCTGGTTCGCTGTTTTATGCAAGCCTCGGGTTTTATGCAATGAGACTGCGATATCAAACGGCCGCGAGAGCCGAGAGCCGTGAGCCGGTCGAGTGCCGCTGAATAAAATATCCGTTCGCGTAAAAAGAAAAAGGAAAAAGGAAAGAGGCAAAGGAAGAAACAGATAAAAAGAAAAAGAAAGAAAAATGAGGCTTGACCAGTGTCGGCAGGGTGAAGAAGCTCGAGGGGTGGCTGCGAGCCAAACGCGCCACGATTCCCCGTATTCCACGGTTGTTGCACCGCTGGATCTTGCTTTGCTCGCGGATATATCGGACGTTGTTGCTGTTCAAGCTTTTGTACGTTCCGATGCGCGCATTGTCGATGAACGCGTTGCTAATTCTCGTTTTTTCTTCCAGGTTGGAGGATTGCAATTTTATTTGGCAAACGGGATACGTAGATTTGACGACTTCTTTGTTCTCGAATCTCCGTGTGTTTCGTTGCGTTCTTCGTACCACGTGCACGTTATAGTTGATCGCGTGTTTCTCATAAGCGTGATCGTTTTATATCGTAGAATTATAATTTCATTTTATATCGGTACAGGGATTACGTGAGATTCTTAAAGGCCATGTCGATCGGTTCTACTTTATGCTAAGTTCAATTTTGTTAATTTTATATTCAGATACGTAATTTTAGTTAATAATTTTAGATAATAGTACAAATATTACAATGGTACGAATGTTATAATCTCGAGCCTCGCTCCGTAAACGTTTCAACGGTTACCAGAAACCGAAATCGGGGTTGGTTACATTCGTCACGTTTTTCAGTGGACGAAAATCTTCGAAAACGTGTAGAAAGATTCATACGGCATTCTCGAGCCTTCCAAATAGATTCTTAATGTTACCTATCCTGTAACTTTGTTTCAGGAAGAGAGCCAAAGATCTGTCACCTGCCCGTTTTGCGAAAAACCCACGAAATTTTCCAATTTGCTCGTTCAAGAAAGATCCCGGTCTACGGAGTAAACATGGTACAAAATCCATTGGAAAAAATATGAGCCGCTACTAATGTGAGCCGATAGACTAAAATTAACAGATTAAAACGTTACAAAATCACAGAAACTCGAGATTCAACGACAGACGATAGTTGCCGAACCCTAGCACGATCGGCAAAATTTCAACTACGGTGCAAAGATCCGTAAGTTATTCTACGATAATAACTATAACTCAAACTATAACGTCACTCCTTTCCTCGAAACCAGTCTCCATTCCAAACGAATCAAGCAAGCGTTCATTTATCATTCGAGCACGCGAACGCACACGCACATTTACGAATCGTTTGCAACAAGTCGCAAAGAGGAAGAGAGAAAGAAACAAACAGGCGGACAAATAGAGAGAGAGAGAGAGCGCGCGAGAGAACAGAGAACGCTCGACATTTCCATTCTCACGTCGCACATTCTCGTTTTTCCCTCTTTTTTCGCCCCTTGCTCGGAGTTAATCGCCGGAGAATTAGCCACGGTTGGATGCAGAATTAATCAAACGCGACCCGTTTCTCCGCGTGCACGGCGGAAACAGAGGGTGCAAGAGGAACTCGCGACCAGAAATAAAAGGAGAGGACGTGGACAAGCGTCACGGGCGCTTTATCCGCTGGTATTAACGCGGAATAACGTGTGCAATTATCGCTTTGAGCAAAGTGTGGCTCTCTCGTCTATTTCCACCGAGCTCGCAGCTACGTTTAGCGCGTCCATTTCGTTGTTTTTATTGGAACGAAGAAGAGAGGAGACCCGACAAGAATCTTCTTGATGTTTACGATGTTGATGACGCGGGCGAGTTTTAGGGTGCGTTTGAGAGACGGTTTATAACTGGATGGTGGACTAACGGCAAGTTAGTCGATCTCTGGCAGACCGAACTGACCCGCGTTTTCGTTTTTTCATCGAGTTCTTGATTTCACTGTACGGATCGGTACACGATCCGTATTCGAGCCTAAAAAAACAAGCGATTTGCTCTCGTAAGCTCGTCCATAGCAAGATAACGTACATACAGGGTGTCTTATTCTCCGAGGAGACGAAGCTCGACCGTGAAATCGGGGGATGATCGCGAAGATCCCAGAGAATTCTCCGATCCGAGACGATGGGTTCTTTCGAGGTTGTCGTTAACGAGTACGATCGGTCGACCGTGCTCAGCCGGTGGCTTACGATCGATCGACATCGAGCCGCTAATTGGCAATCGGTGTATCCGCATTACGGATATCGACGGTGACGCATGAACGATGACGCCACACCGATGTTTAGCACGGTTCTCTGCTAACGATGTCTGCCTTCTCCTACTACCGGTCCGTTTCATTTCGTAAAATCTTACGAAAGCAAAGTTAAACACATAGATATACACAGACGGTTTAATACTCTTACACGGAGAGTGCAAGATAGGATTACGTTTGTACAACCGCGGTCAACGACGTGTATGTTGGACGGCTACCAGAAAACGCCATCTTCGAAGAGCAGTTCGGCGCAATTTTAGAGAGTAGCGGAGCGGAAGTCGAACGGTACCGGAAGCGATGCGCCGGGACCCCTCATCGTAGCCGGAGATGACGCGTGTTTTCAATTACTTCACAGCCGATGCGCGGTGCGCGCTCGAACGAGGGACAATTTGCATTTTTAGCCAATATTCGAGTCATCGGTTTCGACGACCGTAACGCCTCTCCCTCTCTAACACGCTCTCTCCCTCCTGTTCGTTTCAAAACAACGATTTGGTTTCGGTGTACCTGTTGCCGATTCGATCGTCCGTCAACTCCTCGCGACAACGAAAATTTCTTTCCACATTTGGAACACGCTCGCTTCACTTAGTATTTCTTTATTATCGTCTGAGCAATTTGAAAGACTGCGACGCGATAATTTGATTGGTTCTAAATGAATTGGTTATTGCACGCAACGCAAATGGAAACTATAGCCGACTGTACTGAAATTCAATCGCTGTTACCAGCAGCCAATTTGAAAAAGTTGCACCAATTTCCTCGGTTTCATTTTCCAATTACGATGGCAATTCGGAGAAAGTAAACAAAATATCAAACTAACTTATCTCCTTGCACAATTTCATTCTCGTCGTGACAGACTCTGAAAAGTCGCGGAACCTTCGAATGAAATATGTATTTCAATTACGATCAGGCTGTTTATTCATTCCTCCGCATAACTGCTAATAAATCAAATCAATTTACTAATAAATTATTTGCCGGCCTGCCATGAAAGTCGACGCGGTTTACAATTGTTGTTCTTATCTGCCTTGCACTCTTAACCGTACTACACCCTCAGGACATTCCTCTCGCGAGACTGTTATTTGACTATCCTCCTACCGATCGATCTAATTTCCACTCACAGATCCCTGAAATCGTAATTCTTCGTAGTCATTTTTCTAAAACTTATCTTCTAAATGCAATCGTCCAAATGTAGAATCACAAATTCTCGAATGGCCAGTGGCAAAGAGGTGCGCGACGTTAGCAGAGCAAGCTGACATAAGACGTTTAGGTTGTAAGACTCCGAGATAGAATGTCAGCGTAAACGTAAACGAAGATGTAAGAGAAAATGGTCGAAAGTCGGGAAGCGTGGATAAAGTAAATCTGACAACAACAAGTTGCGAATTCTCGTATTGACGTCCGATCGAACGGATATATTTTTAATCGATTAATTTTAAAGGATTGATCGTTCTTTTAAGCGGCCAGTAAGGATGCAGAGCGCGGAGCGAAGCTTTTTCGCTTTAGATCGAAGGCTGAGAATCTAATCCAACTGCAAACCGGGCACGTACACGGGTACTTTACTTTAAAGAGGACTTACGCGAACGCGAAATGAACTAACCAGGCAAAATAACAAAAGGCTCGATTATAGTAATCACGCAGCCAAGTCCAGAAACGTTTCCCTGATACCGAGTTTTGCTCGCGCTTAAACCTTAAAGATCCTCGATCCAATAGAGCAACGAATAACCTAAGATCTTCTTCTTTACTCCGATGAAAGTAATTTTTACCCGAGGCTTCTTCGAAAGTTTTAAGACGGCGTTTGGGTAATTGCGAAAGCTCTCAAAGTAGAAAATTATCGATAATTAATGCGTAATCTTTCGGTTACGTACCTACTTCACGCGTATCGTTCTATAGGGTTAATATACTTTAACAATGTTCGAAACTTTCAAATTCACGAATTTGTAATAATATATATCGTAATATCGATATCGCTACTGTGCAATCGGGAACTTTTTAAATTGAAAATTACCCAGATCAAGCTCGTAATTTAAAGTTAGGATAATTAGAATCGGTGACGTTTAAAATTTGAAATTACGACGTTTTATAGTTTTTCTTTGGCTCTTTTTAAACTTTAAACTCGGTTCTTCGAAGACCAAAGGATTCGCAGGACTTGGAAAACGAGCGGGACGTCAGCAAATTTAGAGATTGATGCAAGGACAACGCGGCTCTATAAATACATACTAACTCGACTTCCAGTTTGCTTGCCTCTGGTAAGGGACATAGTTGGTGCAAGAAGGAAACATCCCCCGAGACTAGAGAAATCCTGCGGGCATCTTTTGCTACCAGCTTCTTCCTATATCCTTCGGATAGGGGACGAAGTTAGGGTATGGATCGTTAATTCTGATCCGAATATGCCCGGCAAGAGGGCAAAGTCGAGTCTGATTCGGTCGATTTTCGTTTCAAAACTTGGCTCCGATCCTCGGACTTTTTCTTCCGATTCTTATATGTTCGATTCTACTTTCCAGTTGCATAGAAATATTCAACAAAGCGAAACGGGAACGTTAGGGAAAATTACAAATTACTTCGTAGCCGCGCGTTCGTAACATGACAAATTCCAATCAACCTAATCTCGAACCACGAATTTCCGAAATTATAAAACGCCGTAATCGCAAGATACTATATACCGAATATAAACAGCAATTTCCAGAGTAGATTAGAATTAAGTTTTCCAAGAACAGCTAAAACACAGCGTAAAATAAATTTCGACAGGGGAATCTAGTTATTTTCGAAAATCTACTCTCTTAATAGATCGTTACGCTTAATCGAAATATTCGAAGGGATGGAATATCGAAGAGGGGTTCGAATAAGACTCGGGGTAAAAAGGGCTTCTCGTTAAAGTAATGCGATTAAGTTGGGCGCGTTTTGCCCAACATGAAAGTTCCATAGTGCTCTCTCTCCTCTTCGGTAGTGCGGTGAAAAAGAGGCAAGTGGCCGCGCAAGAGCTTTCGATATTGTCTTTGAATATCGTTGAATGTTTTACGAGATGCACTCAAGCTTTCGCCCTCTGTTCTTGCGACGTTTAACGGAGGAGAGCGCAGGATAATTCGAGAATTCTCCTAAGCCGAGACTCGATGAACGTTCCTCGATCGATCTTTCGGCTGGAGTTACGAACAAGTTCTCTTCTTGGAATTTTAAAAAAAGGTTTAACAAAGGTAAGCGGAAGAAGGTTGCTCGGTAAGAGAATCGACGATTGTAATCAGAATTCCGCGGAATTACGACCGAATTGCTCTACGAATATAACGGAATGATAATTACTAGACTGCGGATATTTACGCAAATTCACATTTTTATGAATATAAGTACAAAAAATCCAGCCGTTCTATTTACCGAATGTTACGGCGAGTATTAGAGTTTGGATATTTTATATGTTGTTGTATATTTCCACGTTCAAAGTGTTCAAAGTTGCGTTTTCAGTTTCTTCGGAAAATTCTCTACTTTTTCCGCGTACGTACGCGCATTTAAGTACACTACCGATGGTATGCACATGGAATCGTGCACGCCGTTTTGCGCTTCTACCGTGCTCCTACCGTAGTACGAATGACCGTTTAACCCGTTGCGATTTCATTGGATTCGAGTCAGAGACAATGGTCGTTGATTACCGCGAATCACCGCCATTTTCAGCACAAGTCGAACGTCATAACGCGGCACGTGCCACGACTGCAATCGCATTTGCAATCTGTCAGAATCGAATTGGAGGCTGCGTCGCATAGAAACCTCGCGGAACCTGTTGCCCGCGGGTTTAACCAGACTTCTGGGACGATCGTCGAATATAATCTCGTTCCGTCTTCGGCGGGACGTCCGTTTAATTAGCGATTTGCTCGTAGTTGGGATAAGTGGTTCTACCAATCGTCGATCAAAGCGCCTGTTAACGAACGCGTAGTCGAGGCTACAAAAACGTAAACACCCGCAGACAACGAATATTGGCAGCGAAACAGATTTCAGATAAGATCGCTGAAATTCTTAAGAGCGCGCTAAAATAAATTCCATGCGAAACGTTTGAATGTTCGGAAACCACTGGGCTAACATTCGCGTAGTTTGTCTCGGTTTCTGCAAGTATTTATCGCGTATTCTTCGCGATTTAGACAGATGCGATCCAGCTAGCAGCAGTTCGAAAACATTTACCAGCGGATTTAGTATCGGATTTGTGATTTTACAGCTACTCGTATATACGTACGTATTAAAATTTAGCTATCCTTTTCTTTCCAATTCGTCTTAACGTAGTACGTAAAATAACGTAGATATTTATGTTTCTCGGCACTCGGATATATTTTTGCGATATTAAATTGCCGTAATTACGCGTTCATAAACTTTCCGAATAAACATCGCAACTTTCAGCGAAAGAGTAACGAAGATCGGCAAAAGAAATTTGGGAAAGATACATTTGCGAAGGATAGCAAAGCGAAATATTTCAGAGGCTGAATCGAAAGTTACGAAAGGTATTCCAAATAAATAAATTCTCGCAGAGGCAGAAATATCGCTCGTCGGCGGGAGAAGGCAATTTGCTACGTTAAATAAACGTTTTATAATTGAATAAGTCCAGGTGGAGCACGCGTAAAGAATTCAATCGCGGGTAACCACGGAGTCGAGGCAAAGTTCGCGAAATCTGTTCTTTCCTGCGAGATTTTACCTCGAGCCCGCGAGTCCGAACAATAGGAAAAAGCACTTCTGAAAAACTTGCACGACACAAAAGAAGACGCAACGCGGTGGAAATAGTTTTTCCTCTCCTCTCTCGTCTTATTTTCTTTCCCGCCTTCGTCTTGAACGCGCAACGCGGCTACGTTCGTTCTCATCCCCCTGTGCAATAACGATTATCGAAACGAACTTGCAGCAACAAAAGGAGATATTCTTTTCTCGATACGTTCCCTTCCTATAATTCGCCAATTTCTTTCTCTCCACCCTGCACCGCAAGTATGCCAAAGTTGTGAAAAATCCGTTCTACGATTAAACGTTGTCGTCAGGAAGATACAGAGGTAGTAGTGTCGTGTTCGAACGGAAATCAAATCCTTTCGGTCGTAGATCACACGAAATTTATTACCGCTGCATCCAATTAACCGCCGTAGTACGTGTAAACGCGATGATTATCAGACCGCGAATTTTTACGCGTTCGTACGAAATTTAAATTTCATTTGATAATATAAGAAATGGATGTAACGACTATCGAAAGTATAATACCTATTTATAATATTCGGTGGATGAAGCGCGTCTCTCTTTAAATTCCATTCGGTTAATCGCGTTAAATAAGTACCTTCTGTATCCAGTGAACCAAGAAACCCCCGATACCTGTCCAATCCTTTTAATTACAGTGTCAACAAAATACCGATAAATTTCCCGAAAAAGGAGAAAGAATTCAGTTTCGTGTCTAACACGTTCCTCGATTCTCATCGTTGTAAGATAAAATACGTGGTGTACGGTGGTAAGTACACGTACACACACACACACAGAGAGAGAGAGAGAGAGAGAGAGAGAGAAAATGTCGAGAACCGGGTGCTCTCGGCGGAAGGTAACACGGTGATTCGTTAGGTTGGAGAAGGGCCACGGTTCGATGATCGTTCTTCGACACGCAGATCCTCGATACGGCCCGATTAAGTTTCCAAACGAGAATCCACGACAGGATCGCGCCGCTTAGTTAGCAGACCGAACGAGGTTAGCCTGGAATCGGCCACTCCATAGCTTCCACAGCCAGGAATCCCGGTTATTCCGGCCGAGACTCGAGCCAGCGTCGAACGACCGCCGGAAACCGGCCAACGTGCAGCGTCGAGTGGACCGACCGACAGAGCGATGCTTGCCAGATGGAGATCGATTTTTCCCTGCTTCTTCGCGCGATCTATTCGCGATACGGTGTTTGCGGCAGCTGGGAATTCGGATTTTGCGAGTTGCGGATAGTCACGGACAGCGAGATACTTCGTTGATCGATTACTTCACGCGAAGCCAAACGTTCACTCGTGCACGGTCAACAACGCGTTCGGAGACTAGACTGGAATTTTTTAAAATTTCGAGCAGGATTCTTCGTTCCAAGTATCGGCGATTCGGCGGACTCTAAACAAAACGTTCTATCGGTGGATTAGAGTTTAGGGAAAGCTCGAAAAATCTCAGTTCGTGAAACTACTACCATCTCGAAATATCAAAAATTTCGATCCGAAAAGTTATCGTTCGAAGGTCCACGAACCTGGATTCGCAAAATTATCGTCTAACGTTGCAGAGATCTGGACGAAAGTGTCTAGGCGCTGGATATGCGTGGAAATCAATTTTTTTTTTTTACAAATATAATCGGAGAATGGAACTTGGGTCCAACGGTTGTCCGTAATACGATTATCGCAAAGAGCGGTACGCTTTTAACATCGTGTTCGAGCAGCATCTTTCTATACTTTGAACGCATCTCGAACACCGTATCGAATTTATCGTGTAAAAGTTGAAAAATATCGGTGCTCCGCTCCCCAGCCCGTAATACCACCATAATCCAGCATCCACCGTGAAATAACTAAGGAAAACGTTTCGATTTCTCGAGTAAGCGGCGAAAGAAGGCTGATACCACGCCCTTTGAGGATTCTTCTTCGGTGTGGAGGGGGGAATGTCGGAGGCAGGGATTCGTTAATTCAGTAAACACAGAAGGGGGTTGCATCTGCGATATTAAGCAGCGTGGATAGTACAGCGAGAACAGGTCGACGATAAGGGGATGGTTATAGAGGGAAAATAAGGCGGTCTCGTGACAGCAAAGCGCCTTCCTTTCACCAGGCGGAGCGCTTCCTTATCGAAATTCTTAATTAGAAAATTTTAATTATGTTTCGAGGCCGCGCGGCCGCGTCAGACGGGGCTGGCTAAAGGCTTTTGGGAAGGGGTTGGAGAAAGAGAAACAGGCGCGAACGGCTCTGCGACGCGTTGATAGTGAATTTCCGCGAGTTCCGCGAGCTTCCAGGCCACTGAAGGTAATTAAGCTCGCGCAAAGACGTCCCTGTCCTTCCCTTAAACGCGATATATTAAATTTCACCTGTAGCGTTCGAATCTGCCGCCATAATGATTACGATATTGTCACTGCCATCTCGAAACTTATTCTCGCAATCTTCGCGGTTTTAGCGTTTCTAACGCTTTCGGCTTCAGAAATCAGCGGTTTTCCGCTGACGTTAGATATACCAGCCACTTTTTTCCTTTTTACGAGAAAAATCATCGACGAAGAGATGATCGTTGTTCGAACAGAAGATCATCGCTAAATCTTATTACTGATTATTATTATTGGTAAGCAAAATCGGTTAAACTATTCCACTAATTCTCATACCGTGATTTTTGTTCATTTCCCGCGCATTTTACCATTTATTTACAGCAAATACAGGGTAGCGTCGGGGACTCGTTTCGGCGATCGATTCTGCGCGAGGAAACAACGAAAAGCGTTCGTACAAACACGTGCCCTGTTTCATCTCGTTTTCCAATTCTGGTGAATTTCTCCTTCGACGCGGTGTATCTGCATACCTGCGCAAGGAATGGTCAAAACCACCTTGCCATCGACCGCCTTATCCTTTCCATTTTTCCAGCTATCGTTCTCATTTTCCGAAAGCCTCGTTCGATTCTCTCGCCAGGTATTTCGATACTGTCAACGGGCGAATTATTCCAACGTAAAACTCGCTAGAACTCGAAAACAGAGTCAAACAGGGCACGTGTTTGTACCAACTTTTTCATTGTTTTCACGTGCAAAATCCACCGCCGAAGCGAGTGCTCGATGCTACGGGCACCCTGTGCATACACGTATTTGTTCGTGTTTTTCTTCTGAAACAGACGCGATAAAATTGAGAGCAGTTTAAGCGAAAGAAATATATGTAATAAATTGTGAATGTTTCTCTAAACTCGCAGTTCTTTTGCTCGGTTTGTATCGGACGTTCAGCTATTTGCTACAATCGCCATTCTGGCTTTCTTTCCGTGTTTCTTAATACCGAATTCCCATTGCTACGAAATTGTACAATTTTTTTAAAGCTTCGAAATTCAACGAAATTTTTAACACGCAGTACGTTCGTTATTGTCGCAAGATCCACGGCAACCCTGTTATACAAGCTTGTTTATTTCTCCAATTTTCTATCGTTGTAAAGAGGTTTTCCAGCTTCTCCAATTCCGCGCAGAAATCGCTCGATTCGCCTAATTCTCCGAAGAAGTCGCTTGCCGAAAAACACCGAAACTGCCTTATCGTCGATCTACTATTCGTAGTCGGTCGGTTCGTCGATGCAGTCTCGACCTTGCAAGTTTACGCTACTTCCGTCCTCCCATCGGTCACTCCGTGCTCGATGGCTAATTACTTATTGCTAATTGCTCCGAGTAGTTCGGTGGTCCCGATCCGCCGGCCTGGACGAGGATACGAGACGGGTTCAACTTCTGGCGAAGACGCCACGTGCCACCACGTACCGAGTTCGATAGAAGCGTTACTTTGGGCACTGGGTCGCGAACTCGGGAGTTCCACATCGATAACAACAACTTACGAAGCGTTATTTCTTTTAAACAGCAAACACGTCCTCGAAACTCCATTCTCGAACGATTCCGTTGCCCTTTAATCCAACTTTATACGTTACATTGTACACGTTAGGGTAGGTACTAAGTTCGGCAACTCGAAAAAAGAAAATTAACGAAGAGTGACATATATTCCAAGCGTGCGAAAGATCAGAAATTTCTACAGGACACGTCGATGATGTCGGAGACTCGCAGAATGAAAGGAAACTGGTCTCTCTTAGGGTGAGAAGCAAGCGAAACAAGCGAAGGTAAACTATCATTACCACTGTTATCGGTCTGCTTGAGAACCCGCTTGTTTCACTTGCTTCCTTCTCTCGCAATCAGCTAAATAGTACGTGAGTTGCGCCGTGACGCCGCAAACCTGCTCGCTATGTTCTTATCCTTTGAGTACTTTTCGTAAAGATGATACTATCTTTTTGATTTTGCGACCGATGTGCGCGATAATACGCGTACTGTATTCTAAATGGAAAGAGCCTGGCCTTTACTGGCGGCACGATTCGCTCGGAACTAGCTCCTGGAAAGATAGTTTACATGTTCGTTGATACAAATTGGCCAAAGTGTCCATGCACCTCGCGCCGGGCTTTCAACAAGGCTTATTCGAGAAACGTCGACAAGATTTTGATGATGCGATTGCTTGTAACCGAAGGATCGATCGGCTCGGTCTTACCCTAACAATCGTTCGGTGAAACGACCGCGCGACATTAGAGAGCGAGGACAAGGCTCGGGAGACACGACAAAAGACACGGTCGGCGATTATTTTATTTATAGACACGCTAATGGCCCTCTGCAGGAAGAAAAAAAGTCACCGGCCAAGTCGGCTCGTTATTTCCTTTCTCCCTGCAGCTCTTCCGGCTGCTGCGCCTGGCACTCTTCGCCCTTTTAATCGTCTCAGACGTCGACGACGATTTCCACGTCGTTCACAACTAAACGGCAACCCGTCACCCTCGTTCCATGTTTGCCAGCCCCGATTATTCCCAACGAGTTTCAACAGCCTCGTCCAGCTTCGATTCGTGCCGCTTTCCATCGTGTACATTCTTCATCCTTCGCATAGCTTGACCAAGTTACCGGTGAACGCTATCGAGGATTAATTTTTAATCGAATAAAGTTTTATTTCTCGAGTGAGATGCAACGTTCCGAAAATTTAAACGGACTTGTGAATTTACGGAGAACTGTACTCTTACTATAATAAGCTCGATTTAAGATATACGTATTACGTGGAAAAATCGACGAAACATCTTTGCGTTTCCCGACGTTCGAATAAAAAACAAAATTCATAAATATTCAGCTTGGAAAAATAGTCGATGCAAAAGCCAATTTTTGAAGGCATTTTGAAAACTGTTCAAAAAAAAAAAAAAAAAAAAAGACAGAAAGGAAAAGAGGGAAATGGTCGGAAATGGTGCAGGAGAATTATCGAGCGACTTCGTTGAACAGGTGATTATATCGAGCGAGCGTCAATTGAACGGAAGCAATCGGACGAATCGTGGAAAATTACGCGATAAAATTGATTTTAAGTCTGCTAAAAACGAGAGAGCCAAGTGATTCGTAAGAGAATAGCGGGACGATAATGCCCCGGCTCTTCCTATACAAACTATCGAACGACCCGGGCTACATCGAGCTCGTAAAATAATTACCGATCAATCGAATCGGCGTTAATCGGGTAATTAGCCATTAACTGGACCGTAACGCTCGATCCTCTGTAACGTGTCCATACGCGAAATAAACTCGCGAGGAATATCAGCGATACCGTTCGTTTTAATCTCTTCAACGTGTCCCGCGGTGCACCCTTTGCCGATATTTTCATAATCGCCGAAATTACGGCTCCTGTTTTGCGCGACGTGTAAACCGTATACAGTTGCAGTAGTGGTGCAAGCCTGCGTATGTCTATCGAATTTCGCGTATCTGACTTACGAGCGAAAGCGAAAGCTCGCTTCGTCGAAATTTTTCTAGAAATAAGACAGAGGAATGGAAGGTGGGAGATCGACGTTTAAAGGCATTTTTGCGATCCACGAAAAATCAAATACCAAAGAACCGTGTGTCACGTCTGGACTGGTCGCGAATCATTCGAGTTCTCGCACCACTGTCCAAGCCTAACCTCCAATCGGCCATTGAAACGCGGGTCCGAACGAAGATCCCGCATTTGTCCAAATTACTAGACGATCGTCCGTGAAAAGAGGGGCAGAGAAGCGAAAAACTTGGCCGCTTTCTGGGGCTAACGGCCGCCATAAAACAACACCAATAGGGTAAAGATAATTCGATGAAACAACAGCGCTCGTTATTCACGGCAGAACAATTCGATTCTCGCGGACAACGGCGCGTCGCGAACCGGTTCGTTTCGTTTCGACGGCCCGCCGTTTCGACCAGGATCCTTTTACAGAGAAATCGGGTCCGATAAGCGTGGCGCGTTCGCGATTTTATTAATTGCAGAAATTAATTCGACCGAGCGTCACCGCTAACGCTTCAATTAAGGCTGGACAGCCAATCAAAGCTAATTGAAACCAGGAGAGGAAAACGACACCGTTGATTGGACGTTTCTTTTTTTCAACGCGACCATTAGCATCGATACATCGTTTACAAACGCTTTTCGTTCGCGCGGAAAACCGTTCTCCTTTCTTTCCCTCGCTTTTCTTCTTTTATTCTCGGTCCTTTCATCGACTTTTTATGGAAACGTGATTAGCGGCGTGTAACGAGCAACCGTTAATGGAGTTACGGGCTCTGGTGGCGCTAGTGTGCTCGTTCGAACGTAAGTTTCGATCACTGTGCGTTCTCTTTGGTTTAAAGAGAGTTTGAAAGGACTTTTGCCAATTATGTCAAGCGTATAGTATGCTGCAACGGTTTTGAGTGTGTTACGTGCGAGAGCACGAGATGCAGAAACATTTCAATATATATGTATATACGATTCGTTCTAAATAATGGGTTAAATCTGTCCAAAGAGTAAATTATAATTGAAGACTAGATCGAAAGCTCGCGTAAACGATCGTTTCAATATAGTAACATCCCGAAATGTTATATTCTCCCATTTCTCTCGTTTAAAGCTACGAAATCTGCGAGTCCCATTTGGAATACCTAACGTTCGAACCATCTATTTCCAATATCGATTGACGTGTCATAAATCCACGCAAAACGCCAGGATCGAACGACGCGTCTCTCATTAAACCCTATTTCCTTGTTCCAATTAAACCATAGTCGATTAATTAAAGAGTACAGAAACTGGCGAGCCTTCCGGAATCATTCGCAATCTCTGTGACGTTCATCAAACTATTCGGCATAATTCGACAAAGGATCGATTACTTGCTTGTACAGTGGAACGCTATAAGGTAGAAACGCGAGAAGGTAGAAATACGCCAAAAACCTTTTGCTCTAAAACTCTGAAACTTTGAAGTTAGAAAAACAACAATTTCGATGAATTTCTTTCTGCTTTCTTCGAGAAGTAAGGATTATACTTATCGTAGGATGATGAAAAACTTGGTATGTCCTGATTTATAAATTCGTTACTTTGAAACGATATAAAACGAGAAATGTTTTACATCAAACTTATATCACCATCGTTTCCATTCGATTTTGCGACGAAGTTTTTAACACCTAACTTCGAAAAGACTGCTTATCGTGATATTTGGTATTCTCTTAGATTTAACATACGTTTTCGGATTGTTCGGAGTCTCGTTTTACAATAGCCATGAAATTTCATAATATTCCGTACAACGCGTACGATGCGAACGTACGAATTTTCTGTAGTATAGTTACTCGGCCAGTATATGTAGACATACGTCGAAACCAACTGACTAACTGGGATGAAGATCGATCTAAAGCCTGGGCGAAAACTTTCTCACGAGTAAATTCTCCTTTTAATTCCATCCCGGCGGTTGAATTGTTCGGCGTTTCGGGGACCGCGGTCGAAGCCAGCCATCGAGCACACTTGGCCAGCTGAATGGGAATTCCCGGCGGATGTGTCGATAATTCCGTGGGTCCTCGATTAGCGCGGCCGACCGCTTCTCGAGAGCCATTACTTCGATTACTTTTCTAGCGTTCCTCATCGACGGCCGTTTGACACCTCCACCTACGCCGGTTAATTAATATAGCGGAATAAATTCTGCGTTTCCTTGGCGATAAAGAGTCGCGACCAAACAAGCTTTCACGGGGAATTCCAATGACGTTTCGAACAGAATATGCTACAATCGAATATATCGTTAGGAATTTTTGTGAAACTTGGGCGTAATAATTCAGGAACGGTGACGATGAAAAATAAATTCGATAAATTTCAATAAATTTAACATCGGAAGCCATCTACGCCTATCACAGTTCGTTTATGCTAAATTACGTTACGGTCTTCGTTATTAAAGGTTCAACATCAACATCTATCTACATCTATTAATTTATGCACGACAAAGTGTATTGGCTTTTATTGCTAAGAATTTTTCTTAAACTTGGCAATATTGACAACGCAAGATGAAACGGCAAAATCTATCCGTAACAACTAATTCATCCAATCGATATGACAACGCTCTCGACAACGTTTAACGAAAAGAACCAATTGTCTCAAAGTGTTTCCTAGAGAAACTCGTTGCAAACATTGTTCTTATCAATTCTTGGCCTCTAGAGATCTCCGGTGGTCAGAACAGAGATCTCTGTTCGTGTCTGCAAAAGGCAAGATGCTTGCGAGAAAATTCTGATCCGAGCGGAGCCCCCGCGAGAGATCCTCCGGCGTTTCGATTTTTCCCGCGCTTTTTCCATTACACCGCGTTTCATCGTCGACTCTCGCTGGCACTCGGCTGCTCGTCAAAGAGAATTATTTTTGCTCGATAACGAATTCCATTAAGATAAAAGTATGTCTTCCATTCGTTGGAAAAGCTTACCCTTCGTTTCTCCTCGCTTCTTGTTTTTCCAATTCTTTTTGCACCTCCCTTTTTTAGTTCTTCCATCTTTTTGTAATTATTTTGCTAACAGAAAGGCAAATGAATTAGTCGGAACGAAGAGCGGAAGCAAGGTTTGCGCTAACGCGGCTGCCTTTGACAGAACAGTTTTACCGATTCTACTGTAATTTCGTTTGGTAATCGAATTACGTTCATAAATTGTCGCAGAAAGTCCTCCGTCGAGAAAGGTCGTCTTTGGATTTGAAAAGGCGTAACGGCGACCGATTCTTCTAGAAAGAACACCAACGGACAACAGTTTCTTCTTACTAAGAGATTAATTGTGTCAAAACGAAGATTAAGATCGATATGTGAAATTTTGACGCGTCAAACGAATCTCGCAATTTCCAAACTTCTATCCAAAGTCTAAAAAATTCCAGGTAAATGTAAAATTTTGATCCCGATTGTCAAGCAAAATTAAATTATCAAACTGATCGAACCATGCCAAACCGAGTCGAGATCTTCAAAAAAAAAAAAAAATCGCAGCAAAGACGAATGATGAATAGCAAAGGGTAAAATTAAAAATGCTCGGCGCATTTCAAAATATGTAAAATCTGTGGAGAAGGATCGAAATATCGTCCGTTGGAGAAAACAGCGTCGCAAAATGGCGGACGCCATTAGTCGGCGCGGGGAATTTCGGACCAAGTTGTTTCGTGCACGCGGCGCGCATCGGAAAAGCCATCAGTGCACCATAGAGTCGCCGTGTTGTGCTCTTTTCTATTATTCCGAGGATTTCGAAGAAATACGAGCTGTCACGCAGCGACTGATGCTGTCTCCATTCGAGAAAAGGGAAAACTCGCGTCATATTGCCCCCGAAACGGAGATTCCACTCACGAATCGAGGAAAATTCTTGCCACAATTGGACAACAACGAGGTTTCTCGTTGATAACTTTCAACGTAACATTCTGTCAAACGTTTTCACGCGGACACTAAGCTTCTTCTCGATTCAATTTTTTTTTTTTTTTTTATAAAAAATGCATCTCACCTTGGAAGAATAGCACAAAAAATGGAATTACTCGTTTCCAATGCAATTACCGCGAGCTGACCACGGACACGTAAACGTATAAATAATAAATTTTTCGAAGCTCGAAATAGCGGATTACAAACCTGTTACAGGTACAAAGAGCGAGAAATGGTAGCGCGAATTTGAACAGGTATAACGGAAAGATCGATACGCGAAACGAGCTGTAACGAATCTTCTCGAAATCACTGGCGAAGGTAATGACGCGTTGAAAATCGTAAAAGGTCGCACGCGAAACGACGATTTTCATGAGAGTATTCGGACATTTGTAGACACCCACTTGCGCATATAAAATATACGCTGCACGAAACATTTTGAAATATCGTGCACATTGTTGAGAGACTCGGCTATCGCGATTGTATTGGCAAAGTTCGTAAAACACATCAGAAATTAGAACACGTGTAACGAACCATTCTTAAAATGGTTTTTAAATTGGTTTAAAAATGTTTAAAAACAACATTTCGAAGGGACGATTTTTAACAGCGATCGTCTTCGTTGCGATGACTTGCGAATTCTCTTTCTTCGAAAGAGCAAACCACCGTTGTTCGAACACAAAATCAAGATGCAGAGAGTGAAGAGACTAGAGGGCGAAAAATGGCAGGCAGCGGGACTAAGAAACGAATGTTTCGTTTCGATATCCAGAAACGAAATTGCACTCGAGCTAGCAATCGGCTGGTAATGGTCGACGTACGTTCCCAGTAAATCTAGCAAGATGCAATCTCCAACGACTAACGAACCGTATCTAAGTGCCACCGACCCGAACCCCGACGCCTTTCCAGGTCTTTTCTATTCTGGAAATATTCGACCTACGCGAGAGCAACGATTTCCAATTCAACTATCTACTCTCTGGCGCTATTTGCAGATTTTAACGACAAGAATCGAGATGCGAATTCGCGGATATATACATTTTGAAATGGCGATCGCGATGGGGCTGCGGTTTGAAATAATTTTCAGACGTCTCGGCCAGAGCAACCGAGCTTTTTACTTTAAACATCGTTCCACGAACCTCTCTACTTGGAAACAGAAACGTAGAAATTTACGAGAAAATAGAGAACGATAAGAAGCTGTTTATTTGAAAATAGAAAAATGGGAATTTGCAGAAAAGCGAAAAGGCCAGCAGTGTAACGTGCTCGAAATAACAAAAAAGTTCAATTTCTGTAATCTTCCATCGTGCAATTCACGATCGGTAACCTTAAAACGCAAGCCAAAACCCAGGTGCGTAGCTCGTCAAGTAAGCTTAACAAGCCACGCGTTACACGCATCATTTTTTCTCCAACATCCGTTCGACCAACAGGAATCGTTACTTTTTCGCGGTTAACCCGGCCACCGAATCGGCGATTAAATCTAAATTCTCGAGAATCGAATGATACCGCGCAGCTGGGTGTCCATCGTGGTTCTCGTGGATCGTTAGGCTCATGGTACACCATCGAAACAGCCTGATCGTAAATCAGAATATAGTCGAACGAACGTTCGTCACGCTCGTCCGAATAAAGGGATTCGATCGCAGCTGTGGGATGACAGGCTCGACTATAAAAATGGCCAACATCCTCGCAGATTTTATCGCCGCCTCGCGATTTACGCCTGTTACGTGGTTAGGGCAGGTTTATTAGGCCAGTGGTTCCACTATCAACAGCATGGGGCTTCGACGGGAGTTTGTGGGGTTGTTTCTAGTCACCGAGGGTTGGATCGTTCCATCGATTGTTCCGACGGACGCGAAGGGATGAATTCTTTTGGTAGAAACTGTTCTTGCAGTTACGATCGCCAACGTTACAAATTGGTAGAAGCATTTTCGACTGTTTCGTTGAAATTATTCGTTGGAATCCAGTTGGAATCGTTGAAACGTAAAACGTAGTAAAACAGGTTCTGGTTCCTAAAGAAATGACCGAATCTTTTTCATGGAAATTGTTCCTTCGATTACCGTCCAAGATACATAAACGAGTAGATACAATCGTTTCCGACCATTTAGTTGGAATTATTCGACTATAAGATACGGTAACAGCAAATTCTAGTTTCTAAAAACAAAAGTGGGTGTGTCTTTCGGGTGAAAATTGTTAAGATAAAGCCGATCGATATGCACAAACATATCGTTTCCTGAGAAAATCGTTGAAACGGTGGCGAAAATTGTTCTTTCGGGGAGAACAATTTTTAGAGACAAGCGTGATAAATGCTTATATACTTTGCAAGATTCCTCGGAAAAGGAAAGGAGAAGGTACGACGAGAATAAGTTGGAGTTGCCGGTCGATATTCACAATTAAAAGTCGCTGCGTTAAGGATTAATTACTTTTACAAATAACAAATTCCGCGAGACAGGCTGCTGTTTACGTCAAAAGGATTGGTATCGCCTGCAATAGCAACTTGGCTTGACGTTTCTCCCCGTTTAGCATCTGTAATTACGAGAATTCGAGTTGGAAGAGCGAGTTGGCCGTCACTCGTTCCTCGGTTTCGCGATTAAGTGATTGCAAACTGCAGGACAAACCGTCTGTCCCGGATAGGGACATGGATAGCAATTACTCTTAATTAACAAGAGACGTAGAGGATGCGAGCGACGTTGCGCGGTTTCGGGCGATTGCGATTATGTTTAAGAGGCTAGGGTGACGTTCTACGATGTTTTCGAAGAAGCTGCGAGCGACCAGCGCAAAGAAACGAAGGCTGTATATCAACGCGAATTATTCTCGCGATAATTCGTCGTTTCTCGAAATAACAGATATAGCCTTTTTTAGAAACTGCAATTTGTTGCTTACGACTTTCAGCTTAAATTGCAACAAAGTATGCATTTTTGTCGGGATTTGATCGTCTTTCGCGTACGACTGGAATCAAGTTTAACGTATTAGACTAAAAATTCGTTCTAAAGATGGACGACGATATTTGCGAAGAATCTTTTGGACTCTCGTTGGAAATGAGAGCAAGGCTCGTTACTTGACTTTTTACCACGAATCGCCAGTCTCTGTCTAGGGAATGTGACGGCGCCACTGGTGTTAGAAACAGAATTCAAGGATCGCAGAATTTTCGTTCAAACGAACAACTACCGTGGGACAATCCATTAACGACGGGAATATATTTCGGACGTTTCTGATCCATCGATGCTAATTAATGTAATGAACGAGCCGGTGATCGAGTGCAAATAATAGACGGGTGATTAATGACGGCAAAGTGGCCCGCGGCTGTTCCAACTTTAAACTGCAACGAATCGTTGACATTTGGACGGCTGTTTTTGGTAGATTAATTTGTAAAGGGACCGTCGAAATTCTGGCGGAAATTTATCGTTATTACGATCGTTGCGCGATTCGAAGCTAAAAGGCCACGAATCGACGAAGAAATTGGACAAAACGTCGAACGTACATGCTCTGAATATTATTTAGCCATTTTGGCATAATATGAATTTCGAAGAACCGTTTATTTCAAATGAAAATAACTTTATGCACGCAAGTCGTACGCTAAGGAAACAATTTTTAAAATCTGTCGACTTTTAAAATCAAACGTCATGAAAATACGATAAATGGTTCGCATGTTCGCGGAATAAGCAACGCGATATTTAAAGGATCCGCTCTCGCGCAAGACGGCAAATACGATCCGAATATTAACGCGAGTAACCGTAAACTGTTGGACGGCCAAGAAGTTCCGTAATAACGTAGCTCAGCTGCACTCCAATTCGCCAACACCAGGCACGTTGCCCAACGCAACGTAGATGGCGCAGCTTTGATCCGCAACGCAAACATCTCTGGTGGCGCGAACGCGAAAAGCAGCGGCGCAGGACAGAACATAAATTAATGATCTTTGCGTAAGTACCGTAGATAATTTAACGGGTATTAACTAACCCCCGGTAGCCGGGCCAGCCGTTAAAGCTACTCGGCCGGACTGGTTTATGAACGTTATTAATTAATTTGTATTTGTCGCGCGCCGCATGATCGTTA
Source organism: Bombus huntii (assembly GCF_024542735.1). NCBI lineage: Eukaryota > Metazoa > Arthropoda > Insecta > Hymenoptera > Apidae > Bombus > Bombus huntii. The sequence continues at coordinate 458,010 of NC_066253.1, read as the reverse complement.
CGGCTCGGGCGTCGTTAATAGCCGACCAATCAGGCTCACGCTGGCTCCTACCCGCCCTTCACCCTCTGCCCGTCGGCCAACTTTCAGTCTCATTAGCCGAAATATAATATCGTTTCCGCAGAGAGGAGACCGCCTCTTTGCGTATCGCCGATTTATTAAATATCCAACCAACTCTTTTTTCTCTCTTCGCGAGCCACACGGCCCGTCGCGTTAATTAAATATGTTTATCGATTAGTACGTCGATGAAAAGTACGATTTCAAGGCCCGGTAATTAAGCGGAGAATTTCCCTGTTCAAAGACTGCGTCGATGGGCAAAGTTTCCGAAGAGGGATCCAAGGATTTCGCACGAATCGCGGAGGATTGCGCGTGAACTTGGTTCGTAGATTCGCAGCTCGGGGTTGCTCGAGTTTTACCGAGGTCCGAACATCCTGTTGAATCTTCTAATGTAAAAGGACGTACGGTATCGAGCTGCGGAGCGCGGCAGCTAGCAGATACATCGCTGAATTAGCAGCTTCTACCATCCGTGAGCTCAGATCTCAGTGCCTCGGGGTCACAGCAGACACAGCAGTGGTAAAGGTTCGAAGATCAGATTAGTCGCTGAGGAAATTGGTCCTCCCAATTCGGTTGATCGTTCGCGTATTAACGTTACTGTCGTCTATTTACAAGAAGAGATCAAACACTTGCGTCGAGTAGAACATTTTGCAGTAAAAAATGCAACATTTTTCGATTTAGGATGCTTCGAGTATCTTGGAGTACTCCGAGCGCTTAAGAGTTCTTAGCGCTATTCGCGCAAGATCACTCTCCTTGCCTATAGACCACCGGGGGTAGTTTCGATACGCAAAATACTTCGAGTCGGTCGATTAACCCCCGTAAGCCAAGAGGGTGGCTCGAACGCAGGTGCGTGAACAAGTTTTAAAATTTATAACCGTCTACAAATTTCCGGACCGTGCACACTGTAACTGGATTAATGTGGCAGCCCTGCCAATAAAGACCCAACCTGCTTAATATTAAGGGGCACTTAAGACGACCTTCTAAGGCGAAACATCGTCACCCTTCGTGGCCACCATAACCGACTCGTTGCTTTCTAGACGTGTCTTCGGACGGTTCAGAACTAGTCTAGTTAAATTTCATCTCTCAACGGTTTGTACTCGCAGAACTTGAATTTTATTTTATTTCCTGGGTCGTTTCGGTTCTCGAGACTGGCTATTCGAAATCGAGTGGCAATTTAAATTTCTACGCGTTAGACACGTAAATTAGACTTTGCTTAGAAAGCAAAGTCGGAAACATATCGAAGCATAAAAATCAAATAAATTCCGTAAAGCGCTATGAACTAGCCTAGAATCGAAGCATTCCGTAACAATCTTCAAAGAGGCCACTTCCGTATAAATTCTTGAAAAAATCTTTTGAAAATTCTGAGATAAATAAGAGAAAATAATTCTTTCGGGAGGAAGTTTCGGCAAAAGCCATGATCGGCACGAAGCGCTATAGGATAATATAAATATAATATAAAATATTCCATCGCAACTCGCAAAAATAATTACATTCGCATCGATTCGTATAGATACTAACGCAAATTTCACGAGAAAAAATAATTCTTTCGGGAAGAACTCGCCGCGTTATTGATAGAAAGATAAAACCAGCAAGAAAGTGTACTCCGAAACAATTACCGTACATTTCTTTCACAGTTAAAGTGGAAGCTTGCTAAATGGATAAAATTACATCGTCCTTTGTTAGACAACCTATTTCCTAAGCACACAAGCTAGCCCACGTGTAGGAGACAAAGAACGACCGAACGGCCACCTTTTAGATCCGGAAAATATCGCCCTCGTTTCGACTTTTAATAACTACCGGCTTTTTTCTCTTATAACAGCGCGTCGTACATCGTTGGAAGCGTTCGCCGAGTCGTTCGATGATTTACCGTATGTACAATGTACACGGTGTCGTCGAGTGAATCGTTATTTCCTGCCCAGAAGAGGACGGTGCTGCAGGCTCGCCAACGCCACGGATATCAGGTTCGCGAAGCTTTATCGGCCGCGCTGAGGGCGGCTTAATAATTTACAACGACAAGACGCACGCCCCTGTTATTGGCCCATAAAGCATACCCGCTATGCTTCCACTCGTTCGCTTTATGTTTTCCTCCTACGACTCGGTGCGCGATAAGGGCGGATTGCCATGGAATTTTTGGTCGCAGGAAGAGACCAAAGGTAATGTTATTTCTAACAAATTTCGATGAAAGATTTTCGTCGTCGAATGGTTGTCGGTAATTCAATCGTAGATTTCTTAAAATATGTTCCGGATTTAGGGTGTTTCTCGCTTGGTCCGTTGATTTATCGTAGGGGTAAAGCGTCTCTATCGAAGATACAAAAATATCTTACACGTAACGATATTCGAATTATGGTAATAAATATGGAATTTTCGGAGTTTCGAAATTCGTTCAAACGCACCTGTTTACGATAGTGAATCTCAGTTATCGAGAACGTGAACGTAGAAATTTTACTAGTCTACTGCAAATTATTACTACGATCGCATCTACGACCCAACGATGCTATCCAAGCGTTAAGCTTTCCTTCGTCCGCCACTGTAGAAACCCTGGTAAACGAAGAACAGAAGAAGATATTTATGCAAATTCATATTTCTCCGAATACTGAATCGAACAACTGCAGCTTGGATGAAAAGTTACTTCGTCTATTAAATATCATAAAGGTTACTATATTTTGGATATTTTACATCATTTTACATAATTTTACATAATTTTACTCCGTATTTTTGCATCTCCAAGTTTCACCTAAACACATAAAAGTCCGCAGTCTATTAATAACAATTAAAAATTCAGGGATACCGTCGTATGTTATAACAACGTTCTCGTTTGTGATTTAATTACCATGAAATTTGGCTTCTGTTACCGGTCGAATCAATAATGGCCGATCGTAATTTGGCGATGATTACAAATGAAACACAATGCTCGCGATACGAATTCGCGATAATGTTTTGCATTTACGGGAGGAAATAACGGGATGGTTTGTAATAATTCATCAAGATTAATCAAGCTCGGGGCTCGCCTGCAGCCCGGTTTATTTACAATTCGCGAGTTCGAGCTTTCATTAAAATTCGTAGGCTCGGCACACGCGAGGATCACGACAAAACGGAAAACTCGTTTCGACTAGTAACAGCTCGCTGTGCGTGGCTATTGTTTCGAATCTATTCCTGAATTTACAAATGTCATTTCGGCTGTATAACGTGATTCCAGCCGGAAGATGGACAATGAAAACGTCGTTTGCCAGATTTGGCATCGCTGTCGTGCGTTATCCGCTTTTCCAGGGTATATTGTGAGTTCTAATTGCGTTACTAGTACCACGATTATGACGTTCATTGCTGCTATCTTTGTTGCTATTACAACCGCCGTAACATACTGTTCTCGAGCCGCAAAATATCGAAATTCAAATCGAAGAATTCCAATCCTCCCTTCTTCGGCAGAATTTTATCAGGCAAATAGATAACTTTATTTTCCTGTCCTTCGGTCTTGAAAAAGGCTGGCACGTGGCTCTGTACCTACAAATTCGACATACACATACGTCGATATCGTGCCTTTCGCGCAATTACGACACTCAAGCCGGAAAAGTTTGCTGCTTTGTAATTGTTGCACGACGATCGTGCGTTCGTTGTACAACAGCTTTGGAACGCAGCTAGACACGCGTTGATTTCGATATCGATATTCGGCGTGAGCACATGGAAGAGAAGAAGAAACGTTACGAACGACAAGATGGAAACAATGCAATCTCGAACACACGCGAATCAGCGTGAATGCGTACGACAAGCAGCAAAATCATCTATACTTTCGTTTGATCGATGGGTTATCATCGAGTCAATTAGGCGCACGAGGAACGGATTAAGTCGCGAAAATTGGAGGCCGTTGAGACAGTTAAAATTAGCTTCCCCGAGCATTTCCTTCCTCGTTCTTGTTCCTCGTCATCTTCCATTCTTTCTCTCTTTCAACTTTGCTGCGCTCTTCTATCAGTCATTCTGTCTTGCCCCTGTTCGCACGATCTACAATTTCTCCCCTCTGCTTTTACCCAGAATCGATTAACTCTTCCCTCGTTACCGCGTCCGAATCTCGCCAACGTCCATCGATCCCTTCCTCGGATACCCTGCTCTCGCCACAGTTTTATTACTTTTCTACGCATATATGTATGTACGATGTTATAAATAACAAAATCTTGTAAAAACAGGTACTAATTTTACGAATAAGGTAAAAAATATTTATAAATATATAGTAAATACATTTAAAAAATATCAACGTACGAAAGATGCTAATTCGTTCGAACAAATCGAAAGGAAAAAGCTCCAACGTCTCTTCTTCGCCCCCTAAAAATTAAATAAATCTCAGCAGACAGAGCCGAGCGAAAGCCGAAAAACCTTTCGAAAAAGAAAGACGGAAATGACAAAAAGAAGAAAGAAAAAAGATACGTAGATGGCACCCAGTAGTCGGGCGTGTTAATTGCTGGCGCGAGGGGTGGCTGAACGATTTCAATTATTCCCATCCCTGAACCGTCGATCCTTTCGTCCCCTGTTCACAGATCTTGTTCACCGAGGTGGAAACGCGTCGGGGGACGGAAAAAGTTCCGAGATTTTAATTAGAAGGCTCTCTGGTGATCGCGTCGAAGATCAGAGTCACGGTACAAGGGTCGTCGCGTCGATGTCGGCGACGATCCGCGGGGGTGCAATATACGGAGACCGCCTCTGGCTGAATTCGCTCGTTTTATGCGTGTACTTTGTATCAGAAACGCTTGCAGGTGTCACGTATATACATGCACGTACACGAAGTGTCGAAAACGAAGAAAGAAACGAGAATGCTAAAAGGTGGCCATTTCTAGACCTGCTTGCGAACGAAATAATCTGAAAACGTTATCCTCGTAACCGTGAATAGGATGGAAACAGAAAGCTGCCACGTTTTCGCCTCCGCGCTCGTTTCTTTCAACTTTTCTAAAAAAAAAAAAAAAAAAAAAAATAGCCATTTTTTAAGATAAGCCTTCACACTTAGTTATAGAAATGGGCAATTCTACGAATAGTTTCGAAACTTGCAAATTTAATTTACTTTTCTCAATTTACTAATTTTACTTACTAACTTTAACTTTCATGGGACAAAGGATTTATAAAATTTGACTTCTTCGAGGAGTAAAAATGAGCATGGAAAAACCAAACCGAAAGAAATTCTTCCGACGATCATTTTCCCACCACTCCTCCTCCAAACTCCTTCCAAATTTTCGAACGCAACAAATACATCACACGTCTGAAAACTGCCGTACAATTGGCAAAAGTAGCGAAATTACGTGGATAGAAAACGGAGGGGGTATGGTGGAAAACAGAAATTGTTCCGTTCGTAGTGGAGCGTAGTGGGGGAAATAGCGAGGATGGCTGAGGGGCGGTGAGAGAGCGAGAAAGAAAGAGAGAGAGAGAGAGAGAGAGAGAGAGAGCTTTCGGTGGGGTTGGAACGACAAAACGAGGCTGTGCAGGCTGGCCTGTGCGTGGAAATTTTCCCCACCTGTTGCCAAACAATTCCCATGGAAACGAAGTTATGGCCACGGTTTCCGCCAGATAAATACCGCGTGCATGCGCTCGCGCTCGACTACGGGACGACAACGTTCCCCTCTCTGACAAAGGGCCACCTGTCGCGATTGTTTGCGATCGTAGTGACTGAATTTCCGAAACAGGGATCGCTAATGTACCTAACTAATATACGCCAAAGTACCCCCCTCCCCCCAACACTTACGCGCGTCTTTTACGAACGCATTTTGTGCGTCACGAGAACCATTTTAAAATTATATCGGTAATGTTAGGAAACTATCGCGAGCGCGTTGATGCATTCATAGACTCGTATAGTTTCATTCTTGTTTCCATCCTTATTCCATTGGCTACTCTTATTCCACTTGAAATCAGTTTGAAAATGTATGCGCAAGTTACAAGATCACGACAGTATTTAAACGTTGTTCGGTACGTAGACTTTAAATCGTACGAAATCTTGATCAAATGTCGTTGCAGATGTATCGGGCCGACAGTACGTGTCTTACGACGTCTTTCTACAGCAACCGACCACTTATGCGAATATTCGAGAAACTTGGGAGAAAATGATGCGTTTATGAGACACAATATCGTTGGGAAAGTACACTACCAGCTAACTTTGTACAGAGTAAATGAATCTCGATGTTCGGTCAAATCACGCTTAACTTTTATTATACGCTTTACGTGGCTATTCGTGCTGTATACTAATTTCTTACTAAATATACGTCCGCGATAAATGACTCGTAACCCTTTGTCTTTCTAGTAAAGATAGATAGGCAAGATCTTTAGAGTAAACAACAAATGCTAGTATCTAACAACTGAGAAGAAACAAAGAATTAGGAACAAAAAGGGGGAATAAATATTTACGGGAAAGTGACAACCGGGAGGATGAGTCGAAACCGGTAAAACAATTTCGTTTTGCGAACGGGTAACGCCGTTTCCTGTTCGTCGAGGTTGGCAAACGAATCGCCTGGTGGTTGATTCTCTGGGGTGCAATCGGTTATTTAGAATTTCACCGGCAACACGGCCCCATCGATTTCCCAATCGTACGCCAGTCCATCTCTTTCCTTCTTTTTTTCTCCACCGCGATAACCGTTAATTCTACGATCGTTTGCGAATTAGAATGCCAACAGCGTCGATCCAAATGAAAAGAAAAAATTAGCCATGCGTCGAACAGACGAGAGAAGATACAAGCCGCAATTTCAAAAGATTGCGCGTATTACGCAATTTTCCTTTGCTGCCTAAATTCACCGTAAGGGGCGGCGAGATTGGCCTTCGAAAATCCAGCTATTTTTCTATTTTGCGTTATACAAACCGTAAAAAATTGAAAAAATGTTTCCACATAAAAGTCGTTCCTTTTAATTAAGACCGTCCTTTGGTAAAAAGAACTTACCGATGTTACGGCGAGCTATAACGAGAAATAGTTGGACTTTCGGGAGTTTATTTTGGGTTAAGGATCCTCCCTTGCGAGCAGACTATAGATTACGTCTGAGAAAAGAAAGCAATTATTAAAACGACTCTTCTTCGAATATCGAATTGTAACAACAGACTGCCTAATGCGTGACTCAAAACTCGCATCGTTTACCGCTAAACTGAGAATTCGAATTAACGTTGTCCTTGTTTTTCAAGTTACAGACTGAAATATAAGTCGACGGATAACAGAACAAAGGGTCTTCCATTTCGTTCGTGCGTCGTGGCAGAAAGGGAATTTTATTACAATTCTTCTGCCACATCATGGAAAATCCTTTATTTAGCAATCTTTATAAAAGGACCTCCGTTCTGTACACGTATTCTATCGTAATTTTACCGAAATTTATCACAGTTCCCTGTACCACAAAAACACAAGATAAGAGATTCTTTATTTGAGGCTTTTTCCGCGGGGAAGGATTCTTCAAAGAAGTTTAAGGAAGTTGAAATAATGCATTTATAAGGTAACTTCACGAAGAACGATAATTATCTTTTCTCTATGAGAATTTCCCTATTTCGAATTTATGTTAAATATTTCTATTTGGATTTAACCACCGTTCAATTGTACTCCGATTGTGAAAGCTATGAATATTCTTTCTCCGTGAATCGAAAGAGTTACGACGAGACTCATAGAAGAAATCTCTGCAAAATATTTTTGGAAATAGAAAAAAAGTATCTCTGTTCCTCTTCGCCCCTCCAAAAATGTCTTTTAACGAATAACGATAGCGGTGTAACCGGCAAATTTACTCTCACCTTTGTATTATATATCAGCATTTCTCCCAAATCGATTCGTTCCAAAGTAGGAAAATTAAAAAGAGAAAAAAAGAACAATCTTTAACTTCAAACGCGACAACCCGTTAAAATCTAACTACAGAAGATATTTCTTTCGGGATAAACCAACTCAATATCCGAAATAAGAAAAATACAAAATATCGAAATAACAATATGTCAAAGAGATGCCCGACTCTCCCACGCTACACGGCATCACACAAAGTCTAACCGCACAAAGTCTAGCGATACCCGAGCATCATCCGTTGCAAAAAAATATCCCGAAGAAAACAGACGCGTGGGAAGATTTGGTCATAGACGTGGACGAGAAGCTGACAACGTCAGTCGTCGGAGAACGGAAATATCGGCTCTGAAACGGGAAAGGCGAGGAGAAAGCAAGCATCCCATCCCGGGTGTCGTGATGGCACCTTGGCTATTTTCACGGGGCAATTTCGTGTGGCGTTCGACGGCCGGGCTAATTAAATGTTTCGAAACGGGTCGCGCCAGGGAACGTAATAAAAGGGTGGCGTAATAGAGCGTAATTAAAAAACGGCATTACCATGGCGTTATTAGCGTAACGCGAGAAAAGAGCCGCGCTAATTAACGACAATTAATTAACCTACAGCGGCCGAATTAAACAACCCACGGAATTTTTGACGATACGTTGTTAACGCTCTCCGTTCGAAAATAAAATAATTCGCTTTAATCTTTTTATTTTTATTTTTTTGCTCGTTTTTAATGCTCGAACTTTTCATCGTATCGTCCCGTAAGTAACGTCGTTTGTTGACTCCAACCTTCGATAAAAGAAATTCGTTATTTTAGTTTGAAACGACCGGCGTTTTCTACCACCTTTTTCCATTTTTCAACTATCTTCTCGATCGCATTTTCAAAAAATCGTCAAAAAATTGAGGTTTTGAATTTGAAGGACTCGCTCGGTGCTGATTCTATTTGATCACCATCGTCGAATTTTCTGCCGGTTAAAAACCACCTTTGACGTTTCCTCGCATTTACGACGCGTTCATCGTATAGTCGACAAATGCTTTTGAAAAAAAAAAAAAATCTGATCGCTTCGAACGCACGTTACACAGACGCACTGTATCGAGAGAATACTCTTTAAGAAACAAAGGGAAAAATACGTACGAACGCATCAGCGAAACACGATGCCGCGCGTTTATCTACAGTAAGATAAAACACAACGTTTCCTACGACTCGATACCTCTTCGTTTAAAATCGATATCGTCTTTCAGCCACTATATACCGATTCGAACGAAGGTTTAATTAATTAACGAACGTTTGGATAACGTTCGAAATTCCCTCTTTGCATTATAGTCGTTTACCAGCGACTGATAATCTACTAATTCTTATAGCGAAACTTTTTTCATTTTGATCGCACGCGTTACGACGATCGATTTTAATTCTCAGGCTTATAATCTAATTTGTCCTCGTGTTTGAGTACTCGAGCTAGTTTTTACGCGCCAGGATCATTAGAGGGACAATTCTTCTTCATAGACACTGGAAGGGTCATGTTTATGGTGATATACGCGAATATGCTCGGTCAGACCCTCCGTCGATCCCTTAACGGCAGGGATTCTTACGAAACTTTTAGCCTTAACTCACCAACTCGCCGCGAAAAGTCTTTGGGTTCCTCAGGAAACGGGGAGCAAACTCACCTGAAACACAGAAAAGGGAAAAAGTTAGAATCCACTGGGAACTGTATGCAAAATAGCGTACCAATAACTAATTTTCGTTTTTCCAAAGAATTTCAACAGATTTCGATGCATGACGATTTTACTTCGATTCGTTGCTTTGAATATTTCCTAAATAGCGAGTGAAAATTCTATTCCGATCAACGAAATGCGATCGAGATACTACTCGTATCGTCTTACTATTGCGCGTTACGTCGTTTAAAGTATCATACTGTAAAACCATATTATTTGCAATTTCGTAACACCCAAATAAATTTCACTATTTCTGAAGTCGTCGAAGCGTCTAGAGAGAGGAGCAACGATGAAAGAACTAAATAGACAGAATGTTAATCGAAAGGGGGGTAAAACGGTGCGACATCGATGTCGCCGGGCGCCATTACACGCGCGTAACAGGTGCCGAAATTTCCAGCGCGTGTTTTATCAAAACCAGGGCCAGCCTGGTGTCAACGGGTGTCGCGAACGTGCCGCAAGAAGCAGCCGCCGCACGTGCGTCAGCCTGTTAAATAAAACGCGATGAAAATCTCCGGCCAACCGGAATTCGCCGTTCAGAGTCGACAGTACGGCCACGCTCGCTGTTCATTATTCATCAGACGTTCGGTATTAACCAATAAATAATAACGAACGAAATAACAACGAAAAATATTGCGAATAATACGTAAAACTACGATGCGTTGACAAGCGAATGGAGTCAAATTTCGATGAATCTTTCATTGGCAATAATTTTTAAATGGAATAGAAAGACGGCAGTCTTTCCAATATATATATATATATATATATAAAATTCGAGCCTTCTCAACCGCATTTTTTATTATCATTGTCACACGTTTCAGGGAGTACGTTCGCTATCGTTTTTGGAACAACGTCTTTTGGTTGCTCGACGCTTGGTTGCGTTTGCTTCGTTTTCCACGCTCTATTTTTAAGGAAATTCCATAGAGAGAAAGAGATCCGGTGCAATTACATCAGGCCACCTAGGCGATCGGTCATTAAGAGTTACTTTTTACCATAAAACGATTGCGAAAACGGAAGAAAAGACTATGCACACGCAGAATAGCGACACTGAAATTAGCCAGTCGCGTGTCTTTTCACCCCGTATTTGTAATCTTGGGTTACTTGGGAAATTCGTAGCACATTTAACATAGTATTGGAAGATTATTTATCATAAAAATTTCGGGCTATAAATTCTGAGATACATCGCGTAAATTCTCTTTCAATTTCGTTATAAGATTTCTGTACAACAGAACGTGACGTAAGAGCCATAATGCACATCATCATACGTATATACCAAATTCTCTTCCCTCAAAAAAAATTCGATTTCTTCGACTTAACCTCCGTCATCGCTGCTTTCCCGCTACCTTTATCCCCGAGCACACGTAGAATACAATACAGTATAGGATAGAAAATATAAAACATTGTGCAAAATAACGCGTAATTTATAACACACCCTAACAATCATAATGCACATCACCCCCCATTATACCTAAAAAAAAAAAAACTCCCAACTTCCTCAATCCCTAAACAACATCTTCCGCCGATTATTATCTCCAGCGTCGGCAACCCCTTTCCGAGAACTTCCACCCCGAGCAATTCACCCCGAAATCCACAGGCCACAAAGCAACCCGGCCATTACCCTAACGAGCAACCACGTCAGAACGCCCTCGGAGGAAAGAAAAACGAGTCTTCGTTCCCCAACCGAAAACCGTCAGACAAGACGGGGTAACTAGAAGAACAGAGTGAAAAGAAGAAGAACTTGTGCACACTTTGTACCCCTCCTAGCCGGAAGCGTTCCCTTTGTCCCGCGCGCACACGCTGCCAGGACAATTTCCTCCTTTTCCCCGAACTACAGTGGCTGGAAGAAGTATTTGCTCCTAAGTACTCTTATTTTTCAACCAGGCGTCCTTTTGATCAGCCACTATATTTAATTTCCGCGATATCAAATCCTTGCAGTTATACGAAAACGATATTTTCATCTTTGCGAATGTTTCGAGTTGGAATTTTTATTCGAAATAGGCTGGTTTACGTAGGGGCTAGTTTTTAAGACGCGCGAAAGCTTCCTAATATACAGGAGACGAGAGAAAGTTCAAACGCGAGCGCTGCCACGAATACGGAATTTTAAAAAACAGAATCGCATTTGACGAGGGCGGCGAATAAATATAACGCGGAGTCCAGAACGCACGGTGCATATACACAAATTTACTTGGCAACTTTAAACTTTCTCCCGTCAGATACTTGGTATGCAAATACTTTTTGCAGCCACTGTACAGAGGGTGGTGGTAGCTTCGACAGTCTACGAGACGTCGAGCAAGTCGTCGAGGAGATGGCGAGGACGTACAGAGACCAGAGGGCGAGTCACGGGCAATGGCAAGTCGTCGTAGGTGAAAGCTGCAACTTTAACCTTCGACTCCAGTTTCTGCGTGACGCTGTACGTAGAAAGACGGGCGATACGAGGATGAAACTGACTGGAAAGCCGAAGCACGAGTTTTATTCGCTACGAGATAGAGCGAAGTACGATAAAATTGTACGGAGTAAGTTAAAAATTCGGAAATTATGCCTAAATGACCACAAATAAATCAAACATCGGCGATTCAAAGCCGAATCGAACGAAGAGAGATTAAGATATCCGCGTTTTATTCTCCGCTGCAGTCTCGCTAGCGTTGGCTATCGGACGTAACCCCGACGTCTCTATTCTTCGTCTCAAAGACGTAACCTAAAATTCGCGAGATTGAAACGCTGAGCGACATTCACAACGGAAGGCCGCGAAACACAGGGAGACAAATTTTCGCAAGTTCCGGCCGTATTAACGTAATTCGCGTCGGCGGCAGCCTTTTTAATTAAAAGTACCGTACCGCCATTATCTCGCCAACTTATAATCGCGCCTATCCATCCCCACCCACTGCCCCTTTAACGCTACCTTTCATGCAAGTCGGCCTCTATTCGCCGCTCTCGGGTCCGTAATGAGTAATAATTCATATTTCTCTACCGTCGGTAGGCCACGGAAGAAAATACAACGAGATTGTCCGCGTTTACCGCTTGTATAATATGGATCCTTGAATCGGCCCCGGATCCAACCGCCATCTTGTCTCGAAACTTCAATTCCCGAACGAACCCACCGGTGTTTTCACGTGGCCAGTGCACGATTATCAATTATCGGAATACGCTCTTTTGCTTTTTCCTCTCTCCCTTTTGCAAGACGAGCGTAGATTTTGAAGGGTAGAGTAATTTATCAAAAAACTGTGTTAGTACTTCTTTCGCGATTAGGACGCGAAGATCGGTACAGAATTAGGGAAAATCGCTTCGCGTTACTCTTGAAAATACGGACGGAGTTTTATTAATTTTGTTACAAGTTGTCATACCATGGTTTGGCGAGCGACGAACGGAGAGGAAAAAAGAATGACTTCTTCGAGTAAAACATTCTTCGTTTTCTCAAAATCACCGATAGTCAACTTGTCCTAGACGCGTGTCTCTGACGATGAAAGGATCTACGTCGCAACATAGAAAGAAATAAGAAAGATTCTTCGTTTTCTCGCAATCGTAACGATCAAGCTGTCTCGCTCGTCTCTTCGAACATGAAAAAAGCATGGTACAACCCGTACGACGATTAACGTGCTAAGAAGCGCGGAATATGACAAAGACACTTTATTACAATACACGATAAATTTAGCTTCTTTACCGTAGCATGAAATTAGAAACTATAGTAGAAACTTACGAATTGAAAGAGCTGTCGGCTTAGGCGCGTGTTACGCCAGACAAGTACTTTAATAGAAACTGAAACTCGTTGAAAAATGACAAATCGATCGTTTTAGTAAAAAGTAGTTCTCCAGTGTAGCGATTCTGGTGATGATACAAAGGAAGAAACGTCATCCGAAATATCGCAAACACTCGGATTTGACTTCTAAACTCCACTCGTTCGCGTTCCATCCACGGATAACTATGATAACCATACACGTTAAGTTAAGCATAAGCCAAGCAACGCGCCTTATCGACAAAATTCCAATGTCAACTAACCGAAGTAATCGCAATTGGAGCTGCTGACTCCAGCGGCCGTAAGGAGGAATTGAATAAAATCGTTCGAAGGACAAGACCGTTCTTCGAAGAAGAAAAAGATCGGCAAGAGCGAAACACGGAAGACGAAGAAAGAGAAGGTGGTCGTGTCTCGAATAGAGGGGACACGGCTGGTCGTAAGAAAATTTGCATACCGATGAGTTTGCAACCTGGCCAATGAAGTTTCAATTTATTCATAACCGTCAACCTTTTGAAGATTCGTTATTAACTGTATGCCAGATGTAATCCCGCAGGAAACTACGGAGGCGGCAAAATATGGAGATGGCTACTAAGAAAAGGGAGACCGGCGAATTGTAAATTGGAAGTTTGTTCGTCGACTATACGATTTACGTCTGTCAACTGTGCTAAATCCAGCATATCTAAAGTTAGATTTCTTGCGTGATTTCTTTCCTTCCGCTATCTACGTGCATTAAGCAAGTACATATTTTCGGGATTTAAAGATTTCGCGAGAGAACGACGTCTTCGAAAGAGGCGGCACTTTTGAACTTTTTTCCGATCGATTCCACGGCAAACAGAGGTTCTTCGTTTCTCTGGCCACGAGAGGATAAAGTAGAATGCTTGTTCGCTCGCTGGCGGTAAGGAAGCGCCCGAAGAAAGAGAAATTCCGTACCGACTTGGAGCACTTTTTTTCGGGAAACCAATTCCTTGGTTTGCCTTCGAGAGGCAACGTACCGGATAAGAATTGTTTTCGTAATTACGAAATATACTCCGATATTTATAAAGACTTTTCGTTTTTACATTTTTAAATATTCAATTTTGAATATTATAATAACAGTAGTAATAATAATAACAACGATAATAATAAATAAAATTGAGAACAGAGATTAAAATTTCCAAACGGTAACTTAAAATTCTAATCCATTAAACAACATATTCACGTTGAAGTATCTGGGATGCCTTATCTGATAAGATGATGTAAAATATCCTCGGTAACTTAATATAATATGAAACCGAAAATACAGTAAGAACGAAGAAGAAAGAAAATCGATGAAAAAGGAGCAGCTTGGTGAAAAAAGAGAGGTTGAGAGAAATGGAAAACAAGGAATGGATCTTAGAGACGAAAAGGGAGCAAAGGAGAGAAATTGGCGCGGAGAGCGTGGTTTCATGGGAAAAGGGGATTGATGTAAGAGGCGTGAGTCGCACGGTGGCGGAAATTTAGCATAAAATTACATAAGAATGGCGGGCGGTTAACGAGAGGCGACCCGACTGGACGGGACACCGGGATGCGCCGATTGTAATTCAAATCGCGACTTAGTATGTGACGGTGTACACTCTGCGGCAAAAGTACAGGCTCTAATTAAACAAAAATTCTTCGCTACATTACACCGTCTAATATGTGATATCGTTGTTTGGCATCGATAGCGGCACAACTTAAAAACGTAAAAAATTTCAGCGAAAGGACTTTTTAGAACGTACATTTTTTAATTTTTTTTAGTCGTGCCATTTATCGACCCCAAATACGGGCGCGTAATTCCTAAAACTAATAGCACCAAAAAACCGAACGAACGAACGAAGGAAGAATCGAAAAGAAATAAAATAGAAATTAAATCAACCGAAGAATCGAAAAAGATTTAAATGGTCATATTGAAAGATTAATCTGCGATACTTCCTGCTGTCAAAATGGAAATTCTTTCTTCTTTGCCTTTTTTCTTTTTCTTTTTTTTTCTTTTTTTTTTTAAGCTTTGGACACGGTGCCACGGAAAGTTACGAACAAAGATAGTAAAGATCTGGCTGCCTACGTTCCCATAACGCGATGGGGAGTTTAGATAGTCCGGAGATAATCACCGGACTCGGCAGCTTGCCGAGAACAATGGAGACTACGAAATCCCTCTATTGGAACTGGTAGAGCACTCGCCTTGACCTTCGCTGGTCAATGTTTTACTTACAATCGCGTGTACTACGTTGAGAGTGTCGGGACCAACGACGATGTGATTGTCCTCTGGCGAAGGACACGCCGGATGTTGGTGCATCGCGCGGGAAAATCGTACATTTACTTGCGATTAAATAGTTAACTCTCTCGATTGGTGTCGATCGATCGTAGACAGGATTCAGAATTTAGAAAATTTCGATCGACGCGCATATCGGTAGAACCGAGGTTCTAAATTCAAATATCTACGTGTTAACTTGCAGACGCCAAATTTCGAGTCTTCGATTTATAAATCCCAAATTCCAAGCGTTCCAAACTTTAAAAGCTCAATTGCAAATATTCCAAATGCCGATTCCCAAACTCTCGAGATGATAATTCCTTCTCCTACGATTCATCGAATCTACCTAATATCTACGCGAATAAAGTTAAGTAAAGCTGGCAGTCCATAAATAACGGGGCGAAACAATGCGCGCGATTTTCTCAAAAGGGACAGGCGTAACGCGACGCGTCAGGGCAGACAATGGACGACGAACACGAAGCCATAAAGCTTGTACACTGGGCTCTCGCTGCCACTTGTTGGAGGACTGCCATATGTCGAGCGACGAACGTGCACCGGCAAACTTATGTCTGTGTTCTCTGGCTCTTGTCCTGCACCGAACAAAAAGCCTGGCCACTGATTAACTATCGCCTCGTGAACGTCTTGTTCCGACCTGTGTCCTTCTCTGTGTTCGCCAATAATCTCGCAACTAACGATCGCTGTAGAGAACACGCGATTCCTTTGATTCCATTAAGCGTCTTTCGATTCGATCTTTCTTCGTTCCACTCGTATTTCCATGAAATAAGAATGAAACAGGCAATTATCAACGATACACGGCGGTTAAGTACGTATTTTCTCGAAGAATCTTAATCTTAATAATAACGTGACTTTTATAAGAATCGAAATGCTCGTGCAAAAAGTGTCTTTTTAAAGGTCCTTTAACGAAATCGACGTGCTTGATATCGAAACACCGTCTCATAGCAAAGTTACTCCTACACCTAAAGGTCAATGACTTCTCATTTTCCTAGTCGTTACACGATCTTTCCACGGAAACGGAGCGTTCCGCGTCAAAAGGTCGTTCCAGAGCGGAATTACTCGTACAAAGGTCGATAGATCGCGCGATGTTTCTATTTCGTAGCGAGATTGTCCTAATAAAAATCCGGTTCATTTATCTCTCATAGAAATCATTACGATTCTTCGACAGAAACAAAGTACTTTACATGGAAATGCAGAGTTACTCGCTTAAAGGTGCAATTCCGATTTTTGTGGAGAAGAAAAGCGTCGTTTCTCGCGTGAAAAAGTCGTTCCATGATAAAATTACACCTACAGGGACGCGATTCTTCTATTTTCTATAGAAGCCGGAATAATACGCTTTACGTGGAAAATCGATCTCGTATGAAAATCGTCGTTTTTGGCGCGAAGAATCGTTTGATTTCACGTGTAGTGAAATAGAATGAGAGTCACGGAGGCAACGAAGGTCGGATTCGGACAGCGAGGATGTACGGCAGCAGTGCGTGTACCAACGAGTAATTTCATGGCAAGACGTGACTGGACTCGCGAATCCAAGCTGGAAGCGTGGGTCCAATTGACCCGGCGCGGCGGCTCCAACCGGCTAATTGCCAATTGTCGGGCGACGTTGCCGTTCTCCACGAGAATTTGCCTGACACCTACTGCCAGTCGCCGCGTCACCACCCTTTTACCAGTTAAAAGGGATCGATGCACTCTTAAATGGGTCAAACTGCCCTACTCTCGAATCCACTCTGGACGAATGAATTTTTTCCTATTCTCTGGTGGTTTAGGGTAATCGATTTGGAAAATCATTAAGAGAATAACAACGAAAAGAAAATGGAATATCGTAAAATACAACGAAACGGTCGACACACAAACTGTGTCGACACACAAATTTGAAAAACGAATATCAAATCGGATGTATATCGAGGCGGGCATTCACAGTAACGTTGAAGAAATAACCCGAAGAATGTAAAAATGCACGCGTTTGATTTTTTTTAACAAAAGATACATATTATAATTTACACCGGACAGATTTCGTACGAAAGCACATTTAGTGGGCTGTTTTGAGAAAACACGATTCGAACCTGTTACTCAACCTGACGTATATGTATAAATAAGTCTACTACGCTGTTCTAGCGTGACCAGTATTCTCCGAGAGGTAAATGACCAGCATTAATTCACGAAATCCATTCCACGTGAACCTACGATTCACCTAAAACCCACTTCAATAATAAAAACGCTTGAGAGCAAACGCGAACGTAGTTTCCGAGAGCATACGCGGATGGCATACGACAATCGACTTTCCGTAGGAAATAGTATTTTCGTCGCGGATGCCGCGCACAGCGGGGACAGTGGATAAATAAATTTCCGGCCGCGCTATTTCTGCCACGCGGCGCGAGTAAATAATTCTCGCGGCGCGGCGGGCCGCGAATGTTAGCCGTAAAAACCTATTCTTGGTGGATCGACCAGCCCACCCTGCGCCCATTCTTCCGCGTGAAATTCTCTAGCAACATCGTTCACCGAGCTTTAACCATTGTTGTTGCTTCGCGTGTTGCGTGCCAATTTGCTGGAGATTCTTCCGATTGGAACGCGACCAGCCCAGTTTCGCTCTTTCTGCTACAGGCCTTTATTCCCAGATTTCTCCTCGGATTAGGTTTGTTGCCTGGCGCGATCTTTACCGTGGCTACGATCATCGTTTGTTAAGCTTGGAATTTCCACCAACTTTTGTCTACTCGTATATCATACGAAATCAATGTTCGTTATTTAAGCCGATAGTTCGATAGACGATACGTATAATATTTAGTAGGCGATAAAGCGGCGGTTACAGCACGATAGTGATGGACACGTCATTCGTGAAGCCTCTTGTCGAACGGAACAGTTATATCCAATGATATATTTCGGTCGGTTCTTTCCAACGAAGGAAATGACTGATTAGTCTTCGGGTCAAGCTTCGTCGTTCAACCGATACGTATGTGCTAGTGTGTAAAGTCATTCATCATAGCTGCGTGAATTATCTAACGGTGCTTTCTTCTATGGTTATCGCTTCAATTCAGCTAATGAATATTACACACGACACTAGCGACGAGTATTCGATAGATAAACAAATAAAATGATACGCTTACTCGTTTATCTCTTCTGTATTAGTTTACACCAATACCATTTATCGTAGTAATTTTAAAGATTACGAAATGTAAAAAATAGGCATGTCCTGGTACGAGTTCAGAATTTTTACATTTCCGTGTTGCTTTCGTTTTAACGTTTGTTTGTAGTCTTTTCAAACGTCGGAAACATATAATTGCCTCGAAAATGATCGAAAGAACGCAGCAGGGTTAAAAAAAAAAAAAAACGAACGAGACCACGGATACCCTTCTTTCTCTCTCACCCTCCCTCTCTCTTGCGCCATTGACAGAACCCTTGATCTAGCCTGAAGGCTGAAAAAATTCCAGGTGAGGAGCAAAATGCAGAATGAACGCAGGTATATAGCGGAAACAGCACCGGGAAGCTTAATGGACCGACCTCGCCACTTCTATCTCCACGGAAGACGTTTGCGTACCACTGACGGTTTATTACGCGGTTTTGTGCAGAGCCCGTTTCCTAGCTTTGTGGTCGACGGCTCTCTCGTTGCCAGGTAGGTAGGCGCGGCGGTTGCGTTTCACATGAATTAATCGCGCCCCGACTCCGCCGGTATTAATTTCATTAAATCCGAAAACGTTCCGGGCGCCGATGAAATTAAATGGACTGGGGCTTATCGGTGTTCCGCGCTAGTAACGAACGCGTGGCGCTAGTATCGCTCACAGGCCGCTTTCATCGCGTTCTATCCGCTGCAGTTCAGCATTTTCTGTTTCTCTGTTTAACGCAAAACAATTCGTAACATTTCGCAGCGTATCTATAGAAAGTCACTTTCGATCACTTTTATCAATCCCTATGTCCAAGCGAGATTTCCCAACGCTTCCTACGAGTAACCTCTAGCATTCTTAGCCATCAAAAGCAGAGATCGTCCAGGCTGGACATTAATACTCTTACCCTTGCTCTACGATATGTATTACGTAGAACCAAGATTATGTGAGACGGACCGGATTTGGAGTTCCATAGATCGGGTCCCTGACTCGCGATTTCGAGGACTCAAATGCTCTCCTACAGGCTATCAAGTCGTAAGGTAGAACTTCATTTATTCGAACGAAATTTCAATTAACGCTCAGTTAAAGAACAGGTAGCGGAGAAAATTGGCGAACTATTAAAACTATTCAGTTCCAGCGCAACTTTTCCAAAAGTTGCAGTCTGCGTACGACGAAAGAACAGTTACGCACGGATACACGCGTATATTAGCCAGCATACTTTTCACCTCTCAATCGTAAAAACCAATCGCCCAAGAGGCTAGCCCCAGTTACCGTCTCCTCCTCTCGCCGTGTCAGCAGCGTAGTCCTGCGACCGCAGAGTCGCTGTCGACCGTTGGTCAGTCGACCCTCTGAATTATTAAAGCCGAGCCAACGCGGCTGCATGTAAATTCGTGTACCTGCCCTTCGCGTCACCCTCGTTTCCATCCCTCTCGAAACCATCCTTCCCCCTCTGGCTGGCTTTTCACTGGCGTTGCACGAATGCTTTTGCTACCTGGGCCACTCGACCGCTTTGTTTGTTACTACACGAGCCCTCCCTTGCGCGAGCAGGGATTATTGTTTGCGTCGCTAGTGCGCGCAATTATGTCGAAAACTGTGGCGCCCCGGATGAAAGCCCAGCCGAGGGCGAGTGTGTATGTGTGTAGGATGCGAAGCTAACATGTGGCAAACAGCGAACCATGCATGTTTTTTGGGCTGCGACTGGGGATTCTCTCGTAATTAGATATAATTCGTATATTCGGATTTTTTCGTACCGTTGCTTCGGTATCTCTGACGCGAACAGCTCGAAGGGATTAATTCTGGCATTTACGGCATTTTGAAATTTTGCTTACAATTATATAGGTATATCGCGATGTTTCATTCTCGACGATCGGGCTTAAGTCTCATAAATTGCTTTCTTTCTTTTTATTTTTCTTTCTAAGAATTCACTCAGGCGCTTTCGGGATTGGTTGACGGTATAATAGAATTCTAAAATCGTGCCCCGGTAAAATGTTGGAAATTTAATTCCTTATGACCCTCCCTTATGGTCTCTATTTCACCGCTATAAATTACTACTCGCGTCCACTTTCTTCAAAAAGCGTCGCTTCGTCAACGCCACCCTAAAGCTATTCGTTCATCGTGCTAACTCGTATCTTTCTTCACGCTGGGTATACAGAAGCGACACGATCACGCGAAGAATCGTGACGGCGGAGAATCGATCTATTTACCGAAGCGACGCGGTCCGGATATGACCGTCCGATGACCGGATACGCGAAAATGGTCTCACCTGTGTCCCCAAACAGTGTGTCACTCGGTTAACGCGCGTGCTAGCGGGCGCAGGCCAATTTACCAACGTGATACGTTTATTTTCGGGCGTGTTCCGATTGTAGCCTGAATTAAATGAAAGTTTCGCGTGGAAAGCTCGTGTATTGTTACATATTGTTACGGTCATTTCGTGTTCTGAAATTATTTGTCCACCTACCTCTCGACCAATTTGCACGCTGGTTAACAACCTCTTTGCTACGATATTTTTACAATATAGAATTCCAAGTTCTAGATATTTTTACAGATTCGAGTTTCGTATTTAAGTAAACAGTTTGCGAATTCGCAGTTGTACGGTTATTAAACTACAAAAAGTAGAGAAAATGGATAAAGTTATACGCGATATAATCGGTCAAAGTGTCGTGGCAATAAAATTTCAAAAGGCGGAGTTAGCTACTTTTGGTCTGCAGCTCGAATATCGCACAAGGTCGTCAAGGCGTGTCACGTGGCTCGAGATACTCGAAGAACGCAATTGACACGGGATATTGTACGGGAAAAGGCGCGTGGAACGCACGCGAGGATAGCGGGGCGCACGAATTTCGTCATCGAATCTTCGCTGAAACCATCATCAGGGTCAAGGTTGAGGCGTTGGAAGAATTTCATTGGGAAAAGGTGTTTTCAGCGCGATTAAATGACGCGCGAAAGAGAAGAGGCGTGTTGCGTGCTTGGATGGAATGGTGGATGAATAACGTGTCTGCTTTTACGTAACTCGATAGCTCCCGGGAATGGCGGTAACTGGCAAAAGTATTCGACTCGTAGAGAACCTTCTACAAATATTGCGTGTGCTATACGAAACGTTTCCAAGTTTCTATGGTCAATGCTGTTCAACATACTTGTGATTGTTCTCGGCTCACGATCGTGTTATTAGTACGATACGCTGTAACTCATTGCGACGTTTGGAACGTGGAACGCGGTCAGCCCGCTTCTTCGGGGCAAACCTGAAACCGAACGTTTCCTTCGCTCGCAGTCGACGATGCGTCGAAGATTGTCCTACAGTGGTCTCGATCGCGAAAGGTGGCATCGAACACCACGCGCGAACGATGATATTTGCCTAGGAAGATTCGAAGGATCCGGCACGTTTTCCAATCGACGAACCAACGCGGTTATTTTACGGTGTACAAGGTCACGTCCGATGGGGGAGAGATCTTTAAGGGAACTTCCGTGCCACGTACAGAGAATTCCGATGTACCCAGGAAAATATTTTCGATCGAACGCGACTGCATTCTGCAGACAGGCCCGACGCTGACGCATAATGCATACGTTATATCGAGGTTCTCAACTTCCGGCGACCGCGATAGCGACCAAGTCATTGTCGATGATGTTTTTCACTTTCTTCGATCGCACGAGTTCTCCTTTGGTGCCGCGTCCACGAGGAAATCTTTTCACGCAATATCACGTAAATACCGTTTTGATTGTTTTCATATAAATAATACATACACTGTCCTACTTGGTTGGTCGACACCAACGTTTTCCCTTTTTCAAAAATTAAACAACCTTTTTACGTTCGATGTTGCCCGCAACATCGATACTCGATATACTTTTCACACTTTCCCGAGCAACCACAAATATTTCTATGAGAAAGTTGCTGAAACCTCTGAACAGATGATAATCTGAAAGAAACGGAGAAAGGAATATGAAATTCCTCACTTTTCTATCGTCGTATAATCTCCCAAATTGCACGATAACGATTATTACTATGATAATCGAGATTTTGACTTTCGGAGCTGCGATTAATCAAAGCTTAAATCATTTTATACCGCAATGAGTAATTTCACTTGTCAATTTTTCCCTCGACATTAAATTAATATTAAATCGACAATTATCGAATCGTTAACGTTAGTTGTCCGATCTCTTAAGATCGTAAGAATCATTTACTCGACGAAACACATTTAGCAAACTTAGCAAACTTAGCGACCGACGCCATTATAACTTTCCATTCGTCGTTCAAGCGCGATCGTTTTACATATTACGTGTACGTAACACGCTTACGATAATAATTATCAATGCAATTAAAGTGATTACGTTAGATTACCTTCGGCAATTTTAACGTAAAACGAAAATAAGGAAATTTAACATTGACCTCGAAATAACGCGTTACTCGACGGAACACACGGGTTCCATCGAGCTCTCGAAACGGAACATCCAACTTTCCTTTTACCCGTTTCAATTTGCGATGTTGATTAATCTCACCGTGAAGATCCTTGCGAATCAGAACGCATCAAGGCACTAGGATATCGTGGTCGGAGGGGGGTAATAACGATAATTAAAGTGACACGCGCGTCGACAAATCGCCAGCAGAATATCCAACTCGGAGACATCATAGCGGCAATTAATTTTATTAATTCCTGTGTAAATAGTGGGACGAGTTAGGACAATCGGGAGAAATAAAAATTAACGAATCGGTGAAATTTATCAGCGAAATTCTTAGAACTTCGTTTAGCGAGCTTGCGAACACGTAACGTTTTGGTGTCTCCAAGTAATTATCGAACAAATAAACGTAAAATATCGCTTTCGAGCGTTTGACATTCGAAAAAATACAAATTTTACCTGAAATATAGCAACATTTATGAAAACATTTCTTCCGTACAAATACTATCACGTAACGGCAACGGTACTTGCGTAACATGTCGTAGTAAACTAGTAAACAAAATAATTATACGGAAAACTGCAAAAACATACTACTCCGTGATTGAAATCTACTGAAACGAGTTTACATATATAATAATGCAAATCTTTTTTTCGATATTTTTTGTCGCCAGGATAACGAGATTACGATCAAAGAAGAAAATTACAAAGTGATACTTATTCCTTCTCGTTCGCTGTGGTTATTTTTCAACGCCGCGCAACTCTGTTTTCATGGCGTCATCAGAGAATCATTTACCGTTGCATTCGTCGTAAAACACGCGGAAATTGCTGGAATTCTCTCAATGAAATCAAAGAGATATTCTTCTTTAATTACGTGGAATAGAATGAAATTCAAGATTTTTTTCGCGGTGAGCGACAGATTGGTTCGTGGTTGGTTCGCGGTTGCTTCGTTTCTGCGATTCTGTGGCAAGATTGGACGATTTAAAGACTATTAAGATATTCTATTTTCATACACAAAAATCGAGAACAAACGTTGTAACGAACTTTCAACTCGAGTTTCGTTAAACTTCTTCTTCTACGAAATAAATGAAAAGATACGTAATTTTATTTCGAATCGCAGAAGTCAACTGAATAATTGTAGATACTTGAAATACTCCAATTATCGAGCACCTTCTCTGAAACGTCATCGACAAAGCATTTGACTAAAACATTGGAACATGCGGAATCAAGGATAAGAGGATGGCTCTCGACTAAACAACCACCGCGTTATACGAGCCGAAACGACTACAAACGCGGCCAAACGCCTACAAATATACAACTTAACGAGATATCGATCATAGTTTTGCTTCGACGTGTTTCCATCAACAACTCGTTCCTTTGCAAGATTCGAAAGCCGCAGTGGCTACGAAAAGTATTTGCACACCGCTGTATTTATTAAAACAAGCCGACAGTTCTTTTGATCGCTATTTGGACAATGAACGACTCGATGCTTGAAGTTTGAATCGAAGGTTCGCAGAAACGCAATGTTAGATTAATATTATCGAAGAATACATTGCAAAACCAATTACGCGAAATAACACTGAAATATTTCCGTTGGCGAAGTCTTCGAAAATAACAGTTTCGGAAATGACATAGTGCAAACAAGTTGCGTAACCTCCGCTTCCAGCAAACGTTCGATAAGAATTTTCCCAGAACAACGCGTCGACTGAAAATATTTTCCGCTACGTTCGAAGCGATTTAAAATAAGAGTTTCGAAGGAAAAAGAGACTGTTCTCTTGGTCGAAAGATCTATCGGAAACGCGAGGAAGGTAAAGATAGGAGTAGAATTAAGAACAGATCGCCAGCTGTTTTCGCGGTAAACGGCAAAATAAATAATCACGCGGCTTTACGTTCCTCCACGGTATTTCACTGACGAAATCGGAAATTGCCGAAATTCGTTTACACCGCATACGCGTTTCCAACTACTCGAGCCGAAATCGCACGATTTTAGGACGCTCTGTTATTCCACTATTGAAACTTAACCCCTACGTCTACGGCGGCGACAGATTCTCACTGATCGTCAACGACAACAGTTATTAACAGATATATAACGGAATAAAGTGAGAGTGACAACGTAATAACAACGAAGCGAAGCACGAAAGAAAAAAGCGCTTCTAAGAAACTCTCTAATCTGTCTTTAGATTCGAAAGAAAACCCACGTCCGACCGCGGTCGACCATACAACTCCGCCGATCCACAAGTTCAGGAGAAAGAAAAGAATTGCTCTTAAGAGCGATACTGGACACCTGGCAACCGATCAATTTTCACCGATGAACAGAGAAACTGGAAACTATAAAATCCTTCTTCCCGAACCGAGAGGCGTGGACGCGGCGTAGCGTTAGAAATCGCGGATTATCGGAGGAATAAGGTTACCAGTGGACGTGTTACGCAAGGATTCGCGGCACACTTGACCCAGCAACACACTTTCACTTTTCCATTCGGGCCTGTATATGGCTGCTCAGACAGAGTGTCCGCGTTTTCTTTCCTCCGTTGGCCGAGTGATCGACAAAGCCGGTGAACCGAGACCAAGGAACGCCAAAGTCACGACACGACCAAAAGTTAACTCTCGAGTTATCTCTCGGCTGGTATCGGGCAGCTATAGGTGCCTTACGATAACTTCGGATAAGTTGTTCAAATTTCAAGTACACCTAATATTGCCATATTATTTTCCTATTTATTGCATTTATATGATAATCTGATAAGGTTGACTCTCGCGATCAATTGGTATCAGCGTCGGACAAAATTTTATTCGCCATTGACGAATAAATATCCAATCGAACGAGTATTTATCCGAATAAGAATTTACTGAAATAAGAAATTATTCGCGTAACAATTTACCCCAATACAAATTTAATCGGCTAACCTATTCGGATAAGAATTTATTCGGCTAAAATATTATACGTTGTATGGGGACATATTTGTATATTATTTAAGAAGGATAGATATGGTACCGAGCGTGAGATATATTTTCGAAACTACATTGTTCAGTCGTTGAAATATTGGCTTTTATAATCAACGTTTCTCAAAACGCCAGATTCAAACGTTCGCTATTCCTTGATAAATTATTCATTTGGTAAATTAGTCGTAAAAATCGTACCGGTATCTGCATATACTTGTAAAAAAAAGTGAAAGCGATTATTTGTATTATCGTTCGAATGTATATCGTTATAATCGAATAATAGAAAATAATTTATTACAGATAAGAAATAATTATCTCACAGATAGAAGAAACAATTCGTATAATAGTCAATTTTTTATAGTTTTTTTCAGCTTCGGTTAAATTATTGAAATTTGAAGTACAGCGATCGGAAGAGATATCGCGACGCGCCATCGCTTCTATCGTAGCATTCGCTTACCTCTTCGTACGACCAGGTACATTAACTTTAGCTGTCGCGAGTACAACTAACAAGAGGAATCGAAGTTCGAGGTCAGAGACGAAAGTTCGTAGAAAGAAATCGTTGGATAAGCGCGCAAGTTGCCTCGAGGGTGGCAACTTTCTCCGAAGAGTGTACGAGGCATGTTTTGGAGGAACGAAGTTGATACGTTGAGTTTTGTGTCTTGGTACACAGCGTTCACGTCGTGTTACCTCGCGATACGTTGCGAAGTTGAACGACGGCGGAAAAAAGTTGGTTAGATTAACGAGAGCCTCGAGGCAAGAATTCCTAATGTCGATGACAGGACTTGAAAATCGTTTTCGGAACACCGGCTGCGAATTATCGTAGTACGTTTCTATTTTCTATTACTCGATTTACTCGACGATACTGATCGAAGGTTCGAGTGTCAGGATTTTTTTCTAGAAAAACGAAGCAAGACGTTTAATGAAAAATTCGTAGAAAAATAATGACGATGAAACGCGTAGTAGTAGCAATAGGACGGAATAAATCGTGGAACGCTCTATGGAACATCGGCTCGAGCGCTTTCGCCACGTTCAAGGTTGATCGGAAATTTTTTCAAACCACCGTTCCACGAAAGCAAATTCCACGAAACGAGACAGGTGGGCCGAGTCGGTGAACAATGAGCAATCACGAGGGCCAATCGGGCTGTGGTATGCCCCTGGGCCAGAAACTGGGCCCTGAACAAAGGAAACAGCCTCGCCCTTTCCCTTTCTGCTCGGTGAAAGCAAACCTTGCTTCCGATCGTCTGGCAAGGTTTTCATCCTTTGTGCGCTTCAAGTTGTAGAGAAAATTTACGAAAGATTTGCCAGGATAACAAGCATAATTTGGACAACTATGTAATTTGAAATAGATTGCGAGATACTAGAATTCGCATTTTTATAAGACTAATTGAAAAAATGGCACTTGAACAGAGTTTTAATAGTTCGTAACACGTTAAACGTATTTTTGAATACGCTATAATGGTACTTAAATATTTAGACATCCGGAGCACTAGACCGTGTATTTTTATCTTTAGTAGTTATTGATTGACTCGGCAAGAAGAGAATTTAGGCTTTCCGTGTTATAATATGTGTTGACGTAACACATGCAAAGCAATATAAATACTTGACTTTTCACACTCAACTCGAGTGTTATCTCAAGTGTTGCGATACAGTTAGAGGACTATGCTCGATAAAAGCACGAAAAACTTTATTTCGGAGAAACCATAGAGAATATAATTAGCAACTTATCGACTGATCGCGATTACCTCGATAATTTCCCCTCGCCCCTTTTATATTACCAAAGATCGACATTCGAATCTATTTATTTTATGACCGAGTCCTCGAACAAAAATTCCAACCCTCCTAATCCTGCAAAAACTACGTAAACTGGGAAAAATTTCCTCTCTAGTTTCTTTGCGATTACGCCGTTCATCGATTATTCCACTTGCTTCGAGCAACGATCGCTCATTCGTTAAAACTTTGATATCCAAGACTTCTCTCTTCTCTCTGCCCAATGATCCTCCGCTCTGTTCGCTCTTTTCCACACCCTATTCGCCCCTTTGTTAAAATGAAGGCCACAAAGACGTTGGAAGGAGAGAGGAGAAGCGAGAGAAATAAAGCGCCAGCCGAAGGTCTTAATAATTCAAATGTTTACCGTCGCTTTTAAAGATAAGCTGATAAAAGCGTGCGCTCACTCTCGGCTAATATAAAAGTAACCAAGGGTTGGAAACATGTGTACGTGTTACAAGTTGCTATTTCACGTGTATGCAGAGACACGTGCATTTACACGTGTCGTAAACGAATCCAAGTTTCAATCCGCGTAATTTTCGGCACACGCGTTCCCGTGTATTTAAATACGGCGATGATGAAAAGTACTGGCACGAGCTGGCTATTTCAAAGAGAATTTCAAAGAGAACGCGATTCGCTACTTCATCTTTCTTTCTTTCTTTCTTTCTTTCTTTCTTTCTTTCTTACCAAGTATCATTTTCAACGGCTCGACATAATTACGATAACGTTCTCGGCTCTTAAAATAGATACGTACAACCTTTACTTTCAATAATTTTTACGAGGTACCGACATTTTTCTTTCGCCTAGAATATTTATATTCGTTTCTATATGTTAGCTTCCGTGACAATCGAACGATACTAGTTGGCAGCCAATTCCTTCGTTGCCAATTGCACAGACTATCGATGATTTTACTCGTTGTACATTGGCTACAAAATTCCTAGAGTCGATTCTTGCATTGATTTTGCTAATCGAGACCTTACGTATCCATTTATAAATGATCGTTATAAATGATCGACAGTTTTCTGGCTGCGCAAATTGTTTGCAAAGCGCGAGATCGTGGAACGGAAAGCACAACCCGTTGGATTTCATCAACGAACTGAATTATTCAATTCGCCGATAATCCGGATGCGTCCGTACGAACACGGCCAGGACACATTGTTGCCGAAGACTGCTGCCGTTCGTTTCGCAATGATTTCACGCCACGCCGAATAATCGCGTTTAAGAACAAAGCCACGCGTCACTGTTCAAAAATAACAGCCACGAGTCGATGGAAAAGAACGACGACGATGTCGACGACGACGACAGAGAATGTTCAAACAAAATCAACTGATTTGCATAGATATTTTGCCAATGTTTCGTACATTCCTGTCGATTTCGATTCATTTCTACTTTGTAAAGAAATTCGTTTTCTTTTCTTCTTCGAAATTGTGAATTTTTCAGGTCAACGACGCGAGATTTCCATTCCATAACAGACAGATAACACGTACTACGATAATTTTAACAAACGCTACTCTTGCAAAGGTAAACCAGGAGAAAAAGTCGAGAAATTTTTCTTTCCCCGATCCAATTCCCCTTTGAGCGGAATATAAACGGATAAATCAATAAGCTGCTTCTCTTCTGGGTCAAGGTGGAGGCAAGCTTTCTTTCATCAGTGCGAAGATTAGCTTCCAAGAAGCTTACGGTTCATTCAGAGAGCCGGACCGGAGAAGAAAAAAGAAAATTCTATTTACTTAGCGTCAGTGTCGACACTGACTGGCGGATAAGAAGATAAAAGTTGGAGAACACGGGAAACAGGTGTTACTCTGTCGTTCTTGACAGTGAAACGTCGATAACAGCGTTAACACGACAAGCGGCCACTACGCCCTTCACCTTATTCCCTTTATCCGCCTAAGACTCGCGATAAATCGCGAAAACTTTTATCCCGAATATGTTTCTGTTCAATTTAGTCGTTCGTCTCCTATCGTTTTAACTGATAATTTTTAAGCTTGAAAAAGTTATTACAATTGCGCCCTAAGTTTAGTCATATATCATCTCAATTAAATTTCTCGAAATTCCTAGAATTGCAATCATGGTTTACAAAAAAAAAAAAAAAAAAAGTACTCGTATTAAAAAGAAATAAAAAAAGGACAAAGTATGCAGAAATATGTAAAAGGTTCCTCCATTTATAGTAAGCTTTTCTGCTGTGAAATCGCAAAAGGAAGCGCGAGCGGGATTCTTCTGCTGGTAACCTTTCCACGGGCTGGAAAAGGTCGTGTTCCCGATCCGCGGAGAACAATTCCAGGCGAATGCGAACGCCATGATCGAAGATAAGTGGTGCAACAGGGAGCATAATAATGGACCGCATTCAGGCTGCGCTTCGCCTCGGCCGCGAAATAACGAGGGTAGGCCACGCGAGTTAAATCATAACGAAGACGATCTAAATTACGAAATATTACCAAAGCGATATTTTCACCAGGTGAAACTGTCTCCTATGAAAATCGCATTGAATATCGCCTTTCTCAAACTTTTGACAAACTCTCAAACTCCCTCCCGCCCTTCCCGATGTAACAAAATTTTAGTATTTGAAAATGATTTAAATTATTGACAATTCGATTTAATACTTTAAATTGTCTGTATCGTGTGCTCATTTTCAATTGTAATTGGGAAAAGTGTAACAGAAACGGTAGGAATTTTTTAAACATATTTTCTCGATATTACTAACCAATAAATAAGCGTAATGTGTAGTATCATAATTGTAGCAATAATTAATTACTCCTTCTTGCTGCAGTAAATGCAGCAAATAGAAAGTATAATTAATGGAGAAAGAATTCTTTACTGTTATAAAGGAATTCTTAATTTTCCTGATAACAATATCTTCGTCCTTTCGTATCTTATTTGGCAAAATATTCTTATAATATTCGGATCGAGTTTCTTTGAGTTTCACGAGAAAATAGACAAATAAGGTTGCCCGAAGAAAAAGTCAAAACGCGCTTAAATACGGTTCTACGTGGTCCACCTTCTTCAAGTCCGTTTGATTTCAACGGACTGAGCTTCTCAGTTGTCGACATCCTCATGCTGAAATTAATTAAATATCTGTCTATCTAGCGAGTGGATGGTCGGGATAGCAAAATTGCTCGTTTCCTGGTTCAAGAACCTTCGACTGTGTCCAACAATCGTACAATCTCGACTTTTCACCATTACGATCTCATTTTTCCATTTCTTTCAATCGACCAAGCCACGGCAGCATACCACAGAAACTGGTCCATGTATCGTTAGTTATTTACAGTTGGTAATTTCTAATTTGCTTTAGACTTTTCAGAGATTCGTTTCTACAAGCTTCGAGAATATCGTACTCGTCGAAATTGTGTGCGATGAGTGAGTGCACATATTTTTTGAAAATAAAAACTATTAAAAAACGCGGTTAATGATTTTTTTGTTGCACAGAAACTCCTGGATTCTGTAACTGCGATTAAAAACAACTGGAATTCCATATTATGCACGCGAAACGTATTTTCATGACGGCAATGCATCAGATTGTAATTAACGACAGATTAACTGCCGTTGATAGTAAAAACGTAGGAAAAAGAGAGTGAATTATTCATACATCAGAGCAGTAGCTTTATTTAATTAGTAATTTGACCGATGGTAAGATTTCAGGGAAAGATCTGTTTCGTGATAATTCCTTGTGCGCTTCCTTTATGAATATGGGTCAGTCTGGAGAATCAGAATTATTTGTACCAACATGCTCTTCAAATGAAAAATCTTGTATCTTGTTAATTAAAAAGAATTTTAAAATTCATTCATTAGATGCTTTCCAAGGGACTGAAATATCATAAAAGTTGTACAACTTGATTAAATTTCTTGTACAAATGTGTGCGCGAGCGCGCACGCGCGTGTTTGGCTCTAAAATATTTTAGTAATATGTTAATTTGTATATTTTACATTCTCTTTCTCATTGTTAATTCGTATTTCATTCCATTTAATACTCTCGTAATTACATTTCTCCGTGAGAAATGTGTCTGATATAATATTATTTTTTCGTTAATTAGCAGACTCGAAATGAATGTAGAGAACCTTAATGAAATATACCCGCGTTTTCGTTCTTTCAAAATGTGGAAATTTAACATTTGATAAACTTTCCTCGAAATTAATAATGTTAATGAGATTGTTCGTCGTTAACGAGTAATGGATTCACAACCATTCCAATTACTCTTCATTTTAATTGTATCTTTGTCAAATGTAATACACAGAATAATAGTTATCCTAGTCATTGTTATATGACAAAAGAGATACATATTTAGTAGTTGCTCGTTAATTTTCTTGTAACTTTTACAAATCATTCGCCTACAGTTATGTAGAGAATTACTCTTAAAACGCCCTGATAATTTGAGAAAAATTGCGCATTTCGTAATCGTTAATTCGGTTGAGAATCGATTAAACCGATTAGTTTTGTGCGTTCGCGAAGTGAATCGAATAAGTGAAATAAATTTTGATGGAATAGAAAGAACAATTCTTTGTACTGTAACGAGGAATATCTCCTTGTAAAGATATAAACTGGCCAAATAAAAGTAGAAATATCTTCAAAATCTTGATTAACGATTAACGATTCAGCGATACTGACGC
Source organism: Bombus huntii (assembly GCF_024542735.1). Lineage (NCBI taxonomy): Eukaryota > Metazoa > Arthropoda > Insecta > Hymenoptera > Apidae > Bombus > Bombus huntii. The sequence goes on along the minus strand of NC_066253.1, from coordinate 425,736 downwards.
ACACGTTGCGTCAATGTAAGTATCCAACTGTAAATATACCTGTTGACGCAATTGTTGCCTTTTCATCATACGTTCCGGTAAAAAATCTTGGAAAAATAATCGAAATACCGAGCGACGTGTTAAAACGTCGTTATTTAACATAAAAAAATACCAAACTTGCAAACATGATCGGTTTCGTGATTCGGTTTAGTTTAAATCGCGTTCTCATACGATTTAAGATATCTATTCGCACTATTATACTGCACATAAATAAACAAACAACGAATAGGTAATTGTATATTTTTTGAATTCACTTTGACTTCCGTGACTCCTGCTTTTCTTCTCGGTTCATCCGTTCTTCCTTTCGATTCTTTCTCCTCCGGATCTCAAGCATCTATTTTATTCGCTCGCCTTCTTCCCTTCATATTTATCTCTTTAGACTACATTCCTACCATGTATACTGGCACGACTCTTCTTTTTCTTCTTCGCATAATCTGCATACTTTCTGACTCTCTTTCATCCAGCATCTACTTTCTTTCTCTTCGTCTCAACGTCTGAACCTCGCTATTGTTTTTAACTCTGTTCCTTTTCCTTTCTGTTTTACATATTTTGCTTTGCCTTGTGTTAATGAATAACAATAATAAAAATAATAGCATTAACAGTAATATTTCTGTCAATTGTTCATACACACTACGGCCAACAGAGCAGTAAGAAAATTAGAAAGGTTTGAAATTAAGAAGGATAATACACGAAACACTTAGTTTCAGAGCTGTTATTGCGACATAGTTCCGTCAGTTAAGTAGAAAATTACCAACTCTCGTAAGTGAAATGGTATGTGAACGAGTGAGTGAGAAAGAGAGAAAGAGAGAGAGGCGAATTAAACGATGACTAAGGCAGGAAAGTCTTCTTGTCTGGCACAAAGGAACTAACGGCAGGACTTATTTAAATTTTATACTACTCTCCGAGGCGTATCATCGCCGGTAGTCTTGCAATCGCATATCTAATTCTCGCGTTTCGTTACGAGCGACGTAGCCTTTGTTTGCATAGATAATCAGCGGCTCGAGCTCTTTTTACCTTGCTAACGATCCGCAAGTTTTAACGTCGAGCGTCCTATCATTACCACTAGTATTTTACTAGTTTTTGTTTGGAAAGTTATGTCGATAGATTATGCCAGAAATATTTAAAATCGCAGAATTTATTGTATCAATGTATTCATAAAGTTAGCTGTATTTGTAATATCGCGTTGATACGTTCACAAAATAAAATGTACTTATTTATCTCGTTATACGTAACAAACGTAATGCATTTATCGTGGAGAAATTATCCAATTTACGATAGTGGACTCTATTATCTTTGTATAACGCGGTTCGGACAACGGCAACCAAAGTTTTTCTTAAGAAAACAACGTCCAAAGGACAATTGTCGAATAAAGAGCACGCAAGTTTCCGGACGCTGAAGAAAATTCGCATCTCCCGCGTTTTACGCGATCTTGTATATTAAATTAATTCGGACTTACTTATTTAGGACGCGGCAATAATCGTTTCGAACGAAGAGAAGGACAATGGAACGAGCAATGTCCCCAGAGAAAGTGGAGAGTGGAGGAACCCGGTCATATCGAGTCGTATAATTTTCAGTATCGATCAGAGCCGGCACAAGCAGGCCGATTTAATTAATTAATTCACCGTGACGTGAATTACGAGCACTCTATCGGACGTTCGATCGGCGAGAAAATAGAGCTTGAACGCCTCGTGAACGTTGACTGGCCTCTAAGCCTCCAATTTTAAGGGAGAGCGACGGTGCCGCTCCCTATCTAGCGATGCCTCGCGACACATCGACAGCCATTTCCTTACAACGGATTAATTCGGACCTATTACGCGCGCCTTCCATCCTCAAATCTACGTTCAATTTTTTCAGAAGCTGATTTTATTGCTTCGTATCGTTTCTGAGAAATTTCTTCGTCTCCTCTAACCGTCTTCCTTCCTTACGTTATCCTTAACCTAGATAATACACGCTAAGAGTCTACGCTGCAACTTCTTTCTACTATTAATTCCGTCAGCCACTCCTACTTTTAACCGTCTGCCTATTGCGCCTCTTAATCTTTCATATATCTTCCAGTATTTCTTTCCTCGCCTTTTTCTTCCTTTTTATCTTTCTTAGCCATCCCTCCCCGCCAAATATCTTCCACACTCGCGTTTATTCTTTCTACTTCTCTACAGTCTTCCACCAAAATATTTTCCTGTTCCAATATTCCTTTTACAGATGGTTACACGTTCCTTCCTATTCCGCCCTCCGATATCTCTTCCCATCTTTCACGTTTTCACATCTCTCGTTAACTATAGCGCTTTGGCTGGCCGAATTGTATTTTGGCAACTGTATCGTGCGCAATTTTTAACATCTCCGTCTCTTCTTTCCATTCCTCGTTGACCCTACCCGTTTCCGTTTAAATAACCCGCCCTCTCTCGACCGTTATTAATTTACCGTTATTAATAAATTACTTGTTAGTAAATTATCAATAAACTAGAAAATCGGCACAGATATATTCGTTTCATAAAATTTCAATTTCGTCGACTGCGCACGAAGAAATTATATTCTTAACTGGTTTTCAGAGTCACCTGGTATACAGCTGCGTTTCCAAGGAGTGACAGCGCTGGAATGTTTAGATAGGGCAATTGCTCCCTGTCTAGCTCGTTACAACAGCTGTCTTACGAGACCTGACTCGAATTTTACATACAGCTAATGGATATCATGCACGACGATATGTACGTGAAAGACACGGAACAGAAATTGACGAAACGATTTTAAAAGACTCGAAACTCGAGCCAATAGAAAACGAAAGTCGAGCTACTCTGGTTACTTATTTACGATTTCGCCGAAAAATTTGTTTTTTAAATATAATAGCTAAATCAAGAGTTAAATAAGCATAGTCGGATAAATAAACAATAGGTTAGTAGTTAAATAGCCCGATAAGAGGAGTGTATACATATGAAAGGATAAATGGCTGAGAGTACAAGACAAATAACAATAACGATCGTAAACCACATACGTTTTTATGATCGTCAGGGTGAGAAATAAAGTGTTACTATTATCGAACGTAATTGCAAAACATCGTAATCGACACTCGTGTTTGTACATTCTCGGTCTCTTATCGATGGAGGAGCAACACACCTAGAAAGTTAAGTATCAGCGAAAATCTACGTCGAAGTTAAAAGAAAGGTACAAAAGTCGAGATCTCGTAAAACCATTCAGCTCGAACTACAACACTTCTGACTTAGACTTATGCAATCGGCCATGCACGAAAATAATCAACGATAAACACCAATAAAAATCTGCCCGATTTTTTGAACCGCGTGTCCCCACACCCTCTACATATTTTTAGCCACAGCAACCACTATAACTCACCACCCACGTGAAAAAAATTCGCTCTACGAAATCCACGATCTGGATTTCATCCAGCTAACGGTTCCACCCATATCGCATCAATTATCCCGTAAAAAAACATAATACAGAAGGAGAATCGAGAATACAACATGGTTTTTTTCTCGTGTAAATCGACCCGAAATCGGTTATTTTTACTCCCATTAATTCCATCGGATCTCGTTCTGTGAACGTGATGACTTTAATGGTGGCTTCGTGATATATTCCCGCATTCTGCGCTCTAAACGAGGGAAAACGGAATTTTTTGCGGCTTTTAAATCAAAATTTTTCTACAAAACGAAGAACAAGGTTGCTTCAAAGGCAACGTATATTTTCTGTATTTTTCAATCGTCATTTTTATGCACGACGAAAAATCTTAATTGGAAGAGAGGATATATTAGGGTATAAGGTTGTGTATATAGAACATGGGAAAAAATTTCTCGAGTGAAATAGAAGAACGTAAGATGAAGTAAGAAAACGTTTAGCGGGACAGAAAAATCTTTGCAGATAAGAGAAATGATAAGACGTTTTTATCCGGCAATTTCGTCTAAGATTACGGCATTTGCAATACTCGCGCTGTATACGGACGTTATGTGTATCGTAGGCAAGACTTGATTGAAATTGCGTAAATACGATCATCGCATATATAACGAGGAAAAGAAATATTTTCACAAAGAAGACGGAGAACGAAATCGAGTGAAAAATCCAGTGAAACTCGTCGTGTGGGAAGAGAGAAAGGAACTTGATGGATTACATCGTGGAAGTTACGCGACCTTGACTGAGAGAAGAAGCAACTAGTGTCGCACGTGCTTCCTCAGCCATGCCGAAGACGTACAACGTTCGCTAGCGGAAAGTTTTTTTTTTCTTCTCCGCCGATACGAAATTTGCCGCCGATGACGATAAGCGTCTCCGTCGCGACGACAATGGCCAACAATAGCGACAGAAATCGATTTCATGAATTTTCGGTTCAACTGCGAATTTACATATGTATGAGAAATAGTCTCGTATCAGTTTTTTCCTCTTTTTTTTCTTTTTTTTTTTTTTTTTTTTTTTTTTGTTCGTGAGTTATTCTTCTATTGAATTGAAAAAAGGTGTAGACTCGATTGAAAACATTCCATCGATATCGTGTTGCTAAATTCAGATTTTCTTCGAGGGAGAAACAAGTTTATAATATAACTTGTAATATACTATAGTATACGAAAAATAAAATTATAATATTAATAAACTTGTCCAACTCCTATGTGTCTTCGTTTATCCAAAATAACGAACTATCTTTTTCGTTAAAATGAAATTATATTATATTTACAGCTGCAAGGATCAAAACCGAGCCAAGCGAAATTGAAATTCATCTATATTATCATTTCATTTTGCGATTATCCCAATTCTATAATTCCATAATTGGAGAAGATTATTCCTGGTCGCAAAATGAGCCAATTAATAGATTAAAAACCGAATTACAGAAACGAAATTAAAAAGGTAGGAGAAACGTAACGTCAATCGAGTAACAAAACAAACCTAATCGATTCGAATTTTCCAAAGTCCACTCACAGAGCATCTCGTCGCTAATGAATCTGGTTGTCGATACGACGTTAAACCTTTCTACACAAAAACAAAAAGAATAAACAAGTAAAAGAATAGAAAAATAAAAAATAAAAAAATTGCAGCCTACTTCCGTTAGTTTGTCGTTTTGTCGAGTCGAAACTAAAACTGATCGTTCGAACGACGACGATACGGCAAATTTCAGGTCGCCGATTCGATAAAATGCAATCGATAAAACGCGGAACACGAGAGCAACCTAAATAACGCGACCGAGGGTAGACGCGACAGGCAAAATAGTAAACGCGTACGAGTAATAAATATTTGAACCACGGCGTTCACGATCATCGACCAGATCCAATTTATCGGGTGTGCCCGCTCGAAAATGCTGTTTTTCCTACGCTCGTTTCGAGACCAGCGAAAATGTGATTAAATCGAACAAAGGAGAACGGGGAAATAAATTAATCCGAAGGGTTTGACGTGGTTTCGAGTGGCGGGTGTGTGTGTGTTATCGCAAAACCGCAACCAATGAATAAAATGAACGATGGTTTATTTAATTAATTATCGCTCTCTGTCGGAGCTCCTTCTCCCTACTCTTTGTCTCGGACCTTTTATTTTAGCGGTCAAGCGGTCACCTTTCTTACTTTCTTATGTTTTATGGCGAGTTATTTCCCCGTTGAGTTAAAAAAAAAAAATACTTTTGATTTCCGCGGTCTTTGCAATTTCTCTACACGTTGTTTACACGCTGTTTAGACGTTTTCTACACTTTCTACGTATCTTGTAAGTATTCTATACGTCTTGCAGATTTTAGACACGTTTCCTAGATTTTAGGCTACAGGCTTTTTTTTACATTTCACGTAATTTTCGTGCGCCCTCTCAATTTTTTATAGATCTCCTCTTATCATTTGATGGAAGAAAGTCGCGATTCGTATAATACGCGTGATGTGTTCGTACCTAAAGAATTCCGTGTTAAGTGTTGGTATGCTTTCATGAGCTACTATATGCATCTGTGCAGTCCGACTGACGATACGAATAACTATGACGCCGGATCTCGAGTACGCCAATTCCCGTGGCTCGTACTCTGGTGAAATGGAAAGTTATTTTCACGGATGACGCAAGGGCCACCTGTTTCGATGCCGCCCGACGGTTTTTAGCCGCTAGAAGGATCCCTTTTTGCCACTGGCTGGCCCCGTGGTACCACGCATCTGGAACCGGTTTTTAACTCGAGAATTCGTCTTTTTTCTTCTGTAATTTAGGAACGCAGACAAGCCTCGAAGCTCCTCGAACGTTCTCGTTCCGACGATAGAACCCGACTTTCTGGACGCATTTTTATCAAGCTTCCTTTCATTTCTTTTTATACGTGGAACTTTGTGGAAGAACGACGAGGGTGAAATATTCCTTGCTAGGAGAATCGTTTAACCTTCCCCGGATAGACTTTTTCTCCGACGATATTATACGATAATATAATAATAGATATGGACTCTAGTAGATTCTATCTAGTAGATTAATACGATATTAATACGATAATAGATTGAACTTGTAATTTGAAAAATTCAAGTGCATAGTTTAGTCGCTTGTATAAAACATAGATTTACGTAGGAATGTTGGAACATTAAAGCGAAACGAATAAATAGGCAAAGTTATTGGATAATTATTGAAATCTTCCAATGTAATCTAACTATCGAGGAATGTTTTAAACGTGAAAAAGAAGCATCGTCTAATAAAAGAATCAACATGTACATAAATAACTCTAGAATGATAATTCTTGATCCATTCGAACACCTTTTTACTTGTTAATATTTCATTCATCCGTTCGTTTATTCTCAAACCTGATTATTATTTCTTGAAAATTATCGTCATTATTACGAGTAAAAAATTTCGAAGGCGACTTTAATCCATCAAATCATCGACGTCGTACTTAAAAGGCTTACGGTATGCTAATTACTCTCAATTACGCAAGCAACACGCTGTTTATTTCATTTTTTTTTCTAGCAGCACGAACTGCGTTGCATGTATTTATCGCAAGACTCGTAGTCGATGCTTAATTTCCTCGTTTAATCAACTATAAAAAGTATCGGTAGCGAAATTTCGCTTTCTCTCTCTTTCTCGCAAAAAACATGGCAAAGGGAAACGCGATGACTTCGCGACTAATTACAGACAGAATTTAAAGAAAAGTTTGTCTTTCACCCAGAGGAATTTAAATCAACTCTTCTCGTGTTGCATCGCGGACACTTTCGTTTCGTTCGACTTCGAAAGAATATTAGGAAAATCACTACCTTTGGGCTCGAGTCGTTTTTACAGATTTCAGTCTGTTTGACAAGGCTGTTTTTCAGAAGGATTTATTTTTTGCGAAAATAATTAAAGACATGGAATCTAAACAGAAATTTGTTTCATCTACTAAATGTCACAAGTGCTGGATTTTTAATATCTTATACATTTTCGCATATACGCATTTAAATTTGCGAAACCTGAGATTTCCCAGAAATGTATAAACATGTATAAACTATTAATTAATGTATAAATGCAATAATAAACACAGTGGTGTACAAATAGCTTTTATAACCACTGTATACCACTGATATAATAATATCAACCGAGGATCATTGTTCAAATTATAAACAATTTATAATTCTCCTTCGAAAAATTTCAATTTCTATCGAACCCAAACAGTGATCTTCGCCATGTTCGATTCCCAAAACACGCTAAAAATAAACCCAACTTCAAACTCTAATCATTCTTCCACCATTGTAGCGAACGAATCCTCTATTTGTCTAATGTAGAGCCAGCACAATACACAGCAGACTGTTTATACAAGCGTGCGAAACACAACTATATCTATAGAAGACGACGTTTCTAACGCTCGAAGAGGCCTGTTACGTACAAAGAGTTTCTTTAGGCGGTGACTGTAACGCAACAACGCGACGAGCATGTTTAGCTCGCAGGAAGGTACGCTCTGATTGCCGGTTTAAAGCCAGTTTCTATTGACAATGGCATCGTTCTTTGGGGACGGCACCCGTCTTCTCGCGGGAGGGAAATTGCAACTGTAACAGACGTCGCTTTAATTTTCAATGAAAACAGACCCGGCAAAGGCGAGCCTTAACTACCGTGAAATTGCCAACGAGGGAATATTTATCGGCTCGATCGAGTCTTGATCGTTTCGAGATGTAGTTTTGAGAATTGCAAAGGGCGAAGGAAGCGATGGATCTCGGGAGTTCGTGCTACTCGAGCGCGTGAGATTGAAAAACAGCTGTTGATTATCGGGAAAATTTGATTTCGCTGGTGAAAAAATGAACAGATTAGCAAGAACAAAATCGGATCAGCGAGCAAGCGAAAATCATCTACATTTAGAATCGAATGAAACCGAATCGATTCGTTCATATTTAAATTGAAAATCTCCCGAAGCCATGCCCTCCCTTCTAATCTAAATTTAAATACACTGAAAATACTCCAATATACTTCGACTAGAATACTTACGTGCCGCATCTGAGCAATACGTTTCGTATAACTAATGCTTCACGGATTAAACAACACTCTCATAAACAACTTTCCACGATTTTAAATTCCAATTGCGTAGAAAGAAATAAAACATAGCTGAGCTATTCTCTGGCTCGTCTCCTATTCAAACCTCTCTCTCTCTCTCTCTCTCCCTCTCCCTCTCTCACTCTCTCTCTCCAAACGCATAAGATTCAAGGAACAGAACTTCCGACTGGAAAAATCCATAAAGAAAACCGATGTCGTTGAAAAAGTCGGGTTCCATGAAAGCCAAGCTGCTGTTCTAAATATAAATGAGCCACGGTATGCGCCAGCTAGAGTTAACAAAATAAAGAACGGTGTACGTGCTGATCCCGTGATCGTGCATTCCCTGTTTTGCTACGGCCGCGTGATTCATAGGGGAGGCTCGGTCAATTCTCACGATTCAGAGAAAGCTTAATGAGCGTACACGGTCGGACAGGTGTTGTAGATACGCCGATGCAAACGATCCGGTGTTTGTTATTTTCAAACAACGCACAGGATGCACGGAAACTACGAAATAATCGAGCGGTGAAAGGTTTGATCACGTTTGCTTGGGAAATTTTGGCAACCGGTTCGGAACGAGGCAGTTCGCAATGTTTAACAGTTGGGAAAATTGATTCGGAGAATGATTAGTTGAGAAATTTCAATTTAGATGAGAAAAATTGTGAAAATTTCCATGGGATTGCAAAAAATGTTTCGGAAGTTTCGAAAATTGATTTGATCCAGCGTTTCGAAGCTTCGGAAATTGATTTGCAACGAATTGCAAACTTTAGCAATCGCAGAAACTATTCTGCATGAAAAATTTTCTGCAAATCGGTATAGAAATTTCAACGATTATTTTGAAGACCGAGATTTAGAAATTGCTGATCACTGCTTGGAAAAGCAATATAAATTGTCCACGCCAACTTTTCGCTAGAAATTCGATTTTTTCTCTTTACAAAGAGAAAGAGAAATTAAAGAGGCCGTCAACAAAAAATAATGAAATTGCTCTATTTCGTTATTTTGAAGTATAAATACATTTGTGAAATGTCAGAACGTTTTAAACAACTTTCACGCTCAACACTATGCAATTAACACGACAAATTTTGTCAAGCTTGTACATATTTTAAGTCCAATTTCGTGCAATTCCAAAACTGTATCAAAATTAGAAATTCATTTCAAACGCCTCTGGAATAACTGAAATATCCAACGCGTTACACGTGCGAACGGAATGGTCGCAACCGCAACTGTTAAATTCAGTTAAATTGCGTTTTTAACCAAATTATTATATGCGTAGAAAATTCCAAATTAACACCTAAATTACCAATTCTTCCGAATAAAGTTTCAATAACAATGATGTTTCTAGTAATGTTAAACGATATTTGCAGCGTGTACGTTTACTTGATATTATAAAAATAACGCTGTATGATGATCGAACGATATAATGAAAATATCAATCGGTAAGAGTTGAAAATTACAAATAGAAGAGTATCTAAGTAACAAGAATATCGATTTTCCTCGAGTCAAATTTAAGTTTCACCGAAACGCAAAACTTGCCAAGTTTCGACACACATTAATGCGATTTATATAGAAGTTTGCTTTGACTTGCGCCGGAATAATTTCAATTATTCGGAACATCACGAGGCTGATTTTAATCTTTGGTCTTTATTTCCTTTCGAAGCACTCGAAAAGTAACTTTCATTTGATTTTTCTTTTTTTCTTATTCGATTCGCGAACTACGCGATAAAATTGACAAAAGTGGTAGAGATTACTAATATACGTACGAGTCTCGATAATTCCTATTATCTCTATATTTGAAAAGTATACCTTTTAAAAAGTTTCACATTTTTTATTCATCGATGTAAAAAGAATAGATGTATATTAATTAATTTCAAATGTTGTAAAATGTTAAATCTCGTTACCTTTTCACCTGCAAGCCGAGCAACCTATCATTTTCGTGAAATAAATACACATATTCGGTGTACATACATACATATGTAATCGGTAGAAATTGGAAATTTCAATTGTTGGAAGTGCTAGTCACGCTTTCGTACAATTTTAAACGTTATTAAGCAAGACTTTCAACGTGAGGTGAGTGCCTGTGGAAACTCAGTGGCGAATGATCATTAAAATTTAATTTATATAAATTGACATCAATTTTTAGAAATATTTCTAATCTTACTACATTATCGTGCGATTTAACCATCAAACACATATCAAATGGAATAATTCGAATTTGTTGAGAAAACTCAAATAATTGATTTTAATGGAAGAACAAAATTTCTTTTGGTATTATTAGAAACCAAAATCATGAAACAAACCGCCCTTAGAAACGAAAAATCGTAAAAAGGAAACACGTCCTACACCCCATACACCGTATACAAAAGAAATACCACGTCAAACATGATCCCGTAAAAGTCCCACGTAGGAACGCTCTCCTACCCCAGAAAGTAACTTCCAGTTCCCCAGTTCCTAACAACCCTAACTCTTCGAATCTTTCCGTCAGATCAGCATCTGCCTTGAAAATATCTCGGTCGAGTCGGACAGATCGATACTTTTTCAACGAGCGAGCATATTGGCGTGGAGGCACCACGTGCGAGGCTATTGGACCCACAGACTCCACACGCGCAGCTTAAGCTACGTCCTCGCTGGAGCGACAACGAGACATTTTTTCGCGGCCTGTCGTTGTTGCACGTTTCAGTAGCCGATAAATATCAACTCGCAGAAACATTTTGTCCACGTTGAAGCAACGTGATCGGAGTAACGTTTCCGTTTCGTTCGGGTCTCAAAACCACGTTTGCTCTAGCAACAAGTAATCCAAATGCATCGTGGAAGAGTCGACGAACTGTGCACACCGAAGCAACGTCTGTTTCCGTCGTCGCGTCTCTGTTACTTTTCTCTGATCTTTACCATCCGAAATGGAAACAAGCAAGAAGCAGCAACTCGTGCCACTGACAATAGAAACGCGAAAGAGCACGAAGAAATATCGGGCAACGACCAGTAATTTTTTCAAGAAGCATGCAACATCCGCAGGAAGCAGTTCGCAGTTGCTTCGATTAGGACGCTATTTTACTTAAAACATACGACATATCAAGGAAAAGCTGCTTGTTGTTTGTTCGGTGAGGATGAAGCTTTTGGGGTTGTCGTAACGCTAATACGGTGGTGGCATGTGCCACAGCCAGGAACTATACGGTCCTTTATAGCCGCGCACGCCTGCCATCGTTCCGCCCACCGCGAGATATCGCGGATATCGCGACCCGCTAACAACCATTTAATGGATCAAAACAGAGACAAGCGTTTCGGCAATTCCCGAGATAATTCGCTCTAACGCTCTAATTAACGTCGATATCGCGGCCGATCCAATGGCTAATGAACCAGTGAAATTTCTCAATGAACGATGGGAGAAAGGAAATTGTGAGAAAGTATGTTCCAGTCCGTATGAAAAATTTAATATGTACATGTGATCCCATTATCAATAGAATAGAGTTTACTGTGAATAGTGCCGCATATTTGGAGTATAAATTTGCTTATCTCGCTTCAGTTCTCGGGATTGTTAACGTCAATGGAATTTGATACCGGTGCCGGACTGTGGAAATGATATACGAGTGAGATTTGTTAATTGGCCGACTAAATAAGAAATTGGATATTTACCACAACTGTCAGCAGAATGGCATAACGGTTCTGACGTGATTTAAAGGAATCAAAAGAAATATAATAAACAGCTAAAATTGTCCTATTACGTTGTATCGTACGTATGTATCGTTTCTTCCTTTCTTTTTTCTTCCTTTTCGATGATAAATGATTATAAAATATCAACAAACTAAATGACTCGACTATCTAGTAATATTATTACAAATACCTCATACCTAACAATTATCAAAAAATAGAACTGATTTGTGTAAGCATAATGACGTCAAACATTTCTGAATATTTAACATGTTAATGACATTAACAAGAATTCATTCGTAATTTTCATTTTATCCATATAATTTCGGATTAAAATGGAATCCATTTTTATCTTAATTGAAAATTAAAAGTCAAATTGTGTAAATAACGATAGTCATATATTCATATTCCTGAATATAAAAGTAATAAGTATTATATAATCTTCAGCTTTCATTTGACAAATTATAAATCGCCAACATGTAACCTGAAATAATTAATTCCTCGTAAGCAACTTCACGCCAAACTCAAAATTACGTCAGAAGTTACATTTACACAAAATAACCGCTTTCTAAGCGTCATTCTTGCGCAAACAAACGCAACAGTTGAAATCCGCTATGAAACGACAACACTGGCATGGCGGTAAAATTCAAATCCTCCAACTCCGTCATCAACGCATATACATATAACCATTATCTATCTCACGCACTAGCTCACAAAACTATTTGTACACTTACCACAGACAATTTTTACTTCTATATTGTATGTATGACATGTATAACTATTATCATGATTATATTGATCTTTAAAGTCAATCTGAAATTGTATATAAACACACATTACTGTATACATGTATTTAGTAAAAACTCAGTACACTATATTAACATATAAATATTAAATATATCCCCACTGAATATCGAGGTTTGTTAATATAAAGCATAATTCACTGTTTAAATACTTTTGTGATCGCTGGAAAGTACATACTTGTGTCAAATGTCTATATATATTCTCTATATATATTCTCAGATGTGCTTCAAATTTTACAATACAATTATGGTAGCCAAATCCCGTAACAAAACTAATAAAATTCCAAAATATTTCATTACGTACGAGACATATTCATAAAAGGTGTCCACAACTTTTTCAATATCTTCATAAACCTTTGTATCTGTATAGAATATACATATACGTATAAAAATCTAACGTTAATTCGTTCATATTATATGAATACATATTGAGAGAGCATAGAGTAAAACGTACGAATAAACATTACATACATGCACATATTTTAGATATTATAGGAGAAATATGTATAAAATCATATAGTTGTTATATATACACTGCCTATCATAGAGATTAGAGCATGTATACTTGGCAATTTTGTAGACTATTACGTGTTGCAGCAAAATATAACCAACAAAACACGTACGATTATAGACAGTAAAGTCCAAGATATATTAAATTTAATTTTCAAATACCTTCGTCACCCTGTGTACGTCATGCTTCTAAGATCTCTAAACTCGACGAAAACTCGTGGAAGAGCACAAACACACAGAACAAACGGATCCATAAAACGTGTTTCCGGCATGGTCGCAGCCATGAAACGTCGAAGAGATTTTGGCGCGTAACGGAACGCGCGTGTCTACCGTGAATCTCGCCGCGCAAACGTAAACAGAGAATAGCGCAAATATTATGATTTCGCGGTTCGACGCCGGTAATCGTGACCTAGACACGTACGACTTCTATACGTGCTAACTACATACGCTTAGAAAAATTCCAATACGCAAAACAAACAATGGGTCGTGGAAATACTACATAATAACGAAGTAAATTTGAACGGAGCATCGAGTGAACGTTCATTGGACATGCGCCCTTGAATCACACGACTAACCGGTGAGGTACGTACACACTGATTTTGGAGCACGCGCGAACGCCGAGTGAATGCCGCAACGAGATTTTGCCGGGCGATCGCACCTTTACTCGTCGCTTAGTGACGCAGCACGCGGACACGACGACCGGCTTCAATGACAAACACATTGTGTATATATATATATATACATATATATATATATATATATATATATATATGTACTCACCGTGCAAACGGTAGGACGTGGCCCACAGGCGAGAAGATCGTATCCAAAAAAAAAAGTGTTCCCTGAGAGAGATCGGCGACGCAGTAAAATAATTGTACACACACCGTGAATATCCTTGGCACAAAGCACACAAACGACAAAGAAGCACAGGTTAGATATATACAATATTTTCTTATTTCTTTATTTCCACGAGATGTCGCGGTGATTATAACGACTCGATCGGGCGAAGATGGTCTCACTTTCGAAAACCGGAGATCGATGATTTCCGCGCACGCACTACACGATCAGTGAAGTGAACGAACGCACGAACGCCGCGTGAATATCGAATCGAAGACGTCACGGAGACAAGGGAGCCAGCAGGAGGACGCAGCCGCCGATTGTCACGGTTCGCGAAAACGAGAGACAGGCGTTTGGAGGTTAGGTGATGGCGCGTCGCGAATCACGGTAGCCGAGCCGGTAAGCTTCGTTGGCTTCCGGCGAGATCGGGCGATTCTCTTTCTTCCGGTGCACCCGCGTGACGAGAGAGAAAAAACGTATTCAACCGACGTCGTTTCACACTGAGCTCGTGTTACACACTGGAAAACTAGCGGCCGGGCACGAGCGCACACGCCGCGCGAACCCGCGTACAACACGAACGAGGAAACAGATGACGGACGAGGGAAGAGGCGAATCGTGAGAATAGAGTTAGTATAGAAAGGAAAAAAAAGAAGGAAACGCTGCGACGAACGAAGTTGCGAGGACGAAACGTCGCGCGAACACGAAAACTGCGCGTAATAGATCCGGCTAAGAGTTGTAGGCACGCCACGAGTAGAGGTAGGCGACGCTAAAACTTCGCCACGAGTCGTGGCACGCCACGAGAGGAGCCGAGGGGACAGAGGAGTAGAGCGAGACGACGAATCTAGAGGGGGAAGAAGAAGATGGACGAGGGGATCGAAGGGAGGACGATGGCGACCACTCGACTCTGGGCTGTTGAAGGGTACGGAGAGGTCAGAGGGGGGAATATGTCGACTCGCCGGAGGGACGTGGGGTGATTGAAGCGACTAGGCTGGAGGGGTGCAGCCGGAGAGGGGCGGCAAAGGATCGAGGGAGGGGAAAACTCGCAGCCGGCAACAGCCGACTCGACTCGACTCGACTCAACTCCGTTCTTCTTCTTCTCGTTCTTTCTCTGTCTGCTTTTCGCTGGCACCCTTTCTCCGTCTCTCGCAAACATACGATGTGTATTGGTGTATCGGCACACGATTCAAGCCCCTCTGTGCCGCTCCTCGTGTAGACACCGACGCGTGTATACGGGGTGGTGTCTTTTAACGCGGCGCAGCGTGTGACATTTCAGCGATCTAGCGAGATAAAATTGTTGAAACAAGGAAATCGTGGGATTTTTTACTAGCATGAAACGTAATATTCAAGTAAAAATTGATACGTATAATGGTGAAATGTATTGGCAGATTATGTACTTTGTTTTGTAAAAATATGGATTTGAAAGCAATACGAGTTTTTAAAATATAAGAAATAAGAGTTGGAGTGAAGAGTTAAAATAGAAAATAGGGGTTATGAGATCGGTCTTTTTTTCAAAATAATCTTTTGTTTCTTAAATAAAATAAATCTTAACGAAGAAATGAATATTACTAATCGACTTCACGAGATTATTGAAATGTTACACCGATGTAACGATGAAGACGATGTAACGATGAAGATTTCGCATAAAGGGACTCGAACGTAGTATATGCAAGGTGTTATTAGACTATTGTTGTCTGATTCGTGGGAGCAGTCGTCCCGTTGCCAAGAGGCACAGTCAACCTGCGACATTGGACGCGGTTTTCTGCCATGGTTATCGTCCGTTTAACTCACGATTGTTCTACGATGGTGCGTTCCGATAGATGTGAAAATCGATACGCATATGGCACACGTATTTCAAAACTGACACGACACGAACAACTTGTTCGGGAAAAGCGAGAAGCCATTTGAAAAATGATAAAAAAAATTGTTTCTCCTAAGCACGTAATCTAGGTAGAAGGAATAGGTAACACAGTACTAAATTATTTTAAATTGTGGGACACTTTTGAAGTAGATAATGCAATATGTCGCTGAATATTCACATTATATTCTATAATAGCTTTCCTGTTGGTACAATAGGAAATATAACGAAATATGAATTTAATACAATGTATGGTTATAAATTACGTCCAGAATATATAAGTAATAAGTCTTTTGACTTGCTATTCTTCGACGCATGCGCACTCCAACAGCGCGATAATCGAATCATATATCAAATGAGACGTTCTTTACGACTGTATAATCTAATAAAGTACAGGAATAAATTTTTATCAAACCAATTTGAATCCCATAACGTATAGAACCACACAATAGAAAACTAAAATAATTCATCGAACATTTCGCTATGTATTTGAAGGAATATTTACATAGTCAGATCAATGGTCCGGTTAATCCGAGTGCAAATCCGTGTACAAACGAGAAATGATAACAGTTGTGAGCAAAATTTAAAAAATTACAGCATAAATTTATATTTGTATGGGCACAATTACAAAAATGATGTAGGCAGAGATTTTCTTTACTCGTTAAATACTTTATTTTGGATGTATTGTATACTTTTGTGTATTATATGCATTCTGCACATTTTTGTACCTTCAAATTTTCCATAAATTCATAAAACTCGACGGTATAGTGATTTTATCAAGAATGGACGATGGTCAAAAGTAACAAAATTTTCCCAAAATCGCCCTGCTGGACCAAATATTCCACAGTCTAATGCTATCAACTCATGCAGCATGAGTGAATTCATTCCCGTTCAAAGACACCCGGTGTATGACCGTGCACACGGCCGCATAGGCGAAAAGAATACGCGGCTGAGCAAGGTGAGGAACCGAGAGGGCACGACGAGGGCCCTGAGAAAGAGCTTCGAGTATGACAAAGATGGAACAACGCCTATGAAAACGGACGAGGGACGTTGGAGAGCCAGAGGAGAGTTAGCGGGAGGGAAACGAACGGGAGACCTTGCACAGCGTGGCTCCGAGCCGCGTAGAAAACGCCGCTTTGTGTTAGGGTAGCCTGTGCATAAGAGAGGAAGTACAGGTCTAAAGGAAAAGAAGGCCCTCGTGCGTCTCCGCTGGCGGCGATTCGCAGGCGTAAAGGCCTGTTCACATGGCCGTTCTCCACGGCACGCACGAAGACGCTTCGATTGGGCTGCTCCCGTGATATTCCGCGCTCGTTCTTTTCTCATCGCTGTTTCTCACGGAACCGCCGAGGCTATCGAGATTAACGATGAAAGCGCGGTTGGAGAAGGTTTTGGAATAGAATTCTTGGTAGACGTCTTGAATTTATGTTATTATATTTTAATATTTCACTTTTTCTAACATTGAGAGAACACGTGATTCTTTAGATATCTTTTATTAGATATTCTGAATTTTCTTTGATCCATCTTGTTACGATTTGAGAACGTGGTTTCTCTCCTTTCTTGAGAATATTTTATGTTTTATTACACGTGTTTAATATCTACGCGTATTCCAAGTGATTTATGTTAATGATATTACGTACATTTAACATTTGCGTTAAAAATGTTTATGAAGCAGGAAAATAGATGATAAATAATCGGTTGCGTGGAAAAGTCGTTCCTGGAAAGTTCGTTTTTTGAAGTATTCGCGAGTTGTAAGAGCGTTCTGAAAAATCGTTTGGAACGAGTGTTATTTGTAAATTGAATTCACGTGTTTCAAATATTTCTCGCGAGGCCAATTTTTTCCCGCGCACATTTGAAAGCAGACCGCGGTACGTGGAATTTCGATCGCACGAGTTCGTCGAATTCCTCGACAAAAACGTTGCAAGAAATCGAAACGTTAACCTTCAGATATAAATATCTCGGGAACAAATATGAGCGGACAAAAATTTCTCCAGTTATTTATTTATATAGGGGCGTAGCTATTTTTTTAAACGATCGCACATAAAATGGCGTTTTTTTAAGTTAATTGAAAAAAGTTTGAATGTTTCGTATCTTTGAAGTTCAATTTGATTAATATCATTCTATTAAAAAAAAAAAAAGAAATTATATAAAATATGCTCACATTGAGATTTTTATAAATAAAATTCTATATTTCGTTCTGTTTTGTTTGCAAGAGCAAATGAAACTTTTATCCGGGCATTTTTATATTCCCATGTAGATCGTCAATGAGTTTGTTAATTAACCGAAAATTTTTTGATAAAACTCTCGAAAGAGTTGAATATGGGCAGGTGCATCAACGTTATCGCGCGCTCCATCGTGAGCGATGCAAACACAGCCATTAATTAACAAACCTAACGAGTTTTTTAAACTTTTTCCACCCATTTTATCCGCGAATTGCAACCATTAAAGTGGTTAACTGTAAATTAACGAAAAAGTTATACCAGTCATGAATTTTTATTTAATTATCGAACAAACAATAGCTGTCACAATTATATAACTAAATTATAGCTGAAATTCCATAAAGACAGACTTTAGTTTTCGAAAACTTCAAATTTATGTATAATATATTAATCTTTTTCGCTTCACATTGTACCATAGCCTTCAAATAACGGCATAAGAATTATAAAAGGAAAGATTACATATGTACACAGAGCCAAAGGGCCCAATCTTCGCTAGGTAATGTGTAGACGAGCCTTAAGGAATGGAGTAGGCCGTGAAACGAAAAAAGATGCGACGCGTTACGGGGCACGGCGTAAGAAAACTGCATCGAACAGTCCAAAATAAAAGGCTATAAGTCGCCGTCCCTGATGTTTCTCGGAATCCTTTAGCGGGCTCTTCCTGTCGCTGGACGTCGCACACGCGATCTATCGACCGATTAATATATACATACTCGAAAAGTCATTCGTTAGTATCGCGCGGGTTATATAAAACCACGCAACACCAATGTTACGTAACGACAAACGCGAAATGGCATTCTTCGCTAACGACAGCCCATACATGAATATTCGAATTACGTAAAAGCCTTTTGTTTGATAATAGTAAATTTATATAGCTGGTAGCTTTATGGACTTTTACGGGAGTTCTCCTTAAGCTGCGTCCTTAACGAATCAACAGCGAGCAACTTTTTGTCAATGTTGCATGCTTCTTGAAAAAGTTGCTGGTCGTTGCCCAATATTTCTCCATGTACTTTCGCGTTTCTATCGTCAATTGCACAAGTTGCTGCTTGTTGCCTGTTGCTTGTTTACGTGAACAGCATCTTTGGAGGTTACGAGACAAAGGAGTTTTAGGAAGAGGGCGCGTCGATCGATGGCTACAACACTGTTAAACCAGTCTGCATGGGAACGTACCCATAGAATCCTGGCTGGCCGCGTACACAAAGGACGAGCCACCTTCTACGTGTAAACTCGTGCCAGGAGGGATCGTATTTGCGCACACATCGGCGAACAGGTTTCTGAATGTCCTCCTGCGCTGCTGCCGTGCGCATGATTGTCTTCGAGAGGTTCTAAATTAGGAGAGCTATACAAGGTGGCGTAGAAGAAAGGAGATGAAGGGCAGAATGTCGCAGGCATTCGTGTTGAACACGATGTCCCAATGGCATTACGTTAATGTAACGATCAACACCAACGACGAAGAAAAGTTTAATTAAACTGGAATTCCGGCGTGCCTCGCGTCAAGCTTTAATTACCGGTAAATTGGTAACATTATTACGAGAGAAATAAACCGGTCGGTTTTTCAATGTTTCGTTATTGCGACGACAATTCGTTTAGCTGGACGACCGACGAAAGAAGCAAATAAAATCATCTATTTGCGGCCAATGAAGACAACGGTTCATGCTGATGAGTTATCATTTCACGCTGGACGTGGCCCAAAATACACGTTGTCAATTCCACGCCGCCATTATACAGAGCAACCACCAGGAGCACTAGTCATTCATGATCTCAAGGTTCGTTGCGATCTTCTGCCGCTACAACTGTGTTATTTGATGCGTTTCAATAAGACAATCTTTTCTAGTTCCCTTTTCCTTATTTTGTTGAAATTTATGTATACTATAAATAAACACTATATCTAAGATTATTTTTAATGAGAATGGAATTTGCTTTATTGACATTCCAACATTAATTAAACAATGCAACGTAATTCAACGGCCTCGATACTTCAATCGATGAATAGCTTGTTATAATATTTTAAGAATTCAAAGAATTTCGCTTTTTAAATATGTATGGGCACGATAAATCCTTTTATTCTCCGTTTTAAAAATTTCGTAAGGTAATCTGTTTAATTGGATGTACACTTTTTACGCATCACGTTTGACGTATGCTATTCGTTATTGAAACGAATCTGCATAGATTTATAACAGTCGATTACCGCGTATATTATTGTTTCAGAGAACTGATTTCAAATGCGATCGACACGTATAAAATATTCAAGTTGTTAAGAATGTAAACAGGAAACTGATCACACTAAAATGACGTTTAATAAAATTATATATTTAACGAATAAATTTGATCAAACGATGCTTCTATATAATACAATGCTTAATATTTATTAGAAAATCTCCATTTGTAAACACATTATCTGTTTACCGCAATGGATAATATGAAAAATTAATCGAAATTTTTATATAATCATTAACACAACGTTTTTCGTAATAACTCAACGATTAGTCTAGAAAATACGATCTAATGTACTTGGCATTTACGTCCAGATTTTCATGAACATATCGGACAAATTAATTTTTATTTATTATGTATAATTCTGTTGTCTGAAAGTGCAAAACGTTGGGAAGGAAAGTGTCTTAAATCGGAGGGGTGGCAGAGAATGTAAGAGCGTAACGATTGTAAGAATGTAATGCAGAAATTGGCCTCCTGAAACAGTCGTTTAGAGTGAAAAATGTATTGAAATATGGCCAGAAATTTCGCACGTAGCCGCAATTAATTTTTCCATATCAACAAAGTCGAATCAATTAAGTGTTCAGTTTCCGGAAACTGGCTCTCTGCTCGAAAATAAAGTTTCACCCACCTGCATCGTAATACATTTTCGAGTTAATGAGATCTCTTTCATCGTTTCACTCACTTAATTTAATAATTATTTTAGAAGGAAAGTAGAGACAAATTTTCAATTTATGGGAACGTGTTGAACAATACTGGGATACTTTAAATGATCCTTTAAAGCTGCTGTAATAATTTTCTCCGATTTATTTCGGGATGCAACAAATATTAAAATATTCCCCTCGTTAAATTTATGATTAAGATATATTAGAATCTATGTATGTAACATAGCGATTATCGAATTATTATATTCAATTCTATAGTATGCACGTAATTGAGAAATTAGCTTACCTTAAAAGTAATTAATACTATACAAGCAATCGATAGATAAAAAAGCACGTTTGTAAACGAGACATATTGTTTTTGCATTTCTACGTGGAAAAACGGAACCAGACACAACACATTCGCATAAATCACGTTACAAATATCGAAAGGACGCACGTAATTTCTACCCATTGACTATCACAGCCACCATCGAAATGTCAAATTCAAATGTGTTATCATGTCTTATCGAAGGTGAGAGGCCAAGGCGGAAGTCGAAGATAAATCGAACGCAAAGGGTAAACATACAAAAGGAGGTCGCGGCTTCTCGCAACCCCCGTTTTTCACGGTTTCTTCCGGTTTAGGCGGTGTGGAGGCCATATCTCAGCCGGGAGGAAACGCTAAACACCGCTTTCAACGCGCGAATTAAGATTTATCGCGTGCTACGTTTGACCGAGAAGCCTTTCCGAGCGGCATCGTAAAGTCACGACGAAGACTTATGAGTTTTAACCAACAGCTCCACCTCGTGCTTCCGTTTGCCCCGCAGAAAACACTCAATAAGGGTTGCGATCAAAGTTAAAATCTCGACTTTTTAATATCGTTCTTTTTCCCTGTCTCGTTTCTTCCAGGTATCTGTACATAGGCTGGCGAAAGTAGAGCAACACTTTCAGACACCTTTTAGCCCCGCTGCATTCTTCTGGTCGTTTTTGCTCCAGTCACGTTCTCCTGCAGCTAACAAATTTTCTTCACTTTTCCTTAAGTATCACAAATTTCCGAAGGAAACACGAAAGATCTTTTAGCGATACGTATGAATCTTTACTCGTTTTCCAAACTGTTCTCTCATCGTCCGTTCATATTCTTGAAGATTTAAATAAAAAATGGATGTTTGTATTTTCGGTAACAAGGAACGCTCTCGACAACGATTTTCATTTCAAAGTACCGTTCAAATCGACTTATCGAACGATCGAACGAATGTGTAACATGTTCTTAAAGTGCATTTGAAATTCAG
Source organism: Bombus huntii (assembly GCF_024542735.1). Lineage (NCBI taxonomy): Eukaryota > Metazoa > Arthropoda > Insecta > Hymenoptera > Apidae > Bombus > Bombus huntii. Next base: position 403,290 of record NC_066253.1, on the reverse strand, counting down.
GTTCACGGTTGTTTGATCGAGTTTGTCGAGAGGCGAGGAATCGAGGCGTGTCATTTAATCGCTCGCTTAAGTAATTGTTTCCGTTTCGATGGTTCTCATGCTGGAACGCAAAGGCACATCGCCGATATAACTCTATTTCTATTGCATAATACAATTTTTTGTTTAATAACGATTTTCCCCTATCTTTTATAGCGAATGATTAATAATCGAATAATCTCAATATGTGAACGATCGATGGCCCGTGATGGATATTTATTATCTTACTTTAGGTTTTAATTAGTTTAATTAGACTGGAAAAAGATTACAAGTATAGAGAAAAATCTATTACAGAATACAAAGGTAGAAGGGTATCGAATATTATGAAATTTCGGACTAGTCGTTAGTTTGGAGCTTTTATCGTGCATGTGGCAACCTTTGATAACATCAATAGAAATTGCTACAGCCTTAGAACATCTTCTGACTCATGTTCTTCGTGGATTCTTCAATTAATCGATAATTTAGTTATGTAATTTATGAGCTACGGTTAATGATCCGTGACGAGAACATGAGTGGCTCGTTTAGATTACCACTGTAAAAAAGCACAGTATCGGTGCGTCAGTAATACTCGTAATACCGTGGAGAAATATCGTCTTGGAATTATTATTATTCGTGTGTATTCACACGAAGAAATACCAGTCGTAAACTCGTCGCAGTCATATATTCGCTATCTTTTCAATTTCTTTAGTCTGCGACTCGTTTTATGTCGTATCGATCATTCATTTTCTGAAATTGAACAACTTATTGTGTAATTCGCGTTAAAATAGGGCAGATTCGAGTCATCGATTTACAAGTTTGTAAATCTTCAAAAATATATACATCTTCGAAGATGTCAATTTTTGTTCGTTCGTTATAAAAACTACATACACGTTTTTACAGAAAAATCGAGGAATCACTCGGAGTACCGGCGTATTTGCCAAAGTCGTGTTTCGAAATACCGCAAGTTGAAACTGCCTTTCGTTCAGAAATAGTAGAATTAAGAGAATCTATATGAGAGAATTCATAGAAAGGAATATAAGAGACAATATGGTGAGACGAAGTTTTATAATTTCTTTCGGGCGAGAATGACGAAGAAATCGGCTGGTCTGTCCACAGAAATTGATTACAATGTTACAGTCATTTTGGTGCACTCCTCTCGCAACTACCACTGTTATAAAGCTTCCACGATCAATCATAGCGCGCTCTGAAAGGCAACAAGACATTAATAACACGCTTGGATCGTTTCCACCAGATCTCTTCGTATATAGTAAGTTCAATTTCAAAATAAGACCGAGCGAAATTGAAAATACCAAAGGAAATCTCGTAAGCATAGCTGACCAGAAGCCAGCTATGTTTCTTTCCAACGCTTTCAACCCACTCTCTTGCTCCAATAAGAAAAAGAAAGAGGAATAATAATAAAAATGCAACGCGTTGTACGAAAAATTAGTTTCAGCGTATTAATTATAATTTAGCACCGAAGATACGACTTTTATTATTTTAATGCAAGTAGCCCTTTCATATAGTGCATGAAAATTGTTGCTAGTGACAACTGAAGGAACAAACTGCAACATTTACAATTACAAGTACCTAAATCTTCGGAACTAACCTAAATTCCCAAAGCACAAGGATTCCGAGCTACGTACACCTCGAGCAGAGTCGTGACTGAACCGAAATTCCAGAAGAACGTTGCCAGCGCGAGGAACGAGGCAAGTAAAATTAATCTAAATTAAGTAATCGTCGGTGTCTCGGGCAAGCAAAGGACTCGATGCCTAAATAAAACTAAGAGGAACGTTCGCTGCCGTAATCGCGCTCCTTTCCCTTCAACAATCCCCATTTTAACGCATCTCTCTTACTCTTGTTTGACCCAAGGGTACGCGCCATCTGCTATCCGTCTGCTTCGGTTAATTAATTGGCCAGCTTGTCCCTGCCGCGACTCGCGTTTCCATCCTTTTCGTCTCGTACGCCAGTCAGCCGATAATAATAAATTCACGACAGCGAAAACCACCGTTAAATCATCGATCTTTCGCAATAAGTCATTAGTTAGACGAATACAGGCTGACCACTCGATGGATTTTGACATTTTGACGCGACACCGAGTTGGTGATTGAAAATTCGCTGCCATGCTTGATGGATGCGGTTAAACGTTCGGTGAAGGCGTGTTCGAACATTTCAATTATTCAAGAATTTCTATTTTAAGATTCCAATTTGATCCTAATCGATGATTTTTATTGAAATTTCTATTAATCAGACTAAAATTGTTCCATATTTGTCGCTGCTAGGATTGTCACGCGATTACAAGACACGCGGAGAGTGCAAAATTGCACAGAATGCGAACGTAGAGAGATATATGAAACATCCAAGCTACGGTGCTTTCTATGATACCAGGTAAACCAGTTTTCCACTACCGATCTACTTCTTTAAATATAAAATGAAACGAAAAATATGAAAATCCGCGTTCTAATCTACGAGCCGTTTCCCTCGAAACATGTCAATACCGAATATCCGCTGAGTTGGCCAAAACTTGCCAATTTTTATCCCTCGTCTCTCGAGGGATAAACTCAATAAACTTTGTAAACGTGTAAACAACTAGCGATCCATCCAAAAATGTTGTAAAGTCTACTTGTAAGTTGATGTTAATGTCGAGTAAATAAATTCCACTGCCTGGCACGTGCACGAGTTACGAATCTGAACCTTCGCTGCCTGTCACAACCGACGGAGAGCCACTGGTCGTGCAATTCTCATAAATCCCATTTGAGCCGAGAAACGAGAGATGGCCGAGCGACGTGGAATCAAATAGTCGTGGCGGAGGAACGAGAAGAGCGGAACTAGATGCATAAATCGCGCTGCAACCGCGTTCGTTTAAAGGGTATTCGGCGCGCGAGCACGCGTTAATTGCCGCGGACAAGTCGATCGTGGTCCTGAGTCGGCGATAGCGGGTTAATTAACCGAGGTGTCAAAGCGTGTCGTGCGACGCGACTTGTTGCGAGCACGTTCTTCTCCACCGTCGTCCCATTCCCTTCCATTCCAACGGGACGTTGTCCGTCTGCCAGCTGGGCTTCTGGCCAACTTTCGCCCCCCTGAATCCGTTTGACTTCCTAGATCATACCTGTCCACGGTCTACCAGACGCGTAGCGGTTACCATGATCTCGCGATCTCGTGTAAACTGTCACCTATCGAATCATTTATATCCAGTCCCCTTTCTCGCTATTACGTGCGTATTACGGGAAACCTACGCAAAATCATCCTACTTGGTTATACGCTCTGCTTCTTAAAATTGAATAATGAAATAAAATCATATAATTTCTTATAATTCCAATATAGGAATTAAATACATAGAAACGTGTGAATATCTTCGAAGGGCACGTGCTTTGGTACTATAAAGACGAATGTTTCGTAGCCACTGTGTGTGTATTTATTTATTTATTCTTCGTAATGAAGATTTAGAATAAAATTTGGAATTTGCAGTTACGTTTCTCTGGTTTACGCTTGCAACCATCGTGCTTGACATCCTTCTGACCTACTGAACGTTTAGACCTTATACATACACGGCTTAAACTTATCGAATTCTCGTAGCATCCATACTTGAAAAACATACGGATTCGAACAAAAACATAGAATATAAAAGCCTAACGATGAACGCTGCACTGTAACACATACGTATAATATCGACAATATGTATATAATTGAAAGCTGCAAATAGTGGGTCTGACATACTGTAACGGTGTTGGTTGACGACGCGTCTCGCGAAAGAAAGGGCTCCTTGCGTAACCCGTGGGATAGCAAACTCGCGGGATATCGGTTGTCAAACTCCTGACAACGGACGTCAGACAGAGAGAAGCTGGTCGTTTCCATTTTGGCGTCCAGCCGTTCTCCTCTCTTTGTGGCCTTGTCAAATCTTCACCAGGGGAACCCTGGTCTACTATGCGCTCTAGACTCTAGACGACGACAACAACGTTTCTCGATGGAACGTATACGTTTGCCTTTCCATTATCCCTTTCGATTTCAACCATTCTCAAACGATTCTCCTTCCCCTGGTTAAGCACGCTAAGCGATTTGATCGTTTTTAACGCGCGAATCTTGATCTCCGAATCTTGATATTCTCCTAATACGTACGATTATTACGATTTCCAAACGCGTATTAATAAACGACACTGAAAACAACAATTTCCCCTCAGCGTCTTTTTTTCTCGAATTGCTGCGCGAATAGACGAGACGATAAGCGAGTTTCGACCGAGAAATCCTTCGGTGTTTCATCGTTATCCCCCGGCGAGAAGAACTAGGGTGTGTACTTTAATCCCGATGAAGAACATCCACGTTTTTGTTCCTCTCTCTTTCTTGTTTGTCATCTTTTTTCGTTGGTATTCTTCTTCTTGCTCGCGGAGGGGCTGAATAGAAGGTTTCTATTATCAATCGCAAGGACAGTTCAGCGAGTGTCGTGGATTTATCTGCGGATGGTCGTTGCGATTGGAATTGAAATTTTGTAGCCGTATTGCGTGCTAAGTTAGTACTTCACCAGTACGTGTTTTCTACCGACAAGGGTACTTTTAGTACTTTTACGGTTACTGTTGGTAATTGTCTCCAACTTTCTTCTGGTATTAATAGCGACATTCGTATTACAAATCATTAGGAATTTACATAGTTAAATGTTAAATTGAAATTAACGATGTTTGATGTCAATTTCTTTTCTTTTTTTTTTTTTTTTTTTTGATGGACGAACAATTCCAGAAATATCGTACAAAATTACGATATTATAACGATAAACGATATTATAGAAAAAACGAGAACCGAAAAGGACCGATAGTAGACGAAAAATAAAACCAAGCGACATAAACGCTGGCGTAATGAGAAAACACGATCCCCAATTACGTTAGGGGTAGCTAAGCGTAATCGAATGGCGAGCCTTTTATCGTCGCGTTGCGCCCTCTTAGATCAGGCTCGGATACTCGTAGGGATCATCGTAAATCAGCTACTCCATCGCGTGACCTTCGAGTCGACTGCGTCACAATATTTCTTTTTTCTGCAACAGTTCCCTTATCGAGCGAACGCGAAAAGTGCGACGCGAGTATGTTTAGGGGTGCATTACAAAGGATAATTGTTCCCGTGGTTGCACAGAGGGCTAATAAAAGGTTGATGAATTTATTAATCCGTTGGACTTATTTACGTAGGCTCGGAGCGGAGATGTTTGTTCGCGATTAGATTCGCGAGTAAGGTTTCTCCGATTATTATTACGAAACAAAAGTTGCATGTTGCGACGAAGCAAAGTTGCATTTTAACGCAGTGCATTTTACAGACTGTTTTCTTTCGCATTTGAACATCAAATTACGAGGAAATCAATTTCTCCTTCTTATTCGTAATTTCCGGAAGTCCACAGGCAAAGTTGTTCGCGAACTAAGACTTCTGCTTCCGATAAAACTGCTATTTCGTTTAGATCTAGATTTAGATAATTCCAGATATTCTTCGTATACTTTCAATTCCTGTAATTCCGCGTATTCTTTATATCAATAGGATTCTCGCAATTTTTCATTTGGAAAATACTCGAAGAACACGAGTCATGGAAAAATTGCTCGTCTCGAGTGACCTAAACTACATCATTGTAACAAATACAATCGCAAGTTTCGCGAAACGTTCCCATCTAAAACTCAAACGTGAGATTCCACTACCATTGGAATAACACGCACAATACATCCGCACCGCGTTCCAACTATTCACCCATCGCGAACAGCGTGCACAATGGACCCATACACTCGTTCACCACTTCTGCAGACTGCGAAACCCCCGATTCCAGGTTCCGTCAAAGGAACCAGCCGCGTTTAAACCTACTCGACGGCGTTTTTCAGCGTCCCGCGAATTTCGCGTCGAGTGCACCGCCTCCGAGCGAAACCACGGGACAAAGGCTGGTGGATGGGGGGAAATCGAGAAAGAAACGGAAGCCCGCGGCGTCGTTCGAGCCCTTCTTCGAACCGACGCGACGCCATGATGCCGGAGGTACGCGTCTCTTATTATCCTCGTGCGTGTTAATCAATCGCGACGCAGCCTAACGCAGCCATTCTCGTCTACGCGAGATTAAACGACCGACGATGAGTCAAACCGTGCGGGATGAGTCCACGCCATTGGCCTTGAGGCGAACGAACAAGCGAGAAGAGAGGCAATATTTCGGTTTTGGACGTGTCGTTCGAATTACAGTACTCTACGATCGATATTAACAAATTAACGACGCTTAACCTTTCAAAATTCTACGATTTTATCATTGGGTGATCCGCGATCCGCTATCGCCCGTTCTTACCATTCCGTCGTTCAAGAGACAGAATCTCGCGATGATTCGTGTTACGAACAATCTCATTTTGAACTAAATTTAAGTTTGCTAGAAGTGCCTGTACGTCTGCAACCCGCCTTGCATCGGCCTATGTAAGTACGCGGTTGGTTAGGCGAAGGATCTACGTATTATACTTTACTTCGAATATCTATACATTTGTGTATTTTACGTAATCCATGGACTTGCGCGGCTTTCGATTTTTCGAATTCTAAAGACGAATTCAAGATCGAATTCTAAAATGTCGAGGCTTAGACGACTCGAATTAGCCTACCTTCCTATACGCAGCTCTGGTTCGCATCGATCGATGTGGTCGCTCAACGTTTCGATCTACCATCTGTATACATCAGTTCCACAAATAAAACACGATATATTTCCATATGAAAAATACGGCGTCCGCGAACGAAACGAGTTCATCGGCAAGTACAATGAACCAAACGAAGACTTCATCGACGAGGATATCCATTAACGCACACGCGCCACGATGGATCGCGTTTAATCATCGTTGTGTATCGTTAATATCAGTTGCATTAAGTTCACGAGAAACACAGAGAGAAACAACGATGACGCGCGGATTCTCCGTGCAAAATCCATTGTTCGGAATTGTATGGTTTCGCAGACACCCTTTACGATGATTGATAATCGTTTTGCACCGATGCCTGCTCGTATATCCGAGTATTAATAATTCTAGGGTTTCGAAACAGTTCACGGCGCCTTGATTACCTAGCAAATATAGTACGTACTTATTTGTCGGCAAATACGCGTTTTGCAAATGATTAATCGATCCTCGCGCGATTTCCACGCGAGATATCGATTCGCAATTTTCCTACATTCGAGCTTTCCGACGTCATCTTCTTTTACTTTTTCACTTTCCTTTCCTTTCCTTCCCTTTCCTTCTTACCGTTTGCTTACCTTCGAAACTACCGACTTTCTTTTCCCTTACTCTCTTACTTTTATATCTTTTCTTCTCTTGTTTTCCCTCCCATCTTTCTTCGCTTCTCTTATTTCCAATCTTACATCGAATGTAAAAAAAATATGCGTGTATGTACAGCGTACAGTCACTCTCGCTAACATTCGAACACTCGTTAAAGCAGAACAAAGTCTTTAAAATTGGATCGAACGATTCGAACTGTTTGAAGAAGTTAAGAGAATCAGTTTACCAAACAACGCGCGAAAAAGATTTTGAAAAAGTCTTTTTGCTCGAGCCTGCATTCCTGTCAGTTGTGTACGCGTTGAAAATTTCGTCAGATAAAAAGATTGCGAAAACTTTTATGATCGTACGAGTTTGTTCTCAATTTGTTCCAAATTCTTCGGCTCAGTCAGCGAATTAATTCTTCTAACTGGCCAGAAAGAAAGAAAGAAAAAAAAAAGAACTCAAGTTGTTCCATCCAATCGCAGAGAAGTTATTCCGTTTTAACGAGTAGCCGAAAATTACGAGAGCGACTGCATAGTATGTACTGTACGTATGATTCACAATTCGTTCTTCCTTTCTAGTGCACCGAGAATGTCTACACGTTTTAGCACGTTTAACGGGACCACGCGAGAAAACAGAGAAAGGCATTGTGCAAGGACGTATCTACGTACATATTTGCCCGAGATAACTAGTGAATGAGTCCGTTTATCGAGTTTCACGCTTCTATCTCTTCCTTTTCGATTCAACGCGACTTTACGCTACGAAGTTACGCTCTCGTTGCGCAACTACGATCCCATTCACGTGTTTGCATATCGTATCGGCGCTAGCGTGCAAACCGATACAGTAACTTTCAGTTGCTTGATATATTTAAATTAAAGATAAATATTAAACCACGTAAGATTGTCGCGGGAATTCGTTCGTTGGTCCAACAAATTTTACTTTTCACTAAATGAAATTATCGTGAAAACTCAATTTGTTATATCGATTTCCGTTCGGTCGTATTCAAATTTCTTTTCAACCAACTATCCATTATTTCATGCGTTTATGGGAAATGGGAAATGTGAAAGTGCGAAATTCCAGAGAATCCGTATAATACGAAAAGATATATCTTTTGTTCGTCAATTTTCAGCAGCAGTCGGTTTCCAGCAAAACGTTTTCCAAAGAAACGTTCCCTAATGGCAAGCATGTCGTTTATGACACCGCGGCGTATAATGGCGACACGGGTGACGCGCCTGATTTTATTGAACCAGCATACACACGGTCTAAGGAAAGTAATTTATCGCTGGCCATCGTCTGCTTAAACCAACAAGGAATAATTTGTTGCGTCACGCTACCGGACATTGTCCCTCGGAATATCTTTGTCTCTCTATCACAGAAAACGGGACGGATCGTTGTATGCAACGTTGTAGACCTCGAACATTCTATAAAGATGTCTGGGGCAGATTAGAAATAGCGATTTGGAAATCGCTATTTAATAAAAAGTAAAAAAGAAAATCGTTAATGATATTTAAGGAAATTTTAACTTTAGCAAAAGTCTTGTTCAATAGAAAATACAGCAAACATGTTATCGAACAATCGGAACGATTAAAGTTGCCACCATCGTCGATATCGAACGTACGAATCGTCTTTCAAAACAGATCACGTAAATAATTTAGTCGATTTTTCTTATACACGCATAATGCAGACAGTTATATCGATCATTAATCGAAAACGAATGAATTCGTGAACGGAGCAGCATCGTTTTATTATTAACTTACCTTTCCCGGCTGCATGAATAATTTAATAAATTTCCGTTTTCCATTACGCGTTGACAAATTCATCGGATTTGATGCCGTTCCGACTGCTTGATTTAACGTTGCTCTACTTTCGATAAAAATAAAACAAGAGGGACAAATAAATATTAATGAGAAGAAAATTGTACAAACGGCCGATACGTTCCGGCTTCGTCGAAAGCTAATATCGCGATGAAATCTCAAACTGTATATCAGCTGATGTTAATGACGGGGAAAAATGACAGAACAAAGAGTAGATAAAATACAAGCGACTGTTTGGCCGGTACGATTTCAAAAATTCCAAAAGTGGGACTGCAATTTTCGGTGATGGATGTTGAAATCAGGAAGCATAATTGTAGCTATAGTTGTAACTATAACAAAACGAGAAATGTTTCGATACAAGAACTGGTACGATAGTTTAATCGGTTTTGGTAACAACCGTTTCGGAATAACCGTTGTAATTGGTTAGAATATTTTGTCGTTACCGATAACCACCATCGCGATGACAGAACTTTCGACGTTTGCCGATGATCGTTACAGATGACAGAATTTTTTGGTCGACGACGACCATTATCCGTGAGAAAATTTTATTCTGCCCATCGATAACCGTTGTTCGCGAGGCAATTCTTTCCTGTTTACCGACGATCATTATCGGCGACGCAACTATTTTTTTAGCATGCTGATAATCAGTTACGTTAATGCAAATTTACGACGATCGACAACTGATCATGATTATCACTGTTCGCTCGTTAGCGATCTGCCGTTCAAAGGAAAACTTTGTCTTTTCGTCGATGACGTTTCTCGTAGAAATTTAAAGAACGACCGTCGTTTCCGACGCCTTTTTTCGAATATTCTCTTCAAATACTCGCAGTCGCTGTAAATCGAACGAAAATCTCTGCGCCTCTTTCCATTTTCTACTGGGGCGTGTTGGCAATTTTGCACGAAATTCTGGCTGATAAAACGTTACGGACACAGCGACACGTGGCTGCCCCTGGACAGTGCATCGACTTCCGGATCCACGTTTCCATACGCAGCAGGGCGACCTCTGTACGAGAGTCGAGGCGTTCCCGGCCCTGTGTTTATTCGCAGCACGGTCGTTCATTACCCACATGACAATATTGGCTGATGGGAATTGCTTGTATCCCGTGATACGCACCATTTGATATGCGGGCCCTCGCCTCGCCAATCCGCCCCGACTTTTACGCGATAATTCCGCGATCCTCCGCCATTGTTGCCCGTTTCGCGCGTAGACGTTGCAACCAGAAGCCGCGGTTTTCCTACGTTTCGTAGAATCTAAAGATTTAGAGAAACAAAATACATAGAATAGTTTCGAATTTTCCAACTTTGACGTATCGCGTTCTACGATTAAAAGCATCGCATATACTCTACATTCTACTATATTATATCATTTATGTGCTAATCGTACGACCGCAATACACAGCTGGCCGTAAATATCAAATATCGTAAATATAAAATACCTACTGGTTACGTTCATTGTAAAACTTGTCGGAGGAGGAGAAGCTGGAGGAAAATTCCGGCAGCGATTGAATTACAAAACAACAGGTTAAAGCGTTACATAAACGTGGTTGTAACGTTTAATACGTTAAATAATAACATCTGCACCGAACCTCGCAGAAGCGTTATGTTCTTGTCACTGATAAAAGTTCTATCAGTACGCAGGTAAGCTCATAAATCACCTGAAATATCAAGTCTACCTACCTCTCCAGCAAAATACACCTTATAGTATCTACACGCTGTGTCCACTAATCACAAAACTTACATAATAGCAGAACTAGTGAGGCTCGCTTCTAATCTGCATATGTATATTATACGAAATATTACGAAAGGAGGAGACAGAATCCCCTTGAGACGAACAAAGGAGAAAAACCAACGATACACGATCGCTGATAAATCGCTAACTAACAGAATACAATGTAAGAAAAAAAAAAAAAAAGATAAATACTGTAAGATTGCTAGAAGAAATAGAAATGTTTACACCGCTTATAGAAGTATAGAAAACTAGTTATTTATAGATTATTTATCAGCACTAGCTAAGATAAAATTAATTATTTAATTCTAAATTAAGCATATAAATACGATATAGCGTATAAAGCGCGTAACGTAAGCGCGTAAAATTGTAATCGCTAATAGCAGGCGATGCGAGACAAAACGATAAGAACGAAACGCAACACAAAAATAGGAAAAACACAAAACAGTTGTACAAGAAATTACGTTCTTTCGTTGATTACTCGGTTAAACGTATACTCCGGGGAGCGCAAACGATAATACGTAATATTTATTTCAGCGTGTAAACAATTTTGCCGTAAACAAGGATGAGCCGAACGTTCGGTCCGTCGGAAAATAAATCGGACCGAAACGTAACAAAAGACAGGAAAACAATATTCCCGAAACGTTTATTCGATACGTCGCATACAGCTGTAATTAACGCTAATTTCATGCCGCGTACATTTCGCAAACGGTGCGACAGGCGATTTTCGTAGGATCGCGATGCTTTTCGTGCGACACGCGTTAATGAATAAATAATTCGTTCGTCCAGAGACAAACGAACGATTCCCACTGCGGCCTCTTGCGAAATAATAATTATAATCGAGTTGCTTTTTAGTTTATTTAACTCTCGCATATGAAAACTCCCGTGTGCGAATGCAGGGAAAAAACAAGCTGAAAACGATACTCTCGGCGATATAATTAGAGAGAAAAATCGTTAGGTCAATTTAATTCGAACGTACGCTCCGATTCTGTGTGGCGTTCTGGCAATCAAATTGCTAATTTATTTAATTCTCTCTATTTGTTTATTAGCTGCTCGCGTCACGAATATTAAATAAAGAAGGAATATATGTACACAGAGACGAAACACCTGTAGATATCCTTTGCGAATACGTTATGCGCATCGAAATTGAAACATTTTGAAATTGAATTTTTCCTGTAACGAGACTCGCGATTATTAATTAATTAGACAGATTGACTGCAAAACGTTCGAAGACGAAGTAAACGTCCAACTTTGTCCACGTGTCAGAGCAGAAAATTTGATCCATAGCCGTAAACTAGGTACCGAGCGTACGTGGATCTCGTTTGCCGTCATATTGGAAACTAATCAAGCGTTCTGTCATCATCCAGGTGTTATCAATCTCGATTACCGGGCCAACGACGAATAGTAAGTAAGATCGTAACGGATGCTTCGATTAAGATCAAAGTTACTGCCGAGTGGACTGCCAAATGTTGCCATGGAGATCGACCACGCCAAGATCGGTCAGCTACTACTCGCGTGAGTGACGTTTACGTAATCCTGAGTTCATTATGTAAATCTCTGTTGATTGCAGTCTTAATCGAATAGACCAGCAAGTCTGCCTGTAGCACTCGCACATATAGGAAATTTGACAGTGCAAAAACTCATATTACGCGCATAAGACGAAAGAATATCGGACCTACTTTCGGTAGTTTGCCATCTTACCACCAGAGGGCTGATATCCCAAGCCACGACTACACCAAGTTTCCCTCTAAATTTCCCAACAAAACTCGCTAGATAAGACAATTTTTTTATTTGCAATTTCCTTCGTCTCCGTTGCACCGATGAAATTTAATATTCGATAAAATTGATCATTCGAGAGTTCCGTTACTTCGACGTTCTATCAGTTCTAACACGAGAGAGTTTACCCGTACGAGACACGTTTCTAAGAAACAGCGGCGAGTCGCTCGAAGGAAGAAGGAATCGACCACGTCGAACGCTCGAGATCGCGAGCATCGTATCAACTGCGAGCGTATAGGGGTTGATCGCGGTTCGGTGGCTTTCGCACGGCGGAATTTGCATCGAATATGGCGGCTGTGAACCAACGCGTGCACGCTCGTGCGCCAATCATCGGACGCAACCACGTTGATATAAACAGGCGAACGATGTAAATTATTCGAACGCGAGTTGCGACGCGAGCCACGATTTCGCGACTAATTTCTGATTCCTCCGATAGGGACGACGCCGAGTTTATCGATATTCGCGAATCTGTCGTTTACTATCGCGGCTGTCGATGCCTCGTGCGAGAATATTATCGTCGTTCGTCCACGTGTTAATTGCCGAGGGCATTGGCTTCCTTTTTTACAAGTATACGCTACAACTACGCGCTACTGGTACGCAGATTGCGAGTAAAAAAGGCGAAGACTTACTTGCACAAGTATCGAACATACTATGTTGTTCGTTTCATTTCGTTTCATTTCATTTGTATCGGATAAAATACAGAATACGAATCTAGAGCCAAGTGGCTTAATTCGAATCTGTCATCGTCGAGTCACTGAACCATTGTCCATTCGAAGCTCGAAGATTAACCTTCCATTTTGCTTAACTTTCTCAGCACCGGATATTCCACGTCGTTAAATTTCCCTGAATAATCAGTCATCCTAGACCCCCTCGACCTATTGGTATAAGAGAAGCGAAAGAATTCGTTCGCAGCCCGACGATGACCGATGCTCTAACGCTCTGACTAGCTGTAAACCCGAAACTCCGCTCTTTCCAATAGCCATTTTTTCCCACAAAAGGTATCGGCCAGCTCGATCGATACCGATTCCAGTTATCGTTGTAATTTTCCTGGCCGACATTCTCCGCTTCCGACGTCCTCTTTTTAGCCATCGAACCAATAACGTAGCGTGACACGCGTAACACGTAAAACGGAGAACAGGCCTGTGACAAATGGTCGTAGCCGCACGCAAAATGGACGCTGGATATAAATACGTTCGCAAGCTGCTGCGCAACCGATACAAAACCGCTCCATCTATCGTCCTAGGCGAAAGAAAATAAGATTCAGGTTGCTGCGTATGACAAATTTCGCGCGAGTTTTATCCAAATCGAAGATATAGAAGAAGCAAGGAACACGTTCTTATTCCCAATCGACCGAGTTTCATCGAGATTCGTGTCTCGTTACTTGCGTAGCCGAGTAGCGTTCCTCGGAAATCGGTGTGCCTGCCTTGGGGAACGTGAACGAGAAAATAGGGGAGGAGAGGGGCGGAAATGGAGGAAATTCGCGGTACCTGGTAATAGAATAGTAAATACTTCGTTAACGCGTTACTACACCCTGGTGCCCGACTGGTCACAGGGAAATCGTGCTACGGATTAAACGAACCGGACACACCCGGCCAACAATCGCCGTTCTTTTTGCTAACGCACGCACACCAACAACGTACGTACTCTTTTTTTAGGGTTAAGCTTCTTTTAAGCTTTCAAAGTTTTTCAAGTTTTCTTCTCGCAAGACAACGACGCTTTCGGGTAACGGATCGTTGGTAATAAGTAGGCTGCGGATATTTATACCGTTTACCCAAGATTCAGATACGTTTAAGCAAGTTATATACAGCACGAGCCAAAACGTAAGGGAAGGGACCGAATTCAGCGCGGTAAAGTAAGAAGAAAAGTTCGTACACGAACGTATGTCCGATACGACCTCGTTTTCCGGTATAGCTAGACGTTGCTTGCAATTAGATCAACGATCTCCTGCCAATGGATAGTCGTGTTGGCCTTACTTATCGACCAGCTCGCTCTCCGGATCCGAATCCATCGAATTGCTAGCTACCGAGTCGTTTAAAATCTCTTGTTTATGAAACGTCGATTGACAGCGTCGAAACTGCTCGTCAACCTGACGTCCAAAGTAGCCGACAAATCCGTGTAAGCTGTTCGAACAAGTTCGACGACCTACCGCACGATGCATTCACGCTTCTCTATCGAAGTTGCGCCTGCTCGCTTTGAGCAATTTCTCCGAACTTGGGCAAGCAACTATTACGACAGAAAGCAAGCCGTTGCTCGAACACAGTCTCGCATCGGACATACGTCGGTAGCAACTTTTCTTCTTATTTTAACGCGCTGAATCAGCCGCTGCCGTATTCTCCGCGTCTTCTCACTCGCCCCGTACATGTAACCAGCGATAAGTTACACGTACATAGCCAAACGCTCGTTCTTCGATTAAAAACGATGTTCAAAGATATCTAATCTATGTGTCGGGTTTACATTAGAATTAGGGTTAGGGGTGTGAAACGAATCTTCGTTTGGGTTACATGTTGTCGTTATGCAATAGAGAAGACATTGACTAGTGCAAATACGATTATTATAGAACCGGACAAGTAACCGTGGTAGTTAGGTACTCGAGAAACTAATGACAATGATCCTAGGTTCAATAACGAATCCGCGGTCGACGGGATGATAGATGAACGTACTCACAAAATCTAAGTCGGATGCGTAATATTCACTGGTCGTAAAGGGTTACTCCTTTCATCAGTGAGATCGCGAGCGAGAATGCCTTTCCCGTCCCGATGATGCCACAGAGGAAAACTATAATGGGGTGTGTCTAAGGACACGAGATCATCGGATTCGTCGAGAAAAGCCTTCGTTCGGAAAGTAAGGGAAATTGGCGTTGCTGCTAATTGGTCAATCTCCATATCGGTGGTTAGAAAAAGATGCTAGCCGCCCTCGAGGGAAAGTTGCTAGTGGGAGACGCCGCTCGTTGAAAAATAGGTCTCCCCTATTTTCCCGTAGTTGGGACAAAGACTGTCTGTTTGAAGGACTTTAGTTGACTAAATCTTAAGATTTATAACGGGCCCTCGAGCTAGCCGAACATGTACTGCGGAGACGCATCGACATCTGGCAATCATCTTACTCGAAGAATAGGGTCTGCGTGTGGCGAGCCACGGGACCGAAACCGTTGGAATGTTTACTGTCGCGTGTCGCCACGAATATTTCTTTTAAGGAGAGCTATAGAATTACTCCATACCTATGTTAGACAAAGCGTTCATCCCGTAACCGCGGCTACGTTCGGCGACTGACTGTCGCCTCGAGCCCAAGCTCATTATCACGACTCTCGAACAATTACAATCGGATTGAATAAGTACAATTGTTCAATTACAGACTCCGGTGTTCTTTCATCTCCGACATATGCTTTGGCCTGCAGGAACGAAACTTTGTTGTACGGAGAGCCAGAAATCCAGAAGACTTTGCCGAGCTGACGCGGAGAATCGATCGGCTTTTGAAACGGGACGCGACCGCGTCCGCGAAAACGAAACTTCCGCGGACAGCTTAATGGCAATATCATTATTGCAGCCGGCCGTTATTCACTTTAACAAACTGTTCGCCGCGATGCATTAATCTCTCCGACCGATGCATCACCCCGCGCCAGCGTTTTCCTCCGCTGCTGCGTCCAGTCGCTGTTTCGCCAACGCTAAATGCTACATTCGTTGCCGGCGAAAGGACGCGGTTCCAGACTGACGGTACGTTTTGCCATTCTCCCTCTTGCTTCTCGTTTATCTTCGAGCGGGCGTGCAGCCGACGATCTTAGATTTTCTAAAACAGAGATCTCTCGCGTCGACTAGCTCGAATAATCCGTATCGTCGTAGCTGGAGAATAACGCGCGTTCTCTTATTGCAGGATTACCGGCGTGAAAGCGTTATCCTGAGAATCGAGTGTCGCCTCCTGGACAAGGCTGCGTCTTTTGGACGCATTGGAGCATTCAGGGGTGAAATATCAGGGACGTAAGGGTAAAGGGTCTTCGTATTCTCGATGCACCTCGTGGTTATCGTGGTCGAAACTTTTAGACCGAATACAGAAGCATACACGAGTACATATAAAAAAGATCTAAACTGGACTGTGACACCTCTACGTATTTCGCAAGGACAGCGTGGTATATCGCAAGGACATCGTGGGATGCGTGCGTTGTAGCTTTAATTAGATAAAAACCATAAGATAGGTGGCCGTGTCAAGCCCATTGCGAGCCAATTCTGTACAACGATATTCTGTAAAATATTCTACCGGGGTAAATCGCTACTGCGCTTTCGGAAATTTGTTTCTGGGGATGCTTGCTCTTCGTTCTTGCGTATCTCGAAGTTGGGAAAAGTTTCTTTTAAGGATTCGACCAACTTCTTTCGGATCTCCCGATTTTTCTGAATTTCAAGGTCTTCCCTCGGTTTCTCATATTTCGTAAGCGTTTCAAACGTTTTAAACAATCGTTTCCTGGCTTTTAGAGATTTTATCGTTATAAAACAAAGATTCGTCGAAATAAGAAGTAGTCGGCTCGTACGGGGAAAGAAATTTGTATTAGTAAAACGCGTATAATTAACGTACCACTTCGATCATGTTTTGTTATTTACGATATATCACACGATACATATATATCATCGTCGTTTTAGAATTTTCGTTGTAGCACAGGCATACGAGTTTCAAAACGGAATGCCATAAAATAAAACGAGCTTTTCATTCTTCAACCATCGAGAATATTTGCACAATTCGGAACAATTTTTCCACGTACGTTTAAAGTATTTATTTCGGGAATTCTTCGTATTTGCCAGAGTATTTTAGGAGAAATTATATCGATAATTTTATTACTTAATTCTCTCCTAACATTTCTGAAAATATTTATGAAAATCGCTGCAAACTCACCGTCTCCTCTCGAATGCTTACCTGCAACAAACGGAAATTGGTCGTTAAGAATAATTCACGAAAACCACGAAATTATCGTAGACTATAACGGTACAAGAAACGGGAGAGAAGCGCGAAAAGAACGAAGTAACGATAAAAGAGATAAAAGAAATTGCAGCAGTCTATCGAACCCAGAAAGTCCAACCCTCGTTCAAGGTTAGCCAGTGAACTCGAAAAGCTGGAAAAGCCCGGGAACCTCGAACGAAAGAGGGAAGCAGCTGCGATCGAGCAAACGAGGTGGTCGTTACAAGTCATAAAGCGATCCTCTGGCTAGTAATTCACTCGAGCCGCGTTTCTTGACGCTTGTCGTCGGTGGTGATGCATGGCCGCAGCCGCTCTGCAATTAGTTTCTCGCGACAAACAGAGCTTTAAAAGCGGACACGTTTGCAAATGCTTTCGAATAGCTGGCATTGATAACTCGATTAGCTACCACATACCTACCGTTGTACTTTTTCCTGTAGTCTTTTTTCATTTTCTTAAATATGCTCGTTCTAGGCAATATCGAATACGTTTCTCCGCTCTCGACTCTCGACTCTGTTTGCCGATAATTAATCGAATTAAGCAAGAATCGATCAAAGCGAGGAGAAATTTCCCCGAGACCAAGTTGCCCTGTAATTCCATAGGAGAACGATTCTTGTCGATGTAACGTCTCTTTCTCAACGCAGCCGATATATATCGAATTATATCGATCGAACTATATTCGATAGATCGTGTTAAATTTTAACGATACGCGTCTTAAAAAAAAAAAAAAAAAAAAAAAAAAACAAAAAGAAAGAAAAATTGCAGAGCTAACGTTCATGCTGTAATACTTTATGTATACGTAGGAAGCCTGTACGCACAGCTTTCGCGACTGACTATATGTATATAAAATTCACTCGACACCGAACCCCTGTGTTAACCCCTTGCCTTATGACTTTTTTAGTAGCTATTAATACTTAAGCAAGCGTCAGCTATTCGCGGCAGTAACGCGCCGTGACAGATGCAAAATATTGGAACATTATTTAGTAATTTGGAACGGTGCTTGGTAATCCTCGATTTGACGAATAGGAAGCTCGAGTCGGAGGTCGGACTAAACTTTGTCATAAAAAGTTTGCCAGAACTTTGTCGAATAGGAACCACGAGCGCGATTCCATATTGCAGGGTAACGGGTTAACGACAAGTTATCGTTCGGACGAACGATTTGGAGGGCGATCGTAATTCACCGAAAATTCGTCAATTATTCGTTAAATAAATGTCTTTTTTTATTAAAAATCCCGTGGTAATACTGTCAAGATGAATTTACTCTCAAGATGAATACTCTCGTACAATTTATTCGCTTATATATTTATTACGAAGTCGCAACGTTTCGAATAGTTGATATATTCGAGGACGAACTGTTTGATCGTTACTAGACAGTTACATACGCGCCGCATATCGAAGGGATTAGCTCAGAAACCGCACGAAAACGGTTCAGTTTCGTCTTTTTGCTCGCGCCAATTGTGTTCGAGGATGTACGAAATTGTTCGAAGATTTACAAGCCTTGCAACGCACGTATAAATCCCAGTTTCTAATGGAAATGAGATTGTTGGAACGCGCACAAATTTTAGCCAATCATTAGTAACTGTTAGCATATGCCATTCTATTTGCGGTATTTGCAAAATTATCCATTAAATGTCTCCGGCGACACTGACAAGTGTAAAGAAACCAAGCCGCATCACGAGCAACGGTATTATTAATCAACTTCCTGGCCAAGTATCCTGCGATGAAACCGCTCCGCCCGAAATTATGCATCACCGAGAAGCCTTCGACTATCTAAATCCCGTCCTTCCTCCGCAAATCCTCTCAACCGTTCGCCGTTTTCCAAAAATAACCCCGACTAAAGTTTCGTGCTTCCTAAATTCAAGCAACCCTCCTCGAAATCATCAAAACCAGCATCCCTTGACGTTTTCCAACTATGAAAACTTCGAGAACTTTACTTTACTCGCTCTAAATTTCACTCTGCGATATGTTCGAAGGTACAGGCTAGAGTTACTTGCGGAACAATTTTTAGCGCTATCTCTTACGCAAGAAACCCGACGACGCTACGAAAAAATTCGAGAATACAAAGTATTTTATACATTTTCAAGTTTCTTGTATTTTCCCGACGCCTGTGTAATCGAAATTTCACTAATCTCGCAGCAGATATTTAAACGTAGCCCATTTAAAATTCGATCGCTTATCAAAGGCTCGATTCGAAACTACGAGAGCTCAAAGGTCCTGTGCGTTCGGTGTGACGCAAACCGTAACGCCAGGACTGTGGTTACCGGCAATTAGAACGGCAACCTATTTTCACCAGGAGGCAAAAGGGAGGTGGAAGCAGGGCGGTTGGAAACAGGCAAGCAGCACGGCATAACTAATGACGAGGAGATAAACGGCTTGGCAAACGACGCGTAACGAAGGTGGCGCGGAGATTCCGCGTGGAAACAGACCGGAAATTCCCGCGGGAAGCCCCTTGTCGGGAAATTGTTAGGACCCCAGCCGGAACCCACTCGCCTTGAGTCGAGTAAAAGATAGAAGATAAAGATGGAGAGGATTCCGATGAAATTTTTAGCGTTATCTCGTCTTCGGTCGATGTCTCGTGGTTTGCTTACGTTCTTCTTTTTCTTCTTTTCCGTTTCGTCCATCTATGCTTGTACTTTTGGTTGCCTCTTGTAAGATGGAATTATTCGCAGTTCGTTGAGATACCGTTCTAACGCCAAGGGACCGACTTTGACTCGCAACGGAATATTCAAAACGCTGTATGTTTTCATTTTTGTTTAATTTTAGCAACGATCCCGAACCATCTTCAAATTGACAACGGAAATGTAACTCGAATAGCTGCGACTATCCCGACGAGGATATGCGGTGGTTGTTTGGTAATAGGCGCAGTCTCGCGAATCGCTCGAACAAAAGTCCATTTATTAACAATTTTTTGCACTTTATTCGCACTCCGGACACGATAATCGCCGCGACAGGTATAACGGGCGATAAACGCGTGTTGTTGGTTCGACGTGTCGCGAGAGAAGAAGGAAAAGAAAAGAAAGGAAGATGGAAAAATGGATCGTCTAACGATCGGGTGGAACGCTCCTTAACACCAAGTAAGAACGGAAGATGAATAAACGTAAAAAGAACGCCGTATAGCGGTTGCATCGCGGATTTGATAATCTTACACATTTCGGTGGAAGCGAGTGGATTAGCAGTTTTCGTTTATCGTGTTTATCAACGAGCTTCATTGGACACGAGCTCGTAAGCACCCTTTACATCAACGTGGATGGTAGTTTGATAAGGGGTAATTAAGTCGCTGGATTAGCAGTTCAACTTAACAAATTTACCGCTTCGTAAGTACTACGGGCTGCTTAACTTTCCGCTTAATTCGATCATCAACGCCAGCCACTCGAAACGACGAATTCCTCTAACGGTGCTCGCTAAGTGGGGCGAAAAATGGCAAGAAAATGCTAATGGAATTAATAAAGAGACTCTGAATTTCAATAGGATCGAGAGGGACAACTAGAATGTTTGCCTATTTATGGCAAGTTTACATTATCTTCTATCATCTGTTAAATTGATATTATCTGGAAAGCAATTCATTTTAATATTCGCCGCAAGTATTTATACGCAACTTTATTTCATACGGCTCTTTCGATCTCAACAAAGAAATAATACAGGATTTTTGCGAATTCCTTGGATAACAACCTCTTACGAAACGCAAAAGGCGCAGGTAGCGCGAGTCAAAAAGCAACTAAACACGATGGAATAATACGCGAGAAAAGTACAATTTCGGCATTGACTCGTTACGCGCGGTGAATCCAGCTTATCTAATGTCACAAGCATTCTTATTAACATCTACCTTGAAATCTTACGTGTTTATAAATATGCGTATTACCGTACAACCTAAAAACTGATAAAATTAATAGTTATTACGATATAAATATGTATGAGAAGTCTACAAGGACGCGACAAAGCTAAAAAGTAGTAAAAATGTTGAAAAAATCGAAAACACAGTCTCCATACCACGAAACTTCCGCGTGTAAACTTTTTCTCGACAACGCGTTGTTTCCTAAATACGTACATGGAAAACTCCGATACTAAGTTTGCAAACAAACACGCTGTGCAGATAGAGCACCGCATAGGAAGTTGAAGTTCCGCCGAACAAAAAAAAGAAACGAAAGAAAAAAAGAGAGCTGTATCGAGTGACGCGTAATCGGCGTTAATGACGCTGAGGCCACGACCTTTGACCAACGAACGACATCAAGAGATGTATCGATAAAAATAATTGTATTTGTCTTGCGTAACGTTCTTCGATTTTACAATTAACAAGAATAATTATATTTGTCCCGCATAGTTTTGTTTTACGCGTCTATCCGAATTCGATACCTGTATCGATTCGTTGGAAGAAACGATGCTTGCAAAATATTGCACGCTTTACTTTGCAATACAAATGTAACGAATTATTCAAAATTGAAGTTTAGAAGAAAACAGTTTGAATTTTAATCTTATCTAAATTTGCTACAATTACGTTTGTTCTCGACCTCTACCCGATTCGCAAACACGTCACCGTTGAAGAGAACACTTGTTAATTTTGTAGTTTCAGGGTTTCCATAGCTTTCAAAATTTTGATTTCGTGCCAAAAAGTTCATTTTATTAAGAAGCGACTTGTTAGCAAAAGATATCGAACCAAATTTTACAGATAATTTTATCAGATATCATCTTCTAACTGAACTAAATTCCGAGTTCCGATCGTCGTCACATTGCCTTACTTAAACGAACGTTCCATCTCTCTAAAACTCTAAATGTCGCTTACCATTTAAAAAGAGAAAAATCTTTCGGCTCCCCTTAAAATTCCAAGTAAGTCCACGGCACCTACACGATTCTCGCAGCGCCATCGCTGAACCACGAAAAGCGAATACATCTTGTCAGACACTCTCCCCGCGTAACAAACTTTCGCCAACATCCTAAGCACGCGCTCCAATCCCTTTCTCATCCGCTTCGTCAAACCAACAAACCAAACTTAACAACTCTCGTCCGACAAGCTCGAACATTCTCCTTCCTCGATTTAACAACTCCAACACAACCGTGCAAACCGTAAAACAGCCGTGAAAACCAAATAAGAAGAAGGAAGGAAACCTTTTTTTTCTTTTTTCGTAGCGAACATCCAGCTGGATCGATTAATACCGTAAGAAATATTAAACGTCTATTAAAAAGTTCGCAGTTAGCCTGCTATCTCGAATAGTACTTAGGTATTAACGAGATAAAAACGTACTCGTAAATTTGCCTTGAAACATTTTTTTGATAAAGCCAATAGATAACCAGTTGTTTCTGTGTACGTAGCAGGGAGTCTGCGTGGTCCTGCTCCGCTCGCTCAAACGCTTTTCCATTAAACGCGGATAACTCTAACAAGCGGTGCGGTGCGAAGGAACGTTGCGCAAAGACACCGGTGGTACAATTGCTCGTCCGACGTCGAAACTTTAGCGAGTACACTTACGAACGTAAAACTTGGCCAAGTATTTAAAAACGATATAGCGAAGTGGGTAAAATCGGTGAGACGCTAGAGCTTACATGGCCGAAGACGAAAACGTAAACCGATCTCCGTTTCAGGGAAGATGAGAAGATCGTGGGCTTATTCGAGATATGAACTCGCGACTAGTTCTTTCTTCTCAGTGACGTAAATCGGCGGTAAAGAATTGCGCGCAACTCCGGCCAGTATACGTGTACGGTTGCGCGCGGCTAGATCAATCGCTGTCACCGTTTAACGTATTAATTTACGACTTGTTATCGATATACCGCTTCCGGCTAGATACCGACCACGTATGAATAAACAATCAGCGCAAGTTGTACCAGCGTGATTAGGTGAAAAACATTGAAACATAATTTTTCTATCGAATCGTTTAGTCGCCATTCGATCCGATGCACGTGCAGCGTACATTTTCAAATTCATCTTCCTCGAGAACAGCGTCTGGCGAGAAAAGTTTATTATCCACATTTTCCACTTATTTCCTCTCGTAGAATCGCCTCGCACCCAATCCTACCACCCGCGACTAACTATCCTGTTAATTATCTCTGCCACTTATCGCGTCACTTGTTATAAATCGTCGTTCGCAATAGGACGATAAAAAAGGGAAAAGAATTTATTTGGTCGGTTCGAGACAAACGAATTTGGCGTCGCACCGCGTTTCGCCAGTGAATCAGCGTAATCGTCCCGTCTATATAACCGACTAGAGTCGCGCGATCGGTCATTGTTGTTCGTCTACGCGCGACTCATCCTCATCTCGTGCGCGTACTCGTGCGAAAAGCGTTCGCGAAATGTATAGCCAGCAACCTGCGTTTATAATGACCGATAGATCGATATATAGATATTCGTTCGGCGTTTTGATGGTGTTTATGATCGTTGTAAGCGGTTCGCACGCGTACAAGGCAAAAGTGACGACTCGATTCGGCCAGGTTCAGGGATTGTTGAGTAGAAGCACCAGAGGAAGACTCGTCGCGCATTATTTGGGCATTCCTTTTGCTCAACCGCCTGTGGATGATTTGAGGTTTAGGGTGAGTTTATGTGTAAACATGTTTTATTATTATTATTATTATTATTATTATTATTATTATTATTATTATTATATATTAAATTATATTATAGTGCTTTCTATAGTGCTTTTTTATAGTGCTCGATGGTATAGCATACCTTTTCATCTATGTAACATATCACAGTAATATTATGAAAGCCTGATTTCAATTATATTCTCGGGAATACGAATTTCCATAGAAATCCGTAGTCCGTCTGTAATAATTTTGGCGGCATGATAAAAATTCTTTGACAGAGTCCTAGGCCATGGATTCGCAATTGGACGGAGACATTCTTAGCAACGGAATATGCCCCCGTATGCGTTCAAGTGACCGAACAAGGCCACTTCATTGGAGAGGAAGACTGTCTCTATCTCAACGTTTACGTGCCTCTGGTAAATATTTTTTAGCGTATTCAGCAAAAAAGCCAGGTAAAAATATGAAAATAATAACAGTACAGGATAAACGAGATAAAGGAGGGTAAGAGAAAATGAAAGAGGTAGAAAAAACACACGTACGTAGATATCGTAAAGCGTAAAAATATGCAACTTTGCTTATCCGAAACAGCTACGTTGGTCCTGGGCATCTACCAGGATAAATTACCGTTACAATTGAAAACGAGTTTCAGAAAAGTTTCATCTTCGTAGTATAAATATTTGTATCTTGTAGAGCTTATGGAAGTTTACGCTCGTATTAATTTCGTAGAAAAAGAACTCTATAAATGAAATTGATAGGAGAGAGATTTCTACGACTTTAACCGATTAATTTTCTTCTGACAATGTTTCGAGAAATTCCCAAAGTACAGAGAAAAGGGGCAGTTTGCGTACGGGACGCTAGCAAGCAAAGTATAGAAGAAAAGCAGAAAAGCAACGAACGTGTTAATAGAAGAAACAAAGAGAAGAAGAAGAATAGAAAACAGGAATACGGTGGAAAAGTTTATAGCATTGAAAAAAGAACGTTGGCGATGTCGTTTCGTATAAGCGGAAGAAGAATATTAAAATTTCGATATAAATCCTATTCGAACAATTCGATCAGATTCGAAACGCAACGGTATACCGTTTTCGAGTCGATTCGCAGCGCGAAACTCGGAACATATAGCGACGTTTTGCGAAACAAATGCAAGTTTTGTTGAAACGCGATCTCGATTGAGTCGCAAGGTCCACTCTCGGTTTAATGAAATTTAAACGATTCAAGGCGACGCAGCATTTTTCCAGTTGCTTTAAAAAATATCGCTTACGCGGTTCCAGGAAATTCGGAAATTTGATAGTCGGTCAGGTTATAAGTTATAATGTTAGTTCGTGTCGCGATACGATGCTTGCTATTTATGAGTTTTTATTGCTTTCGTAGTTTCCGAGAAAAGTCTACGACTCTAAACGTTTGCTTCGGCCGAAAGAGAGATGCTAAAAACTAGACTAAATTAACGAACAATGTCGAAGGAAGTATTTGTAGATTTCAGAGGAGAACGGAGATGGGTACGAGGAGAAAAGAGCGCTTCCGGTGATGGTGTACGTGCATGGCGGAATGTACGCCACTAACGGTGGTAACAATCGACAAGTCCCACCAGAGTATATGATGGACCAGGATGTGATCGTAGTTTCGATCCAATATCGTTTGAATATTTTGGGTAATAAGAAATTCGAAAGTTCACGTTTTATCGAGCGAAATGTGGAAAAATGTAAAATTAATAGAGACGCGTGGAAAGAGAAAAAATTCCCCGATAATCCTATTTGCTGATATTCGATTTTTCAATTTCTCAATTTACTAATACCGCGATTCTCGTTCGCGCAACTTTCCAGTACACCGATCTCCCGATATTCCAACATTCGATCGCACAACTTTCGGATCGAATTTTTCCTAATATCCAGCTCCTAAATTGCCATGTTTTCCCTCATCACGGGAATACCAATTTTCCAATGCCTCGTTGTTTCATTTCTCCGATACTGCGATTCGCTGACACGCCAGTTGCCACGCGTTCACTTCTCTCCGTACGTACAGGATTCTTCGCCACGGCCACCAAACACAATCCAGGCAACAACGGTCTGAAAGACATCGTAATGGCGCTACGTTGGGTGCAAGAAAACATTCGTTGTTTCAACGGCGATCCAAACATCGTGACTCTATGGGGCCACAGCGCAGGTGCCTCTGCCGTGCACTTGTTGGCTATCACGAACAAGACCGAAGGACTGTTCAACAGGTATGTTAACGATTTTGCGGAGGGACGTTCTTTTCCAACTTACGAGGGAACCCCGACCATCGACCACCGACTACCGACCATCGACCACCGATCACACGTTGAGATCACCCGTTTTTCTTCCATGTACTCGAGCGCGTATAAATCGTAAACCACCGAACAACGTGTCTAGAGATCGAACCGAAGAAAATTAAATTGTCCCTGTGCGTCCCTTTTCTGAAATTTGAATCTTTTTCCGACAAATACACACGCCTATTCGTTGTAAATCCATCGACCCTACTACAAGTATATACCGTTTGCTATCGTTCCGTCGTAGAATCGTCAGCGTGACGTTCGTATTGGTTTCTTAATCGGACCTGTAACCGCGACGTCGATGATCTTCGCGACGACGATCTTTCGTCCAAAAGTTTCGTTTTACGCGACGTTTGCATAGCCGTAAGATCAACGTTTCGTCGTAACGGGACAAAGTTATCAGGTGGGACGTCGGAGTTTAAAAATACGGCATTGCCATCAGGTACATCGTTCAAAGCGGAGTTGCTACTAGTCCCACGGCGTTGCTGCCCGCGCATTGGATAAGAATATATTCTTTGGTATCGGCCACGTTGGTCGGATGTCTTCCTGAAAGCGAAGAGGAATATACGACGACTGCGCAACCGAACGTGACGCGCGAACAAGAACGGTATGACGAGGCAGAGTTAAGCGAAGAAGAAGAGGAGGAAATGATGCGATGCTTGAGAAAGCTGGACGTCGGAAGCTTCAGAAACACGATGGACTATCATGTAAGTTCTATGCAGAGTGTCCTGCGACACCGATGATGGATTCCGCGCGTGAAACTTGCCTCGAGTTACAACGAGTTTTACGTTCAAGTAGCTCTATCGAAAGATGCAAGTAGTTTCATTTACCTATTTGCAAACAGAACGCAAGGTACGCAAGGTAGGCAAGAAGGTTCCGTTGTTTTCGCGTGCGCGATCCATCGTCGAAGCGGTTCCTCGATACCACGGGACATCTTGCATATAAAAACAAGTCGAAGAACAAGTAGAACAAAATTCGTCCAAAGTCTTGTTTTCGAGAGACTCGAGATTTTCAAATTTCTCAAGCTCGATCTTCTAAGAAACGAAACTTTCAATTTTGGTTATTCCGAACTCTGACCCATGGCGTAGATTTCCATCCGTGGTCGACGATCGTGTAAAGAATTCTAGATATCGAATGCTTCGTCGAGCTTTCACGAAAATTTCACTTCGTTAAAATCTTCTTCGTTGAAACTTTGGCAAACAAGATAGTGCGGTGGAGTGGCCATTGCTGCATTTTCGCGCCGACGATCGAGGAAGAATCGGACGACGCCATCGTAACGGTGCATCCGCTGACAGCGATAAAGCAGCGCCTGTTCAGAGACATTCCAGCTATCATAGGAGTGACCAAGGACGAAGGACTGATGAAATCGATCGGTAAATTTCGCCTTGCGAAAGTAATAACTAATTTAGTATTTAACTTTATCGATAATTTTCTTTATTCGAACAAACACTTTTTCGCTATTTCGACGATCTCTTCTCGTTCGCTTCGAAAGAGACAACGAGCGCTTTCTGTCTTTCTCGGATCGTTCCGAATAACAACTTCTTTCTTCGCGGTATTTCATTTGTTCGACGAAGAACAGCAGAGTCCTACTCTTTTTCGCATATTCTTCGTATCGGATCGCCACAAGTAGAATAATTGGCGAGGTATTCGATTACAAGTTTTAATTCATTTTGAAAAAGTTGCTCGTTTCGATTTGAAGCCATCTTGACGAATCCAAGCGCCGAGGACAAAATACTAAATAATTTCGAGATGTATCTGCTCTATTTGCTGGAATATCGCGCGATGTCGAACGACACTTTGGACGCCTTTACGAATTTCTATTTCGACGGCAACGTTACGTTATCAACGCTAAGAAGGAATATCACAGAGGTACGTGTGTTCTCCGCTCGAATATTTTCGGTCAACGCTACTTCGAAACTGTCAAGCAAGATTTTTCACGTAGATAGTTGGATGGGAGCCGTACTCTTTGGAAAACTTGCTTTTTCCACAAATTTTCGACCTTTTGATCGTTAAAATAACATCTATTTATACGCTACTCTTTCAAATAACATCTTAAACTAACAATTAATTAATCGAGCGTGTCCAATCTTCTTTGACAAAATAATTCCATGGAACGACTTATTCCATCGTCCGTTATAAATTATTCTATCTATACGACACGGACGACACGTCGTTAATTATCCGAATAAGGATAAGAATAATCACGCGATTCGATATTAACGAACACGTTGCTAATAATTTTACAAATCCACTTACAAATGTGTCGATGTTGTAGATCATTGGAGATGCTCTTGTCGTATGGCCAACGTATGAAACTTTAAAGTACCAATCGAACGTAATGAATTCGAGTACCTATCTCTATGTGTTTTCATACGAGGGCACTTTTAGCGCGACTTTTGCCTTCACCGAAGGAGTTCCAAGACACTTTGGTGAGTATTTTAATGCTTCAGTGCTTTAATGCTTTAGTGCTTCATCAGCCATATTGCTTCTAAATACACAACGAATTTTTACGCGAGTTCATATTTTCGAGAACATCGTAATTCAAAACGTAGAACTTTGGCTGGAAGTGAATTTTTGGCTCGTCGTTTCCCATAGACGCAGAACCCATCGCCGGTTTTCTAACTTTTGGCAAAATTTCTTTATCAGCTTCCTCGTCGAGTATCGTTTTACAACCTTTTGGGATTTTGCGACTGCGGTTTCTACGAATTTCCGAATTTTAGAATTTTCAAACTTGGGAATTTTTTAATGCTGAACTTTTCAAGTTTTAGGAGTTTGCGATATCGGAATTTTGGAACCGTGCGACATCGGATCGTTGGATTTTTGGAATTTTGGAATTTTAGGATTTCCAAACTTTGGTACTCTGGAATTATTCCTCCATTTTGACAAATTTTAACTATACACTCGTATACGTAGAAGTATCGCCAATCAAGTATAGAACATTTACATTTCTTTTCTTTTTCTTTTGTAATTGAGATTTTTACGAAACGTTATTCTTCAAATTTTCTCATCGTACTGTTTATCGATTTTCATGTTTATTGGCTTACTAATACGTTCACGTGATTATCACGCTCACAGCGATACGTAGAATGCAGCTACTCGATACTATACTAAGAACGTAGCGTAATATTTATTAAATTAACGAATTAAACGTGTATTTAAATATTATAAGAATATATTTGCAAGGGGGACCAACTTTATATTTATCGATAGGGTTAAGATTACTAACGAAGAATTTTTTACTTTTTATACGTAAAAAAGTCGCGAAAAAACAAGGCGTTAAGCCACGATATAGCAACAACCGATTCTTCCAAAGAAATTAACCACTAAATCGACAATGTGGTTCTTTTAGGAGTCTCGCACGTAGATGATTTAAATTATTTGTTACCAATATTCAACAAAGAGTTTGAAGATTACATGTTACACAATACGGAAGACGATATAACCATGATTAATATAATGACCGAGATGTGGGCCAGCTTCGCAACTAAGGGGTAACGCGAAATAAATATCTTTACTTCCTAATAACAAGACAATTGGTAGTAGACAATTAGTAGAAAATGAGAAAATATCCAATACTGTATCTTTCTTATCGTCTTACTAATAAGTATCTTATCGATAAGTGGATAATTCGTTGTTAAGCGTACCAGAGGCTTGGAGAGTGACACCATGGCCAGATTACAAGGAATCGCAAAAGTTCTTGCAAATTGGAGTTGGAAAACTTCCGGAAATGACAATAGAAAGCGAATTTTTCCCAGAAAGAATGGCGTTCTGGGAAGAATTATCCGCGAATCTGACTTACGACCCGGCAGACGACCTTTATTTGCCTCTGGAACAACGAACAATCGAAGACGACGAAGACGTTGCCAGTAGCGGTGCTTCTCTACGATACGACGAAATAATGATTTCTTCGCCGACGTTCCACCTGCTATTCACCTACTTTTTGTCAATTTTAGAACGTAATTGCTAGTACAACGTTGTCGATAACAGAGAATGTATTTATGTTGTAAAGTTTATCATATAAAATTTGTTAAATCCACGAGAAACTCGTTTCTTTATACGATTAGAGCAAATGCACGAACGAT
The DNA here is from genome assembly GCF_024542735.1 of Bombus huntii. Taxonomy (NCBI): domain Eukaryota; kingdom Metazoa; phylum Arthropoda; class Insecta; order Hymenoptera; family Apidae; genus Bombus; species Bombus huntii. The sequence continues at coordinate 372,931 of NC_066253.1, read as the reverse complement.
GGCGATCAAGCGGTAATTTATTTCAAACATTTCTATATCCTGAATTTTATTTTATCTTTACTTATCCGGTTTAACGACCGGACAACAAGAATGTATAAATATCATACGGATAACCAGATACGTCGAAATACGAGCGAAAAGAAACATCGTTGGTCGCCACGAATGTACCAATACGCAAGTAGAAAGAACAGAGTCAGATCGACGATGTAAAAGCATCTCCCGGAGGATCGCCGCCGGTTTCATTAAGACGAAACCCTAATAAACGAAAAGCGTAATGGAATCCGGCGAAAATTAAGTTGGCCACGGCGTGTGGAGAGTTAAACGCGTGCATAAAATATGCGCCAACGTGGCGCGTTCCTTCGCGCTCGGGGAAATTAATCATCCGGCCGCCCCCGTGTTTGTCTTCTTTCCGTTCAGTTCCCCTTTTCCGGCCACGTGAACTCCCCGCGTTTGCGCGTCCAGTAGCGTGCACGTCACCAAATTAAGACAAACGTTCTACCTTTCCTCGCTTTCTCTTCTCCTTCCTTTCCTTCTCCTTTTCTCCTTGCCTCTTCTTCTCTGATTTTACGGCTTTCGTAAAATTTTTATTTGCCCGATAAATCTTTGTCAACGTTCACGGAGGATGTTGAAAAACGGCTTTGTTTCTACCAAGAGACGCTCTCGAACGTCGATTCCCGCAACGATCTTTCCCATCGAGTCAAAGTAAAATACCGTTATTCGCAAAATTCTACGAAATAAGCACGCGGAAGCGTGGACAAATGGACGGAACGTCGACCGCGGGACAACCTTGTTCTACCACGCGAAGAAGCGAGTATAGGAAAAACCACGTGAACCGACAGAGACGGTAGCTCGGCTGGAAATCGACACGTTGTAGCCGCGATTCGCGCGTCGCCGAATTTTCGAAAGGCCACTTGACCGTGTGTGTATATGTAGTGCTCGGCCTGGCGTACACTCGGCCCGAGGAGGCTCGAAATCGCTTCGAAAACGATTATTCGACTGCTGGATAAACAACGATTCGTCGCACAGCACCGAACTTATTTGTCTATGCAAATGATCGATCAACGATGGCCACGGCCCTCGTGCCTTGTTTCGCTTCGAGTATCCGCGACCACCGTGTTTTTCCTCGCACCTTCGCCGACCAACGTGTCGCCTCCCTTCGTCTCTCGTTGGCCAGTTAAAAACTAAACCGGCTCTCGTGGTCTTTTCCATCGTGGTCGTTCCTAGTCTTCCTCGACTTCCTGGTCTTTGCTCGACTTTTAACGATTCCAATTTTACGTAATCCGAACTCTTCGATAGGTTCGATCGCTAATTATACCGTAATCGTGGATAAAAGATACAGGGTAAAGAAAGAAGGCCTCCTTCGACTTTCATCGAACCACTCGTCGAAACCTTTTTACAAAATTTCCTTAATAACAGCGTGATTCGTGCCTAATTTCCATTAACCAGGATGAAACTGAATGAAAAACGATCTGGTAATAAAACGACGTTTTATGCGTACGAAACATCGTCGCAGACTTGCCTCTGCTTTCCCGTCAAAGAATTAGCCGTGTAATACAGCCGTGGCGCCATTATCGCTACGAGACCATGTTTCGCGTCGAGTAACGAACGAAATTTCTCCAACAATTGCCACGGCTTTCCAAGTTTCCAGTTCGTGAAATTCGGATGCTGTTCGTGTCTCGCGATAATGAGGTATTCGCGGATTCGACGCGCAACGCTATAGCAAAGGTAAGCACGCGTGTAATTAGTAAAAGCCGGTGAAAATCGAGACGCGTCTGCCGTTTCTACGAGGCCCGTTTTTGCAAAGTAGAGGAAGACGTCCGAGCGTTTTGCAAATCTTTCGAACCCTGAGAGTCCCGAAACTTCGAAATCCTCGAGTTTCTAAACCATCGAACGTCGAAAAGGTCAACGAACGTTCGGATGCTTTGGCGAGCCAGTTCGTATCTCTATTCGTTATCGTTCGTATCTTCGTTCGTGTATCGAAGGAAGCAAGCAAGAGGCACATAATGCATCGTTTAAAAGCGGAAATTCCGGCCTCGTCGTTAATTACTTTCTCGCCGTGGCAGGGCATTTCATTCGATGAAACGTCTGGCGAACAATGGCAGCCGAGACCGTCCCAAGACCGTCCCAAGACCGTCCCAAGGCTCCCGGAATAAGTTGTTCTTCTTTTCATCGAGAACGTAATATCGCGATATACAAGCCCTTTTGTCGCCGCAGACGTTTAATTATTCGCCATCTGGAAATTGGCCCCGGCTGGTTTTCACACGCAGCGAATGATCGATCGCCTGTACGTCTCCTTCGAAACGTTTTCTTCCTTCAACCTACAACCAAGCGACGCTAGTTTAACGCGTGACAAACGATTTCCTGGGGGGGGGGGGGGCGATCGAGTTCCTTTTTGGCATCGTTCTTTCCACATCGCCGAGGAAAACGTGTTTTTGTCGAGGGAAAATGTTTGCGTCGAGATAGATAGCAGGGCGAATAAGACGTTCGGTTCCTTCATAAGCGTCGGATTACAGCTATTCTACCATGGAACGTGTTTTTCTTACCATCTTCTTTGGTATTTTCCTACAAAGCAGGCGTACGATCCTTTTCAATTTGCAAACTTTATGAACTTGGAAATTGTAGATTTTCGGAGATTGGACGTTCCAGTTGAATTCGATTCGCAACTATAAAAGTTTGAAGCTTGGGAATTTGAGAACTTGGAGATTCGGCTACTTTCACATTGGGAATCTTTGGCATTTCTAAACACAGAGACACTTGCAAACATCTCGACACCTCGGAAATCTAAGAATTCACAGATCCATGTATACAAAAGTTCTTTGCGAATGGATAGTAAATTTATTTGCAAAACATCACCGAAATCGCCTTCCTGGGGTTTCACCAGCCGAGAGCGGAGCGACCACGCACCGTATGCGAACGAGGCGACCAGCATCTCCGAAATTCCCTCGATTTCCCTTTTCTTTCCCTAGTTGGTCGATTCTTGCCGAGTAACCGACCCGAACGGACCGATGGAACGGCCGCTATAATTTTCACGGCGGCGTGTGTCCGTCGACAGAGGCCACGGACTGTGCCATTGTTGGCCTTCGTAACGAGCGGCAATTTTTGCAGGGTCGAACAATGTGTCGCATTAGCGCATTGTACTGGCCGGTTCCGCCCGTTCTGTCACGCGACACGGCCATATCGTAATCGATGCTGGCCCGCCGATTTCCATTTCCACTTTTGCCGTCCGGTCCCAGTCATTATAGCGGCAAGTCGGCCGACAATGTCATCGAGACGAGCGAACGTGTCTGGAATTCATCGACCGAACCGTTCTTCCACGGTTGTTATATCGCGCCATCATCTCCAATAATTTCCCGGTAATTTGTGCGCGCGATAATGTGGCATCGAGCTTCCATGGTGAGGACTTTTGTCGCTCGCGAGACGCCGGAGCAACGGATCGACGAAATTAATTACGATCTTCTAGTCCGTAGCGCAATTTAGCAAGCGTAAACTGCTCTTCGTTCGATCGATATAATTTGCCGTCTTTTTCGCCGATCGTTCGTTCGGTCGGCGTCGACGTATTTGGAATCTCCCAGATTTCATCGCGCATTCGACGATACGTTCGTGCAAAATAGGGAAAAATATTTCGTACGTCAATCTGTAATACATATATGCGGTACGTATAAATAGAAGAAAATTGCACCCGATCGTTTCGAACTTTCGATCTTCGAGTTTGAAATTTTCTTTCCGACGCTATTCCAACAAGCGTATTTGAAACATCGACGTCGAATCGGACGAAGCCACGTGGTTCGACACGCAAACTTCGATTAATAGGCTGAATTCCCATGACTGTCGTCGACTGTAAGTCGAGCGACGGGGGTTGCCACGTTACCCCGTAATCCGTTGCATCCCCCAACGAGCAGCCGGTGCAGCACGCTATGAGAAAATGAATATTTGAAAATCTGGAAGGACGAGAGGCGGCGTTACAGCCCCGTTAGCTTTCCCTGATCTCACTGTATCTAATTCGCTGGTACGATTGCCCGTGGGACCCATCCCGGAGAAATTTCGCCTCTCAAATCCTACGTATTTCCTTCGTTCGTTTCGTCGAGGATAGCGAGTCGCTTTGTTTCCCCTTTCCCTTCTTCCAATTCCCTCCTCCTGATTCCGATTTCTCTTCCGATTTATTATTCATTTCGTTCGTTTCTAGGAAGAATTAACTTCTTTTCTTTTAGCATCGCGTTCCTTGATCGTCGGTTTATTTGTTCGTTTTTCATTTCCTCTATCTTTTGTTCAAAGTTTCGCTCGTTCATTGGATACTGTCTCGCAGTAGCTACAATTTCAACACGCTCCGAGAAGCGATCTCTATAGATCTTTTTTAACGATAATCGAAGAAATATCGCTTATAATTTCTTTCATCGACAAAATTTTCTCGAATTTTGAAAGAAGAAGGCTCTGATCGAATGGACGTTTATTAACAAGCGAATGACAACTTTTTAACGAGACACGAATGAACGTCAAGCTGTCCACGCGATATCCATCATCGCGATGACTTTCGATCGATAGATAGAGTTTTTGCAAAAGTTCATCGAGTTCGAAAACGACCGGCGACTCGAGTTCCCGTAATCGTCGTAACGATGATTTGTCACTGTCACGGACAATAATACGAATGGACGCAAGAGCGTAACGCAAAATGGTAGCCTGCGGCTTTCATCGTGCGAGTATCGCGGTTCGTAATATCAGCGACTCTCAAACAATGGATATCTTGCACAAAGAGAGAGACGATCCTTTCGAAATTTAGCAAATCGTATCCTTTTCTGTTTCAACGTTCTCCAGTATTGGCAAATAGTTTTTCGTATTTGAATATTTGATTCGACTTTGCCCAGTTGGATGTCTTCTTCGAGTTTTAACGAATATTTGACTTTTTGTGCGTTGAAATCTTTTTACAACTTAGCAAATCCCTTCTTTTTCATTCCTATCGAGAATTTCCACTCTCTATTTATTTTTAAGCTTCTCAAAGGGTTGGAAGTAATTTTTCCAAAGTTAAATCCAACGTTCAACGAATATCGCGTAAAACGTTACAAATAAATGCATCGAATTTTATCGCTTTATGACGTAGCGAACGTTTCCTTTCTCTTCGGTCGCTTTAACGGATCAACGAGTCCGTGTTTAAATGCTTTGACAATTTAGTAAACGTCCCGTCCTTAGCGATTTTGCTGTTTAGCGAATCGATCGAGATAATTCTACGCGTACAGGTAATTCGATATCGAGGTTAAGGCACATTGAATTAGAATGGCAATTTGCTACATTGTCAGAGTCGAGGAACATAGGTATCGGAGGGGTAGAGCAGTAATAATACTATTGAAGTATTATTAGCACTGGTGTAGTTGCATCGCTATTAGCACGATAGCGATATTACTAATACTACTATCGTAACTATTTCGACTATCACCGGTGAAATTAATCCGTATTTCGCTAGTTTTTACATAGGAATTACTGCGAATATCGTTGTAACGGTACTAGCAACCTACCGTTTGTCAAAATTACTAATTATTGATAAATTATTCGTTATTCATCGTTAGTTACTGCTATTTTAGGATTACGGAAAAGGTTAGAATAGTTCGTTTCGCGTCTTCTAATCTCGGCGACAAAAAGACAGAGAAAAGAGGAAGAGAGGAAATACTTTTTGCAGCTTTTGCTCTCAACGGATTTTCTTCAAGCTGGAAAACCTTCTTCTTACCATTCGAGAACAGAGTTTCCTGCCGGGTTTCCGTTTCCGGCAGACGTTCACCGAAACGATTGAGAATCTCTGGTGTGCGTAATACAGAATCTGTCTCGAGCTAGTGCTACAGCTACACTGCGGGGCACGTCGAGACAGTGACACGAGATCCGTTCGCGATTCAGAAGCGAAGAAAACGCTGGAGAGGCGGATGATAAGGGGAAAGAGCTTATACACGACGTTTTCTTGCCCGGGGAGCTGATTTGCCGGCGTTATACCTGGCGTTTAACGAGTAACCGGTAGTACGATCGACAAGTGGAAAGTTATAAACGATAAATGAAAGATTATGGGCGAAAAATGTTGTGTATCTCGGTTAAACGAGATCACCTCCCTTATTCGTATAAATATATCCGTAATACTTTTCCATAGAGAATAAAGAGATACCGGGCGATCGAGTTTTCGCATCATAGATGCGAAAGAGGGATCAAGAGCCCGAGATTAGGGCGAAAACAAGAAGAGACGATAGTTTTAGACTAACTTGGCAACGAAAGGTGAGCTTTTGAGTGAAAAACTCTAGATCGAGGTAAAAAGAAAAGAAAGACGATGTTTTTTCTACACTAACTTTGGGCTTCGAACAAACGCGCCATACGAAAGTAAGTCCTCGCGCTCGTTTTAACAGGTAAATATTTGCCTTTTGTACATGGATTTCCATTAAACGTTCGTAAATATCGACAATAGCCTTCCAAACCGTAAATCGTAGTATAAAAATCGCGGTATTGAAATCGACGAAAATACCTACGGGAATATTTTGTTTAAACGCGAAATGCTAGAGATAAAAGAGACACGAATTTTTTAGAGACCTTAAAGCAAACGAATCCGAAAGTCTCACGAACTTTCGAACGTTAGAAACTTGGGACAGTTGGTCAGATTTTTCTAATATTTTGCGGAACCTTTGGAAAATTTGCTGGTGAAATTTGTTCCGCCCAACCGTGGTTCGTACCAAACATCCGCCATATCGACACTTCGGTGACGCGGCCAACCTCAATTTTCGCGCGGACAGGAGAAGATGAAGCATAGAGGCGAGGTAATGATAAATTCGCTCGTTACACCGACTTCTCGCCTCGTGACTCGAATTCGCTCGTTCGAAGCGTATTCTTCGCTTGTCTTCCTGCAGGTACCGTGAAATGGATGGACGGCAGAGGTTAAGTAATGTATCGCGTTCGCGTTCCGCCACGGAGAAAAATGGTGTACGAGTTGATTTCGCGAAATGTCTGAGATGTTTCCCTGGAAAACCGTGGATGGTGGAAACCCGTTGAACGTGACGATGAGTAATTGCTGTGCGTAATAAGTGTGAAATATGTATGCGAAAGTATATTTTAGTCTACGGAGTCTCGAGGCTGGGTCAGATGCGATCTCGATGCCGGTTGTCGAGCAACGATCGACGCAACTACAACGTGTACTTATATGCGATTCAAAAATTCGTTGCACGCTGTGCCAGAGACCGACGAACGAGAGACCTACGTTTTTCTCGGACAGTGTCAGATTTTCTAGGACAGCGGTAGACTAGACACAGACTAGAGACAAACGGTCCTGCCTAAAATATGCTTTCTCTCAAGGGGATAAGAATTCGCGATACAAAATTCCATCCAAAAATCTTTCGCCGTCGTTTGAAATCCACTGGGAACCCCTACCCATATCCTGACTGCCAACTCCCAAAGAACCGTCTCCTATCACGGTAAGAACTTACACCGGCGAACGAATAGAAACTCTCTCCCTCGTCTTCCATCATCGTTCCACCCTTTCGCAAGAAACACGGGCTCCCGCTAATTGTTGGAATAACGAAGGAACTTGCGTCTGTACGAGGGCCGTTTCCATCGGCCCGCAGCTGTTCGCCTCGTTATTCCATCGGTCCACGTAGTTCTCGTCGGTTCTCGTTGGTTCTCGTCGGTTCTCGTCGGTTCTCGTAGTTATCGCGATCCCTCTTTCAGGGACGGGCAGGCAGGCTCGCTGATTTTGCAGCGCGTCAACAGTTTCGTCGTCGTTTCGCCGATAAATCTGGCCGCCGCGTGTTTTGCACGGTCTTTCTGCGGCAAACTTTCCCGCGCTTTTGTTCGAACGGGGCTGCGTTAACAAGCAGCCGAGATGGTAATCTCGCCGAGGCGAGGAGAAAGAAGGACGACGACCGTTTGATCGAGTCCGCTTCTTGCTCGCACAGCTGCCACGATCACCTCGCTCCTCCGCCACAGAGCTAGTTAATTTCACGCCAACTTTAAGTCGAACGTTTCGCTGGTTAGAGATTTGCTCGCCAAAGGGTCGGTATTCTGTCTTTAGGGTTCGTTGAGATCGCCAGCGAGAACAGCTTCCTTTTAAATTACCTCGCCTTTCTCTCTTTTCTCTTTTTTTCTTTTCTTCTATTTTTTGGATTAATTTTCTTCTATTTGTTGGATTTTCGGATTGCTTTCGAGAGTTTCAGCTCGAACTTAACCATTCTCCCTTTGTATATCTTCGTTGTCGACCGTCCGAATAAAACACGTTGTTCGAACGTCTGTCAAACAAGTTCTTTATCGCGAAAAGGTTTCGCAGAGCGCGGCACCGGTCCGCTTTGAGGTCACCTAGCCAAGAAGAGAACGAAGACCGGAAGCAGACGAGGAACGATAGGGTGAGTTTGCAACGGAGTTGCGGTTCCCAGCAGCTTCCTTGGCCGCTTAAGCTGCGGTCGAGCCTGTCGATTTCACCCGGCAAAAAGCTGCGCCGCGATTTAGACTTGTCCGAGACTTTGTCCCTCGACCACAGCCGCGTTTCCACCAACTTCCCTGGAAGTTTCGAGGTTCCGAGCGAAACTGACTGCTCCGACATACCGATTAAAATAAACACGCCTATATAGTATTAACTCTTCGTTCGATTAGGTTTGTCAGAACGAAAAGACAATTCGCTGCAAGAAAAACAATGCGATTTTAAGCTTCGTGGAATTATCACGCGCGCATTATTAGTATCGCCGTTTTTCTATGTCTGTAACAATATCGTCTGGTAATAGTTATTAGGATAAAGTCGGTATGACCTATCTTTTTAGAAGGAATGGGTTTTATATGTACATATTATCGAAAGAGGCATGAGAGGATGCTTTAACTTTGATATCTTTCCTGCCAAGTAATCGTCTATAATAGATTCTAAAAATCACAGCACAGATTGCTCATCGGACGACGATATATTCGAAAACAAGAACGAAACGATATTTGAGTGCTTTCGCAACATCGTCCTAACGTAGAATCGCCCGTCTTCGTCCCTCCAAATGGCGGATCGATCGATCTTACTCGCCGATACTCGTTTGAAGAACGAACGGATACTTTTGCTTTGTCTCGTGACCGATCTCCGAAAAGAGGGTCAAAGTGCTTTAGAAGGCTCGACTTTAATTCCGTGTTCGGCTTTGTCGTCCCTTCAAAAGCGCGCGCGCGCGCGCGCGCGAAAGCAAGAAAACGTGGAGGACGAATCGGCGCGCATGAAATTTCGCGCTCTTTGAAGAACAGCCTTGTTCCGCGTTTGAAATTCTCTGCAGACTCTTTTCCACACCCTTCCATCCTTCCTTTCTTTTTCCTTTCCGTTTTATTATCGCGTTGCATTCGAGTTTTTCATGTATATTCGATGAAACGAAAGGACGAGGAAGAATCGTCGAGGAATATGATTCTCGTTAGGATATTTTTTAGCCGAGAACTAAAAATAGATGAGGGAATACATTTGAATTTTAAGGTCTTTCGATTTGCGTGGTAGATAGGTGCGCGTAGATGTGACAAGGAACCGTTACGGAACAGAGCTGTTTGCTCGGTCGTAATTATAGGTCGTAAGTTAAAAGGCGTCAGCTACGTACATTGAAAATTCTTTGCTTGCGCTATCGTCCCTTGCCGATAAACCGATCTTCCAATTATGTTGGCCGACCAAGTAGATCTTTCATATCCACTTGCCAAACATCCATCAACGGCTATTATACCTCCGCTCGAACCGTTTCCGACAAAGCTACACGACTGACCCGAAAACCTATGTCCACATCGTCACGCGACAGAAACAAGACACGTCATACGTCACAGGTTCGCAGTAATTAGTTAATTGGACGTCGAAAACGAGGCAACGAGAGACCGCGCGCTTCAAAGACGCGCGTGCAAACATTTTGTTAAAGGCACTCGCTATATCCGTGAAATATCGAACATCAAATTTACCGAACTCGCCGAACTTGCCGATGACTTTCGCGTTTCCGTCTAGCTCGAAAAATGAAAACTGTCGTCCTGGTCTCAGCCACACTTCGCAGGAGCCGGCCTGCTGATCGACGATCTACGAGGTTGCCTGATTCTCTAAAAACAAAGGCCGATCGGCACGACTCGCCGATTCTTCGAATTCCATTCTTCTCGGCAATCGATTTATGACACGACTGGACGTGGCAAGCAAAGCAAAGAAAGGAATATATTTCTTCTACGATCTTACGACACGCGAACGTACGGTTTCAAAGTACTTTACCTCGGGTCCGAAGCAGCGAAAGTCGCAACAGTTGTCCGAAATGAGAGGAACAGGAAGTGGCGAGCCATGTTTCAAATGGCGAGAAGCAAAGAGGATTGCAAAACGAAAAGTTCTGGAATGAATTTCCAGCTGCGTCCCGGCCGCGAAAAGATAAGACGACGATCTTGGAAGCGGTCGAGACGTAAATAATCCGCAAAAGCAGTAAAAAAGAAGGCGGTGGCTGCGACGGCAATCGCACAAAGTGGCCGAGTTTCTTCGCGTTCCCCGCAATCTACCTTTCGCAGTTTCCCTTCTTCGGTCAGGGGGTACGTGCCAAAGGGACGACTCGTTCCTCGATTTCCACGATTACACTTAGGCGAAATGAAACAGTCTTCGAAGAAAGAGGTTTTGTTCTCTCGACGATGCATCGCGACGTCGAACAACTCGAACATTCGGAATTAAACGCGACAGGAATCCCATCGCGATCCAACTTTTCGTCTTTTTGTCGATTTTTTTATCGTCCGAACTGCCAGGCGACACCGATATTACGATAAACCCGAACAGAACGGTGCTCGTTCAGCTACAAGATAATTACAGTGTCACCGTTACGGTGCCTATTATTTAACACTGTCAGAGACAGCTTCGTCAGCCCATAAATTATCAGCCGATAAAAGCCGAAAAACAGAAGCTGCAGAAGTTTCTTGCGAAAGGGCATAAATCAGAAGAGACAGAAAGAAAAGTTATTCGATGCATGGAGAGATGGCGAAGACGAGCGAGAAAAATGCTGCAGGAGGTGGAAAATTTGAAATTAAAGCACGTCGGATACGAAGAGAGATATATCTGATACGGATCCGTCGGACAACGAAGGATGAGTTTTAAGCTCTTAATCGTACAACTATGCGATAACTGCTAAAACAACGTACCGTACAAAAGCGTATAAAGTACGTCTCGTAAATTTCAATATTCTATTCAAGAAGGCTCCATAGGCTCGCTTGAAATAATCTTGAAACGCGAGGTAGTCGTTTCGTAGCGTTTCCTGCAAAGTAACTGTGATCGGATGATGGAAAATCAAGACACAAAATTCCTTCTCTCATAGCCCGTACGATCGTATCCGTCGATATTATCTCTCTCGATGGAAATCAAATCGTTCTCTTATAATCGTAGCATCTAAAATCTGTAAAATCCGATTCCCAAAGCTTACTACCAAACGTTGGTCGCTTCGTAATTTTCACAACTAAGGGATATTGAACTGGAGGAAATCTTCCGAAAGTGCCATTTTTTACGCGTATTTTTATCTTCTATCTTTATCTATTTACTTACTCCAGTTCTTGTCTTAAACGCGTCTCTTACATCGCGCGTCACCTTCCTTTCCATTCGACCCGCCAAAAATCCACCAAGTATATAACGCACAAATACGTTTAAAGTGCCTGTAAAATAGGCCAATATTTCGTCGATCTCGAATCGATTAAAGGTGAGTAGATGCGCGGCAACGGCGATACCAACGATCCAGGAACCTCATCCTCGACCCATCTGCGATAATCGCGTGTTGCAACGATGCACGGGCAAGTTGCACGACGGATATCCGTCGGAAGCGTGGCAACGAGCCGCCTCTGGCTGCCATTACGCATTCAAACGTTCGAGCTGCGAGCAACGCCAGGCGTTTCGGTGGCTTTCGAAACGGTGGATTTAACGCGGGGCCGCCGCCGGCTCGAATTTCGAACACTCCGGTTGGAAATTCGCGGGGGATCCGGTTGCCCGGTGCTAATTACGCGACTCATTAACAATGCAGCCACTTCAAACGGGGGGTCCGGTTGATTATTATTAGCGGCGGCAACAATGAGCGTCGTTACAATGTCCGACAAAATTTCACGGTAGCCGCGGGCGCTTTGCCCGCGACTAAAACGCCTAGCGCACGGACGTTTCGTTGATTTTTACCTTCCAGTCTGCAAGTTACACGCGCACCGTCAGTTCTCGATGAAATTGTGTCGCGCCGTTAGTCGGTGTACGGTTGACTTTGCGTATATACAGCAGAATATTCGATCGATCGTTTTTGTCGGCGCTGAAAACTATACCAATCGTTTGGCAGATGCGTCGCGAAAATTAGAGGAATGGTTGTCCTATGTAAACTTTCTATATATTCCGTCTATGATTGTTTATCTGTTGGTCGATACGTACGCCTAGTAGGTGGATTTTTCATAACGGCGTCCAAATACCTTCGTGATCGTACAACTCGATGGATGGAAGATCGCCCTTCCAAATGCGAAGACGTTGCCAACACCGTATCTTTAATTAGTCTTGGAATTTACTATTATTTATATCGTCTTCGAAAGGTTCGCGTCGCGCTTCCACACGTTCCACCCATTTCGTCGCCGCGTTTCGTCACCTTCTGCGTCATTTTATATCATCACGGACCAATTGCACATGTAAATCCCAAAGAGTCCAATTACAATATTCAACTGATACACACAGAGAGCATCGCGAAGTAACGTGCAGTCGAATTGAAATTATCAATGAAACGACCAGAATACCTGTAAACTGGAGAAGCTTCTACAAGAGAATGAAACAGAGATACGCTATACCAGAGAGAGAGAGAGAGAGAGAGAGAGAGAGAGAGAGAGAGAGAGAGAGAGAGGTGAGGGGGGAAGAGGGAGAGAATGCAATAGCCAATGGGATAGGCAATCTAAGCCTAGGATACAACGTTACCGAGGCGAATCATATTGCGATCCGTGGGGCAATCTGGCCGCAATACTAACGCACTTCGCGATTCCCTTTGTGACTTAGCTCGACGGCCAACGTCACCGCGTTGATTGTCCATACCGACTACCGCGTGTACAATATCGGATTTGCTTTGGAGACGACGACGTCTGCTGACAGGTTGATTGCGAGCATCCGTCGCTGATTTCCAACCGACTTGGTCCGATGGATGCGACGTTCCGCGATGGATTTCGACGATCCACCGACTTTCGCAAACGCGTCACACAAGAGGGAGGTTCGCGTCGGTCGAACACGACGTTTCTTTAGGTCAGATCGGAGATACGCCAGTGATAGGGGGGGGGGGGGGGGGGGAAGAAGAGCCGTTTCGTCGGAAATACAAAAATTATTAGCAGAATTAGTTACAGAGGAAGGTATCCGTTTACCAGCGCGTCGTCAAAACTTCAAAGAGATTGCACGAAAGAAAAGAATCGCGATAAATACGTTGTTATATAGCGTGTAATCGTAAATGTCGCAAGTCGTTTCGTGATAAATTATTATACGGATACGGACAAAGGTTCTTCTAAAATTCAACCACGTATATTTTCATATAACGTATAACTACCTAATGTATTAAACAACGATTACGTTTTCTAAACAATCGAACGAATAAAACCTGTATCGTTGATACTTTGACTCGTGAACACATCGCCGATAAATTATTTCTCTTAACGAGAGTTATGTAAAGGCAGAAGACGTGGTTCGAACAATATCGCATTATGCAGCGGACTCTTTTGTACGATAGAAGCAAGAGGGGCGAGGGTAGAGAAAGGAGGCTACTGTAAGTTGTCGATATCGTTAATCGAAGACGGAAATTCCTGACAAAGGATGAATAACCCTGGCCAGGGCATACAAAAGATGGATAGGTAAATAGTTGCGGGTTTACGTAACAGGACCTGTTCAATTTTTCCATCCTTTCTTTCTTTTCGTCGTTAAGCGCCGAACTTGTCAGGCCTGTTGTTAACGTTTTGTCAGACCGTATCGATTAGTCCGAGCGAAAACCGATATCTTTTTCCCGCGATATCTTGCATCCTAAATGGATAATCGGTGCGAACCAGCGAACAAAAGTAAGGGAAGAACCTTCGCGAGCGCTCGATGGTTTCTTCGATACTTTGATCGTTGCGTACCCATGTTTCCGATCGTTAGGTAAGATCAATACCAACCAGTATTAATTCCACCTTAGAAGACAAGTATTCGACGTTTCGTTTGTACGTAAAACGCTATACGACCTCGTTACCTGTCCTGACGTCATAGGTCATATTGAATTATCGCGAGTCGAACATCATCGCACGTTGTATCCTTATGACGCATCGTTATATCCCAACCGTGCGATGTTACGCAAGTGCGCTGATCTTTTTCTGCAATCGCCTCGCTTGCTAGTTAACTACTTAACTACCCACTTGTTATTTAGTAATTCCGCGTTGGTCGTAACTGGTCGTAGTTGCTAAGCTCTTAGCAACTATAATCGTTAGTTATAGATTACTCGCTCGTTTAACATTCTCCTTTTCGTACTATCAATGAGTTTCACCCGTCGATAGAATAAAATACAACGAAATATAGCAAAACAAAAGCGCTCGAAGCGCTTTCTGTAACGCTTGGCAGACAAAACAATTCGTTGTCAGAGATATCGTATCTCCACGATACCAACGCAGCCTAACGTCGCGGATGCCTCGACGAGGCAGCCTCCCGACCGTCTCGCAAACAAAGTCCACCGTAAGTTCGACCCAATGGAAGATCCGAAAACATTTACCATCGATAGGGCGCGCATTAATGGCCGGCTAGAAATAAACCGGCCATCGGCCATTCGTGGGAAACAGTCGCGTTCTGGCTGGCTCCGGGGTTGATACGGTTTCTGGTTTCTACTGGCAACGCGATATGGAGCTGCACGTCGAATCCGCAGTATCCATAACAGCAGCGTGATCCTTCCGTGGCTGGTAAATTGAAGCCGAGATACACGAGCCCGGATCGCTTTTCCAAATTGAATTTTCTCTGCTGCTTAAACGTTCCCCTCCCACCGGGTCATTCGCTCGCCTTTGTTCTCGCCAACGCGCGATCGACCGTGGAAATCGCGGAAATATTCGTTCGACGTGTTCTCTATTCGCGTTCGATCGCCACCGACGCGTTCGTACGTCGATCCGAGCTACACCTACCAGCGACTCTACCTGATTATGCGACTGGTCCTCGATAGCTTACCACCCGAGGTAGTTCTTAGCCAACTGTGTTGGTCGAATCGCAGTTCGTTGATCGCTATACGTACAATAAAGCAGTGGACACGTTCAGTCTTTGACGATGAAAAAGTTGGACAAACCGAACGTTGACAAACCCTATTCGAGGCGTAGAATCGTACGCTTTAGTAGCTACCGATGCGAGCGAAAACGTTTGTCGGACGTGTGATTGCGTTATACGTAACTCGGAGATAAATTAGCCGAATCTATTCGAAACGTGGGAGAACAGACTAGAGCAAACGAAAAGAAGCTATTACGCAACAGTGCGATATCGTCAAAGGTTAATTCACGTTCGTAAACGGGCGAAATGGAACTATAATCATCGCACGGTGATCGCATGATTATTGACCGTGCGATTATTGACGCAAGCAGCCTGCGTCAGTGGTATGTGCGCGTAACAGGTCAGACCGCGGGATAATGCAATTGAAATTCGAGATCGGTGAACGAAACAAAGATGGTCGAATTTGTCGATCTTAGAGCCTCGTATTACGCGCGAGTTTCTGCCGCCAAATTTCCAAACGTCTTAGATTTTGTGTTATACATACGTATATGATATATATATATCGTTGTATCTTTACTACTTGACATCTATTTCCCACGTTTTGTCCCGTTTCGTTTCACCATCCGTACGATCTTCGCGCATCTTCCAACGCGTTAAGCTCCAACATAAAATCCTTAAACCTTGCACAATCTTAAAGAAACTCGAAAGAAATCCTCTCTAAGGTCTATACTTTCCTGAAATAATCCCTTCGAAAGCTACCTCAAAAGATCGCTACAGAACGTTCCGAAAAGTTTCTCATCCGGAAATTTATTTACACGAATAAACTATCGCGAGCTGACGAACGATGCAACGTATTCAGCGTAATAAAAGGAAAATTCGCGACGAAACGGGGCCAGGAGAAACCCGTTAATATGGGCTTACGCGTGGACGCGCCCGGCCAGGGCTTTCTAAGCCCTTGCCGAATTTCTGCTAGCTACAATATTCCCCTGCATTACTCCATACGACTAATGCAGTTTAGCTTTGGTTAGGTTTCCACGGTATGTATGTGTTGGCCACACGTCACTCGAGAAACAGACGCGGAGAGGTCTGCATAATTCGAACTCCGGTTCAGATCAAAGCCAGCTTTCTCGTAATGTATTCTCTATGAATAACTCGCATCGAGACCGTATATTCAGGTTGTATACCGAGAAGGGCTTAAGAAGGTTTTTGAAATCGCGGTATAATCAACGCGGTCGATAACGCTGTTACGACAGAATATTTGACGTCGTATTTACGCTATATTTTACGTATAATATTATACTCTAACTCTACATACGTACATCATCGTACTGCTTTGAGACTGGATTAAAGAAGGATTTAACGCCAAACAGCTATCTAACGAACAGCGTTTCTGCTTCCAAAGATGTCGTCGTTGAAAGAGAAGAGAACTTTTTTCGTTCTCCTGTCGCTGTCCGACTCTCGACAGCTTTTTCCCCACTATTCCTAGTCGGTGGTCATTTCCAGGGAAGAACGTCGGTCATACGGTTGACTGGCATCACTGCGACTCGATGTTGAACTTTGTAGGCTCGTATCTCGAGACCGGTTCGAAATGATATCGAGTTAAAGCAACGCGCCTTTCCTATTTATTTAAGAGCATTTTAACGAGCAAAGAGTAAGAAATATTTCTCGTATTATCGTAGAATCACCTGGTATGGCAGAAGCGCTGTTAAACCATGTTTCCCGTTGGAAATTCACGTATCAATCGACTACGAAATTCTACCAGGAGTGTAATAAGCTCGTTCCACGAGATTTCACGCGTTAATTTCATACAGTCTACTCTGTCATAAGAATGGCAAAGCATAGTGGAAAGTTAATGGACGTTGGTCGGAGCAATTTTACTGCAATTCCCTTAAATTTACGACTGCGGAGGTCTCGCTGAACTTCCGATGCCAGCTTTTACTGTTACTACCTGCCCGTAGTTTAATAACACGCGTGCAAAATGAGGAAGAGGGCTTCTTTGCTCATCGTAGAATCGCTCTATCACAATTTATACGATCAAGGCTGAAACGCAACGTACGCTTTCAAGATTTTACCGTTACAAACTTTGGATCTTACCTACGACACATTTCTTGAACTATTTCGATCGTCGAACAAGTCTTTGGAGGTGGTAACGTTTCAAACAAGAAAGACAAATTATTTCAGGTTCGAAATTCGACGTCGAAGCAGGAACAATCTCTGACTAAGTCTTTATAGCTTTCACGTCGCGACGACGGCAGCGTTAATTGATACGTTAACGAAGAGGCTGGAAACCCCTTTGACTTGCAAAATTCGCATAAACATTCGCCACTGTTGCCAGTCCGTTGTTCGGAAATCCGTACGGTTTGATAAAAATTTATTGGAAAATCATAGGAAAATTGAGTAGAGATATATCGCATTTCCAAACGTCTAAATTCCTCTGTTCCTAATCTTTTCGTTTCCTAATCGTTCTTAAATTCCTCGCCTTTAAAATCTCGAAACTCCTCGAGTGCCAAATTCCGATATTCGCTCAAAACCCTTCTCAAATCCCTCGCCAACAATTTCCATCCGCTTTCCCTATCTCCGAACATTCCTCGGCCATTCTACTCCCTTCGTTCCTTATTTCCACAACAACTTCTTCAAGAATGTCCATCAATTATCGAGTTCCTTTCCTTCTACACGCACAGTACCGCGTCTACGTTTAGTCGGAGAGCCAGGATGCTTACGATAAAAGTTTGAAAATATCAGCAACGTCGGAAACGCTGTTCGTCTCGAGAACATGCGACCTCGTTAGACGAGCAAACACGCGACAAAAGAACCCGACCAAGATACGACCAAGGGATCTGGCAATACAGGATATTATAATTGTATAGGAGGTTTATTTCCCTTTAGCATGTTCGAGTCGGGGAACCTCGCCTGGAACGCGTATTTCTTTGACATGGGGCAGAACCGATTTATATTACGCAAACAGATGGCATGAATTTTTAGAATTCGGACGAAGCTACCGTTGACATTTGTCGTTCTTATTAAAATATTACGTTACTTTCAGTACTATCGGAGATTTGTTCGATGAAATTTTAAAAGACGCGGTTCGTTTATTTTCATTCTTCGCGCAGATTACGAAACTCAGATCTCCAATTTTTTAATTTTTTGATTTACGCACCTCCTTCTATGGACAATTGCCTTTCCTCGGTCGATTTACATCGAGTCTTTTCACAATCCATAACGCGTCACCATGTCCATGTTTCAAATACGATTCCGTTGATTAATTAGGTGAGGGAGCCGGAAGGTTCGGGTTTGTTTTGCATGTGATCACAGGAAGGTTGGCGTATGCGCGTTTTAGGCCCGGTCTGAATGTTTCATGAAGGCGTCCAGCTCCTTTTAATGCGCGTTGCGGTCACTGTGATCCACGTGTGTCCCTCTATACATAATGTGCATGCATGAACGTCGAGGATACGGTAAGTGGAGACCCTTATCGAATGTCGTATCCTTAAACATGAGATGCGAACCTGCACCGACGTGCTCCAAAAGAGACGCCGGAAATGTAAATACGTTGCAAACGTGGCGAATTACATCGAAACTCGGGCTTAACCCGTTCGCTCTATCGAAACAGCAAAAATACGCACCGAGAGTGTCGAAATTATTCGCACGTGACCAATAATACGTGAGCTAATAAGGCAACAAAGAACTTAAAGGTTTAGAAGGATCTAAGAATTTTCATATTTCTATATTTATCGTATATAACGATTTAAGAAAGTAGAAATTGCGGCATTTAAAGACCGATAAATTTCCAAATTTGGCGGATTTAAAAGGAATTCAAGAATTTAGCAGTTTTACAAACGTTCGGCGTCTTATCTCTTCGTAAAATCAATTTAACGATGAAACGAAGGCAACCATAAACCAGCTGTCCAGGATGTTCGTCGTCGCGATGATCTTCTTGGAAAGCAAATCGTTTGATACGCTAATGACTATTGTTATGTATCGAGGGAAGCGATCGGCATCCCTGTGGAGGGACGCGGCCCCGATGGTTCGACCTAAAGCTGACCTAAATTATCCATCCCTTACACGAACGTTCGACGTATACGTCCGTTAAGCCTCTCCCGGGTTTCCTGCTGGTCCGTTTCACTCGCTGGCCAGCGCTAGCAGATCGGCTTTCCTCGATCGATGACCAAACTGAATACGTTCGTCGTTCGACTTTAACGAACACGCGAGATATCGGCAACGCGTGATCCATCTTTACAACATTAACGAAAAACGATGCCTCTACGGATAGGATCTAAGGATCCCTTGAAAACGATGCAGCTATGCGCGCTATGAGTCAAGTTCTATACTGCAAATTCTAATAAGTATGCGTAACTTATTTTTTGGAAAATACCACACAGCCTGCAACGGTCTTGAAAAAGGAGCCAGCAGCCGAGTAATCCAAGAACCAGGCAAGAAATTCCGAGAGTAAAATTTCACTCACGGTACACAAAACGTTGTTCGCGCAGTCGAGTCCGGTATCGAGCGAGTGACTGACTAATAAACTACCCAAGAAGTTTCATCTAAATTTCTACAAAAGTTAGTGTCCTACAAAATATTAACAATTCATCGGCCAATTTCCAAAAATGTATGGAACACGGGAAGAGACCGTTTTCGATTCGACAAACACTGTCCGCGTAATCCGGTTCGACATCAAATGGTTAATTAGCGATTCGAGTAGATTAATCGTCGTCCTCCAGCACTCGACACTCTACTCGAAATCGAGAGATGCGAGACATGGGACAAAAGGGAACGAGGATCGCGCGAGAGAGAGAGAGAATGAGGGAGGGGTAAGGAGACGAAAACTGGAGTACACATCCGGTGATCGCGCGGCCTCGTTATCGAGCACAGAGCCACGTCGAAAATATCGACTGGAATATCGACGGAATGTGTCAATGCTTCCTGATGAACCGCGACGACACGCGTCCGCCAACCTACCGCGGATTTTCGCCGTTGAAATTCGATTGTCGCCGTTCGAACGGTTAGAAGAGTAGGGAAAATTCGCTTCTGACGGATTTTCGTTACTCTGAAACATCTTTGCAGCTTCACGGGGGCTCGTACTTTCTTTTTGTCTTGAATTTTGGGACTTTGGGACGTCGAATACGCTCGAATACAATTAAATCGAATTCACTTTCATCGCTGTATAATTTTTCGAAGCTTCACGGTCTCCTTGTTTTCCTTTTCTTTGGAATCTTGTATCTTTAAGATGTTTCCGATATTTCGTATAACGTTCGCGATATCGAGTTGAAAACTTGTTATCGAGCGCGAGCCGTAGTAATTTTTGTCCTTTTTTTCTTCCTTTGCGCTCTCGTCTTTTTCCACTTTTGGGATTCCCCCTTCCGACGAATTTCTTTGATTGCGAGATCAACATTCAAACAACGTTCCTCGTCTGCTTTTACTCGGAGAATTGAATTAATTGACTTAACAAATTTACTTCGCGAATAACGCGTAACTTGGAATCATTATTCCACTTATCGATATGATCTTCGCTGAACACAGTGAACGCTGCGTTTAAGAAAAAAATGTCTATCCTGAAAAAAAACAGTTTATTAGATACTTTTTCCTCTCTCTTTAATCAATTATACGATTTCTGATTGCATCGCGACCTTCTCCCTGCTCTGCCAATGGTTTCCTCCTTTTTTAATAATTCTATGCAATAACAGATCAATTTTCTGTCGAATTCAGCCGCGGCTGGGTTTCGACTTTTTCAAACGCAAACCATCGACGGTAGAAATGCGCTTTGTGTTACGTGTGCGTTTGACGTGTACCAATTACTGCGTGTCTTTGCCAAATTCGCCGCCATGATACTTGCCAAGTAATCGATACTAAATTTTCCGTTTCACTCTATTATTAGGTTGCGCGTTATGTCGTGCGGATTTCCTTTCAAATCGAGAAACTCCAGAAATTCCGTCTTGAAAAAAGATCGTCGCTGCACTCGCTTACAACGACTTGCTAATGACCGTACAAATTCGTTTGATTTCGTTTAATTTATTTTTTCGAAATTTTTCAATGAAACCGGAGGTGTATTTTGAAAAAAGATACAGCGAGTCGAGTCGAGTCGATCGAAATAATCGCTGTTGCTTTCTGTAAGTTTGAGCCATTCGTCGGACAGACGAATCGCAGCACGTAAAATTGTCGTGTCTTTAGACAAGATCCAATCGTCGATCGGACTGACAAAGGAGGACGTTCTGCGAAATTGCCGCGTGACGACGCTAGGCGGGCGCTGCTTCTACGACAAGAGACGTCGTTATTCGTTAGACGTTACTCCTTCGGATTACCACGCGTTCCGATCGATGCAACATGCCTTATCCGATACCCATTTGCAATTAACGGTCGACATACTGAAGCGATTCGACGATCCAATCTCGTCCAAAGACGCAGCATCTTGCCGTGATGGAATTCATCGGTTGCCTCGTAAATGGCTTACAGTTATAGAAAGCTTCGATTCAACGGTTTGCCATATTTCCTTCTCAGATAGATGGATAAGACTCCGAGTTTCGTTGAAAAATTCAAATTATTCGCCCGTACGTATCTAATGCAATCTTCGTGTTACCAAAAAGATTATTACGCCTAACTATGAAATAATTCATGGTAATTTGAAGGAATTTATGGTTGGCGGGCGAAGGAGATCCGGTCGACGACGGATCTAGAAAGCACGGTTTCATCGTGTTAGCGAAACTGGTCCAGAAGGTGGATCGAACGGCGGAAGACGGTGAATCGTATTTAAATTTCAAATGCTCCTTGAGAAGGCAGCATAGTCGGATATAATCGGATATCCGAACGTTCCCGTGGAAAGCCAGGTATTACGTGGATACCGATTTACTCGGGTAACCAGCTGGAAAGCAACTAGAAATAAACTATTCTCTTCGAACGTTTTACCCCTGCTGTAACATTCCCCCCGTCTCAACCCTTTCCAGTCCTTTTATATATAGAACCTGGCGATCGATTCTGGATATTTTCACCTTCGTCACTCTTTCGATCTAACCTTTTCGTTCCCTTTAAATTATTTCTCTCTCGTCCCGCTCTTTTATTTCTTTTCGCTTTTTCCCTTGTTTGATATTGGCGTAGGCGGATAACGGGGCTTAGATTGTCCGTTTAATTCCTTAAAAGTGCAATAAAACGACGAAGAGTTCGCAAGACAATTGCTTCTTTATCGTTAAAACTTGTTGCATTTGCAACGTAATGCGACGAGAAATACGCCAACTATTATTGGTATTTATTGGTATGGTATATAGTAGTAGTTAATTTATGGGGAATATTTTCACTGCAAATGGAAATCCCAGTTATTCAGAACCCTTTTTTCATATTCCTGTTACGATCGTCGCGTTTTCGAATATTTTCGCGAACAAGGAGGGGGCCGGCGACGTATGGCGAACAAAGTAAATAAAAATCTCTCTACTTACGTGAATCGAGGCAGACCGGAGACAGGCGAAAGGGAGATTTTCGGGTGCAGGATCGTATCGTCAACTTTTACGGGGTCGTCCTACGCCGATGGAAGGTCGGAAAAGACAATTTTCCCGCGACTTTAGTAAAAGCCAACGAAATCGACGCATTTTCTGTGTAAAAACACCGAGTCGACGAAACGTATCACCGAATTGTCGAAATTATTATTATCCGAACCAACAGGAAGCTTCAAAGAAGAAAAAAGAAGAAAAGCGCAGGAGAAATTCGTTGCTTCGTTCGGCCTCGAAGCTTCGCTCTCTATAATCAAATTTAATCCCTAATCGATACGATGAAACAGAAATATTATAACTCTGCGAGGTTTTTGAGATGTATTAAGCTGTAATATGCGAAACATCCAATCTTCTACGGTTCGTACTTCATCGAATCATAGAATAAAAGCTGGTAGGAATCGAAAAATTGATATGGCATCGTGAGAGCCAGAGTTCTGTTTTGAAATAATATTTCTTTAAAAGAATGGAAATTAACGTATTTAATAATTCTTCTGAAATTATATTAATTTTCCAACAAAATCAGGGAGATAATTAAGCTATCCTATACGAAGACCACATAGGAAAAACTTGGATTTCTAGCGTAGATAAAAGACGAATATATAAAGACATCGGACCAAATGTTAAATCAGCTGCCAAATTTAAGTGTTTTGTCTTTACCGATGAATATAAGGATACCGTTCGTTATTTTTTAACGAGTATTTATCCCAACAGTTAAAAATTAATACTTTTATCCACTAACGATCAATAATTTGCGCGTGTAACCTAAAGGGGACATGAAAAATTACAAATAAATATTTTCTCTGAAACTCTCGTGCTCTTCCACTTCGAAACACTGATTTCTCTTCTTCTTCTTCTTTTTCTTCTTCTTCTTCTTCTTCTTCTTCTTTCCCTTCTTCTTCCGGACCAAATGACTTCTCATACCTGTTTTATACTACTTAGACGTGAATTCCGCTTACTGCAGGCATTCTCAAGAAATTGGTAGACCTGGAAAAACCATAAACGAGCGACAATCGTGTTTCTCCGCCGTGGTCTCCCATCGTCCGAAGTCGGCCATCGACTCAAATTCTCAACTCGGTTATTCGAAAAATCCTATCTTATAAACACCTTCGCGACGAAAATCGCGTCTGTAATCGGTCAGTGACTATCGTAAGAGAAATTTCGTAATATTTCGTCGATGATTATTCGAATAATATCACAGCAGCTCTAGGATGGTGAGTGACAGAGATGAACGTGAGAGACAGAAAACGTGTGAGGAACGGAAGAGCCATAAAGACGACGAGAAAGACAGAGACATACCGAGTGACAGACAAGGGAGAGATTGGAACGTACCGAGTGATACGCGGAGAACGTGAAAATTAAACGTTTCTGAGAATATTGGTAAGATCTGAAAACAACGATTGATCGACAGGCAACGTTGATGCGTTTACGCCAATTTTTCGACGATAGAATTCCCTTCGTCCAAACCCTCGAGAGACGAACGATTCGTAAGTTTCGTACGTTTTTAGAAAGCTTAACAAGCATTTCTTTCTTCTCTCTCTCTCTCTCTCTCTCTCTCTCTCTCTTTCTTTTTTTTTATACCGGTAAAAGTATAGATTTACGAAACGCTTCAACTCTGCCTATCGTCGTTTTCTCGTACTCTTAATATTCAATATTCTCGTATTTTATATGCCTCGCCCTATATAGAACAAGAAGAATAAGAAGAGGAGAAGAGAAAGAAATAAACGAAAAAGGAACGGTGAAGAAAAGAATGAGAAGAAAAACGGAATAAAGAAAAAGAAGAGACAACTGTAATGTAGGGGAGGCTCGTACCTTTTGCCCGCTGTGCAGAGTATCTCTGTAAAGTAAAACAGAAAAGAGAAGAGTTAGACAAAACGTACACATAAATACAAGACAGATATGAGAGGTTAAGAAGCGACTGGAGAAAATGGCCGACTCGAAGGGACAAAGAACAAAGAGAGAAAATGGAGGAGTCAAGCGGTTAAAAGGCGCCATATACAAGGTGCGAGAAAATATATTTTGCATATTTGTAGGATCGTTTGCAGGCGTTGAAACGACGAAAAACGCTCGTATATAAAAGTGCCGTTCGAGGTTTACCGTCAAATTACAAATGATAATATTTTCCGCTTTTCTATAGCTATACCAAATACTTTTACCACTACTATCGTTCGTATAATCATTTTTCAACGATTTCAGAAGAACAATAAAACAGCAATATTTCAATAGGGTATATTTGCTTGATTCTGATTCGTCAGCTGCTTCGTCGATACCGGTATATTTTAGCGTAAAGTATCATAACAGATATTGGCAATGGAGCTGGAAGGTAAACCTCGAACGATATCTTTGTACACGAGTTATTCTCGAGACCGTTTTAACGTCTGGAACCACCCCGTAAATATCCCCCATATGTATATATATTCTGGCAGCCAGAGGGTATCTACGAACGTGATTATGGCGGGGACGAAGGTGCAAGATTCAGACAGAAAGACAAAAGGAGACAAAAAGACACGAAAAGCGGGGTCACAGGGAGGTCGAAAGAGAGTGTACAGTGCTCGAGGGTGATCTGTACGATGATCGGAGAAGAAATGCTGATCTGCTGCGCCGTGATCCTGCTTGCGACTCGAGCAACGATTCGCGCTAATTTATTACACGTGCGTCGTCGATTATTCGCAGCTTTTATCGATTACACTGTTTAAAGCGAGGAATCTTTATAATTTTCGTTAATGGAATAAAACGTAGCGCTCAGTGATCAAGGTTGGCATTTTGCATCGTTTATCAATCCTGAAAAGATATTACACACATTTACATTGTTCGTTGAAAATAGCCTTACAACACAATGCTGTAAATTTTATTTATTAACAGGTTATAACGGAGAACGCACGTGATTCGTCGTATCGCTCACTCGCATGACATAAATAAATTAACATTAAATAAGTAAAGAGAAACATTGTTAAAAAAAGAGAAATCTCTATAAATCTATTTCAATAGTTTACAATTTACAAAGATCGCAACTCTAATTTATAAAATAAGGTAGCACGATGGCGAGGGAACTATTTTCTACAAATTTTGAAGCTCTTCGTTGATTATATCTTCGGTGCAGGATCGCCCAAAAACGAAAAAATGCCGCCGAATTTTGCAAAAAAAAAAAAAGGAACAATTCTTCTTAGTCTACCTGCAACAGTATAATATTCCATTACTTTTTATTCTCTTCTCCAAAAATTTGTTAAGGACAGCTCTAGAATGCAAGTTATACGGTAGGGAAACTTTGTTAATACGATCAACTAAGAGAGAGAAATTATTCTACAGCTAATTTTATGGTTAAACGTAAGAAAGTAAAATCTGTTAAGAGATTAGTGTAACAGCATGAAACGTGAAGAAATATTAGCATCTACTTAACGATACGTTTCCGTTCGCCCGACCTAAACGCCAAGCATTCTTAAAAATAAAAGACAGAAATACGGTTGTTCGTTACAGGAAAATCTCCAGTGACCTAGGAAGATTAAGGCGGTTAATTTAATTTAATCGAAAGAACGTTTGAACTTAAAAATAAAAAGAGGATAGTCGACGCAGAAACGCAGAATCTTTTCCGTCTATACGCTACACTCTTGTATACCAAAGAAAATTACGAATTACAGCTGTCTTTTAATTACGACACGCGCAAATTTCCATCCGTATTCTGAAATTCCAACATCCATTAAGAATTTCTTGGATTACGGGATATTTCGTAACGGATTAACCAACATTTCATAAACTCACTGACACGAATGGTCAAAAAGCTCACAAATGGTCCATATTCGAGCAGCGATAATCCATTCCCAACCATTCCATTCGCGATCAATTGGATTCTGAATATTTCGAGATAGATCAACGAACACCGCCGTAAGCCTACACAAGCGAATTATCAGAAAGTATTGGAGCGAATCGCGTTGAAAAAAGATTTCCATTTAACTGGAAATCGCGATTCGATTCGATCTGAGAATCATTTATGGGTCGTTCGATTATTAATATCTCAATAATTCATGATGGATCGATAAATGTTTCAAAGGTCTGCCGTTACTCGGAGATTATTATTAAACAATTGCCACTTAATCTGGAATATCGATTTCACCTGTAAAATAGGTCGGATTATTGCGTGAATTACGAATATTTCTAGAATTGGTAACAGTTCGGCGAATATTCTATAAATCTGTATTACGTTACGTTATTGTTAAAAAAAAAAAAAAAAAAATTATCGTTTAGTATTTTACGAGCGTTTTTGTGATTCGAGACAGGTAGCCTAAATTATCAGGAAGCTGCAAGTGGTCCATATTCGTACAATTAATATTTCATCCATACGTACATTCCGCAATCATATTCGCTCGTGATATTTCGCTCGTGATTATGATTTCTTAGATTATGAATAAGCGAAGATTCTGGCTAGATAATATGGAGAAATTTTCTGGTCCAAGTAAACACGACCGTCGCGAACAGTCGTTTTAACGATTAAGCAATCGTTTAACGCTAGAGGAGATCGAAGACGAGACGAACGAATAAAGAATAGGAAAATACGATTGGGTGGAGAACGAAATAAAGGAACAAAGAGCAGAAAAATGCAATCAGATGGAAAATTATGGTTATCGTGCGATAACTTTCGAGCGATATGTAACAAAAGTTAGAAAGATTTAAACGTCCATCGACGAACGTTGAAGATTTTTGCAGGGTAGGCAGGTTTGCAGGCGCGTTCGAGCATCGTCGGGCCTAAGTCGAGGCACCCCTAAGCGCCTTGTGGTCGCCCCTGCGAATGGGTGGCTCAGGCCGTGTTATCGTAGGCTAACAGGCAGCCGTTCGCAAAGGGTTGATAGCGCCTGCCGTCGTGCTGACTAATTAGAATTCCTTCCCAGCGATACGTAATCTCGCTAAGGAAATTAAGCGGACGGCTGGCCCCCACGAAAAACCTGACGACGCTCGATTTTAGCGGATGGATCGCTAAGCTAATTGTTCTTCGCGACAGAGAATCGTGCATTTTATGTTCCACGTTTCTGGCGATGGTCGTGTCGCGATACAACGCTAACGAAATTTCGAGCGATATATCCGTAAAAGGAGTTCGGTGCGTGTCAATTTTTATTTCACATTTATTTAGATTTCACAGCCCTGTGATAATACACGAACATGTGGAAATATTTGCGAACGGTAAAGTATCTGGCTTAAAGCCACGGGTCAAAGGTATTCCTGCGTATCTTTTCCATTAAAACGTATTCGTCTGCGCTCCTTCGCGCAGAGATTAATCGGAAAAGGCGAGGTTTTATCGGAGGAAACTTTTCTCTCTGCTGTTATCGTTTTCATCGGCGGTCGCTGGAATCTCTTGCAAAAGCGGCGGGAACAAGTTGAAAACTATGTAGCAAAGCAACGAATTAATATTTCAAATTCCTCGTTGTTCCCGCCATTCTCGATGTCCAATATCGTTCATTTATAATCGTGTTCGCGGAAACACACCGAAAGCTTCTGGCATTAATATCGTAGAATGGCGAAACGTTTTCGCTGGCGTGGCTAGCAACGAACGACAATCGATTTTGTATCGTTTAATCGAACTACCGCGACAACCACCGTTTCCGCGAAAGCTCACCAATCATTCACAATGTGCATTTTACAATTCGCTTCGAACGGTTTTAACTTTCGTTCGGCGATGTACAGAATTAAATCAATTAATCGCTAAATTAGTATAAAATAGATTACAACGATTAGATTCTTTTCTTTTAGGTTTGCATAATTAATGATTTTCAAAATTTTTACTCGTCGCTATATTTATTTGGTTGGTTCTCCGCTTTTTCACGCGATTCAGTCCTTCTACGACCATAAAGCTTGGAACAGGCGCATAAGTGCGTCGTACAAGTGGCAAGAACGCAAAGAGGCAGAGGAGCATAATCGCTAACGGTGGAATTGGCACTCGAAATGGGCTACGAACCAGGCTGTACGGGGTTCCTGTGTGCGACGAACGTACACAGCGACACGTATCAGCATGATCGCGCGTGTCGGTAATCGGTAGATAGAGCCAAGCTGGAGTAGGATGATGCAGCAGCTACAGGTAAATGTAATTAGGGATTGATCGAATGGTAAGCACGGGCCTGTCTAATTGTCCGAGCGGATAGCTCTCTTCCGGTAGCCGGAAGTTTGGAAGTTGCTAGTCCTGTGCTTGCGATTTCTCGGCTCGTTGACGTTGATCCTACTTTCGCAAGTTCATTCATCGTAGAAAAGTACGTAATGTAAATAATGATAAATTCTGTGATACGTTTAAAAAGAGAACAAGCTTCGCCGCACGATCATTTTTCACGTGGAAATTACAAAATTTGCAATTGCCATTTAAAGTTAGAAGAAACTCCTTGTGCGTTTCACACATTTGTCATAAACGTATAAATATCCAAATGTCCGGATAATAATACGACGGGGAAAGTACAATGTCCGACGGAGTACAAATTACCGTGTAAAATCTGTTCGCCGGCACGATCCGTTTCAATTATCGCTGTTTATCTAAGACCGAAAAGAGTGAGAAGCGTTAGACTCGACGCTCGAGAACATCGGCATATATGCGCACACAGAAACGCGACAAGTTTCGAATCAGCCTGTACGATCCTGAACGATGACAGAAAGCAAATTAGACGTACGATATCCAGGTTACCGTGATAACTTACCCAACGCGCTCACTTCGTTTTACCGAATGCTGGAAATGCATCGTGCAATGTGCTTAATGTACTTAAAATCCTATTACAGTTCACGCCCAGGAAACGGAGATCGTGATACCGTTTCCGTGCTTCGGACAAAAATAGGACGCAAAACGTATCAACAAAGCGTCTATCGCATTTCTCGATGTTCCTTTTTTTTTTTTTTTTTTTTTTTTTAATATTTCAAGGCAATGAAAATAAAATCAATTTTACGTTCGAACGGTCAAAGTCAATTTTAAGTTGCAGCAGTCACTATCGAAGCGATTATTTTCAAGCTCGAAGCAAAGCTCGGTTCTGTCAGAAATAAAATAAAACAAAGAGAAAGAGAGTTTTACGTTTGCTACAAATTGGCTTATTAAGATTGGTGAAACGCTGACTGATACCGATTCACGCTGGAAGTAACGAAACTTATCAAAGGAATATATACGTAGACCTTGAAAATCGAAAATCAGGTCAAACTTTCAAGACAACGAGTTTAATGAGGAACGATTGCCTGCTTGTTAATTTAACGTTAATTACCTGCACCGTAACACGATCGTTGCTTTATGCCATTTTTCGATCGAACCAAGGTTTCGAACACTTCGTATTGCTCGCTATCGGCGACAGTTTGAAATACAAAAGTTTATCATTTCCTTTGCGACGTTACGCAGTTTTATTTCTACCCAGTCTCCGCCGGAATAATTTTTCATTCGTTTCGAACGAACTGAGATTGCAAATACGCTGCGCTTCCTCTGCCAATTCGCGCTAAAGACGATAAAGCTCGCGAAAATGATGAAAATGAACAAGATACACGGGCCAGGATCAAAGAAAACTGACATCGATGAGCATCGGGGACTATCGAAAAGGGAAATTGGCAGAAAGAGGGAAACAGAGAAAGCGTGGCTTAAAACGAGCGGTGCGGATCGAATCCGGGGCTCGTTATCCGGAACTAAACGTCCAATCGAACGTTTATGAGCCAGCCGTGCCATGCGAACAGCAGCCATACGCATCAATAAGCAAATAATCGAACGCATTCGAGTTACGTATCGATGACGATACGACAGATTGCCTTTCCAACGAAGCGGCGCACTCAAAATTCTCCACGACCGCAAACAGTCGCGGCGATCGAAATGATCGTCGGTGCAGATGCCACTTTGCGTTCATCGATCGACCATTTTGCCGCGAAGCGTTTCGTCCGTGGCTTCGAACGATCGACGGTCGATCGGGTTTCTTATCGAGCGTCAAAAGTATTCTTAAACGTGGACGAGATAGAAAGAAGGAATTTGTGCGAAATAAGCAGGATGAAATTGTTAATAAAACGAGAAGATGGATAGATACGGCACAAGGCTGTGTAAATTATAAATAAGATAAGAAAGAGGATTCGAGATCTTGGCGCTAAACGCGAAGAGATCGTTGATAAAACGTACAACAACAGTGTACAATGGCAATTTCGTTGCTGCGGTTAATTTTATAATATAAATTTGTACAGATGCTATATGAAATGAGAAAGACGGGAAAAGTAACAGTGTGTTTGAACAAACATTGTTACTCGAAATAAAATTACATAATTCTTCCGAATGACGACACGAATTGTGTCAAAGAACGAGCTTTCGGTACAATTTCATAATTACGTCCGTGGTAATAAGAGGTGGAACGAAAACGAGATTCGTCGGAAGGCGGTTGAATTTTCTCGAAGCAAGAAAATTCCGGACCTATAAGGAGGACGCTTTTATATATTCTTCAATTTCAAGAAACGATTAAAACATTGAACTAATCGTAACAAGGAAGAGACGGATGGCCAGAGGCATGGCCTCGCCTCGACGTTCCCCGTCTCCTTCGCTCAGCCATTTGATACACACGTAATCGAATTTCTTCGCAATTTAACAGACAACTGAAAACATGAATTTTAATCTGCCGTGATTCCTCGGCGATGCAAACGGCACAAACGAACCGAACGTTACGCAAAACGCCTACAAAAGCTCGTCCAATTTCGAAATGAAAAAGCTTCTTCCCTCGAAAAGCAATCCCAACTCACTGTTTCGCCCAGATACAGACGGATACAATTATTAACCGTGTTTCATCCTACGAAAATAAAAATAGACAAAAAAGGCAGAGAGAGAGAGAGTGAGAGAACGAATAGGGAAAGCTTTGAGAAGCGTTTAAACGATAGCTAGGAAAATCCACGAGAAATATCACGATGGGTATCAAAAACAGTCGGAAAATAAACTCAG
This sequence comes from Bombus huntii, assembly GCF_024542735.1. Classification (NCBI taxonomy): domain Eukaryota; kingdom Metazoa; phylum Arthropoda; class Insecta; order Hymenoptera; family Apidae; genus Bombus; species Bombus huntii. The sequence goes on along the minus strand of NC_066253.1, from coordinate 341,409 downwards.
CCAGCCAATAACGAGAAGAATCTCCGACCGAAAACGTTCGTCAGACGATGTTCCATCCGGAGAAATTATCTGTTTTTTCTTTCATCCCCTTCTTTTCCTTCTTCCTTTTCCACTATCTTTTATTGCTTATTTCGTTCGAACCCTTTCTTGTTTTTAATTTTTCGAAGGAAACGCGCGGCCGTAATCCAAGAACGAAACTTGTTCTTGAAAGTTTCGCTTTCGTTTTCTTTCCGTTCGATCAACTGCCTGATTTTACGGTCGATGGAGGTGGAAAAGGAGCAAAGTGGAGTAAACAGTGTCTTTGGAGAAACAGTGTATATCCGTCGACTCTGATCGAAGATTATTATAATTATTACGAGGATGTACGAAACTAATCATCCGGATCATCGTGATAATCAGCGGAGGTGGAACACCGACGGAATCAAATATAGAAGAAAACCAAACAGCATCATCGTCTTCGATGCAAACAATTTCAAAGAACACGGCAGGATATGGACTTATAAAGTTGCGGAGAGAAAACGAAGGGAAGAGAACGAAGGAAGACGTTCCTTAGTGAAAGAGACAATGCGGTTGCAAGTCGGTATGGATATGTCAAACGCAGCCAAGCCATAGTAACTACTTTGAATTTCCAATCTTGCGTCCGTCTTGCACGTTCAGCGCTGTCTATAGATAAAACGTCGATGCAAGACGAATGCCGAGGAGAATCGTAGAAAGTTTCTCGTTTACCTCTTCCAAATTATCCATCTATCGTACAATTTATTACCTGTATTCGAGGTTTTACTTACAATTGTTAGAATAACGATATACCGATTAAACGTGGTCTTCCGCCTCTGTCACATTTTCAAAAACCAATTGTTCCGCGTGATCGCATAAAATCAAAAATCCACGATAGTCGAACGCGGCGAGATCAACGACTGTCAATGAGAATTAAGAATGTTTGCGTTTGTTCGTGATTCTGCGTAACGAGTCTTAAGAGCAACTTTTCGGATACCCGGTACGTAGAACTGTACGGTATAACGACTTTATCTGTTCAACAATTCCAACACAGTAACTAAAAAATAACTTTATCGAAACAACTTTAACGTTTCAATGTAGCTACCATAAAATCTCCAACGCGAGCAAGGAGAGAAAGGAAAATATAAAAATTAAATAAACGCACACAAACATACACAGAGTTATGAGAGTTATTCGTGCGGGATAACAAAAGCTGGTTATATAATTATTGAAGCGACCGGCCGATATTGGCTGGTTGTCTAAACTTTTTTACGCACCGGAAACGTGTTCGTCGAATAACGTTTTGTATTTTTCACCGCGGTTTTCATAAAACATCGATTTCACCAAAAAGAGAAAAAAAGAAAAATAAAAAAAAGAGAAAAAATTGGCAAACAACGAAATCACGGTTGTATGTCGAACATCTTTACCGCAAGCCATTACTCCATAAACTAATAAACAGAACCATGGTGGTTGAATTTCTTTTTCTTTTTTTTTTCTTTTTTTTTTTTTTTTTGCAACAGACCGCGATGCTTGTATCCAATTTTTTTCTATATTTGTTTTGTGCAAATGGTTAAATAAAAGTTGCAAAAATATAGCAGGTGAAACAATGAAAATTTCGATACGTTTCTTTGTTGGATGGAGTTATGAAAGTATTGGAAGTTTCAGGATGATTTGAAAGGAATATGATAGCGTTTGCGTACGCTGTTACACGTAGTAGCAATAGCGTGTAAATTTATTTACGCTTTCGATGCAACTCGATTAAACGCGGTCTAAGCTACAGGATCGATCGAATATGCAAGAACATAGCCCATAGGCAAACGGCGAAATTCAAGGCTGCTTTCGAATTTCGAGCGAGACCAATTTGAAGTGTCAGCGAGACACCGTCGCGTAAAATCTGCAATCGATTTACCACGTAGTTATATTTCTGCAAAATCTGCGAGAAATCGTCGATAAAAGACGATGCACGCGTTTAACTCATATGGCGGATTCGACAAATATTCAAGAATCTTACCAAAATTGACAGAAAATTGGTAGTTTTCTCTTAAATGGTAATGAAAAAATGGGTTCAATTTCCGGAGTAGGTACGCGAAGCAGCCGACGCGGTAACGTTTAGACGTTTGAATGGATAGCGTCGATTCGTTGAAATACGCCAATTTCTTTAACTAGAGCTAATTTCGTAAAAGAAGATAGCTTGTAGCAAAAAATATACCGTATAATTGTCTGAAGTTCGTATCAAATCTGAGAGATATTTCTCCTTATTGACTCTATATCGAACTTGGAGGAGGCCGTGCCCTCCCTATAATTGGCAGGCGTACGTACGTCCATATCGGTTTTCTACGTGTCGAACAAGTACCGCGAATTCGTCAGAAAATATTCCAATCTCTGCCAAGGCATTCGGCAACGAGGAAAGAAAAAAACAGGAAAGAAGAGGGAGAAGAAAATCGCATACGTTCGACTGAAAGGAAAATCCTCGTACGCGATACGAATCCCATCTCGGTGAGAAAGCCTTTCCGGCCGATCTGTCGGCTTATTTTCACCGGTTTGGCAGAGGCGACGATAGAAAAGAAGAAGAATCGCGGCCGACGTCGCGGTACACGCGTCTACTGAATCTCAGCGACAGGCCCGAAGAACGTCGAGTATCTGTGACGATAAATCCCCTCGAAAAACTGAAAAGGAGAACGGCGCGCGTTGATTCGTCACTTTCACGCCGCGGAATACCACCTTTTAAAACGTTCTGCAAGATGTATTCTCGGTACGTCCGACATTTATCCAATCATCCCGACGACGAACAGATAGATAGCCTTTGGATACGCGAACTAAACTATATAAACTATATAAATTATAATTATTTGAAAGTAACTCGAAGCCAAGTAAGACGGCGCGTTATTTTAACTAATAAGTTTCCGATATTTATTACGATCGTTTGGAAAAATTAAGGAAACGACAAATTTGCGTATACTTTAGTGCCAAGCTTTTAATTCAATTTATAATTCATCTTGGAATATCCGTTTGTTTTAATCGATCGAAATTTTCGTTAATAAACGGAGTCGTACATTATTAGCCATTAATAGGCGAAAACAAACGATAGCGAACGTAATTCTATCCTCTTTGTCTGACGTGCGTAATATCGCGTGTACGAACGTGAATAAATCGTTTAAACGCGATTCAATAATACACCTGTAAATTATTATTATATTCGTGAGATTATTATCTTTGTAATCGAATTAGATCGTTGCGATTTAGTCCGGTTATTATTACGTTTAAAGCATCGTTAAACGATTTAACTTAAAACATTATTAGGAATTAATAGTCCTGGTCAAGAGAGACGTAGGAAAAGAGACGGGAAAGAGATTCGTAGAAAGAGGGAAAACAGACGATTTGAACTTTGTGTGCAGGAACACGATCGTTGCAAAGTTCCTATATTTTAGAACAACGACAAAATGAAACAGTTTGCTGTCGAACGAATTTGTTTTTTCACAAGAACGGAGCAACGGGAGGATGAAAAATTGTCAAAAGCCCGGGATCGATTCCATGTTTTCCGAAGAATCGTGATTCGAATGTATCGCAGAATCCATTAACACCGGGGGGGTTTTGCTTACGTTTCTTCTTCAAATACGGCAGCGGAAAATTTTAGTCGCCCTTTACACATTTTTTTCTCTCGCTTAAGCTTCCTTTCTTCTTTAGATAATATTCGAAAAATCCAGACCCGTTTAAAGATTCGATAAAATATAAAGAACCGTACGAAAATGTAATAAAACTACGAAAAATATACCAACCATGGGTAGAATATATGTAGAAAAAGACAAAAAAATGTATAAAAGAATATATATAAAAAATATTCAAGGATAATAACACAAAACACTCGAAAATATATATTAAAAAAAAAAAAAAAAAAAAAAAAAAAAGGATGAAAATTTAACAGAGGGCAACAGAACGTCGAGATACATGGAAAAGTACAAAAAATGCAGCAAATTCGAATAAAGTATCGTAAAACGCTAAATTCCATCGCAAAACGTTCAAAGTCACAATGGAACGCCTGCGAACAAGCCCCATTGTTAATCGAATAGCCAGAGTATTTTGCAAAATACATTTTTGCAAAAAATTATCCGATCGCTGGCAACAAATCGGACGCGTAACAGCTACAGTTTCCCGCAAATATCTCGGGAACTAGGACGAGACGCCTATTAACACGTAGAGGAAAAAATTGTTGAGAATTACGTGTTCTACCGCCTATTAGAAGATCGTCGAAATCCTGCGACTCGAGTTCTATCCGTACATTTATCCGGCAAATCGAATCTGCGTTATCAGAATCGGCGAATCATTGTCCGGATGATCGCTGAAGAGCAATTTGAAAAAAATAATTCAAAAATCGCGACGAAACAGTAACTATCCGATAAAGTGAAAGGAAACGGGAGAAAATAACGTGGAAATTGACACGAAAGCCGGCGAGATCACAGAGATCTGTCGATCTATGGGCGTGATTAGCGTTCGAATTCGATGACGGTGCGGCGCGCCGCAGTGACATCGGTCGCGGTATGCCGTTTGATCTTTGCACGCAAATGTTTACGGACCCATTAGGACTCGGATTGTCTGCCGGTGTCGCTAGTTTCCGATCTCTATGGCCATCCAGGATTCGATCGGCGGCCAAATCGGCGTACCGGTCGCGCAAACGAAACCGCTCGCTATCCGCAGAACCTCGCGGATTTGATCAGCGAAAACCAATGCAACGGCGATCGCCTCTCACGGCTCTGCAAGCTTCTGTATCGTCGCGCCGATTCGAAATTAGGTCGATTAATAACCATGGACGAAGCCGAGCTTCCGGCGAAAATTCGGCGAAACTAGCCGCGCGGAGATTACGCATCGACCGAGAACGTTCGGACGATAGTTCCTTTGACGAAAATTACGTTCCAGCTACTTTGAATCTAGCTCAAAGTTTCCTAGATCGTCGCTCGTATGTGTGCTGACTGGATTTATGTCAACGATACGCGAATCGATACAGGCAAGTTGTGGTTAAAACCGGTATTCGCCATCTTCTTGCGGAATCAACAAATGCACGGTGTGTTCTGTTTAACTGGAAATGCTCGAATATCTGGAAAAATACGAGCGATGCGAAAAAATGTTTCGGACAAAAAGTCGTACGGTATCGAGAGGAACACGCTGTGCTTTTATCTATTTGACCTTACGACGACAACGATATCGTACAGCTTTTGTCGGAAACATTTTTTCCTACGATTGATATTTTCCTAGATATTTCCACGTTAAAGGCTTCCGTTTAAATAGGACGTACGGTGCTTCATATATTGCTTCGGAGATAAAGATTCGATTACGATTGCATATCTTGACTGCCTTTTTAGCGCAGACTCGATTTCGATAGAAATTTCAAAATCTATGAATAGTCGAATGGATTGGCTTTGAATGTTGCGTCAAAGATACTTGGAATTTACCTGAAACCTATAATTAATTAGGTATGCATGCACACATACGATATTCGGCGAATTTTCAAACACGTACCTAAGTACATAGAACAGTTTCGTTTTGAAATTTCATGGATATTTCGCGACTTTCTTCGTCGAATTGATATCTGTCTAATAACATGATCTATTTAACCAATTAATCGATGTAATTCGAGGGGTTTCTTCGAATCGACAATGTCGTTGTACGCATTACCGATTTCAATAGAGATCTACTAATTAACTAATCAAGCAAACTGACTAAACTAAACTGACGTTCAAATTGGTCTCTTTGACGAAAATTACGCGAATGCTTTGACTGTCCTTTAACGTTCCATACGTGCGTAACGATCTGTTTCCGAATGTTCGTAGAGAAAACACGTGTTCTATTATAACAGCTTATCCGATAACTGGATGCTTTTTATTTCGAAAATTCACATTGACAATTCCGATAGAATAATAACGACGATGTGATAATAATAATTAATAAATCAAGTAACAATCGTTCGTACGTTGAAACTATGCAGATTGAGTTTGACTGACTGCTGAGCAATATCGGAAGCCTAAGTGCTTAGGATGTTGACCGATCCGACTTGGAATATCGAATTGGAAGCCTGATTGCTTGCAGAGTGACCGGGTGATACTAAATGATTATTTACCGACTAATTATCGATTGTCTAGATACGTGTGTCTGATTGCTTCCAGCATGAAATGACTCTGGATAATTGCTTCTGCAACTGATTACTAATTAATTATCGACGAAATGAAATAATCGATCGCTATTGTACCGCACGACTGTGTCAAATGACTGTTTCTGTACAAATTTACCGACCATATAACTCGATGAATCGATATTTCAAGTTTCACGCTGAATATCAAAGTTCGTTAATCGACCGTTTCGATACTTTTCCGATCTCTGTGAAATAGCACTTCTCTGTGAAATAGTACTTGTCCTATGTAAATTGCGCGAATTAACGAAATCGATCGATCGTTGGTGAGATAAATCTGGCAAGTTTTAGCATAGTAAAATTAATTAATCAGATAATAAACTTTGCTAAAATAAAATTGACATCTAAATCGGTGAAATGAAAAAATGGCAAATAAGAGAAACGCGAACATACCTACAACGAATGTTTCGAATATTTTCACGAAATAGTGTGTGCGTATAGCTTGGCCGCGAATTTCAAGGAAATCGCGTTAATTCACGGCAGGAGAAAAAAAAGGTTGCAAGTTGCAACAGACGTTCTTTTGTCGTGAAATTGAAGAAAGAAAATCGAGTCGCTTGTCCGCGGTTCGTCGTTGATCCGCCGCCTCTTTTCCGCCCTATGGCCGCCGGTCCTAATTAACCCCCGCATAATGGAGCGTGAGGGGTGAGATGCAGGTTAAGGGCTGCAGAGACGACTGGCTTTGATATTTAATCACGTTTAACGCAAGCGTCGAGGGGCCAGGTCGCTTTTAATTCTGTTTGTACCGCGAAAGGGAGAATTTCCTGGCCGCCACGCTAATCGCGCAAAGGATCACGGGCGACGGATTATGGCGACCCCACGCCGACCATTCTACCCGAATTACCGTTTTCTGTCTTTCGTACGTTCCTCTCTTTTCTTTATGGATTAGCCGCGTTCCCTTCAAACGAATTTGCCTTTCGCCATGGTTTTACCGTTGTTTTGCTCGCGAGCGAACTTTCTGCCGAACCTTTCGGTCAATGGTAAAAACGTCAATGGTAAATGTTCCTCAATTTCAACAGCGAAATCTATCTTCGATTCAAATTCGGTACATCGCGTGCGATTCCAATCACTTGTGACTGCTTTCTGGTCTGGTCCGAAATGTTTGTTAACAGCGAGTGCGTACGCCGTCTGCCTCTTTGCATAACCACCATAAGCTTTCGTTTAGCGTCATCTTGTTACACCGTCAGATGATCAATCTTCCAATCCCTTTACACTAGCCAATTTCTCCATGCCAATTAAACGTTCGAATTACCGTCACATTAAAGACAACGCGGTTAATACGAAGCGAAACAGTTAAAAGGGGCAGAGGAAATGACAAATTGCGAAACGTCTTTAGAGAAATAGGAAGGAAGTTTCGATTAAGCGGGACCAGTCGGACAAACCGCTGCCCTTAACGAACGCTGGAGGCTCGTTGTTTCTCCAAACGAGCGCAGCAAACGGGTACAACGTAAGATTCCTTTGTAATTCGGTTTATCCTCGCTCCAGGCCCTTCCCTTTGTCCCGGTATTTTTCATTCTCCCGGTTTAGTCGCGTTGAACGTCAGCGAAATTCGCCGCGATAAACATAAAATAACACAGAGAGGAGGGGGCGGGGGGGGGGGGGGGCGAAGCGAATGAAAATTAAGACGGGCGGAAGTGAAAGAGACGAAGTTGGCGATTTAAAATAGTTGTCAAAACTCAAGATTACTCTCAAATTTCGAGCAGAACTAATTTGCAGCGCAAATTCTCAATCACACTATTCTCTCCTTTATATTAGCCTGCTTTGTGTCAACGCGTAATAATACTACGTACAAGACTGTTATGTATAAGACTATTCGTTAATCCCGAGATAACAAACGAATTCGTATCTCTGAACTCGTGTCTAAAGACAACAGCCGGATGTAATGCAATGCATCGAGAAAGACCGAAAAAGAATCAAGCAGTTTACGGAAGTGGAACAAGCTTTGTGCTCGGTGAAATTTCATATTTCGCGGAAATGCGCATTTTTAATTGTATTGTCCGGACTAACCTTTATCTCTGACTCCATTGTGGCTTCGTTCGCCAGTGAATTATATTTCGGGAAGAACGTTTCGTTTATTCTTTGGTATCGCGTTTGAACGTCGCGATGAAATAACGTTGAACGAGGAATTAAGGGATTTCTCATTAGGGTGAGAGCGGCAGTCAACGTAGTTGAAACGGTGGTAGCGTATGTAAAGATATCTTTGCGGCGGTCGAATTTCTGCGAACTGGCAACTTTTCGAGGCCTGAAAATCGAAAATTGGAAAAATTATAGAAACATAAAACGGACGTTACGAAAGAAACGCCTAACATACTTTTCATCGGGAGAGCCAAAAATGGGAAACGAGATGTAGCAGGTCGAAGCATAGGACACGTTGGTGGAAAAAAGAGCCGAAGAAACAAAAGCGAACGTTTCAAATACCGCCCTAAGCCACCGTTCATATACCACGGATTCTTGCAAATACTGGCGCAAATCCGAATTGTGGACGCGGTGGAATTTGGATTAAGGAAGGGAATAACGAGTAATAATCGCGTCGTGCGCAATTGGAAGTTGTTGAACCATTCGTTAGGGGAAAAATGGGCCTTCCGTAAGCCTCGATAAATCGAGCCACGAACCGGAATTTTCGTTCTGCTACGGCGGGAATCCAGTTCGGGACTTTGCTGTTGCGTATCACCCATAAACTTTCCCCTGTTTTTTCCCTGTTTTTTCTCTGCTAAGCTGCTTAATTCTCGGAACGTCGCTGAATTCCTCGCCAAGTTTTGTTTTATCGAATGGAAACTGATGTTGATTTAGGATCGTCTCTGGATATCGTGAACGATGAACGAGTCGAAATGGCGAAGCATGTATTAAGTGGTAAAAACAACAAAAAAAAAAAAAAAAAAAGAAAAAAGAAACGAAAAAGAAAAGAAAAGAAAGGAAGGAAATTCTTAAAAAGGAACACAGTTGGAAGAATTAGGTGCTACGATTGGAGAGTAGAGATAACGAATTATGGCATTATTTGGTGGTAAAACGAATAATATCGATTATTACGAGTGCGTAAACAGCCTGCCTTTCGCATTTTTCACCTGCTGTATTCCAGCAACTAATCGTCGGCTCAACCTGATAATCCACCGCCGTCGGATTCCTAGGTTTCCTCGCGAAGGTCGCGAGGTATCGTCGGGCACGAAACTCGGTTGGAAAATCACGGGTCCAAAAACGGGCGAAAAATCGCCTGCTTTTTTAAAGTTATCGTTTATAAAACGATGCAATGGCACGACGAAACGAAACAGAAGCAAACGAACGAACGGAAATCTGGCAAAGGAACGAAGAAACGGTGGGAAACCGACAAACATCGGAACGAAGGCGAAGATGGAAAGTTTTAATGGTGGCGGAACGCGAGCAACAGAGTCCGCCATGAAATATGCAAAGGCGTAGGAGCGTATCGAAGGAGGACGGGCAACATAATCGTCGCGGCTCGCGCCATTGTTCCGGCCACAATGCGGACGTATACAAAATGCGATCCTGATAAAAGTCGTTGCAGAAACGTCGCCGTGGCGCGGCTCATGAATTTTTCGCCCGCGATTTACGTGACAAAAGCGAGCAAAAGGCGAGGAAGTGGGGGTGAAAAAAGAAAAAGGAAATTCATGAAACTGTATAACAGTTGCCGGGCCAACGAAGTTATCGTCGCGAACCGAGTCGCCGTGCTGCTCGTCAAGGAAGTCGAAAATTATACGCGACACTAACGTCGCAACTGAATAAAAGATCGACCCCTGCAAATTGTCTCGCCACTGATTTTTATGATTTTTTAAGCCGCTGATCGGATCACCGGGTTGGGTGCATAGACACGCAGGGACCGGCAATGACAATTATACCGCGAATTTTCCATGCATTTAATAATTGGCAGAAAAGTGCGACACATGGTAATAATAATTTATTTGTACTTTAGCCTCATAGCATATTATTGAGAATTCTTGTTGCTAGCTTCTTACGCTATATTATTATATCGTCACGTCGACACTCCAAAAGTGCAATACAGCGAACGTCGTCAAATAAATTTTCAACCTAGCACTCTGTTAAATCATTCGTGTAAATCGATACTCGATAACAAAGTTACTTTTTAAATTATTCCATTATCCGGCGTGCTAATTTATCGTGTTTCCTTCGTTTTTCTATTTAAAAGTACCGCATAACGCGTCGCGAATGAACGTTTAAAGAAAGCAAAAATTGCGTAAGGGTTCTCACTAGCGATATCGGTATCTCTTTTTCTCTCCGTTTAGTTTTTTCTTTTTCTTTTTTTTTTTTTTTTTTTTTTTTTTTTTAAATTTCATCGTGGAATGTTTCGGTAAGCACGATCACACGCATCGGTTGCCTTTAACTCTAATTATTCCGGTATTCGTTTTTCCTTTTTTTCCGTTCGACCATACGTGCATTTTATTTTATTATGCCAGGTATAACGTATTTTAATATATACCGTATTTACCGCTGCACCGTTCTACAACGTATTCGGACGAAGAACAACGCTTCGATGTCTGCTCGCGTGGAAACCCGTTAATCGGTGAAATTTAAAACACTCGGGGCGATGTTCCGCCGTTACGTAGTTTGTTTTTCCCTTTGCCCTTTTAAAGAAACGGCGACTGAAAATCCGATGCAGAATCGACTTTTCTCGCGTACACACATTTTCCAAGTCATTCGATGGTGTACCGAGATCGAGAATAGCAACGATATTTAAAAATTGGAAAAATTGCGATACCAATGCTTCTCGTTCGGACGCTTGAAACGTGAAAATATCGGATACTGCGACGAGACGCGCAGAAATAGCAAAATTTGAAATGTAAAATCGAAGCGTAAGGTCGCTGAAATTTTATTTGAAGATTCGAACGTTTCGGAAAGAGACGTTTAATTTGCAGCAAAATTTTGTAATTTGATTTATCGCTCGTGCCCTCCGATTGCCATCGTGAAAAAAAAACTCGACCCTTCGCGTACGATTTTATGAGTAATTGTGCGAAATTACCGTTATCGTTATAAGATATTTCAAAGGTTTCGTTTATATTTGACGACGTTAATTAATATTCCATTATTTCGAAATGAAAATGTTCGATAACATAGCGTAATGAGAATTAACGCGGCTGTGTATCTAATGTATTTGATCATTATTATTAACGGTCTATATCTCCTAATTGTGAACACTGCACAAGTGCATACCGTGGCGATCGATAGCGATAATATAGATTGGAAAAACCTGAATTTTCAAGAACGGAAGAAATAATAGCAACAGCTGCGTATATTTACAAGCATAATTAAAGGAACGAAAGTTGGAGAAAAACTTGTTTCGCCCGCTAGATATAACGAATACGATACTCTCGCCATTATTTTATACTTTTACGCACTGTTTTCCCACAAGCGTATAAAAGTCCGCAGCCTAACGACCACATCTTCCAACATCAGGATAGAGAAGGTTTCGTTCAATTTCCCTTAAACGTTCGGAAGCTGCAAAGGAATTTTTTTTAACCAACGAAATCGACGACGGAGAATTTGAAGAAGCTTTCGTAAAACGGAACCGTCGTGCGAAGTGGGAAGTGGAAAGTGGAAAGTGGGAAGCAAACCGACAGGATATGAAAGCTCGTTTACTTCGAAATCCTGAAATCCGAATGAAAAGGAACTTTCGAGGAAAGAACATCGAGATTGCAATAATCCACGGAGATGAGAGTAATCGAGAGAAAGAAAGAGGGGCAGGGGGTGGAAAATGTCTTTAGAAATGCCCGTGCTTCTAGCCATGGCCGTGTAATCCGGCTGTGATCAGCATGGCGACCATTTTGACGAGTCCAGCGGAAGAGACCCAAGTAACACCTAATTTGTAATGTAAATATCCATCCTCTCTGCCGAGGGAATTAAAAAACAGCACCGCCAGCAGCGCTTTCCTTCCCTGTTTTTTTTCTCTCTGTTTTTGGTGCTGCTACGTCCCATACGAACCGGGTTCTTTGGAAAACCGAGTTGGAAAAGCTCCCGTTGCTTCGCCATCAACCTGATGCAATTGAGATCGATGGCTCTTAAAATATCGCGATATCTTATCTGACAGATTCTGTCCGACTCGAAAAAGTAAAACTGCCTTCTTCGAGGCCGTCGATCGACCCGCTTCCCTAAAAACAACTTGACGATTCGTCGTTTCTGCGGAGTCGCGGGAACCCGTGGAAAACGACCTCTTGGATTACCGTGAGAAATTTCCTGCGAGTCGCGACGATCGACGCCAGTCGTGACCCTTCGGACCGCTTAATTCGTGGTACGACCGCGTGAGCCGAGTAACGAAATGACCCTCCTTCTACGCCCAGAGACTCTAAACTAGTCTAAACTAAACAACACAGCCGTAACGCAAACCGCGTTAACGATGGTCGCTACAACTTTGGTGCAGCGTTCGTTCGCGTGGCTCGTTCGGCACGCTTGCGTGAGAAACGAAATATTTATTCGATGAAACGATCTTTCTATGAACTTAAAAAATACCGTTTAAAACGATCCTACGGCCGATATTTTTCCATCAATATCGAACTATCTTCTGAGATAATTCCATCGATATCGAATAATTCTACGACCGGAATTTATTAATTATCTAAACCATTCTAAAAACCGTCGACCGACTGAACGAGATCACGCGCTAGTGTTTTTCGTAGTCGCTGTACATCGTCGTCAGCCCTCGATGATCTCACGTTATTCTATCCGCCACGCACTAGCAACTCAAAAAAGGAGAAAGAGCGAAATAGAGTCATAAGGAGGCGCGCGAGACGCGGAACAAGAGAGATTAGCATTTTAATCGCTTATTCGGGGAACGAGGCCGAGTCGCATGGTCCAGTGGCTGCTTCGTACATCGACTGGCTCCAAAAATCGTTGAATTTTCTTTGGAGGCGCGACGACAAGGCCGATATTAGTCTCGTAGACGGTCTCGTTTGCATAGTCGCCTCTTCTGCAGCGTTTAATTCGGTCGGACACAGCGAAGGGAGAGTGTGCAGCGTGTAATTGGCTTGTTTTACACTGCGTTACACGGACGAGTTCGTCGCTCTTCCCTGTCCACGACCGGAAACGAAGCTACGCACCTTTTTTTCCCGCTTGAACCATTCCCCGCTGCTTCCTACGTGACCAATTACTTGCATTCCAATTTTAAATCCACGGATAGAAATTAATGGAAATCAAATTTAACTGAGAAATTCTGAGAATTTAAAAGGTTTAATTAAGCTTCGAGCGTATAATGATCTCGCAATTATTCGTCGTATTAATTATTTCGCGAAATCATCAAAGTCGGATGCGTTTCGCCGCGTATTGCGTATACCGCAAATAATCACGGCTCCATGGCACAAAAATCATTAATTATAGGAAGAAACGAGCGAATATCGTTGAAATATCATAGACGCGTAAAATGTCTCGTACAAAACCTGGTAATTGATCTACATTATCGCAAAACGATCGTAATTAATTAGAATTATTTGCTTATGCGATATAACGATGCGGAATACGCGATAAAGATGTTGAAAAATAATACGCGAAAATATCTCACGAAGAAGTAACGAATTCAACGTCGTACGTTAATATCCACGATCTTTCCATTTACATCGGCATTGTCGAAATTTTCGAATAAATTGGTCAGAAAATTGGACGAAACCTCGTACCGGATATCTTGCGACGATACGATCGTGGCAGCGCAGTACGAAGACGCGTAATGTATTCGTAAAAGCGGCCTACCACCCCGCGCTTGCGGTAATTCCAACAACTTCGATCGTCGATACTGCTGAAATACGTTTACACGAAAACGCGAGTTGTTTGTTCGTTTCGTCGCGTTTCGTCGCGTTTCGTCGCGCCAGACAGTCCAACGGCCGACAGAGAGAAGAAAGAGAAAATGTGGAAAAGAAGCAGACGCGGAAATAAATGGCAAGGTGGAGCCGGTTGCCAAGAAATTCCTCGGGGCTCGGGATTTGGAAAAAACGAGGCAAAGAGCGAAAACTCAATACTACGGGCGTATTTCGTGCAAACACGACCCCCTGAATTCAACCACCGCCCCGACTGTTGGCCGATTCTTGGTGGGCCGAGGCAAGAATCAGCCGCGAATCCACGGATTTGTCATTCGCGCGTCGCCTTCGAGTGGCCCATTGTGTGTGCCTTTGGGATCGAGATATCGACGCTGCCAGCTGCGAGTCGAGCGATTTTCGGGATTCACCCGGTGTCGAGGGTGAAGTGGATCGATACGCGGATGTTGGATTTCATCTTGACGGAAGAGGGTGGGCTTTGCTGCCATGGAATTATTGAATTACGGAATTATTTATTTACAATCGATCGCAAACACCCTCTAAATATAAAATATGGTAGAGCCGGCACGGCACCGAAGAGAAAAAGGCAAACGAAAGTAAAGGTACGGGCAAAGATTGCTTTTATGGAAGATGGCTCCCCTTTATGAAGGGGAGCGGCGAAGACACTCGGCTCTGTACGAGGCTCGGTGCGAAGGAAAAATCGAGGCCAGGCGAGTACGAACGGAATGGCTCAGCGGTTTATAATAAGGAACGAAGAGAATGGCGAGAGGAATCGACAAAGTGGGAAAGGAATGCGTAGGAACAGTGGGAAAATGACGCGGTAGAAGGTCTGGAGGAGAAGAACGGCGAAGAAGGCAGCCAGAGGCGACTGTTATAGGTTAGATTTTAGAGTACGAAAAGGGAGGAGAAAGCGTAAAAACACGGGCACCGAACTAAAGCAAAGGTAGATGCGTGATATGCGAACCGTGAGGACGATTCCGGTAACGCTGGAATTTTCTGTTCTCGCTGGTAAGGGTAAACGACGAATGGAAAAAGTAGAGTTTCGATGCAGTCGCGCGATCGGACTGCTCGCCGGAACGACACCGCTGTAATGGCATGAAAACGTTGTTTACGCGGCTGCAGCTGCGATCCAATGCCGGGTCGGATCGCTGAATTGGAACGCTACCAGACTAATCCAGACAATCGTACCTTCGATTCTCATATCCAATTAGATATTGGAATTCATAATATGGAACGCGTATTAATTAACGCTTATCTTTAAACGCTTTACCACGATCTATGTTTTTAACACCGACCAGTAGGTTAAATTTCAAACATTTCGATGAAATTAGTCACGATCTTCTTGAAATTTTCGAAACGCTTTTTACGAAACCGTAGGGTTTCGACTTCGAAAGTTCCACTTCTAAATTACGTCTACTTCTAAATTAGTAATAAGCGCAGGAGCGCTTTGTAATTCGGCAATTTCCCATCGGATTTTAATTGGAAGAGCGAAAAGCACGGTACACGAAGTAGCCTTGGACCAGCAACGAGCAGAGAGTCTGGCTTCGATCAGGAGGTAGAACAGACGTTGCGCGTTGCATCGCGAAGAGCAGGCATGGATCAGCGCGTCATGGGACACCGTGTGTCAGTTTTAATTAGCAGGCCACCCGGCATCGATGCCAGGAAGCCATCAAACACGAGCCGCTGGCACGTTGCGGTCGTTAATAAAATTCCAGAGGCACCGTCTGCCATTCGCCGAGACGTGAAGTCGCGCGCCCAGCCACCCGTCCGCACTTCAGGTGCATTATTCACGTTCGATGGTGGACCATGGCCGCCTCGAGAGCTGGACGTCACGTACAACACGACTTCCGGTACCGTCATCCGCCGTTCCACCTTATCCAACGTTATCGCCGGTAATATCACTAATCTGCGTCGCGTGGCAGCGAATTATAATTGAAAAAGAATCTTAAAACGCAAGAAATCGTCCAACAATTATACATCGTACAACGTAGGAAGACTCTATCGAAAGAAACGAGGACTCGCGAAAAAGTAAAAAATTCGCAAAACGAAAGGAATTATAAAGCAAAAGGTATCGTTGAAAAATTGTCGTGGCAATAATGAAATCGTAATGTAGGATTTTAGGATAATACGGCAAATTTAGCTAAAAAGAAAAAAAGAAAGACACGAAATTAATTTGTTCGACCGATACACCCCGTAGAGATCGCAGAACGATCGTAAATAATCAGGAAACGACGGAATTCGTGAGTCGATCGGAATCGGCTGCATCTCTCGATGCAGCGTCTCCTTGGTCCCCGATTTTGATTTCCTTCGGTTGATTTCTCATCAGGCGGAGCTAATGGGAAAGCGTCGCTGAATTTTCCAACCCCCGAGCCCCAAACGCCAACCTTCTGATTTCTTTTCTTCGTCGAGCACCACGACAACCCTCCGGTTCGTCGTTGTTGATGGAAATTAACGAGATCGATTCCGCGTTTAAGGGATCGAATCCGAGTTTTCGAAACGCTTGAACAAACTGAGGAAACGCTCGAATCTCGCCACGATCCTCGATTATTTCTTGCCGGTGAACCGTCGACGAGAAAATTTCCCGATTTTGATAAGACGAAGACTGTGTCGTCCGCGAGCATGTGAACATTCTGGTCGATTTTTATTAAAAGATCGATGATTCTTAGTTTAAATAAATTAATCCGAAATAATACTTGATTTTTTTCAGTCTGCCGGACACGAAAACGGACATTCCGACATACAATATATTTACAAACTATCAATTGGTGCTATTAACCTGGTTATTGCCTATCCGAATATTTCTAATAATTACGAATTAACGAAAATCCCATCGAAACGAAGATCGTCTTACTCTCGCTGATTAATCTGCCGTAATAACAAAGTTATACTAGAATAACGCAGTATCGCAATTTACCATCGATTCGCAATGCAGAAACATCAGAATCTAACGCAAGTGCGCAGAGCTAATCTTTCCAGGGAGAACTCGGTGGTTTCCATGCAGGAGCGATCGCGTGATCGCGATGAAACGAACTGGGATAGCGGGATATCGAGGGTCGCTATCCCTTCGCAAGCCTGTGCGTGTTCCTCGTTGCTGTGCAACTGTCTATTCCCAACCGTTAATCCCAGCAGCGTTTCCGGTCGGGGGGTAAGGCTACCGAGTGGACATAACGCGATATTCGTACGAAATTTCGGCTATGTTAAACAAAGTGAACCGAAATTAGTGGCCCAACTGGCAACAGAATGCTTCTAGACCTTAGAACGCGTGCAACGATATTCTCCAGCGAAAAAGTTCCTTCGTCTTACTTTTTTACAAACCAAATTCTTTTACTAGGTTACATAAGGGAGATATAGGATATTTTTCACGGTTGTTTTACAGTTGCTCGAGCGATCGTTTAATAATAGGAAATTCGGCTGTGCTATTCTTTCCTCTCTGAACGCTTCGGAAACACTAAACGCACGATCGAGTGCAATTAATCCTCGAAATCGACGGCAATCAACGTTCGCCACTCGTTCGTTTCAAGTAGGCACTTTTACCTTTAAAATGGCCGTCCACCAAAATTATGATATCGCATTGTGGTCTATGGCTGGTTCTCAAATACCAGTAAGCTGGTCGTTTACGCCGAAATTCCACCGTTTCACCGAATAATAGCGTAAAAATCAACGCGACAAAGTTTTACAGTTTTTTTAGCGAAAAATAAGGATTCCATGAAGAGCGGATCGAGCTTCTTGGTAATGGACGGACGAAGGAAAAACAAGTGCCGCTTTCGAAGCGTCTGACAACACGCGTGGCAAAAGACTGACCCACTACACACGACGAACTTTATTATTAAATATAATATGGATATCCCTTGAAGCAGGTGCTAGCGTGAATGCAGCTGGAGTTTGAATATGGAATACTGGCTTCAACGCAGGTGCAGAAAACCAATATGTATATGCTGCAGCGTTATCTCGCTCGTATTTGAATTTGGCATCGTGGCGTCAACCAGGACTAAGTAAGTGATCCCTTCGATACTTACATACCGTTCCCAAGTATCCAGATTCCCATTAAGCTGCATTTCTATTAGCGAATAATTGTAAAGTGCGTCGAATTCGAAAGATTCTCTTTCCTTTGTATTAGCAGAACAGCAGCGTTACGCGAGAAACAATCGCCGCACACCGTCGCTTTACCTCTTTGTGAGATTTTTAATTCCAATCGATGTATCTCAAATCATGTTTCTTAACTTTTGTCAACAAGTTACACATACTCGCGTTTAATACCAACATCGAACAAACAAGTTCGAAGGAAAATGGTACTAGAAAATTGATTGGCGATAATTGAATTTCAAAACTGCTTTTCTCTGCAAAGCACGAAGAACGTGACTTATTATGTTCCTCCTTTGTGATTCATACGTAATGTCGCATATAGAAAACGATAAAGCAACGATATCGGAACGCATTTCCTGAAACGCGTTCGCAGATAGAGGCGCGTAAAAATAAAACGACGATAAGGGCGGCGTTTCTAGAGCAAAATTACACGCGGCGTACGTTAGAACGCGTTGATAACAGAACGATATGGGCCGTGGGCACTGCATATGCGGGCCGTAGTACACAGTACTGCACACATTCCACAGAGAAATTCTATACAATCGCCCTAACGATGCATGAAGTTTGATCTGGCTCACGCTACAAAAGAATCGAATCGTCGCGTTCGATCGACTCTGGAAAAGAGAAGAAAAGAAAAAAAAAAAAGAAACGTTCTGTGTAATGAAACGATTCCTCTGTTGAAACGGGGTTTACGCAAAACGAAAAATAAGGCGGTTAATACGGAAAGAGGAATATAGAGATCTATCGAGATTTTTTCGTTCGTCGATGCGATACGACGGCTAAATCCTGAAAATCTATCTATCGAAATTCTCCTAAAGCTTGAAACCTATCACAGAATATATCGCTCACCAACGCTTCTCCTCCAAAATCGCGAGACTTCTTACGCGAAGATTCGATTTATGTCCTCAAAAACTAGTCAAGATGAACTTAAAGATCTCTGTTTCCTTTCTCCAAGACGGATGATATATTAACCGGCATTAAGGCCCTCCACGCGTACGAATCGCAGTCGTAATAGTAGTCAAAACAGCGTACCAGCCAATTCACGCTCGAATCATAAGTCACTGTCGATGCACCGAGATTTGTAGCATCTTTTCGCGAACCGTTGACGATGGCACCGTGCCACCATCTATTAGCGTCGAGACATTCGTGAAACATTGTACGATGAACCGTGAATAGGCGATAACTGGGTCGATCTCAGCCGATATAAAAACATTTCTTCCCTCGCGCGTGTTAAACTTTTCTTTCTTCCTTTTTCTTCTTCTTTTTTCTTTTTTTCTTTTCTTTTCGTTTTTTTCTTTTTTTCTTTTTTTTTTTTTCTTGCAAACCCTGGCCGTATCGATATTTCATTTTTCGGTAGCCGTCAGAATTATCCGATATTTTGAAAATATCGTTACGACAGAACTACAAAATTACCATACACACGTCCTAACGCTTCGTCGCTCGATAAATTTTTAGCTAACGATAATTACGTTTACGGATAATTACGTAACGACTTACAACGGACAATTTGCTTCGTCTTCGCCTTCGCATTAAATTCCTCGCGACGCTCCCCCGTCCTTAGTTCGCAGAAACTCTATTACAGAATTACGATACAGCTGACTAATTAGTCTAAAGGTAACTGAACGTGCATTAAGCCGAACAAAACGAGAATTCTCTTTGTCAAATCTTTCCCTTTCTCTTTAAGCGCGAGCCAAGTGTCTTTGCAAATATTGCTGATGCTTTGCACCGAGGGTATCTCATTAAAACGAAACTCGCAGCTTCGAGCTCGCAGAACGCGAATGACTTTCTAGGCTTCAATTATTAATGGTACATTCAATATTATATCGCGCTCTCTTTCATTCCAGTCTTCAATTGTAACGCGAAATTACGAATCCTTTGAGCTGCGGCAAAATTTCATTTTGTTTGAGAAAAAGCAGACGAAATTATGACATTCCGTTTGATATTCTAATTATTCGACGTGTATTAAGAATTGGATCATCTTGCGAAATAGTAAAATAGTAGTAGAATCGAGATAAATATTTCTCATTTGAAATTTACGTGGTGGCGTTCTAATAAATTTAAAAGTACACATCGAATGTGAATTCGCGTCGAAATTCCAATAGTAACTGCAACGTATACTCTAAAATTCAACGTTCAACGTTTATCGAAACGTTAAGAGGAAAATACGTTGTTTTTGACAATTAATTTGCAAACGAGATGTACGTCTAAAGAGACAAAACGCGCGGTTTCGTAAGAGAAACAACGGTAGAGGCAAAAACTTTTTCAAATTGAAATTAAACACGAAAAAGGTTGTTAGGGGCTTGCACGCTTAATCCCCGGAACCAAAGAATTATCTCGCAATTATTTTCTGAGCAAACACGCGCAGATTCCGTGCAATGAATAAATTCATCAAGAAAAACATAGCAGCGTTTCCCTTCGTAATATTTGCATATTAAAGTTAGTACGTTCAAAGAAGAACCACTAGTTTCTTTGCTCCTCCTATTATTTCTAGTTAAACAACGTCTGCGTAAACGTGAAATAATGGAGTCGTATTTTTCTGAAAAAATTCGGAATTTAATAAATCTCCTTTAATTATCTATTTAACGCAAGCAGAAATTATCGCGGCTGAACGTTAAATATCGTGCGGACATTCGTCAGAAATTACATTCGCTTTTCAACTTTGAAATTCATCCCACGCTACCTCGAGACAACTTCGTAAGCGTTTTCGAAAACCTCGACCCGCTAAAAAATTCCGCTAATCGCTAATCTGTCCTGCTAATAGTTCCACAAACTCCATCGAACCTACACTAGCGGACCATTCCAAAATTATCTCCGACAAATTCGTTGACCGACTAGCCAGAAAAAGCAGGTATATCTAAAAGAAAAAATGTCGATCAAAATTGCCAATCGTAACGAAAGCAACCTTTGAAAAGCGTTTGGTCAAAACGAAAAAGACTCACGCGCGTGACAACGATCGCAAGTCGTCGCGTTTACATAGAAAAAAGAAAAAAGAAAAAAGAAAAAAGAAAAAAGGAAAAAAGAAGAAAAGAGATAGAACGTGGTTTCATTGAAACGAGGTGACCCACGAACGTTTCATAATGCGCGCGTCATATGCGTTCGAATAGTTGGCCAATAATTTTCCAATCTCGTCGGTTCGAGCGTTACAGATGGCGCCCGTAACTTCGAGCCGGAATCATCGAGATGATTCGATTACGGTCCGACGAATGCGATCGAAAAGCATTCACCGCGACCATTTTATTCCGACAAAAATCGACGCACCGTGGAAATCTCGAATCAATAGTGTGTTACCGCTTGCTGGTACGTTTATTCTTCTGTGTTAATGGAGTGTGGGGAACGATGATGGCGATTAATCGACGTTCGGACGTATCGAGTCCACTGGACATCGTGTAAACCGTTCCAGCGTGGAACGTTTGTCTTTTGGACAAAGTAAAAACCGAAGAGAATCATTTGGAAGAATCGATTGGCAACGAAGCGACGATTTTCGCAGCGACAGCTAGTCAGGCAACGATCGTTGAAGCGATAACAATTAACGAAGTAACAATTTCTAGGTGTAACAATTAGTAGGGCAACAATTTTTTAAAGGATAATTAATGGAACAACGATTTTGTACGATGATCGTAATTCGATTGCGCCAGGCACGATAAATATGCGTGGCGTAATGACGTTGGCGGCGTTGATAAATGCAACGGCAATGGGGCTGAATGCGGCGTCTATCTCGCTGTTCTCGATATTGCGTTTGAATGGACGTGGCATCGATCGCGCGTGACCGTCTCAAAGGGGCCGATCCTCCGCAACCATTAGATTCGCGCGCGATCCGATTCTCCCCCGTGACGCGATACCAGTGTCTTCCAGCGCGATAACGGAACCATTGTCGCGTCGCGAATTGGAACACCGCGTTGCGTCTGCAAATTGCTCGCTGTCGATCGATAAATTATCACGACACGTTCTGACAGGTAGTCGTCGTTGTTGCTTTTACAACGGATTCCATAGCCAACGTCTTTCTTTCATAGGCTGACACAGCACTCGCAAACTTTCTTTCACGATTTCCACGACGACATTGCGATCCGACTGCTTTTACATTTATCTAGCTTTTATAGTTTCTAACGAAATGGAGAAGCAATTTGGACAGAACGTTTTTTCGCGCGTCGATCGTCGACTGATATATCGATAGCAAGGTTAGGAAGAGCAACATCGACAATGGTAAACAACGATGTTACAACACGCTTCGAGTCGCGTTAGCCAAGCCACGAACTAGAACTCTGTCCCAAAATCCTATCGTCTTATTATCCAACTACGAGCAACTCGTTCCCAATGGAGTCGTAGCAAACCACATATTTTGCTGCATTGTCGCTGTCCGTTTGCCGTATCGTCACCTTGGTGCGCTTAAACCTATCGACGCTTTTTCCCACCCCTTTATCCCGATGCCACTACCTCAACCGTCCAACTACCCGGTTCCTCCGTGGAAACGTTCGAACGGAATAAAAGAAACGCTCTCGACCCATCGTAAAAAATATCCCACGGTCGATCCACTATGGTACGTATAGCAAAGCGGAGCGAGCCGAACAAAAATGGCAAAAAACGGCGCTCCAAAGGGAAATAATAGAGAGAGAAGGAGATGGATGGAACGCGATTGACACGAGTCGCTACAGGTTGGCACACGCGGCATCGTATTCATCGATATAAACGCCGAACGATGGGGAGGGAACGTGGGCTGTTTCGAGGCTGCGTCAAAAAGTTCAATCGACGGATGCGCAGCGATGCATTGGTAATGCACCCATCCGGAGCTTCGAGGCCAATTTGCCAGATAGAGGCAGACGGTGGAACGAAAGAGACGCGAGGATTCCCTGGCACGGAGGCACCATGTCCCTCTAGTAGCAATTACCAAGCATTCATCCCGTGGAAACGTCCCCCTTTTCTCTCTCTCCCTCTGACACTGTCAGCGATTGGCCTTTCTGTTTGCCACGGAGTAATCAAAAATCAAGCGTCCAGTTGCCTGACACGGAATTCCGACGTAGAAGCAAGAAATTCAGCCTATCGGTGTTGGTATTATCGTGCGTCGACCGATTTGCCGCGCTGTTCCGACGTAGAAGCAAGACATTCGACTCGTTGGTGCATCACACTGCGTAAATATTTGAACATCCGCGGCTACTTGATCGAAAGGTTGACAGTTTTGTTATATCTATTTTCCATGTTATTAATCGTTCGCTATTTTCGTCTGGTACAGAGGGACCATTGCCAACTAAATCTGGGCGATCGCGAAACTTGGTAGGGACACTTGTAACGGTTCCCCATAAAATGGCCAAAGCCTATTTTTCGCAACAGCGCACGCTAATTTAGCAGGGTAATTTTACGCACGAATAGAATTTTCTTATTCTCTCTCGCGAACGACATCTCTCTTTCAGATTCTATACGATATCGCGGTAAATTTTCTATATTTTCCAAGCTGTGTAGTACGCTCGATAATGGAAACCTAACGTTTCGATCGCGAAATTTCAGTTGAATTAATTTCTCAGCTTTTAAGGATAACGAAGACCTACGTACAATACACGTCGAGAATCTAAATTACCAGGTACGGTTTGCACATTTTAGAACTTATTCCGGCTTTTCGGTAACGATCGACGTCAGTGCGAATCAACGTTGGACCGCATTAGCGGAGAAACCTTAACAGATTCGCGAAACCTACAGTTGGTATACTCAAGTTACCGTGATACACGGTATCGTTTTCGTATTGTATACCTGTAACTCGCGGTATCGCGCAACTTGATATTCGAAACCTGCCCCAGAACCATCGTTTTATGAACTTATATCCGTATTGATCCTAATACTCGCCTCGTTTCACCTAATCTCCTGTCAGACTTTACGCCTTTTTCTCTTTTTACGTATTTCAACGATAACATATGAAAAATTGCCTGTTGGTATGTATATATACTTACACAAACACTGGCGAACACAAGTGAAATCTGAATAAAAGTAATAAATGTAAATATCGAAAACGCGTAAGAGAAACCCCTATGAAATACACTTAACTTAAAATACGCGAGATGCAAGATTTATCATTTCTTATCTACGAAAGAAATCGTGTCGGTAAAATTGCGTGTTTTTCCCCTATTTAAACTCGCAATCGAGTAAAATGATAATTTCGACGTTGACTTATCGAACTTTGAAATTGAACTCCGTTTCCAAACCGATGAAACGCTACATCTGGACTAATCGCGTTACTCCGAATAGGCCAAGAACTGAGTCGCGCCAAAAATACCCAAAATCTGAAAACGTCGTTTATCTCCTCCCGTAATTTCAAGGCCGGCGAGACGGACGTTCCGCGCGAGGATCGTCCGATATCCGTCAAAACAGGTCTCAAGAACGATCCGTTTAATTCTACCAGAATGCACCGGTGGGTGTCGGTCTCCCTTAAGCCGGTGTTACAAACGTGTCGCGAACGATGCCACCTAATAATTGTCCTACTATCGCGTGGCGGCAAGGATCGGAATCACTGGGTGTCAGGACGAGATCTATTGGCGTAGCGGAGTCGCGTACGCGCGATCAAGACGTCTTATTAAGTAGGCGCATGCAGCCCACCGATAAATCTTTGGCTGGCACTGCTCCACTGGCAGACGACGTTCCGCTCGTCTTATTGCATATCTCGCGGACCGATGAAGTGGCGAAACCTAATTTCGTCCCTGGACGATCGCCTCCTCAACGAATATAGACATCTTCGGATAGAATTATCGAACGACGTAGATATTTATGTACTACGCGAAGCTGGAAAGATGATTAGGTTGATGGCATAGGGGCAAAGGAAATATATTACTCTCTATATCTCATCGACGACTCTATATAGATTTGTTTGTACGATATCCTCCCGTATAGGGCAAGTCACGTTTCACCATCTATATTCGCTGTCTATATTAACAATTTCGTTTCCGTGATATTTTCCCATCTAATGTAACAATCGAAATATTTATATCTGTTTCGAACATCTCCTTACGCTTTTATCGATACCGGCATGATCGTACGAAAAGTGCCGGTAGTCAAAATTCTACCAAAATTCTAACGCTACATTGGCATCCAAATTTGTTTCTGCTTTAACATTTAACTGGTCCGCGTGTTCATTTTTCAATCGTTTCAACGGTTGATCGATCTCGTCTCGAGTCGCGTAAGTCGTCGAGTTGTCCCTTGTTTGGGTAGGGTTTTTTAGTTTTTCGTGCCTCGAGCTCTATCTTCGCAATGGTAAAAATAAGTGGTATACGTAGAAAAAAAAATTATCCACCAACGATAGGTCGGTGCGAGAGTTATCGAATTCGCAGCTCTGACGTGACCGTGGGTTGATAAAGCACACCTGTTCGGGTCGAAACGTCGGAGCAGTTACCGCGTGCGTCGAAATACCGACCGGAAAGTTAACCCCGCATGAAACGCGACGGCTCCTGAATATTTCAACTTCCCGTCAATCGCACGAACCACGGCAAAACTGTACCATATTGCCACGTACGCGATCGCGCCTACGTATAAGAGGAAATAAAAAAAAAAAAAAAAATGTATCTCGAACGATTTTTATAACGATAAATTTTTCATTGGAAGATTTCAAAAGAGAGGAGTTCGAATCGGCAAACTTTTCGCTGGAAAATTCATAGAAGAAGAAATTCCGATTGAAAAATCGTTCATTCGTATAAAGATACGTGTATTTAAAGAAAACCACGGTTAAGATAAGAAGATACAGTTAAGAGTATTAACCTATACAGGTCTGCATAGAGAATGCCCGAATGGAATTATAAGTACAGCCTCGTAAGTGTAATTGGTAAATCGTCAGTGTTTAGCGGTAAAACGCACCAGAGATAGGATTAGCAAAGCTTCTGTTAAAACCCTCTCAATTGCTCTTCAGCTGGCAATAAAGTGGAAAAATGGTTAATCGTGTTAATGGTTCTCGATATTTCCTACAAACCCATAGTTCACCAATTGCTTTTAATATATTACGAAAATATAAAGCACACTTACGTAACATCCAACGTCACTTTATCAACTTTATATTTCATAAACATAATAGAATATAGTTTGTCGAAGATAAATATCCTACTTTATCATAGATTTAACAATAGCTTGAATTCGGAAATACACCGTATAACAATTATACATAACGCTATACTAAATGGCTACTTACTATGTACGAAACTACTAACACTCACTAAAATACGATATGCATAAAAACATTACACATTTTATTAATCCAATTCCAGATAGAGTATATGAAAATCGATAAGACTCTTGTACAGGATATTCAAAGACAAATATTATTTCAGCCAGTTATAGCAATGATTTTATGGAATAATAACAATAATAATAAAAAAGAAAAGGGGAAGTCGTACGAAGCTTGACAAAATAAAAGATACCATTAAAAGGTTTCGATGGCAAGAAAGAATTCGAAAAATGAACGCGTATCAGGAAATAACTAAAATTAATTTGACTATCGTCAATCGTCAAACGGAATAATAACACCACTTTCGTGTTTCACTCGATTCTTTCCAAATTCCATTATTCTTTAGGAGTACCATTATTTCATAGAATCATTACCTCTTAAAATATATTCATTCCCAAACTAGCCTGCACAAGAGAACACACGTCCGAAACGTTAAGATTTCCCGAAAGCGTCGCATATGTTACCCAGAATTAATCGACTCGTTGGGTATGCGCGAGAGCGAGAAGAAAGGAGAAGCCAGCGGGCGCGATGACAAAATAATGATCATCGAAAAGCGTCTCGAGAGCATATTACACATGTGTGCGTGCATTATTTGAGAGAGAGAGAGAGGGGGGGGGGGGGAAGAGGGAGAGAGGGAAGGAGGGAGGGAGGAAGAGAGAGAGAGAGAGAGAAACACAGTCGGCCACGCGACGCGACACACCAGTTTGACGAACAGCATCACGTGGCCGCTGACACGCAGAAGCAGAAAAACCTCGAGTAACGTCTGGTTGCGCACGTGTACGTCTATACAGAGTGATTGAAAAAGGACGAACGATATCTTTACGGAGAGTATCTTGGAAATCTTGACACTATCGGTAAGAAGGCGATTCTACGTGAAAAATCGAATTTGAAAATTTATTTCACACATATATGCGTAAATACGATTAATTACTGGTTAGGTGGGAGTAAATAATCAGCAGAAGGTTATTATACGTTCGAAATTAAGACGTTGTTCTCGAGAAAATAAAGTTTGAACACTTTAGAAAGTTTAGCTTGATACTTTGTCAAATTTAATTTTCGCGAGAACGAGACGCCATACGAAAGGATATTCGACTTCTTTTCACGTGGAATCACTCCTTGCCAATGTTGCTATGGTTGTTAGGACACCCTGTATGGTGTGACATTAGACGTCGAAACAACGAAGAAGTTCAACTTGAAAAATAAGCCTCAAACGACATTAACGTACGTGAAATTCATAGTCTTCGTGTCTTTGCGATCACACGGTATAAATTTCACCTTTTTCAACACCCTGTACATGCGAAAGGGAGACAAACGAAAGCGTAGAGAAAAGGGTACAACGTCGGCAAGAGGCGGAGGAAAAAGGAAAAAGCAAAGTTTGAAAGAGCGCCTGCTCCAACAGAACGCGTGTATCCTTATCTCTCTCTAGCCCACGTGACGCGTACTCTTTCTCTCTCACTCCAGCTTACGCGATTCCGAAACATCGTTCGCTTCTCTCTCTTCACGACGCACAGATCGATTCTTTCTTTCTCTCTCGCTCTCTCTTTCCTCATCCACTCAGCTACACCCTTTCCTTTCCCTTTCTTCCACGACCGTGCACGACACCTCGCACACATTTACGAGGCACAGAGCAGTGCCACGCTAACTGGCCGGAATTTTGCTTCGTTAACTGGCCGTCAAGTTCTTCGAACTCTCTTGTACACAACTAAATATTACTAGCAAAGTTCGACGAGTCACTAGTTATACATTTAAAAATTCTTGTCCTCTTTTTATATACGATTTACAGCAGTCTTATATTTCGCTAGTGATTAATGCTCTCGCGTAAAAGCACCAGTTTGATGATAAAATAAGTACAGAATGGTTTGTCAAATTACACAAGAGCAATAAGTTGAATGATAAAAAGAAACTACTGCAACTGAGTTTCGTAAATTACATAAGAGCGATCGGTTGATTGTATCAATTGAAGTAAATTCGTAGCGTGTATAACCTACAATTTGTAACTTATCAATACACGTATATGATAGTGCCAACATCGGTAGTAGACAATTTTCCAATATACGAGTCGGTTGATTATCCTACTTTTGATGTAAACGCGTAAAAAACGAGTTTATAACCCAATCTACAATTTCGAACTTTTCAACACACACACTGTAGTAACAAGTTTGACAATGAAATTATATTTGACGTAAAATACTAAATACTAAAAACAAGGATAGCTAGTAACTCATTAATTCGCTAAATATACAAAGAGATCTAATATTATAAATACAAATAAACCATATATTATGTAACACATAGTAAACTAAATAAACTACATGTCACAACCAAATAAGGGATATTCCTACCTGACTCGCGCTCGTTACCAAAGATACTTAAAATTTCCTAAAAACGATAGCTGTCTCGATAAGTGGCCAGATAGGCCCCCCCCCCCTTTGCCAGTTAACGTGACGGTATGTATGCACGCACACAGTGGCGTACAATTCGTCGATAATTCCCATGTGCACAAACTCACCCGTTCATCCTGATGGTAGACGGCCACGTTGACGGTTCTCCCCGGGGCTGATGTTAGGTTAAGTGAACTCCCGCGTTCGACGTTTACGCGCACACGGTTCGCCAAAGTGTATATCCGGCAGGCGATCTCAGCGACGACACGAGGACGCAGCGAAAACAACAGGTTGCATGTGACGGCGGTACAAATATGGCGGCGAAAAATATCGCCGTCCGACCCGGCGCGATGTAAACTCGCGGCTGAGAACGCGTGCACAAGCTCAGGCACACTATCAACGATCGAGTATCTCTCTCTCTCGCGCGCGGTTCGCGTATACGTTGCGTGTCCCTGTCGCTTGTAACCTTTTTTTCCTAACGTCTACCCGCAATGTCTCTGTTCGTTCCTTTCTCCCCTCTCCTTTTGCTGTCTGGTCGACCCGAGGGGATTCGCCTGTCCCTCGAGACTCACTGTTTTTCCGTCCTCCGACGAAAAATGTAGCAAAACGTAAACGCCGCACCCGAACGCTACTGCACTCGTCGCCGTCACCGCCTCGATCGACGTGAACGTTCGAAACGATGCGAATCACGAGCTCTCATGCGGACACACACGCGGACCCGTCCACCACGTACACAGAGAAACGCGAGTCTCGGCGAAGAATCGCCGGTTCAGGGGAGAGAAAAAGGAGTCCGAGGAGAACACAGATCGTACACACGACTCACGCACGCCGAATCGTCGTCACGAGCGACAGGAGACACGCGCTGCCACTTTTGGGCCGTGGCATTTCGCGAGACAGATGCACTCTCTGCTGCATCCAGTTGCGCACGATGCTGACACCTGGTGGCGATTTCAAGCGACAGAGTTAAGAATGACACGGGTATATTAGTTGTACCGGCGAATGATTACCGACTGATTTTATGTACGAACGTGCCTTGTCTGTTCTTACATGACGTCACATGTTCTGTAATACCGACTATTCGAAAGTTTTATAACGCCCTCTACAACGTACAATGTCGCGTCGAGTATAATTAGTCCGTTTGAACAGGTTCCGTTTATTTAAACAAAACTTTAGTTAGTGCTCAATTAAATAAAGTTCTGGTGATCGAATTCGTCCATTTGAACGTAAAGTACCGTTATGTAAAACCGTAAACGAGAAATCGTAAGTACTAAAGAGAATTAGTAACCTCTTACTTATTACTTGAATTACTTGTCCCGCCAATTAACCCCACTACTCCTTCTTTTCTTCTTAACCTCGCTACAATTAAACACGATAGACGTAATGTCCCCCTTTTGTTGAATAAAACAACATCGGTAATTAAATTACTAATTGAAATAAAACGATAATCATAAATGTAAATGTTAAACATAACTTTAACCTTATCTATCCTGGGCTACCCTACCTTAACTAACTGTCTTAAACATTTTATACTATTCATTTATAACAATTAAATTATTAGTTTATTTTCGTAACATTTCTAAACGTTGTCTATTATATTTAATAATTTATTAATTGTGTACAAATACACTAGACACCAACTGCTGGACAATAGACGGGGTTCGATTTCTCGTCTACGTTTCGCGTAATAGATGCAACCAGATCGAAGGCAATGGGATCTTATCGTCTATTCAGTTGTTCTACGATTGGTGAGTCGCATGGTTTGGAATTTTTGGTGATGGGCTATTTAAGTATGTACATTTGAGTTGAAATGCGAAATGAACTATCACGATTTTTACCACAGTCGCGCGCGGTACGACGACTATTGATAATTATCTTTCGTTGATTTTATCGAAAGATATTTGAAAGATACGAACTGTGCAATTAACGAACTGTAATGGGTTCCTACTTCATTATCAAATAGTTGCACAATACATCTTCTGTTCCCAATATATAATAGCGTAGGTTGCTCTTTCCATTATAATTTGTCTGTTAGGTTATCGATAAATTGCACTGCGAGTTTTCCGAGTCATACATCCTATATACTTGATAGCATATAATTAATAGAATTGATTTGAGAATACGAAGATTAATTCTGACATAATATTATGAATAATGAAAATCAGAAGTATGTAATGAAATTCGGAAAAATCTGTAATTGTTCTAACGACTCGATGACGAGATAAGATGTCGAAGCTTAAGCGACTGAAATGTCCCTGCTTTTACTATATACCACACACAATCGATACCCTTCCCGCAAGAAATATCTAGGCAAATGCGTTCAACCTTCTACCATCTTCTAACATCCCTATAAGGTTGTTTATTCGTTCTCTGTTCTCGATGTTCGATTCTCGGATTTGTCTTCGACCAAGAGCCATTTCTCCGTCGTTCTTTATCCGTTTTAACACACAAATAGAGGTTAATGAAACATCGTAGTACAAGTGTATTAATATAACTAACGCATACTTGTTTCCTGTTACTGGCATCATGAACTATCACGCGAACTCTTGCCTTCATACTTTCCTGATCATGTGTGGCCGAATGTTTCGAAGTTCGTGTGGTTACTAGTATTACCACCATAGAGTTTGTATACTAACTGGAAGACAGTTCGCAAAACATTGGTTTCTATAACGCTTGTGCAGGTATACTCTCTTACGTTTATATGTATAGCTTTACATGTATTAGGAACACATGACGTCTATTTTGTTTCTAACTCTTTGAACTTTGTTTATATTTGTATAAAAGAGGTGAATTATTTCAAGGAAAATAATAAATAATAAAATATCAAGTAATAGAACCCAGAATGACAAGTTCGAAGTTCCACGTTTTCTTATAGAACTACTAATAACTCCCAATAATACTCTATTACTGAACAACGCTTTTAAAATTTTTAAAGAATCTAAGAAACTAAAGGATTAACTATCAACAAATAAAATATCCATATTAATGTGAAATTGTTATATATAAACGCACACTTCCCTGAAAGCTCAGTTGCGTTCCAAAGAATTTTTGCGCATACATGATCTCCTGATGTCTTGCAAACTGTGTTTCGAATCAAATGGCTGCCAATGCCACAGTCAATCATGAACCCGCAACGATCTGAACGAGGCGACTTTATAAAACTGCTGATTTCCCTATATCAAGAGCTTCGATAAGTTTTATATCGTGAAGGAATATGTTAAATAATAAACATAGAAAAGACACATTGCATTGATATCTAAAGCCAAATTAAATTAAAGTCTGTTTAATGCATATTTATCTTAACCGCTAACCTTTGCACCACTGTCGCATTGACATTCAATGGCGGGCACTTTAAAAATGCTTCGAAGGCCTACGAACATTTTGTTTCCATCTCTGTAGCTTCCAGGACTATAAAAGCGACACAGAGGCACTATCGAGGAATATCCGTTGCCATTGCTCCTCTCTCGTTTGCGTTCCTGATTCTTTAGCCGTTTCTGTTTCTTTCAAAGTCACTGAAGCGGCAAATCCTTCTACCCTCCGGGAGCTTAAGGGCGGATACTCAGGTGGATTTAGATCCGCGCGTTTGATACATTCCTGATCCTCCTGGAATCATCTTCAGAAACAAACTCAACTTCGACAAACTCTCCGCTTCAGAGAAACCAAGTCGATCGCATCGACCGCGTCTGAACGCTCGAACTACAATGCTATTAATGACTCGAATTTCTTCTGATTTATGTATCGTATATATTAGAATTTTCTTACCACACGGTATTTTAGTCTCCAAACATTGTTAATGCTTCGTTGTCATACTGCTCAAATTAACAGTTACTTATATATTTGAAAATATACTCGACGAATTTAACGAATTGTTTGAAAAGATATTTAACTTGGCACAATCGATATCCATCCATGCATACCTTGAATAAATATTTATATTTCACTGAATATATTATTCTATTGTATAATAATTTACTGACCAATAATGTTAGTGAATAGAGAAACAACAAATTGTAGGTTATAGATTTATGCTGCAGAATTTTACAATTGTACCTCGGATATATATATAGAATCCTTAAAACTTTATCATGTTTTTGCCCAATCTGTCATTGTTATACGATAGAATTTATTTATTGACTCTTAGATGTATGGGTTAAGATCTAATATAGTAATATTAGTTCAGTTGCGCGAGACAATCTACATTAGTAGAACAATAACTACAAAGTTTTCATAAGATCTAGATTGTCAACCGAATAAACTAAAAGTACAAACTAAAAGTAAGGGAACATTGTCACTAATTTCCAAGGAAGGAAATGCTCGAAGGACATATAAGGTTTCACAGGGGATGAGTCGACTTTACACGTTGCTATGCTATCCTGGTCGAAGGTGTTTCGTATTACACGTGCCTGTAAGCTTGAAACACCCTGGACAACATCGAAAGCGGTTCCATCAAGCCTGTTTCGAGGAAACGCTCGTGAATAGAGAGAGCGTCCCGTTAATAATTTGATGCCTATGCCCATGTAAAATTAGCA
The DNA here is from genome assembly GCF_024542735.1 of Bombus huntii. NCBI lineage: Eukaryota > Metazoa > Arthropoda > Insecta > Hymenoptera > Apidae > Bombus > Bombus huntii. Next base: position 308,299 of record NC_066253.1, on the reverse strand, counting down.
TATTAATAAGAAAGACGGCGACAGCGGTCAGGGTAGCAGGATGAAATGGCAGGAGGATCATCGTCGTGGCTCCTCCTTCCAGTTACGAGGATCCTTCGTGGCTCTTCTCCTTATCTGTGTTCCTAGTGATCGAGTCTCCGCATTTAGAACTCAATGAAGCGGATCTAATTGCGGTTATTACGACGATACCTGCACGTTTCGTCCATACAGTCTTCAAAGATTTATACAATCGGTTTTTTATACTTGAACACGCTAATTTAAAAGTCATTCCTTATGGATTATACTTGACAACTTGAATTAAGAATAAAATTGTTATTTAATAATAGTTATTTTATTAGTATCGGTATTAGAACTTTTGGTACTTTGAAGAATCGTACAGATTTTGTTGAAGAAAAGTTATTTAATCGAACTAATGGATTGTCTTACAGCTACGTAGATGATCCTTTTGATTCTACAATTCTTCTTGATCACATACAACGTATTCGATAAATGCGATACATACGAACTTTTTCTAGTGGACAGATGACATTTGTCATTATTATTAACTTTTATTATGAGAACGACGAACGTGAGAACAGGTAGGCGCGTTTTAAAGAAACTCAAATGCCAACCTGTTTCCGGGGCGAAACTCCGAGGCCACCATGATCTCCTGTTAACAGAGATATCACTTTTCATTTTTTTCATATCTCATCGTGGACTTTTTCGGTGGTTTGGGGTCAAGGAGCCAATCCACCCACCACCTTCTCTCTTTCCTCCATTCCACGAGAGAAACGCAAGTTCCTTACCTTAAACTCCTCTTTGAATATCTACAAATTATTTACACGACGCTTGACCTAGAAAAAAGATTCCTATTACGTACAACGATGAATGTTTGAAATTAGCATTGTTAATTCTTATTTATTTTCGCAATAAAAAAAAGACGAATTTCGGAAAGGATTTTGTACGCGATGAAAATCGTTAGGTGTACAACGTCCTTGTTCTCATGGACATTCGGAAAAAGTGAAGAAACAGACAGGGCTAGACGTTAGGGTCAAACACCTGATTATCTCTCGTTGTATTCACGTGTCCCGTTCGATGGAAACGAGTTGCTCTGTGAATTCCTGTGACCCTGCTACCAACCGTATCGTGATTTGCTCTTGATGCTGCCTTTTCTCCCTTTCTTTTCACCGTTCACGTGGCCACAACGTGAAAACACCCAATCACGATACTCGAGACAATAGCTGCGAAACATGGACTCCTGGTTCTGGATGTATCGAGAACGATTCGACTTTCTCCTGAATTCTGGTATCTCCAAACCCTTCAACGGAACAGTTCGATGAAACTGTAACGGCTCTTTTAAGCGATTTAACCTATTACGATGTAGCCTTTACAAGACCGTTCGACTATTTCTTATTATCCCCGGGAGATATATTAGTTACCTGGTCGATAAGACAATATTTGGTTATATGAAAATTGCGTTCGACGCGATTATAGAAATTTGTAAATTACATCCGTACATTGGCTTTCATATAGATGTTGTAAGTAGTTATTACAACGAGAAAATCGATTGAAATAGATGCGTCGAGAGTGGAGATGTAGCCAGGAAGGAAGACGCACGAGTGACATGACGTGAACAGAAGCGTATTTGGTGCCATATTACATGCGCAGTGTAAACAACTCCGTTACATCGACATAGCAGGGAAATAAGGCGGACGAAGAGGTACCCTGGCGGGAAACCGGCGAACCAGAGGCACATATCGGCGCGAAGCAGACCAAGAGCCTTTAAATATTCTCTGAAGAGTCATACAAGCTACCATCATCCGTCTTTCAGTCGGTTTTACGTTTCAATTTTAAGTACCTTACATTTTAACGTTCATCAGAGTTACGACTCGGTGAAAATTCTTCTATACTTGCTTCAACGAATTTGATATTCTTTTATTTTTGCTTCGACAAAATTTACTGTATTGCGACTACGTTGATAAAGGAAGAATAATAATTGGCAGACTATTGGCGATTCTAGGTGAGGTAGAAATTGATAAAAAGTTATTTATGCTATGTTAGAGAGACTTTACGAAAGACCAGGAATATCGTTGTGTGGTAGATTCACCGTTTGCGATATGTAACCATAGATAGGCGAATTCATATCTCTCATATATCGTAAGATAGGAAAACAGGATGCTCAAGAGCTTCAGATTATGGCGTACTCGTCATATTTTCATGGAGTTTGGTATCTCACCATGGCAACACCCTAGCGGCCATCGCGAGCCGGCAATTACGAGTACGTGCTATTGAAATACCATTACGTAGAAGATATCATTGGGCGTATCTGAAGGGAAATTGTATTTGTAGATACTTATCTCTATATACGAGTACAATAATGCCTTCGCATTGGAAATTATATCCTTAATTCGTGATTACTTTGCACGTTCGAAGAATTTCTTTATCGTAATTACGCGATACTTGATAAGAAGAGTTTTGTTAATAAGAACATTTAATAAGAATCACAGAAAAACGAACAATTTCGTATATTAAAAAGAAATAAATCGTTTTTCTACGCTTGTTACGTTAACGTATCTTTTAGCTGAAAAAAAATTATGGATTTTACGCAGCATGATGTTTCTTAATAACAGCAGGATATCGTCTGAGGTAGCAGAGTCCTTCAAAACGTACATGATTCGAGAATCTTATATTCGCCTTGCAACATCTGATGAGATCCTGTTCAAAATGCGTAGATGTGCCTCGTTGAAGAAAAAGCGTAAGGGAATGAATATATATGGGACGAAATAACGTTTCAGTATTTCGACTAAAACAACAGCGAAGCGAGGAAAAAGATGGGAGATATTTCAACTTTGATACTCAACACTTGGAAGTTGGTAAGCTCTCAAGATTCTTGAAAAACAAAATGCACGTTTATTTTCAAAATGTTATACATTCGTGTAATAACAATTGCACAAAATCATATCAATCGTTTAATTACACGAAACATGTAAACTGTTAAGATACAAATAATCGTATAAAATATTAGGAAACCGGATGACCGGAGATTATGTAAGTCTATCTTTTCCAATTAACGAATCGAACCACACTGAGCTCCACCTTCCTTCCTCGTAAATCACTTTACTCATTGCGAATGAAGCGCACTCGGGCCATCCACGGCTAATTTCTCCGCGTGTCCCATCACTTCAAAAACCTACCAACAAAAACACTAAAAATCACGCACGCAGTATTTCAAGGAGAATTCTCGGCGAGGACGATTCTTACGATCTCTCGCAACCCCTCCAGCCCTTAGATGTCCGGAATATCTGCAAAATCACATTTTTCCAGCTTGGATATATTTTCGATTTTGATATCGTTAATATCTAAATACGAATCGATCAGTGTTCGATATTCTGTACGATGATTCGTATATTTAAATCGTAAGATGCTTTGAAACACATGCGACGTTAAAAAGGAATACCCATCTCAAGATGAAAAATCTCGCTTCTTCGATTTATCTCCGATCGAACGAACCATTTCACTTGTACTTATGACCGTAAAAACCCGTTTTCCCCTGCTACAAGCCACAAGCCACGAGCCACAAGCCACGAGCTACACAGCCAATATAACATATCTTAAGAGTATTTGGTGGGGATAGTTTCTTCGGCCCTAGGCGGCCCTTCGGTGGGACCAGGAGGTGTACCAACACGGGCGGAGAGTTGCCAAGGCCAAACGAGCTCCATCCAAGTGCTGCGATCCTGCTGAAAATGCGTGGGCGCGGTCTCCCCGAGGGCTGGCCTCGGCCAACGAAGGTCGCACCCTTTTTCGACTGGCGTGCGCTTGGCCCTTTCGTCCAACCTCGTGCGACCATCTGTCCCCTACCCAGCCGCGCGCGCGACCGTTGTCCTCCGACCTCTCCACCTTTCTTCGCGAGCGATCCTGAAGGAACGGCTCGTCCCGCCGTACAGTATCAAGGCGCAGGCGCGTGCAACCATACCACGTGGCTGTCGGCATCCCTTTCACGGGTTTTCATAAATTTTACCCTCTGATCGTTGTATGGTAGAGACAGTGGAAAAATTTATCAAGATAGGTAACACACGAAACGAGCTATATTATCGTATATCGGTTTTCTAAATATTTCTATCTCCACGATATTCGATTTTATATTTCTTATTTGTATGTCTGTATGTCGGCCGTATTAGCGTTTTAACGAACCAAATATACGAAACGTAGTGTATAATGTACGATATGGTGAAAAGTAACATAACACGCAAACACGACCAGAAAATGCAGAAAACGAATGATATCGATGAACAATAATGGAAGAATAGATACGAGTCTGGCGGGTAGAATACCAAATTGCTTTCATTCGCCATCGAGATCATTCAACTCCACCCTCCAAGTTGCTCTCCACAACGCATATTCACCGATTATATCGACGCACACACGTTACAACCCCTCACGCATGCTCCTACCCTGCCTGCCCCATCGACGAACAGTGGGATTGTTGAAAAGGAGAACACTGTTGCGCAATGCGGCATGCGCGATTCATTAGGACGCTCTCCACCTCTTTGGGGTTTCGAAGCCTATGTTTACGCATGCCAGTGTCGATTTGCCGGCCTACCAGACCCGCCTGAAGGGTCGATTTCAACTTTCTAGTGGCAACTTTCCTGCACTGTGGTACATGTCCAGTGGTCCGACAAATCCGGGAAAATTAATTCATATACACATAGATATAGATATTTGATATTTTTTAAAACACATTTCGTATCCTATTCGAAGCTCGAATCCTATTAATTAATCCTATTAATCGAGATGAATTGAGAGTGCTTGCGTCTTACGAGTCTAAGAGAGAAATTCTTGAGAGTCTTGAGAGAGAAATTTCCGAGAAATATCCGTAAAATAACCCAATGTACCCAATCCACGCTATACCCGAGAGTAGAAACACATAACTCCATCGGTGGTTGCAGCCACTGAATCACCTCGGAACAACGTCCGTCGCCGAGACTCTCGTTCACGAGCCGCTGCAACTGCAACTAAAATCCCCCTTGTTCCCATTGGCGGCTGTGTCCAGCGCCAAGGCCAAGTTCATCGAGTTCGAGCTCCCCGTCTCCTCGTCCCTGGGTCGGTTCCTTCGCGTTTCTGTGTTCCTGTTCAAAGAGCGGGGGCGGCTCCCGCGGAGGGCAGGCCGTCAAACTCGCGGGGCGGAACCATGACACGAAGAGGCGGTGCGGAATCGCGACCTCGTGGCGACGAGCACCGGGTACAAATCGTACCGATCGTCCGCGGCGTAAGATCGGTTTCCAACGGCGGCTACGTTGTTCGCCGCGGGGTCTTCGGTGGTCCGAGCGAACAGGTCGACGCCACGCGGAGCACGTTGCTCCTGGATGGAAGGCAGCTCCAAGACGGAAACGCCCAGGCGTTAGGTGTATCTGCGTGGCGTCGTTGATGTACGCCCAGAAGACGTTGTGTAGGTGCACCTTCTTAACCCTAAACTTGGTGCTGCGGTCGGATGTGGTTGATCGGGTGTGACCGTCTATGGATAAATAGGGGAACGGTTGAACGTGTTTCTGGATATGGATATGGTACAATTTGCAGATTCGTAGCTCTAAATTCCGAAATAGCGGCGATATATTGCACCGTGATTACAAAATATATTAGCACGTTATCGTGTTTATCGTAATATTTACACACCGTTTAATCGGGATAGGTATATCAAATTCCATATCGTTCGATAGTACGTACTTTTATGTGGCTTGATCGATCGGCTGTGATCGTGATCCGTGGACGAATAGGGGAATGGGTGTGTGTGCTTTTGGGCATCGGGGTATGATTTAAATATTGGGAAAGGATTATACAGTAGCTACGACAAAATATTTCCACGCCGTTGTATTTATTGTAACGTTTAGATAGATATCAATTAATTAGGTTCACGAATGTTCACATAGAATGTTCACAAATTAGCAAGACGGAGTACAAAATGGACCCATAGAACGTTACATACGTAGGAAAGCGCTAGAATTGGATATATTTCAAACATTCGGTATTATTGACCGTAGAGAAGAAACTCTCGAAACGCTTGCTTCGTACAATGATAACGCTGATTTATATAACCTGGACTTAATTACACTGCGTTAGTTAGTCCTAATTGGTAGGTACTAATTCGTGGAAGTAGTACAATGTTATAAACGAGGGAACGGATTCCGTGATTGAGAGAGCTCGTTTAAGCAGGTTATATAAATGGAGGAAATGAGAGGTTCGCTGGGCGAGGATTCAGGAAGTGAATTTCACAGAATGAAAGGAAACATACGATTACACTTTCTAACGTTCTATTATCATTTATTATCTGTAAAACGTTTCTTCTATCTTTCCATGGCAGCTTCATAAATATTTCACGCGTGTTGTTGTCGCGAGAATTTATGATTCTCCCAGATTAAACGCGAAATCCAGTGTCTAGAAACTGATAAAAGTATAACGATCCTTTCTAATATCATTAACCTACGAAATAAAGATATTTAAAGTTCGACAAAGAAAATAGATTATACAACGTATTATACGTAGTAAATTATATAAATCAGATTGCGTTTCGCGATGATAATGGATTCAGCGAAAGAAGAAGTTGGAAATAAATTATTTACAACTTGATACTATTCGTCGTAATGATCCTATGTACGGTATATATGGGATGCGGTATATAGAATTATATAATTGATCATATAACAAAAGGTTCGGCATGAATTGAAGATAAATTATTCGTAACATATATATACATATATATATATATATATATATATATATATATATATATATATGTAATATATATATATATATATTACAATACCAAACCACCAAACGCGATGGAGTTTCTCAAAGAGCGATAACAAGTGATACGAAATGGAAAAGACGTAAATTGGCTAAAAAGCTTCCCTCGCGGAATATTTCAGAAAACATTGTAAAGCGATCTACATGCACCGACGAGGTCCATAAAGAGCACCATTCGTCCATCCCATTCGAATGATCCCACCCCCCACCCCCCCGGTCGAAACACATAACGGCACAATCCATTAATCCTCCGAACCGCCTCCTGGCGGAGAATGAACCGGACTGGTGCCAGCCCCAGGGGTAACGCACCCCAATTCGCTGTCCAAACCATCTCCTCGTCGTTCCTCCTCCCCTGATCGTCTTGTTTACTCTTGTATTGTCTAAAACCATCGTTGATCGTCTCTTTATTGACACGTTAATCATCTTAAATGTTTAACTCCGTGGAAAATCACGTGATTTATGTTCCCCTAGCACTTTTGTGTGTCATCCAATAATCAGCTGGCCTTTCCATGGTATCCTGATAGCACGAGTTTGTCGATGGACTGAAGCTACTTGCCGCCGGACAAACTAGCCTAAATTCCTTCGCCACGAGTATTTCACTCGGATAGCTTAGACCGTTTCGATGCTGAAACGAAAGATGCCGATAATAACGGCACGATATTGCTTGCGTTACTTTGTAACGGCACGAGGCGTATGTATGAATATTAATTACACCGTAGGTGACACTGGTTAGGCAGCTATCAGAATGTAGGAGGTCTCTTGGCCTGGATAAGGAGGTTAAAAACCCTTTGAATTTAGGGTGGGAATGGTGGTATAAATTGGGTCTTGGTCCTGGGGAAGTTGACTCGGTTGAAGTCGTGATTCTGGCCTGGGAAACTGCTGGAAAGTTTGAGAGAGAGAAAGAGAGAGAGAGAGAGAGAGAGAGAGAGAGAGAAAGAGATAGTTGAGAGGGACTTTAAGGGGAAGTATCGGTTCTATCAAGGATCGATGTTTGTTCTGCTGTGGAATGGGTTTAGATCGGATTCGTAGATCGCAAATAGAAGGAGAATTTTAAGCAAATTTACAACGTATAATTTATAGCTTTCGAAAAGATCGTTTTCCTAATTACAGGAAAAGTATTTGCTTGTAACCGTTTTACGCGACAAAGCGAAGAGACAAACGAGAAACGCGTTGGATGGATAGGTCCGGTCTAGGCAATCTCATCGCTAACCTAGGCTAGGCCTTCGATCCGATGGTTTCCCGCGGGGGTTCCTCGCGAGGATGTTATCCTGTGAAAAAAGCGTGGGTGGAATCCCGACGAGGCGAACCCTTTCTCTCCAACGACGACAACCCGAATCCCTTCAAGCGTCCTCGCTTCACCCGCCATTAATTTTCCTCTCCCGTCCTGTCCGTTTTCCTAGCCTCTATCGTCGTCATTCTCCCTTCCGACTCGTCCACGGAACGACAGTTTCCGAAGAACGGGACGAATCACCAGAGCAACATAACTCCCCAAGGGCAAAGCTACAACCCGTGCCAACCTCGATAGAACACCTTCTCGCGATGTATACCAGCCTACTTCGAATATGTGAATATATTTTATTCAACCCTTTCCCTCGGGCACCAGATTAAATTATTCCTATTGGTAGGCTGTCCGACGTTCCATCATCCAGAGCAGACCGGCTCTGTGGAAACGTAGAAACGCTGAATGCACTCTGTGCTACTACTGCGTCGGCTAATCGCCGACGAATCGCGTGACACGCTTTCGAAAACCGTGCTTCTGTCGTGACTAACCTGGTGACCGTCGAGTACAGACTATGGTACCGACACATGGAAGATCGTAGGAATTTCGTACGACTGCCAGCCAACTTCTGTTAGCCTGGGACAGGGGGATCAAACCAATAGACTGCCGATAGCCCTTTCGATTATCGGAACGATCAGAACGAGACCCTTCCTCCATCTGACTTGACCCGAACGTTGGCATTTCTTAGGTGCGCTTAGCTGGTGGTGACCCCTACTCACGTGTGTGCATTGTGCTACAACTCCTCAACGTGTATCGTGCCCTATTCCTTAGTCGAGTTATGATGCCATCGATCTGATGCGTTAATGGACAGTTTTGACAAGCGATGATTCCGGCTTGGCACGCCTGGTACGTCGGCAAAGAGCGTTTCCACGAAGCGGAACATGGTGCACTCCTGGCAAGCATATTGCTACGCGTTGTTATTTAATACAAATTCGATACTGCCCGCTGTTTCTATTTCCTCGCGTGTGTGCCTTATAAGATAAGATTTATTAGAGTTTTCCGACAAACGTAACCGACAGATGTCATACATAGATAATACTCATATGTCCCTTCATTGTGAGCCGCTGAGCGTTACTCGAGATCTCGGAAGTTAAGTTCGTCGATCAAACATACTTTTACGTGTTTTTAGTTACGGATAGACCGCGGATGATATACACACGTAGGTTGAAATCAAATTTCAAACGCTCCCTAAACCCAGAGACAAACATTCGCCGGAGACTCTGCGGAACGAAAGCCTAACTACACCTCACTGATATCTAGATGAATTCCTTATTCGTCATCCAATTAACGCGTCTCGTTGCTCTCTTTCAAATCTCAAATTTCACGAGTCTCCTCGCTAATCCCTTTTACGCCACTGGTGTCCAGTGCACGTGTCCGCTCGAAAGGTGTATGAGGTGAACGACCAGACGAATATCAGGGCACCTCTCTCGCGGTTATGTCGGCCCTGTCGCGATGTGTGACTCGAAGCACTTGGACGACTAACCCTTTCCTTCGAACGAAGTCGCGCCGCCATTCACATATGTGAATACGGGATGATTCGTCGTCGGATCGACGACGGCATCTCCTTACCGCGATTTCTTTTCCGGTTCGTAAAAGTCTTGGCCGCGTCGCCGTCTATCAGGAGCGACGCATCGGCGACACGCACGTTTTTCTCGCGGAACGATAGGAAAGTTCGGTTTTCCCGGTCCACTTATGCTCCTCTGATAGCACCGGAAGCCGCCGATTGATTGGAAACCGCACGAGGTATTCCACCTGATCACCGAACCACCGAGACGCGCCTATGGCGTCCTGGTGTCGAAAAAAGTGGAATCGCCTTTTTTTTTCTTGACACCGTCGCGTTGTTTATGTAATGTAACGTGCTCGCGCGAAAACGTGTACGTGGTTCGATCGTAATTACGGCCGATGGTCGCGTGGGACGAATTATGCAAACGCTTCGATCGATCGATTGCCGGTGCTTCGATAAGTAGGCAGCGACGGTTATCGGAGATTAGCGGAACTGTTTGATTCTTATCGAATCGTTAAACTTAATTCGTTCGTAAGAAAGAATTAAAGTGTCGGTGATTGTGCCAAGTTGTTTCGTTTGTTTGGTATAACGGCTTTCGAATGGTTCGCTGTATTCGTGTTAAGTCGATGGAGTATCGAGGCGGTACAGAGATTATATCGGGTTCGGAGGGAAACGCTTTTTGATTTAGGTAAAGCGTAATTTCCTTTGACGTTATAGAACGAGGTACAAAGGGAGTTAATCAAAGTGTATAACGGGCTATAACGATATTTCGCGAACAAAGAGAAATTGAGAAAGTTGCTAGGAATACATAGGGCGATAGGTGGTAGTAACATCTTCCCCTATACGTTTGGGGAACAAAGGGGATGCGAACGTTATTTCTATTTTCCTTCGGAGATCGCCTGCGGCACGTTTTATACGAGCAATTAGTAATTGAAAAATCCTGAAATACGTAAAAATATAAATGATAGAAATTGGCCTTGTCATTAAACAGATGTATAGTAATTACGATAAATAGTACCGAAACGTTATTCGACGTTATGAAATTCCGGGAAGAACTTTGGAAGAACTTCGCTTTGTGCCGCTGGAAACAAAAGAGAAGGAGAGAGAATCGGTGAAACGGTTCGACCAACCGACGCGGTGACGAAAGTTTGGCCAGAATTAGCGACTGTTCGCAGTCGTAAAAGGGGAAGTAAATGCCGATTGACCTCCTCGCCTCTCTGAGGGCCGGATAGAGTTTCTATGAATGTTCCGTCACCGCCCACAACCCGTTCTCGTTTCTCGGCGCGTACGTCTCCTACGATTTCCGGCGAACGCGTGGAACGAACAACCTGAACCTACTCGATCGCCACGAATTTCCGTCTGACGGACAACGACTAAAGAGAGAACACGCGGAATGAGCAAGATTCTCCGCCGTTATAGCTTCCTGATCGCTGTCACCGCATTCCTTTTTATCCGAACTCGTTCGAGCGAAACGATGGAATTAGAATCCCCTTTTAAAGCATGGAACCCGCGCAACCAATTCATTCGCTCCTCCACCTAAAATGACAAACATAACGTATAATTTGTCGTTAGAAGTGAACGTTAACCATACATCTATAGCATTAAGCCTATATACGCTTGTTTCACGCAAGAAACTTATCGCGGATGTCAGTACGATATACGAATACAGTTCCGGATTTATAGATATATTACACGGTACTGTAGTATCGGGAGAAACCTCTGAGTAATTAAGAGGATCTATTTGACCATAGGACATGTACGTACCAGGTATATAGTGTATTATCGGGAAAAATCCTGGGTAATTAAGAGGGTTTATTTGACCATGGGACATGTGCGGGCCAGGTATACCGGAGCCAGGGTACAAAAGGTAGCCGTTAGTAGCGAGTTCAGGGGCTTGAGTTGCCAGCGGAGCTTTAGCGTTGCCAGAGAGCTTTTAGCGTTGTCAGGGTTGTCGAAGAGTGTCGTCAGCGTTGTCAAGGAGTGTGATCGGCGTGAAAGAGGTTGTAACACGGTACTCTGAAAACACGAAAAATCGTAACAAATTGCGATCTCCTCCTACAACGCAATATTCTTGTAACACGGTTTAGATACAACACAGAACAAATTAACCATTTTATGGGAGAACTTACCGTAGTACGAGGATCGATAACGCCAACGAGCGAGGAAGCGGTACCGTCTTTCGGTAGTAAAGAAAAAAGGTTTTATCCATTGAGGGCGCAAAATCTACCGAAACGTCGCATAAATTGCAATGTGTAGGTTCGATCATTCGAAAGGAGTTAAAATTCCGTGAAATTGCGTCCGGTTAAAAGGACGTTCGGCGGACAACGTTCCTTCAACAGCACCGAGGAAGTAGAATAATTCGTGTGCTTCCGGCCCAGCCCTCCACTTTCTACTGGAATGAAGAAATTACCAATCTAGCGACGAAGGATAAAAGAGAGCGGAACATACATGGAAAAGTAACTCGATTGTTTGTTTTCCTTTTTTCTTTTCTTTTTTTTTTTTTAAATTTACCGAAATATGAAGTTACGAACAAAGTTCGATTTATCTTTAGCCGAGCCTCGTACACGTAATACAGTATTTTGAAATGTCCCGGAGTATAAATACGTCTAGAGATTTCTCAAAGAGTAAAAGATCGATTAGAAACCAAGTTCAAGACGGAGAAAAAGAAAAGCATCGGGGTTCGATGGGTAGATGACGGGAATTATTATATAGCAACGAGGCACTGTCACACGCAAATGTGACGGATCGATGGTGACAAGTGGTGTTCCGAACATGCTGTCCTGTTACAGCACCCCAACATTCTTTTGTTCTCTACGAATTGTCGCGGCTGTTGGTTTTCCTTCGCCATCGAACGGATTTCTACGTCTCATATTACCCTGTCTCGTAGAGGAGTTGCTCCATTATTCTCAGCTTTCTTGGTTCGTCCCAAGACACACCACTTTCGACTCGTTTGCGTCGTGTTCGGACCAGACGCTTCTCCGCGTTGCGTTTTGCGCCTATGTTCGATGAATTGGAAACATTAAAGTCGTTTGCGCCGATTATACCGTTACCATTCAATGGTAACACGATGATGACACGGTGCCGCTGAACGAATATGTAATATCGATCGTGGTTGGGTAAGTCGACGAATAGAAGCGTTTTGTTCGTACATACGTGAAAATGGTTTCTTGTCTCGTTTGTTCCTTTCGAATGTTAACTCCACCGTGATCATTCACTCCTTGCACCTGGTTTCTGCAAATTACTCGCCGTTTATAGAGTCCTGATACTTAACGGTGTTCGGCTGTCATCATTGCTGGTGATTGATTCGACGACGATCGTAGCAGGATACTATGGCAATTTTCGCGTTGAGTAAGAAAGCCTAACGTCTTACGCGAGTACTTACATACTTTTCGTTGTTTCGCGTATTCTACGATTATTCTTGTATATTGCCATCTTTTTTGTGTCATCTTTCCATCAACATCTTGTCTTCGTGCTCGTGATTCTTCATTAAACCAGTATTATCAATCACAATGGCAGAGTGCCGAAGATACATCGCTATGTACGTTTGATTTGGTTTTTGACGAAACATCGTCAACTCGACAGCTGTTCGTAAAGCACTTACGTCTCTGAACTTGAAACATTTTGCTTTCGTTTTCGATTACGTCGTACTAAAATCGATTTTCGTACGAAATGTCCGATTTTAAAGAGGATACGCTTACATATGTAAATAACCGTGTACCGTAATAATACGTGCCGCGTTAAGAGGTGCTGCTGTGTTGTTCAAGTCGGCGTTAACCCACGAGTCTCTGCACGTCATGATCTTCTGTTCTCGAAGAACGCTTAATCCTCCTCCATTTTACAGCCACGTTCCTCGCTTTAGCGCCTCATTCCCGGCTACTAGGACGGCAGATACGGAGGTCGCGGACCTCGTAAATTATGCTCGCTTGTCGCACGGACAGAGACGAATAGACACGAGCGTCAACAGGCGAGCATAACGCGAAACCAGTCCACTATATTCCAGCAAGGCAACCTTCTGGTCCCCTGAAAGGCGCCAGCGTTCATCGGCATTGACGTTTGTCGTCGATTTCATACACGCTCGCCGGACACCTGTCCACCCGTGTGCACGCACGTTCCCTCGATTCACCTGTCGTGGCATGTTCGACGTGGTTTTGTTTTTATAGTGCGAGCACACGCACTATCAGGAGAGTATGAAGCCGTATATAGCGGCCGTATAAGTCGGAAGAATGACGGACGAGCCCCACCCTGCCGCGAGGTAAATTCAATTTGTCCCGGCTGAAGAAAGATAAATCGCGCAGATGTCAACGGTATTAGGACGACATGAGCTCGTTGGAGGTCAGACAATCGCGTTTTAATTCCGAGTCGAGCGACGACGCCTGGCACGGTGACTTCCTGGTTGCGCTTGGTAGCGTTTATCAGGCGAATTCGAGCGAAGGTTAGGAGGAAGCGTAACACGGTAACGAGCAGATGGCCAAGTAGGTTGTTCTTGCATACTGGGTTGTTATTACTAATTGAAAACTTAATAGAGAAGGATAGCGAATTGCAAAAGTAGAGAAAATTCAGCGCTGATCGATCGCCAAGAGGAAATTGTTTATCTTTATTTAGTATACGAAAAGCAACGACCGGGTATCTCGTGGAACGATCCGATACGAAGATACCTACTCGTCGCTATTATTACTGCGATACTCTAACAAATATCGAACTTTGTATAACGAAACACGTATGACTGCGAACGAATTAACAGACCTTTAATAAAACAATTAAAAAATTGTTATACTTAACGTCCAAATACGTACTCGTATAGATTACAACGGAATCCGTATTCTTATTCTACTTACGATTAGAGAGCATCTTACTCGGAAATAACAAAACCTTAGAAACCCATGGTTCCCTAATACCGTTGACTACTGTGCGAGTTGTCTTGTTTCCCTACCAGGCGAACGCGTTTTATGACGGGTTTTACGTCCTTTTGGCCAATGTCACGTCAGGCCGCTTCCTGTGCGGGACACCATTCCTGGCCGACTTTGGCGTCTCTATGATTTCCTGATTCCACGATATTCCAAACAGTGAGAAAAAAAATGGCTCAGCGATTTTCACCACATTTGTTCGTGTACTTGACACACGCAGTCTTCGTTCCGCACGAAAACTATTTTATTGCACGGGCATATGTTGTTCCTATTAAAAAATCCAATTTTCCATTGAAGTTAAATTAAGTTCCATAGTCTGGAATTTTACGTGCTTCAACGATAAAATACGATAACTTTACAAATTGTTGCTCTCACTATTTCTAAATATAATTATTGTATACAATTATTAAAATTTTGTTTAATCGTGGATATCTGTAAATAACGGAACTATCGTTATCGTTAAATAAATGTAACGTAAATATCGCGACGTTAAATGTAATCGAACATTGCGTACTTGGTTCATATACGTGTACACAAGGAAATATCGATCATGGAAAATGATATGTTAATGCGCGTGACCAATCGCGTTGTCGGACGAGTGCCATCAGTTCATGGTTTCCTGGTCGAAGGTTCCGGAAGTCGGCGGAAAAAAAATTCTGGTCGGATCGAAGTTAAACGAGCCCTCCATCCCCTCTACGCTCATAATCAGGCGGAAGTAAATCACCATCCGTTATAGAAACGAAGCTGACTCTCCATTAACGTTCTCTTTCTCTGCTGAGCGCGCAATAATCCTACAAACGCGTTTCAAATACCGCTCATAGGAAATGGAAAGACGTTAGAAATTATTTATCGATTTGTTTCGTTTATTTCGCTTAATTTGTTGATATTTTTAAACGAAACAGATTTAGATTTTTAAATTTTCGTTAATTAATCTTTTTCGCCGGCTTTTAATCGGAATCAGGAAAATTTGTATAAACGCAGTCAAAGAAACGGAACTTAGGTGGAGATTCGTGTGATCGGTTAAACGCTATCTTTGAATTTTGTACGTTTCACAGGTATTTCGTTAATCCGATGCGTACTTGTACTGTAACTAAGTTTGTAACGATTATGCAAGTTCGAAGATGCGAAAAGATTCGAAGGCTGGTTAGTGTTTTACGTTATAACGAGTCAAACACAAACTTTGGAAGCAGGAACGTATGAAACGAAGACGAGAGGCTGGCCGAAAATCGAATGGGACGCCGTCGGAGGACAAGGAAGCGCTTTTATGGGAAAACGAGGACTGTTGGTCCCTAAAGGGCATACGCCTACGCACTTTTACTAGGAAACCATGAGGAAAGGACTGGTTGCGTCTCATCTCGCCGTGGCCCTTTGAGAATCCTGCAAAAGGACACGATCCGCAACAACTTCCCTCTACGTAAGACAGATACAGACAAATATATGGATAGTAAGAAAGAGAAGAAGATACTTGTATATTCTAAAGCCAGAGCCTCGCTACTTTTTCCCGAGCTTTGAGAATTTCTTAGACGGAAAACCTTGTAAATGACCAGTCACAGGTTGCAGTCAACCATCCCGTAACTCAACGAACTGGCGGTGAACGACTACGACAACGAGATTTTAAAACACGCGAACGGATACGATAAACGGATAACGTACCGCGTGTTTGAAAGAAAAATGAAATTGAACGATAAAACTTTTTCTCAATTGTTCGAAGCTAAATGGCCGTCGGTGGCGGAATTATCCAATTGTTGCGTTATCCAATTGCATTATCGATTATTATAATCGATCGTCGTATTACCAATTTTACAAGCGAACTACGGCCACCTGCTACAATTCGAAGAATTAACAGAAAGTTTTCGTTAATTGAAAATTAATATTAATGTAAGAATCGATATAAATTTTAATAAAGTCTCTATTCGTCTGCCAGTTAGAAGGGATGCTCGGACAATTATGGCGTTCCATAGCTGGCCGAGGACACCGATGCGAAGGCATGTTCTCCTAGTCAGTGTCACCAGTCGACTTCCCTTTCGTATTCGGACGACAATTTCGATAAAGGGCGCGTACGATGTAACGGTCGTGAAATTAGGCGGAATTATTTAACCCTTTGGGGACGTTTCACAAAGGGCCGAGTTCACAGGATGTTAGAAGACGACGACAAGTCTTTTAGGGACCCTGACCGTGGTCACTGTCACGTGATTTCCACCAAAAGGGCCACGGAGCAATGGCCGTGGTCCAAAACATGGCGCTGCACCAACAACCATAGAAATTCTACCATTTTTTAAGCATTTACGATCAAACGTGCAGACCCCGGACAATCCAAATTGAATAGAAATTTATATTTTTATAAAAGCTAGCGAAGAAACGGGATCCAAATAGAAACTCGTTTCGACGATTAAAAAATAAGAACGATTTACTACGTGTTGGACATTTTCTGTATTTCTACGTGTCACTTGCATCGTACGAACTTTTTCAGCCCTAAATGTCGCATCAAAATTTGCACTTTTTTTCTATATCGTGATATCGTTCGACGTCGTGTTGTTGTTGTTCGATCGATCGGTTTTGTCGCTGTACGACAACCACTTGAGATATAAATCTTCTACAGTTAGTAATCGATATTAATTACATTGTTTACGCGATCGATAACCATATATATGAATTATTAGTTTGATAGGAGAAAGTTCAATT
Organism: Bombus huntii; assembly: GCF_024542735.1. Lineage (NCBI taxonomy): Eukaryota > Metazoa > Arthropoda > Insecta > Hymenoptera > Apidae > Bombus > Bombus huntii. The sequence continues at coordinate 291,153 of NC_066253.1, read as the reverse complement.
TAGAACTTAGCGATGTTCAGGAGATTCGCTACGACCAAATTCGTACTTGTCGCGTTGTGTCGTTACATGTTCAAGACAGTATACGTGAAACGCTCTACGCGACACTGAACGGACACGTGTCGGTATTGAGAACAGGGCTTTATGAACCCACGGAGGACTCAAAGTGAATTGAAGGGAGTAACTTGCTTACCTACTTCCTGGAGAACGACGATCGATAGTTGAGCGATTAACGCAGATGTGCCGAACTTTTGTAGTTTTAATCGAATTACGAATTCTTTTAATTTTATATCTATTATCTTTATTCGTTGTTTGTTCAAATAGCAATTGAAATATTTTTATATCGTTACACGTAGACGTACTGCTTGCGAGTGAATTAAAAAAATTGTAAACTAGCGTTTCTTAGCTATTAGATAAAGGTAGGGTGTTAAAAGTATTTGCAGTAGGACAAGGGTACGAGATTTAGCAAATTTGACACAAGAACGAAAGAGTATTACGATCAGTATTGTTAAATTAATTACAGTATTGTTAAATTCCATAAAATATATTAAGTTTCATATAAAAATCGAATAAGGGGTAAATTAGCATACGTTTATTAAAGGTTGAACGATCGATCTTTCAATATTTTCTTCCGTGTGCAATCACGCTTCGTTTCCCTATCTTTATAATACCTTTTATTCTTGATCTTTTCCTGGTCTCTATCGCAAGCTTATCTACGTAAAAATGAGAACAACTTTGGTAGAGTTTACGACACGATTTATTACGATGAACGTTCGTCGGCGTATCAGCGGACAATATGTTACAATAAAAATCATAGGTCAAGGTGTTATCTGAAATTTTCCACTCTTTCGATAACGTTCCTTTTTCGAACTCGCCGCGTACGTACAAAAATCGACGGAGGGTTCAAATCGAAAGTGTCGATAAAATTCTGAGAATTGGGGATACGTTGTCAATTTTCGATTACCTAGGCGCGAAAAGTTATCTCGTCCAATCTAGCGAAACGTCGGTTATTAATTATACGATCATTTTTCTATACATCCAGATTGTTGGAACAATCGAATATCGGCTCATGGAGCCAAAGAAAATAATTTACTTTCTAAAACGGTGTGCACTTTCGTTCGTATCCTGCAGGGATATCCTGTTACGAATACTCGCGTAAATGAATGGGGATCCGATAGGGCGATGTAACAGGGTAACAGGGGTTAGAAGGAGCGTTCTAAGGGTCCTGAAGGCCCCTTCGTCTCAGAACCAAGTGTATTCGACTCTCAGCCATGTTTCCTTCCATCTATACGCCTATACTCGCGTGTTTTCGTTAGCGCACCAAAGATATCCAAATCCGTTTCTGACACGTGTCCGTACACACGCATATTTTACACATTTATTTTATACATTTGTATAATATTCGATAAAAAAAAGTGCATGAGATTAGATAGAACGAGGTAATTTGGAAAGTTTATTTTTGTAGTAGGAAATGATATAACAAGAGCTTAGTCGTGTTTATCGATTAAATAAGAAACAATGAGCGTTTGTCAATTTCATTTGATATCTTATCGCGCATAGTTTGGTTTAAACTCGGCGGAAACCGTACGTAGCACGGTCTCTATCTAACCCCGCTAAAATAAAAGAAACCCGATAAAAACCCAGGAAGCAAAAGATGGACGGTAAAAAAGATATTATGCAATTCATAAATCGCAAAAAAAGCAATGACAAACACCGTGCAACTCCTTTTAATCGCGACCTTTTCTACGTCTAACAACCTGAACCATCCGTTTCGAAGGCCGTTATCCCCCGTCCTTCGTCCCTCGCGAAAGCGCCCCTATAGAAAAGGTAGTAGTTCAAATTTTCTGACAACCCCGACAGAAGTGTCATTCACAGGTTTCAGAGCAATCACGATGCAACCCTCGTACGATTCGCTTACCAAGCTCTCATGAACGTACAGAAAGTTCGCCGCGACACTTAGGGTGGTTTCGCAACATCCCTCGAGCAAATACGAGAAACATCTGTGGGGTGTCGAGTTTTAGGAACGTATAAGAGCGTAGAAGGTTGCTGTTTTCTACACAGGGGTTGCACAATGGGGGATGTTAGACGCATTGGTTTCAACTTACCAGGGGCAATTGCTTAAATGGAACCCCTATCGATCCATGACGTTCCTCCAGCCACGTGTTTATCGATCGCTCGCCACGTTCATTCACTGGTTTCCCTAGAAGCCTTTTCAATGGTAGAGAGAATTTTTGTCTCGCAGCTGTTCGACCACGCTTCAGCGTATCGTTCAACTTATCGACTCTTAGGTGGCTCGTTGTAGTTTCCGGATAAAGTATTCGGACTGCGGAATCTTTTATACGGACGTGTTTTTTCGTTGGTATTCCAGCGTAATCTTTCGCGACGAGAGCATCGTTCGAAGCAGTTCCGACATCACGAAGCTGCACAAGCCGTCGAATCAACGCAAATTGCTAGACTCGGCCGACCGCCTTTCATCGGTCTTAATTAGCCGCGAAATAGAAGAGGGAGGGCGATTCAGCGGACTGCGTGTTGTTCCACAACATCTCAGCGAAGAAAGAGTCGTTTGTTTACAATCCATAAACCAGCCAAACTGTCACGTACGTCTGGAAGTCTACGTAAAACCTTCCGGACGACGACGAACTTCAATCGTTATTTATTCCCATCGAGAGTATCGAATAAAAATAACGAATAAATTATTGACGCTAATTATTTTCTCCTCGTAATTTATGGAATACGTTACAAATATGCACGTACAAATATGTACGCGTCAAATGATAATCTTGGACGGTTTTGCTAAAATGTTGCGCAAAACTTCGAATTCCTGGAAACACATTCACCAGCCACGAACAATAAAGCAACCCTCTTCCAACGGATTAAGAGAGTAGAGTGGCTTGTCCGGTTCCGCGAGGAAGCTCCCCTTGCGTTCGGTCCAAGACTTTGTCATCGAGCTAACCGAGGAGAGCAGATCGGCGAGACATCGAGAGAGAGAGAGAGTGGGGCGCGATAAAGCGGAGCTGTACACATTTTTCAGTGATTAGTGCGCGTTGCTTGCTCGAACGCCGAACTCGTCTTCGTTCCTCCGTTACACACGAGTCGATTGTCCGTGACTTTGAACCCTCGAACGGACCAGTTAGTTGCTCTCGACGTTCAACTAAATTCTTAAACGATTCTTAATCGAGAGCCTTGCGCTGATTTCCACATTGTGATTTCTCAAGGTAAGAGCAAGTATTTACTACTTCTAAAGTAAAAATTCGTTTCCTTTGGAAATTTGAACGATCGCAATATCCGATTTGAATTTTGTTCATATTTGTGACGTCAACTTATCTTCTATGGAATAGCGATATTACGCTATTATCGTTATTCTTACGTTATTAAAAGTATTACTATACCATTATTAATCTATGACGTATTCCGTGAATACACATTACAGTTTCGCAAAAGATACGATTTGGCAAATAAACGGTAAACGTTTCATACCGAGAAAAAGCGAACGTTCCTGTTTCTAAGGATCGAAGTTGTTACACAGCGGTAACATCTATTTATCCATGCTTGCCGAAATAACAAATTGGCAACTGTTTTCAGAGAACGTCGTCGGCATTTTCCAAGAAATCGGCAATACTGCATGTACGATACAGAAGATCGGTACTGGAAAAAATCAGTGACGTTGATGAACTCGATTGGAGCGAGTTTGCCTAAGAAGATCAAGGTCACGTTTGATTAGAACCATAAATCAAATATCGAACGAAAGCATCGTTAATTAATGCAAGAACAATTTGTATCGAGAGACTTCGATATCGACGCGTAGGAAATTTTATTTTGTAATAAATTATCGTTTCCGGCCGACGGCCACCTATCGGCATTTTGCGTCAATCGATTTTTCATCGAATACCATCGCTGGCACGCAATTCTATATACAGTTGATACATATAATACGTGTAACGAACAATCGTACGTATCAGCTGGGAAGATCGGATACGCCGGAACGGGAGTTCCTTAGTTCTAGAAGAGAGACTTTGTTCAGTGACAAAATTTTCAAAGGATCGTGTTTAGAATTTCGCCAACTTCGCTTCGTTCGTTTCGAGTTTGATGCGAGGATTTACGAATTTTTAAGTTTGTGAAGTGCAATTCGACGATCTTTCTCAAGTAGAATCGGAACACGATCGCGAGACATTGGAATCGCTGTAAATATCTGGTAACATGAAGAAAGAAGAGGAAGAATACGTTTGGAAAAATGTCTGGTGACTGTGCGGCAAAGTGTTGGAACTCGAAGTCGCATTAAGCATCGATAGGTAACATTGCTCGTAGATAGGCAGTGATTTAAATTGTGTGCTCGAGTTTATTGTTATGTAGAGTTGCGTGACTGTACAAAATGTCGTTCGTGAACGGAACGATGATGCTACTCGCGTACACCGCCAACATGATCGCCACGTTACCTGAAAAAGTGGGTTCCGAGCTTGGTGAGAACACTATCGACAACACGAACGTAACGACGACCACGTTATCACCGGAAGAACGAGAAAACCAATTTGATTTTGACGATCGTGAGTACATTGGAATTTTTCTTTATTAACGTCGAGTGTTGTATTATTTTGAAAAAGGGAAGTGTCGGTTTGCGAAATCTCGACGATAATGAGCTCATCTCTAAAAACGGTAAATAATTCTCGCGAAGATGAAACTCGTCGAAATTATCATCCCTCGCATTAATATGTCTCGTCACGTGATTTGTCTGGATCTTTTACGTCAGTAGATATCCAGAACGCGATATAATTACTCATAGCAGACGTAAACTTGCAACAAAATAACAATCTAAATCGACGTCTTGATCTGTTAACTTTCCCAATCGCTTTCTATTTTTATCGTTGCCTCTAAAATTATTACGAATTTCTGTTCGTTTTATCTGCCTTGGCAATTATCTTTCTACGATGTAGCTAATTTTCTAGAACATCGACATACGTGTGAAATTCGTCTTTTAACTCGTCTTTGCCAACTTTACTAATATCGTTTCAACGTTGCTTTAACATCGAAACTTTAAAAGGCTAAGTACGAAGAAAGTTGTTCGAAGAATGACGAAAATTAGGATTTTGTGATTCGCCGATTCGTGAAATAGACTTTTTAGACCACCTGATAAAATAATTTCCGGTAAACGAGGAAATTTTCCAATTTCGCGCAAATCGATAAAAACGCGAGAGACTTTGGATGTGGTGGCGGCGCGGTATCGTTATCGATGCGAGAGAATTTATAGTAGGAGCGACAATTTTCTAAAAATATCAATCGTCACTGGCAATCGATACGAGTTACCGGATATTGTAATAAAAATATTCCAACGTAATCGAACATACTTTCGATCGAAAGTGACGTGTCTATTGTCGTGACCGTATGCGCTGTGCACACTGTATACGTATGCATACACGCTAATCGTTAATCCAGTTCGAAGACAAAACAGTGGCGAAGCCTTCGAGGAACTGATAGCGCGCACAGATAACGAGTCAACACTCGGAGATAACCTTTGACGATGTTGCTAAAACATTGATCTATTGTAAATGACGTCATCACTCTTGTGTTGGATGGACAGATATTTAAAATAGTCACGGCCATGTTTCTAGTAGATAAAGGAACGGGAAATTTGACTTTTCGATCTTTGATAAGGATCAATTTCAAACTTGATGGATCGTTCGACTTTCCATAAATTTCGTACGATTTCGTCCGATATTTGATCGTTACCGATGTTAAACGTCAATTCCGTACACACACGTGCAAATACTTACGTGTTATCTCCGCCGCGATCCTTTGGTTTCGATACTCCAATTTTACTCTAATTTTAGCGGCAAAAAAGATTTCGTAGCGTCTTAAGAAAGCGTTAGAGATAAAATTGAGAAGAAAAATTACGCGTACCAAACAACGATTTCTTCGTGCTTTGCTTTTTTTTTTATTATTATTATTAAGAATCTTATATATATATATATATATATATATATATATATATATATATATATATATATATATATATAGTTGTTAACGTTAAAGAATCGACGCGTTTCGGAGGCTTTTCCTTGTATCCGTTTCCTTTGTTTCTCGATAGAATGGTACATGTGGCGATGTTTCGATCCGTACGGCTGCTTCTACATCGGTTCGCCATGGTCCGGAGAGAACAGACCAGTCTCCACGTTTCCGGCTCGCCCGGACAGCATAAATCCACGTTACATGCTTTACACTCGAGATAATAAAGCACAACCACGTGAGCTCAAAATCGATAAGTACGAAACTATTCGCGGGGCGCCCCTTAGAAACGATAGGAATCTTTATTTGATCGTTCATGGCTTTCTCGACAACGGCGACAAAACGTGGGTTTTGGTAAGTACTTGATCAAATAGGTTTTCCTCGTTTCAAGTTCCAGCGAGTCTATCGGTATCTCCATGTATTTATTGTACAAACGAACAATCCAAATTTTTCAGTTTGAAACTCGAAGTTTATTCGAAAAGATAATATCGTATGTTGTTCGATCGAAGCATTCGCCGTTGCTTTCTACGGCTTTAAGCCATTCATCGGGCAACCGACGATTTCCATGGCGAAAAAATGCCGCGTCTTCAAACGAGATTCGATCGTCGAATCGTTTTAGCATCTCGTCCACTAATCGCAACCGGGTATCCATTCCGAAGGAGGAACGCGCAGCGAACGAGCTGGCTGCTAGAGGACGTCTGAACCGAGACTCGTCGCGATGTCTTTCGTCGCGGAAGCGATCTAGAGACCTGGTGTCGTCACGCGGCAATTTCGCGGAACATCCTCCTTTGTTCTCCTAAAAACGAACATTCAGCCTCGCTGACAGATTTGCGTTGTTCGTTCGTACGACTAATATTCGACTATCGTTACGATCAATTTTTCTACAGAGAACGATGGAGGAATTATTAACCAAGGAAGACAGCAACGTGGTGATCGTGAATTGGATCGGTGGAGCGGGTCCACCATACACGCAAGCTGTGGCCAACACAAGATTGGTAGGTGCGATGACGGCTCGTTTGGCTTATCAGTTGATCGAAGTTGGACGAGTGGATTCCACGAGGATACACTGCATAGGACACAGTCTTGGCGCGCATACTTGCGGCTATATCGGATATACTTTAAGGCAGACGTACGATCATAAACTTGGAAGGATCACTGGTAAGTCGAAAAGTTGTAATCGTTAGACTGCCGATTTTTACCCGTTTTCTATGCGAATGACTAAGAGCCGACTAATCTTGCCGAAATTTGCATCTTGGCGAAATAATCTCGCCTAATACTTTCAGGAAACAAACGGTTATTTAATTTTTCTCTCTCCCTCTCTCGTCACGTTGTCTTCGCCGATAACTACATAGGTGCAGTTGACGCGACGTTATGTACGTAAAAGTTGCAAGCTATCGAGGTAGCATAAAAGGTGCATATCGCTGAACTGCGTGGAATTGAACGCAGTTCAATGTCTCGTCTTTACGTGATTTCCACGCTTGTTCCGGTACGCTACGATCGATCGAGTGGAATAAAATTAGCCCCACCAACGGTGAGGAACGAACGGAGACGTACGAAGATAGCCGATCGAATCAGAAACGATCAGGGTAACAGTGGAAAGAAGAGAAGAACGACCGAAAACCTTGGCTCACGGCCATTTTGTCCCCCACGAGCAAAGTATATCCGTCTACTTCGCATCAAATATCACGCGAATCGATCGATCAAAAACCTAACGATCGGTTCTATAAATCAAAAAGCAACACGCGCTAATTACACTGGCGAACGAAGGTACTCGTACAGCTAAAACAGATAGCTGCAACTTGCGTGCGAACAACCTTATCTCGATAAATTTTGTACGTCGCCTAAATACGACGTAAGAAAACGATATAATAAAATGTAAAGTTGGTACGTGGCGGTGAATTAACGTAACGTAATGAACGTAAAGTCGAAGAAACTCAACCCCTCTCACTTCGTGAACCGATAAATTCGCCCGAAACATTCCGAATCCTACTCGAACCGTCCAATAAAGCGACCCTATCGACCGACACAGCCCTTAACAGGTGCACGATCAACCCCTAACAGTCATCCTCATACCCGCGGTCCATCGCCATAACCGATCCTCCAATGAACAGAATCAAAGCTCTCCGTTCCACGAGAATCTTTTCCTATTTCCGATCGATCCACCCCTTTCTCAACCCCTTTTCAAAGCCGGTAACGGAGAAGGGGTTCGTTCGATCGGATTCACCCAGACCACTGTCACGCAAGCTATCGATCCCATCGGGAATTACCAGGACACCATGAACCAACGAGAGCTACGCTTTGGTGAACGGGCAAACCACAGGACGAAAGCGAGTCGAGGGTGAAACAGGATCCTCCCGTAGGCTTGGCTTCTGACGAACGGGATGGAATCGCGAGGCGGTAGGGTGGATTGTTTCTCGACGGTTGGAAGTTTCAGACGGATGCTCGTTGACGAGGGGCTCTAATGAAAACAGGGTATTGGCGGTCGAAGACACGCCCGAAGACGAGATTTGGTAAACAGAGGGAACAAGGGAGCACGTAGGGATAAGAAGTGGCGTTGCTCGGAGAAGGTGACTCGAAGGGGTGAGTTTGGAAAGGGGATGACGAGGATTCGGGATGCTTCGGAGGTTTCTGTCGGGACATTGAACGGTTTATCAACAACGAAATACGAAGGACCTTGCAAGTACGTAATAATCGTGGTTTAAATACATCTTGTTTAAAGGGGTGAGTCGACGACGACTCGGACAAGGATGTTCGTGATTCGGGTGATTTCTATTGAAACAACTTTTAAATAGTTTAGTAATCGTATGATACGAAAGAGTTTATAGATACGTAATAATCGTGGTTTAAATAGGCGTAGTTGAAGCGAGGGTGAGTTGGGAAATGGCGATAAGAATTCGGGGTGTTTTGCGAATTTCGATCCCAAGATGTTGTGCTCGAGGTGATACGCGAGATAATACGAGCGTATCGTCGCTAATACGCGAAAGAGTATGTAAATAATCATTTTTTAATGGAACGAATTAAAATACGAAATAAAATTCAAATAAAATTAAATACACGATGTTTCGCAGAAATTGCGCGCTGTTAAAGTTCTATTTTCTCTACGAGAAAATATTTGATACGTAACCTAGCGGTAGAAAATTAGTATGCAGCCACCATGGTAAGTAGCCATCTTAAACGTACAGTAACACAACAAGTAGGAATACTACTTTCGTGAGCAACTGTACGTTATTGGCTATATACTACGTTCATTAGCCTCGGAAAACATAAGCGTCGCGTAATAGTTACGTGCATCGTCGTAACGTAGCGAACAACGTTGCGCAACAGCGGAAACGATTGCCCGGTCCGACGAGATAATAGATCGAAAGGTTAAGCGATAGAAGAAGAATTATCGACGATTACCACTAAATTATACAACTTTTCCTGATTTACGAGAAAATTCGTAAAATAATCGAGTCAGTGAAAATAGGAATTGATCATCGGGATTCGCGAAAAGCCTGTTTCCGTTAGCGACTCGTAGCGACTCGACGACATTCCGCACAATTTGCTGAAAATTCCGCGGAATTCTCCATCGTTTTAAGAATTTCCTACGACCGATGGGAAACTGTTTGCACGGCGAGGGTATACGCGATACAAGTAGAACGCGACGGAAACGGGCGAAGCGACGAAAGTGTGTACGGTTGCAGCAACGATCAACGAAGCCTCTCACGTCCGTTTGGTTTCTCTGTTCCAAGGCCTCGATCCTGCCGAACCGCATTTCAGCAACACGTCGACGATGGTTCGGCTCGATCCGACCGATGCCACCTTCGTCACAGCTATCCACACCGATTGCAATCCTTTTATCAGCGGTGGCCTCGGCATCACTCAACCTGTCGCGCATATCGATTTCTATCCGAACGGTGGTCGCAATCAACCTGGTTGCAACGAGGGTGTTCTCAATTTTATCACCTTGGAACACGGCAGCTTCTTCCGTGGTAAGCTAGCTTCTCTCGCTTTCTCGATCTCAACCGTCCACGATAGTATCTTTCGATCGTAAATATAATTCGAATTAGCCTGTTGACGTTATCAATGGATATAGTCTGCTACGAACCTAGTTCGAATCGTCGTATCTATCAAGCTACGAATGAATTCTACTAAATAGAAATAAAAGATAAATATTGTATTACGTCCCGATACGTATTACGATAGCTACACGAAAAAAAACGGTGTTAAACTAGTACAGGATGTCTGTTAGCAGCTAAACGGTCGAATGGTAGAACCTTCGGGTTATTTGGATAGCGAGGTTCGGACACTGCCGTTGCGAGAGGCTCGAGTATAAACTTTTTCGGAGAATGATAAATAGGTAAATAGATGAAACTGTGGATTTCAGGGATAAAGAGATTCGTCGGCTGCAATCACATCCGCAGTTACGAATATTTCATAGAGAGTATCAACACGAACTGTTCGTTTCTGACGGTTCCTTGCCCCTCTTGGGACAAGTTTCTAGAAGGCAGTTGCTTCGACTGCGTGAATCAGTACTGTCCCAAGTTCGGATTAGACGCTCAACCCGGAAACTACCACGCATCCGTCTACTCGATGACTGGATCCACCAAACCGTTTTGCAGTTAGTATATTTCTTTTATATATTGTACGACGTACAGCGACGTACAGCGACGTACGTACGATATAACTTTATTATTATTGGCACGTTATTCGAAGAAACGAAATCAACGGTCGTCCAAGAATCGTTAAGAGGCGAATAAACTTGCAGGAGGTCATTACAAAGTCGTGGTCAACGTCTCGAAGACGAACGAGAGTGTGGACCACGGTGGCGAAGTTGGAACTTTCGTGCTTAAAGTAATTGGACAAAATGGAGAAAAGTCAGGGAGAATGCCGCTCAGTTCTCAATCGACGTACTACGAACCAGGTAGCACTCACACTGTGGTACTGCTTGGTGACGTGGTTGGCAAACTGGAATCAGTGGAAATTTCGTGGGAGTACCGAGTCTCTGTTTTCAATCCGCTCACGTGGAGGCTTCTGCACACGCCTCGCGTCTATATCGACTCGTTGAGCGTCGAGAGTTTGGAGGCCGCTCACAGGTACGTATCGCGTTATAACGATGGTTTCGAGTACGTCGCAGGTATACCGTCGCTCGTAAGCGACGTTTATGTCGATTTTTTCTAACGACGTCCGATCGTTACCAAGGATATCCGCGTGCAACTTTGATATATACAGTTGCGAGATCTTCTTTCTGTTTAATCTAGCATCACCGTGTGCCCTGACGAATCGAAAGCTCTGCTCGCCAAGCAACCAAAAATCTTGACGACCAAGAATTGTCAAACAGCTCGGCTGAACGTGGTCTCAACCTAGGGACATCTTTCGAACGACGAAAATCTTTAAATCGACCATCGGTACAATTTGCTTCTTACGAATTTAACTTCCGAGAGACTCGTAGTAACTCTGGCTGTCAAGATTTCGCTTTTCACGCACTACCGTATGAAATTAATCGTCGACGTTGTAACGTTACAAGCGAACCGTTCTTACCATTTACTCGTTGCTTATTGTACGACTTATTTTTTAAGAAATAAATACACTTTTTTCTAATAATTCGTAGCGCACCTTTGTAACGATGTTTTTTCAAATGTAACTTTTCAGAAGAAGAAGCTATCTATACGCGAAGATGAATATAAATAAAAGTAGTATCTGATATTCTAAACTTTCCAGCGGACCGTAATTCAAACTCAAAGGAACATAATTTTTCCAAATAGCGGCAAAGGATATAAATATCTTACTTTTTACTCTTTCAATGGGAACGTAGTTATCGAAACTACTCATTTTTCGATAATCGATTAGTCGCATAATCGGCAATCAACGGTCCGACGATTTGCACGTGACCGTTTGGCGCATTGACCCGAGTTTCTCTTTTCGATCTTTATCTCGCCTCAAAGTTTGACGCGACGCGAGTAAACTTTGTAGTAAATCAATCGGACGCTGCTGTTCTCTGGCCACGCGAATCCTTCTGAAAGTTATCGCCTAACGACGTTCGATTAACGAGCAATCGCCAATTACCGAGAAAGTCGTAAAGTCGTCAGAAATGAAAATGTCAACCATCCCCTTTGTCATTCTTAACGTTTCTTTGTCACCCGACGAGTTTTCTTTCCCTACATCCCGTTATCCCACTTCGATATAATTCCGTACAGTTCTATTAGCTCTACGAGGAATCGTAGCGCAGGAGAAATCACAGAGGACCGTTCGTGAAACTAGAAAATTTAGGAAGAACGGTAGGCGTGGAGAAACGATAACAAAGAAGAAATTACGAGACAAGGCAGGAAGCGTTACGAAGTAAGGAGAATCGCGAAAGAGGAAGAATCGTAAAATAGCGCCGATTGCGAAGCGGAAAAAATCTTTGTTCCTTTAAATTTCCCATAAACGTGCAAAACATAGGGAGCTTAGCGTGGTAACGAGCTCAAAACGCAAACTAAAAAATCGTGACACGGGTGAGAAGCGAGAGAGCGAGATTCCAAGCAGAGAGAGCCTGCCACACAATACCGTACGATACAGCTCTCCGTTAGAATTCCCACGATGCCATCCGACTGAACGTCGCACTATGCAAATCTCAGCTTTCATCCTCGGGTAACGTCAATCTTCTTGCAACGAGGTTCGTAGTAATTTAGCCTGGAGGAAAGAAAACAAACTCGTCCTCGTTCGACTCATAGAGACGCTATGAAAGACGCGAGACACGCACGCAAACGGTCTTGCTCGAGCGGAAAAACGCGACCTTTACAAACGTCGCGGAACGGTTTTCCGCAGTCTGTCTCTGTCATCTGGGTGGAATAATAGCTTTGGTTCCGGCGCAGAGCAATGGCGGAGCTTCCTTTCACCGTGATTATGCCCGCGTGTTTCTTTCACCTTGGCGGCTGCTTTCGTGCGACGCAAATCTGTTTCTTTCTGCCATTTGCAGATCGGTGACCCTGCGATTCGCACTCGTGGATAGGTACGGTGGCGGAGTCAGAGGAGAGCGATAAAGTGCCCCCTTCCACGATTAATAAAGTATTATTTTTTTTTTTTTCTTATTACCGTCATTCTTGCGTTACCTATTACAGGCTTGGCTAATAAACGGCTAATAAACGGCTAACAAATACAAGTAAGGAAGTAACAGGTAACGTTACAGAAGTATACAAGTGCAAGGTTACGTATTTCGGAAGGAAGATTTATAGATGCGATGAGATTTCGGTAAAAAGGTTTGTGTGGTGTTCAAGGATAATCTTGAAAAGGGAATTTGCAGAGGAGGGAGCCGAGCTGGGCGGGTATCGAAAAGGATCGCGGAGTAGAGGTTAATTTTGTTTTAATTAAACTTTATTACGAATTCAGCAATCGCAACGGAATACACGCTGAATTAACATAAATCACAATTCACTCCAACCACGTTATATAAAACTTAGTTACACTGATGCGTTAGATACGCGACTGTTACAAGGGTAGAGACCGGTAAAGATACGGAATAAGCGAGTCTTACTGACGATACTGTGTCTGAGGGGTGGGTGTGTCCAAGGACACGGGACTATCGGATTCGTCGATGACAATTTTGGTTAAGGAAGCGAGGGCAGTAGACACCGTCTCCGATTGGATAATAAGACGGTTGGTGGACCAGCAAGGGTTTCAGCCGCCCTCGCGAGAAAGTCGCCAACGGAACATACCGGATGCGAGGAAAACCAACTTTCCATGCTAACGCGTGGCAAACGATAAACGTAAAAGAAAATCTAAGACAAGAGATACTCGCTCGGTCCGAAGGACCTTAACTATGAAAATTCCAAGAGGGTACTTGAGACTATCGAGGGTACGCGCCAAGGACGTGCAGACATCCTGTCCGCGATGTGTGGCCTGGTGTCTCCGATGTGAATTGACGTTGCACGATTATCGGGCACCGATTATCGAGCACGCAAATCGCGTCGTTGTTTTTCCGAGAGGCGAGTCGAATACGACGTTTTACTTTCGAACCAAAGGGAGAAAAACGAAAGGGAAGAAACCGTAGGATGACATAACTTGGACATATGCGCGCGTACGTATAATATTTCGGACTTATTACGTGATCCGGAGAGAAAGTCAGTGCTCCGCGCGCGGTTTTATTCAATTCAATTCGATTCAATTACCTCGCCGCTTCGCGATTTCTAGTTTACGCGCCAAGTCTGTCTGATTATGTAAAAGAACGTCTCTCATTGGCCCGAGCGACGTTTTTTTACACCAAAGTGTTTGTCGTAGCTGTTAAAAGGAGTCGTCGTGCTTGCGCGTTATTTCATTTATTTCCCTCGTTATTCCACTCTCAAGTCCGAAGAAACTATGAAAAATATGATTTAGGAAATACGAAGAAGATTAACGATAACGATTTCTCTTTAAATAATTACGATCTCTCGTAATTCGTTCGTTGATCGCCGAACCTAAACCAACTAAATTAACGAATTAGCTAGAATCGTTCGTCGTTTAAAATCGTTATCCTTTTATCTTTATTTCAATTTGCGTAAAGTAAATTTTCCAAATCGTCCAAAGAATCGAACGAAAGACAGTTTGGTTCAAAGCAATTAGAGGCTCGGGTATATCGGCTGTATAAATGAAAAGCTAATTTTAAAGTAAAATTTAATCTGTTTCAAAGTACACGTAGTTGTGTTTCACCACGAAGAGAAACAACGTTTCGTTATCGTAAAGCCTAATGCTAGCGTTAATGGGACGAAAGACCACTATTTAAGTAATTTCTCGAGAATTTCTCTGTTGCACCATCGAATTCTTTCGCTTTTACGATCGGAAAACATTTGTCGTTAAACGCGCTGCTTGCTCCGAGAGAAACTGCAGCCATGAAAATAGCCATAACGAAATGGTAACACGGTAAAGTAAAAATATCGAAAAAGAGATATTTCTCTCGATAGCGAAAATGAAAAAATTATAGCCCTTTTTTCTCGTCGAGGACCGTCAATTTTATTATACTTTTGTTATATTTCTGTCATGCGGTATTTCATATAGTACTCCACCCCCCGTGCAAAAATTGAATTTTCAGGCCTAATTCATCGCTTATCCCGTAAATATAAGATTCTACTTTTTTCCTCGTCTAGTCTGATTCTTTCGCTTTAGCATATCTTTACTTAAAATATAATTCTCCGCTACATATTCGCTTACACGTACAATAGTCGACTCGACATAGTACAATAATCGTCGACTCGATCGAGAGCATGACACGAATTCACGCTAATAACGCTGTTTAGTATTGTTCAAGTTTGTCAAACACGGAACACCCGTTGCTAGGACACGTTAAGTTACAATCGAAGGAATCGGTAATATTCCGACTATGTAACATCGTGCGTTGGTGGAACGCCTAACAATGTGTTTCCTGATCGTTGAACAGGAAGAGGAAGTAGGATATCTTCTCGATCAAGGTCGTCGAATTTGCCGCATGAAGAATAAACCGAACCGCCAATAACGCTACTACGGTGGTGGATCAAGTAGACGCAAGCACGAAGCCTCGAACTGTCGAAGCTTGATACGATATGTAATAAGAAACAGACATTTTGATTTATATAATCCTTTATCAAGATCGCGTTCCATTACAGAATATTCGCGAACAAATTTGACCATTACGAGATCGTTTCGTCGTAGAATTTGCGATCGCGTTTGTTCGATACTGTAACTCGTGATTCGGTAACTCGTGGAACTGAAGCCGCAACTATCCCTGTGTACGATTGCCTGACTCGCCGAAGCAAACGTAGAAAAGGGCCGAAGAAAAGAAATCGGAATTTCAAAATCTGTCCATATCGTTGCCACGCTCCTCGGTACGTTGCGTGTAAACGTACCGTATCTGGTTTAAAGAAACTGATAAACAAGTTCGGACCACGCCGTTCTCTTTAAAACGAATTGCAAGCAAGATCGAGGAATACCAGCCAATTATTCCGAGGAGTACACCGCATCGGCGAATCTGTCTGCATTCCCCACCATTCGCAGGAGAACAACCAGGTGGTGGACTGGAGATTTCGGAACGTTAAAGTTGCAAGGCTGCACGCTCGCCGAGTTCAGTCGAGAGTCGGCCTCTCACCGCGTCGCATCCTTTCGATAGGATCCGGTCGATATCGATTTCTCTCGTGTGTTTCGTCGGTCGAGAGTCCGAGCCTTCGTTGCACGGAAAACGGAAACTCGCGAACAGTTTGCCATCGGTATACCACGGTAGACTGTCATGTGAATTACCACACCGACCGAACACTCGAGCGTTTTTCGGCTGACATTGGACCGCAGCAGTAGTAGTCATCGTCACGATGAGACCGAGAGACACGTGAGCCTGTGACATGATAGACGCACTTGAAAAATGTGAGTAGAATCGTTTTTCCGATAATATTTGCCGGAGAAGAGACGCTTAACCGTACCGTATCGGTTTTAAATACGAGCTCCGGACAAAATTGGTATCGGAAGATCAACGATCGGCGACGAAAATGTCCGGCCGAAGAAAACATTTTAACCGGTTTTTAAGAACTTTGTGTCTAAATCGGAGGCTACGAAACTAGCGAGAGGAACAGGTCTGTCTGCGAATTCGTGAAACGTAGCAGCGATCCCGTTAAAGAAGACAATTACAGCGATTAACACGACGATCGGCAACTTACACTGGTGGCCGAAATACCTAATCGTTTTGTTTCAACGAGATCGATTTCAACGGATTTCTGTACAACGATCGTGATAAGATTTTCGTAAGCTACCAAATTGTCGACGATGCAAATGATCTGGCTAATATCGCCGGAAAAGAAGTTGGCAAACACGATACGATATTTCGCAAAAGTTAAACGTTTTGGTAAATGTATATCGCAATGCATCGCGGCTGCGAAGGCAACGTGTCGAAAATATACGGAATTCGTACGTCGAGTTAAGCCTACAAATTGATAAATAAAGGAAATTGAAACGAAGAAATTGAACTTGCAATTTCTTGCAAATTTCTTCGGGATATTCAGATTCGCTAGCAAGATAAAGCATTTCTGAATTTAATGGTGCTTGGAAAGAAGGTTGTAAGTAGACTGTGAATATAGTAGGATAATACGGATAATAGAACGATGGTAGGATAATCGGAGGTATACTAAAATATTTGTTACACGAGTGTGAAATGTACAACGGTATTCTGGCGCTAGGTACCTACTGGCTACTAACCACCCAACACTAGGAGCCTCTAAATATTCGGTAAATAAATTTCGTTAGTCAGGATGAAAACGATCGTTGTGTAAACACGTATAATTGGTGTAAATTTTATAACTGCGTTTCAAATCTGTTTGACGACGTCAGATACGATAACGATCGTTGTTAACCGTAATTAAAGTAACCACATAGCAGAGTGGAGAGCGCGAGTGTCAGGGCCGCGAGATCATCGAGCATCGAACAGTGGTAGCAGGTTTCCGCATCAGGTTCGCGGTGAACGAAGGATTTAATGGATGGTTTAGAGGACGAAGTAACAGTACAGCTGGCGAAATACCGAGTGTATAAAGGTGAAAGCAACAGTCACGATGAATGCACGACGATCGGCTGATTAATGCTTTCCTCTACGATTTTTATACAATTCGAACAATTCGAACGGGCGTCTATTTTCGTAAGAGAAATTAGAAATTTTAATCTTCCTTAGATCCGACGTATCTCTGTAGAAAAATACACGATGCTCTATATCCCGCAAAATATTAGTCTTTTATTTCGAAGATACTAAAAAATTGGAATTCCTCGTTTCGATCGGCTTAATTTATTTTGCGCGTTACTAGCGAAAATTAGTAAACCCGTATCGTGTTTCCTTTTGTCGTTAGTTTCGTTGGTTAGTTAGTTCATTTTGTCGTTAGTTCGTTTGATTTCATCGAAACGAATTAAAGCGGATAGATCTTAGATTCGTAGTATTACGGTATACGTACAACGAATAAAACGAACGTTAAACGACTCGTTATACATCCGAATCTCGTCCACGGTGCATCGAGCAACGTTACAAAATCACGAATCGCATGTTCTTGCGTCGATCTCGCCGGTAACTGACCTTGATAACTGTATCGTTCAATCGGATCCAACCAACACCGGATCGTTGGATAAAACAGCATCAAAATCATTCGTCCATTCGAATCACGTTCGCTGTTTCCATTCGTGACGATTCGAATTCGTGGCACGCTGTCAAACGAGAGTTTAAATGGCGTTCGTAGCGTGGTGTCGTGGTTTCTGGCGTTGTTTTCGGCAACATTGGCCAACAGGATATTTCGAAGCGCGTAATAAACAACTTGCAACGGTATCGATATATTCGAACGTGACCGCGTATACTACATCGAGATGAATATCAATTCCCTGTTCGAAATAGTTATTAATAACGCCAGAAGACGGTGTACGGTGTTTAACGTCGTCTCTGCAGAGAAAAATATAAAAGTCTTGTCCGTACCATCTATCCGATACGAACGGAACATCGAGTTTTGTTTACAAATAAAAGGTGGCACGTCGGAATTCGGCATCCCCTGCTTCTCTTTTTCACGAATTTCGACTGCGTCATGAAGTATACAAGTTTTCTACGAGCGATTCTCTTTAATTCCTTAATTCCTCGTTATATCCTTTTATCGTATCCTTTGAAATCGCGCAGAACGTACGAGGTATTACAGCGAAACGACGCCCCAGGTTATCGGTTGGTCGTATTTCTCCTTATCCTTTCTCGTTATTATCTTCCTTTTTTTTTTTTTTTATCAACTTCGATTGTAGTCATAATTCGTTCGTTCGACGTTCGAAACTACATACGTATCTCACTTACGTACTGCCGCTCGCTCATAGCCATTCTTTCGCGTACCATTCGCTCCCACCTAACGCTCTTCGTTGTTATCGATTTCTAATTTCAAGTCGGAGGTGCCCGAGACTCTTTTAACGCGCGTCGGAAAAACAACCGTGTAAAAGCGAATAGACGATAAACAAACGATAGATAAAGGCGAGGTAAGAGAGAATCGCGTAAAAAGAGCGCCAAGTGTACACCGATACGATACTTTAATGGCAAATAACGATACTTGAGATAATTGGAATATTCGCAAATCTTACTCGACCCGCTATCCTTTTCTACGTGATATTCCATCGGTTCTCTTCCCCCCTCTGTCCACGTAATCTATCTATCTCCTTTCCTTTACTCACAATCGTCTAACCCTTTCCCCACAACCGCATCTGGCTATCATCGATCTTTTCCTCTATACTCCTTCCTCGGATACTCTGCTCGCATCGTGGAATACGTAATTTGTCTTTCAATTCTTTTAAACTATCAGAGCGTGTCTTTCTGCCGACACGTCGGTTAAATATAATCGAACGAGCGATGCTGCAAGTTAACGCGTATCGAAACGTAAATCGTTGCTTACATATTTGCTATAACATATTTCCGAAATACAATTTTCGACTGTATTGGAACGCGAATAGCGTGCTGGTCGTGGCAAAGGCAACGTGTTTTCTTTCGTACAAGACGTTTCCAAAACATAAATCGATTCTTCCTTTGTACCTGTTTTCGTTCCGGATGATCACGTCGCCGCTATCCATTCGCCCCTGTTTCTTCTGCTTTGTTTGCTCAAGTTTTTGCTTGTAATATAATAAATCTCTATTTTATTTGTATTTTATCTAGACACATACGTACAAACGATTAGATTACTTTTAATTACCCATTTTGTTGCGAAACAGCATACCAAATACACTACAAATCTCGAAGGCGGCGCTAAGACATCTCTAGTATAGTAAAAAATGTGAATTCGTTTACATTTATGTCATTCGAACGTAAATAAAGCTACATTTAAGTTACAATTACAGAAATTATATTATTAGAAATGAAAATAGATTATACGATAGCAGTAGCTTACGTTTCCCCGTTACGTTGTAAGCCCACGTTTCGTATCGCTTTTACGTCGCTTCGAATTCTATAAAAAGCTGCCTCTTAGCTTTCGAGACGTCCGCCAAAAGATGCCACAACCTCGTCGAGGGTAGAAGTAATAAGTTTAGTAGTAAGTTTTCACGAAAACTGGAATCGCAAATTGATTTTTGTAACTCGGCTGTCCAAAGCTATAATATATTCGCGCTCGACGTTTATCGAGTACAAGAACGTTTCCTCTTTTTTGGCAATAACGCGACGTACGAGATGCGTGTTCACTTACGATCAGCGTTGTACCGTTAGAAATGAAAGATCCGTTTATGTCAATATCGAACGTCAAACGCCAATGAGTGAGTGTAATACCGTTTTTCACGACGATACAAAGCTGCGGAAGAAATATTTATTTATCGTTCAAAGTTTAAGTTTGTCATCGTTGCGAGTCGCACGTAAATTTGGCATCTATATACGCAAATTTCTTACTTTTTAACATTTACATACGTGAATTTTCTAACATTACAACCAATTCTCTTTACAGGTATTACCGATGTAGGTTATCTCAAATTTTCCAACATTCGTGTATACCGTTTTGGTTAGATAGTTTAGCACTTACGCGTGTACCCCTACTTTTTAATATTCGAACATCGATATATAAACTGCCTAGCATTTAACGAAATGTAAATCGTTAGAAATCGAACGTTTAACGAACCAACTGTACGTCTATTTTACAAACGTAAGAAAATCACATCGAAGCTGATGGAAGGGTCGCGACATCTAGAAAAACCGAAGCTACGACAGAAATAAATCAGCACAAATTTTCCAATGCTAGCGAGGAAAGAGCAGCAGACCTCTCTAAAGCCAGGCTTACGGGTTACACTAGCGAGTGTTTCGTACTTTCTCCAGAGACATGCCTACGTGCACGTAGGCGTGTGTATCAAAGGATTCTAGATTCTAGACTCTTCGTCTGGCCACTCTGAATCGTCGACGAATAATATACGTATTTATCTTACGCGATCGAAGCGGACCACGTCGCCAGAAACATTTGGCCAGTTTACAGGAGATTACAGGTCATCTTATCGACGAACGTTCTCCCTTTTATCGTTCAAACGTTTTTCTGCATTTTTCGAAAATTTCAAATCCTAACTAAATTTCAACTTTATCCCATTTGTTCGTCGATAGTTCGTTGCACGAGGGTTGTACGAGCGTAACGCTTTGCTTCTTTGCGTGCGTGCACGTCCATAGAATCTGAAAGATCCGAAAGGGATATAGCGTTCACGTTCTTTCGTTGTGTCGTGACGCGTACGACAGGATGATGTAATTTACGCTGTTCGATCATCGTAAGGACAATTCGGTAGATAAAAGGACGATAGAACCCGAAGTAAGATTTGGAACGAAGAAAACGCGATGTCAGTTTTGTTAGCAATTTTCCGACGATCTACGTTCGGCTGGAAACTAGAAAGATCAATTACGCGATAAAACAAAAGATCAAAAAGCGAGGAGCGAGTCTCGTCTTCGACGATAATTAACCGTTAAGGTACAGAAATTCGAGGAATAACGTTCTTATCGAGACGGAAGAGTTTGGTAAAAAAACGTTGCGAAATTATTAAGTTAATTGGCGTGTAATTAAAAAACTGTTAACCGTTGTTCAAGTTTATTTACTCTTGGAACGTGATATGGATAGATTACTTTCAACGCTGAGATCTTTTCTATAAATATACGATCGATATTTTTACAATACTCGATAATAATAATTAATAGCGGAATAAGGAAGCAAACGTTTGCCTACAAAATATACGACGATTTCAACGTTAAAGTACAATGTTTGAAAATCGGTTGCCGAGCACGAGAGAATGATACTTTCAGAAAAAAACTCAAAACGAAAGTAACGAGCGGACAAAGTTAAAAAGAAACGTTTACGATCTCCGTGGAACTAGGAAACGAGCTGAGAGTGACTGGTGGAATCGAAATCGAACGAGCAGATTTCTTCGTGATTGCGTGAATTGCATCTGTTTTGCGTCCTTTAGCGCCGACGAACACAGCAACGATCGCCGAATTACGTTCTGTGTTTTCCGCGGCCGGAGCACGAGTTAACGGGTTTAACCATCGAGTAATTTTCGCCAGGAAGAGGCTAGTTTCCGATTTTACACGTCCGAAACCACTACCTGCTTTGCTCTTTTTACAATCCTTACGTTTCTTTCGCAACGTCCAACGAATATTTCTCCACGAGTCGGTTTCCTGATTTCTCCGCTTCGTTTTCAGTCTTTAGCGTTTCCTACTTGCAAGCCTGAAACGCTCGACATCTCGAAACAAGCTTTTCAAATACTATTCGAAACAAACACTATTCGGTTATTTATCGCCTGTTTAGTTTTATACTCGATTAACCGATATTTCAACTTTCCTAAAGTCCCACGATGGAACGAGGATAAAAGTGATTCGTTATATCTGCCATAGTTTCCGAGATATTGGCAAAAAGCTATCGGTACCGCTACAGTGAATTCAGCCTATGATCGTGCGTTCGTATCGATCGTCGGCTTAAGGCGGACGTATAAGGCGGGTATAACGTAATTCTTATCTTTTGTTTTTACAGCACGGTATATAAACGAACGTCGAATAGAGCTTACGAGATGCTTACGAGGTAACCGGCTGTACGAGGCTGTAAAAAAAACTTTTATATTTCGTTGTAATAATAATCACAACGACGACAACAGTAATAATAATAGTAATAATAATAATAACAATAACCGCTACAATATCGATCGGGTTTGGCTCGGGTTTTTTCGCTTTCGAAACGATAGCGCTTCTTCTATTTCGTAAAATAATACCAATTATTCGTTTTCTACGTCGATAAGGACTGTACTCGCTCGAAGTTAAGACTCGAAGCATCTCGGATAATACGGCACTCCGCTGTGTCTGGGAAACTACGGCCGCGACCACCGATGCTTACACGCGAAGCAGAAATACGTTGAAAACGTCGAGCCTCGCACGTATTCGTCAAAGTATTCGTCAAAGTTCAAGTAGCATCGAAATCGGAAAAGTCGTGACGGTTCCACGGCTTCGCCTTAATTTCCTTTCTTTCGAAATTTCAAAATGAAGAATATCGTCGATGGATCGGAAGGGAGCAGCGACCTACCTGTTCCAGGCTTTCGTTCGATCACATCGAGTTAAGTGGCATTGCTATCTCGACGAAGAAAATGAGAGACGCGATTTATTAATGGGCAATTATGCGGCGAGTAGCCTGCATTTTCAGACGATTTCCGATGATATCTCGAATAAACGGTGCTTTAACGCGAGATTAGAATGGAATGGAACTTTTGCCTGCCTTGGAGATATTTGAAAATCTTCTTGCCGAGATACGCGTTGTTTATCGCAGGAAGCATTCGATGTACGGCTGCTTGTGACGCAAAACGCAACGCGCAACACGCTCTTGCAAGCACGATCGAAACTTCAACAACCCGCGCGCTATCACGAGACGCGCGAATCGCGTTACGATGGTCGATCGACCGTCGCTATTTTCGCGAAAATGACGAATGCAACGCGTAAGGCAAAGAAACGTATGGGAAGAAGGTGCGCGAAATAAACGAAAAGAAAGGATTCAGGAAGTACGTTACGCGAAGGTTTCACCCGCATCCGTATGGATCGCTGCGCTCTGCCATCACGCGATTCAGTTGGATCATTTTCTCGAAACGTTATCCGAGGAATCATCTCGCGAGAGATCGTCTTTTTCTAAAAGAATCGAATCGTTCGCCTCTTTACGACGCGTTTGTTCTCTGACGCGTTGCGTGCTGCTTCTAAATTAATTTTACGTAAACTCGATCGATATCTGTAGAAATGTATAGCTAGAATACTATAGATAACTAGATAGAAATTATTTAGTATCGCCGAGAGGGATTTTACTTTTAGCCGGAATTCTCCTATCGAGAGTGCGCCTCTTCGCGATAAACCATCCGTGAAATCTCTCTCGATTTATTTCTTCGTGTTCTCTCGTAATTCCCCTCCTTCGTAGGATTGCAATGTTCGAAATAACGAACGATCGGCTAACCAAACGAACAAAGTTCGAGAAATATGGACAAGCGCTTTTCGACGCTTCGTAAAATATTCTCACGATCGAATCGAGTCATAAACGAAAAAGAAAGTGGAAACTCGTTGCACGATCGCCGCGTTTCAATCGTAACTCATAGGTGCATCTTGCTCGAGTGAGATTTCTCGTAGCGCCAAAAAATTGACCAGTTACTCTTTCGATTTCCCATTAAATGTCCTTGCCACGTCGAACCGAACGATAAACGAAAAGGAAAGTGGAAACTCGTTCCATGACCGCTGAATTTCAATCGTAACTCACAAGTTCATCGTGTTCTAGCGGCTAGAGATCGTCGCATCTACGTCGTATCTCGATGATCCCTTGAACTAGAAAGTAATCACGATCCTGGAGAAAGAGAGAGAGAGAGAGAGAGAGAGAGAGAGAAAGAGAGAAAGAGAGAGAGAAACTGCAAAGTCAACGGAGCAACGTGGTATTCAGTATGCGATTATTCGCGACCAAAGTATCAAGGACGGAAGACGTCCTTTAATAAATCTGTCGTGTTTCGTTGAGTTCTTTTTCGATATTAAAATTTTGATCATTAGACGAATCCAAACGCCTCGCGTAATATGTACTAATTTTGGCAAAATGATCAAATCTTTCCGACATAAAATATTCGAATATTTCAAAAATTAAAACAAGGAAATTTCGCTCCAATGCAAACTATTCGAGCAACTTTCCTGAATGAATACAAACTAAGCTCGTGCTATCGCTAATCGCATTTCACTTTGCCACATAAATTAAACTATCGACGCGAGACTTCTGCCGACAACTTTCAGAAATCTACAAAGCACTCTACGCAAAACGCAAAAATTCTCCTTTTGCCGACCGAACGTTCCAACTGGCACCAATTTCGATCCTATGAAAATCGATGAAAATCTCCATCCGCGGTGCAACTAATTTATCGCGTATTGTAATCGATTTTGTGCACAATGTTTAATTGCTTCGAGGAACTCGCTAATTTTGATTAATAGAGGCGTTTAATCGGAGACTCGCCACTTTCACTTTTCTTACAACGAACCTCTTTGCCATCGAAGCCGTACGTTACGAAACGAACGAAAAAATCCGCATTTTTTCTTTATCTCCTTCGACCCATCGCCGTTCGAGCTTTTGGATTTAGGTCGGTATCGGGTTTCAATGGCAATGATTAGTCATCGAGCAACTTACGTAATAACGTCCCAGAAACCCGGAGAATCAAAGCAAATACAGTTTGATTTGCCCAAGAGATCTCGACAAGGTGTCTTGACCAAGGTTTACGCTTGTGCCACGGTACAAAGTGTAGAAAAAATAGTCGTACTACTACTAGCAACGTAAGAAGTGTTTCCGTCGATTAAAGTAGCAAAGTTCGTTCGACATTTCGTAATTTGATTTTTATTTGTTTTTCGATCATCGCGTTTAATTCCAAGTTACAAGATGTCGAGGTCTTGCTAGCTAAATATCGAAAGGTGAAGTTGAAGGTGCAAGGATGTAAAACCTTCCTTTTTCTTTTTTTTTTTTTTTTTTTTTTTTTTTCAAGGATTTAATCTCTCAACGTACATTCTGAAAATCAGTTACTCGCGTGTAAGCTACATACGTGACAAAATCCACTTTCTCTTTCTCTTCGGTGTTGCGATATGGTTGCGGGTTTTGTTCTTTCAGGAAGCCAGCTCCACTGCGCTATTACGAAACACCATCTTACTTTACGCGTTTTCAAATTCTTCTTCGAATCTCGCAACTAGACCACGGATTTGTAAAAATTCGCAATGCGATATCGAAGTTTTCGAACGAAACTCGGTTCGCGCTTGTCACTCTTATCACCGTGCATTCTCGCTAGTTTCTGCTGCAAAATTAAACGTTACAACGTAGTAAAACGTATTTTATCCGGAGTATGTGAAAGAGCACGGGAAACGCCGTGGAATTTGCGTAGATAGAGTTACACGGTGCACATGGTTTCGTTGCGCGCCAACCAACGGCCACCGTTACGTCCGATATGTAGGTCAGTGTAAAGGCCGTATGCTGGAAAGCTATCAATCCAACGGTGGTAAACGATGCACGCTATTGTAAACATACCTGCGCCAGAAACTTATTTTGCTACGTGTTTACGCGCAATACGTGCTAAGGAAATAGATCGATTATACGATACAAAGCATTTCGTTCGAAGCCTTACGCGTTTCCCTTAAAGAAAAATGAAGAGAAAAAAAAGGAAGGAAAGAAAGAAACCGCCTGTTCTACGTTAAAACAAACTGCGTCGATCGTTATTATCGATTATAACAAAATCTAACGTTTCGTAAATATATCTAGAAAGAGCAGAAACTATCAAAGTATGTAAAGTAAGTATAAGGCTGCGTGAAAACGATAATTCTTCGAGCAATTCGAAGAAACGACTTTAGTCGATTAGAAGCAAATTAATTAACGTTGAAAAATGCAAGATACGCGGTGGGACGCGAGGCAAGGTAGTAAAACTGAATACAGAGTGAAATACAAATTTTTGAAAGTTGCACGAACCCGGCTGATTTATCGAGAAACACGTTTTCTGGCCAAATACGTCTTATTGTGGTTTATCGTTGAAACCCATTTGCCGCGGTGAAACGCCCCATAAAGTCGAATTCGCCCACCTGCTAACGTTTTCTTGCCTTTCCTTCGTTCCCAACAGCTCGAACATTGCCGTTCTCGTGGTTTGTGGCGAATGTTATTATACTTATTGTAATACACGCATTTACGAGCGCTCGAGAGTAATTTCGTTACGCAAGTTGATTTGTAATACGCGTTACAAATTTTATTCTCGAACGTGATTAATATTTTATCGACTATTTACTTTCCACCTATCTTTTACCGCGGTTGCTACTTTTACCGCGTTTCGTTATATCGCTATTTACCAAATTTTCCTAAAGAATTTTCCCTTTAGGGCAATTTAGTACACGATACGTATGTTTCGTTATATCGTATATATAAGCAGCCGATTGGTTCCAATATATCGTAACCGTGCGAGAACAACAAAATGGCCAATTATTCCCGAGGAATCGGCATCTGTACGTAGCTTCGTCGGAAAGACGATGGCAATCACCTTGACATTTACCGGATAACCAACACGATCGATTAATGTCGCGGAAGGCCGACAAATCGAGTTGTATAATACCGGGTGAGTCATAGACGCACGCCCATGCTCGAGGACTTTGAACGGTGTATCAACATACCGAAACGAGTGACAAACGTTTTACGAACGTTTTAAGCGGATGTAATGAAAATCGCGATCCTCCGTGCGAAAGTAAGTGGAAAGCGTAGAGCGACGCGTTGAGACAGAGTCGACGCGAGGCTTCGTAGGTACGTTTCGGAGCGAGCGACGACACGCGGATCGCGAACAGAAACGAAAAATGATTTACCATTACACGAGAAATCGCCCTCTCGCAACTTGCACCGTGATTAATCGCGCTCTACACCCTGTACGTCCTGTAGAGCCGTAAATACTTTTGTTCCTCGTCGTTGCAAGGTCGTCGAATTCGACGAGATTACAGCGACGCGTATCCGATATAATCGCTGAGTAAGCGGACGTGAAATCGTCGGGAAAGTCGAGCTTAGATCTCGTCTGTGTCTAATATCCACCATTCGTTTTATGGAATTCCGTCTGGTAGTCCTCTATCTGACAGTTTCCAACTAATTCTAAATCGATCCGAGCGAATCGAAGTAGAACGTTCGCGGCAAATCGAGTCTCGTTTCTTGCGCTTTTATATAATATATTTAATAACAGGATAGAAGGTTGTTGCGAGCAACGACCGTCCGAGACTCGTTCCACTTGCGGCCGGTACTCGAGGCCGTCGCTGGCTACCCCTCTCGCCACCTTCTTTCTCGATGTAGGCTGGATCGTTCCAATTAAAACCGTGGAACGTGACAAACTATCGTTAGTGTGTCGACTCGGTGCACGTGAACTTGAGAGACGAAGAAACGGTTTATCGCATGCTGTTGTTTGACCTCTGGACGGTCAAGTTTTTTCAAAAGTTCGAACCACTCTTGCGGAAACGAGCACGGGGTTCGCGCGGAACGCGGCTTTGCCAGAAATATCGCAATTTTGCTGTCGTTGAATTTTCGCTGCCGACGCTGCGAATCGTCTTTTTACAAAGCTCGACTTATTTTTACCGTCGTCGTTGATCGTATATTCTTACCTTACGAGAAGCAATCGAAATCGATGCCTGTTCGGTCGTCTTCGATGGAGATTGATTAGCATAAAAAAAGAAAAAAAAAGAGGCAACGAAATAAAAGGTCTCGACTGTTCGAAAGAGAAGAGAAACGCGCGTGGAACCGCCGAATCATCCTCGTGACCTAACGCATCGTACCGCTGCTAGGGAAATGCTTTCGATTTTTATTTACGACTAACGTAATCGAGCCTTTCTCTCTCTATCTATCTCTCTTGCCTCTCGTCTCTCCTGTTCTCGTATTTGTTACGCGCGATTATGTAACACGCGTGGCCTGAAATTCGCAGACCAAGGAATAAATTTCACCGCCGTGCACCTCGATTCCGACGTCGCAACGATTTTTCCATCTTTGCGTAAAACGAGACTGCAATGACTCGCGTATCGCAAATACGTTTCAAAGTCGGCGGTCGACTGTCGCTTTGCGCGTCCAAATGCGGAGAACGTCAAGGATAAATTAGTGATTACACGAGTATTTCTAGTATAAGTGGTCTAGTATAAGTAAATACGTGGCGATTGCTTTAATCGTTTACCGTGTAGTGGAAGCATCCGAATATCTAATATCGAGAGAGGTATGATTAACAAACGTACCGTTTTTCCAAGTATACAGGCTGTCTCGTTTTAACCGATCCACGAAAATATCTCAATGAACTGTACGTTATTGGAAAAAGCGTTTCAAACGTGAGGGATATCTCGCGACGGTCGCAAAGTCCTTGTCTTGGTGGACGTGGCATTTCGAGCTTCGTTCTTTTCCTTCAACCTTCGTAAGGTATGGAGGTCTTACTTGTTTCGGTCGCAAAGCTGATAAAACAACAACTATCCGTATCGTCTGGTTCGTATTTTTCAACGATCGATACGAAACGTTAATCGGAATTATTAAAATTGATCGAGCTCGGTTCGTAAATTAAACCGGTGGAGGCGAATTGTTGTAAAATAAATCGAGGGAAGCGAAAAACGCGTTACTCGAAGGTCTGCGGGTCGAGAAACGTTAACCGTGGAATAGAGTCATCGATCGGAGTTGGGCTTAATCGCAGCCGTTTGTTTACCTCGATCGAAGGGAAACGAGGAATCCATTGTGCGTGCGATGGCCACTTTCACTGCTTTTCAAACTAGTAAATACCGATTCGCTGCAGCGCGGCGCAGGATACCACGTGAAATTACACCACCGAAGAATTTCAATTACCTTGCCACCTCTTAATATTAATTGCGCATCCTCGTGGAAACATTTGAAGCAATTTGCGATTTGAGAGAGCTTGCGCGTAAAAGTGACGGAACAGGTAAATTACTTTCACTTATGCGGCCACGCACGCTCGCTTGCAACGAAAACGATCGTTACTTTGTATCCAACGATAAACCGAACAAGCGTCGAACAATACCAATCGAAATTTATATAGTCGATAAGAGAAACCGCGATAGAATTACGGTTCCTATTTCCCGCTTAACGATGTAATTCAGTTTTAGGAAATTCTATTATCCAAGCGAGAATAAACGATCGATTTACGTCCCATTCTATATGAATTATTTAGGGACACGTACAAGTTCGAAAAGCGTCGCTATAAGGAAAAGAAGGCTGTAGTAATCGTCCTTTGAGCATAAATACGCTTTACTTCGGCGACCACGCGCGCCGTTATACTTCCTGTGTAATTAGTTACGGCAACGATACAATTTAATCGAACGTCGGACAAAGTATCGCTCGGATGCAGCTCGAGTCGTGGAAAAAGAAAAAAGAAAAAAAAAGCCGTGCCACTTTCGCAAAACTTTTTCTGCTCGGGGAACCTGGATTATTCGAGAGGTCGATTGTTCGGCTCTCGTTTACGAGCTACGCCGAAACCTTGTCCGCGTTATAAGAATGCGTATCCTCGATACGACTTTACTCGGCTGCGAGCGACCGTAATTCGACCGAGGAGCAACTCTTTTTACGTTGCGTTTGAGAGATTACGCGATGCAACGACGACTTTCGGGATTAAAAAGCGATCGGATAAGAGATTAAAGAAATTAGTAGCTAAATTCCACTAAATCTAAAGATCGTAGTAGGCCTGTGAATATTTGAAATTTGATTTTTCGCTAATACCGATGTAATCTAAAAACTAGGCTTGTACGCTGGTTGAAAAGAGTTGGAAGATCGGTGCTGGCTATCGAAAAATTATTACTTTTCCATCTATTTCCTAGCGATTAAAAGAGAAGCGTAACATCCGTATTTCCTTCGTTGTAATTATAAAACGACGATCGTGATCTCGAATCCCTCGCGCCACAAGGAAATTACCATGTTGCGTCGCGACGATAACGAGAGAATTGTCATTTCCATAGATAGACCATCGTGTAATTGCAACAGTTCCGTCATAGTAGGTGATCGCTATTCGGATAAGCGACAATTATATACGAGTATGTAATAACGACTTTAAGGTTTAACGACGATAAGGTTGCAGGCTCGGTTGCCGACGAAGGGTTAAATCTGTCGACGTTTCAAAGTGGCAAAGTGGCACGAAGAAAGTTTCATTGTGCGTATACACGGTGGCTGACGGAAATATCGAAACACGCGCGACGAAACGTTTGTAGCAACGTATCGCGCGTGTCGTACGAAACTTGCCGAAATTTTCTTAGCCTCGAACGCTGTTATACGAAACGATCGGTTGGACGCGATAAAGTGGCATTAGCTGCCCTACGTGGCGTCTGCTTTCGCTGCGTGTGCCGTTTAGACGACTTTCTTACGGCGCGACGCGTTCTTCGTCCTCGACAGAAACGAGAAAGAGAAAAGTCCGGTTGAAGGAAGCAAACGGACGAAAAAATGGCACCTCGTCGATTCGGAAGAGAAGAGAGAGGCGTGTGCAGGAAGTGGTACAGCATTGCCGGAGGGAAGGACGTCGAATCTAGGTCGCGATCGTGTTCCTCTCTTCGTGTTTACGCAGATATGTAGGCACCCAGTGGTTCTCGTTCGCGCCAGTCACGCAGCAAATATTCCCGTAATATTTGCGTAAATATCGTTGACCCGTTTCCTTCTTGTACGATCGACGCAAACAGTTCTGTGTATCGACACCGGATGCTTTCGCCTGCTCCGTATTTTCTTCCAGGATTTGGTCGAACCGAACTTGGTAGGTGTCGATGGTCGCGTTGATTCCGCGGCATTGGTTTTAGGAATTTGGATTTATATCGTTGAAAACCGTCTTCGCTGACATTGGTAATCGTAGACGCGATCGTTTTTAAAAAAAAAGAAAATCCGCTGTACGATCGATTCGAGAAGAACAACGGTGCTGGAAACGTCTTCGAACTTGGAACGCGTATTTCTTAGTATTTCCGTTCGCGATCGACATATTGTACCTTATATATTATAAAATGTCAAATAAAACGTCGGTTATTGGCTAACTCGTATCGGATCGATGATAACTTGTATTAGAATTTGTATTAGAAAAGGAAGAAAAGTTGAGAAAGGGGACGAGTGGCGGCGTTAAAATTCCATCGACCGTCACAGAACGAATCTCTGAGTAAGTAGGAGCGTTAGAACGGTTTTCACCGCGATTTTCATCGACCTAATTC
Source organism: Bombus huntii (assembly GCF_024542735.1). NCBI lineage: Eukaryota > Metazoa > Arthropoda > Insecta > Hymenoptera > Apidae > Bombus > Bombus huntii. The sequence continues at coordinate 259,559 of NC_066253.1, read as the reverse complement.
TTCCTCGGAAATCAGGCCGCGCAAAGAGAACTCGCACGATCTCTAAACGACGCTGCAAGTTCGTTAAAAGTCGTTTACTTTCTGCAGTAACATCCGGCTGAGCATACGGCAGGGAACGTAATTAGAAAGCTTCGAAGAGGAGTTATGGCATCGTTCGCGTTATCTATCAACCGGTAGAAGCGTATTTTATAAATTTCTACCTATCGACTGCGCCCTCTGTTTCGTATACGCGGCTGTGTTGAAAGTAGTATAAAAACGGCCTGTTCGAACTTTGAACGATTAGGAAGAGTCGAAGATACGTATGGTACAGTGGCTCTCAGGGCTTTCTAATCGATTTTCAACCAACGCGTGAAATCCTCGCGAATTACGAATGAAATTCGATTTACTTATTTATGTACTTTTATGTGTCTATTCTATTCTACGTATACGTAGAAAGAATAGCCAAAATCGATACAAAATGTGTTTTGCGCGACGAAGACGGCACTGTGTTCAAACCCGAATTCGTTACACTTAGAAACCGGCTGGCAAACCTTGCGATTAATAAACGTGCTTTCTTCGTAACGCGCGTAATCAGGATTATAGCGATATCCTTGGTGCTTCAATTTATATCGTCGAATAGTTTATTCGCGCGATTTGTTAACAGCCGTGAACCCTTGCGTATTGTTCGCGTCATCAGCTCCCGACGTGAATTCCAGATAACGACAGATTTCGAGATAAGTCTGGTCTTTAATGAACTTTCCTTCGCGTTTCGATTTTTACGACGATCGATCGCCTCGATTCGTTTTCGACAGTCGCAAAACCACGACAGTTGATAGTTGCGAATCACTGGGAACGCTGGCGCCGCGGTTACACTCTCGCTTTCGAAATAATAATTATTTAATACTGGAAGTCGTGGTGAAATGCGAGCGACCGGTTTTTGGCCAGCCTCTTTGGTCCATCCGGTACCCGAAAGCCAACCTCCATACCTCGATCCATGGGACAAGCTTTCCATAACAAGCAGCGGTATCGAAAGCATTTTCGAAAGGGCGATCCCCGGTCATCGAAAATTAGACTGGATTTTACGTAACGGGACCGGGTAAACAGACTGCTCGCGCTGTTGTTGCATCTAGCGATTTCTGCGGGGCTCCGCGCGATCACCACGGTCGTCACATCGTCGCCAAAATTACGCAACATCGTGCCCGCTCCCGCTCGTTTACTCCGTAATCTTTTATGCAATTTTATGTTTTCGCCAAGAGCTTGCGTTCGTTTATATCCATCGTACTGGTTGCAACGATCTGCGCGTTGAAGATAAGATTTACATATATCCACGAACACGTGCCGCGTAAGGACGAAGAAAATACAATAATAACAGGCGAACAGAGGAGTCGGCATCTACGCGGTAATTCGTTTCGACTAGTAAGAATTATACACGAGTACTTGGCATTGTTGCTATAACGTGTCACGACCTCGAAAATATGTTTTCCAGCAAATTTCCGCGCGTGACAACGTTTACAACGTGACAGCGTTTAGATTCTACGGTCGGGGTTTCAATCTTCCAGCTTCCGAGGGAAAACAGTTCGCATTGATCATGGTTTCTCATTTCGACGCGAGAATTACCATTTAGCGGAGAATACGTATTTAATCGGCCAGTTATTCTCCGTTCAACGTAGGTGACGAGTATTTGATTTTTACGGATCGTCTTCTCACGGTTCCGAGATCTCGAGTTACGCAATGTTTTGTAAGTAAACTTCTCTGTCCAGTTTTCTAAATTCTCAAATCATCTAAACCACTCGCTGGTCGTTATAGTTCTCGGCGCGACGCGAAATCGACACCACTCGGTGGATAATTTGATAGAGTGGATAACAGGCTACTGTTACATTTTATCCGGAGTTTCCTTTCGCGGTACCCTATTATTTTACCATATTCCACGACTACGCGGAACCTTGGGACTATCGCGGACGGATCGAGCGAAGCGTCTGATCGTATCTCGCCAATTCTACTTAGGCTTCGCGAACGCTTCTACTTACGCTCGTTCGTTCGTTCGTTCGGCTCGTTCGGCTCGTTCGGCTCGTTCTTTTCTGGCAAATGAGATTTCTTTGCGCAGGTACGCTAGTTAAACGAAAGCGGTGTCGATCGATTAAACGCGATCGACGAATCAAATGATTTCGAGATAATACGTATAAATAGAGAATCGTGGCGAAGAAATCGTAGAGAAATTTAGGCGGACGTAATCCTCTCGAAACGATGACTCGGTACAATTTGAGTTAAAATAAAATAGAATAATTGCGAGTGGATCGAACGTTGATCCAATCTACGCACGAAAAATCCCAATTTAATCTTCGCGAACGGTCTGGCAGTTTTAAGGCACGTTTGAACTTGAAGCCGAGTTTTCTCGACGAAAAAGATCTCTCTCGCGATTCCTGACTCCTTTCATTACCCGCACGTTAATTAATTAATCTTGGGTCGAAGGAAGCGTTTGCAGCTGCTCTCCTCTAACGATACGAGGTCTAAATCGATCGTTCTGTTTCTGCTGCAGGATGAGGAGGAAGAAGCAAGGAGTCACCGAGGGCGGAGAAGCGTCGATTCTGCTACTCGTCGCATTGACTCCTGTTATCTGTTCCGCTGGAATCCTGGACCCTTGGCAGTGGGCACGTAGCGATCGAATCGACGTCAACATTCCTTGGTTGCCGTGTAATTACATTTTGTCAAACCCGATGTAAAAGACGGTTCGGGCAACCGTTTCGCTTTCTATATTTTATTTATTATTATCGTGATTTTATTTCATTAGTCGAGAACGAGACACGATGCTACGACGAGCTAGGGTGCCTGAACATAACCAGAAGCTGGTATCACCTTATCCATAGACCGCTCAACGTCTTCCCTTTACCACGAGAAGTCATCAATACGAAATTTATTCTATACACGAACGATAATAACGTCGAAGTGAGTAAAACGGTACATATTTACGATTATAATTCTTTCCAGTCGACTAATTACTACTAAAATTACAACTTGCGGTTAGACCTTTTTAATTCGCAACGCTGTTTGCAAGATTTTCCGATTCTTTTTTTACCGAGTTTTGTTTAATGGAATATTTTGTCCGTCTCTTCACAGGGCCAGACCTTGTCAGCCGCGAAGGACAAGTCAATAAAACGGTCGTACTTCGATCCGAAAAGGAAAACAAAATTCATTATACACGGATTCATAGATACACCGCTCAGCAATTGGGTCAACGTAAGTGAATCGCCTCTTCGCTTCGCTCTTTCGCTCTTTTCATTTTCCTGTATTAAGGAAATATCTTTTATATTACTTTTATATTAAGGAATTATTTTGTTCGAATAGTAAGAATATTCGCGCGTATCGATGTTTGGAGTAAGATGTATTTCATAATTGAAAATTGATCGTGAAATACGATTTTATTAATTTTTTCGCGCATCAAGTAGTAGGGGCGGTAAATGTTTCAAATTAATATATATTCGATAGTTAAAAATTGATACAACGGTTGAAAGTTTATTTACATGTTTGATACATTTAACGATAATATTTCCTAGTTTAATCGATTTACTTGCATTCCTATCTAATCCGTTGTTGAATCGTCGCCACAGGAAATGAGAAACGAATTATTGAAGCACGACAACTACAATGTCATCATAGTTGACTGGGGTGGAGGAAGTTTGCCGCTTTATACTCAAGCAACCGCCAACACGAGACTGGTGGGCCTCGAAATAGCTCATCTCGTTAAACACCTGCAGGTAAAATGAATTTCGCGAACGAGCAAGCTAGCTGCTCTCGGCAGAATCGTTTTTTTTTTTTTTTTTTTTTTTTTCTGAAAAGAAAAGAAAGAAGAAGAAAAGGAAAAAAGTGACTTTATAGCACATTGTGACGTTCAATCTGATTCCAAAGCAAACTTTTAGATCGCTTAGGTTCGTTTCTAGGTTTTATCGCTTAATTTACGTAACGTTGGTTTACTCGCACTTGGACAAACTCGTAATGTACGTGCAGCATATACAGCGGATACAAAAAGTATTTACACGTGATACGAATTAATTAGTATCATATGTTGTTATATTCTTATTATTTATTTGGTTTGTGTGATTACAAGATGCAAACATCTCTAAATACGTATTACGATATAAAACTGAAGCTATGAAACTGAAATGTCGAAGCTCGTAAAAGAGATGCTGCATTGGAAGATAAGAAAACGAAATGGAAAGATCAAAGTATTGTTTGTTGAAACGCAGACAAATTATGGACTGGACCCAAATGACGTGCACCTGATCGGACACAGCTTGGGGGCACATACCGCGGGATATGCAGGAGAAAAGATGGGAGGGAAGGTTGGTCGTATTACGGGATTGGATCCTGCAGAGCCCTATTTCCAAGGGATGCCCAGTCACGTAAGACTGGACTACACCGACGCCAAGTTGGTCGACGTCATTCACACCGATGGCAAGAACTTCTTTTTCCTAGGTAACAGAAAAATATGTTAACGTGGATACCTACCGATCCCGCTCTTCTAATCCGATTATTAATAATTATCAACTTTGGTTTCTTGTTTCGATATTTCAACGTTGAAAGTTAACTACGTATATGTTACGTTTGTTAAGACGAAGCGGTTTTTACTTGGTAAATTCTACCGAAACACAAAGTACAGTATAAAAGTTGAAAAGTTGAAATAAAAAGCGAACGACAAGCAGGATTATTGAACGAAATAAAATCTTACGGACTACGTTTATTTGAATTACGAGCAACGCTGTAATCGTTCTGTTTATGCAATCGTTCTATATTATAAACTAACTTATCGCGCGACAAGGGCTTCCCGGATATGGAATGATTCAACCATGCGGCCACCTGGACTTCTACCCGAACAATGGCAAGGAACAGCCAGGATGCACGGATCTCAGCGAAACTACCCCTTCCTTGCCTTTAACCCTGATCAAAGAAGGTCTGGAAGAAGCGTCGCGAGTACTGGTTGCCTGCAATCATGTGCGTTCCATAAAACTCTTCACCGAGAGCATCAACTCCAAGTGCCAATACGTGGCCCACGAGTGTTCCAGTTACGCCAGCTTCCTCAAAGGCGAATGTTTCTCGTGCAAGAGCAACAACAGTCTTAGTTGCGGTATCATGGGTTATCATGCAGACACCAGTCCAGCTTTGGTTGGAAGGCAGGCTATGGGACAGGATATTCTGTCTCTGCTCGGGTCGAAATTCTTCTTCGCCACTGGCAAAGAAGATCCTTTTTGCAGTGAGTGTTACAAATATCTTCACCGTTGGATTTCATCGATTTTTTAAGCCCTCTATCGATATTTTCGAATAATTGCGATTACGATTCGGTGTATATTCCTGCACGGACTTGGAGATTCCTTCTACCTTAAAGCATAGCTTCCAAAGAGAAGAAATCTGCGTTTCTAGGAAAGAACCTGATTGAATGCGAATTCGTCGTTTCGGACGTCTTAGAAATATTTCAAAGTGAATTTTAGATTCCATCGATCATCGTTTGAATTTTATCGATTCTTGCTGGAACGCTTCTGCACTGGATCGAACTTGTCGGGCAGTTCCGAGCGTAGGTGTCACGCAATTATTTATTATTATGAATCGCGACAGGCTGCTTTCACCCTGCTTATCGTCGAGGAAAATTGCTACGTGTCTCGAAACTAATTTAACCGTGCCCTACATAAGAATCCGCTAGAAACTTGCAACAGCCATTCAGCCGATCGGATAAAATGCAAATGATTTTTTCACGACCTCGAAACGTTTTTTAATTCTTTATCGAGAAATAGAATCAAAGTTACCGAATAATAATAGGATAACTGATAAATAGAAAGATGGAATTAACGAAAATTAATAACTTTGTTTTTAAGTTATTAACATGCAAATCTCGATTACTTGTCAGGGAGACATTACAGGATCACCATCGATCTTGCCCGGCCACCGAGTGCAGAAAGTTGGGTCCAAGGCTTCCTGAAAGTCACTTTTCACGCGGAAAATGACGTTATTCGAGACATTGATCTCACACCTAGGTAATCTTCGTGTATCTCTATAATTCTATTAAAATTAATTCCATCGTCTCATTGGTAATCGAACGCTTCATTGTTGAAATATTCCTCGTAAAAGAGGAAAACCACGATAAATACACCGTTGCCTATCGAAATGAAACCACGAAACGATAAATAAAGAAAAAAACGAATAGGAAAGGTAATTTGCCATAGATACAAATATACAAACACGATCTCATCCGTACTCAGAGCGTTAATAAACGGCAGTCTGACACTCGAAGGACTTATAGTATTCTCACCTATAGGAGTAAAACGATGTCCAATCGAAAAAGCACGCGATCTGCATATCGAAGAAATTTGAGACGATTTTAGGGCAGGCACGCAGCTTGCGGCGCTATTCTCGTCTCAACTTGCTACTTTCGCATACGGGACACGTGCTTTTTCATGGCCTCGCTTTCGCGATAACTACTTTGAACTTAATTGGCCAACTTTTTGCTTCTTTCATTCCCGCAACCGTAGCGGTTACATGAAATTGGAACATGGATCGACAGTCCGAATGGTCGTCGCTCATCCGGCCGGTGCATCCGGTGAACTTGGGAAAATTCGACGCGTCGAGCTTTCATGGACCTACGATATGGACGTGTTACAACCAAAGTCGCTCTGCTTCTTCTGGTGTAACGATCGCCTCTACGTCAACAGCGTCACAGTGGACGTTATGGAAATCCCGGGAAGAGGGTAAGCCAATTACCTTTCAACGTCAGAGGCGCCGGGTATTTTTCCTATTCCTCGACATCACGTCACGCATACGACGTATGTTCGTAACGTTGACAGTGTACACGATGTTCAACATATTCAACGTTTAAAGTTACACGTAGTAATTTAATAATCGTATCGACTCGTTTATAACATTATCTTTCATATACATACATCTTTGTAAATTTGCATACGTTATTATATGCGCAGGAAAAGAGAAGCAGACTTCACCAGCAGGCTCTGTTCGGCAAGTAGACAGGAGTACGCAGAAATTGCCAGCGGTTCCACCGCGTCTTTCGTCGACAACTGCTGACAACGTCTTCAACTTAATTTAACATGCATCTGAGTACAACGTGATAGTTTGCGGTTCTCGTTCCTGTGAAAAGTATAGAAATTAAAGTGCGATCTAGTGCATATCTAACGATAAGAATCAGCAGCATGAATAATGAAAATTATGGCAGAGTCTACGAAGATCGGCTGAAACCTGTATTTCACAATGATGTATTTCATTCAGAATACGTCCACGAGTTTTCGTTTAAAAAAGAAGAAAACAAGGCAAGATTCGTTTCGACAAAAAATTTATTTAAAAAAAAAAAAAAACAACTGTAACTGTACAAATACATACATATATATATATATACATACATACATATATACATACATATATATATATATATATTTGTTTATATTTGTATATAATAGCAATTAAAAAAAAAAAAAAAATAAAACAAGTTGCACGAGTCACAGGTAAAAAAAAATCGTAAACGATAGTACATACCTATCTTTCGAAAGCGAAACACGAAACCACAATGGAATAATTTTCATATATCGTAAAAAGAAGAATATTTTGAGAAACCTAATATCGCCTTACATATAGTACCTCGGAAGAATTCGCATTTCATTTCTTTTTTATCCTGTAAAGTGCGGTGCAATATGATTATCGAATTTGCGATGAAAATGATATACATACATATAATAATATAATGTGAGGAAAGCCGACGCGCATCTGCTGCAGTAATTAATTACCATCGATTACTTTGTACATCTTGTATATATGAAATTGGATAGATATAACTAGATAATGCTAGTGTTAGTGTAAAAGCAGGTAATCGTTACGAATGATCGACGATGGCGATAACTTGCTAACGCAAACATTTTTTGGCTCGTGTGTGAACTGTTATCTACGTAAACTTCTATACAATATTTACATAAACAAAAATACCGTCCGTTGTAACGTAATAGCGATAATCACTTGTGATATTTCTCTCCTCTTCTGTTATACATATAATTTAAATACTACGTTTAAATATATAATTTACTGGTAACACTTTCCTCGTTAAAAATTGTACAAATCGGAATAAGCGGTCATTTGTAAATAATACGAGTATATGTATATCTTGTACTGCGTATTGTTCAAATATTTCTAACATTAAAAATCATTCTATATGATATAGCTCAATGTAAAATATAAACTTATTATGCCTATATAACGACACCGTTCTGATTAACAAATCACGATGCTCTATCATGAAAAATACAATCTTTCTCTGTTTCTTTCTTTTTTATCTTTTTTCTTCTTTTCATTTCTTTTTTTCTTTTCTTTTTTTTTTCAGGGCTTTTTCACTTTTGTAGAGAGGTAAATTTTCAAAGGCTACAGGAAAAGAAACACACTCGTACAGCTTGCTAATCTTTTGCAATGTTTACTCCTCGATAAACGTTGTACACGTGAATTCGTCGCTTATACAAAAAAGATCATCGCGGAGTGCAGCTATACACGGTAACACATGATTTTTTTTTTTTTTTATCTTACACGAGATTCAACAATGATCGAGTAAAAAAGCCGTCCGCGTTTGTTCAACGCGGTAACAAGGGTTGGTAAAATATATAATATGAATATATAGCGATATACATAATATAATCTAATAATCTCTATCTGTATAACATATAATCTGCGTATAAATAATAAATAGAAAAACGAGGAGCGGGGAAAACGCGGGTGTGATTAGCTTGGTAATAACTTTAGCACTAAATTACCATTACGAACATCCACGGATCTATGGGGCCATCGTGTGCGTGTGCGTGTGTGCGTGTGTGCGCGCGCGAGCGCGCGCGTGTGTGTGTGTGTGTCTGTGTGTGTGGGGAGGGGGACGTGTGTGTCTGTGTGTGTGGGCGCGCGTGTCTGAGAGACAATGAGAAAAAAAAGAAAAGGAGAGAAAAAGAAAAACAGAAAAGTGAGAACGATAATAGAGAAACAGTGAAATAACTAACAATACGTGTGAATATACAGCTGATTCATTTGGCATAGTAGTCTAGAGCGTTCCTTTTTCTAGCGCGCAATAGAATGGTCAGTGAAGATCATCGACCCAAGCAGTTTCTAATGACTCGATAAGAGTACGAACAAAAGCCATTTCTTTTCGTGCATTTTCCAAGATCACGCGGGGATCTTGCGAGGTACAGCGCAGTATATTTGGTGCCATCACCATTGCTAAATTGTTTGCATCCATTTTAGTACGGGCAACGACTTCCGGCCTGGCGAAAATCTGCAACAAGTATTTTATACATTGTGGTAATCCCAAATGAAGAAACGAGAAACTAAGAGAAACGGGGCCACTCTACAGTGACCTCGTTAGTTTCGATTAACCTCCTCTGACAAATTTACGGCAAGAATGACAGTTGATCGTTTGATTAATACCGACGATTAACGTTAAAGTTCCCTAATGTAAATAGGGGCGCACTTTGATTAACGATTCGTTACTTTGACAGTTGAGCGATAAGAATGCGTATCTTTAATAATCGATAATTCATACTTGGCATTCAGTAATCGTAGATAAGTAAGACTAACACTGATAGCTAAGAATACCAACCTGAAGGAATCGTATTAGATGACAAAGAACACGACGATTCAAATCAGGCAGACGATCTACAAGCGCGGCGACATTGGCTGCGGAAGCTTCGGCATCATCGTGCCTCATCGACACGCATTCCGTGTAAAAGGAATCAGGTATCAACGGTTCGTAAAGCTCTCGAACCCATAATTTTAACAAAGATGCGGGTGCATGAGCATCTTGAGAAGCTGCCAAAATCGTACCATCCTCGAACCTGTCCAGGCACGACTTTAAAGCACTGACCTCGTCCGCGTCCGCGGACACTCTGAATATCCCCTCCGTCAAGATACCACCTCGAGCAAGCACTTGACGCGTCAACGTGGTCTGTATCCATGGTAACTCTCGATTTGGGAATCTGTCTCTCTGCAGGGCCATTACTTCCGATAACGTCGCCCCAAACATGGACGCCCGGAAAATCTGAATCTATGATTAAATTAAAAGCGAATGAATGCCCATTTGTCATAGTATGAAGAAATTTACGGTAACGCTGTGTTGGCCACTTGTAAAATGTAAACAAATAAAATAAGATATAAGACAATAAGGTAAAATAAGGTTGCGTAGTGAAAGGAAGAAACATACTCTCGCTTGATCGATATCTTCTATAGTGGCCTTGCGAGGCTGTCGCTTGCCATGTGCTCCAATTCGTTGTAAACGACGGCAGGCGACGGTTGCATAATGACTAACTTGCACGTGAATCGGCCACTTGGCCACTTCCGAAAACTGAAAATTCGGATCACGATGTCTGTTCATATAGCCTTCGAGATAAGGCTCGAACGTAGCGCTGGGCGGCACGAACGCCAGACAGACAGCCATCAATTCCCAACCTCTACGTAAACTTTCTTTCCTTGGATTCTCTGTAGTTTGTCTACATATCTGGACGTATAATTCGTCCCGTAATGGCGGCTTCGAATACGCTGTATTCACAATGTCCATAGCTACACTGTCTAATGTCATTCCTACGTTAGCTTTCCGATCGCCCATGTACACTTGCACCAGCCTAAACAGATTGCAGGCTTCCCGTTTCAGTAACTTCTCACCATCTACGACTACCAGCATTGGCTGTGGTATAGGATCTTTAGACCAACTAAGAATGTCGCGGACGCTGAACTTCTTCCGGAACAACAATCTCAGTCCCTTCGGCCGTCCGCAGTTCAGGTTAAGATTGTCTTGTGCGTATTTCTCGATGTCGCCACCGCCCGCGCTGTCATCTCGCCTCGCCTCGTCCACGTCTGTGTTGTCCACACCGATACCAACGCTAGGAACCGAACTTATCGCGGTAGACGGTGGAACTGGCGGCTGTCTTGTAGTTGCTGTCACGGTTTCTCTTGTATCGGCTTGCGAGGCGATATTCGGTGGCGACGGTGGTCGTACTTGTGGCCTCGTTAGAGTGTCAGCAGTATTGTAATACGTCGCTAATCCAGCAGTATCGTAGTTACCCAAATCTACAATAATAATATAAATATCATTTCAACGTACTGAGATACATATTTTTACGAATATAATTAAATCCACGTTCCTCTTAGTTCCTGGATAAATAATAACTAACCTGCATAGTGATCTTCAAGGTATTCTTGACTGGACGAATCACCTTGATTGCTCGCTGCTTCGTCATCCGCAAACTGATCGTCGGAATCGTCATCGGCTCTTCCACCAATACCTTCGCCTCTTCCACCCTCTTCGTCCAAAGAATCATCACCTTCTTCTACTAACAACGGATCCCCAAACTTGTAACAACCTATAAAATTAGTATTTTATTATATAAAAGTATTATTAATTATCTAAGGTACAGTTATGCTTTCACTATTGTAGACGTGCCTGAGAGTTTTGCTTGCTGAAGAATATAATGCTGAAGCGGCAACAAATGATCGTCGTCAGGTAACAGATTTCCATAAAAGCACGGAGGTGGACTCGGATTACCATTACTCCTCTTCTTTTTACTATCATCTACCTCTGTGAGCCCTTCTGTTTCTTCGCCCACAGCGCTATTGCTGCTACTATTACTGCTATTGCTACTGCTAGTATTACTACTAAGCCTTTGTCTAGGTTGTTCGTGACTCTGACTAATAAGATAACGCTCGTGCATAGAATCATCGTCCCTATCTCTTCTTCTTGACTGTTGCTGCTGCTGCTGCTGCTGTTGCTGCTGTTGCTGCTGATGATGATGATGCAATTGTTGCAGCTTTTGTTGCTGTTTCTGCTGCTGTACAAAACTGTAACTGCGAGCCAGTGGCTGCGGCATGCCTTAAAAGATATAAGAAAAGAGAATGGATTAAAATACAAGATACTGATGATTAATTAATTTTAAAGGAACATGAATTATCGTCGTACTTACAATCCAACGAATTGTTACATGCAGTATTCCTTCTATATTCTTTTTCTCTATCACGCTCTCGTTCTCTTTCTCGTTCTGCAACCTCGAGGCTTCTCTGCTTCGACGTATTGCTCAAAACGCCCACACCTCTGACAAGGCTCTTCGAAGGCTCATTTCTTTCGGCTAACATTGCGCCGTACATATCTCTAACATTCGCTTCTGAAAGCGACACTGAACATCCATGATGCCTTCTACCTATACTACCAGTATTATCTTGCTTATTCATATTACGCGGATGCATGGAACTTGGATAAAAGGCTGAAGTGTTTGTTTTGTCCAAACTATTTACTCTTTCCCTATGATGAATTTCCCTTTCCCTATCTCTATCTCTATGATAACGATTACTGCTTTCCACCAGGGAGCCATACTTCTCACCCTGTGATTTATAACTATGACTCAACTGAACTTCTGGCGGACGGTACGGAGGCATCTCTTGCCTAAATCTAGATTCCATCAATGACTCCCGATATGGCGAAGTACTTGGTTCAGGACCGTACGAACCTCTACTACTTTCTCTACCTACAGCAACAAAACGGATTGAGGTAATTTCTTACTTCCCCTTTTGCATTCTGTTTGAATGAAGATTATTACAGATCTTAATTTTTTAATGAAACTTAACTCACATTCTTACCATTTTTATTCTTTTCCAATTCTAAATTCCCTGCCCTACCCTCGCGTTGTGAATCAGCAAACGTCTTCTTCTTAAATAGGGGAGTACTAGTTGACAGTGACAAACCTAATGGAGGTGGTTCACCCAACGGTACCGATTTCTGATTCTTCACACTTTCTAAAGTGCCACTCTTGTGTCCCCTAGCTTCCAACGTACCGCTGTGTTGCCTGGGCGAAGATTGTGCTTGAATTGCCGGTGCCTGGGCGACGGAACGATGATGATGCCGAAGAGGAGAATCCAACAATCGATAGCCGGTCGATTCCAAAGACGTGCGACTGTGAGAAACAGAACTGTCACTAGATCGACCAGAATCCTGAGAATGATTATGCTGACGTCGTGTTGTGGGCACTTCGTGATGCCTATGATGTCTATTATTATGATGGTGGTGGTGGTGATGATGATGCCGCCTTGAAGATGGAGATGGAGAAGGGGGAGACGTTTGAAGGTCCACGCCAACACTGGATGTTCTCGTTTTATTTACACTACCACTTTGCTATAATAAAAGGTAGTATAGTTCTATGCCGATCGTTCTTTTAGCATAAAGACCGTAAGGCGAAGGACTTACCAACGAAGAGGATAAATTGGAACTTTCTTGATGATTAAACCTTGTTAATCGGCTGACTGAAGGAGTTTGTGTCTGTGTCGATACAGACTCTTTCTTTCTTGGCTCGGTTGATTTCTGAGTATCGGCTCCACTACTACTTGCTGGTTCTGTATTTTGCTTTAATGTCTACAATACGACAAATTCTTATAATTCTTTCTATTAAATGTAATGCCGGTACTATTATAAACAAAGTAAATAACAAATATAACCAAATACTCCTTATTTATCAAAATCATCTAAAGTTAAAATATATTATCTACGCTAGGAAATAAAAATGTGATACAAGCGAACAAAACATAAAATGTTCTGAAATGATTTTCATGCTTTCAATATGGTATAATGTATACCAGAGTTTTTCTCCTAGCTACAAACAGCTATTTATAGCTGTATGGAGAGCAGACAGCTTGCTCACTTATATCTTCAACATCCTACAGGGAGACAACATTGATATATAGAAAAGCTTCTAAATCATTATGTCTACACATACCATGGAATTTGTATCCCTGAGAAGTCAAACGCTATGTTCAGTGAGTAAATATACGCAATGTCAACAGACTTTTATCAATAAACGGAATTTCAAATATTCAAGAGGCCCGCCTAATTTTTTGCGCAGTATGACAGATATTTTTAATGCTGTATCACCGCCGTTCTAAATTATATATTTGTTATCAAAGTGAATCACTCACCTGAAGCTTTGCTAAAGGAATGATGTCGCAATCACTTGGACGGTGCCACACAGTTTTCTGGGATGTCGCATTGTAATAATAAAATCGTGAAGTATTTTGATCAAATAATTCCCACCATTGATTGTTATCTGTCTTTTTCCTATAATAAAAAGCAGAAATGCAGAATGATATATACATATGAATTCCTAATACTTGAGAAACTATTATTTAAGTTACAATCCAATAAATTTCATCAAGTAATATAAAACTATTCACTTTGATTACTATTAAATGTAGGTTACAAAGAACATTAAGATTCCATACATGTGTCATGTAGAAATCTTGTTAATTATAAATGCTTCCTATATCATAAAAGGAAAAGCTTACATGACGATAACTTTCACCAAGCTGATTAGATCAAAAAGACGGTTTAATCTTTTTAGGCAACTGATTATTTTTCTTAATGAGGAAATTGACTTTGTAATTCGTTGCAATGTAATTCAATGTTAATTATATCTTGGAGCATTTACTTATAAAAGAATATATATATATATATTTCTGTCTTACACTGGTACACCAGGTGGAGGATCCCATACACATTCTCCAGTTGTGAGATTAGCATACATATGCTCCTTGGTGCGAGGTTCTATAATTTCTACCCATTCCATTCTACTGCAATATTACAAAGGATTTTTTATTTTAAACATATAAATAATTACAAATAGCACATATTAATTTCATCGAAATAATTTATCGTAGAGAAATAATTTTATTGTTCTCTTTCAGAAAACCTCTCCTTTTTTTCTGTAGAAAATTTACTTAAAAAGATCTACTGTATAGATTAATAACAATACTAAAATAAACATTATTAAAAAGTATACAAGCGATATTTAAACCTGATAAAATCACTAGTGCACACATTAAATCATTAAAGCATGTGGGATGCACACGAAGATAAATTTGTTGTTCCTTTTTATTACTATAATTAAAAACTCTAAAAATAGTGCGGCAAAGTGAAAAAAAAAAAAAAGAGAATATATATATATACGGTATGTTTAATGCATGGATTAGATCGAGGGGATATTATATACAGTACATTTAATGACAACCGGTCCAATACAGTTTTAGTAAACCGGGAGATAGAATCGCAGCGGATTAGCCATAAGATATAAATAATTAATCGATAGCATTCTGTCAAATTTACAGGGCAAAAATGGGTCACGAAAACGCTTTATCGAAGTTTATTTTCCTTAGTTAATAAACATCGTAGATAAACTAGAAATCTCTATAGTGGAAAAAAGCTTTGGTCCTTCTAGTAAAATGTTCGAAACAACGGGGAAGTGCAAACATTTAAAAACGAGGAAAGTTTCGTTGTAATAAAAGGGTGTCCACCCCCCACCCCTGTAACCATAAATTGATAGGAATGCTGGCTGCAATACGAGCAACCGTCTGATGTCATGCTATCCGTTTAATTGACCGAAATAGGCAGCAGAAATCCATTCGTGCATAGTTGTATACAAAGGAGCGGAAAAAACGAAAGTGGTGAAAGAGACAGAGAGGAAAAGGCGACACACGCATGACTTCGATAATTCGTACATACAGGGTGTTGCAGCGGCTATGTTACAATCGGCAATAGGGTGATTCTACATGAAAAAACAAGTCGATAATATAGAATAAAATTTATTCATATGACGTTTCGTTTTCGAGAAAATCGAGGTTGAAAATTTGTCAAATACACTTGAACTTGGCCAATTCCGCATTGAATAGAAGTAAATAATCGGCAGGAAATTATTCTATATGTGAAAATAAGCGAAAGATAAAGAATAGTATATGTTCATAAAACTTAGTAAGACTTAGTAAAACTCATAAGTAACTTTTTAAGTAAGTAACTATTTTCTTGAAAACGAGACCTGGACTCCACTTATTTTCACAAGTAGAATAACCTAATGCTGATCGTTTTATTCGTACCTAGTCTGTAATTAGCCAAGTTTAAGTATACTTTATAAATTCTGTAATTAGTTTGTTTCCAGAACGAGGCATCATACCAACAAATTTTGTTCTATAGTTTCGAATTGTTTGTTCACGTAAAATCACCCTATTGCTGATTGTAACACAGTTGCTGGAACACCCTGTATACATGAAATACGAAATTGTTAAAATGAATCTTGTTGAACTTAAAGACCCACCCAGTTATGTATATTGATAAACTTAAAAATCATTAAGAGAAACACTATCGTGCGTTCGAAGAATATGACGAGGCTCTCTGCGAGAAAACTGGGACGGGTCACTGGGAAAAAAATTCACTATCGATCCGCGAAACATAGCCACTATATCGCAGCGATGGTACTTATTTCCATTCCCCTAGAATCGAACGAATTTCATTCTTACCCGTCGGAAGCCATCGCGAACAATCAATCCGTGTATCGGCGAAAACAAAACACCTCACGTCACTCGGTGAACACTTTGTGACACTTCACGAGCGCTGCAGTGACACTTCGATGTCGCAACGTCCCATTTCCACGAGCACGAGCGACGCAGCCCCTTCATGGCAGCCCACCGGCGGCCATCTTTTTTTCTTCTGCGAGTTTCAACGTTCTGCCACTATAGCGAACAAAAACTTACTTTATCCTAGATTCCCGACATATCGTCCCGAAGATGCGCTCGAACGCTCTTCTCTAGCGCTTCCACGTCTGTGAGTATTTATTCGCGATTCGATTCGCGATCGGATACTACTCACCGATGATATATCCCATGCATCGTAATTTATCTTGCCTCCTTTTTGTTTGTTTGTTTTTCCTCCTCTTTCTTCTTCTTCTTTTTTTCTTCTTCTTCTTTCGGTTATGTTACACTTCCCGGACTTAAGATGAATATCGATTGATTACTGGGATGGTCTGTGTTGCTTACATCGTTGGATAACTATAAATACAAGACTAGACACTGTTCATAAGAATCGACCGTGTTTTGATGGTTGACATCTTTGATAAAACTGTTATCTATTCGTAAGTGATAACGTATGTATGTATTCGCGCAGTTGAGGTTAGAAATGCTCATGGTCGTATCTTTACTCGTTTGAACCATGTTTGAGCATAGTGAGTTGCCCCCAGACTCGCACTTTCGAATGGTTTCTTGAAACTTTGGATTTGTTTATGACTTGTCATGTCATTTTAATTACTCACATTAATATTCGGACACAGCACACTATCTCTACTTACATTTATTGCTTTGTACAAGAGGGGGTGATTTAAATATCGTGTTGTTTACTCTATGAAAATATATGAACCATTCATTGTAGCTTGAAAATATGTAAACAATTTCTCTCTAACAATAACATTTAATTTTACAGTAGGCTTAAGAAAAAGAGGTTGTCCTCCTTATTTCTTAAATTCGGAATAGTCCTCTTTATACCTTTTAATAGTATCCGCTATAATTAGTAATAATAATTATGCAATTTCACGATAACTTTCATCCTTTTTTCTACGACAAATTACAAGTTGTGTTTTATCAAAACTAGTATTCTTCCCTTTTCCTAACATGTTAAGTTTCTCGATGTATCATACAAATATTCGTGTTAATTTCTTTTGCCGTTTATTGTACAAAATAACTATATAAAGTAAATGTATTCCGCAGTTCAAAAGCGAATCGTCTATAACTGTCCGCAAGAATCTGTCCGATAACGATAACTGTCTATGGTTTATCTCCACCACTGAGGAGGAGGTGGTTCCCCCTTGAAACAGTGACGCGAGTAATATGACACGGCAGTGGCTTCTCTTTAAAGATCTGTAGCGTCTTTGTATCAATAAAACAACATTAATGCAACGACAAAACTTTTTTATTTAAAATTTTCCTCTCTTCGAGACTTCGGGAACAGTTTGCGAACAGCTTGCGAACAGTTATAAACTTTTAATAAAACCAAATTGAATTTTATTTAATCATTAATATGAATCACACTATTAATATTAATTAGTAATAATTATTTAAATTACATTGTAATTAAATTCAGTTGCTTGGATTTACGACAAATGCTGATACTGTTAGTTTTAAGATTTATTTGTTAACGACAACGAACGTTTAAGGGTCATTGAAGGTATTGTAGTTATTACTATAATATACTGTTAGATCTAACATCGTTTTGGCACCTTGAAGACAATTAATTGTTCGTAGACGTTGCTAAAAAGTGAAAATTTAACTAAATACCTATTGGTTAACATGTTAAAGACAAATCATATTGAAAGCAAAATAAATGTAATTATCTACGTAACATATATATATATATATATATATATATATCTGCATATTTTTTCTCATTAAATAATTAAATGTGAGCCAAATTACATCGTGTTTGGTCTCATTTTAATCAGGAAGATCTCATCAATATGTTAATGAAATTTTTATTAACGAAAAATTGAAAATAAACAAATTTCCTTGTTACACTAGTGTTTCGTCACCGATATACAGGTTTTTAATTTTGCCGACTAATCTTATTCATTCGCTGTTCTTCTACGTCTGTCAGTGTCGGCAAATTACAAACAGTTTGAAAATGGAATCTTCTATTCGCTAACTGTTGCGCAGCAACCTAATCCTGAATACTTATAGATGGATAATTTATCCAATTCAAAGTGTTATGTTCTCTTCTTTAGATGCACAATAAGAAAAGAGATTTATTTACACTATCGCAAGTATTTTTTTATCCTAATTCGCCAGAATCAAATGCAAACGACATCTGCACTATTTTACAACAACTATATTGCAAATTACTTTAACGTTCCTTTTTCTATCGTCTAGTGTCTAGAGCGTATCACGATAACAGTGCATCAGAATTTTTCATTTATGCATTGCAAAAAAGGATGATATCATTCATTAAATCCGAGTGACGTACTTACAGTAAGTAGATATTCAAGATTTAAGGAAAAGCCACAAGTATTCATGATGCTAATATCAACCTGTAACTTGTAACCTTTTTGTATATAAAAAGTTTTTATCGTCTTGTAAACAATATTTATTACATTTGGGTTCTGTTATTCGATCTTTCTACCATAATCGATGTTAAATCCTATGCAATTATACGCTTGTAACATTGTATATACATGTGACATAAATTGTGGCATATATATACACACACACACACACACACACACACACACACACACACACACACACACACACACACACACACACATTATTGCCTATTTCTTATTTAGTACATAATTAGCAATTTTCAAATTACGATAGACTTATTGAATTTTCTCACAATTATAAACTATGTTTTAATCGTCATTTAAAAAATCGTCACGTAAAAATTTAATAATTTCTTTTCATTAACTTTTATATTTCATTTTTAACAGTGTCAACGCTATCAAAGGAATAAGTAACATATATTTAGACTGAGTGCTGTGATATAATACCGACAATGGATCAAGATGTATTAACAGTCTTAAAGCTATTAATGATAGGAGAATCAAATGTTGGAAAATCAAGGTACCTATTTAAAACGATAAATTACTTTTTTTTAATGCTATGTAAGTTGAGTCAGTATATTTATATTATTGTTATTGTTGGCAGCATACTTCTTAGATTTACTGAGGATGAATTTCATGAAAATATGCAAAGCACAGTTGGCATGGATTATAGAACTAAACAAGTCACAATTGATGGCAATACAGTGAAACTTGCAATTTGGGTTAGTTACCTCAGTGTATCATAATTTATATTTTTTATTTAATGGAATATAATATATTCGAAAATTATTGCAGGACACTGCCGGACAAGAACGTTTTCGTACTCTAACACCTAGTTACTACAGAGACGGTCAAGGCGCTATATTAGTGTATGATGTTACAGATAGAGTTACTTTTATGAAATTAGAAACATGGCTTAACGAATTGAATACATATTGCAATAAGACAGATATTATTAAAATGGTAGTGGGTAATAAAATAGATTTACCAAACAGAGAAGTAAGCACTGAAGAAGGTTTACAATTTGCCCGAAGACACCAAACCCTATACATTGAAAGCAGCGCTAAAACGGCAGACGGAATCAAATGTTGTTTCGAAGAACTTGTACAAAAGGTATAATCATTTATTTTCTTTGCAAATTATTAATTCTTATCTATTAATATTGTTTATAGATAATACAAACTCCTGGACTTTGGGATCGACATGCCCTCCTTAAATCCGCAGCGTATGGTAACGGTAATATGGGAGGTGCAAGACATAGAGGTCAGAGAGGGATACAATTGGCAGATGAGTCTCAGCCACACGAAGCACATACAAATTGCTATTGCACTTTGATTTAAATGATTGTAATATAAAATTCTGCCAGTGATAACTGTAAAAGAAACTATAGCTTGAATATGGTCTAAACTTTATTCAAAAACTAGATATCGAAGAGTGAGATCATTGAAAACAGAAACGTGAATAATAGTATGTCACATTATATTGCTTTGTGTATGTTATGGGAAAAAATATTTTGTACCTTATGTATCAAAGATAGATACATACATATACAATGAGTTTGCTTCTATCTTCTAATTCTTTGTTAAATAGTTAAATTTTATAGGTATTTGTAATACAAAATTTATATTCATGTAAATATATTATGCGTATGCACATAATTTAATGACTAATAAACATCAATAGAACTGCAGTAACGCCATAAACAAATATGGTATCTTTAAATCCTGTAGAAAACGCTTTTGCATGTGCTGCAGCATTTATAGCTTCAATATTTTCTGATCTGTTTTGTTATCATGATATTGATTTGATTTTGATATTTATTTGAACAATAAATAGGTAAAACGCATATCATTACATATGTAAACAAAATGTATTTCAATATTACGTTAAATATGTTTATTTAATGTTCTGCATTTTATATGATTATATTTTTAAAATGTGATCAAATAAACAATAATTATCTCATACATAAAATTATTTACTTAAAATTATTTTAATGTATTTATCTTTATGAATAAAACAAATTTCTCCATTTAAATTGCGATAGACTAATGTGATATCTCACTCTGTGTGACACAAACAGTTGCCTGTTAAAATATTTGATTTTAAACAATCATTTCATGTGTCCTGAAAATTAATTTAATTTATATGTAATTAATTAAATAAAACAGTTATGTTATTCGACCGTCTCAGAAGCTATGAAAACGTTACTAAATATCCGCATAATAAAAAGTAAACTAAGTTACAATATTTCAATTATATCTGTAACAACTTTTAAATTGTGAGCTACATCTCTTGCTTAGAATCAATTAATTGTTTGTAGAGAAATTTCCTTTGAATCATGTACAACATTATCATCAAAAGAAATTTTACACACAACTAAATTGGATGTTGTCCTAACTAATAAAGGACTTCAAATATATGGAACATGGAGCACAGAAAAATTACTAAAGTTATTAACAAACAGACTTAAACAATGCATTCATGTGCAATCAAATACACTGAAAATGATTTCTAATGGAATAAGTGATAAAAGATTATGGATCACTGTCTATAGTGGCTTATATAGTATTAGCGTTTTAAAGGAATTAAGAATGAAAGGTGTCTCTATCTATAACATAAACTAAAACAAAAATTCTATTGATTTAACTCCATTTTTAGGTATGCCCATATACAGCATCATAAAAGCGATGAAACTGGGCCTCATCAGTCTTAGCTATTGTGAACTTCTTTATTTTAGAGAATTTCATATAGAACCACATAATCTGGAGTTCAAAGAAATGTGGTTCAATACATTTAACGACAGGCTGATTTTAAATTTAAGACCTACAGGTTTAAGTGAAATAAATTGTTGGAATATTATCGTATATGGAGTAGTACTTCAAACTCCAATTATTCTTCGCCATTTAATTTTAAGTGGCATTGATGTTCCTGGTATTTTAAATTGGCAATCCCCCTTTAATTTTGCGTCATCTAAAATAATTAAATTTTTGAAACACATTGGAATAGAAGAAGATGTCATACAATTAGTAGAGCAACATGGAATCGATGAAGAAACTGAAGAAATGTTAATTGATTTAGGACTTGACGAAATGGAAACAAAATTTTCAATTACGGAGGTTTGAATACAATTGTTTAAGTTGTTCTATATACCATACCTGTTGTGTTAATATCCTCTGCAGGAATTAATATGTGAATGCAATTTAACTATATTGGAACCAACCTGTAGTTGTCTGGAAATAACACAAGAGAGTTGCAGGACAAATAGCTCTAAAAGCAGTTTCAGTTTTCCTAGTCGACCGGATTGTTACCAACAATATGCTTGTCGATGTCACATCTTAGCAAAAAATGAAACAGT
This sequence comes from Bombus huntii, assembly GCF_024542735.1. NCBI lineage: Eukaryota > Metazoa > Arthropoda > Insecta > Hymenoptera > Apidae > Bombus > Bombus huntii. The sequence continues at coordinate 237,323 of NC_066253.1, read as the reverse complement.
ACATGAATTAACAGCACAGCAAAATGATTACTTAAGGTAAATGATAATTGTTTGATATTAAGAAATATTGTTTTATATCCATTCTCTAATTTCCTATAATAGACAAAATATCATGGTACCATTATCATGGGCGGTGGCTAAAACTTTAGAATACAATCCATCAGATCCAGTACATTTCATAGGATATAAATTATTGCAATGGACTTGCAACAACATTTCTCAAACGGAGAAAGACAAGCATCAACAATTAATTGCATTATCTACTATAAAAATGGATCATAAACTTATTGTCAGTATTATTTACAATAATTTTCAATGCTTGAAAAATAGTTCCTTTATTTCAATAAAAATAATTGGTACAATGTATATAATATCATATATATATATATATATATATATAAACATAAAGCATTAATATTCTTAAACTAGGATAAAAAACATTTAGAAAAAGAGGGATTAATTAAAACTCTGAATCAAAAGGCTATAATAAAAAATATCCCTTGTAATATTTGTAAAAATCATCAAGAGTTATATCGTATTGAAAAACAATGTTGGAAATGCGTATGGAGACCAATTAGAAAATTAGAAAGTTGTGAATTTCCTGATATATGCAGTTCATGTAAAATCAATGTATCAGACGAAGATGGCAATGCCTGATTATTATCTTATTTGGAGCATCTTAACAACTAATAAAAATGTCTATAAAAGATAGATATTTAAAAGACTCTTTAGAAAAAGATTCTTTAAAAAACTCGTTTATTTTGTAATTTGCCTTGTACATTTGTTCCAAGATTATTGAAATGGTGCAGTGTAATTCCATGAAAGTGTTACATGGAACAGAATGGAATGAATAAGTATTAAATTCATTTCGTCGCAATACAAAAAAGACTCCAAATACATTGTGGCAGTGAATCTAATTACAGTCCGTCTTAAACATATGACATTATGTTACATTTGTATGGATTTTTATATTACGTTATTAGCAGTTCTAAAATAAAATTATATATAAAATTTCGATTATATTCACTAATGATAGTAATGACGTGGATAGCCTTAATTATAATACGTATACATGAGTTTTTATAACATATAGCGTCCAAAAGAATCGCATGTTTAATTTTATTACAAGATCCTCTTTTGTGATTATCCTATATGGTACAGTAATTAACAATATATATCTTTTTTCCTTGCTGAAATTTTCTTTGTCGAGTGTAACTGTTAAACAATTATTAGTTTAAAATGTATGATAAACAATGCTGGTTTTTTGAAAAAGCATTGTCCTTGTTCGTCGTTAGATAAAATAGGTTTCATGCTTGCGAACATAAAAACAAATGAGTTTATGAAACATTCTCTATATGTTTATCATAATAACAGTCATTTAAAGCATAAAATCCGCGTTCCTTCTCTGTATAATCGCATTTAGAATGTCCCTGTACATAGAATATAAGAATGATTTCTGCAGATTTAATGATTCAGGTACTACTGTAATGAATCAATGATATAGACTATTTGTGTTGTAAATACATTAAAATGAGTAATAAAAGTAAAGGCAGTGTTTGTTAAATTCCATAACGTGTCTTTTTCTCAGTTTCCAGCACTCTTTTTCATACGTATCAACTATTTCCATTCTTGTTAAAGAGATAGAGAAAGCGAGAGTGAGAGAGAATGAGGGAGTACTTCAATAAAATAGCAAAGTATCAAAATATATTTTTGTTATCTATATGTTTGGTCTATATCCTGAGCTACTAACAGAATGGGGTTCCCTATTATGATAAACTTTCCTTCATATTATTAAGTAAAAGTGGAAGTACAAAGTAGAGAGTAACAGTTAAGTCTATATTTTGTATGGACGTTTTTCGCAGTCTATTAATAAATTGTTCACAGATCTTTCAATCCTTCCTTCAAGTTATTTAAAACAACTTGGCTTAATTAAAGGTAATAATGTTTTTTTGTTACAATTCGGTTTTCTTTCTTCTCCGTTTCCTTAAATGTAATAACGATCGCGATGGGGTGAGTATAGAAAAAATTTCCCAATGTGTCGACGTGACAATTCGATTAGCGTTTACTTTATGAGTAATTAAAATGTAAATTATCCGATTTAAACGGAATATACTTGAAGTTTGTTAATTTTAGTCTTCTCTTCTTCGGATTCGTCTCGACAAATCATAAGCGTATGAGAGAGACCACAGGTAACAGCAGTAATGTACAAACCTTCCAACGCTTTCACTTCCATCGGGGTAGTCGAGGACTTACGCATTTCACCGAAACCCTGTAATTATTCATTGAAGAAGAGGAGCTTAGTTTAAAAGTCTGCTAAAGATTTCTCTGTTAAAAGATTTATTCGTTATACAATTATTTACCAATTCACCGAAAGTAGGACTAGCACCCCAAGCGATAACCGAATCATCCGCCGCGACTACTACGCTAGTCTGAGAACATCCGACGCATCTAATTTCCCAACCAGACAAATCCTGGATCGGTTTGGGGTACATATTTGCTTCTCCGGTACGTTTCGTTTGTCCGAACATCAAGGCTGATCCGTGCACATTGATGGCAATGCTATAAGTACTACCGCAATATATAGCCCTGACACCACGAGTAGGCGGCTCCAAGAATTTAATCAAACGAGGCACTAGTTCATCTCGTTGCTCGTTGTGGCCCAAACGACCGATACCTCCGAATCCCCAGGAAAATGCACGATTTTTGCTATCAATTGCAACAGTATGATGGTGCCCACAACTGAAGTCCGTGATCTCAACACGATCTAACGGCGTAACATGGCCATCCTTTGCTCTTTCAATGTATAAAACGATTCTCTTAGGCACTTTCTCAAAATGAAACGCCATCTTCGTATTCGTTATAAAATATTTCCCATCTGTGTTATGGCCCAATGCTCCGTACTCTGGGCTTCCGAATGAGTGCAGACCACCTTTAATGTCTAGTATCATCGAAAAATCTGCACCACAACCCACTTTCACTATCGGCGGCCCAGAATACTTTACTTTAGTGGCAGAGACAATGCAGGCATCGGATTTCCCAACGCCGCATTGACCTAGTTTATTGTCTCCAGCGGCAAATACGATGCCGCGACTTGTTAAAAATAAAGTATGATTGCGGCCGCAAGATGCTCCTATAACTGTATGACCTTTTAATGCTGTGACTTCTGTAGGTTCATCCCGACGTTTCGTATCACCAACACCTAGCTGACCTGCAAAAGTTATGTCATAAAAGTTTCTAAACAATCTATTTATAGAATGTGTGTGTGTGTGTGTGTGTGTGTGTGTGTGTGTGTGTGTGTGTGTGTAGAAGTAGAAAATTATATTCTCATGAAATTAGTATCAAATAAGAAATTTGTTAGTCCAGTACCAACAGAAATGATACGACTAAACAAATCTTGCAAACTTTCAATTTATGCGAATCACATTTACTTACATAGTAATACTTAATCATAAGATAAGTTTTGTTTACCTTTCATTCATTTACCTTTATCATTTCTACCAAAAGCTAAGCATCTATTATCCTCAGTAACAATAATACTATGAGAAGCAGCTGGGCCAGAAGCAACTAATCTGACTCTAGCGCCATTTAAATTTTTGAAAGTATGTGGGGTCCACAAACTACGCCCTACATTAACTTTCACTCCTTTCGGTGGAGCTTTACGTCCTGCCATGTCCCAGTTTGTCAGACCACACATTAATAATGTTCCAGGCTTACCCCATCCTCCCTAAAATAATTAAAGAATCTGAGGATAAAGAATTTGTCAAATAACAAAATACAAAGTTCAACGATTATAAATGCCAATTATATGTAAGCTATGATCATTATAAAGAATAAAATCATTGTAGTTTGATTTTATCTATAATTTTATAATTAAAATACATCTTGCGGAAAATGAACAGATGTTCAGGTATCTTTGAGCAGTAGTATAGAGGAAACCCTTACCAAACTGTATCATGCTTATCTCCATAATTAAAAGATAATAGCAGCCATTTAACATTTATAATTAACAATTATGTTTTGAGGGCTACCAATCTTATTTTCAATGATCTACATTCAAACTTCCAAATTCTGCTTTTGTCACATTGTGTTCATGATAAAGGCGTCAAATAAATACGGTTAATGCTGTTTTCACAGCCTGGATTATCACGCTTAACATTGTTACACTATGCACTGTTGCACTTTACATTGCTTCGTCTCTAATTTCTTGATGAAACTAACTGCAATGTTAATGAAACATCAGGAATCTTTTCATGATAGACAGCACTTGCCCAGAAGTCTCAGTGCTAAATGCAGCAATGTTAAGTGTACACAATTGGTGTTTTGTAAATTAAAATGTTATAGACGAAGAACTCTAAACACACAGTTTTGCATGAGTTTCCCAATTTTCCAATTCTTTAAAGATCTGGTGGTACGGACAATCATCAGTTTATGATCTTTCCTCTTATGAAATGAATTCTTTTTCATTGAATGTATGGCTGTGAGGCTTATCAGCGTCGAAATGCCAATGTCGCTTTCTCACTCATTCAGACACCAGTCACATCCAGACTGCCTTGGACAAATAAGTATATGAAAACGATGAAAATAATTTCACCTCAGGCGGTGGCAATTCCGGAATACTGGAGACATCGGCAAGATCATCTTCGGCAGCGTCCTCACCGTCGGCATTTGAGCCGGTCTCAGCGTCATCAACGTCCGAGTCGTGTTCGCTCGAGATGTCCTCCTCGTCATATTCAACCTTCCTTGATTTCGCGCGGCCTTTCTTCGTCGCCGGATTTTTACGTTTAGTCGACATATCGGCCGAATCTCCTTTATTTCGAATTTAATCCGTCTCAGGGGAAATTAGTTATCGCGGGACGCGCAATACAATGACATTAATCGATGTAATGGCGCTGAGACCTGTACTGTTCGACAAACGGACAACAAAAACGCGGCCACCTGGCGCTCAAAAATCATAATAAAACCATGCTCCAGTGATAAGTACAAAGCAAACTCAAGTTTATGATTGTAAATCGCTGAGAGCGCGCTCCGTGGTCCACTCGTTTCAAGCACACGGAACGCGGGAACCGAACGATCATTTTCCAATTGCGCGAAAATTTAAATCTCGCATACACAATAGAAATTAAATGCACTCGAAAATCTTTAATTTCCTCATACAATTAAAAATGTTTTATTATCGTGCTAGCACGTGCTAGCCAGTTTGTGACTGTTAATTAATTTATTGATTTGTTTGACCTTGATCATGTTTAATGATCAATAGACTCCGGACTGCTACATATTCTTATAGTTTTATGAACATATCTAAAGAAATAGATTTTCAATAAATATCTGTTTCATCTACCAAATATTATAATGAACACTTTATTCTGGATATTTTACACATTTTTGCATACTGTATGTATGTATGTATGTATTTATTTAATTTTGACTTCGTGATCGACGAACAGGCTTGATTTATAGTATTTTACATGTATGCAATTTTGTATCTTTAAATTTCGTGAAAATTATATTCTTATATTCCAATATTTGAGAAATTAATATAAAAGCGAATTAAAATTTTGGGTAATAGAATAATTAATTTGTACATTGACAGTTGCATATAGGAAATAAGACGATAGATTGTTAATTTGGATCAATTGAGGACTTGAATTGTCGTCAAATTTGTTTATAAATTGTAATATCTTATCAGTACCGATCGAGACATCATGTCCGATTCGCTTGAAAGCAACGTCATGCTTAATTCGCGTTATTCTTTGAGTGACGCGATTATTCCGTCCGTTTCGTAAGTTTGGATTCTTTATATCCGTTTCAAATCTGAAAAGTCAGTCAGTTTGAGAAAGTATCTACGTCCTCAATTTTACATTTAAGAAAATTATGCTCCTTCTCGAAATATAAGTTTTCCTTTCAATTCCGAAAACTTCGAATATTGTGATAAAATATTTAATTATTTAAAGTGGCATTTATTTTACTGTGATATATACGTATATTAAATATAAAACGTTAATTAACTTTAAACACATCAAAGGAATTGTAACCTATTTATTTCGAACGTAACTTGAGGTATGAGTTTGCACAAAATTATATTATATTATTTTTATTATATACATTTCTTTACATTTCATTATATTAACCAGTCCTTGTTGTTTATATATGTAGTTCTTTATTTACTAACTTTTTAAAGTTTAAAGGTTAGGGGCAGTGTATGTAGTTGTAGAGGTTATAATTTATTTATATAGGGCGACACAGTAAGTATACCTAACCCCAATCAAGAGGTGGTTGATTTTTTATGGAACAATAAATCGAAATGCAGGAATTTCCTATCATTTTTTGTAAACCATTTTTCAACCTCGTTTTCTTGTTATGCAAACATAACGTCTTCAATAATATTTTCAATATTAAATTATTTAATTGCATCCATTATCGCTGCTTTTATATTCATCATTTAATTTCACAGATATATTATGTTATTTTTTGAAATTTATTTATAAAATTACATGTTTGAAAATGTATGCGTGCATGTAGGAAGCGGATGTATGTGTATGTGTATGTATATGTGCGTCGGTACGAACAGCGACGAGTCGAAGGTGAAAATTATTGCCGAATTTTTACCGTCGCAAAAATAATAAAATGGGAACCGGCTCGTCGGCAATGACGGCTAAAGCCCGGAGTCTGAATGCGTAACCGTCACGCCGATCAGCCGGTATGTAAACCGGTGCAAACGGACCGACACGTAGAATTAAGAATTGAATTGTCGAACAAAAAAGAAAAAAAAGCCGAAAGTCACAAGTTGCGCGCGGTAAGTTTGATCGTGTTTAATTTTCTACAACGAAAACGTAAGCGGATCGCGATACCGAGTGTTGTAGGCAGTCGTGTTAATTAATATATATGTACTTTTAATTTTGACTATATTGTACTTTAATTTCAAACGCGATCTATCACTTGTGTTCGTACTGTGAGAACACCGTTTTCCATTCGCTTCTTAGCCTACATATATTATAAAGTATGATATAATTTTCATTGCAGATATTCTTCGTAAAAGATGGAGTTCCCACACCTAGGAGAGCATTGTTCAGAGAACAGCTGCAATCGATTGGACTTCTTGCCTCTTAAATGTGATGCATGTTCTGCAATCTTTTGTTCCGAACACATATCATACAATAACCATAGCTGCCCAAGTGCTTATAAAAAAGATATTCAAGTTCCAGTATGTCCACTTTGTAATGCTCCAGTGCCTATAAAACGTGGTGACCCTCCAGATATTGCAGTTGGGCAGCATATTGATGACGAATGTCAATCAGATTTGAGAAAACCTAGCCAGAAAATTTTTTCTAATAGGTAAAATAGACAAAATTTTGTTTAGATAAAATTTTATGTTGTTTCAAAGGTGATGATTTTGAATAATCTTGTAACTGTTGTAAAAAGCAGTCAACTGATTTTTAAATAAATTTTTTTCATTCTAGATGCTCCTCAAAAGGTTGTAAAATTAAAGAAATAGTTCAAGTACGTTGTTCCGATTGCGGTAAGAATTTCTGTTTAAAGCACAGACATCCAACGGATCACGCGTGTATAGGCCAGGAGGAGATGATACGGAGAAAACGGCTCGATGCCGTAGAAAATAATATGACAGTAAATAGGAGAAATGGCGAAATCTTCAAGAGTTATCAAGGCAGTATGAGCGAAGACGAAGCTCTCGCGAGAGCTCTCCAAGCTTCGATGCAAGAGGCAAATACTGCTAAACAAACGCTCGAGGCTGTACCTTCTGGAAATAGAGATAGGTGTAGACTCTCGTAATTCCATACAATTTAATCTTAATTCTATGCAAACTTTTGCAATCGCTCTAAGATACGTTCTTCAGCTGCATAAATGTAGAGAAATTGTTATATCTTTCAGAGATTTTCTTGCGATAAAAGCAATCTATTGACTATAAATTTCCATATAATTCAGCTTAACGTATAACTTAACCATTGAACTTTCTATATCAATATTTAAAGAAGATAAACTTTTAAGGTTTATTCATAGATCATTTCAATTCATAGGTATATGGACTGTAACAGTTATACCTTTTGTACAAATGTAAAATATATATATGATATTAATTAATTACAAAACTCAACATTGCACAATGTTTATATTATAATAAGATTGTTTTAATCTTATAGCGATCTGAATAATCATTAGCAACATTACCTGCCGAATATGCGTGATTTTAGAAAGAATATTAAAGGGCAGCCTCAAAGAAGAGTGCCTTAATATTATGTAAATCTAAAGTCCAGTAATTTTCATCTTCTTTACATAATTTCTTCCTCTAAGGAAATTTTTAATTCCCCTATCTTAATTTATGTAATTGGTCTAAATATTAAGACCTTTAGTGTCTGATTTATGGTTCCTTATTTCATGTAAATTGTCATCTATGGACTTATAATAATTAGCATTATGGAATCACCATCAAGAGAATCCTGTAACAATCTTGTGAGCTTATTGTCTTTATAATCAACATATGTTGTAGAATTCTCTGATTGAAATATGATATATCCTAATGCTAATAAGCTTTTACTTATATTAAATCCATCCTTAAACTTTGCACCAATTGCTTATATCTTCTTATTACATCCAGATCCAGCTAAATCTACTAGAAAAAAAGACTTCCTCATTATTTTCGTTAATATTACTTTCTCCTTGTTGATATATGTATAAAATGAATATATTCTGTGACTATGAGTGTCGCGTGCATTCATTGCGGTTTGCACGTCCTCTATTTCTTTGTGTCAGATAGACTAATACTTTATTGCTTTGTAACTTCTTTGTCTGCAAACCGTATTAGTCATTTGACAGAGGCATGCTCAGAATGCGCAACAGATGCTACCACAATAAATGCATCCTTGTTTTACAAAGCTTGCAAACAAAGAAGTTACAAGTGAAATAGAGATGTGCAACAAGTATTGCAGACAATGAAGTTACAAATGCAATAGAATGGTGCCTTAGTAGACGAGCTTAATTTTTGTTAAAATGTATATTCAATTTGGCACGATTTTTAAACACATAAAAAACAATATTTCTATTACTCAAATATTTGTATTTTTATCTGCTTTAATAATTTAAAGACAATTGCATTTCTTGAATATAAAGACTTTCTATCTTTCATCACAAATACAATTTGCATTTGTATTCTTAAAAATAATTTAAGACAATTTAGATTTTAATTTAACAAGAATCCTATAAAATACTTGCATATTTATTAGCATAAAATGTAAAATATGCAACTCACTATCTATATTTTTAATTTTATCTTTACATCTGAATATTGTACTCAATCCTAGAAGAAAATCAACTGTATCAGAAAAGAGAACACGAAGATAGCGATTGATATTGAAATACTTTATTAATCAGTTTTATAAATATATATACATTTAAGAATTATTCGAAGATTATAATAATTTCCTACTTAATAAATATTGTCAAAATACCTGAATCTTAGGTTTTTCTCAATAAAGTAAACTATTCACTTATACAAGTATATAAAACCAAAATGTTTACACTTCACTTGTTACTAATCTACAATTAAATTTACATTTGAGCTGAGTGAATTAACATTTTTTTGCAACAAAATGTAATATTCTTTGTTATGATTGCCTTCCTATCATACTGATTTGATTTTTATTTATACCAATTAGATAATATAACTATGATGAAAAGATATACATAAGGCTATGTAATAAAATAATTCAAGTATTTCGATTTTCTGTAAAGTATCCTATAGAAGGTATAGAGTACATGTTTAAACGAAACTAATTTTCGTAACTATTTTAATAAATAATTACCATCTCTTGACTATACCACACGTTACAATAACCTTGAATCTAAGATAAATAAATAATGTATTTTTGTCGAAACTTCTCGAGATTTCGTTTAATATTTTTATCATATCTGAGATACGCCATAAAGTAATATAACAGATGGCCTTATTGGCGGAATAAATAATTCCTTATTTACCAACTTTTCCTAACTTGGTATCTGTCTTAGGATTAGCTGTGACACTCTGCACACGAACAATCACTTCATTAATTTTTGTTTGCAGATTTCTAATATCTTGGATATAAAGAAGAGCAAGGATTTTAGCTGCATTCTCCACTGCGGTCTTCTTCAGTTGAAAACCAGGATCACAATTCATAATAGGGAAGGGTTTGCCTCGAATAATTTTGGAATTTGGATTCCTTAAGCATTCGGAATTTAATCTTCTTTGTACTAGTTTACTGCAAGCTTTTAACGTGACCAAATGATTCGGATGTTGCGGAATTCGGAGCAGTTTTGCCACAGAATAGACCCCATTTTTAAATTCATTACTTTCAACTAGTGGCCATGAAACGGTGAAGATAACGTGTTTATAAAAGTAGGAACATTAATATTAACAACTTTCAAATTATCAAAATGAAGCATAATTTGGAAGTTTATCTGTGTATTTGTCAAAACATATAAACACATCAAAGAATAAAATAGAAAACTGAAAAATGTAATTACTTTATACTTTAACAACGTAACAGATATTAATAAATTAGGTGAAAGGCTACGAAATATAACATATATTTCATAAAATACTTTATAATATTTGTATACAGATGTTTTATCATTCTTATTACTGTTAAAGGTACAAAATAGCAAAACAACTAAAATGCAAAATATTATTTAAAAATAATCAAATATATAAAGTTGGTAAAAAATATCTATATTATATATACTCACAGTCTAGGTTGTCAAGTGGATTTGTGGACTTAAGATGTGGCACCAGTGCTTCCTGTTTCATTTTCAATTTCATTTCTTTTACATTTATCGAATACTGCTCAGCTGAAAATTACAATTAATGATTATGTAAGAAATTTCTATTTGAATCTCTGATTTCATTCATAAATAAATATTTACTATTATTCTCTGCCTCCAACCAAATAGCACGTCCAATTAGCCATTCAAGTTGATCCATGTTGTTACTTGAAACTGGACATTTAACATCCTCACAGTATTTGGCAAAAGTTTTAGGCCAACTTTCACTTTTTATATCGCGTAGCTCTTTTCGATCTTGTATACTATACTGACGTATCTTTTGTTCCTCTAACCATAATGTTACTTTACGAAAATGTTGTGGATCTGCAACATTTTAATAATACTAATATTTAAAAAATAAATAAAATCTTGTAAAAAAATCTTATAATTAATCTAAACGAAAATAATTACCGAATGAATAAATTCTTTACCAAGAATTACATATTAAACATGTAAAAACGATTCAGTGACGGAGAAATTAGACTATCATAGGTTACAGCCGTCGAAATGTTTTTTAAAAACTAATATAATATTTTCTTATCACAAGATATTTAAATATAATATATTATGCAATCTTAAATCTCTATGTTAGACATAATTATAATAACTATTCTAATAGGATAAATTATACCGGTCATTATAACCTATAACAATATAATGTTTTCACGTTAATAATAAAATAATCCAGGTATTTGCCTGCCATAAACATACATAAAAGAATGTGAAATATTCTTATTTAAATTTCTGCAACTTATCCTGAAATGAATTTATTTATTAGAACAAGATTAATTTAAAGTCAAAGTGAAATTTTAAAATTACGCAATTACTAGACAAATTCTAAAATATTCGAGAAAAATAAACATTCTTCTCGATGTAACTCGTTTAACGAACATGATTTCGAAAATATTAGATTTTATTAGTGATAATATCAATATGTTAAAATTCCTTGTTGATGCAGATGTTAAATACGAACCATTTATATTAACTTTGTCCCATTCTAAATATCCGAGTGCTTGTAGTCTTCTTTTAAACATATTGGATATCTAAAATATACAGAAGTTCTGCAAATTAAAGGTAATAGAATTTGCAAAAAAAAACCACAATTTCACAAAGACTCTCGATATACTGACACTACACTCGTGCTATACTTTAGCGAAGCCGGTGAACATAAATATACCATATACCATATACTCAATTCACTTTTCATAGTATTTATCTCCTATATATAGCATCAATAATATTTCAACAGATAATTCTGATGAATAATTCTGCAGTTAACTGGTTAAATTTTACTGAAATAAATGCTGTTAGATAGTACTATTTATATTACATGATATTTACAAAAAATATATAATTAAATACAACGAAAGGTATATGTACACTTTCAATAATTACCATATAATGTATAAACCGTAATATATCGGAATAACAAGACAAAAATTAATTATGTTTCCTTAATATTCAAGTTTCATATCCTTTTCATAATTTACTATCATTCCTGAAATATCTATAATAGAACACATTTATTGTATACAGAAAGAGAATTCCCCTCTATTATACAGGCAACATAATATATTGAAGTATATTATATATGCTTTTGATAAGGTTTAACATTGTATCCAATAATACGCCAGATGTCAGCACTAGTGCAAATCGAAAATTTCCTCAATGAAGTAGATTATCTATATATCGAGGACTTCATGAACCCGAAGGTAAAGTTGAGTTGCGCAGGAGTGTTGCGCAGTCAGTCAAGCAGAGTCCACTGGCGAAAGTAGTGGGGCTGCCCAGGAGAAAGATGGCCGCTACCAGCGAGGAACCGAGTGTTATGGAGCCTTCTCAGACTAATTCCGGGCAAAGTCAGTCCGTTGATCCATTAAAGATGCTTTATCCGATGGTAAACGAAGAGGAAACACCGCTGCCACGTTCGTGGAGCCCCAAGGACAAGTACAATTACATCGGCCTCTCCCAAAACAATCTTCGTGTTCACTACAAAGGTACGTTTCTCATTTCGATCCTCTATATCTCTCAACGACTTTTCATTTTGCCACCCAGAGAATTCTCGCGGACGATTTTTAACATTGCCCGAAACGAAGGATCGAGGAACGATCCCGGCCAATAGGATTCGAATTCTTGCTTGATACGGACGAATCGTTTGACGGAGCTGTAATATCGATTGAAAATGGCAGGGCTCCGTTTCGCGTGTGTCAGCGACCTAAACAAAGGAATCAGCTGATCGGTCATGGTCTCTATTCGACTTTCTCTCGATCGCTCGGTTATTATTTCTCTATCGTGTGTAAACATTTATTTTAAATAGCAAGTGGATCGAGATCCCTTATGATTAAAGTGTCGGGGTTCTGGCGATGATTTTTCCGGATATTCATGAGAAAAATGAATCTGCGTAGAGAAGGCGCAATGGCAATGACAGCTGCGATGTTTGAACAGTTACTTTTCTCTCTCCTGCTCGCCCACAGCTTCCACGTATTTACCCTCTCTCGCGCACTCGCTCGCGAGCTCTTCTTCGCTCCTGCTCCCCCCTGGCCTCTCGTCGTCAATCAGTTTCGAAGTGGACGAATTTTTTCACTGTTTTCTACCATTGGTATTTATTCGTATTTATTATGTATATATAGTTGTTGAATAAATCCATGAAAATTTCGATGAACGACAAGAATCGTGTTATTGTTATTGTTGTTATATCCTGATTTCCAAATTAAGGTCGAGGCTGTCTAAATATTAACTATTTTGTGTTTGAAAAAGATTGTGTTAAAAAGTAGCCAGAAGGATCTTTTTCTCTTTAAGTAAGAAAAGAATCTAGGAATTGCGTTGTACTTCCATTTAATTAATATCGAGTGATTATTTGTTTCAGTGATTATTGATAATGCTAGGAGTAATACTTTTAGATTCATAAAATGAATACATATTACTGTACATTGAAAGGTACGAAAGATAGATCAATCGCAGAAGACATATCGGTTAGTAAATAAACTGTCAGTAAAATGTTTTATATTATGATTTCATTGGCTATATTAACAAATTAATGTAAATGTTTTGCATTTATGATAGATTTGGAAATTTTCTGCAGCATATACCATAAATTAAAATATATTATTTGCATTTTTAGAATTGCACTTTAATAACAAATTGAAATGAAATTTGTTCGGTTATTATTCACACTTGATCCTTTTCAACTATTTATTCTCTTATTTAATATTTTTGCCCTGTTTTGCAATTTTATATTCGTTCTTTGTATGTAGATTATAAAGTGGCTTTTAAATCCTTTGTGAACAAGTACAGACATACTCAAAGAAGATTAAAATATAACAACCTTAATTCTTTTCCATTTCTGTTTGTCACAGAGATTGTCTGTCAAGATTATACTAAATCTTTGTTTTAATGAGCTATTGTGTTGTTATAATTAAAGTAGAAACGATTAAGGCTATGAACTTTAATTACTTATAATTTATACAATCGTTCAAAGTACTGTTAATAGCTGAATAAATGTACTTAACTCGTATGTAATTTGGTATGTCGTTAATATGAGAAAGTAATACTACAACAACATCAGAAATTATATGTTTCTTTAACACCGGAATATTAATTGCATCAAATAAGTAATCATTCATACAGTAAGTCTTTGCAACTACGAGGAAATAGCATTGTAACATATCCTATTCCATAAGGGAAATAAAAGAAGTGTAATGAATTCTTAACAGTGTATGTTATTTTGTTACTATTGGCCATAGAACTTTATTCTTCCACAATTTCCATTTTTACATAATAATATTTAAATTATTTGATGGAAAAAATATCTTCTTTATCTTATTATTTAGGATTTCAAATATTTTATGATTAATGTTCAAATATTCGAGATTAAATATTATAATATTTAAACCAAATTAATTGACTAAAAACTAGTTTAATTTCTAATCTATCTAATTTATATATTTTTCTAATCATCTAATTTTTTAATGTAACATTAGTCTTATTCGTTCATTTATTCAACAATTGTTTAATCATAATTGATAAAAATTTTAAAAACTAATATATTTAATAAATTGCATAGAAACAGTTTCCAAATTCTTTAATGAAAATTAAAAAATATAAAAACATGCAATTTATACTTTATCCATTCTTCTTATTTTCTCATTTCGTCCGTGTTACCGTTTCTTTCTTCCATTTTTCTATCTTCCATTTTTACTATCTTAAATTGTCTTTGCATTGTAAAAATTTTTATGGTTTTTGCTTCTTTTTATATATTTATCGTTCTAATTTCTGCTCAATGTTAAAAACAATACTCTATACAAAACTGATTCCAAGTAATTAGCAGAAGTAAGACAGACATAGAATTGTTTAAATGTACGTCGAATAAATCAAGAAGACAATTTAAACACGGGAAACTGAACTTCATACCTCTCTGTTACAATTAAGTCTAATTGCAAACTTATTTTGAAAAAATCCGCGCTCTTCAATTTAATTCATTAATCTTCTCGTTGACACAATTATCATTCACTATGAGAAAACTAGTAACTCTGGAAATGGCTATATATGAAATTGAACAAATTGACAATAAGATGGAATGAAATTATCACGAGATAATATCCTCGTAACTATTCCATTAACGAAATCCGAGCATCAAAACATCAAATAATGACTATCGAATTAAATTGTTGCAGTATTCTTGTTAATAAGGCCATTTGGATATCGTCAAATTTAATTGACCGTGGCCACACGTGCGTTTGTGTTAGTGCTCTCTCTCGTCCGTAAGCGTGCTAATCCAAACTCATTAATTACGAGCCTCTTCATTTTTCGTTAACATCAAACATCCCAAAGGAAAAAGTACAGTATTCATTGACGTAGTTTAGAAAATAAATACTTGTTAGCCGTTACGATGTTTAATAATAAATATTGAGAAAATACTCTGGAGTTGAAGCGTTCGTCGGTATATATCGTATTTGCCTTTCTAACTTTTTATTCTAACTTTTTAACATGTTTTCCTCATTTTGTTATTTTAATATCCGTTTTAATAATTTCGCTCGTAATTCTTATTTTTGCCTGTTCCAATAGCAAATCATAACTTACATCCTTATAAATCCTTGTAAATAGATATAATTACTAATCATTATTATGGTAATATTTTCATTCTATTCTATTATTCTATTATTGGGCTATTTAAAATTACCATTAAATTGTTAACTCAACAATTTCATTCGAGATATTCAAATAGCCGCAAGTAGCTTCACAACATTCACAAACGTATGCATTATCGATTAAGTAAATCAGTGTGTACCTTTGTTTATTATTCGTGACAGACCGTGCGTTCTGTAAATTAATTTGTTACATCGATGTTTACATAATTAACGTCCGATTATTTTGACGCAAAATGATGCGTCACAGCCAAGGTTCTACGATAGCGTTTTGTTAGACGCGTTAATAATTCTTTTGTACTTAATTATATGTGAAATGGGTAACTGTAGGTTACTAGGTCGACAAACTGCATCGCTACATTGCAAGTGCATCCAAGATTAGCGATTAGATTGTGACGGCCGATCACTTCTGTTCTCGAATTTCCTACCCTCGTGATTTTCCTCACTGTAGCTCGCTTCCTCTGAACTTATATCGAAAAGAGAGACGAAAGGGATCAATTATTTCGTAATGTCTGAGAATAAATTTAATTTTTAGAAGATAACTTATTATTTTACGTAATTATTATATTATCTTACTAAAGTATTTCCTATATACTATATCCATTATATATAATTGCAAGATTATATTTATTTCGAAAAACGTTCTTTCATTTACTACAATTCTCTGCATATAAAATAATTAATATGATGTTATTAAGATATATATTTTATTAGAAAAGTAATGATTTTAGAATTAATATTCAATATTCAAATAGTTTTACCATGTCCTCGATTTTACTTCCCTAACCTATTTTCCCATCTAAAGTTCTTAATAAAATTCCTTCTAATATATGAAGCAATTGAAACACGAAATCAATAAACAATATCATACATGTACACCATTTTAGGTTATGGAAAAACTCACAAGGATGCCGCAAGTGTACGTACAACGCACTGCATACCAGCAGCTTGTGGTCTCTATTATTTTGAGGTGAAGATCGTTAGTAAAGGCAGAGATGGTTACATGGGAATCGGCTTGTCTGCCCATGGGGTGAACGTGAATAGGTTGCCAGGTTGGGACAAGCACTCCTACGGGTATCATGGTGACGATGGGCACAGTTTTTGTTCCTCTGGAACAGGACAACCTTATGGGCCCACCTTCACCACAGGAGATGTAATCGGATGTGGTGTAAATCTTGTTGACAACACTGCCTTCTATACGAAGAATGGACACCATCTTGGTATCGCCTTCACTGATCTTCCGGTTAGTAGTACATACAAATTGAAAGGCTCGTAACAAAGTGAACGTTCATCCGCGTTTGTCTTCCTCCAGAAGAGCCGAAGCTAATACTTTTAATTAAGAATAACGATTTATTGCACTACTTACTAAATAACGATTCGTCGATCATTGTTCATTGTATATTTTACAGCCAAATTTATATCCAACGGTGGGCCTTCAAACTCCAGGAGAGGTAGTCGATGCAAACTTCGGACAAGAACCATTTGTATTTGACATCGATGACATGCTTAACGAACTCCGCGTCAAAACAAGATTGCAAATTATAAACTATCCCACACCAGATCACGGACAGGGCCAATGGCAAGCAGTCCTCCACAAGTGAGTTGGATCTCTTTATTTTCCTTACTGTCGTAAATATTATTACGATATGATCGAGGTACAAGTTTTGGGCGTTTCATGAAAGAAACGGGGATTGACGATTGTTCGAAAAATTCAGCTAATTATTTGGTTACACATGATCATTAATAGCCGAGTTGACCAGTACTTTCATGAATATGCAAACTAACTTCCATTGTTCTCCAAATTGGTCGAATGAACTGAACTCACAGCGCGTGATTGAAAATTTAATAAATTTAATAATTGCGTGCATAGTGCATCTCGTGTAATTTTCTACTACGTCAGTTTAATGTCGAATGACCTTGTAGACATATATACTTATACTCTGTCGCATAATAATATGTACATGTTAAAAGTATGTAGACTTGGCGCGTACGTCGAAGATTTAGAATAAAATGTTTGTTTAAATATGTCGGAGATGAAAGGACATCGAAGCCTCCCCTTTGGAACTTCGGGATAATCCCCTAATCCCCGCGGTCACGGGATGAACGCTTTGTCTAACAAAGGTACGGAGTAATTCTATAGCTCTCCTTGAAAGAAATATTTGTAGCGGCACGCGACAGTAAACATTCCACATTCGGGTTTCTGTCCCGTGGCTCGCCACACGCAGATCCTATTCCTCGGGTATGATGGTTACCAGATGTCGACGCGTCTCCATAGTACGTGATCAGCTAGCCCGAGGGCCGTTATAAACACTAACATCTAGTTGCCTAAAGTCCTTCAAACGGACAAACAGTCTTTGTCCCAACTACGGGAAGATAGGAGAGACCTATTTTTCAACGAACGGCGTCTCCCACCAGCAACTTTCCCTCGAGGGCGGCTAGCATCTTTTTCTAACCACCGATATGGAGATTGACCAATTAGGCTATCCTCGATGCCTCCGAACGAGGCAATGATCTCGTGTCCTTAGACACACCCCATCATAGTTTTCCTCCGCAGCATCATCGCGACGCAAAGTCATCCTCTCGTGAGGTCGTATTAGCGAGTTACTTTGTGTCTGTACGCTCGGTGGATATTCCACGTTTTAACAAAGAGTTCGACTTAGATATTGCGAGCATGTTCATCCATCATCCCGTTGACCGCGGATTCGTTATTGAATCTAAGATCATTGTCATTAGTTTCTCGAGTATCTAATTACCACGGTTACTTGTCCAATTCTATAATAATCGTATTTGCACTAGTCAATGTATGCTCTATTGCATAACGACATCGTGTAGTCCGAACGAAGATTCGTTTCACGCCCCTAACTCTAATTCTAATGTAAACCCGACAAATATATTACGGACGTATAGTAATTCATGACACAAAAAGGACGATTTCAGAAAATTTATGCACCAAGTTCTAGAAGATTTTGTTTACTTCTTCCTCAGAATGGTGTCAACATATTTGGTCCATCATGGTTACTGTGCCACTGCCGAAGCCTTTGCCAATAGTACTGGTCAGGGTTTCGAAGAAGATCTTAATTCCATTAAAAATAGACAAAGTAAGAAGCTAATACCGTTGTTCTTTTTTTCTTTCTTTCTTTTTTTTCGTTCCTCCTCTTATAGGAGGAATATAAAAAGATAATATGCATTGTTTCAGAAATTCTAAAGCTGGTATTAGCGGGCAGAATGGGAGAAGCAATAGAATTAACCAGTCGGCTGTATCCGGGTCTCCTCGAACGGGATCCGAATCTTCTTTTCGCCCTCAAATGTCGGCAGTTCGTTGAAATGGTGAACGGCAGTGACTCGGAAATCACACAGAATTCCAATATCAATCAAACTAGTGTTATACAGTCTACGAAGGCTTACACAAAACCCTCAACAAATGGCAATGTGGAGGAGATGAATATGAACAATGCCATGAACGGTTCGACCGAACAACAGCTTGTTAATGGACAAATTGAAAACGATGTAGATATGGAAGAGAATGTTATAAACGGCATGAAAAGTAATACCGAAAACGGCTATCAAAATGGTGATTTGAATACCAACGGGTATAAGTGTCAGAACGGGGAAGACGTCGATATGGGTGAGATGTTATTGTGTTGCTTTTTATTCTCTTAATCGTGTTGCGTTTGTCGAAGTCATTCTTAGGGAAAAGACAAGAAATTTGAAGTGAAAGAAGACAATGGAACTATATTATTAAAAATTTGTGTTTATTAAATTATTCAATTTATATATCAATCACCTAAGAAAAAATATCGCAGTCCAGTTACATCTGGACAAATATTTACTAATTTGTGAAATATTTAAAAACAAATAATTTTCAATTTTAGGATATCTTCTAATGGCAAATAAATTTTTATTTGTTCCCAGAGACCAATAGTGTTAATCAAATTCAGCAACAACAGAACGGTAATTGCAATATGGAAAATACATCGAATAAGAATAACAAGAAACAGCTTTGTGGCGGGGATAAACAGGCAATCGAAAAGATGTTAGAATTCGGAAGGCAGTTATATTCCCAATCGATACATTTGCGACAACAGCACGGAAAAAACGAAAGCAATAAAAAGATGCTTCAAGATGCGTTCAGTCTTCTAGCCTATGCAAATCCATGGAACTCGCCGGTTGGTTGGCAACTCGATCCCCAGCAGAGGGAAACCGTCTGTGCGAGACTCAATTCTGCCATACTTGGTAAGAAAATTACAATTTTTAACTATTGCACAAAGTGGTTGTTAAGTTGCTTATTTAATTAGAATGATTATCTAGTAATATATTCAAATTTAATAATAAAACAGCATTTCTAATGTAAAGTATCATTTTTTTTAATTACGGTAGAAGCTAAAATATTTCTAGTCTGTGTGTATATTCACGGTATCTCATGCATTTAATAGTAACATTTTTTAAATCAACATAGCCGAATTTTATTTTTGATTTAGTCTATAATTCTAACGTATCTTATCACGTATCTTAGTTTCACGTATTTTATTCGCATTCTAACAATTTAATGTCGATCATCTGATACTTCTAGAGTCGAGTAACTTGCCACGACGGCCACCGTTGGAAGTGGCCGCGTCTCACGCGAGAGAATTGGTACGGCTAATGTCACACGCTGGTCTGGGGGCATGCGGCTTCGCGGTCGTAGACAATATCATTCAATATTGACGGTGCCTACCCCTGCTGCCACGTCTGCTTCTTCTGCCGGCTCGAGTTTGGTTAGTAACTCTCTTACACGTAAATTACGCATCGATTAGAAGAAGCTGGGGATAGTTGATACACGTTACTATCGCACACATTATAGAAATCGCCCTGTAACATAACCGCGATTTATAGTCGTAGTTCTGTATCAACGAGGAGAAAGTGAACGAGAGAGAGGGAGAAAGAGAGAGAGAGAGAGAGAGAGAGAGAGAGAAAAGGATTGTCCTACGTTGTACGTTTCTAAATTAAGCCACTACCTTTGTGATAAGAAGAGGATTATACATCCCGTGGCCCGTTCAAACGATCACGATTTTATTGATTTTGTTCACTTTTGCTGATAATAAAATGTCCGTTCTCTGTGGATTGAATAAAGCATTTTGATTTTCGTTCACTGCTCCGCCATTCGAGAAATCGGCTCTTTTCATCTGTTCTCGTTCTTTGTTCTCCCAATGGAACTGTAATTCCTTATTTTTTTCTTGCAATGAATAGCTATTACTATAATTTAGATTCTGTGGTTAAAACAACGATGAATTATCGACGTTGTCCTCTATTGGATGAATTTATGCGAATGAGAGAGTATGTTTCGCTTCTTGGATTTTTGTAAAAGAGTTTCTGGACGACAATAACAAAGTTATATTTACGTTGTTGTAATTGAGATATTGTTATTATTAAATATGCAGAAAGCTAGTCACCATTGTAAATCGTGCAATTTTTACCGAGGGTGATGCTTTTTCGAGATTTGTCAAGTTGATATGTATCAATTATCCCCGGACTTTCGACAGGAATGTTTCCGCATCTTTGTACATTTTTACTTCCGATGTAGATAGCGACTCGTTTAACCATTCACATAATTTATGACCATTTACACGTGTATCTTGTAAAGAGAACGGGATAGTGTATGGCTCTTTAGTTGACATCATTTTTGTAAACTAGCTTTAACATCATTTTCATGTAACTGGTACATACACATATATTGGACTTTATATATTTTTCTAAAATTATAGGAGGTTTTAAAATACAACAACGTCTCATTGAATCACTCTTTAACATCCATACAGGAATCGTTTTGTTTTCTCATGCGTTAAGAAAGACGAAATTATATATATTTTCTCTTGTTTTTCTCACTTGATTTCATAAATGGTGCTGTAATTAGAGATTAAGATAATACAGGTATTGTGAATTCGAATTCTTTGTATCTCTGTTCCTGCGGTAATAATGGAATACATATAATTTTGTGAGGTTAAGTGCTTTACGAATTTGTTTCTTGATGTAATTGTACCAACAAGTGTTCTTATTGCGAGAAACTATTTTCAAATTCTAGGAAAAGAAAGTTATTGCAATATTCAATATTAACGAATAGATTCTAGTATTATGTTTGCGCATATTTTCGAAACTATACGTTTTTAATAGCTTTTCTGATTTTTCATTGTGGTCAAGCTGAAATGTTAATTAAGTATACATGGAAAAAGTTATGAATATTTTTCCAAAATTTTATATTACATTATATTATATTATACTATATTATATTATATTATATTATGTTATGTTATGTTATATTATATCATATTATATTATATTATATTATATTATATTATATTATATTATATTATATTATATTATATATCATATTATATTATATTATATATTATTGTATCATTTTTTATTTTAATTTTCACAATACTCATTGTATAAAAGATAGCTTGAAATATACATTAGCGATTTAGTTTTAAGCTCAATTAATTTTTTAATGTTTTAGCAGCCATTTATTTATCGGCATTATGACTTTTTCGAACATATATGAGAACTTATGGTATGTAAAGTAAATAGATAAACGCAGCTCGACAAATTTATTTTATAAAAATTAATAATTAATTAAAATAATATACGATCCTTGTTGGAAAAGATTTTTAAAAACTCTGATTTTGCTTTTTTATTATGTCAGGATTTGTGGTAATCCTAAAAACGATATAGTAATTTCTGTATAAAAGAAGCAAAATCGTTATTGTATATCTACGTCATCAATTACATTTACTTTGGTCAAGCTTTAATTAGAAACAAAAATGCAACAATGAAAATACTATTGTAAATATATTGTTGTAAATTGTTTCGACCAGAAGCTATACAAAACTTTGTACAATTTTATAATGTGAAACTTGACACGTGTGAGATATAATTAAAATCCATGAATTTCACTTTTGGTGCGCAATATTTAAATCGCGTTGAATCAAATGTGCTCATGCGCATCTACCAAAAGCATAAGTATTAATAAAACGAAAAATTTTTTAATAAAACCTATATATTTTAAATATTCAGTATACAAATGGAAATTTTGAAAATCAACGACTGTATAATCATCAGTGGACTCAATTTTTTGAATAATTAATTTTTTGTATAATAAAATATATCTAGCAGCAAAAAAGAAGTTGAACAATTATTATCGTTAATTATATAATACAAATATTTCTAAATTGTGTGAATTTTTTTTTTTTTTTTCTTTCATTATAATGATCATGAATATATATAGAAAAATTAAATGTTATAAAGTATATTAAGTACCTATATGAATGTACGTATGTATGAAGATGAGAATTTTTAAGGATGAATGAAAGCTTTAAACTATTATTAATATAACAATAATACTTTATTGTCAATATTTATATTAATCATAAAGATTTTTAAAAATATTTTTCATAAAATTCACTTCTGCCTTCATAAACATCTCCTGTGCTTGTGTCATGATTTATATGCAAAATTCTGGAAGCTGATTATAAAAAAGTCAGTCATCTGTTTGATCGTTTCATTTATATAGAAAGTACATTGTTAAACTGTTACTATTATTTCATCCGTTAAAGAATAATTTAAAAAATAATTCTATTTTTTATATTTTACATATCTTTGCGTATTATCTATGCTCTATGCATTTTTGCTCCTTTAAATTTGCACATTATAAGCACGTAAAAATCTACAGTCTAGTTATGACTTGCTAATCAATTTCTGAAATCATAAAATTCCTTACATCTCTCTATATCATTAGTCAAATTATAAGAAAACGGGCACAAAAGTCCAAAAGAAGTCAGTCATGTTGAAAGAATCGAATGTAATTGGAAATCGTGTCAGAAACGTGTGCTGATATAGCGATCCTGTTTGTTCTAGGATATGGAGACGGAACGTGGAGCAGATAATATTTTTGCAGCAACAACTTCGCGACATCGCGTGCCTCTTCAGCTAGAGTCCGGCAGTTGGCTCTCTGGCTCGATCTCACACAGCTACACCTGACACACAATCGTCTAACATAATATACACGCTCGAGACCCACCAAAAGTAAACAATGTTACATGGCAACGTGGATGAGAACGAAGATGATTGCTAAATGATCGTTATTCGAAGAACGATGAACACTGATTGAAGTTTTCCAGAGTCCAAACAAGAAAACTGCTTTAACGAAATGAAGCACGAAAAAGAAGAAGAAAAAGGAGAAGAAGAAGGGAAACGATCTTAACGACCACGAACGGACGTGTAGAGAGGAAATAGTTAGAATTAACAGTCAAACTTAAGGCAAACGAAGTTCCGAGGACGTAGATGGCGCTGGTGATGTAAGAAACATGAGGGAACATAAATACGGTATTGAGGCTGGAAATGAGTTCGTTTTCACTATAATAAAGTGATTTTCGACATGGAAGAGATTGATGATCGAAGACGGTGAACAAGCTTGAGGCGGAGGATGACGTGTAAACACCTGCCAAGACGACCCTTTTCTCGTTTCCTCTTTCTAGCCCTGTAACTTACCATCATCTTGAGATTGTTCCCTCGTTCCCATAATAGATCGAGTCGTTTTCCGCAATGGGACGTGCTTTCGTATTTTCGTGTAATTTATCATCAACAGACGATGAATAACTCTCTTCAGGTGGGTTTCTAACATCATTCATCTGGCCTTCCTTTCAATTAATATTTTCCTCTAAGTTTCTTCTTTAACCTCACATTCGTTGCTCCTATTTTACGTGATAAAATTTCAATTCATATTTCACGAAATTCGCAGCTCATTCTCTGCTGTTTCGATCTTGTCAATTATAGATGTTTGGCTAAAAGTAGCGACTGAAATTTTTGTTCCATTCAATGTTCAGAATTATTGTAGCACTTTTAAACGAATTTTATTTTATTCAATTTTTTAGTGCACTGCCTGCTTGTATATTCTGTTAACTTTTTTTACGTTTGCTTCTTTTTGCGATTAAAATCTCTGACACATGATTCGTCGCATGATAGCTGACAACCAGTCAGCATCGCCCTTTTATTGAGAAAATGAACGAGAAAAGAGTCTCGTCGATACAACTACGATTAATTAATCCCTCGTCGATTATTTTGATAGCCTTTCTAATCGTATGGTCAACGAGTCGATTTTTGTATCAATTGTTAGCTCTTAGTGAAACAAAAAAGAAGGAAAACATAAAACTCAAAAGGATAATATATAAATAAATAGGAATATTCTCCTCTTATAATTATCGTAAATTAAGGTTAGAAGTAACGTGAGAATCGCGTTCTCTGTTCGACGATCGTTCTATTTCCACCTGATTTTCACAGCAAACGACGGAATTAAAGGAAGGATAAAGCAATAATCCTTGACTTTTAACTATTTTCTTTCCTCTATTTTTTGGTATTAGTTTCTCCCTTTTTTTTTTTTTTCTTTCTTTTTGTAGGTCGTCTTGTAAATTTTTATTATTGTCTAATGTTAGAAAATCGATTTAATGACCGTTAAGTATCTTCGTTTCAATTTTATTCGCCCTACGTTGTAATTAAGGAATACATTGTGTGATTACGAGAGAAAATTTGTAAAAAAGGAAACCAAAGAAAGAAATAGACAAAAAAAATGACAAAGAGTGTGTCGAACTTGAGCGACGAAATTAACTAAAAAAACAAATGGGAAATTATACGAACCTGAATGATTGTAAGTGGTCGAAGATTATTGGAGTTATATAGTGAAAATTAATAAAAGTTATATAATTAAACAGAACGTTGTAAAATATGCGGTGTTTTATATTTCTATCTTTTTCTCTCTAATGATTCATTTATTTAAAATATTTCTTTCTGTAAATTTTAATTAACTACTTATAAATGTTTGTAAAAAAATTCGAAAGTTTCGATTAGACACAACCTGTGGTTTTAAATTAAGCGGGTGGAAAATTGAAAATTTTTATACTTAGCATTAACGTTGAAGTTTAGTAAATTAAAATAGCGATCCTCTCGATTGTATAAGTTTTATTAAATCAATTAGTAAATTGATTAGTATAATTATAGAAATGAGATTTTATATTAAAAATTGTATAGAATTTGTTAGTTTGAATTTTTCTAACCAAAACTAATCGTCTCATCGAAATCAGAATTTCTTTATAGTTGCGGAAGAAGGTAAAGAAATAATTAAAAAGATAACAATTATGCGAATGTAAAGAAGATTTTCGGCCATGGAACGAGGGAACGATTGTAACAGTTTATAACAAAAAAGTAATAGGAGGCGAAGTAAGAAGGTTGCGACGAAAACTGAATACACAACTGTATAAGTAACAACAATAATAATGACGATGACGAAGTTGCAAAAGAATTACTCAATTAATTAAAAAACAAAAAGAAGGAGCATACATACATACATATATATATATATACACACATACATACATACACGCGCGCGCACACACACACACACACACACACACATATGTATTTATATGTATGTATGAAACAATCTTGTATTCTACGATAAGTAATTGTTTTTTATATGCGACATAGTATATTATATTATATAATACGCGATACGTATATATACATGTGTATGTATTCGTACATGCAAAAGGTATATAAACATGTATATGTGTGTAAATGAAACAAAAAGAAGAAAAAAAAAAACGAAAGAATTAATATCGTATGAACTAATAGTGTACGTGTGAGATTTCAAGGAAAAAATGTTTATTAATTCATTTTGTATGTGTGTGTATATGTATAGGGCACACATACATATCTCTGTATGTATCTCTGTATTCGTGTCGTTCTAGATACATATACGCAAGCATAGCAACTGTTTGAAATTTGAATTCGTAAGGACGAGTGGATTCGAGTGCGTGCGAAAGAGAGGCTGAGATTAGTTAAAACAAATAAGAGAGAAAGAGCGAATGCTTCGAGCGAATTCGTTGATTCCGTATGACCGATGGAAGAGGAAAAAAATACAATTTGACGACTTTTAGTGTTAAACGTTTTCTGTACTATAGGTAGAGAGCCATGAGTATCTTGCGAATAATACAGTATGATTTGGAGACATTGTTCGTTGAATTCTGTTTCTGTCATTCACTGCAACAAAAACCCTGCAAACTTTTTCTCTACGTTCACTTTTCTTAAAGAGGATTACAAGAGGTATTTTTCATATTTTTCTAGTAAGTAATGTATAAGTTACGAAATTTGTGGATTATATTAATTTATATAAGAAGTGATTTTATTATTTTATTTTTTTACAATAGTATGTTTTATTAATGATTAGTTAATGTTGGTAGGATTTTCTTTATTTCGTTAAGAATAAATTATTGACGTTGGCGTCATCTTGATTCAGTTTGACGTTCTTCAGGTATCTGTCACATGTTCCTGTAACATTAATCCTAAGAGAGAGAGAGAGAGAGAGAGAGAGAGAGAGAGAGAGAGAGAGAGAGAGAGGGGGGGAGGGAGGGAGGGAGAGAGAGAGAGTGAGTATAATTTGTACTTCTGCTCTTCGGTATTGATAAAATTTCTTTATTCGTAGACTAAAGAGATGTACGGAATGGTATTTTCAATATTTAATTTTTGTCTAAATAGGTTCATTAGCATCGTCATTGGTTTCTCAATCTTTTCCATTATTACATAATTAAATAATTTATTTTATATATTTAAAGTTATTGATGATCTCTATATTATCCATAATTGATATTATCGGTTTTGTTAAGTTACCACATGTTGATCATCTTCTTTTAACTTTACCAACATATATATAAAAATTAAAGTATGTAAATTACATTTAAAAAGTTGAATTCATTACAATAAATGTCGCCCAATAGATGTATACATTCAATAATACATAATACTGTTATACTTATAAGTTATATGGAAAAGAGCATAACATCTAAAGAATTCATAGAACCTGAAATATGAATTGCTCCTTAAATTTATTTTATCACGACCAAATGTTTCATAAAATATGCAAATAACAAAATCAACGCTTTTAACGTTTTTAACGCTTTTAAATCTGGAAATGCTAATAAATTAGCAAAAAGCTAATAGGTCGTGTCAGATGGTTAAAAGTCATCATATTTTCGTCTCCTGGATGCCAGGGATCTTTTTGACGAGTGTCAAACGTTCATCATTAATTCCTTTTCAACATGGTCATATTTACTATTGAAACTTTATTCTTGGTTCTCGTCGTTGAGGTATTATATATATATCTCGCAAATTTTTGTGCAAATTTATAGTTTTATAAACGTAAGTAGAGAAATAGAATCTATGTTGTCGTACAAAATTGGCTTTATCTATTAAAAATTACGAATACGTTACTCTGGATATTTTATGTATATCTTAAATTTCGTATAATCGCATAAAAATTAAAACCTGAAAATGTCCCTTGCATAGTGGTAGGGAATCGTGGTAGGGAAAATTTCAAACGGTCGAGCGCGTTTTCGATCCCGCGGGGCATCAGTCGATTCTCGCCTCGAATCTCGATGAAAATCCCGCGCATGCGTGTTGTGTGATTTCTCCTCGCCATCCCATAGGCACGGGTGGTGGGGCCAGTCGGTGGATCGATCGACGTCCCGTCGAACCTCGCGGCCGTAAGCGCCGCTGCGCCTCTGGGCGGGGCGAGAGGGCGCTTCAGTCGTGTACTGGAGCCCACCAGGGTCGCGTCCAGCACCTCGAACGCTTCGGAGTTGCTCGTTCGCTCGGGTCTCTCTCGTTTCTCTCCATCAACCTTTCGAAAAAGAAAAAAGACACTCCTCGTGTCTTTAGGGGCTGTGTTCTGAACTAAACTTCGAAATAGACGCGTGATCCTTCAACGCATATATAAAAAGCGAGCGAGAAAGAGAGAAAGAGAGAGAAAGAGAGAGCCAAACGTGAGAGCTTAGTTAATATAGTGTTCTATCTCCGATTCGAGATATCCTTCCTTCGCTCGTATATACCCTGTAGTAGTAGTTGGAAACTCGAGGATCGTATTATTCCTGTTAGTACTATAGTTCCAGCGACGCGGATCAACCAGTGATCGTTCCAACGCGGCGCGGCTTGTATCGTCCTCGAAGACACGAGATCGTATCCGTACCAGGATATTTCTGTTTCCTTCGAATCGCTCAATTAATCCGTGGATTCTATATAGTTGTTCGTACTCGATCGTTCTCGTCGGTTTGAACATTTTATTACGTTCGACTGTTTCGGTTCTTCGAACGGAGCCGGTCGTATCGATTCGAGAGGTGATACGGGCGTACATAGATAGAGATACACGCATAGTGAGACAAGTGAGATATACATTGGAGAGGTGTGTAAAAAGGGTTTCGGAAGTATCCACGGGGAAGAGGTGTCTATGTACGCGACCGGAGATACGGAGAGCTACCCTGGTACCTAGCGGACGACGCGGGGTGGCTTCACCAGTGAGTCTCAGCTTTACGCCCTTCTTTTCGCGAGCTGATTCACCGTCACGCTTGCTTTCGACGCTTTACAATAGCATTTCGAGGTCTGTTCGCGAAAAGTGATATTTTATTGTTAATCTTGATCTCTCAGAAACCAAATTGATCGATTTCATTCTTTCTGCGGATTGTTCCGTTTTATTGCACAGATATGGGATTTAATCGCCACAGTTCATAAGAATAAATGAATTACAGTCACCATGAAGTGACCATTTTTATTTGAAAGAAGCGTATACACTATTTACATGAATATAGGTATGGGATTAATAGTCAATTTTTAAGAATAACCGAGTCGTAGACACGCATAAGAACATCTTTATATATTATATAGGGGGCATCTCTTTTGTTTAACATTAAGTAAAATATATATAAATTTCGAGTTAGATAGAGCATATATAACAGTAGTATAACAGTAAGATATTTATTTCCTAACGCGCAAAAAAAGGAAATACTATTTTGTCATAGAATACATTGACTTTGTAGAGAAATTTTGTAACACTTTGTTTTAATGAAAATGGTCTTTATATAGGGTTTACATAGAATATCGTGGGTAACTAATAGCGACTATACCTCCATAAGTTGGTTTATTATAAGAAAGTGACATGTATGATCTTGTATATTTTCTAATTTATGGAGTTGATCAGTTTGGCGTCTGAACGGCTCACATAGTATTAGAATTGAAGCAAAGAAATCAGAATGAAAGCTTGAAATCACTACGTGCTCCATGGAATCTAGTGGTTAAGAATGCTAAATTTTTTTGCTAGGAAAGCTTTTAGAAAAATATCTATCGGCATAAAGAAAATTTCGACTGATTTTGAATTAATGACGAGATTACCTGAAAATTTGATACGACTGATGATGACTGAGAGAATGATTTCAGGCTTTCGACCGGTAGTGTATATATGAAAAAATATATAGGGTGTCCGATAACGTGCAGTACTAGTGAACAGGGTGTGATTCCCCGTAGAAAAATAAATCAGTAATAAAGAACAAAATTTTCTAAGACGAGATGATCAAGTTTGAAAATATATCGAACATACGCGAAATTGATTTTTTGTTGAAGCCGGAGTTTTATTTTACAGAATTATATTCTTCATTCTCGATTTATTTTTGGGTGTAAAATAACCACCTACTGATTTTTTAGGTGTGAGTGTGAATCAAATATATGTATACTTGACAAACTTTTCAATTCGATTTTCTTGGAAACAAAACTATGTTAATAAATTTTATTCTTTATTTTCGATTTATTTTTGCATGCAAAATAACCTTCTACGGATTGTTTAATAGCAAATATCCTAATTTACGTGTATTCACAAGCTTTTCTTTACCCTTGATCTTCTCGAAAAACGAAGCGTAGAAATATTTTGTTCTATATTTTCGACTTATTTTTCCACATAGAATCTCCTTCTTACTATACCACAATTACCGAGACACTGTGTATAACGAGTATTTTAGTTTGAATAATTTTACATATAATATAATGTTTCTGTATTCTATGCAAATTGTACTATTCTTTATACAACACTTCTTGTACCATCCTAACCTCACTATGACTATAAACTTCAACAAATTATTTCAATCTAATTAACCGATTATTAAACAAATTTACAAAATGCACATAATATCAAATTCAATGTTTAGATAACTGCGATTTTCTAGAATAATCGTGAATTTCTTTTTTAATTCGAAAGTTGACATAGGTTATAGATAGGTTATGATTCGATATGTTTCTATATTGGGACACGATTTTATAGAAAACGGTGTTGCGAAGTGATACATCAATATTATGATTTGACTATTACGCCTCGTTCAGTAAATATAATTGACGTTGCATAGATGTTACGTGTCGATCTGTTTCTGAATAGGATACGATTTTATTACGAAACGATGTCTCTAAGTGCTGGAACGTATCAGTACCGTGATTTCACTATTATGTCGAATGGGACAGTATTTTTCAATGTTCGATGTGCTGTTAAAGCGTAATTCAGCTTTTAAAGTGTAGAAAGTTTCAAGTATTTTTTACTTCAGTGTCTCGTTTTTCTTATACGGTTGGTATATCAGCTTATTCGTCCACCCGATTTTCAAACATTTTCGATATAAAATGGTTTTTAGTTAATATCGAACAATAGCGGTTTTAGTTAATATCGAATTCTACTCTATTATAAAATATTATACATATTTATACGTATATGAAATAAAGATATTATATTTTTGTTAATTTATTTCTTCATTTTGGATCGAGTTTCCTTTCTATTTGCTTTTAAAGAAGTAACGATTGTCTTAAGATGAATCTTGTGGTTAGAATCGAATGGTAAATCTTTAAAAATGGGTAGAACACAGTGGAAATGAAAGATAGTTAATAAAAATATGAACGTAAGTTTATATATTTAGAGCGTTTCCTGTCATTATTCGCTCTCCATTATTTCCAAGCGAAACCAATTTTTCACGAACTAAAAGATAAAATATTATTTTCAATATGAAGTAAAGATTTGAGTAGCGTTCATAGACGTTTTATGGCTCTTGTGTTATCTATAGTTCTCCAAAATATTACAGCGGTAAGCGGTATACAAGATGTTTTAATAAATGAAAGGAATAACAGAAATTTTACTATATTTCGCCATAAAATTTTCTTTTCTCTATAAATGTGTAATATTTTTTACAAAAATATAATTTTAATATATTATATAGGTATGCTTGTCTTGTAACAGGTATAAAATGTTGAGTGCGAAACTCGAATTCTTTTCTTTCTTATTTTACGTAAGTTTATACCTTCTGTCTTAAAATATAAAACGTTTTATCTTTCCTTAGAAGCAAATAACAGCGTACATATTAAAAATATCTTATGGAATACATGTCTATATATATATATATATATATATATATATATATATATATATATATATATATATATATATATATATATATATATATATATATATATATATATATATATATATATATAAGGTGTTCCTGAAACGTCGAGTACTTTTCTTTTCTACTTGTTGCAAAGTTTTGTTTTTTGCGCAGTGAGGAACTTTTTTCCTTGAAAAGATATAATAACGTAGCATAGCTGCTTATATCTTATGCTGGCTATTTCAACAAAATTGCAAAACTTTCTTCTTATTTTATCTTATCTGTTTCGCGAAAATAAATAAACATGGATTTTTTGGAAGTACGGAACATACTCTGCATTTTTCTTAAAATCTTCAAAGAAAAAAATTGATTTATTTTATCGATTAGAAATGGTGCACGAAGTGCATCATGACGACTGTACGTGAATGTATCTGATGAAAGCCATCCAAAGTTGTTAACACGTTGGCTGTCCATGGTGATCATCGGTGACACGCATCACCCGGTCCGGCCCGGTTCTTAGAATAATTAAAATAAAGTAAATTTCATGGATTAACAAATTTTATAATATAAATTATAAATGCGAATGGCATTAGATAACATCGTCAACAAATAAAAGCGCGTAAATATCGCATGATATTTTGTAAAAAATAATTGGTATGGTATAGCATATTTCAATTGGGTAAATTGGGCAAATGTCCAGGGCAAAATATAGAAAATTTGTGTAGCAATGAACATGTTAAAAGTAATGGGGAACATGTAGAGTGTCTGAAAAGGAAACCTGCATTTGGATCGAACATTTTTTCGCTTTCGTCCACGAGAGAGAAGTAGTTCTTCCTTGAAAACGAAATCCTTGAGTTGAAATTCTGGAAAGCATGCGCCACAGAGGTTAGAGACTGAAAAAGCGGTTTGGGAGGCAGGGGGAGAAAGAAATAGAGAAGGATGGTGAAACGCGACATTACCGATGTTACAACGTTTAAACGTTTAAACGTTTGCCTTCAAGCCGAGGCCTCGTCCCCTTTTCGAAACTTCCGAAAAGATGCTTTTATGTGACGGATCGTCAGGCGAAAGACGCGTTTTCTTTGATGGCTCGAAAGAAAATATCGCCGGCAGCGCCAACTACGAACCGAAAGACGTCCACGATTTATTATTGATACTGTGATTCTGAATGAGTTACGGCTCGATTACGCGCCCCACCCCTCTTCGACACGCGAATCGAATCTTTTTTTTTTTTTCTTTCAATACATACTAGTTTCGTTTATAAATCATTAAATTATGAGTGAAAGAATATTGTTAGTAATCTTAGTCTATACAGTTACTAGCTTTTTCTAAATCCTCGAATTGTAAGAATAGTGGAAGAGTATTATCAATAATATTAGATTACATAATGTGTATAGTAATTATGTATATAAATATATATATATATATAAATAATGTATAATTACTAATATAATAATATAAAAAATGGAATCGAATTTAAGACAAGTAAAAGAAACAGTAAGTTAAAGTTGACAAATGGAGATTTCTTTACTTAAATGAACACATTAGCGAGAACGTCGAGCGATTAAAGAATCTCTCTTCGAGTAAAAAACAGCAGATGTCTCGCGTATGTATTAAAGGCTCTGCCAACACCAACAAGTGGTAAGAAATAGTCCAGTTTCAAATCTTTTTATATATAAAAAAAATATGGATTTTTTAGAGCACGGTTCAAAACATGGATTGATATTTTCTATAATACACGACAGGTCGTTTTATTGTTATTTAATTGTATGACTACTATACTTCGTTATAACAATACGTATGTTAATTGCTTGGAATTTTCAATCATATTAGAAACAATAAAATTTAATATAAATAATACAATAGTATGGAACAATTCTAATTTACTTATTTATAACAGTAAATTAGCATTGTTCAATCTTATAACAATAAACTACCATGTGCTGAAGAATAATAACGAGAACACATTATCTCGAAAATAAATATATTTTCAACAACGCGTGATGACATACGCGTACGTATGTATGTACTGTTGAATAATTAATTATATCGCGTTACAGGTTAAGTGATTAATCTGACAACTTACATCATCGACATTTGGCTTCGCTTTATTGTTACGTCCTACGTACGAAATTGCATATTTTTACGATTATGTGTCGAATATTTGAACTTTATCGAATAGCGATAACCGGGCATAATTGGCTGAAAAATGGGTGCATTGGTACGCGTCGATACGTGTTGCCGTTCTAACGTGGCTAATTGCAAACGACGTTATCAACCTAGAGTTCGTTTGCATGCTCGATAACTTTTCAGCGCGATGAGTAATTTGTTTGTTGCGTTGGTAAATCTGACGATGCGTTTTAAAGCCTATTTCTGCCTATTTCTGCCTATTTCAATTTTTCTAAATACGCATATCGTAATCATAATGTCTTTTACCAAATTTTCTATACTATTTCTATATTTCTTCGTGAAATTATTCGAAATTATTCGAAATTATTCGAAATTATTCGAAATTATTCGAAATTATTCGAAATTATTGTAGCCGATACGAATTCATAATATATTCGTTTTGAGATGTATTTCAATTTCGTAGAAAAGTAATATCTTTCGAACCTTATCTTATTACCTTATTGCTTATTACCAAGCAAACACTACTATATCATAGTCGTAGTAAAATACATCTAATAAACTAAAAATACAAGTAATTCTACAAGTAATAGCGAGTTATTGTTCGTAATTAATTATTATCGAACATTAAACTTTATTCCATAGAAAAATATACCTACTGTAACCTTGCATCGTACAACTGCGCCATTGAATTTCACTCTTTATACCATATGGATATATCGTCACCTCGATATCTCCGGGACTAAACCGAAGTAACGGCCGTAGTGACGATTGCGGTTCGTTTTCTGCAATGAGATATCACGGTTCTTCGAACTTCAAAGTCTCCAAGTAGGCTCTCAACTCCGAAAGCTCGTAGCCAGATAGCAAATGCCTTATCGTTAAACGCGTGAAACACGTTCCCTGACCGGCCAGAAATAATCGTTTGAATAGCTCGATTAACACCCTTTGCCTTACATATAACAGAGCTGTCCAAGCTTTACTTACCCCTCCTACTCTTCTATATCATCTTCTGTTTTAAGGTCGAGATAGAAGAAGAGGCAATAGTATACCCCATAGTACGAGGATATTTCAGGCAAGGTGATACAGACGACAATATCTTCGACTCATTCCCTAGATACTACATATATACCGAAATATAGTTTAAAGTACGTTGCTAAAATAAAATAAATAAAAGAATATATTAATTCTATTTAAGTATTTCGTTGGATTCATTTTTAATTAACTTGTAGCAAAAGAAATTTCAAATTCTCGATATAATTAATAAATCTAATTGATAACAAAATACAATTTCATCGAATGGTCATCGAGTATATGAAGGTAATTAGTTTTCGCACATACTTTACCGAAGTTGAATTTGAATGTCGCTTTTTCCCCCGGTCTTCTCCCGGTCTTTTCATGGGATTGCAGTTTGAACATAGTCAGCGAAGCTTTTTAATTACGATTCATCTTGAAATTCGTTTCGTTCGTTTAATTATTTAATTAAATTAGTCGGAGGTGAATTAAACAATTTTTAACCGAAAATTATTCGCCAAAGGTGTCTGCTTGTCTGACTGTTCTACGCTTTCGTAGAACAGGAAACTTGCAAATTCAGAGATCGCTCTTTTATACTTGAGAAACGGTTCTGTGAAATAATAATTCGCGAATTTGCTATAGAAATTATTTATACTATAAATTACGAAATATATGATTGAATCGTAATTGATAATAAATAAGATTGAACAAGTAGCTATATACGTTCATTTTTATCTAATAAACTGGAGCCAATTTTGAGATCTCGATTCAGATATTATGTTTTCGAAAGAATAAATATAAAGTTGCGCGAAAAGCGATTATGAAATGAAATCCCAAGTTAGGTATAAAATAGAATTTATGACTTTAGATTTAAATAAAAATTCTTGGAGGGAAAAAAGATCCGCTGCAAGAAGAACCCGGTTCTATATTCCTTAAAATAAACCTATAATGACATTCTGAGGCATAAAGGATTCACGATAAGATGGAAGTTAAGGTAGTGACCCGAAATCTATGTATGACCTGGCGTGTATAGGTTAGATGCAGCGAAACGATTCGATCGATTTCCAGGGTACATTAGCTCCCATTATCCTGTTAATATTTCAGCGAGAAAAACCGCAAATTGAATCTCTTCTTTTCCTTACATTGTTGTTTACTTCTTTCGTCGAGTTATCATTTCGTCCGAATCGGAACAGCTTAACGGTAACGAGGGTAAAAAGAAACGATCTTAAGGTTACCTAACTCTAGTTGGTTCTATGCGAACTGATAACGTATTAATTAAAAAGAATAGTTATCGTTATTACAACGTGTAATATTTTATATATTATGTGACATTTTCGCGAACATACGAACCTTACTTTCGGTTCACTATGTTTGCAAGCTTATGGCACGAGGTAGGTAAACAGGAAAATGACATACGGTTGTGCAAATTTGTAGCGGATAACTGCATACAAAGCGTTCGCTTCATCTAGAATGTATCTCTGAAATATATCTTTGTCGACGATTTTAAAACGACGATTTGTTTCGTCAGATGCTATTACGAATGAAAATTTGACAAAATATTTACAATGCAAAAAGTATGCGGAAGATATTTTGATCGATTCGATCGATTCATACGTAGATAAGTTATATGACAAAATAGGACACACGTGAGGAATAATATGAAACAGTAGCTGTTTACGTACTGGTTTATGCAAATTCAGATTTTTACCATTACGAACAACAACCGATTATAATAAAAATCAAGATCATACAAGATTATAATAAAGGAGATAGAATGCAAATAAATATTCGCATTACTTTATATAATGCGTTATTTCGTATATATTAACATAATTTTGCATACCATTTACATTTTTGCATTTTTGCATCATTTACATTTTGTCTATCGAAATTTTAGCAAATTTTTAGCAAATAGCAAGATATTCATACGAGCAAAAAATATAAAGCTACAATAATAGAGGGTTATCTGCGCTTTCAATGCTCTTAAAAATACGTGGTATCAAGCGTAACTGTTTTATTAGTGGAGTGTAGAGTCGCGAACCAGAAGCTTCCTCGTTTGATAACAAGAGATACATGGTAGTAAGCCGAAGCAAACAAAATGGGAAAATTAAATGTCCACGAAAACTTGATTCATTCCTTTATATGTGCATGTACGATTATAAATATAAGTTTAATCGCAATAGAAGAAAATTTTCTTATTCTTTAAGATAAATCTTACGGTAAACACGGTGTAATCGAACACTGACTATCGTACTATAGTTCAATTTTCCTATTTAGAGAAGAGAAATAAACTGAAGTGAAAAAGAATATATATATAAATAAAACTGCAAATTTCCATTGTTAGAAAGCTAGTGCTCGCGAGAGGATTAAACTGTCTTCTACACAAAAATTGATATTTTCCAAGCTAACAAACTTGTATCACCAGCAAACGCTATTACATCGTACTTTAACTTTTCTCTTTTACAATTTAATATAACACAGAGTACAAAAATATAAATGAAACTTTGAATTCTCGTTGTTACAGAGCTAGATCTCGCGAGAGCGTAACCTCGTCCCAGGGTGGCGGGCTCCGTCAGCAGGAGGCGGCGAGCGTCGCGGAGCATCAGCTAGTGTGGAAGAGGCGAGATAGATAGATAGATAGATAGATAGATAGATAGATAGATACATAGATAGATAGATAGATAGATAGATAGATAGAGAGAGAGAGAGAGAGAGAGAGAGAGAGAGAGAGAGAGAGAAAGAAAGAGAGTGAGCAAGTGAGTGAGTGAGAGAGGGAGAGTAAACGTGACGAAGAAGACGAAGACGACGTCGTCGGGGTGTTGGTGTCCGAGGGTGGCGGCGGTGGTGACGCGCAGGAGGTGGTGGCGGCGGCGGAGGGTGGAGGCGACCGTGGAAGAAGCTACGACTCCTGCGACGTGAGTCGCGAGCCGTGCTGGTTGGGCGGTGGTGGTGGTGGTGGTGGCCACGAAGAGGGTAGAGTAACGGTTTCCTAGCCGCCGAGGGAAAGGTAGAGGCTTGGTGGTGGCGTTTGTGAAGGCAACCTGTGGCAAGATGGGCTGCGCCATGTCCGCTGAAGAGCGGGCCGCACTGGCCCGTAGCAAGCAGATCGAGAAGAATCTGAAGGAGGATGGTATCCAGGCTGCTAAGGATATCAAGCTGCTACTGCTTGGTGAGTTTATTTACATATGTACAGACGGCATTTATATTTTTAGGTAGCAATGATATAGATAGAGGAACTCGAGGTAAGACGATGGATGGTAATGGTCTCGAGTATATGCACATTATACGAGGCGTATTCGGGACAGTTCCCGAATTCTAATCGGCTATTACAGAAAAGCAGAAATTTGTTTCCAAAACCTTAAACTACTACTTAAAAAGTGATAAAAGTTTTCATCATTGTAGATAACGTTTGTCATAACGGGACACCTGTATCTCTATCCTCGCTTCGTATTGTTATTTATTTATTTACCATACCTAGCCCCCCCCCCTTTCAGGTTTGGACGGACTTTCCGATTTGCACTACGTATCGCCGCTTCATAGAGCGGTGTCGCCTAAAGTGACACCCGGCGTCGACGTAACTCGAGCAACGTCACACGTTTTCAGACACAATTTCGTGGGGCAGGAACCGTAAAATTTGTGAAACACGAATGGAAAGTGTCAGAGTTGCATCACACCGGTTGGAATTTCCACAGATATGCACCCGTTGGCTACCACCTTAACCGGGGTCCTGGCTGCACGTTCAAGCGCCATCGTTCTCTATGAAGCGCGGGTAGAAAAATCGGTGCCCTGTTAGTCCCAGCAAGGGTAAAAGAAAAAGAGGGAAGGGAAATAAATTTCTGCTTTTCTTTAATAGCCAACTGAAACTTACTTTCTGGATACGCCCCGTATCCATACATCGCGAGTAGGTTCGAACATTTTAATACTTAATAAGTACAGTAGAATCCCGATTGGCCGAGTAATTGCAGAAAGACCCGACGATCCAATATTTCGGACAATCGAATGACAAAATTTGTGCTTGTAAAATATCTAAAGTAATCAGAATTAGTATAGGGCTCTGTACATTATAAATAAAGAAAAGTTAAATGCATGTATAAGTAGGATGTCGAGACTCGATGTTTAAATTAAATTATACCGAGCCTAAATTAATCACGGTATAAATAACGAATATAGATCCACTAAAGAGACATAACCGTTCTAATTACGATATAACCGTTAAGAAACATAATAAATTTAGTCTTTTTCACGAACTGCGTTTTTCTTAACCGAGCGAGCGTGTGATCAAAAGATGCAAACGTAACTGACAGTTGCTACGAAAAGTTATATTTGGCACGTGGTTAGATTCGTTGTAGCATTTATGCGTTAAACGCGTTCAAACAATTGTCCCAATTAATAAAATTGAGCGAATTCGTCTCCGGATTACTTGTTCTGGGCCCGGATTAAACAAAATCTTTGTTAAATGTAATTACGTATTTTTAACGGGGGCAACGTGTCTATTCGAACGTTAAATATACAAGTTTCAAACGCTATAAAATTGAATAGATTTGCCAAAGCTTCTTTAATCTGAACATTTTGTACGATCTTCGTATAATAGCTTAATAATTTTCTTAAATAGTATCCAAGCATATCTTTAAAAACCTTCATCTTCTTAATTTATATTACTAATTTATATTATATTAATACGTCGAATAGGAAACGCTGAACGATATAATTAATCGATTACTTAATCCGCGAGTGTTGCGAGAAATTTCGTTCGATTCGAAGGAATTTCAGCAGTATCGAGTATCTCCGTTAATTGGTTGGCTGTTCTCGTAAATTCAGTTTCTGCCCGGCTTTGTCGTTTGTTTTTAACGACTGGTCTGGATAACGTGACTCGAAATTAATGAACCAGATGATAATTGGTGTGCAATTATTATCGCAGACGTGCTCTTGCAAAATGCCTGATTCCGATACAATCGCGTTACTTTCGCGCCAACGAGGAATTCATTTCCTGGAAAATAGGGCTTTTATCTAATTTCTATTTGTTCATTTGTATACTTTTCTCTGCGAAAAGTGACAAATGCTTTGTGAAAATCGGAGAAATCGCCAACGTTAATTTATACTCTACGATCATTTCGCGTTCGGCGTTATACATTTACGAAAGAATTAATTCCTTGAAATGTAAGATTTTTATTTATGTCTCTTTCTTCGCAAGAGTTGTTAAAATTAATTGGCTATTCTATAAATTATCTTATTCGCGGTATTATCGATTAGTCGAGATATTAATTGCCTAAGAAATGGAATTTCGTCTATTTTGATAAAAAATGAAAGCGTCAACTTAAACGTAAACCAAGATAGTGAGAAAATAATGATCACGAGAGAGAGAGAGAGAGAGAGAGAGAGAGAGAGAGAGAAATGAGAAGAAAGAAATGAATTTGGGAGAAAAAAGTGCCGGCTTTCCGGTTGTTTCACGCGTGTTATTAATCGACAGACAGAAATTAAACTCGCGTTCGAATTAGCGAATGATATATGTACACGGAGTAGAGAGACTGGGAGTAGAGAGAGCGACCGTGTGCGTTTCCTGCAGCATAAATGGGATGAAAATACTCGTGGAAGACGCAAGCAAAAGGAATGACGTCATTGGTAACACCAATAAACAGGACCCAGATTTCCCTCGGATAATCTCGGGTTTGAATACCAAGCAGAAAATCAGGAATTCTTTGTTTCTGCCTCGATCGATCGAATTGTAAGAATTTTCGTAAATCGATCCTCACCCGATGCTTCAACATCTGCGCGTTAACTCGCGTTAACTCGTTTGCTTGCTTCGACCTATTACTATAAAATACTTTTATTACATTTACATTTTATATTTGCTACATAAATATAGCTGTTGCAACTAAAAGGAATATTTCTATTAGATATCGATACATCTACAACACGAAGTAACGAAGATTGGCCATTTAGTTAAGTTAAATAAGTTGTGTTTAGCGTTTGAATGAAATTTATATCGAAATTAAGAAATTAAGAAATAATAAAAAAACTCTATATAGGAAATATGGATTATCAGGAATTTCGAAAATAACGGAGTAACGAGTATAACATTTACTATAAAAAGTAGCTTGATGGAGCAGGTTTAATAAATCTGTTATATCTCCAAGCTCTTTATCGCTCAAATGTCGTATTAAAAAGAAGAATGAAATGAAAATGACGATTAAAATCGTGATCGCAAAGACTCGATCGGATCTAGAAATAAGTCAATTGCCGAATTAACTACCTAGCTTTTAGCGATGTAAAATTAGATTTGTATAGACCGATTCTCTGTATTTTTAGCGTATTGTATTCCAGAATCTTTCTTCGTACATTTGAACGAGACTGGTATAATACTTAAATCTGAGAAGTTGTTCAATTATCTACTTTGATTCTTATCGCAAAAAATTATTGCCACTAAAAATCTTTCAACGTTCCTCTTCTATAACGAAATTCTTTTCCATTTTAACAGAAGCTTGTAATTAAATTTTCAAAAATACAAATTTGCCTGAAGGTCCATAGTCTAATTGTGGCTTTTATATATACGTGTGCATATGTGTGTGTGCATATATTCAGAAAAATATAACTCACGTATTTAGAAACATTTGGAACATCGCTAAAGTGAAAAAAGAGAAGCGTTATCGGAGAATAAGGATACGTGCAGATAATTTTCGTAGTATTACGAATTGTAAATTGGAAAATAAGATTTCAGTTTGTTAAATACGTGTCTCTATCGTCGTGAGGAATACGAACGACAGTACGTACGATCATTGTTTCCAATGACTGTAGCACACGAACGATAATTTATTGGCGTTCGTATTACACTGTGCGTCGATCACGGTGTTGCCTAGAATCGTAAAATTCGTATCGTTCGTGATAACATACGTAACAACAAATAGAGTGAAAGCAAAACGAGGATATCGGTAATATTAACCGGAATAGCGATAAAAGCGATAGGGTATAAATAATGGCGCCGTTTACGATAATTGCGTTTTCTCAATTTATTAAGTATCGCTCAGGATGCGCGCGCGCGTGTGTGTGTGTGTGTGTGTGCGTGCGTGTGTGCGTGTGTATATATATATATATATATATATATATATATATATATATATATATATATATATATATATATATATATATATATATATATATATATATATATATATATATATATATATATGATATGTATCCGAATAATTTCACGTAAATTTTCTTTTACAAGTTATTCTTTTCTCATACAACTTTCATCTCTCGTTTCTTAGCTTTCTCGCTGCTTTATCAAGTCACCCTCGTAAAAGATGCTAACCGTTCGAAGGCTTAACGAATGTGAGAGTTCTCGTGTGAGAATAAAACCATTTGAGTAAACGATCGTTTAATTAGTTTGAGTAGTACATACGCGTTATGACAAGTGTGACACAGTGATAGTTTCGAGTATAACCGGGCTTGAGTGAATCAGCTTGATGAGTTCGTGGCATCAATTTGATGACGCAATTGGTTTTATCGTCAAAAGTACGATTTTTAGGGATTCTTTTTTCATATAATAGTTGGAAATTTTGATTAAAAAGCAGAAATTCCTCCTCTAATTTAGTATCGTTACGTTATCGATATAACGTAGTGGATCAAACAATTCTCTAGTTGGATTCCACTTTTTTCTTTTTTGGAAATCATATTTATAGAAACGTGAATTTGCATAAATACCTGTATCCTAATTCTGAGAACAGAACAAGAATTCGAAAGTTGATAAATTCACGATAGTTAAGCTTCGACATCCCGAAGATGTCGTCAGAGTCGTTTACGATGTTGAGACATGTCGTTTCGCTGTGTGCCAGATTCGAGCAAAGTAGAATCCGACCGGTTCCAGACGATCGACAGAAGTAGCGTACGTAGTAGACTGAACGGGTTCCAGATGAAAGAGCTTTTTAAAAGAGGGGGAGAGACTCGCCACCCATAAGCAGGAAAACAAGTTCCGCTGCCACAGTGTGCCACGTCATTTCCGGGCCGCAGCTTCCGCCCGTGCGCACTTCTTTCCCTGTACATAAATATTATGACACTTGTGGGCAAAATGAGATAAGCCTGAAAATTTAATAGGAAATTATGGCCAATTCTTTAAACCTTATCCTACCATCTCATTTTGAGATATCGGGCTATTAGTTTTTCCTACAAATCGTGTTCTTTGATTTTTTATTTTTTCAACAGTTTCTTTTTCATTTTCGTCTCCACAGTTTTACAGTATTACACAGGGATAGATAAATCGACTCTTATGTTGCCTCGGTAGAAATTTCGGTTTCGTTGTTTCTTATTATTATTTCCAATCGAACGAAACTGACAACTTTCATCGACAAAGATCTACTAATATAATAAATAAAGATTAAACGAATGAAATGAAATGAAACGACCTATGAATCACCTACTATCCAGTGACGTTAGCCAATTATATTTTTCTGCGTTTCTTACCGATTCTACGTTATTCATTATACGTTTCGTGCTTACGTTATTCTTTTCAATTTTCAGGTGCCGGAGAATCTGGGAAAAGTACCATCGTTAAACAAATGAAGTAAGCAGCTAACAAATTTTTTAATGCAAATGTTTATGCAAACTCGTATCTTTACGAACGAAATTAAAAAAACTGCAATCTAAATGGAGATTTGAAATTTCGTTTACGCGTAAAACTTGACGATCGTTGGTTCGTTTGGGTCCCTCCGTCGTACTTTAATTACAAAATCACATGTAAATCGAGTTGCGTTAACTTTTTGTACACGCATACTTGTACATACACATACATACAAAATATGTGTGTAAATTATTATATCGAATCTTCTGCAGAATAAAAAGAGTTTCATTAACGCTATAACAAATCGGTTGTTCATCTCGAAAAATCCGTCATTTCAGCGTCGAAAGACCAGCGACTGGTAGAACGTGTTTGAAATCTTGTTTTGCAGTCAATGGACCCATTCATGGTGTCCCATGAACAAAGGCATGCGTGTTCAACTGCGGAGAACGTTTCTGGATTACTAATTTACCGGCGACTTACTAATACAAAAATGCCTAAAAGTGTTCAAGGAGAAATAATTATTATGAAATTCTAATGTAGGAATGAAGTTAGCTTCGACTTTCAACTACCTTTACTAAGTAGAGTTTACTAAAATGAACTAAAATGAACGTTTCGATATAACAATTTCAGTAGAGAAATCTAAAAATAAATAATACGTAGAGTACAACTTGATAATAATTTTTCTCTAAACTATCTATATTATCGTAGAAATCCGAATAAAATTAATTGCCTGTCACCATGAATATATGGATGACTTATGCCGAATTGGCCTTAACAAGATGTCCGTCATTTATTTTCCCAGAATTATCCATGAAAGCGGATTTACACCGGAAGACTTCAAGCAGTACAGGCCCGTAGTAT
The DNA here is from genome assembly GCF_024542735.1 of Bombus huntii. Classification (NCBI taxonomy): domain Eukaryota; kingdom Metazoa; phylum Arthropoda; class Insecta; order Hymenoptera; family Apidae; genus Bombus; species Bombus huntii. The sequence goes on along the minus strand of NC_066253.1, from coordinate 192,561 downwards.
ACAGCAACACGATACAATCTCTAGTCGCTATTCTCAGAGCGATGCCGAATTTGGACATCAACTTTTCGACCAATGAACGGGAGGTAAGTTGAACCGATACTTACGGTGATCGGGTTCTCTTTGTCTCTCTGCTGTATTCTCTGCATCGTTCTCGACCGAATAGTACTCTTAGACAATTTCTTAAGCGTCAGCTAACTATAAAGCAATGGTTACCGACACCCGTCATGGTCAAGATATTTTTTTTTTTCCAACATTAAAACACCTTGTTTTCGTTGAAATGAAAACAAGATCGAAAGATTCTAGAAGCAGGGCCGAAGCAGCACACAACTCAGACACAAACGCGAGGACACTCGCAGACTCGTGTCTCCAGCAAATACTCTTTCGAAAGGAGACATGAAAAATTGAGTTAAGGCGATCGGTTCGTTAGACGAGTGACATAATTGGGAAGAGGAAGATTTGTAGTACATATATAGACTTGCAGTATATATATACATATATAGACATATATATACAGGATTAAATAAAAACCGAATCAAGGATTAATGGATAAGCTTCGTAATTTCTTCTGAAATAGAAGTAGATAAGAAAAGGCAAAAATCTGCAAAGTTACGAAATATAGACGGAGTTCCGTTAGGAAAAGCGAAAGGCGGAAGTAGGCGGCGGAAGCGGTAGAAATTAAAGGGTAAAGGTTAGCGGTCTGCCGGGAAGTCAAAAATTATCGATAGCCCGAGCACTTAAACGATCGATGCGCATCTCGAGCCTGGTTCTGAAGCACCCTCCTCGGCATATTTACCGATCGTGCAGCATCGCGGCTGCGTCGTTTACCTTAGAGCCAATAAACGAGCCCCTGCCTCGAAAACAACGAGCACGGCATGGGTTGCCTCGAGTGCCGATTGATCCGGCTCCTCGAACCCAGTGTTTCTCAATCTGATCTCTCTTCGGTAGGCTTCCCCTTTTTTTGTTTATTAATAATATTTTTCTTATTAGGCAATATGAGCTGATTGTTCCCTCCCTCCGCGCCCCGCCCGCCGCCCAATACCATTTCGTACCATTTTTATACTTTCGCTTTATACTTAAGCTTTATGCAAGCTTTTGTAGTATTTCTGGTAGCTTGGAATGGCTTTGGTCAGATTCGTTCCGTAGTTATCACGATGCGCTTCAAGTATCATTGCGAACCAGTGTTTTCTTCCAGTGGTTTTAATAAATCAAAATGCTTTTCTCTCGTTAGATATGAACATGCTGCCGAAGCTCTCCTCGTACTCGTTAAATATTGCTAAAGTTTGATCACGTGTGACAATACGTGTGACTCTTTTCTTTTCTTTTTACACGTCAAACCAAATCATTTCTTTCAAATTTATTCTATTACGATCTCTTCCACCCTCTCCGCTTTTCTATCTATTAAATTACATTGTCGAAACTCGTATCAACGGTAACACCTTCTCTCTTATAATCTTTTATAATCTCTGGTATAATCGTTATTTCGAAAAGTTCTCGTTAGATGAGAAATACATAGACAACGTTATAATTAAATAATACACTTCAGGTATAAAGAAAGGAAGAAAGAAAGGGAACAAAACACAATAGAGAAACGTATGTTTCGCGGTTCTAAAATCGTTGAAGGGAAGAGCATAATAAATACTGGCACACGTATAACGAGATTTATGTACGTCGTATACACCTCCACTTGCTCGTCTTGCTACATCTTAAGTGTTTAAGTAGTGTTCACTTGTTGAAGCATTTGGCAAGGGCACATTCGAAAAGAGCCTAGAGTGCACATCCACTTCACCATTTTAACCTAATTTGGATAGTACTTGCGCTTTTTAATTAAGTCGTATAAGATTGGCAAATTTTCTTTCCCTTTCTGTATTTTCTTTCCCTTTTTCTTTTCCATATGAGTAAATCGAACAACTTCTTCGTACATGTTTCTGGCATAAATTCAACTGATTTTAATTCCTTTGATAATTTCTTTGATAATTTCTTTGATAGATCGAAATTAATCCACGCGATCTTTGTAGCGTTAACAAGCAAACATCGGTTAAACAAAAGAAGAATACAAAATATTGTTTTAATATTGGAAAAATATGCTGTTATCGATGTTTATTTTACAATAACTGCTATATATGTATTCTGTAAATCGAGTTAACTTGAAAATTGCTTATCAGCCGGACGCGAAAATGGTGTTCGACGTGATCCAAAGAATGGAGGACACGGAACCATTCAGCGAGGAGCTTTTGGCTGCGATGAATAGACTTTGGGCCGACAGCGGGGTCCAGGAATGCTTTGGCAGGAGCAACGAGTATCAACTCAACGACTCGGCGAAATAGTGAGTTTAACTATAAATCTATAACTTTTCTAGATAAAATCTAGAGTTCGCAAAATCTTGGAGAAACAGCCCTAGCTCGAAGGTAATTCATCAGTAACATCAGTAATGTTTCATTGAACTTTCAAAGAAATCGATCCATCATCCTCGTCTCTAAGACCTCAATACCGTTTCTACTGACAAAAAAAAAAAAAAAAAAAAAAAGTTCAATTATTAGATAGAAGAAGACGAAAGATGAAATTATAAAATTGATAATAGTAGAAAAAACATAGAATAAGAAGAAGAGGAAGCAAAATATTAATTCCGAAAAAATTCACAAGCGTTGACACGTTTCTGAATCTTACGTTATTATATTTCTATATATTCGATTTTCTATAGTTTCTTAACTCGACCATCGACACGGTTTTATTATAGGGAGAATATTTACAAATAAACATAACCCAGGGAGAATCTGCCAAAGTCCTTGGTACCTCTAACGCCTAATTTGGAGTAGATCCAAATCTAATAGAAACTGAAGCTTTCACGGCTCCATTCATATTCAACAGCGAGACCTGCCAGCCACCAAGAAATTAATTACTGTTTGGCCGGAGATCAGTAATTTAACGTCATTTGTAATTCTATCGTTTCAGTATACATTACACTCGTACTATTTATTCAGGAGACGATAACTTCTAATTCGAAGAAAACCAATAATTAACCGTAAAGAATATTAAAATCGAGAAATTGGAAAACGCAGAAAATGAAACATTTCCAATCAATTTACACTATTACAAATTTAATGTTTTAGTTCGTAAAATCGAAATTCAAAAAGATTTAAATTCGTCCTTTGAAATACTCTCTCTGCGTTCTAGAAAAAACGTGTCAAAATAGAACACCTTGCTTTATTTTGCTATTTTCTTACACGAATATTTGCACGATTATCAGTTTTCGTAGAAAATAATTTTCAAAATTTTCAGGAAGATTTGTATTTTTCCGCCTATATTAAACATAAAACCCAAATATCCTGTATTATGCAGATTTACTTTCAAACTTAAGTAAATTTACCAAACCTGTGTGCATAATAATATTTTAATTCTAAAAGCTGATGTGACACGTCACTGAAAAATATTATATCCAGTTGAATATTGAACTGCCAGCACATAGAATACGCAAGCACAATGGCAATGATTCCGTGATGAAGACAATAGATGGCGATTAGGTTACATCTAATCCATCTAGAAAGCATGACACATCCTCGGAGATAGTAATCTTGATGGTAGTAACATTATCCGTCGCAAAATACGTGTCTCTATGCATTTAAAATATTGTCTTTTTATCAACAAATTGGTAAAAACTTGTGATTAATGTATAACTAATTCAGTTTATGTTAGTTAGTTACTAGTTAATTATTAAAGTCGGCGCGTAAGTAATGATAGAAATTATTCATTAGATTTTCGCGATTGAACGAGGTAGGTACTATGACGTCATATGGCAAATTGTTTAATGACCAGTCTCTGTTAGCAACCTGTTGTGTCCTGATTATAGTGTGCGTAGCAACAAGCATCGAACAGAAGGGTCACGATTTATTGCATTACTCCTCTGCGGATATTTTCGTATGTTTTCTAATGCATATAGACATAAAAGTACTATTTTCTTCTGTTAGTTATCAACATTCGTTAGAAATATTAAATTACGTTACATAAAAATGAAAAGATAAAAATTGTTTTAAATAAAATAAATAAAATAACAAATAAAAGAGATTATAACGTTTTCTAAGGTTAGAAGAAAATTATTATCTGATAATTTGATGTGTTAATCTCAGTTTGAAATTCGAATTTAGATTTTACAAGATACGAAGTAGATAGATTCAGACATAACTACAACTACATATCGGGTGGGACTAAATTTACTATTTACTTGACTTATAACTTAAAACGAAATAATTGCTTGGAAAAAACAGTAAAGCATGTAAAATGAAATTTTTTAATATCTTCTCTTTTCTTTTTTTATTATAAAAAAAAAGCTTAAAATCCTCTTGGAATATTCTTATTGTTTATATTGCGCCATTTTTCATAAATAAGGTTCTGTGAACAGTACATCATAAGATCCTCGATATTGAAAATATAAAAATTTTCTAAATTCGCACTATCAATACATTAACAAAACTACGTGCCCCTAAATATACAGAGAAAAAGTTTATACAAACAAATCTGCATAGTTTACAATATCCCAAATCATATTCTCCCAGGAAAGTAAATTTTTCCAAAACAAATTGTCAATACCCTGGTACGCGTAATCTTTCTTTTGAATCTCCAGAAATGTCCCTATATGTAACATTAATATCAATCCAGACGATTGTACTCGAATCGAAGAGAGAGAAAGAGAGAGAGAGAGAGAGAGAGAGAGAAATAAAACTCCAAATTGCTCCAAAAGTCCGAACGTTCTGAAACGTAAGTAGATCTAACCTAAAAGCTTAATTCAAGTTTTACCTATCGTAAACCACCGGTGGACACAGCACTCGAGACGAACCTAATTTCGCCAGGCAATGTAGGCAATAAAAAATAGAAAAAAAAAATAGTGCAACTGGAGGGATCCGAGCATTCTCTTTCGTCTTTTTTCCCCTTTTTCTTTCTCTCTTATTTAGGTTCAGCGGCGTATTGATCGTCAATGACGTCACGCCACGCCCGTGTCACGTGGCCTAAAATGGCCGCCGACATCATCCCCACCACTCTTTCTTCTCTGCCTTACTATGTTCCCTCGTTTTCACCCCCCAACCCCAATTGTTTCTCTTTTCATTCTAATACCGCTGCTTCTCTTTCTGTTCTCTGTACGATCTGAGAGAGAGAGAGAGAGAGAGAGAGAGAGAGAGAGAGAGAGAGAATAAAAGAGAGACACAAGGAAATATGTGTGTATAACGATACGCAAGAATGTTGAAGCACAACGGGGTGGAACGTACAACAATAGGGACAAAACATCACTCGTTGTTGGGAAATTCGTAATAATTGGACACTTAATAATTAGCAAGCAAGACGAGGAAAAAATGGGGTTAGGATAAAGCGAGAAAATCGGGTGCAAGGACACGAAAATTCTGATAGGTCTCCCGGGAGGGAGATTTCATGAAACTGCCAACTTTTTTATTTTGTTCTTGTTAATCTACCAGTACCCTGTTTTGGGAGAACATTTTTTTTAGAGTTTTATTATATTTTAGAATTTTCCTTAACAATAATGATTATCAAGCATAAAGTCTTGTCGTACGACTGCTTTTAACAATAATAATTAAATTAAAAAACAAATGTTATAAAGTAATCGTTATACTTTTTATTGTTTGTATCATATGTTTTGAAGCGATTGTTTTATATCTCTTGACACTTTTCACTTTTCTATACATATATCGTTCGATATAAAGATTTCAATATAAGTATGAGAGCGCTAAATGTATTCGATCACCCCATATATTTTAACTACTATACCTTATGCCTTATGGTTGTAAACGCTAGTAACCGAAACGCGGGTGATCTACGATGTTTTCGAAAAGCAACTGGTGATAAAGTCACGTTACAACTCACGTATACAGGATGTCTGCAAGTGTAAATATGAGATTTCTTAGAAATGTAAGCTGTTTCTTTCTCGGTTATTGGTTATCAGCGTTTCGAGTTATTGACAACGAAAGACGATCCACGCGTGTAAATCTAACCTCAACTAGCGTATTGCATACATATTGTACATACTTACTTACTTACTTACGATGGTTGCGATTGCGGATCTATTGTGATTATTATTACCATATATCGGATATCTTATAGATAACGATGGACTCTAATGCTGTATAATTGCCTTTTATTCTTTATATTATTCTATCATTATTATATACTACAGATATATACAGATATATTTGTCAACTTAATTATTACTCGACATTCAAATATATGAAATATTTTGTGATAAAACATTTAACATTTCAAATATTAGATATTAATATCCATTTGTGATATCATTATTAATATACTTTCAATATTCTTAATCTACTGACACTAAATATCCACATTTTATAGTAATTAATCGACACGGTAACATAAGCAGAACAAAATGACAAGGAATTATCGAACAACGCATGGTAACGTTTTGCCATTTTATATTAATAGCGTGCCATTTTTTCTGGACACCCGATATCGATCAGCCTGGCCGATATCTGTACGCGCGAGCCACGAAAACCAATATAAAAACCATGCAGCGCGATAAGATGAAAGTGCTTGTGCCTGGCTACAAGTGCATCCAACTTTGGCAATGAATGCTAAATCACAAGAAGTGGGAAAATCGATCGAACACGATCTCGGTTACGACCTGAATTTAGAACGAGGGGAATGTCATTTACTCTCTAGAAGTCTGTGGAAACACTTTACACCAGTGTGTGAAAGTGTCATTTAAAGTAGATTATATAAATATCTTAAATCTTTTAGGAATGAAAAGTTAACCAAAAATATAGTAAGAAAAAATGATAAAATACTTTTTCAGAATAATTTCCAACACTTTTTCTTATTTCCTTTTATTTCTCTTTAAATATGCGTATATAATTAAGAAAATGGTTCTCTAGATCGTTTAATCTGTGATATTTTGAAGAATTCTCTAAAAATATAACTAACGGTCCTGCGTTTTGCCTTGAAATTCCAGTTTCCTGGATGATCTAGACCGATTAGGGGCCAGGGATTATCAGCCTACGGAGCAAGATATTTTAAGGACCCGTGTTAAAACAACGGGAATAGTCGAAGTCCACTTTTCTTTCAAGAATCTTAATTTCAAGTAAGTACCCGGGTCAGATGTTTATTCGCGTAAAATGCACAAAAACGATTCCGATAATACACGTTAAACATAATAAATGTTAAACATAAAATTTGCATACGTAAGAAATATTACTAACCATAGCATTATCCATATTATTGATCTTTTGCGAAACTTGATGAACTTATCGTCTATTTTTAAAGGACACATATCTTTGGACCTGACAGGTTATTCTCCTTTTCAACTATGTCATATTAAAGTGCTCTCTTATCGCCACCAGATGGCATTGAAATCATACAATGGAGGAAAATGAACTTTTAGATAGAGTATCGTAAAGAATAGTTAATTTAACAGAAGGATATACTTGATACAATTATCTAATACGAAAATGAATACAATACAAAGAAACAAGGACAAGAAAGTAAAAGACTGACTCGTTTTGATCAAATCCTTACGACCAAAGGTGGATACAGGTGTAACTTTATCAACACCACTGATATGAAAGAAATGTTATCTTTTTGGAGATTTTAGAGTGTACATAATAATGTATACAATTTTGTTTGTTCTTATTAACGCAATGTAATACATGATGTACACAAATTTTAGATACGAAATATCTACATATTTACTAGTAATTTAATCCTTTTAATCGTAAATTAATTATAAATAGCGGTACACTGTAGTAATATAATTTTTAGATAAAAATATTTGGAGATTCTGGCATGGTAACAACATTAAAAATCAAGGAACATATTGCCACGGGGAATATTGTTAACATTGATCTCAGTGGTTAAAAACAGGAATTGAGTAAAGAGGCAGGAGAGGGATAGGCTAAAGGGAGAGAGCAATGACTTATGAATGATTGAGCATGAATCATTGGGATGACAATTTAAGAAACTGAGCACATGCATTCCTTCTTTCAATTAATGTCACTTTAAGAAATGTTTCTTTGTAGATATATTTCACACTTATTTATATCTATTTACATAGGTGTATAATTTACATTTGCATTTAGCTTTCTTAATAGTATACTAACATTATTTATATATAATTATGTATTTATATAGAGATATAATTTACATTTACACAAATATTATATAATTAAAACTGACAATTTATTTTGTGCTTCACAATTAGAACACTGAAAATTTGTATTATCGTGTTATTTTTCCATTGTCTTTAAACACAATTGTGTGTGCGTGTGTGTGTGTGCGTACGTGCATTGATTATTCTCTTTTTAATCAAATTTAAGAGAACTACATTTAGATAAATGTAATATTGTTTTTCAATGTTATTTTCTATAAAAATGTAATAGGAGGATAGAAATATCAATAAAATCAGATTGACATATTTCAATTTGTTAATTAATTATCCAATGAATTTCTGAACCCTTGTTCATCGATATACCATTGCTTCTTTACAGATTGTTCGACGTGGGCGGCCAAAGAAGCGAACGTAAGAAATGGATCCATTGCTTCGAGGATGTTACCGCGATCATATTTTGCGTTGCGATGTCCGAGTACGATCAAGTCCTGCACGAAGACGAAACGACGGTAAGTATTCGCACTTTTTTTAACTAGTTTAATTATATATTAATGTGATACGAGATCATAGCGTATACACAAAAGGACAGGTGATATTTCACGGTGCGACGGTGAAATTCGTAACAATAGAGTAATTGAAGAAGCCAAGGGAAACTAAACTACACTGATCTCCACTTACCATATCAAGAGTTTTGGAACTTTATAAGTGAACAAGGGAATTCTAAAACACATACAAGTATAACATATCTACGATATATTGTAATGTTTTATTTTCTTTTTTTCGCTAAGAAATTACTAAAGAACGATTAATATTCGTATATTTTTCATTTCTCCTCATGCTAGGTATACTTTGTATTTTCTTAATAATAACGGTAAGAAAAATTTACTTTATACTTGCACTGCATTGCAGTGAATTAGCCTGCATCAAAACTCTCGAGTTCACGCAATGAAACTTGTGAGTTACGGGTCCATTTGGCGTCAAATCATTCCCGAAAACTTTCTCACACTTTGTTATGTCTTTGTCATGTATTTCACCAACTGTTATGCTTTATTTGATATTTTTCTTGAAGCTGTTGAAGAATAAAGTACTTCTTACGGTGAAATATATTTAACACTTAATAATTGACAGAATCGTGTGTGTGTGTGTGTGTGTATATATATATATATATATATATATATATATATATATATATATATATATATATATATATATATATATATATATGCACACGCTACTTATGGAGATGCATATGGTGAATCCTACGTGGGAAGAAAACGTGATAAACTGCAATTGTTGGAAATTAACGAGTTCTCGTGGAACGACCCCATTGATTAACCCCTCATTCTTCAATCCACTCGAATGATTTGCTATTTACATTATTTTACAAATTTCTTTCTATACCTCTATTTTTCATGCGTACATGATATTGTGTACATTTAAGATCATGTTATATTATAGTTATATATCTTTGGTCATTAATTATTATTAATGTTTGCATGTTAATTATCTGTTATAGAATCGAATGCAAGAAAGCTTGAAACTGTTCGACTCAATTTGCAATAACAAATGGTTTACCGACACCTCGATTATTCTCTTCTTGAACAAAAAGGATCTTTTCGAGGAGAAAATTCGCAAGTCTCCGCTCACCATTTGCTTCCCCGAATATGCCGGTAAGAAAATATTTTTCACATTTATATCCATAGAATTTTGTGAACGAAAAATTAAAGATTAATCTATTTCCATGTCGAATGCACGCTTTCACCATCAGTATTAAACTTTTTTTTTTTTTATTTATTGCGAAAATTACAGTTGAAAGATTTTATATTGTTCTTGTTAAGCTTTATTGATCTAGTGAATAATTTATAGAGCGCCCAGTACGTATTGCATTTCAGTAAAAAGAAATTCGTATAATTTCGAAAATTATAGCGTAATCTATTAGTGAAGATCATATGTTACATGTGGTGTAAAAATAAATGCGGCAAGTTCTCATTGTTATAAAAAGTCCGTAGTCTGTTGCTGCCCTTGGAATTCCTTCACGCCCCACAAGAGAGCTACATCCTCTTGTTTGAGGTACACTGATCTAAATACGTATCGTTCATCGTATGTCATCCATCTTCCGAATTTTCGCTACGAGTGTGAACATTATTTTTAGGTAATAGAAGCTGAAATTGTAAAATAAATTAAATAATTTCAATTTTGATTCTCTTTTTCGCTTTCCTTTCTTCTTTTTTCATTTTTACGTAATCGCGAAGGTTGAAATATGTAAGAAATAACATAAAAGTGATCTTTCAAAGAACATTCAAAGACAAAAAGTTACAATTTTAAACGCTATCCATTCAAATATTATCGGTTTCTTTTCTTATTTATAAAAACAAAACGTTCATTAGACAGAAAAGATTCTTCCAAATCTTCCAAATTCAAAGCAAACCAATTCAAATTGAAAATATTCATTTACCGCCCCCCCCCCCCCCCACCTCCAATTTGTCTCACTGAAGAAACAAAAAATTTATATCGCAGCACATTCCTTAACCTCTCCCGTCTGAAGAAAGCAAATCTAAAACAGAACTTCCTGCCAGATGTTACCAACCTCGTTCGTAAGGGTTAAACTTTCAATTTTTTAAAGAAATTCCTGAAACAGCCACTAAGAAAACAAACGTAATCCAAAACAACCAAATGTAATCTCTTCCCGTTTTTTTTTCTCTTCTCTAATTTTTTCTCTAATTTTTTATGTTTTGATCGAATAAAGGGCGTATAACAAAATTTAGGAAAATTTGTCGCATAAAATTAAGAAATTAAGAAATCACGCATGCCAAGAATGATTGTTTCTTATTTCCTGAAACTTAAAAAGCTTTGTAACGATAGGGAAACAGAATAAAATACGAAAGAATGGCCTACGCCAGTAGGTTAAATGAATAATAAGGAAACGTGTCTGTCTGACCGCAGGGGCGCAAGAGTACGGTGAAGCAGCCGCGTACATCCAGGCGCAATTCGAGGCGAGAAACAAGTCAACCACTAAGGAGATCTACTGCCACATGACTTGCGCTACTGATACCGACAACATTCAATTCGTGTTCGACGCAGTCACAGACGTCATTATCGCCAATAATCTCCGTGGCTGCGGTCTCTATTAGGATAAATATTGCCGTCGTGGAGCCGATCGACCGACACACACTCACACTCACATGCATAAACACGACAGACATGTATTGCGAGAACGGGGGAGCGCGTGAGAATGAGAGACTGCGAGATTGTCAGGTTGCCGAGAGAAAGATCGCGTGACAGAGGGGGAGAGAACGGCTGAAAGAACGGGAACGAGAAAAAGAGATACACCTATGTACCACCGCTACTACTACCGACCACCTGCGGATACCTTCTCGACTTTTTTTATCAGACACCTCTTTGTGCCAGCTCTTTCAACCTTTCTCCTTATCATACGCAATGCATTATGTGCTGCTAAAGTGCTGCTATGTAAGTAGGTTCACTTGTACAATTCCTGAATCCTCTCGCATAATAATTTAGTAATTACTATATTATTAGCGAACCGAGAATTCATCAGTTATAGGGTTCTCTTCTATCATTTTTCATTGAACGGAATGATCAAATAACTTATGATTTGCAAACTCTTATATATTTCATCAACAAATTTCTTACCATTGTGGAAGGATAATCTGTAACTTTTGAATTGTAAAGTTTCACCAATAATATTAGTTCAATTGTCCATGGTGATTGAATTAAGACCACGTGAAATTTTCAACGGTTCTCATTGTTACCGAGAAGTGTTAGCGAAATCTTTTATGGGAAAGTTAAAGGCAAATGAAGGACGTCATTCTAATTCAATGAACAGGGATTGTAGAAGTTAGGAACTTCTCCCTGAGAAAGATTTCTCAGATTACTGACTGATATTATAAAAATAATATCTGTTGTGGAGTGTTGTTAGTAAATCGCTTCTTCCAATTGTCTTTTGAAGCGAGCAGAGAATCGTGTAGGGACTTTTAATATCGGCAGCATCAAGAATGTTTCTCTACTAAAGAAATTCATCTTATGATTTGAATTTTATGTCTGGAAGAGAATAGAGAATAGCTTTCGGTTAATCAATCCTTCGAGCTAAATACATCTGGATTGAAATTGCAGTTATTTACTATTCTGCTTTTAAGTACTGAATCCAATCTTAAAATGAATTTCTCAATAAAGAAACGTTCTTTTCTACATCATAATCAGATTTGATTGCTGTATTAATTGCAACAGAGGACTTAACATTGCCTTTACTCATTGGTCATTTTGTATTTTAAACCGATTGTGACTGAGTCGGTCTATTAACGTTGGACAATCTATTAAACCAATACCGAGTACTGTGATCGATCTTTTTGTTAACTGCCAGAACTGGTGAATTTGTCATATATAAAAATCTATTTTTGCGTCGATATTTGAAACTAAAAAATTATATACAAATGAGTGAATTTCATATTTTAAACTTTGTTAAGATTCAAAAGCTTGTATAATATTACTTGTTTACTTAAAAAAAATTATCTGGGTCAAAGGGTCAATAGTTAAGTCCTTCGTAATCAAAAATATGGAATTAAGGGATATGTTGAAAGAGGGCGCACAATGATCAATCCAGATTTTTCATACATTTCGCGGCAAATCGCACAAAGACCAATCACGAAGCACACTCGAATCTCGAGATCCTTCATCTGATTTTATTGTAAATTAGGGAAAGAAGAATATAGTTATCTGTTCAGGTAGAAAATTAAGCTGAACAACAATTTTTTAACATAGCAAATAATCCTAGTTAATAGTTTAACTTGAAAATTTTTTTGGTAAAAGAAATAATTTCTTTAAAAATTGTTCATTTGACAAACACTTTAATTTTCTACCTGGGAAGAAACGATTTATAAGCTAATAATACAATTTTCCTTTTTCACGAGTAGTATAATAATATTCAACTACTTTAACTTTAGTTGAATAAGCATGTTACGTTCATCGCCGATCGCACAAGTCGCGCACAAGTCGCGCACAAGAAACCGACGAAAAAAGTATATTTTTCTCTCATACAAAATATTTTCTATTTTCCGTGCAAATCTACAATTCCTACATCTGTCGGATACGTATAATATTATACTATTCGGTTTTCGGTCAGTTCCTTTCGGTTAGAAAACTAAATAAAAAATGCGCTAAAATTGTGTAAAAAGCATATAAACGCCGTTGATCGAAACAAGCGAGATTTAAGCGACACCATAAAAACTCGATAGATAAGGTCAGAATAGTGCAAGATTGTCAAAGCATGCAAAAAAAAAAAAAGACGTGAACATCTTGATGCGTAGATATTTAATTAAAATTCGAATTCCGATTCGTCAAACATTTTTTGGCAACGATTCGAGCAAGATTCGTAACGCTATGGACAAATGGCGCACCGTGCATGAGAAAGAATTCTTCACTGTTTTTCCCTTAAATTGAATCAACAGTTTCGTTTCGTTCCATTGTCACGCACATTTACGCGACTGTACGCACATGATCGCACAATTACACGCAACGACGCAATCACACACACGTACACACGTTACACGTATATACAGGGTATTCAGAAATAGGTGGCCGAACTGTGGTATAGTGTAGAATACGATACCAATGTTTGGCCACTTATTTCTGAAACATTCTGCATAGGACATACGTTGAAGTGTTTACATTTGCGAAAAGTGTAAGAGGTTCCACTCAACGAAGCTAGGATCCTTGAATTTCAGAATTTTCTTCGTACGATTTAGTTACCTTCTTACGCAATTACGTTTTACGTTTCTTGATTAGGTCAGGTGTGTTTAAGGAGCTTTCAATTATTCGATGAAATCTTAATTTCGTATTAAGTGATAGTAGTGTTTTTGGATCGACAGAAGCCGTGTCTTTACACTTCTTTTTTCATCGAAGCAGTCCTTACTGACTTTAAAACGAATATCAGTGCAGACCGAAACATTCCACGTACAGTCAAACGCAGTTCCCCCTTTTCTATTTTTCCTTGGTTCGTATTTAATCATCGCACAATGTACCAATTTTCGTTTTTTTTTCTTTTTTTTTTTATAATCTTTCTATTTGAACGACTTTTTATTTTTGTTTTGTTTTTTTTTTTTTTTTTTTTTTTTTGGAAAAGATTTCACTCTCTTTTCCGGAATTGCAATTGCGATTGAAATGAGGAGCTGTGGCAGAATTTTTGGGAATTTTTGTAGGAATCTTTTTACCAAAGATATTTGTTTAAAACTTTTATATAAAAAAATATCATATTCTAAATTTATAATTAATGTTTGTTGGGATTTTTTAAAATTTATTTAAAATAGTTGCAATTGCAATTCATCGCTGTTCAATTGTAATATAAATTAAAATATCGAGAAGTGTTTGACCAAAAAGAACCAAAGAATCGAGTAGAACAATAATTACAAATGTAAAGAAAAAAGAAAGGGAAGAAGGAAGAAAGAAAAAATATTCTCAAAATTAATCTGAATTATGTAGGCCAAGGCCAAGAAGAATTTCACTATTTTTTCTTTCGGCGATTAGTACCAAAAGAAAGAACACCTTTCTTCTACGTTTCGATTTTGATTTTTCCTAATCTTTCTTTTTTTCTCTTTTTGTTTTTATACGTCGATTTTTGCGAATTATTTTTATATCGTTAGTTGGATCTAGAGGATAAAAACAAGATTTAAAAAAAAAGATAGTATTACTGTCACCGCCGTTGCCATATTACTGTAAAAGTTAATATATAAATTTTAGGGCTATCGATTATAATTAATTAAGTATTCCTATATGTAGTAGCCATAATTATGTATAAATAAGTACGCATATAGAACTTCTAGTCAAATAGAGAACGTACTAGCTCGTACAAAAAGAAAATGTGTAACGATCGGGGAAGTGATTGCTTTGATTTATTTCTTTCGCAGCGAGGATTTTTATTACTCTTAACTATTATTATTAATTTTCAGTTCGTTTCAATATCTGTAATCGATAATAAATTGACAGGAAGATGTAGCTTTTATATTTATACTTACACTATCGGTTAGAATATTTGAGGCGCCAAATTTAAACTAGTGATTAACGATTTGATTGATTTAAAAGAGAAAAGAAAAGTTTAAGTTTCAACCGACAAAGAAGAAGCAACCAGTGAAATGAAAATAAAGGATAACGATAGATTGTAAATCGAGATAATTGTAATACGTAACGGATGTGCAATTTCGAATTTAGAAATTGTAATTCAGTTATTATTATAACCGCCTAGGATAAATGCAATGAATTAAACTGTGTATAGCAGTGATCGCCTTGATATTCTTCATTCTTGTTGGTTTTTCCCCGATCAGGCTCGCCAGTAGCAGTCGAAGCTGCTAGTGAAATTTCCCTATATTTCTCGAGGGTTGCTTCTGAATTTGAAGAAATGGGAAGAGTCACATTCATGAATATTTCTACATTAAACTTTCTGTATTTATCGTTTTCATTTAAATTACTTATATTTTTTTTCACTTATTTCGTTCGTTTATTTCAATTTTCTTTTTATTCGCTTACCAGCGTGAAATTCAGGGATTTTTAAGTGAAAACCACGAAAACCTTTCGATTTTTGCACGACGACATATTTCTCGCCTTCGGACGCTTTTTTATGCCATAAGCTATAAATTGTTATTGTTTTGTAATAAGCACACACTCTCATCCGGCTAATTATTGAACTAATGGCAAGTCGCGATTTTTCAATCTACAACATTTTTACCAGCTCAATCAGTTAACTTAACAGCTACCGATATATCTTCAACAAAAGAAATTTCAAATTTTGAATTTGCATTTGAAAGATAACAAAGGAACAAGAAATTACTAGATTGTGGATCGAGAAATCGTTATCGTTGCTCCTAATTATCGAGAAGCAGCAGTTCACGGTTTGTAAGTTCCAACGAGAATTAGAAACCGAAAAAAAAAAAAAAAAAAAAAAGAAAAAATAGAATAGAATAAAAACCTACAAAAAAATACGAAAGGAGTTTTAGTAAACGGGATAACAACGTACGAATTATAAATTGCGAGACGAATACTAACGAAGTAAAAAAACAATAAAAATCATCGCGAGATAAGAAGAAAACGTTCTTTATAGACGAACTAACCAAGAAAAAGTTAACAAACGAGAATAATATTTCTCACGAGGGCAAAAATAAAACTCTTATTACGAAGAATATCGAGTACGAAACGAGTGATGTGTGGGCGAAAGAGGAAGGAAGGAACAAAAATGGGTCACGAGATGATTAGAAAACGAAGGAGGTAAAAATTTTAGTAGGAGAACGAAGAATGAAAACGGTATCGCGGTATATGTAGAAATAAACGTATTTGGATCGATAAAATATTACTATCGATCTTTCGAAATGCGAAGGATATGCACGCAATATGAAAATAAAGAAAGAAGAGAAAGAAAATAATTGACAACCTTAGTGTGCAACAAAATTAACTGTAATTCAGTATTTGAACGTGTCGTCAGGATTCCTGGGTGGGGGTAGATGGCCACGTGGTGGGGATAGATGGATGAGCGAGACAAGTACGGGAGTAACCAACACTAGTGTTATTATTGTAATTGTAACGATTAATGGTAACGTTCATAATCTTATCGAGTAAACGCTAAATGATAATAAGATGACGTGGATGGAATAAAAACATAAAAATAAATACAAAAAAATAAATAATGAAACATTGCGGGAGGAGTACTATCATTCTCATGATCGTGAAATGATTAAAAAATAATGCGCGAAGCGGAAAAAAGATCGTTTCGTAAAATCATCCGTAGACCCGACGAATCGACGCCGTTTCTTTCTTATTACTTTTACCTTTTCATTCTTTTATTGTGAAAAAGAGAAAAAGAGAACAAGAGAGAAAGAGTGAGTGAGGGAGAGTGAGTGAGGCACATTTCAGGCAAGGGGGACTTTTTTGGGGGAAGAGGAGGGAAAAGTTGCGAGAGGAGGATGCTCTCTCATTATACATATATAAATATATATAATTATTATGTAATAATTGTCCATACATCTTGAAATGTCGAAATAAACGAACAAAGAAAGATAAGCGGTTTTTATTGTCACATCACGCTGTTTTATATATGTATATGCAAGAATGAATAAACGGTTGAGTCAAAAGTAGCAATCATTCTTGTCGTTATAAGTAAGTACTTATATACCTGGTGTTTCGATTTCTTAATATAGTATTTCTCTTTTATTGTTGCTGTATAATCTGTACAGATTTTTTATAATATTTTTACGATAATGTATGATTATTAAAACCAAGCGTAAGTTAATGTCTTATTTATTGATATTTTTGGTAGACGTTGGAAAGAATCAAGGATCAAACATTAAAAGCAGTATTTCTCAAATTTTTATGAAAAGAGTCATGGACAAAAGTGTAATTTTTGTTTAAATGGAAAATAGTGATGCTACAAAAAATGCTCAAAAAAATCTTTTCAATTATCGATAACCATTATCGATGACAAGAACTGTTTTGGTTACTTGGTTACTAAGTCGTTATTATTACTAAGGCGTTATTATTATTTTTCGTTTTTCCTTTCCTTGGCTTATCGTCAGAGCATCAACGATACGCTCTGAACAACTTATTCGATTGATAATGGTATAGGGAGTCAGACCGATCAGGTGACTGGTAAAACAGCAAGACGTCGGTAGGCTAATGTCACAAATGTTACGTTTATCCTGTACCTCGTCGGTGATATAAGAAAAAAAAAGTGTTCACCGACAGCAATTCTAGTTGTTTCACGGCACAAATGCTGCATCATGTGGTCAACTGCTGACGGAAACGAAACTTAGCATATACAAAAACCTATGTACTATATCAATGTACCTATCAATGTACTATATACATCAGAATCCTTCGTACATAACGATATTTTCTTCCAATTATTATTAATGTAATAAGAATTACAGTAATTTACTATTTCGTCTGTTTTCTTGATAAACTCCTTCGATAATGAACTTCGATCAAATGAATGTTCATTAGCATTAGTTAATAATAATTTGTCTTACTGGATAACAAGTAAATCATAGATTGTCGTGTAAAATCCGAGAAGATAGATGGGCTACTCTGCGATCCAAATAATTGGAATCGTTGAATCGTTGAATATAAACATATAGGAACATTTAACGAAATACATACAATTTTCCTATCTTATGCTAGTTATTTTTTTCAATAAAATGATATTATTTGATTTTCTTATCCTTCTGAGACTAATTGTACAAGAAAAAATATACAAACCTCTCTTATACAAATATTCATACATCTTTTAATGTCTACAAGTTTTAAAGAAAAAATATTTCATTTCCATATAATATTCTCACAATTTCTTAAGTTGGTAATATCTACGTAGAGCTAAATGATAAATATTAAAAGACAGGTTATACCTCACGTGTTCTTTTTCAAAAAGGTTGTAAGCAACATTTGCGATTTCTTGTTTTCTTCGTCTAATTCTCTTTGTATAAATAACATATAATATAATGATATATAATAATAGATGTAATAACATATATAATAATATGTAATAACAGAAAATGTAAAGGTTGTATAGACGAAATAAAATATCACGTTCCGTTTAATAAAAATATCAAAACTTGTTTAATAACAATCGTGGCATAAAATATATTAAAATGGGACGAAAAGCTAAGTTTAATGATACAACTGTGTCGAGCGGTCATGGAAGAAAAGCAAAGAAGCAAGGAGATCCAACATTTCCAAAGGGAGTACTAGGTATGCAGAGAAATTTATTTATACATATACATATACCTTAAGTATGAGTATATATATTGCATATTGCATGAGTATATAGAGAACTAATCATATAACTTTTATCTAGTAAAAGAAAAAAAAGAGTTAAGTCATAGACAGAAGCAACGAGCAAGGAAAAGATTATTAAAGAAACAAAAGTTAAGTGAAAAAGTAAGGAAATTACAGCAAAATAATGACGAGAAGGTGGATGACGCTGTAACTATCTCAAAACTATTAAAAATAAAGAAAAGGGAGAAATCTCTTAAAGAAGGACCAAGAAATGACAGTTTCGGTCGTAAAAATGATCAAATGCAGTTTGACAATGATATTAATATATCTGATAATGAAGGAGTAATACAAGACGAGCAACAAAAGATTAAAAGAAAGAAATTACTTGACAATGACACAGAGGACGAAACTGATAAAGGATCCAGTGACAATGAAGAAATGGATTATGAGGAAGTAGATCAAAGTGAGGAAGATGATGATAGTTCTAATAACGATGATGTTGATCTACTTCCTATTGAAAAAGCAAATAAGAAGTTGAAAAAGAAGCAAGAAGAAGAACAGTGAGCATGTCTTATTATTCTATTAAACTTTTCATTTCAAATCTAATTAATTTCCTCTTTATTAGAAAGCTAGCAGAGGAGGAAATGCATGATATGGCCCTACAGCAATGTGTCTTTACTTTTCCCACTAAAGAAGAGCTTGCAGATGTTACTAATCTGAAAGATGTACAACAACGTATAAAAGACGTTATTATGATATTATCAGATTTTAAAAGGTTGCGCGATATAAACAGGTATATGTCTTAGGGTTAAAGGATTTTATTTCATCGAAGAATTCCAAGGAATTGTACACTTTTATCTTTTTTGAAGATCGCGTACTGAATATATGGACCTTCTTAGAAGTGATTTATGTACATACTATAGTTATAATAATTTCTTGATGGAAAAATTGATACAAATATTTCCACTGGATGAGTTATTAGAATTTTTGGAAGCAAGTGAAGTCCAGAGGCCTATGACGATACGAACGAATATATTGAAAACACGTCGTCGCGACTTAGCTGAAGTATTTATTGAATGAAATATGTAATAGATATCTTCAATATCCTTTAATTTATCATGATATTAATATTTCAGGCTTTGATCAACAGAGGGGTCAATTTAGATCCTATTGGCAAATGGACAAAAGTTGGATTAGTGATTTATTCGTCGCAAGTTCCTATGGGTGCGACACCAGAGTATTTAGCAGGACATTACATTCTCCAGGGTGCATCTAGCTTCTTACCTGTTATGGCTTTGGATCCTAAAGAAAACGAGAGGGTTCTTGATATGTGTGCCGCGCCCGGAGGAAAATCATCACACATAGCAGCGCTTATGAAAAACACAGGTGTACTCTTCTCGAACGATGCAAACGAAGAAAGGATAAAAGCAGTTGTCGGCAATTTTCACAGACTTGGCATCACGAATTCAATCGTTTGTACTTACGATGGGCGAAAGTTACCAACAGTAAGTATTAATAATATGTATGAACACATCGAATATATGATACGGTCAAATTAATTAAAATGTATAATTTTCAGGTGATTAAAGGTTTCGATAGAGTATTATTAGATGCACCATGCACTGGTACTGGTGTTGTTTCAAAAGATCCAAGTGTTAAAACAAACAAAGATGAAGTAGATATACAGCGTTGTTGTACATTACAAAAGGAATTACTTTTGGCGGCTATAGATTGTGCTAATGCACGTTCGGAATCCGGTGGGATTATCGTTTATTCTACGTGTTCGATTCTTCCGGAAGAAAATGAATGGGTCATTGATTTTGCTCTTAAGAAACGTGATGTTAAATTAATACCAACTGGATTGGAATTTGGCGCCGAAGGTTTTACCAGTTATAGACAATACAGATTTCATCCTTCGTTGAAATTAACCAAACGATTTTATCCCCATGTGCATAATATGGACGGATTTTTCGTAGCGAAATTAAAAAAGTTCTCCAATATTGTTCACAAAAACAAAGATGCAGAGGAAGAAACTTTTGATTAATGGTCGTTTTTAAAATAAATTAATATTTTTATAATAGTTATAATATTTGGGAAAATGCTGTGCAAGCAATTTAAATATATTGAAAAATATATATAATTTGTCTGTACAAGATTTTATATTTTACATTAACTTTATATATAAATTATTTCCATAGTTACAGTGTTGTATTTCAGATTATACATTGCTTGTATATTAATTAAAAGAGTAAACAGCCATTTTAATCGTCATATAAAATAGTCGTAAAATTTTTATACTCGGTAAATTTATGAGGCCTTTCCATTAATGGAAAAATATACTTTTTAATTCTTTTTCACATAGTTTTTTCACGTCATCTGAAATAAAAATTATTACTTACATTTATATAATTGTATGTATATACATACATACATGTACAATGTATATACCTTCTATTTCCATTATACTTGCACTTTTTTGTTGAATAACTACAAAAAATTCCCTCAAGTTCGATAACTTTCCAACAACCCAATAATCGCTCATAGTTTTTATAATTATCTCTCCAGCCTCTTTTAATCTGAAATTATAAAAAAAAGTGTATTCTATTTGTAAAATAATAATCTTACATCAAAACATTATTGTGTTATGTACTAACTTATTGGTGTCATTATATATATCAGTGATAACTCTCAACACTTCGGGCGTTGTAAGCACATTAGAACATCGCCTATTATCCGGATGTATTGTACTTTTATATGCTAAATTAAGTTTATTAAAATACAGGTACTTGCAAGATTCCGACGAAACTATTACGTGTTTAGCACATTGTTCTGCAACCGAACTAACAAGTGTAGTTAATTGTGGGCCAAGAAAACTATCCAGGCTTTTAAAGAAATCTATTAACAAACTTGTTTTGCCTGTAAAATAAGCACCCCAATTTTAAAGTTTTTGCATGATTATTTCAAAAGAAGAGAAAAGGAAGGGAATGGTACTTACTGTCAACAAACAAACATATTGTAGCGCTTAATGCTCTGTAAACAACTAAATATAACGACACCGGTTTTGTAGAATAATTGATATATACTTTAGGAGATTTACCAATTAAGCTTGGTTCATTAATACTAGATGGGCCAGTGACAAATCTATAACATTATATATATATATATATGTATATATATAACTTATTATTTTGTTATATATAGAATATTAAATTATTTTGCATGTACTAACTTTCCATAGTGAGTGGTAGTAAATGGTGAAGGTGAATTTCTAGGCATTGAACCCTCGTGTAATTCTTTTTCAAGATGAGCTGGTAAAAGCGTACTCACTAGATAATTATAAACTACTTGCATATCCTCCGGCTCCAAACCACTCCTAAGTGATAACGGGCATTAATTCTTTAATTGTTATATATATATTACATTATAATAATGTGACAGCGTTTACATTACTAACCACACGACTTGATCGTTGTAAAGAAATGCAGTATATTTCACTTGAGAAAACATGGCTTCTACAAGATTCATAAAACATTGAACCCGTAAAAATGTTATTTTGTCAAGAGGTAAGAATTGTAAGCCTTGGAAAACATCCAAAATATCACTATTATTCAACTTTAAAGACATTAGATACTGTGAAAAATACATGATATTGAAAATTATATCGAAAAATACAGAAACAGTACATTTTAAGAATTCCCCTTACCCTTGAATAAAAATGTTCAAGTTTGTGTTTTAGTAACGTTATCGACCCACAATCAGGTTCATTAATAATGGTGTCAAATGATCCCATAAATAGTCTAAACATAACATACGCTTGCTTCAATATAGATTGACAAACACTGCTAGAAACTTCATCGTATTGATATTCTGTATATTTGTTACCATCTTTCTCTTTCCATATGTAAGGTACACCGACAATCTATGAAACAATTGAAATCTATGAACAAATATTCATGAATTTTATATGATATAAAATATTACATGCTACATTCTTTTATACATTTTCTGATAGCAATAAAATCTTACCATCACCATCCAAAAATTTGATTCTGGTTGATAATAAATTTGACGAGTTTTATGTGTATGACAATAATCGCATGGTTGACCAGGATTAAATGATCTAAAAATTTGAAATGCAAGAACATAATCTTAATATTGTATGTAAAGATAGGAACTTTAGAATCTAGAAAAATATGTTTATACATACTGCGCAAATTTAATAATTGCTTCGCTGAGTCCTATATTTTTAATTTGAACATCTAAATCTCTTTCTGGATAATAATAGAGAATCTTTTTTTCTTCCTGCATGCAAAAAATACACAAGAACACACTTGCATTGTACGTATGTAGTGTGTAAGAATTTTGTAATTTTTGTATGTAAATATTTTATTGACAAATTTAATTTACTTGCCTCTCCCTCTTTTTTAGCATATGTGCCATTGAATATATAAAAATGTTCTAATGTAACCTCCGTTTTCGATGACATTTTGACAAATAATTTAAACAAAAGATATTTAGCCCTTTTTTCATATAAAATGCAAAAACGTTACCACAATAACTTATCGATTTAAACGCTTATTCGCGTTTTCTTTGCTGAAACATTTTAGCCAACAAATAAAGAACAACTTTGAACAATCAGTATGCAGTTGATAAATTATTTTGAAAACTTAATACATAGATGCTGAGGTGGCAGCACGTTTTATTGTCATCAGTGTCATGTGATACATGATGTGTTTCTCAACATTAAATATTATATACGTATAGATTTTATAATAAAATTAAATATATATTACACGTTATTTATATTTATTATCGTTTATATTTCTCTGTAATGTTAATTTAAATAGGTAAACCTTTATGACTTTTAACATACAAAAGATCAAAATACAAAAGATAATATCACAGACAAGGCTTCTTGTATCATATTTGGTTCACGAGTAATTGCTATTTATGTGTGTTGTCGGGAGCATGTTATAAATTAACAGCCTAATTGTTATAAATGAATAGCATGAACGTTATAAATAGACTGTGGATTTTTATGCATTTATAGGAAATTTAAACGTGCAAAATTACATAGAATATACATAATATGAAAAAATACGTATGTAAATAAATAAAGTTTAAAGTACAGTGCTTTGTATAATACTCGATAGGTAAAATAGTTTTCTACCGAGATTCTACTTTTTTAAGCATATTCTCAAATATAGAACTTCCATAGGAATTCACGGTCTAGTTATAAATGAATAGCTTAAATGTTAAAAATCGATAATTTAAATTTTATAAATTAACAGCCTGTATATCTGTTTTATTAAATGTTTTGCCAAAATACAACAAATATTAAAATATATATCAACATGAGTAAATTAGTTGTAGATTTTTCAAATTCGGTCATGAGATTAACAAAACTATCGTAAACTTGAATTATAAGAATTAGGGACATGAAAATCTTTTCGTATTTATAAAAATTTTCTTCCGTAACTACAAAAACGTGTAATTAAATAAGTTCGACTAATAAGTGTTACATCTTGGCGACATTTCCACGAATGCGAAAAGCCCACGAAACTTCTATCGATAACCATGTAAAATCGAAACTCGTGTTATTCGATTATAACGAATTTCACGTATTACGTGTACAAAACTGAACATAACAAATTTGTCGTGATGTGGGTAATGATTAAATTTAGATAACGCACAGTAATGAGCAACATGTGATAATAAAAAATAAGGGCGAAGAGTCTGGAAAAGAAATTGGTCTTTAGGTGTACAGAAGATCGTAACGATACACCAATGGCCTATCAAACTTTCCGGCAGGAGTACATGCAAATACCTGTGGTGACACGAGCTTACACAACAGCTTGTGTCATCACGTCTCTTGCTGTGGTTTGTAAAATGTTTTTCTCATAAGATAGTTTCATATCTGCAAAATGCCATTTTCAAAATGTAATTATCAAATTATTTTTATTTTCCCACTTTAGCAACTAGATTTGGTATCACCATTTCGATTGTATTTTAATCCCACGTTGATCATTGAACAATATCAGGTAAACAAGTATCTATTAATTATTACTCCTTAGCTTCCCATCAGCTTTGCGCATTTTACGATTATTATCTTTTGTAATATAAATATTCTTTCAGCTATGGAGATTGATAACTACATTTTTATTCTTTGGAAATATGGGTTTCAATTTTCTTTTCAATATGATCTTTACTTATCGATACTGTCGAATGTTAGAGGAAGGATCGTTTCGCAGAAGAACAGCTGATTTTGTAATGATGTTCATTTTTGGGGGCATATGTATGATTGTATCCTTTTTAACACTTCATTTATTGTCTTTCTCAAATTACAGATAAAGTAAATATAACTCCAATATATTGTATTATGTGTAATTATCCTAAGCTTACTATAGACATTTGCATTTTTTGTTAATTTGTTATTCCTGGGCCATGCATTGACAGTTATGTTGGTTTATGTTTGGTCTCGGAGGAACCCATTTGTTAGATTAAACTTTTTTGGACTTTTAAATTTCCAAGTAAGTTTTTAATTTCTTATTTTATAGAGGGAAAAAGAGTAAATTGTTTTTAAATGTATTTTTTTTTATCAATAGGCACCATATTTGCCTTGGGTGCTTCTTGGGTTTTCTGTACTTCTTGGTAATACAATTTGGGTCGATCTAGTCGGAATGGCTGTGGGACATATGTATTACTTTGCAGAAGATGTATTTCCGCGTTTACGAGGAGGTTTCCGTGTTCTTAAAACTCCACAAATACTGTAAGTTACTTGGATAAAAGGGTTATCATTACAAATTATATGTCGTAAACGCGATATTATCATTTGTTGTTTGTTCACAGTAAGACTTTGTTTGACGCACACCCAGAAGATCCAGATTATACTCCACCGCCTGAAGATCGTCCTGGTGGATTTAATTGGGGTCAAGAAGCCAATATGCAATGATTCTAAATTCAAGGTCCTGCTTCCAAACCATCTCTTACCAATTGGCATATCAAGTAAACTTTTACACTGCTACATATACAACATTGTTCCTTGATTTTCCCAGTCACTAACAAAAGTACTAAACATTTGCAGCCTTGACATTATGTGACATGTAATGGAAAAATTATAACAAAGATAAGACTTCCAATTTTCTACAGGGGTTACAATTTTTCTACAAAAAAATTTCTGTATGTATCTCAGAATATATTATGCAAGTAACATACATAAATGAAAACAGTATTTCTCAGATAATCGACTATATTGTGATATATTTATAGTGCTTACGATTTTCCAAGAATACAAAGAAGTTTCATATTGATAACATATACGTTAAAAACGAAATATTTTGGGGTATATCTGTGTTCATTAATTAACATAGATTGTATCAGATATAATTTGCGAAATTTCTATATTGTATAAATTTTAAGATATCTATGTGAAAACAATGCAAACTGTCCTACTCTAAATTTTCTTTGAAACTTCATTTTAGTAAGTATTTAATCTATGATAAAATTCGTTTAAATACTGTTTTCGTAATAATTATATTATGCACAGCATGAATTTTTACTACAATCTTGTGCCTGATACAATATACAATTTTAACTGAAAATAGAAAATGACAACTTTTAGATTTTTGCTGTGTAACATTTTGTTAAACACGAAAGGACTCGTATACTAGAGTATAAAATACTATTTTTAATGTTTGCAGAAACACAAAATTGAAACCCCTGATTCAAAAAGATTCTATTGTAAAAATCTTACATAATCGAATGATGTAAATACTTTTATTTATTCTCCTGTTATAAATAATCCTCCAGTCTTTTTTAATAATGTAATAATACATTTGATACCATGTCTGAAGATATATAATATTGTAAATAACAGAATACATCACAGTTTCTTTTTTCACGGGCATTTGATAAAAAATAATATAAAATATAGTGTTGTTTAATTTTAAAATAAAACATAAAATGGCATTCCCTTTTTGTGATGTTTATAATTTGCGAGTAAGAATGGAAAAAGATACTAGTAAATTAACGAAGACAGTTGGTAGTTCATAGGTAAATGTAGTTGTTTTCATTTTTCTGTTTTCTCCTAGTAAACTAATGACCTTTACCGTCAATTGATTGCTCGATTCAGAATTTAGAATATCATATTACATGTTATACTGTGATGTATTCATATTACTTATCAAATGATTGCATTCTACTATATATAATAAAACAATACATTTGTTAAACTTAGTATGACAATGTGTACATCGGCAAAAAGCCAAAGTATTACAAAGAATTTCCACTTGAACGATTATGTATTACTTACTAAATAGAGGGTAGTTAAAACTGTGAGAGACTTGCGCGTGTAACTCGCGTCCTTTTGGAAAATAAGCGATGTTCTGTTGCTAGCGCAATTAAAAATATATCTTATACTCTAAGTATACTGTAAGTGTGGAAGTTGTAGTTATATCGTCCAAAAGAACGCAGTTAATATACCGAAGACTTTAACAATTTTAACTGCAAGAATCCAGGCCATGAAAGCCTCGGGGATTTAACTAGATAGTATCCCTTTTGTAAATATTAAGTAAAACTGTTATTTATATGACCATTACGATGAAATAAAATGGTTCAATTTAGTTTGAAATTATTATTGTATAAATTCATGTTATTAGTCTATACATAGTAGTATAAGAGATCGAATGCATTTAATTCTCAATTAAACTATAAATACATTTGTTCTTACATGAACATTCGTGAAATTTACTGTAATTTTTTGAATATTTAATCACAACGAGATACATAGTTTTCATTCATAATACATTACAGTGTTGCATTATTATGTTATTGTGCCATATGATATGTACTGTTACCGTCCGCAAAAGTAACAACTTTTGTAACTTCTTGTTTGCATATATTTGAACAAACTTGTATACTTACATGCAAATTTTTGCTAGTCAAAAAATGAGTTTAACCATCGATGTTCTTTTTGAAAAATAACGTTTTTTATAGCGGTTATAGAAAAAATTAATTAAGGTGGGAAATGATTTACAAAACCATTTATTTAGATTTAAATAATAAATGATTATCATAACGAGATATCATGATGTATAACTAGGTACATATACGCAATGACATGGACTATAATACAATGATCAAGACTCTATTGTACATACTTTATTATATTGCCACCGTTGCTAAAAGCACTGTAATGTCATCTGGTTTACCACCTAAAAAATAGAAGAAACATGTTTTGGATATACACATTAATGTTTATATTAGTTTTGTTTATCCTACAATAAGTGAAATGATTATCCTATTTAAACAAATTAGTAATAAAATCCCTTTTGAACTATCAATGTGTTTACTTTGAGAGATAGCTACTTGTTTGTTAGAAAATGAAAAAAGGGAGAGTAAAAAACAAGAAAAGAAAAAAAGGAAAGAAGGGAAAGGGAAGAAAGAAGAAGGAAAAAACAGCATATTTGTATAAGCTTTTTATTCTAGATGTAAGAATGAAGAAGTAGTTAAAAAAGTACAGAAGGGAAATTGCTTTGTTACAAAGTTCTTACCAAAGTAAACAACATTCTGTACATGCATAAGATATATAAGAAAAATTGTGAAATGTATGGTACGAATAAATTGAATATATTTTTTATTAAGAACTATGTGTTTCTATAACTGGAAAATATTAAGACTACGCATTCGAATTTGGCTCTGAAATAATTATATATGGTAGTTTAAGCGTCGACATGGTTTACATACCTATAGTATCAATTCCGTTCTCTCTAGCACTTTGTGCAAATGGAGACATAAATGCGCCGTCAAAAGCTAAACTACGAGCCATCCAGGCTATCGAGTTGGCAACTCCTTGTATCTTAGTAGGATCTCTTTCTCCTTGAACTTTACGCATTTCCGTGATAAGTAATTGGTCAGGCACATTATCAAATACCCCATCTGTTGCTAAAAGAATTACATCACCATCTTCAACTCCAAAACTCGAAGTATCCGCAGATTCTGGACTATAATTAAAATATACAATATTGTAAATAGAGAAGTACGTTAACGAGACAATATATTAAATACATAATGTAAGTTGACAATGTACTCGCAAAGCATAATACCTGTCGCTAAGCACCAGACCAGAATGTCCTGGAGGTGGAAGAGACAACTGAAACGGGGTATTAAAGTAGTGTTGTTGTTCGGAAGAACGATGAACTACTTCTCCTTTTCTTACAACTACGAAGCCACTATCACCGATATTAGCTGCACAAATGCTGCTTGTTTCTTTATTGAGAACTATAACGCATGCAGTACTGCTACCTGAAAAAGCCACACAACACATTACATTAATCGCATTAATGTAACCTTGTTTCTCACTTTTCCCTGGAAACATAGAATCTTCACAAAATATGAAAAAAAAAAAAAAAAAATGTGTAAACCACAAGTTGCTTCTAATACCTAATATGGGTTGTTTACTTTCTAGTAATTCATAGTAACTACGTGCTAATAAACCAGCTGGTTCAGAAGGTTTGAACCTGCCCATAGAGACCAGTCTTTCACAAGTTCTCATGAGGAAACTAGAAAACTCTCCTGGATCGATTCCATAATGCCTCCATCCGCCTACACCATCCGCTACGCCTAAAAAGGTCGAAGAATTGTAAAATTCTACTAGACGAGAAAATGTCTAATAGTAATAGTCGAGATTAGGATTCTTATGTTTTACCGAAATGTTTTTCTTTTTGACAGAGAATTGGTATCGATGGATATAATTGGAACGACAAGAAAAAGTATAAAACTTAAAACATCTAGGAGTTTTGCAAACTATCAGTCATGTGCGAATACAGAGCAACGCGTTGCAACGATAGGACTGTTTTTCCATGGGTCTGGCAGACTAACATTACCTATTACTTCGACAGTCTTGAATTTGGCACTAAACCAAGCATCATCACCGAACTGTCCCTTACGTATACGTCCTCGTGTAAAATCTTTCGGAAAACCACACACAGCCGAAATGAAAGATGCTTCGCGGCGTTTATTCACGTTAGGATCAGCGCACGCTGTATAATTTGATATGCCATTCCATATCGTCCGAGACAGCAGCCTCCCGGTCCAATAAATGGACTGCATTGTACGGTGAGGCTCAAACTTTTGTGACGCACATCTTTATTAACTAAACGACGAATCTGCATGAATCGTGCAGTCAATTCACAAGTGTATCGGAGGCATGTTTTGTTGTTTTTGTTGGAGGTGCATGTAACATTGATCAAATTTATCAACTATTCGCTTTATCGCACTTGGCATCGACCACTCTGTTCTCGAATTCCGATTCACGCGAGAAGAAACGAAGATCGGCGTGACCGCGATTCCAATTGAAATTATCTCTTGGTACGATGTAACCCGAGAAAGTACCTACTGGTGCTACAGTGCTTCTAGCTAATCGACTTGAACACCGTTAACATTGCACCTACATACATAACAACATATGCATGTACATAATATATGCTTCGCATCCGACTTCAGACTGAGGTACACGGGAGGTCTGATAAGAGCAAGCTCCTAATGTCGTCAAATGTGCTTTGCAAATCGACTGCTAAGTCAAAGAGCACTGCAATCTAATAGGTATTTTCATTGAGTAATTTCTAGTTTTACATTTAACGCCATCCTTGGGTGAAAACGATAACTATGAACGGGGTCGTTGCATGCGAATATCGCGAAGCGAGAAAGCTCAGTTTCGAAACGATTCGATGTTTTTCAAAATTACATATTAAAATTCGAATCCCCTCGAATAGAATTTGATAGCTTGAAATTTCCAAAAGTCATGGAAGTCTTGTCGATCTGTGTCGAAACTTGTTCAAAGTGATTCGGTCTGTTTGTTGTTCAATCCACTACTAGACGAAGCTTAACAATTTGATCGAAAAGCTTTACGGCTTAGTAAACAAATTGAGAAACATTTGCCGATCACTAAAAACCTTACCTAAAATCTTCATCATATCACCGCGAGAGTTGCCTGTGTTCCTATGTATGTATGTATGCGACAGTTTTTCCATCATATCCAATTGTTGAAAGATGAACTTTTTGTAGCGAGATTGTCGTTAAAATAGGAATTAAAGAGCAAATTAAAAGATCACTCGCCAAAAGAATTGACAATTTTGTAAAATTTACGAAGAGATAAAAAGGTAAGTCCCTTTGAATTTTTAATAGTAAACGAAAACATACGTATTCACATACGTAAGAGAAAAACAAGAAGGTAGTTTTTGTTTCTGCTACAATATTGGTATCACGTTTAACCGTTGCATTAAAAATGTCACTACTGTTACAATTACTATTTTCATTCGTAGGAAATCGGTTTTGTCGACACGATACGAATTAATATGAAATTAAAAGTTTAGATCGTGATCGATAAAAATGAAATTAGGTAAAGAAGAGCCTGAAGTTGGTTACGCAAGTCGAAGAACGCCACCTGCGATTCTCGAACAGTGGCGGGTATCGACAGTTCCACATGTGGTGTCGGCATGTTCACGAATGACGAGTTGAAAGTTCGATTTGAAAGAACGTTGTTTGAAGAAAAAGACCAGGTTTTTGCTCGAATTGCGTGGAAATTTCAGGATCCGTAACAGCTTGCAACGAATCAGTTACGATCGGTGAGTGTGTATTCGTTCTTTCTATTTTATTTTTATTTTTTTTGGGATTGATCGTAAGAAACAGGAATCGATCGATTGCAAGAAGATTAGAGGGGAAAAAAGGGAGAAAAGATAGGCTGGACTCGACTAATTTTCCTGTTTTTCGGATATCGTACAATCAACTGTAAAACAATCAACTATAATGAGATTGTAAATAAGTTGGGGATAAATAATCCGGTGGGCGGGCGAGAGAGTGTAAGCCAGAGTTATTAGTTTTGAAGAAAAGCATTTATAATACTATTCAAAGTGGAACGTAAGCCGAGGACGTATTAGATTTTGGATATACTACTGGATTCGTCTCAGTAAAAGAGAACAATGTAGAATATCGTCGATATCGGTCGTTATCCTGCTTTGACTAAAATTCGTCCTACACTTTTGAACCGATCCACCGGATTAATAGTCCAAGATATTCTACTTGGAAAGGGGGACATACGAATAACAGCGATGCGTTTCTTCGAGTAAATCGTTTTACTAATGTTTATTAATAAACATTTCATATAGATTATTTTAATTCATATAATTTAATACCTGTTTGCCGTTGTTTTTGTTGTTCTTGATGTTGCGATCAATAGTTTATCGTTATTTACACTATTCAGTATAAAATGCGAGTTCAAGATTAAATCACACCACTATGTTTTATAGACACTATCTGTCATCGATTAATAATTATCAATGCTTGTACTCAGGAAAATGCGAAGGGGGCAGTAGGGCAGTATTTTCGTTATCACTAGTGTTGTTGGTATTTAATTCTTTAGGGGAACCATTATTTATGTTACAATCTAGACTAAAATTATCGTCTAGTGGGCATTTGTTAATATTAGGCAAGTGATTAACATCGATTCCACGAACGTCGGGGAGCTTTTGTTGGTGGGATTGAGCATTTTCAGTCTCGTCGTTATCGAGACCGTTATCAGTGTGGGGTGGGGATGGATAATAGCCGCGCTGCTGTATTGGCAGTTGTTCCACCGGCAGTTGGTGGTGTTGTTGTTGTTGTTGTTGTTGGTGTTGACCTTGATGTTGTTGCGACGACGGCTGCGGCGGCGGCGGCGGCGGCTGCTGCTGCTGCTGCTGCTGCTGCTGCTGCTGGAGCTGCGACTGCTGCGCGTGATGGTGGCAACGATGCTGTTGCTGCGACAGTTGACGATGCTTTCGTTGAGAATGATGCAGCTGTAGCAACTGCACCGTGCTACCAGTCATTGCAGGTGGCGGCGGTGACGGCGGCGGCGGCGGCGGCTGCTGTGGTGGCCGGTGTTGCACTCCGTCCACACTAGTCCGTCGGGCTAGTTGTTGAGCTTGAATAAATGCATCACTAGAAAATAACAAGATTACACGAGCCCATTGGATCTATTCCACGACCACTAATGCTGCATACACACGCTGCGGACACGCGGATTTTACCCCGCCGATAAGCTTCTAATCCTTCTTCCCCCTTCCCACGCTTTAAACTTACCTTTCATTTCCCTTTCTAACACACGAATCCGCGCGTATACAACTGAGCCGTGTATGCACGCGTTACCGATTTTCTCAACCAAGTTCAATGCGAAAACGTCGTCTTCGATTTTCGTGGAAGCGGAGATCGAAACGGTGCCGAACATAACTGTTTCAAACTGTTCGATAGTTTTCTCTTTCGAGAGAAATTACATTTAATATTATATTAAATCAATAGTATACAAATAAATGTAATTGTGCAATGAATGTACATGAATGTACATTATTTATTTGGATATATCTAACGATATAGAGAATATTGATTTGTTTATATCTACATCGCAGCCGCACCAACAGTTTCGTCCCTCATTGTATATCGGTTCTGAGTGAAACAGTTACGGGGATCGAATTGTATCTGCTGTGAATACACAGACAGAGTTCTTGTCTATATCGGTTTCGATTTCGGTTTCGATTTCGGTTTCGGTTTCGGTTTCGGTTTCAGTTCTTTAATATTATATCGGCTCCATATCGGCTTTTATCAATTCCCCTGTTTTCTCGAATTCCCAATTCTTTTATTCAATATTTTAAGATTTATTATCTTTAAAACTTTATTTTCACGAATTACTTAAAAAAAATTTGATCGAAAAATGATATTAGAACTGTTTTCATGCGCTGCGTGGGAGGATAACGCGTGCGTACACGCATCCATGTGTTGCGTAAAGAGTAAGCTTTCTCTAGCTATTGCGCACGTGCGAAGCCTTGCAGTTGCGGCTACCAACGGTTGCACGTGAAAAGTATGTACATACATATACATATATAGAATACAGAGGTAATTCAAGTATCGTTTGGTAGCTTTGTCGTACGATTAAAGCGTAAAGGTGATGATCGATCGACGAGGAAGGAAATCTTCAGATAAGGATAAGTGCGGCGTCGTTCTAGCGCGTCTTGAACCGCAGATAACCGCCTGTCGAGTAAACGTAGACGTTGCTTTTTAAAGAGATTCATTGCGGAAAAGAAGAGAGAGAGTCGCTTCTAGGCTCGTCGAGTATCGCTCGTGACTCGCAAGTTTCCACTATCGCCACTTTGCTTGCAACAACTTAACTCGGGTTTCTGGCCATTCGCGAGTATAAATAGAAATAACAGACGTCTCGTACGTAATTTGCAGCACATTCACAGCGCATTGCACACAAGCAACTAAAAGGATAAATTAGCATGCGAAGGTTGGTGTGTTGAATTTTGTCGAATCCGATCGTATCTTATTTTCCCGCTGTCATGTGGAAACTTTGGAGGCAACGGTACAATTTTTCATCAGCTTCGGGATACCTGTATGCTTTATGTGCTTTTATACCGTGATTGGTTCTTTCGATTGTGCTCGTTCAGTGACCTCGAACAAGTACATAGTAGCTGGCTAAAAACGGACTTGCAACTCTCGTTATACGTATGTAGAGATGTAAAAGCCCGGAAGTATGCCGAGTCTATTTATATTCCGTTTCGATCGTCGGACGTTGAGATTTCTCTGGTCGAAGTTTGGGATTTCTATTCGATCCGTAAAACCGTAAATTCGTAAACCCATCGAGCAATTTCGGCGAGTAGCTTTCACTCGGGCATGCACCAATCCTTATCTGAATACGCGTTCATCATGGCGATGGGGATTATACGTACTCTACCGTTCATAAGTAACCGGACACTTTGATCGATTCGAAGCAACGCTTATAATCTTTCTATCTGACAATACAATTGTAAAATTAAAAGATCTAAAGGCAAAAAGTTGGCGAAGCGGCAGAATAATTTTATAAGGGCTAAGAAATATATAATAAGAAACATCAGCACTTGATAACGCATATTGATTTTCAAAGATCGATTAAATCGAGCGATAATATGTCGTTATACGTAGATTATATACGAATAGTATACGATGATTATAAAGGATAAAATTCGTCCATGATTTTACGACTGAAATACATCTGCCGAAAGATAAGCCAGTGTTCGGATACTTTTGAGCGTTCGGACACTTTGAGCGTGCGATCACAGTCTGTCTACATATGCACGCTACCGTGCGTAAGTATTTGAACAGTTGCAAATTATTGCAAATATAAGCTATAAAATATCAAATACGAATATATAATGGCCGAAGTAAAGCTGTTTCATTTATTTGTTTTTGATCTCATCTCAGGCAACCATATACACACAGTTAGTAGATATTAATAAAAAACGATGATTGGTGTTAAATAATAATAAATAAGAAAAGTAGAAAAGACTTTAAACGTATTCGTGGGACGTTGAGATGTTGCAACTCTAAGAATTTCTATAGATTCGATCACGTGTCAGCTATTTATCAGAGATACTAGGTATATCGCTTGTTTCAGTATCGATTTATGGGAACCCATTCATAGGAACAAGTAGAGAATTAACAGTAGAGGAACGTAACGTTCTTCTATCGTAACGTTGAAAATATACGGAAAAATATCGGTCTTTCGATATTTTAAAGCGTTTTTAAAGCGAAGCGTTTAAATACTTATGCACGGTAGCGTATGCACGTGTATACGTTGGAACTTGGATACCCAACGCTAACCGCGGAACGCGTTCGGGGGAACTTTCGTAGGATTGCCAGGGGGATTTGCACGGATCTCTTTACCGAACGTCAAGCTACCAAGCCCGTGTTCGTATTGAAAAAATCTGCGATACCTTTCGCTATCGGGCGTTTCACCCCTAGTATTCGAGCCTCTGTCAGGATCGGCAGTTGCATAAATACCCTCCTCCTTGTACATTTGATGGGAGTGTTGAGAGTGCTGATGGGTGCCGTAAGGACTTCGAGACGATGGCTGACAATATCTACCGTAGGTATCGTCACGGCCGCGGCTACATCTTCTGCTTCTACGTAGGAAATCGGATCAGTTCCTTGACAAGTGTATCACATTTTTTTTCTTTTTTTTTTTTTTTTTTTCAGTTTTCCTTCACGCACGCGTTCTTTTCTATTTCTCTCTTTTCGTTTTCGTTTCTATACGGTTTCTCCTTGTCCGATCGTTTCGCGAATGTACGTTCGCCTAATACCAAAGGGTCCCTCGGACGATCACAGAAAACGATCGATAGACATACGTATATTGCCAATATCTCAAGGTTCTCGATATTATCGTACGTGTAAAGAGACCATCGGAAAAACTACTTCCTTATGCATTTCTACACTTTCTTATTCTTATTAT
This sequence comes from Bombus huntii, assembly GCF_024542735.1. NCBI lineage: Eukaryota > Metazoa > Arthropoda > Insecta > Hymenoptera > Apidae > Bombus > Bombus huntii. Next base: position 156,385 of record NC_066253.1, on the reverse strand, counting down.
TTTTCTTCTTATGTTCACGCATGTCGGCAACAGGACGACTAAGAGAAAGTTCCGTTTCGATCGACGAGGGAAGCAGCTTTTCGACCAGTTCACCCGAAATACACGATTTCGGTTAGCCGCGATACGCAGCTCGAGAAGCGTTATATCTTCGACACTGGTCAGTCTCTTTTCGGTCTTGACGGAGTAAAGTGCATATCGTTTCTCATTTCCGAATGCAAAAAAATTCGAAAGAGATTGGAAAACAGATTCGTAGCTACTAACAAACCATTCAAAAGCGGATTAAAAGTACGGAAGAAGTAAATTTATATTTATCTGAAGTTTTCGATAAAAAAGACGAACATTTCTATAAAAAAAAAAAAAAAAAAAGTTGCTAGAAAGATGGCAGAAGGTCATTGATTAGATAGAAATCGACGGTACATCCGTTCTTTTCAAGAAAAAAAAAAAAAAAAAAAAAAAAAACGCGAACCCATTACGATCGATCTGGTGCGACGATTTACACGTACAATAACGTTAAAAAGCCTGAAATATCGACGATATCCGTTCACGTATCGATGGTCTGAGGGTTCATCGGCTCTAACCGAGCCGAATCGAGAAATGCGTGTTCAAGTTGCTTCGAAATATCCCAGAAATAATCGAGGTAACACGAGAGGGACACGGTATAAACAGACTCTGCATGTAAAATTCGTGAAAGCTGCACGTGGTCGGCGATGCAAGTCAACGTCGCCGAGATTTTACCAATTATCCGTGTGATCGCGCGTTTGCCTGTAACGTATAACTAAGCTAATGCTACTATATCCAGACGCTTGTTACGTTTGTCTTATAGCTGTAATATGCTGTAATATGCTGTAATATGCTGTAATATGCGCAAAGTTAGGAAGCAAAAATACGTATTGGCGAGAGAAGAAAAAAGTAAGCAACGACGCATTGATAAAAATATTGGTAAGTGAGTGTGAGTGAATGAGTAGGTAAGTAGATGCGACGGTGAGATGCTAGCGTGTGAGATGTGTTATACCGATCGAGTTACGTTGACGACGAATAAATGAGATGTAAGTAGCACCGTGAAGCTGTACTTATCTTGTCACGTGTGTGTGTGTGTCTGTGTCGCTTATATCAGACCGATAGCTACAACTAACTAGATAGCCGATTTATCCGTTTTTTTTTTTTCTCTTAGTACATAGTACTCGCGAATAAGTACATATACACGTACTTAGCTCGTCCAAGCTTTGCAGCTATGTACGTTGAAATTTCCTCGAGTACGAGAGATTTTATGCGATATAGTTGTAAATGATTCGGCGACCAAGTTAAAAACAACTCGGTCGCGATCGTGGTCAAAGCTTCGTGAAAGAAGAGTGTATCGATCGGATCGAATGACACGTAATGCTGGTAGAAGCGACGAAAACGTCGAGATGAGAACGTAAAGCATGGCGAAGCGCGTATTTCGCATTAGTTCTTACCCTTGGGAGGACTCGCTACAAACGGACGAATCTTTTCTGTAGGGACGATCAGCCTCGCTCTCGGACATGCGCATATCCTCGGAGCCGCTCGGACTTCTGTTTCTAGTCGTGTGACGCTCCAGCTGCTTGATTAGGTCTTCCAAAGTGCGTATGCGAATTATACCGCAAGTCGGCATATGCTCCTCGTACTCCTCGTCCGTTTGGTTGTCGATATGCTTTACGATGTCTTTGCGATACGAATCCGTGGGATAGCAATCTTGCAGAGGTTCCGTTAGCATTTCCGTAAGCGGTTCCGTCAGAGCTTCGTCGTCCATCGGATTTCCGCCAGTCGATGTCGTTCCCGATGTTTCTCGTTGATTCGCCGCCATTCTCAGTGCCTCGATAATGTGCTCGTGATAACCGTTCAGTTGATCCAACGTACGCTCCACGTTAGCTACCGCTCCTCCTCCCACACCTGCTCGATTTTCGTCCTTTTCGTTAATTTTTACCCTTTGTACGTATCTTACGTGCATTTGCAACACGACGTACGCAAACGGTCGATGCAACCAGCTGTATCAGTTTGCGCGCTCGGTACAGCATTTTCGTTTTCGTGCAATCGTTGGCATTTTTAGTTAGCTTTCCGAAGCATTGGAAACGCTGTATTAGAAATTTCATCGGTTCGAGCTCGTTGCATCTGCCCTTTACGTTTCGGCTATTGGTTTACTCGGTTGCACGACTATCGATCATCGCAATACCGTAACTACCGTGTTTCTTTAAAATTCCCTTGCCACGAAACTGTGGAAGATTGTTCTGCTGTAGATCGATGAACGAGACAACTTCGTCCGCTCCCGTATCTCCCTCCTCCTCGCTTATACCGGGCTTCCTCACCTGCGATTTATGCTCCCTGAAAATGTCGACGTGAAAGAACATTTGATCTCGTTGTATCTACTCGATGAATCCGATTCGAGCTAATCGGAGAAGACGAAACGTTCATAGGTTCGGTGTATTTCAATACGTATGTTTACACTTATTACACTCATTATATCCTTTCGTTATCGAAATTGGCGATGAGAAATCGGAATTTCGTTATCGCACACCTTTGAACGTCGAGTCTTCGATTAGACGTGACCGTTTTTGCCTCGCAGAAACCACCCATTTGGTCGCACTCGCGAAAGGCTCTCTTTAAACCGGTGCAGTCTCGTAGTTAGGGTCACGTTCGTGTTTGTGCCTCACTTTTAATCGAGCTATCGATTAAAACGTGACACGAACGCGAACACGACATCGTGTCTTTTCCTTTGACTCTGGTTAAACGCGGAGAATTTTGACAAAATGTACACGCGTATCTTTTCCTTTTTCGTCCGAAATGAATCTGCTTGCCCTTTGTCGATAGTTTATTTTATCGAAGGCTCATCGAATCCAGGCATGCTTGAAGCGAACGGTATATTGGAAAATTCTACGTTTGATCCTTTGCTCGCAAAACACGTGACAAAAGTATGTATTTCGTCCTTCTTTTTTTCTATATTTTTTTCTTTTTTTTCTTTTTTTTTCTTTTGTATTTCCAAACGATTACACGGCTGCGGTCGGGGCGTTCTACGTTAAACTATGCGAATGCTAAAAAGTAACGACCGAAGCATGCTCGGTGTATCAAGTAGGTACATGTTCTGTGATCTGTAATTGCAAGGAATTAGTCGTTCTAACGAACTAGTAACGAAAGTCGATGATTGTGCGGCGCATTCGAAAGGAAATTGCATGCAGTGCAAAGATGAGAAGACATGGCGTGTAATATTCTGTGCATGCACTTTACTCTTTTCTACTCGAATCGACCACAACGTGCGTGTCGAGAGATACGATAGAGCAGACGATGAATTAGGCTTGCTGAAATCAGAAGCGTGTCACACGCGTGAGAATTAATATGCAATCGCGTTACAACTAGATTTCCCACTCTTTCCAACGAAATATCATAATACCGTACAGTACCAGCTACCGTGAAAAATATAACGGAACGGAAAGTATTTCAAGAACGTTGCGAAAAGTCAAGTGGTCTTTGTATACGAGTTCCTACGTTGGTTGGACAGATGAGCGAACGACTTACGAGCTTAATCTACTTAAAATCGTTGGTAGAAAGAAATCGAAAGATGCCCACCTTGAACGTTGTAGAAAATCTGGGCCAAATGCATCGTGCCGTTATGCGATATCAAAACATCTTTTTTCAACCGAAAATCTAAAGGTAAACGAAAAGAACAAAATACACCCGACAAACGAAAAGACAGTCCCTTCATCGTCTCTTTGTGTTTGCTTTTCCAATAATTGTACAAAACGTATCGCTACTACTGCATTCCTAATCAGTGCTGTTAAACAATGTCACGTTCACAAATCCATCTTACGTATCGTGTACTATCACAGTGTATCTCTGCACGCATGTACAGTGTACAGTGGCTCGCGAAAACATTCGTACACTTTTTTCCGGATATATATTACGTGTGTTATACGAAACGTTAAAAAATCTCATTACTACTATCCAACTATCGTAATTATCGTAATCGGATAAATTTCGAACGGCTCTGAAAACGTATAGAGAAGTCGCGGCGAGACATTCGATACAAATATACAGACTAGTCCAAACGAAGCGTTACGACCAGTTTTCTCAGAAACTAATACGAAATTTAGTTTTCGCTATAATTCGATGGCAACACGCAGCAGGGGAGAAAAAGGGGCATAACTATGTACGATAAAAAAAAAAAAAGAAAAAAAAATAGTTGAAGTAAATGCGATTCAGTCTTAAGTGTAAGAGATATCTGAATGGTAAAAAATTAGTACCATCTTCCATTTATAAAGATTTTCCATTTTTACTCGCCATTTAGCTCGCCTTGCAAAGATGTATTAGACTTGCTGCACCGCTTAGTTATACAGATATCTTTGTTAGATTCTGAGAAACAGCTTGTAACACCACGTTTCAACCACCGTGTATATTTCCTAGAGATTAGAAAATTATTTAAATAGGCAATCATCCGTGATACTAATAAGTAATACTAAAAAAAAGAAAAAAAATAATTAAGACCTAATAGGTCTCGGTGTCGAGCGGGACCGTCTTTAACATTTCAATTGATCCAATGATAAGCGATTGCTTACACTGCAATATATACGGTATATCTTGCAACATTTACATACATACATATGTACGTATATCGTGGCTGTAATTCTTAACTGTTCTCTCTCTCTCTCTCCCTCTCTCTCTCTCCGTCTCTCTATACTAGTTGGAAAACCAAGGAAATTGTAATTCAAAGTTTACAAAGTTTAATTAAATTATGGTGCCGAGTTAGGACTTGAAAGAATATTCGTTGTTTTCTAAGTAGAATTATCTTCTTATACCAATCAGACGCGTTTGGATCGGTTAATTACTAGGAGTTGACGGAAACATGGCAGCTGCGTCTCGTTACAGTGCCAATAAAATTTCGATACGTTTTATATAATACAATGCGCACGGTATTAATTTAACAGTTTTCTATGGTACGTGTACGAATACTTTTTCGAGCCACTGTCTATCTCTGTGTACACAAGTATGCACGTGTATGGGTGTGCGTATGACGTAGATGTTTGTATGTAGTTGTGTTTGCCTCTGCACGCGAAAGATATTCAGCTGAACGAGCTCGACGCAAGTTGACGCTCGTGAGCGATATCTTTATCCGTGCGGATGTAGCAACGTTTGCGACTCATTCCGCGAGCCGAGCATCTCTGCTCGCTTCGATAAGGTAAAACGAGTCAGGCCAGCGAAGCAGAAGTTTCCAAGATCGCAGACTTTGTGGTCGCATTCGTATTTGAGCGGGGGCCCTTTGAATTCTTTCTAGAAGCTGGCCTGTCACGTTTTCGACGACTAGCGTGTTCCAGTCTTGAGATCATCGATCAACTATATGGTGACATAACGGCGAGACACATGAGACTTACTTGACTCTTGGCCCGTCTGCGGTGGCGACGCTATTCGGGGGTCGAAACACCACGCGCTGGGTCTCGCCGCGGCTAGAAATATACTAATATAGGCATGCCGCGGGTATTTCACCACGAATTTAACCCCTTGCGGTCGGATTCGTCACGATTTTGCCAACAAACGAGCAATCGAAAAACTATTCTTTTCCTATCGTCGATTTCTAGAAGCAGACAGGGAGGGAAAGGGGCAAGGTGGGAGGGAGAGAGGGAGGGAGGTAGAGGTAGAGAGAGAGAGAGAGAGAGAGACGTAAAACAGAAAAAAGATAGATAGAATTCTCGACCAAAGTTGCGAGATGGAACACCCGGTTTATACACGACCACAAAGGGTTAAAGGTGTGCTAGATGTCGCGTAGTCGACGGTGTCGGCGTTCTCGATTTCTCATCGTCGACGAGTCGTCTTCGTTTTCGTTCGCGTCGCGTTTCCTTTGATCTTCGTCGAGCGATGTTGCGCGACACGCATGACCGCGCGGTAGAGAAACAAGTTATAAGAAATCAAACGAGAAAGATGAATTTTTCCAAAATCGTCGACTCCGAACCACGACATCGAAGGATGAGACACGTTCGGTTGGAAATTCGTTGCACAGCGCATAAAACAAAGTGACCAAATGTGGGAATAGTATACTTCGTCAAGAACTTTTCTTGCGACATTCCGGCCGAGAAATACTTTTAAATGTTTGGCGCGAATGACATTTGGAGAATAAAATGATACTCCGTATTTGGCTACCTTGCTGTAACGTGGCGCGAATATATCCCAACTTGTTTCTGTGGTGAAGCGAAACTTTCCGAGCAAATTTTCCGGAAAACTTGCTCGATCTCTTTCAGCGTACAACGTTGAAGCAACTTCTTGCCGTTTCGAGGAAACAAGATGAACTCGGAACGCCGCGCCGAGTGGAACGACGGAGAAGATGGCTCGTCGCGAGAGTTACGACATATGGAACGCGGTCGCGTATGAAACAGTGTCTCTCGAGAACTCGGTGAAAATTCTTCTTCGTCTACGAAAAGCAGCGCGAACCGAATCCCCGTCCAATGATTTTGTAAATGTCGAATGAATGCCGTGTGACGTGAATTCGTGTGACGCAAACATTAATGGAAAACCAATGTATAAGTAGAAGCGAGATGTGTCTTTGGCGATCGTTGATGGATCCTTTTCAACACTAGTTGCAGGGGTCTTCCCTAGATTATCTCTTAAAAGCGTACTCGAACACGTACTCTGATCATTTCCAAAGTTTCACTCGTGTTAGCTTAGGATCATTGGGATCAGCCTGTTTCTCGTTTCGCCGCTTCTCGCTTTGTCATTATTATTATTATTATTATTATTATTATTATTATTATTATTATTATTATTATTATTATTATTATTATTATTATTATTATTATTATTATTATTATTATCATTATTATTATTATTATTATTACTATTACTATTATTATTATTATTATTACTATTATTACTATTATTACTATTATTATTATTATTATTATTGTCGTCGTCGTCGTCGTCGTCGTCGTCGTTGTCGTCATCGTCGTTGTCGTCGTCGTCGTCGTCGTCGTCGTCGTCGTCGTCGTCGTTGTTGTTGTTGTTGTTGTTGTTGTTGTTGTTACTATTATCATCATCATTATTGCTATTATAGCTTGCGAGTAGGCTGACAAAGAACGATAGGGGAAACTGAGAAACAGGTATATAAATTTGACCGAAGGGCGATAGTAGAGCTGCCGCCTATTATTTATTATTATATAAATTGCGTGGTTCGAAAGATCAGCCGGTGATCGGGTCGAAAGTAAATGCGCGATCGAATCTAGATCGAATCGATCATATCCGGAGAAACGCAACGAAGAAACGCGTGAAACGCTCGAGCTTCAATCTCTAGCCCGACTGTGTTAGCTAGGTAGGCAACGAAACGATCGTCATACCTGGAATTAGGCATACTGCTGAAGTTGAGGATCTTGTTGTGGACGTCGTCCAGGACGGCGTGTCCCGGATGATGGTTTCCGGCGTTTCCGGAAACCATGTAACTCCTCTGCGGCGGATTCCTCACGTACGGTTGCTCGTACTTCTGGACGGTGCTCTTCCTTCTGCGGGAAATTGGCCGATTACGAGAATGCGAGGCTCGCGATCGTGGTAACCACAAAGAACGATTAGGAAGCGCATGCAAACTACGGGAGGGTGACTTTGAACGAATTTCTTCGTTCCTTCGTTCCTTTCGTCGTGATAGTTGCACGAGGATCATCGATCGTCGAGCGTTCAATGACGTTTTCAAATGCGTTGACCGAACGAAAAGGAATTGTAGTCGACTCCCCTTCGAGATATAATTGCGTGCCCCAAGTGCGTGCTCGCGATATTCTACCATAATTATGTACACACGTTCCCGGTTTAAACGTATATAAACGGTCATATATTAAAACGTATATAAATATTGTGTGCCACGTTAAAGTCTAACGTGGCGTCTAAACGCAATAGGCCGAGGGTAGATATACGTTTAATCCGTAACCTTCTTTCGCGATGAAATGGTTGACGCTAGCGAAGCGGGCGCGTCTACGGGCTTGTACAGGGAGCCGTGATCGCATGCATTAGAACGAAAACAGATAACCAGTCGAATGGTACACCGGCAGCTGGCCTTGCGGCCACTCGTGCGAGTTGGTCCTCCGCTGGCAGTGGACCCGTCAACCAAATACTCAAAATCAAACGATAACGTAGTGTGGACAGACAGACGGGCAAAAAGTGTCTCGAGACAAAGTATCGAGCTAAGCTTCGTAACACACGCGTGCGTTCCACGGGGCTGAACATACTTTGCTCAGCATCGTCGGCAAAACAAGAAAGTAGCACTTTGATCGATCGCCATCACCCCGCTGTAACACGGCAACCTTTAACCGATACCAATACGAATCGGATCATTCGGTCTCTCGTCTCGTCCTTTCTTCTATCGATCGAAACGCACGAAATCGTTCCTTGGTTGGCACGACCCGTTAAGGATATCAGTTAACGGTTACGAAACACAGAAGCCTTTAGTTACTTGCGGACGAGTAACGATACACGTCGAGTAGCCAATTTTGCGAAAGGGATTCGGAACCAACGTAAATGGTTCGCGGCAAATGCGAATTTTCCGGCAATCGCTTAAGCTGCTTATCGTTAGCATAATCGTAGCAACGATCAGGTACGGTACGCGTGCTATAGACGCGCGATCGATGGCGCATTTCCCGCTCGGCAAATGGAATAGGACGGTTCCTCGTGAAAACGCGCGGCACGCGTTACGATATCTGTTCTGTTCTGTTCTGTTCTGTTCGGTTTGGTTCGGTTCGGTGTTGTCTCTGTTCGTTGCAACGAGTATCGATCTTTGCACGATCGCACAAGCGTGGCGTGTATCTGCTATACGGAGCGATACGGAGCGATACGGAGCGATACGGAGCGACTCATTGCGGCGCAGATTATGCAGAGCGCTTGATCGGCACGATAAAAGAAGATACATCGAGACAAAAAGAGAGAAAGAGAGAGAGAGAGAGAGAGAGAGAGAGAGAGAAGGAAAAAAAGTAGAAAGTGTACGAAAAGAAGAGTAAGCGGAAATGGTAAAAGAGAAAGACGGTAATATAATACGGACTCTAAAAGATATACATGTAAATATATATGTACGACGTGTGGATCGTAAAAAAAAAAAATAAAATGACATACATATATATGTGCATATATATACATACATACATATATATACGTGTGTATATATATATATATATATATATATATATATATATATATATATATATATATATATATATATATATATATATATATATATATATATATACACACGCATACAAAAGAATTTCTACGTGTATGTTTCTGCACACTAACCTGAGACAGAGGGAGTAGTTTTTATGTACTACGACTGACCTGTAGCAGAGAGCCATCAGAGCAAATACTATGAAAACACCCCCTACCACCGACATGAGCACACCAACTAAAAATACAGTGTTAGAGCCGTGGTAGTTCTCTGTGACGATCAGACGTGTTAGTTAGTTACATCGTTAGATTTGCATGGTCGTTGGTCGTCACGTGTCAAACATCGTCGATATCCGACACGATATCAAGATCGAGTACCATTGTTCGCGCAGCGCGCGGTATACAGATGATATATTTTGGTATCCGAGCGTCCCACAGCATGCAGACAGACAGAGATGGCAGTGACAGACAGAAACAGACAAGAAACAGAGAAGCCAGAATCAGCACATATACATATACATGGGCGTAGTTTGTTGTACGCACACCATTCGCGTGGTACACGCACCATCGACGCACCATCGACGCGACATCGACGCGGCATCGACGCGACATCGACGCGACATCGACGCGACATCGACGCGACATCGACGCGGCATCTCGCGATACGAGTACAATAGATGCGAACCAGTTCTTTTCCTCTTTCTCTAGTTCTAGAGTCCCTAGCGCCTCTTTTCTCGCTTCGATCCATTTTCCGTTTAGTATCTCTCTATCTATCTTAGTTTAGAGATGGCCGCGATCCTTTCTCTCGTGTCTTTTACGTTCGAGTCGGACGACTCGTTGTTAACTGTAATACTTTTCCGATTCACATTTACATTGACATCGACGAAGACACGATATCACGTGGAGTTGCCGCGATCAAATAGTCGTCTGGCTGGTACATACGCCAGTTGGAAATTTTGTCGTTAACGGTTGCTTTCCGATCTCAAACTGTCCGAGGGGACCACGTTCGTTTCTTCGCTAATCAGCCTTATTCATGCTTTTATAGGGCATACAAGCAGCTGGCACATTGACGTTGTAATGGATCGTGTATCGGATATCGCACCCCAAGGGACGAATCGTATAACACGCTCTCTCTATATAGTAATTTCTTAGGATAGAGACACACATTATCTTTCGTCTGTCATTTTTTCAATCACGATTACAGACAATTCCGAATTATCCTATACAAGATGGGTTAATCTATCGAGTTTAATCGAGTTTAGACCATGAACGTACACGCATCTCTGACGCTGACATCGTGTACCACCTCGCTCCGACTTCCAACCACTCTTACGATTACAACTTGTTAGAAAAAGTGACAACAACGTTTTCTTTTCAAGATTATCCGTTATCCGCTTCATATCCCATCCCATATTCGTATTCGTATTCGTATTCGTATTCGTATTCGCCACTTGTTAATTTTAACGCCACAGCCCCCGGTCCCTTCAGAAGCGCCAATGGTCTTTACGATAACGAAAGCTGGAATCTTTAACTTTCTTTAACTTTCACTCCCGTTTCTCGTCTCTGTTACTCCTGTTCTATCGTTCTTCTTTTCTCTTCACCCTCGTTTCTTCTCTATAATATAAAATATAAAATTTCCGTGACACGTTCGCACACGGTTACGGCTCTCTGTGCCATTACTCTCCGCACTAAAGCGACTATTTAACCGGATATTTAAGAAATCCAGTTAAATCGAATTAGACGCGGGAACAAGCGCATCCACTGACGCACGGTTTACGCAACAACTTTTGCTTTCGTCCCTTGGTATGCGACACCAAGTAGAAACGTAGATCCCTCGCTCGTGTAGCATAGTCACGATCGTAGCGATCGTTCGTACGCGCTATGCGAGCACGAGCACATTCAGAGCACACCATCGAAAAAAACATTGGTATATGTATATATACATATATAGATAAATATATGTATATGAATAAACATCGAGTAAATAGGCTAATATGAATCAATATTACGAGAGCAATTTGACGGCCGCGTGCGATGCCTCATCATCCAGCTAGCCACGGAATTACTTGACAATGACAGGCGTTGGTCGAACCCACTCAACAACTTTATTTTGCTACTGTACCTGTAGCAAATGGCCATTAGCGCAAAACAAATGAAGACTCCTTTGACCACACCCATCAGGACTAATACCATCATTCCGGTGCTAAGAGTGTTGTTAGTTGTTTCTGAAACGACCATCACATTTTGTAATCTACGCGTATCAGAAAGGTACATCGCGTGTTTCGCATCTCGCACGATATTTTCAAACATTCGAAACTCGTTTGTCTCGTGGTAAAAGCAAGTTGCTAGGATCGGTTGGTCCGAAAAAGATTAACTTGTATGCAAGTAAGAGAATAGCGCTACGAAAGGAAGAGAATTTGTTCCAAGAACAATTTTCTTCGTTTCCTCTTATTTTCCTCCATCTCTCTTTACTCGCAACCTGCGCGCGTACGACATCGGTCTGCGTAAACTCGCAACAACAACGATTACGTATACTCGTGTTAGCAACCGAGTGAATTCGAATTTCCAGCCTAACGATTCGATTCGAACGTCACAGATTGCGTTCGATTCGAGGATCATCGGAAGATAGAGTTTCGCGCGTACAGCTGGTAATCCGCTTCACCGTAAAACAGTGAGAAGGCTCGCTGCATCGTTGGTAAGGGAAACGGGCGGTATTGCCCGATAAGGATCGCCGTGACCATGTGCGTAGTTGGCATCCGCGATCGTTCTTTTCACTCGTCGTGAGTCGGAGAGTCGTGAATCGAAAGTGGAAAAGTGTAATCGAAAGTGTAAAACTTGAGTAAAATCGGCTCGTACTCCATATACATACGTATAAACGCATTGAATTTTATGTGCACAGCTGATGGTATGGCCCCAAATAATCAAGCGGCTAACCGATATTCCGCCGGGATACGGGACGAGTCTTCGTCTTATCGCGAATTAAACGCATCTACACGATCGACAAATGTCTGCCTTTTTAAGATTACCGGTCACGGTAGAACGTTTCGCTTATCACGCCTGTTGAATTGTCCCGAGGTACCATCCGTCTTTGCTATCCACCTCTGTCTTATCCAAGAGCCTCGTCTTTTCCTTCTTCTTCTCCGCGTATCAAACAGATGAACACGTTAATACGTTATACTTAATACATATAAGATAGGAAGAAGGAAACTGATCGATCACGCGACTCGACGCTGAGAAACATCCGCCGTAACCGGTAACCGGCGCCGCGTATCTACGCTTACTCTACTATTTATTATCTCTACTATTATTTTACTCTATTCGTTTCTTATTTACCGTTGTCTGCTTATCGTTAGATTACAGGCTAGAAACGATCGCGCGAGCTACGCGAAACCGAGGCTGGTCGAGCCATTCGAATCGAACGATTCGAGCAAGGTGGATCGATGTCGCAGCTTCGGTTTCTCGCCTCGTTCGAAATCGAAATTCGAAATTCTATTCGAATTTTCGAAATATAATTCGATTTTCTATCTTCTAGAGTTTTACGAATCGCAACTTACCGTAGGGGGTCTCTTTCTTCCCTAATTTAGGATGTGAACTATTTTTACCAACTGATTCGGTGCTAGACGTGGTTGGCGGGGAAGTTGGAATTTCCTGCTGTATGGAGCAATCTGGTCCGTTCCATCCAACGTAACAGAAGCATTTATTCAAGTTGGTGCATACCTACGGGAACAAGCGAATTTCGTTTGGAATCGGCCGATTTTTACGTCGAACGACTCAAGTCGTTTAGTCGAGTGTCAAAAGTTTTGCTTACGCCATTCCCCGAGCATTCGTTATTGTTGTGATTGCTAGGACACTTGTCGTTGCCTAAGTTCGGGGGCAGGTTTATGCACGTTTGGTTCACGCAAATCTAAAAACAGAAAACAAGTATGCGTGAACGCTGTCGTATCCATATACGATCGATCGTTTCTCGGTGTGCAGCTACGAGCTAGAGTAGTTACTCCATTCGACGGCATTCGACTCTGCGTAATCCGATCTTTATAACAGGCATAATTCCCGTGGAAACTATTAACGTAACGACATCGGAAAAGGGAGAGTTCGCGGCTTTTACGGATTAGAAAGTCGTCTCTCTTACCGATTGATTACCGCAGGATGTTCCATCCCGTACCAAACCCATGCCAGGTATCTCGGTTTCATCCATCTTCCCAGTCGTAGACCTTTATGCGAACAATCGACGCAAACGTTATTCATAATATATACAACAGGATTCTTACGATCCGATTACGATAGAAGGATAATGGGAAATTTAACGGTTGCTTACTTGCACTCGTACTCTGCGCCCTTTATCGAGATTATGGTTATCGAATGATCCGCTTCTGGCAACATTGGCTGTTTGCCACCTCGCTGACACTGCAGTGACCCGCAACGAACGTTCCTACGATTACGTATCATTACTTATTACGATTACAGCATTACGATTTAACCGAAATTTAACGAATTACCGGATAGCGGAAATATTTTTCGGCCCGAAACAATTTGTCAACAGGATAACAGGATAACAATAGAGACGAATAATAACGCCATATCGTTAATAATATCGAGGAAATCACAATTACTTGGAATATCCTTCTCGATACTTGACGTAGCAAGTGCGTTTAACCGTCACGCGCGCATTCCCATATCGTTTGATAATTTTTGAGGAATGCGGCGCGACAAATACAAATTTTCAGTGGAGGAATGCACGTTTTAAAAGTTACGCGTACACCTTTAATCGGTTTATCGACGTAACGAGCGAAAGCTAGCGTCAGGATAACTCGGACGAATTACGGATAGAAAAGAAAAAACTTTTACTCTACTTACTCTATATCGCATTTGATGTAGTGACCAGAAGAATCGGTGCCGCAATGTCCACTGAGCGAGCCCTTGGAATTGAATTGTATGAAACACTCGTAGTCCGCGGCAACTCCACCGCGTCCCCAGATTTGATCGCACTGAACATCCAACGCCGGGCAAATGCCGTTATAACAATGTCCAGCGTCGTTCCCGCAAGGACTTCCGTTTTTCTTGTAAACATCCGTCGGACATTGGCCGTTGTCTCCGGTACAGACTTCCGGCAAGTCGCATTCGTTGGTCGATTCCCGGCATACGACGCCACGAGGCAGCAACTACGTTGTCAAAATCATTCGAGATTAGATGGATCCTCGACGTTCAAACCGATTTGCCGGCAAACAGACAGTAAACGTATGGTATATACGTGTCCACTCGAGGGTAAAACGTATCCGATATAAACGTCCAATTGACTTTGCACCTGGCTTACGTATACGACGTAACTAAACTATAACTCGAGGGGTTGAAGAAAACGTAGAAAGCTCGGGACGTGGAAAACGCATTTACACGAGTGACTAGCAACAGCAGTTTCGCCAGTTTTACGACATCGAAGCCTATTCGAGGTGATTCGAATCTATTTACTATCTATCTATTTACTCGACTCGAGAGAAACCGATATACCAGACGTTCTGTCCGCCTGCGTTTATCGACGCGTTTGTCGTACTTCTCGCCGCTATCAGTCACGTACATCTTTAGCCAAAGAGATATAGATTTTCGATACACGGTATTCGAGATTCGTGACGGACTCGAGGAGAAATATTTTACCTTGCAATCACTGCAGCAAGGACCGGACGCGCATTCCGCTTCCGAGGTAAGTCTGCAGGTGATCGGATCGCAGCAAGGATCGAGGTCGTGACACTCCTCGATCGATCCGCAATCGCATTGTTCCCCGTCGTCGATCATCCTGTTTCCGCAAGACGTCCTGAGCACCACCTGTCAATGGAGGTCGGCCCGAGGATAGGAGAAACGCGTTTACGTTTTTTCCTCGAAACAACGCTATCGTGGAAATTAGTTTGCGGCGCAACGAACCGAGATGAGAAAGTTTCACGAAGATTTCATTGAAACCGCAGTGAAAAAGTATCGCGTTGCGAGAGGAGGCTCTTAGGCGTCTCGTGATTTGCTTTTGCACGCTCGTAAAGCGAACGATTCTCCCTTTAGGGGACGGTTCGTTTCGTCGTAAACTCGGCCTCCGTTCAATTAGCCTCAACTAGAATCCTCTTACCTGGTCTTTCGTCTTACCTCGTTTGGTTTATTCAAAAGACAAAAGCCGTTGCCGCTTCTTAACGACTCTATGTAATCCGTTTTACTACACTCGGAAAACGTGTACGGCTGAACGTTTTCCAAACCCACGATCGATTGAGCCATGATGCATCCGTGCCATTCGCGGCAGATACACTCGCTTCCTACGAACAATTCGAATATCAGCAAACTACGCTATCGCGCATAAGTATTTCGACACTTGCAAATCATCGTAATATCTCGTAAATATATAAAATACAGTCGGAACGAAGCTCTTTCATCTAATTTCCGCCTCTGATCTTATTTCAGGCAACTACGCGGCTAAATTTAACAGACATCGACGAATAGTTGGACGTATAGACTTGGTATAAACGAGAACGCGATAATCGGAGGTGGACGAAAATTGCTGCTATCGATTGCCAAACACCCGAGTCAAGTGACTTGGGACCTATCTGTAGAACCTTTGGAATATACGTTTCCAACTATGTTATAAAACTTTCGATAGATTTGACTGTCTGTCTGTTTGTCTGTCTATCAGAGACAAACGTGGAACTTGATCGATGCAGGTATATCGCACCTGTTTCGGTTGTTTCTGACAGAACAACAGAGAACCATTCTTCTATAGTAACGTTCAGAATATCAAATAACATGTTTCGAAATGTAATCAATGTTTCGATTGGATCGCGGCAAGCGTCCGATACTTATGCACGATAGGATGCCTTGCGTTACTTTTGCTTTTTCCTTTTCTTCTATCATACGTCTATAAGTTGCGGATAGAAACTAACTTCCGTCGTCGTGGCTCATGCCGATATTGTGGCCGATCATGTGAGCCATAGTACCGGCTAAAAGATGAGGCTCGTAGGTGTTCAAATCGACGCTGATTCCTACGGATTTTTGTTTGCAAACGGTCGAAGGTATAGCCACTCCCGATTCTCCACCGGAGAACGTTTCGCCCCTGCGTGTTCAAGAATGGAATTTGGATAAAATTTCTCAGAAACGATGCCACGCTGCCTGACAAACGAATCGTCTCGATACGTACGTGAGTAATTGAGTGGTATCGTGAGGGACATGGAACATCCTTCGCATCGTGTAATCGTTTAAATTGAGCAAAGCGAGACTGATATCCATGCCCGTGCCGATGTCTGCCTGGTTCATGCCCTGCCACGTTTCGATGTATATGACGGAGACTCTAGTGTTTAACGTGCGGAAATACTGCGAAAAGAGAGGAAAAACATTGAGAAAAGAACGAATGGAATCGGTGGTTCGCTCTTTACGAGGCCACGTTCTCACGCTTACGGTCGGCCACAAGAGCAAGCGGACCAATGGTGCAAGTAGATATCAATCGAGTTTAATCGAAATCATGGTACGAACGGTCGAATAGCGATTCCACGTGCAAAAATAAGTGGAAAAGGCAAGACTTTTGCTCTTTCTGCTCGTGTCCACTTGACTTTCGGGACACCGTAGTCAACTTTTATTTATCACACGTTCTGTTTTCTACAGTGTACAGATTGTTTCGTATTTAAGGAAACGCGATCGATATCCATTTGCGGTATCTGTCCGCTTATTTTTATGCGCGATAGAAACTTTGAAAGCGGGCCTTTTAACAAAGGTCCGATAGAACGGTTCGCACTCACCATGTCCGCTATATTAGCGACTTGGATGGCATCATGAACGACCTCGGCTCTGGTGCTACCGTTCCTCTTCTCGAACTGAAGCAAGGAAAACGAATGTTTGCGCGTAAAGCGAAGCAGAAGAGAAGGTGGTGGTGGTGGGGGCGGCCTGGCGATCGATTTTACGTTTTCATTTACGACAATTGGGATCGTTAAAGCCGATCGTATCGTTTCGTTTTACGGAAACGCGACGCGCGACGCGCGATATGACAATTATCGTTGAGTTAGGCGCGGGTTCAAGCACGTCGAAAGGTTCCGGCCAATTTACTATTACCAGGCTCCCTGGAAACTTGGTTGGAACGACGTCGCGCGTTTTCCTCCAACGATTATGATCGTGATTGGCACTCCCTTGATTCTGTTCGGTTTTGGCAAACGCATCGCCAAACGCCAGGGATATCTTTCGGATCGGATCGGATCAAGGATCGGAAAAAGGGACGAGTAGTGGAAGAAAATCGTCATACCATAGCCTTATCGATAATGATGGCAGTTTCGATGTATTTGGTTGCTTCACGGACGTCTCTCTTGTATCGATCGGAAGTGGTCTCCGATAGCCCCAGAACATGCTTCTGCCGGCGGTTCTTTGTACGCCACTCAAAATTCCCCGAGTTAGCGCAGCCTTTGTTAGCCTTTGTTCGAGCTTCAAATATAACGTGAGGATGTTTCTGCTAAAAGAGAGGTCTGCATATAGTTAACATTCTCCGAGCAGCTCGCTGCCCGCCTTTTTTAACGCCCCTTCTTCTATTCGATTATGGCTTATATCGCGCGGTCTTTTTCTTCTCGCATCTGCGCCAGGACTATGACCTACTATCCGCGGTTCCATCTTTTCTCGGTTAATCGTCATGCCAGCGTTTCAACGAATCGCCGAACCATCGTGCGTCCCGAATCCGTCCATGCAGGCCATCTCTTTCCAAATTGGTTTCACCTATTCGTTTCGCAATCGTAACCGATTCGTATCGACAACGGCTGCGTGAATTCCCGGCTCCAGCGAGACCCGAGATCCCGTCATCCGCCAAACGAGGATGGCAAAAAAGTGACAAGTTTCTGCTCCTTCGGCCACCTAAAATTCTAATATACCCCAAGTACGATACGATCGTTTTCATCTGAAATGACCGTAACTCGAAAACGAAGACAACTCAAATGTTCTATCAAGCACACGTTTTTCTAATTACACTACAACTCGCTTCTAAAACAAGCTGCGATGTATCGATTACGAAAAATTCGTCTATATCTTCTACAACTTTCTCGTTACATTTGCCACAGATGATTGTACTTGGACGATATTATTATTAGAATTTTTGATGCCCGAAGAGCTATAATTTCGACCATCCTCCTTTTCCGAGGAAACGACAACGACAACGACGACGACGACGACGACGACTAGCCGGATGCTTACGCGGCATCCTGATTTTCTCGCGACGCGAACAATTTATTTTTCTTTTTCCCGCCACGCTGCTACTTCGAGATCTCTTCATGAATAATAATGCAAGAACAGCTCATGCATATAAGAAGAACGTCCCCACTTAACTCGTCTCTGCCAAGCACACGACGGTTGCCCGCCTAGCTATCTTCCAGCTCTCTCTCTCTCTCTCTCCCTCTCTCTCTCTCTCTCTGCCGCGTTGTTCCTTAATCTTCGATTACGAAACGTCAACGTTGCTTTCGTCCAAATTTAAAATCTACACACGAAAATCGGTAGAAATACGTCTTACGAACATATCTCAGTTTCCAAGTTATGGACGTTGCAAGAAAATATTTCAGGTATCCGCCTCGTGCCTCGATACACACACCTTCAGTTCCGTACTCGCGCGAAGATTCTTCTAGTCTCAAATCTATTTTCCATCGTTTCTCGACGGTCGTGCGCATTGCGCGCTTACGTTGAAAAGACGATAAATTTTTAACGGAAAAGACAGAAAACCAAAGTACGTAGGGCATACATGCCCGTTTATACGTATCAGGACACTTGCTGAATTTCTAAAGAACGCGACAATCGAGCCAGATTGCTAGATAAATAACCAACTCGTTGTATCTGTACAGGCAGAAATTAACGAATTAATAAGTATACATATGTTTGAACCTTTACAATTAATTATCTGGCCCAGATATCGCTAAATCGTACCTCTGATACGTTGGTATCGAAACTATCGAGAAATTAGCTGTGGTTCGGTGATTGCGACCCTCCTTGTTAGTCGTCATCAGGTAAACGTAGAAACAGCTGTGCAACAACGTAGAAACAACGAAAGGCGGCTGCGAGTTAGAGAATTTAGCGCTGCAGCAGCCGATTACTCGTTTACGAGTCGAGCAGGCTTGATAGCGGCTTAACTCGATCCTCTCGCTTCGTCTGCCGTGCTAACGAAACTGGATCGAGCGGCCTGACGTGGCGTCGCGTCGCGTCCTGTCGTTGTGTTTGCCATTCTCGAAACACTCGCTGCTCGGCTTCACAGGATCCAGCCAAACATTCGCGTTTAGCCAGAACCCTCTGTGTCCACACCGCTCCCTGTATCCTGCCCTGGGCTCCTCCAAGACCCTGAATAACCCGTCACGTTCCCCCAGGGAAACGACATTCTCCCGAACGCTAATCGAATTTTCTTTCCCCACAATGTACGCACGGGCGGACCGAAAGTAGTACTCGTTTTGAAATAACAACGGTACAAATGCGTTTCGAAAACTTTTCTTTACTTTTAACTCTAGCCTATATACTTGTGTAGTTATCTGTATACCTTCTGTTAAGTTTCCTGTGTACCTTCGTCCATACGATCATCGTTTCGTGTCCTACATAACATTGAAATCGCCTCTTTCTGCCAAGAGTTGGTTCATTTAAAAATTCCTTCATTTTTGTAAAAAAGAAAAAAAAAGGAGAGAGAGAGAAAGAATAAAAGAAAAAGAGAAGAAAGAAGATATCGAGAGTTTCTCAAGGCGTATTCAATTACGAATTCTCAGATACGAGGCGAATTCTCAATTTGTATCGATATTATACCGTGCAACGTATCTAACAGAACAACGACGCGATTATTTAAAGACGAAATTCGGCGATCGACGTGATTCGTGTGAACGCGCGAAGGAAGCTAGGTGGCCTTCTATGAACGACGCATTCTGCCATTTTATACAGCCCCTGTACGTAAACGGCCATTACCCTCTAATAAAAGTATGCAAGTAGTGTGTGTTGTTTTTCGCGACTCGTCGCTTGAATCGCGGAGACGAGCGTCGCGTTCATCGTACTACACGGATTTCGGGACGCACACGCGCGTATACAGAGCCTTCGAATAATTAAACTGACCGATAAATCGCCGCCATAAAACGGATGGATGACGAATGTCTCGTTGCCTAAGTGAATAACACCGCTGACACCGTTACACGTGTGAAAAGCAGCGCTAGCTCCTGGATAATCCCTCACGGTACCGTGATAGTAGCAATGCTCTATCTCCTGCAAACATGTCAGTGAGATTCGTTCGATCGAACGATCCAATTTCAGCTGGAAATTCGTGCCAATTCGGCGAACGGTTTCTAGTTACCTGTTTAAAACTTTGTTCCGCGCCGTTGGCTAAAAAGTCTTTTTGCATAAGGTTCGGAGCTAAAAGTTGCCTGCAACAGAAAATATTCTCGATATAGTTGACGGATGCGTGCCCTGTGAGATTCCGAGGCCGAAATCACAAGCGACGATCCACTTACGTATTTAATTCTAAATCTAGGCGAAATTTATGATTAAAGGCCTTGATCAAGAGGGACGTCCGATGAAAATGTCTGCCCGTCTGCAAAATCGAAGGAAACTCGGTCTCATCAAGCGTATATAATTCTCATCTTACAAACTTCCGTACACTTACTCTCATTCTGCCTTTATTGTTTTGATATCCACCCTCTCCGTATCCTCTTTGAGGATACTAAAACGTGAGAAAATGTTCGAGTTACCAACAACAAGCGTTTAGGTCGATCCGACGAACGGAAGAAAATTAGGCGATAGGTTCCGGTCGTTAAGCCGAATTTACACTTGCCACTTTTCACTTTGCACGATCCATCCGCGAACGATCCATCCGCGGTGAACGTGCAACACGAATTTATTTTACTAGTTTACAAAAGTTTGATAGGATTTAACGAAAATTGAACCGGCAGATCTTGAAACAGGAAATAATTTCGCCGTCCTTAAACGATACAATTTAATCGTCCGTTCGATGGAACATTCTCGTTAAAACTCTTACCGATGCATTGGCCAAAAAATAGTAAGACTTTATATTCGTTTCGTGCGATGTGCATGCGAAAAATGCCAACTGGTAGTCCGAATACGCTTTCGTATAGAACCGTACTCGCGCCGTGTGAAACCGTGTGTAACGGCACACGCGCTACAACTTCTACGACACAAGATATACGCGTATGCTTGACGATGCCGTTTCGCAATGAAACTCGATTCGTCAGAAGCAGAGATTGCTTGTTTTTTGAAAAACAATGTTTTTCGACGAATCGTCCACGGTGATCGTACAAAGCGAAAGGGTGTAAATTCAGCTCCAGTCTCTCGCGAATCTTTCCGAGAAATTAGGAAAACAGAAGAATCGGGCGATTAATTACCTTGGATATGCTGACTTCTCTCGTGGATATCCCCATTTTCTCGTGATGCCGTAACTGTACTGGATAGATGATCTGATAGTAATGGCCCCCGATATTTTGTACTAGCTCTTGGTTTTGTCGATACTCTTGTAGTAGTCGTTCGGCCTCACCTGAAATCAATTTTCCCGTTCAATCGAAAGTTCCGCTTCGTCCCTTCTATCTCGAATCTTATCTTCGTTTTTACGATAGCTCGTTGTCGCGTTACATGCCATCCTTGTTTCTTTGCGCGCCCTCCTGCGAAATGCGTCGAACGATTTGGAAATCGTGACTTAAGCCAGCGCCGAATAACGGACAGTCGTCTGCAGACATCTCGGCGGATAATTTACATATTGTGCGTCCGCGAACGATTCGCTGATAACGGTAGACAAAATGCAAATCCAGAGACAGTCCGCGTTTACAGTTTAGCATCGATCTGTGTTTCGATTTCCATCGAAATGGAAAACAAGAGCCAATGTCTGCGGACAAATTAGACGCGAACACACGACATTATTTGTCGGCAGTCGGTGTACAGCGTGGGGCGGCAACGTTATTACGATCGGACAGAGGACGAGTCTACGTGAAAAAATAAGTGGAAATTATGCAACCACGTTTTCTCATCTCGAGCCTTGTTTACGATAAAATCGACTTTCAGGATTCGACGAGTGTACTTAAATTTGGCCAATTCCTGCGAGAACAGGGCTAAATAATCGATAGGAGTTCAACCTGTAAAATAGGTAAACCGTGAAAATAAGTAAAAAACGCCAGTCCCTAGTTAAACACGTTTAAACTGTATCTTCTTGAAAACGAGAACTTGACGTCTAATATGAATTATAAACTATCTGTACACAATGTTTGTCAGTCTTACGGCGGCTTCTTACAGATACGGACGAGGATCGATCAACTTTCTAGTCGAAGACGAGGAAGAAGAAAATCCTCCTCCGGCGAAATCGAAAAGCAGCTGTGATTAACCGGATCCGAGTAAGCGAGTTCTCCTTCGATCTCTTTTTTCATCACGCTATAAACTGTTGCTGCTGCGAGCTACGAATGAGTCGAGATAATCAGTGGAGGAGAGCCTCCTCGAAGCATGTAGTATCTAGTTTACCCTCTTATCGACTGTCCGGGCTTTGCCCGATTTAACCCGTCCCATTCAAAATGAAGTGTATGGATAATTACTTACTTGTCACGTTTCTGCACCCTCCCACTGTCGTCCCCTTTTCAACACGTAGACATCACCGTGTAGTGAATTATTACGCGGCTGTCGCGATTAACGACAGAGCAACTAATTACCATGCCACTCGAATCGAGGTATTTTCCTCCCGACGAAATGGTCAAATAATTTGCCGATCGTCTTCCCCTTCACGCTCGATTTGCTATTGAAATTATCCGTCTGTTTGATGGAATTTCGTTATCGCGTCTCCTCTGCCTCGAAACTTTCTAATAAGCGAAGCAAAAGAAAAGAACGAGTTTAACGGGCGTCGACACGTAACACCTGTTGACGAAATACGTTCGAGCACGTCGAAATATGTACATATTTGACCGAGATATTACGTGTCGAATTTAACCAGTAGCAGGTAACTCTAGCGATAACAGTTATGCTAATCATGCCCGGCTAACTCGTTAAGTCGCGTAGCATTCCTTGCAAATACAACCAGAAAGAGTTCCATTCTCTCTCTCTTTCTCTCTCTCTCTTTCTCTCTGTGGTTTTCTTGCCCTCTTCTCTCTTCAAATTCAATTACAAGTTATTAAACGAGTATGAACGCGGAACAGATTATTTTCCGTTTCGAATACGCAAGTCGTACGTAGTTTCCTATGTTTGTAACGCTGCTCGTAATTTCCAGATTATTGGTATTTTATCGTTCTCGCGATAAATAGACTATCCAGTCCATATTGCATGTTTTACGGGAAACGTTTTGAAATATTATTAGCACTTAATAAGGCACAACTGTCACCATCATATTGGTAAAATTTGAAACCAATCGGAAAATGTATATACATATAGAAATTGTACGATATTTGCCCCTACATTGCGAATTTTTACGGGTTTTTAGGAAATTTGAAATGCTTAAAAAGTACAGATTTGTTTAATTAGGTTTATAAAGACAAGAATTTGAATAAAAATCCGTAGTATATTTATCGGATAGATACGTATAACGTAGCATCTCAGACATATACTAAAGGTTAAATATGCTCTCACTGAATATATCGATACGATGGATAACTGACCGTTTCAATACTATTTTAATCTCTGCGAAATATTACCTGCTTGTATTAAATATCTTGTAACTTTTGCGTACGTGCATACACTGCCACTCGTAAGTATTAGAATTTAGGACACCTGCTGCTTTTAGGGAAAACGTTTTGCATTTGTGCAAGAATGCAGTTAAATACATACGATGCGGTAAATTATAATAAACCTAACCGAAATTTCATTCAGAAGAGATTTGGGATGAATCAGATAAGAAAGTCGGGGAACTTTGCTCAAAATCTCAGTCCTATTTTACCTATTGTACCTATCGTACCTATCGTACCTATCGTACCTATCGTACCTATCGTACCTATCGTACCTATTGTACCTATTGTAAAATATGGAATTAAGTAAAGACGCGAATAATAATAATAATAACAATAATAATAATAATAAAGATAATAATGATAATAATAATAGTAACAATATGGATATCGAAATCGATCAAAATAGCGGTCGAAAGTACCTATCGGAAACGTAAAATCTCGTTGCCGAAGGGAACGAGAGCGCGGAGCTGGTCATTTTCCAGCTAGGAATAGCTTCGAGTTTCCCAGCGTAAAGTCCGATTAAAGGGGGAGTTAAGGCGGACGGGGCTGATATTTTTTCTCGGAACTAGTATTTACGAGCGTGAATCCTCTCCGTGTAATTTCCGATCTCCACCTACCGCGCTTCTCGCACGAAATCGACAGAGAAGTTTAAAAGTTGCCCGATCCGTTCAACCTATGCGCATATAGACGCATATGCTACGACGAACAAACCACGGACTTCCAATAGATATTCTCATCCTAGCAAGACGCGCTGTCGACGGCGTAGGTTTGTTTCGTTTTATTTCCGCTTTTTCGAGGGACCGTCGCCAGGAAGTTTAAAGGGGTTTACTCGTTGACGAACCAACCGACTAGACTCGTAAATCGAATTTCCAGAAACGGTTCGTTCAACCGAGATTACCGACCGATTAAGTTGGCCCCGTCCATGGGTTTGTCGAACGTCGCGTTGACAGGCCGTTTATCGCGTCGTTTCTGTGCAATTGCCGTGTATTTAATTCTATTCGGTCGCGTGCAGTGTATCGCGTCCTGTTTTCGCCTCCTGTTTTCGCCCGCCAAACTATCTCCACTGATCACTGACGTATTTAGACGATTAGTTTTTTTTTTGTTTTTATAATACTGTTTATTTGTTAATTTTATTTATTTATACCGTTAATTAGCAACCATGTATAATCGTTCGAAAGCATCCTTGAAGCTAATTTTGCATATTTTAGATTTCAAGCTTGCACGATGCTACGACGCCATGTTACCGGTTCTACGGCAGCAATCTTGCATTTTACAACCTAAAATCCGGCATATCATCGGATATATTATATATTCAGATCGCCTTCAGAGTCTACTGTCTCTCTACTATCGTCGAGATAGTCGCGTCTCGTTACGGCGCTAACGGAACCTCAAAATGTTTCGCGCAACGTGCTCAATCTATTCGTAGAAATTTTCCGCGACGATCGTTTTCGTGATCGCGATAACACGAGTTAACTCCAGATAACACGACGACGCGATCCTATCCGAACATCCTATCCTAGCATTTTCAGGTTTCCTCCGCGCGTCCTCTAGAAATCGAAGCCATCGTTCAAGGGAAGATTCCGGAGACTCGCAGACGCTCGCAAAACTCCGCGTACATGAGATCTCCGAGAGAAACAGGTAGAATATCGCGTGCAACTCTGCGTGCATCGATTTACTCGATACAATAGCTCGAGTCGTGTACGCTGTGTCGTTTACCGCAGGTTGGCTGCCTACACTCGGAAGCACGAATCGCTATTAATCGAACCGACGCGGACGCGACAAGTCGTTAGATGCCGGCCGTGCCGCTGACGAAATTCTCGGCGGATTTGCTTGCCGACCTGCGCGTTTACTTTCCAACCGGTCAGCCACGCGTCTAATCAAATACGAGTATGAATATTAATTTCCTTTTTTCGGGCAAGCGTGTACGACGCTTTAACCGGCCGCCGCCTGTTTTGTAATTCAGATGTCCCGACGCTTTTCCTCCGACAGCATCCGGAAAGACCGAACGAAATTGTCCCGTGAAACGAAAGAAATCGCGTTGTCTCGTGCAGCGAGAGAAAACCGTGTCACTAGAAATACAAACGATGCCGTATTCTGTGCCGCGTAAATTCTCCGCTTCTCACTGGACGAGATGGCGCGTCGCGGAGCGACGGCCGCCGTTTTAAGAGATTTTACATCGGTTACCCTCGTCTCGTCCATTTTATACTTGGACGCATCGTCCTCCCGTCTAAAATTTAACCCAATTTAAGTTTCGTGTTCCCAGCCAATCACCGCTGTTGACTCAACGATAAAGCATTCTGCGCGTCCGGAGTACTAGATGTAACCGCAGATCGAGTTTCCGAGGGATATGCTGCAATGCGGTCTATCTCCGCCTTTTTCCTTCCTTCGCCTACGTTTCATCGCGATTCGAAGGAAATCTGTGCGTTTCCCGCGTATCCTTCGACTTTCATCCTTCGTTCTTTCTTTCTTCCTCTCTTTCTTTCTTTCTCTCTTTCTCTCTTTCTCTCTTTCTCTCTTGAGTCCTTTTCGTCGCCAGTCTAAAGCCGTTCGCTCGCAAAGGGTCCAAGCGGGTGGGTTAACTCGAAAACACGAGCATTTACGCGATGAAAAACGCTTTGTCTCGCGACAACGTTAACGAGAACGCAGGGCGGATACGCTGTCGCGCTGCTCTTCTACGCGATAGCATTGATTCGAGTATTCTGTTCGGTGCGCGATTAGTATCTCGGCTCTTATTTGGAGCGCGTTGAATTTTCTACGTCGCCGAGCCGTGTGCCGTGCTTCAAAGAGAACACTGACTTTGACTACAACCTACAACTTCCTATCCATTGTGTATTTACGCGATCGTCTCGTAACTTTGCGTTCCCGTGCTCTCTTTCTCCGTACCTGTGTCGCGACAAACGCTCGGCCTCGTAATACCGTACGCTCGACGCAAGATAGTCTTACGTCGGTAGGCTGTTGCGTAATTAGGCTATTGCGAAACGTTCGAAAAACCGCGTTCGCCTTTTCTTTTCAACTTACCAACGGAAGTCTCTTCGTTCCAAAAGGAATCATCTAAGGTGTAGTCGCCTTCTGAAACGAAAAAAATAACGAACCGGTTAGCGGCAATCGTATCGACAACGTACACGCTATCGTCTCCAAGTATTTCGATGCCCGTTCATTCTTTACTTTTTCCTATAATTGTTGTCTTGATCGTTGTCTTTTTATTTACCAACCAATTAATATCGACTATCGTCTCTGTCAACAACTATCAACTGTATACGATTGTATAAGATAATATCACAGGCAACCGTACGATAAAACAGCTTTGTTCGAAATCTATTCTGTATATCGGTTAAACGAACAAACGGAAAATAATAATAATATCACGGCTAAGAAAGAAACTATTACTAACTTAGTTTACAAGTAACGTACTTGTCGCACTCTTGTCTCATTCGTTCGTTTTCCAGTTGCACTGGAACTACTGTTACGCTCGTATCTATCCATCTGTCTCTATGCACGTAAATAGGTAAACATATGCCATAATTTGGAAGCGTGCAAATACTTGTGGTGCAATCGTAGTAGGAGGGGCAGAGCCAGGGAGTACGCGAATGCGATCGGCGTCCAGTCCCATTCGCTCGCTGGTTGAAAATTCTCAAGTTGGCGAGGAAAATTCCTATGGGAAGCACTCGGTCCGCAACAACGAACCAAGTTGTAGCCCAAAGGAATTTTGGACGGGTTGTCTGAGAATTTTCTCCCACGAGGGACGGAAGTTTCCCGAGATGAAAGTTTCGAAACTACATGCACGAAAAGATTGACAGATGGTCGTATCATCGAGTGACTGGTCTCTTATCGAAAAACGGTATAACGCTCGCGTTACACGATCGTGATCGACCAAGGTGTTTTAAAACGGCTATCGAACGGCTTTTTCAACAGCTGTCCAGGCAGCGCAGCGGACAGCGTTAGCCTCGAGCACGAAAGTACAACGGGGAGAAGGTGCGCACTCGGATCCATGCGATATTTGGTCGTGTTGGAAGCCTTAGAGGATGTCGCGAAAACAAGTGGTGGAAGCGTGTTTAATAAAGAACAACGTGATATACGTACAGTGGCTCGCGAAAGCATCCCAACGCTTTCTACGGCATCCTTTCCTAAATATATTATGTACATTATATCGGGCCAGTGGAAAAGTTGCCGATCCAGTAGATGTCGCTAAATTATTTATTTGTCTGCCAGTGGCATCGTGTTGTTGTGGTCACGCGTGCAACAGCACGTTTAGCAAGATCGCGCATCAGCTCTTCCTACGATGAAAAGGTTGAAATTTGTCCATTATTTTGCGACAAACGAAGCGCAACGTCGTCGTCTATCGAAGAAGATGAGCCAGAGTGTTGTTCGGAGTTTAGCTTGGAAATTCTTTTATCGTACGGAGAGTCGGTGCACGGTCCTAGTAAACCTGCTGAATGTCTTTTACAGCAGTTGGTTCGACGCAAACGAATCTCTCCTTCGCCCCCTTTCCCAATCTTCTTTTACAATTAGGAAAAAGTGTTGTGAAAACGCAACGAGTCTGCCGTTGAAACAACGATCGATCGAATATCGCTCTTTTAATCCGTTACGAGGTTTGCACACGCAACAACGCACGCGACGCGCAGACCAACAATTTACGAGACGTATTGGCATCGGATCACTCGTACTACCGACCCAATAACGCGAAACTCTTTGAAATTTCGTTAGTACCGTAACGAGACGCGACTGTCGTAATAGTGTAATTTGAAAGCAATCCGTCAATATGTATAGGATGGCTCGCCCGTTGTACCATACCATGGTACGACGCTATGACTCCATCGCTTATCGGAAAACTTGTTAATCTTTTCATCCACTCGGACGATTTAAACGATACTTGAACGCGGTATTATCGAACCGATTAATACGTATGTAGGTATTTCGAACGGAGTGGCGTAAAAACGTCCATCGGCCACAGTTATTCCGCATATCACGTTTTTTTTTCTTACGTCTTTTACGTCTTTTAGGTAGCTATACACCGAGAAGAGTAGCTTGGTAGGAAGAAGGGGTAGCGATATCCTTTCCTAAGAACATTCGTGCTGGATGGATCGAGATCCGAAAACAAGCCGTCTCCACCTAAATCTCGACAGAACTGCGAGACGATGCTGAACGCAGCATCGCAAACCATTCTGCAGCAGCATTTTCCAACTTGGTCCCCCTCTTCTCATAAACCGTCACGTTCCGCTGCACCTAGCAATCAGTGACGGTCACGCTTCGTCGATTTTCCCTGTATAACCATTCGGCACGTTGCGCGTTTAGCACATTTGCCGGGTTGCTATGTCTGCGAAACGTCGCGAGCCTGCCGATAAACGAGCCACCGAGCCAGCTCGATCATAGATTCCTCCTTTGCTTCTACTTGCCCACTGCACACCCCCTTATGATAATCGACGCTGTTTCTCGGCTCGTTTCATCTAGCGTTGCGCTAGCCAGAGTTTTCCACGGTTGATGTCGGTTTGGCCAACTGCTTTCTGCTTGATCCGTGACGATCGATCAAACGCGCCCCGTCACCGACCAGTAGCGGATTCACGAGCGCGCGATACGGGCGGCCGTCCCAACCCCACAACCAACAAAAAGACGCATTTAATTATTTAGCTTATAATTATAATAATAAAATATAAATTACAAGCGAATTCTAAATATCGCGAAAGAAGGTTCAAATGTGTACTCGTGTATTTTTACGCGTTTCGCGTCTCTAAGAGAAGACAATGATAGAAACGAACGAACATTAGGATGTTTAAACGCGTGACTTTCTTATCGCCGCCGTGTCGTTAAAAATATTGAAAAAGTCACAATTATTTCAGAAAAAGTCACAATTATTATCTTTTCGAATACTTGACACGCCAGATGCGTTTAATCGTGTTGCATACATTCCGAGTTTCTAAAATGAAATTAATTTGAACCAGTTAGCAAGTATCCGTTTCGTTTGTTTCTTTTCCTTGTGAATCTCCGTTGTGCCGGCACCCGGTTACACCGGGCTCGCTACACCGATCCCCGTGGCCGGCCCTGGCAGGAAGGCACAAACAGAATGAGAGAAAAGGGGTTCGAAGACTTGGAAAAGCGCACAACGCGCGCAGAAATCGCCACGAATACACGTGTCTGTATCCGATGGAAAAATATACGAGTCGGGTACGAAACTTTTCTCCCAAGTTTCATTAAAGCCCGCGAAACTTTTTCATCTCCGTGCCCATCCCGGGGTTTCATAAAATTCATAAAATGGACGGCGTGCAGATAAAAAGACTCGGTTGCCAGTGGCCTAGTTCCTCGTAGTATACGAAAAATAAGCCCGAGGCGAAGAGGGCCTCGAATAGATGATAGTCAATGACGATGTTTCTATAGGGGCTCGGTCGTGGGGCGACTTTCAGGTAGGCGAGCGACCAGAGGAATTCTGCCGGGGGTAATCGACGCGCTCGAAATTACTTCTGTTTCCCACCTTCCCCCTTCTTTAATAACTAATCGCCGAGTTATCGTACGTTGCCCTTCGTTGGACGGCCGCGTCTTCCTCACCAACGTTCTCGGCTTGTCAACGTCATCTACGTTCTCATCTCGTGCATCTCATCCACGTTTCGTCCAGCGTGTACTCGATCGTAGAAACAAAAAAGAAAAGAAAAGAAGGAGCGATCGATCGATCGATCGAACTCGAACTAGAATTGCCATTGAATCCAGTTGAATCGGAAGTTGTACGCTACCTTGTCTCTCTAGGGCAAGTCCGGCGAATTAACTTTTAATTTCATCGAGTTGCCGCGACGAAATGGCAAGACGACGCGGACACGAGCAAATTGTCTGCCACCGGATGGGACCGAATTCTGGGTACAGTGGCCCGTAAAAGTACGTACGTTATGCGATCGAGTGTTAATTCTCACGTTAAATCGAATGTTAAAGACGAATAGGGACGGATCGACAAAGAGGCATAACATTTTTTACGTGTTTTGGCAACGATAGAAACGCGATCGGAAACACAAGCTTCGTGCCTCGAAACTCGCAGTTGGTATACGGCTTTTTACGAATTTTCAAGTTCGTTCGGCTGTCACGTTATTATCGCTTGTAGCAACGTTATTACACGCAATTATACGCACTAATATGCACGCTAAAATGTCTATCCAATTTGAAGATATACCCACAAGTTGCAACACTTTCTTGCAAACTCGTATTTAGCACAAAATTGATATTTATACGGTACGAATAGTCAAAGCTGCCGTAAAACTCCCACTGAATAGTTAGACTTATTATATTAATTTATATTATATTAATATCGCTAACATCGGTTTAAATACTTTTCCGATCTCTGCAAAATATATACGCTGTCGGTGAAAAGTATTCGAACATTTACTTATTTTAACTACAGATCAAACTGCGATGATTTGATTGCTCATAATCACCGTAGCTACGTATAATGGTACGTTGTAATCCGATTAAGTTTATCTTCAAAGCAGCAATATATAATATGTATTTGTCACATCTTATACGTATATTTCTAATACGATATAACAGAATAAGCGAGTATACGTATATTTTGTCACTTTACAAGCTCTTTATCTACAGATTCTTTAATTCCTCGACTCGCAAGACGGATTAACAGCAACCAGTGATATCTAAACAGCAAATGTATATATCGTTCTATGCAACAAACACTAAGATAAATTATTGCTACGTTTTTTAGTAAGTAAAGCAAAGCAAGGGTCGCTTCCAATTATTAATTGTTAATTCCTATAGCTATAGTTAACTTTCGATAGCTTGGTCAAATTCACACACCGTTACTGCAAATCGACCGTGGCGTTGGGATGTTACGCGTTTGCAGAATCGTTAAAAATTTCGATCGACCTAACCATTTACTCGAATACGTCTTACGAACGTAATCGCGAATATTTCAGGTTTCGCTCCCTAAAGCAACTCTGCTTCTGTCGCTGATACCCACCCGACCATTGTTCCACTCGTTTCGCCGACGATTTCGAACAGCAGTCGCGTTACGATTGTTCCATCTAAATCAGTTTCATCGACCAGGGACCCTGCCTCTCTTAACAACGTCGGCAAGCTTGCCGGCTGTTGCAGCGAAACACGATTAGAACGTATTATATGGTGGAGTAAGAGGGGGGCCGCGGCCTAATGTTCGCACAGTGAAATTAAACGGTTCAGAAAGTTGTATAATCTGCCACGTAGAGCGGCCCAGTGGCGAAGTTGATGGCAGCAAGGAGAAAGATTTACGAAAGTTTAGGTTCTGCCCGTGTCGTCGGACAAACTTGCCCTTTTCCATAACGTTTTCATCGTTTCTCATATTTTTCACGACAGTGGATTCACTAATCCTCCTTAGAAACTTAGAAACGTGTCGCTGCTTATGCGAAAACGCGAGTCTAGCCGCACGTTTCATGACAGAAAATGGCAGGGCGCGTCTGACGGACGATTCCCAAAAACACTGCGCGCGATCGGACGATTAACCCGAGGAAAAATTGGCCTCGCCGCGGAAAAAAGCTGGCGTCGCAACCGATGAACTCGGCTCGTTTCTTCTCGCCTCGGGCCTTTTAACGATTTCGCGCCCAGGCTGTCTCTCTCTCTCTCTCTCTCTCTTTTATTCTATCTTGCTCTCTTTTGCTCTCTGTTCGCGAAGCCGACGTTTCGCAGCAAAGATTTCCCGAGCTGGTACGTAGCTAAAATTCTGCACCGGATACGCGATACTCGTGTGGAATTCAACCATCGCGGGCGTCACGCCCATAGTGGAATTAACCGATTCGCGGTTTCGTATAATCCATCGTACGAGTCGACGCTAGTAGAAATAACAAAGTAACGGGAATCCGGATTTCATATGGCAGACGTGACAGTCTACGAGTTTGTGGAACTAGTGGTCGGAACAGTAACGTTCGTACGCGTACGCGTTCCCGCTCCCTTGCAGGCACAAATTGCTGGAAAAGCACACGCCTCTCGGACGTAATCCGATCCGACTGATTTTCTTCCTCTTCCATTTTTCGATGAATTCGGACAAAACACGCGTAGAGAGAGAGAGAGAGAGAGAGAGAGAGAGAGAGAGAGAAAATCATTTTATTTCCGAGCAGAACACAGATCGGTAAGGAGAATAGGAATATCGTGGCTCGCAGACCTACAGACGGTGCAGCTCGTTCGCCTCACTGAAATCCACTTGATTTTCTCGCGTGGCACGTTCTAAAGAACAAAATGATCGACGGCCTTTTGTTTCGCTGGACGAATTAGACGGGCGAATTCAGATACATCGTTGAAACGTGAATGCCGACTAGCAGCGTACCACCCACAACGCGATGCGACGCCATGCGACGCGATGCGACGCGATGCGACGTGACGTAACGCGACGCAGCAACAGCATGGAAAACGCGAACCATCCATCGGATACCCGCTAGGTAGCGAGCTTCTTTTCGCATCGGCGCTAGCCGTTTTAACTCGATCAGCGAGTTTGCGCTTTGTTCTAATTACTTGGAGCGATATTCTTTGTGCATCAGGGGAAAGAAAAGCCTTGGAAATCAACATCGTCCGATATATACGCACGGTCAGCCGCCAAAGTATTCGTACAGCCTTCAAAATGGAATAACTTTTTTAAAATTGGACGACTGGAGACTCTTCGAGAAGCTAGAAGGTTCGGTTGGCTAGTTCGGCGTGTAAAAGCAATTTTGACAACATTGAAATCGGTAGGAACGATGGAATTTCAATTTCCTTAACGTTTCTTTTATCATCCGGCGAACTAGCCGCCCTAGCTTCTCGAAAAAGCTCGAGTGGTTCGGTCCAATTTGAAAAAAGTTCTTCCGTTTTGAAGAGGCTACGATTACTTTTGTGGCTGGCTGTACCTATTATATCCTTCTCTACGAGTAATAGCGAGTTTTAGGCTCGTGCAACGAGGCTCACGCCGTCGACCCACGTAACGTGGAAATAAAATTTGACAGAGTTCCCCTGTCCCTGTTTCGTCAATAACGAGGTTTTTCGCTCGGCAATCGGCCGGCCTTTCCTCCTTTCTCCCGTAAATCGTTCGATTCCCGATGAACGAAAAGTTTTCGAAATAAATGAAAGCTTTCCGAGATGAAAGAGCGTCGTCATCGTCGTCGTCGTTGTCGTCGCAACTGCATCCGCTTGTCCTATATAAAGCAAGGAGCCAACGTCAACGGCTCTCACAGATATCCACTGCTCGAATATCTCGTAATTAGTCGTGTGTCTTTGGCATCGGACGTTCGTGCAAAAGTAGAAATCATCGAGTACTATTCGATTCCATTCGATCCGATTACGTTGCATTCTATTCCGTTCGATTCGCTAATTGCGTCCGTGGTACGTCACGATTATCGAGGTCGCCGCTGAATAGTGGGAATCGGGGGAAAAATAATAATGCCGCTTTGGCATGGTAAGCATGGTCGAGCAGCGTGACACGCGTTACTCGTTGTACGTTCGCATCGTTTGTCGAAGCTAGCATTCCGTTATATCTCGTCCATCTCCGTCTTATGCGATTTCTCAAATATTCACGTGCATTATATTTACACGCATATGCCACGGGGTACTTTGATGCGGTCACAGCTGCCATTACACGCGTCTCCCCTGTACGCGCGTTCCCATACACAGCGGTTCGCGATTTATCGCAGAAATGGCATCAGGCAGATAACGCAACTTTTCGGCTGGCCAGAAATAGAGGCAGACGATTGACGGCAGATTATCGTGCACGTGCACGCCAAGATCAGCCGTTTCATCAAATTTACATAGCGTTACTACAACTCGACCGTACATCGGACCGAATACTTTACGGTGTCGGAGCGGCAGCGTCGCAGGCAAATTTCCAAATCCGACTTTATCGAAAATGAGATTTCGCACGAAAAAGTTGTATTCTACGCTTTCGACTTATCCCCACGTAGAAAATAGCCTTCTACCGATTATCCGCTCCTATCTAGCTGACTATATGCTAGCTGGCAGTCAAGTAAATTCACGCATAACGGAAATTTGCAAATTGTAATAACGCAAATTGTATCGTGAATTACGGACCACCCTGTATAGCAGCCTGTATCCTGCACCCCGGAAACTTTCTATCTTTTTCGACGAACCGATCGTGTCAGATCGTGAAGAAACGTTCGAGGAAGCGAGTTGTTGTCCGTACCTCTCTTTTCCAAGCTGTGGATCCGCCGTTCCGATCGGTTTTCTATCGGTAGCCGTGCCGCGTGCAAATAAACACGAGAATCGATACGGTGAGGGGATCGCGTTGCACGATGACGTTAGTTTTCGATTTTAACGAACGCGATGATAGAGAGCGGATTCGTCGTCGCGCGTTTCCCACCGTCCGCATCGATTCGGCCGCAGTATGTACGTACGTATGTACGTATGTATATTAAATTCTCGATGCTATCGAGCGAAACATCGGAATCGCGTGTCTCGTAAAGCACGGACCGTGCCACGTTGCTCTACGCGTTTATACCACTTTGTTTTCCTAACTAGCTCGTACCTGTCGTGGCTTAAAACGGCTTAACGGACGACCCTGTTGTATCCGCGCAACACCGTACCCTGCAACACCCTGTACACGTCGCAAAAACGACCAACCTCTCATCCAGACGCGGAAAATTGAAACGTTAAACGGCTTCGCGCGTTCCAACGATCCCGGGCAAACCACGCGCGACCGCGATGCACATGTAATCGAATGGAACTTAAACTAGCGACAAAATCCTAGTCCGTCAAACACCGTCCTCTTTCTTTCTCTTTTTCTTTCTCCTTCTTTTCTTCTTCCTTTTCATTTTTTTTTCTTTTTTATTTTTTTTTATACCGATCGATATCGATACTTTCTGCGTTATCGCCAGTCATAAGCTGCTTGTGCGAACGCCGTGCGACGTCCTGTTTCCTTTCTCTCTCTCTGTCTTTTCTCGCGCACGATATCCTATCGATGCGATGACTTATCGTATAAATATCGTGTGTCCAGCTTTCGTGGAATTTGTGTTTCAATATGCAACGAATAACCGTTTCTTCGCGTCGCATAGAAAATCACATTTATATCTGTGTTACAGATGTGTGTCGAAAACGATATTTCTCTTTATCGTACTTGGTGTGTGTATATAGAGATACGTATTTTCAAGAACCACGATGCGTTTTACGTCGGTGAAAAGTCCGTTTTACAAATCGCGAAAACGCGAAAAGCGTATTATTTATCAGCAGCGGATTATTTAAGCGATCGCGACGTAACGTCCGAATTCTGCTCCGCGATTATGTCATTCGGGTGTAAATTCGCATACCCGATGCAACGCGACTGGACGCGACGCGACGCGACGCGACGCGACGCGACGGATCGATCGAGCATGTAACGAACAGTGACGCGTATTAACTTACAAAGCATTAGGATATCGTACGATAATAGGTTACAGAATTTAGGATGTAGGAGAACGAGCAAAGAGAAACACGGAATATTTTTCAGCGTGCATCGTCACTGACGTAACTGTCCAGGCCCGTTTATCGTCCGGTTCAGACAAGGGCGTAGTCGATTGGCAAAACTTGGGCGACTCGTCGAAGAAACTAGAACGAACTGCGTACAGGCTGAGTCTAAAATGGCCGCGGTTTAGCCCCTCCTGAACACATGCAGTAATATTTTTTTTGCCCAAGTTTATCGACCTATCGCTTTTGAAGGTCCTGTACACGCGCGCGCGCACACACACACACACACACACAGGCACGTAATAGGTAGAGCTTGCAACTGGAATTTGAAAACTATTGGATCTCGGTCGGAAAGTCTGAGGACGATACGTTTGTTCGACGTGGCAGGCGTTGCGAGGGATCTCGTTCGATTTAGTATCATGGAACACGGCCACGAGTGAAAACTATTTACGCCAGATGGTTGGCGAAGCTGGGTGAACGGTAGCCAGAATCGGTGCATTATAAAGCGGCAAAAGCGGTCGGCAGTCTATAATTTATTTCCATTAGCCGAAAATAGCTCGCACGTGTAATTCGATTTCGCGGTAAATCGCGAACGCGTCGTCGGCGTGTATTTTTAAAGCGACTGCAATTTTCCGTTAAACGCGCCCGTTGCCCGATTACACCGGCAACGATTACGGCGGCGTAAATGGGGCGTGCCGATATTTTCCCGTTCTCGTTGACCCTTATTAAATTTTCATTCGATTCGGCGAACGCGCGCAGCCAACGTCGCGTTGCGTCGTCGAATAACTCTCGAACGAGAAGAGTCTCGAGGTGGCGTTTCTCCTCAGAAACAACACACACTTTCTCTACTCGTGTGCTAGAACGCATGGAAACGCAAGGTGCGACACTACCGAATAGACAGCAGAAGATTATCGTACGGGATGGTGTGCGCATTCGCTAGGATTTTATCGGCGCGAATAAAATTTGTCGAAATAAAGTCGTTTGTGGTCATACGTATTGGAAGAGCGAAAGTAGAATATCGGCTGGTTACTCGAAGGCCCGGACACTGGGCATTTGCAGGTTTCGCAGCGTTCCGACCATGCGGATCCCGGGTACAGCTATCCGGTATGTCGATCTCCGTCTAGTCGGTCTAGTGCGGTCTGGACCCGCGTACCCTGGGTCCTCCCGCAGTGCTGCCAACGCGGAGCTGCAAAGTCCCCAGACGAGCGCGTTCCGTTCCGCGCAGAACCGACCAGATAATCGGAGTTGCTCCGCGACAAAGATAGATAAATAGATAAGTAGACGGACGGAGAAGGAGAAGAGGAGGCGCGGATAACTAGGCCGAGAGCGAACGAGGGAGACAGCGAGAGAGGCTGGGTGGGCCAGCAGGGTGGAAAGAAAACGGGGCGGGGGAGAGAAGAGTATAGACACAAGAGGGTAGAGAAGCAAGTTGAAGAGGGGTTGAAACGAGGAAGGGAGACGGAGATGGAGCAACAGAGAGAGAAAGAGAGAGTGAGAGAGAGAGTGAGAGAGAGTGAGAGAGAGTGAGAGAGAGAGAGAGAGTGAGAGAGAGAGTGAGAGAGAGAGTGAGAGAGAGAGAGTGAGAGAGAGAGAGAGTGAGAGAGTGAGAGAGAGTGAGAGAGAGTGAGAGAGAGTGAGAGAGAGTGAGAGAGAGTGAGAGAGAGTGAGAGAGAGAGAGAGAGTGAGAGAGAGAGTGAGAGAGAGAGTGAGAGAGAGAGAGTGAGAGAGAGAGAGTGAGAGAGTGAGAGAGAGAGAGTGAGAGAGAGAGTGAGAGAGAGAGAGTGAGAGAGGAGGCGGAGGCGGTGGAGCAGGTTGCGGAGGAGGAGGGTGAGAGGGACGCGGATCCCGGAGCGTTCGGTACCATTGCATATCCCGCACATCTCGCAGGTGCAGGGCGTGGTGCCTTGTCGGCAATATCGATTACAAACCCGGGCGGTTGCGCATTCACGTCGACACGTGGACGTGGACCGGCAGCCAGACTAAATTTGTGTTGCCCTATATTTTAGGTTCCTGCACTCATCTGCCTCTCAAAGATTGATTGCTTTTCCCTCCAGCACCCCGAGTCCGCCGCGGCCTATCCTCCGACACCGACGGACGCGCTCGAATTTACGGTCTACGCCGTCCGCGATCACGCCGTCTCTCACAGTACGTGTACGCCTCCCTCGTGTGTTTCATTGCTTGCTCTCCGAAACAGACGGAGAGGACGCACGCTATCCCAGGGTTACGTCCTTTCCCTGCTGTATCTGTTTCCCGTCTTCTCTGCTCTACCCTGTATCCCTCTCGCCCGTCTTTTTCTCCTTCTTCTCGCCCTCGAAACAAGCTTAACCGGCGCGCTCGCCCGAAGCAACGACTCGACCAAGAGAAACAGGATATCGACTCGTATCGGGGCCAGCCCTTCTTTCCCTTCTCTTTCTTCTCTTTTCTCCCTTCTTTTCTCCTTTCTTTCTTTCTTTCTTTCTTTCTTTCTTTCTTTCTTTCCTCCTCCTCTTCTTTTCTTCTTCCGCTCGCCTTTGTTGCGGCCGCTGTACCAGTCCGAGTCCGAGTCCGAGTCGATACTCGACCCACCATTTTTATCGTCGGTCGCAGCCACCTACTTGCTGCTAGGACGCTGCTTGAATTTATTCGCCGCGCCGCTCGCATCTTTCAATTTCTCCTCCTTCGGAGAGTTTACAGATCAGCGCCGTCGATTAATTCGTCGGTCGGCCAAAGTCGAATTGCCAGCTTCGTTTTCCGATTTCAACGAATCCTGCTACTCCCTGCCAGCGACCCCGTTTCGCTGGTCCAGGGAACATCCTCCACCGAGGAGTATCGATCGATCGAACGAGAACACGCGTCATTGAACGCTCGCCTTTCACCGAGCAAAAATACTCGATAAATTAAATAAACCGTGGTTGTGGTTGCCGACTTTCCTCGAAATCGCTAGCTTTTTCCCCTTCTGCTCTCGCGATTGTTTCGACCGATGATGCGCGAAAACAGCTGAAAAGGCAAGAGAGCGGACATAGAAAATAGAAAAGAACAGAAAGAACGGCAAACAAGGCGAGAAGTAATCGTGGTCGTTCTCCTTGGCGGATCGATTTTTCCTCGTTTCTTGCGCAAAAAAGACGAAAAAAGAAAGCCCCGAGGGAGGAGAGGAAAGGCCGCGTTCAAGCTGCAAGTTCCGTGATCGTCGAGCGGCGTATATTTTGTTCCAACCCCGAACACTCGTACCCACTTTGGCGTTTTATCGAACTTTGGTAGTTTGCTAAAAGGCGGTTTAACGGCACGCCTAACCGCTTGATCGATCGACGCCACGCCACCGTCTATCATTCTCTCCTGGTGGATCGATCGCGAGTCGCGGCGAGATAGCACGTCGGCGGATTTATTACGCCACGTTGATCCGCCGACTGCGACGCGGTGATGCCTTCCAAGAAAATCGAAACCAGAGTCTCGAGAAGACACGTTCGAGCGAGGCCGCGCGAGAAATTGCCATCCATCGAAACCATCTATACGGAACACGATCTATCGCTTCTGAAATTTACATTACGTAAATCTACATTACGTAATCGACGAAATACGTTACGAACGAGCCTGGCCACTACAACCATGTCGTTGCTTACGCAACTGACAGATCAACGGGGACATTGGGAAATATTTTTCTTTCGCCTTCGCTTACAATAGTATACACTGTGTATACACAGGACGATTCGAACACTACCGACCAGTAGAGTCACGTCATCGCTTTTATCGTCCACTTATTTTATTCTACTTTACCGCCACGTTCCCCTCTTTTTCAGTTCCGCTCTTCTATTTCATCTTATTCACCGTTTCGAGTGCCCACTGACCTGCATTCACGAATCATATAACCAACATATAAAACACGATCAAATCCTCTTTAATTGGCGCCTGGTCGAGCAACTGCACGTGGTTTCCGGCCTGGATCGATCTGTGCGCGTTTACCCTTTGCCGCGTACGTTGAATTCTAATCGGGGAAACGCGGTTCGTAACATCGCGCGACACTCCCCTCTCTCTCCTTCGACTTGTACCGTTTCGCCGCCAACGGCTCGCTACCATTACGATCGTTCCGTAATCTACGATATTAAAAAGAATCGAGATTGCCTGCTTTAATTGCAGCGTGTAATCCCCGAGAAATCGGGAAGCAAATCGCATTACTAATTGCGAGTTGTAGTCGACGGGTTGAACACGGTAAAAGAGTTGGACGCGGCCATCTCCCTGGCGAGCGAATTTCTCGTTGCACGTACCGCGTGTACAGCACGCTCGCCGATTTTTAATCAGGGAAAGCAGCAACGACCAGATTTCCTGACCATTTTGCGAATATTTAACCTCTAGCGGCCCTTGTCCCTCCCACCGACATAAGAAATATAGAGCGGCCGGCTTACGGCCGAAGATCCATGCTCCTCGTTGAAACAGAGATAGAGGTATTCAACCGGTGGTCTTCATTTTTCCTTCTCAACATGTCCTTTTTATTCTTACTATGGTAAATTGTTGTTGCTATATATATATTAATATAACGTTCCCGGTAAGATTATCAATTGTCA
This sequence comes from Bombus huntii, assembly GCF_024542735.1. Lineage (NCBI taxonomy): Eukaryota > Metazoa > Arthropoda > Insecta > Hymenoptera > Apidae > Bombus > Bombus huntii. Next base: position 115,698 of record NC_066253.1, on the reverse strand, counting down.
TAAAATATCACCTTTCGATGCTGTTACGTGATAATTATTTACACATATTAATGGCATGCCTACGCAACGTAGATACGTACAACTTGGACGTGAAACGGTCGAGACAACAACGTTCTTTGGTTCTTGCACTTGCAGCGTTGTCCGAAAGTTGTTGCAGGAAATCGTCGTTAATCGATATTACATATACACATGTCTAACAGACGATTCTACGTGTAAAAGTAAGTGGGAAAAGAAAGAATAACAGTTATTCTTCATTTCGAAAGTGACGCGTTTGAAGAACCACCCGTGGTATTCGTAACGCGACGATTTGCTTCCCGTTATTTCGTTGTCTAATAATACGGACACGAGCAGAGACAGAAGTTTAGAGTTCCATAGGTGATAAGCTTATACCTGCTACGTGCACGTTCACTCGTCTAATCTCTGCCACTTATCGTGCAAGTGGCATCGTCGTAAAACGCAAGCGTTCGAACGGGCAGCTCGAGCATACCGAGCATCGAATTTACAATCGATACGACGTGACGTATCGAACAAACGGGGCTGATCGTTTTTGCGGGATCGGGAGAATTTTAACGCTTTGTCAAACTGCCAGCCGATGTGCAGCGTGTGCAGCGACGATAGATTTGTATTTAACTTCAAAAGCAATTAAAGCTCGAGTTCCGCCGATGGATGGTCGTTCGTGTGAATTGGACCGATTGGTCTGCACGCTGACGCGAATCCAAGTTTCCCGGTTGGCAAACACCGAACGAAGAGAGAGAGAGAGAGAGAGAGAGAGAGAGAGAGAGAGCGAGGTAGGGTGGTAGGGAGGCGGGGAGAGCGAAAGAATGACGTCTCCTTGGATCCGCGAAGATGGCATGGTAATTTTTTTCCAGCGATTCGCGTCCTGGCAAAAGGGTTTCCTTGGCAATTTAATCTAGCCGAAGTAGAAATTAATTGGCCGTTCGAAGCAAATCGAACCGTTATCGACAGATGCTTGTTCCGCTAGTAGGTACCTTTTCGCTTAATCGGTGGCACGAGCTCACCGAGGCCGAATGATGGATGGTGCCGAGTAAAAGTTGGACACGAGCGCAGTCAGTATATAGCCGCAGTTTCCGCGGTCGTGTAATTAATAGTCACACATTTGCATCCGGCTGATATTATTCCATGATCAACGGGTGAAACTCGCGCAGTGTAATTCAACTACACGCGCGCGCGTCTACGTCTGACGAAATTATTAATTGAACAGACCGCGGCAGCCGAACGAGGATCGATGAGTCGGTGCGACTGACAGAAACGTACCACTTTACAGCTCTACTATATTTCCCCCGCTCCTGTCGTGCCACGCGCTCTTCCAATTTACCCCAAACCGTTACGCGTGCTCCTTCCACCACCTCTCGATTCTCCTTCGTTTTCTCTTTCGATCGCTCTCATTCGCCTCGCAGCTAGCTCGCAGCGTAAACCCGAGAGCCAAACCGTACATTAGACGGATCGGTTGACCAGGATAGTTTCCACGCGGAGTAACTCACAGTGAGTGAAGCGGTGATTCTAGCTAGGAAAACATCATCTTTTAGTAATACCCGGCTACTTAATTCTCAACTTTGTTCGAGATAATTTCCGTCGCTCTGTCAATCAAATACCATTTATCTACGATAATATTGTAAATAGGTTAATACGTATACGCGAGTCTAGAGAACTGACAACAGTTAACGTTTCTGTTAACTGTTACGGCAAACGGTAACATTAACCGTCAATTATTTTGCCTGTCATGCTTTTCGTACAGGCTAATGCGTGATTTCGTTCTGTAACGAAACAATTTAACCAAGTGAACGACATTTTAAGGTAGACGTACTCAAAAGGTAGTTACTTACTTTTTCATCTCACGCATTTCGGTTTTCGGCGTAAAAGTTAATATTCGTTGTTGAATTTTTTGTTTCACTTTCTAACTCGCGCCCCGTTCTCTGCTACTTGTAAAAACTAGGTGCAAAACTTTGCAAACTGTTGTTTAATGGAACTTTGAAGTTATAAAGAGGATTTAAGAGTTTTGTGGCTTATAGTCTTGGCTGAATGGGGAGCGGGCGGTGTAAAAGATGGTTAATCAATTTTGTTTCTTTACTCATTTAATTATACGTAGTACGAAGAACGTTCTATAAAAGTTTCAACTCAAAGCTCCGAAAATTGCTAAAGTTGGAGTAAAAATTCCACGAATATACACGGCGAGCAACGAAGAGCGTGCAGCGTGTACGTACGTAGTCATTTTAAAGGGCCAAACCTTCGCTTTCACGCTTCCAAGTCCAATTTTCTCCAACATTGTCTTCTCCAACTTCTCTTCTGTTTTCCCCAAACTTCGCTAATAACCACCGTCAATTAACCCTTTACTACGTGTCCGGAGAAATTTGTCTATGTAGAAAGTTGTCTCTGAAGAGTATGATCTTTTATTAGCTAGAATCGCTATTTGGCTCACTAAGCGTGACGTCGTCCGTCAATGGAAAACGTTGCGCCGATGCGAAAGAAGTAACGAATTTCGTTGAAATTTCGTTGAAATTTCGTTGGCCGTCAACACGGCATTCGCTCGGAGAAGTGCGTTGCTGCTTACGGTCATTGCAATTAGAGTAACTTTAATTGCTGTCGCCAGTCGAGGCACGAGCAGAGGTTCTCTCTCTCTCTCTCTCTCTCTCTCCCTCTGTTTCACCCTGTTTCACCCTGTTTCACCCTGTTTCACCCTGATTTAGCCTGTTTCACCCCACGTTCCTTTCGGTTCGACCTCTCTTTCGTTGTTAACGCTGCTGCCAGAGAAATAAGTTACCGGCAACAATTAACCGTCGAAAAAATGTCGGCTTACGGCATTACCAGGGCAAGCTGTTTCGCTACTTTAGCGAACACAATCGAGGGTCGTACGCGGCCTCGTTATTAAATTTTCATTCGATAAAAGTGCGCTCGTTATCGGTCGGCCGTGCACGAAATTCCTCTTGCAGCTACCGTTTTCGCGGATCGCTTTGAGGATGTCTCGGATGAAAAGCGGATTCGTAAATGAGATCTCTTTCTTACGGTAGTCTCCTTTTTTAAGAGAAATTATTTCTCGGAAGGAGACAAAGACAGAGTGACCGGTGACAGCCGAAGCGGGTTTTGCCACCGTCAAACCAGACACCGTAATGTATTTATACCTGTGCGCGTGTATATCTGTACACGTGGCTACACGTGTGTACGTACGTGATCCTAAACCGTCGACAACCTTTTGCGGATTGAAAGAGTTTCTCTCGCTGCTCGCCGTTTCTATCTTCTCTTAATGGAGCTGCGTAACGTTCGAGATAAATTGCTGCCGCGGAAAACTCTTTCCCTCGTGCAAACTATTTATTCTGAACACCGGCATGGAAACTGGTTTTTTAATGGAACAGAGGAACGAGGAGGAAAGAAAGGCGGACAGAAGACCACGAGGGAGGAGGACAGCCAAGAACGAAGAAACATTCGACCCTAACTACCCGCCAACGATCGCTCGCCCGCTTTTTAGCTTTAATCGCTGCCAGACGCAACGATATTCGCGTTCGAGTTTACATCTGTACGACTCGGTTCGGTTCGGTTCGCCGCGGAAATCCTGTAAATTACGCCCGGAAACGTATTCAGCTACGTTGAAATTTCTCTCTCTCTCTCTCTCTCTCTCGAAAAAAAAAGATGGAAAAGTCACGCGAACCGAGTAAAAACCAGAAAGACTGTTTCGCCCGATAGGATACCGCGCCACCGCCGCCACTGTCGCTGCCGCCGCCGCCGCTGCCGCCGCCGCCGCCGCCGCCGCCGCCGCCGCCACTGCCACCGCCGCTCCGTCGACGCCGCTGTTGAGCTAATTTATAATCCCTTGATTAATACCCTGGTTTTATTCGCCCACGCTACGTTGACTATACGCGCCGGAAGGTTGTATTTGCGAGAACGGGTAATCACCGTTCGAACGTCCGTTCGAACGCTGCCGGATCGAGCGAACGCACAAAGCTCGTCACCGGTCGATTTCTATGGGAGTGGCAACCTATCGGAGCGTAAAAAATATTTCCTCGCAAAAATGCCGCTATTCAGAGGCGACGGGACTATGCACAACCACCGATACCGATGCATTTGTAACGCTTTCGCGAAATTCGCTTTTTCACCAAAGTAAAACCGCTAGGAGACTAGAACTAGACGTTGCTCGCTCGTCCCACAGATATTCTCTGTACCGAACGGTCACGACACGACCTCCCATGTTCCACGGCTGAGTATCGTTACGTTATCGCGTTTTACCTTCTTTTCTTTCTTACTTACACTACTTACGTTTTCGCGAGACTTTTCCCACCGAGACAAGACCAAACACGATATAATTGATAATAAGATAAAAAAATGAAACTAACATAACGTCATTAGATAAGAAAATATTTTGCTAGTTATATGATCGTGTTTTTGGTCTCGCTTTAGTTAAAAAAATCTCAGAATCGCGTTGGCGAAAGATTTATTTCACAGAAATTAAAATAGAAAGTTTTCGTGATCGCGCTGCTATCGTCTCACCGATATGGTTCCTTTTGTCAAGCCGACTGTCCCATCTCTTACTCTTTCTCTTTCTCTTTCTCTTTCACTCGCCTTTCGAGCCTTCTCTACGTTCGACGAAATAGCGCCGCTTATCCATCTTACAAGGGGGATATCTGTCTTACGACGGCAAGCAAAACCGTCAAATCTCGAACGTGTCGGATGTGCGTTGCATGCTTCAAGTCGATGGTAAAACAACCCCAAAAGGATTTGTCTGCATGGCCGTTTGTTCTTGAGAAACTAATACATCTTTTCTATGTCTATACATGTTCTTTATACAAATTCTTTTAACGTTTACATTATGCCTTTTTTAATATTAAATTCTTTACTCTGGTAAATTCTTCGTTATTTTTATTCGTCATAGTGGCGCTGCGTGTCTTTACAATTTTCTATTATTTGTGTTACTTGTATTATTTGTATAATACAAATACGGATGGAAATCGCGACAAAGACGTTTAAAAGGCATAAGAAATTGTCGCAGCAACAACAGAAATTCTCGATCGATTTCTCGGAAACCGAAAGATCTACGCAAGAGCAAAAATTCTTTCAGGGTTGATTTACTATCAACCTATAGCGTCGAACGCGCATATCGGGACATTGTAGTAATGAAAAAGTAGCGGGAAATTCGATGGGTGCTAATTTACGTTCGATCGGCGGACTTTCGAAGGTCGGTCGATCTCCTCGATTCGAGTAATTCGAGCAATTTCTCGTCGAATGGCTTCGCCATCGATACGACGCGATTCGGACAAGGTATTAATTTTTCCATGAAACAGGAAAAGCATTCTTGCAACAAGTACTAAGGTTACAACACCGCGGTGCCGAGTTCTTTTTAATCAAGCTTCGCGGAATTGTGTGCACGCGCGCGTGCACTGCGCGCCGTTTGTAATTATTGGATCCGGCTGTAGTCGATATTTCATCTTTCTCTAATGGAAAGCGGGAAGGAAGGAAGGAAGGAAGGAAGGAAGGAAGGAAGGAGGGAAGGAAGGAAGGAAGGAAGGAAGAAAGGAAGGAAGGAAGGAAGGAAGGAAGGAAGGAAGGAAGGAAGGAAGGAAGGAAGGAGGGAAGGAAGGAAGGAAGGAAGGAAGAAAGGAAGGAAGGAAGGAAGGAAGGAAGGAAGGAAGGAAGGAAGGAAGGAAGGAAGGAAGGAAGGAAGGAAGGAAGGAAGGAAGGAAGGAAGGAAGGAAAGAAGGAAGGAAGGAAGGAAGGAAGGAAGGAAGGAAGGAAGGAAGGAAGGAAGGAAGGAAGGAAGGAAGGAAGGAAGGAAGGAAGGAAGGAAGGAAGGAAAGAAGGAAGGAAGGAAGGAAGGAAGGAAGGAAGGAAGGAAGGAAGGAAGGAAGGAAGGAGGGAGGGAGAGAAGGAAGAAGGGAAGGAAGAAAAGAGAACAGGAGGAAGAGAAGGAAAAAAAGAAGGGCAGGTACAGGAAAGGAAAGGAAAGGAAAGGAAAGGAAACGAAACGAAAGGTCCAGCAATGGAACAGCGATGGATACGATATAGGGATGATTCATAAATGCGCGCCAGCACTTCGGGGTGTAAATCTGCACCGAAAAAGACATAAAAAGATCACTTTCTCCTCTATGTACAACTGTCGTACGGCTCTAGTTTCCGGGATATTCGCAAAAAAACTGTCGGCGGCAGCGTGTCCGATCCCGTCCATACATAAGTATGTGTGTATATTTATGACACAGTCGCAAACAGTTGCTTGCCGCCTGCCAATCTGTTTACAATAGTTTACATCCATCGGCCATCCATCTCTTTATTTTCATATCATACTTGCCGAATCCAAATAAACAGCCTCTGCGGAAACCTCGTTCGCAACTAGCTACGCGTCTGTTGCAACTCGCGACTCGACGCAAACTGAATATTATGTGCGTATATAATCCGCATCTTCGCTTCTTTTTCATCGAAGTCGTCGTTATCTTTATAATCGATTTGTTATTATATTACGTAAGCGTTCGATTACGAGCGTCTCGCGATACGATATTCGTTTTTAATTAATTATAATAATAAAATAAAATATATATAAAAAAATAAAAAAAATACTAAACACAAACTAATAAGCAGAATTCGTTCGTTATTCTTCGTACGAGGTTTTTTTGCATACAACGTTATAAGATTGCAGTTGCTTGTAACGGTAGATTTACTGGCTGAATTAATAACATGTCTGCGTTGCGTTCTTCACCACGAGCTTCGTCAACGTACTGCTAATTGACCGCCCTCGTACATCAATGTACCCTTTGTCCCCAGCGCGCTGCGCACGACCTTTTTCCTCGACAAAATTACGAAACGCTATTGGCGTGACTGTGATTTTTGCAAAGAACCGTGCCCGTTTTGTTCGCCACTGTTTCCTTTCCCCTCTACGCTGCCCGCTTCCCATTTGCTCGCACTGATACGGTTGATGAGAGCAGCTGCGTGAACATATCGGCCCGCAGCCGTCCAACCAAATGAAACAGTACTCCTCTACCCCTGCAACCTAGATAACGTTGGCGCTGTGCTGCACGCGTACGTGAAACTTGGCATCTGCCTCTCGCAGACCATTCTGCCAAAGACGAGATCAGTCGCCGTGAAAGGAATTATCGCTCGGGTCACTACGTATTTTTACGCTCGAGATAAGCGCCAGCTTATCACCGCTTTTCAACGTCGCGCCTATTCTACCACTATTTTCCACGTACCCCTACTGTGCACAAGTATCTCGACAACAAGTATTCGGTGCAATCACGCAGCTCGATCGAAACCTTTATATCTTCATCGTATTTTCAGCCGTACGATGGAAGAACGTTTCTCCGTTGTGAACTCTTTGCTTCTTGCTATAAGCAGTAAGGGCGAATTCGACATTTCGCGACAAACTTTCCATTTCAGCAACTAGTTTCCTTTCCGTTCCAGTGTAGAAGCGAGCTTTTATCGAGAAAGAACTTTCAACGTTTACAGTCTGCCCTTTCCTGGCTCTACTCAAACTCAAGCCGAAACGAGCAGTGTCATATCGCGTCGATCATGTTCCATGTTTGTCTCTAATAAACGGTCGCTTAATTTATACCGATTCATCTATCGTCTTTGTATTTCTTTAATATTTCTTCTCGATACCTGTCAACTGAGATAAGATGAAAGGATTGGCGAAAATCGAATCACCGTACAAAGTATATTTACGTTCAAAGTATATTTTACATATTTGCACGGGGTCGGTCGGTCTCGAAAATACTGGCGTAACTTTGATCTTTACGTTCCGTACGTGTGAAATAAAATACAGATAAAAGAAAATGTTTTGCAGTATGTCCAAGTATAGTATATACATGGATGCGAGGAAGCAAAAAAACGTTTGACTTAAAACAGACCGTCGTTTCAATATCGAGAGAAACGTTGTAAAAACGTGAATCTTTGCGTTTCAAAGATACTCCGCTTTCTTCCGTCTACTTTGTAAACTGACGTAAAAAGAAAAAAGAAAAAAAAAAAAAAGAGAGAAGAAAATTAAAATGGCAATGGATGCTGTATTTTATTCCTCTGTTAGACCAACTCGTTATCGTCTCTCTTTGTTAGCGTTTACTGTTCTCTCCTCGATTCCTCCAATCGACTAATTCTTAATTAATCCAAATCTATCGTCCAGTTCGTTCCATAAATAAATCGTCCTGGGGACAGAAAAAGGGACGCAATGCCTATCGCGGTTTCGCGGAGACAGCCAAAAAGATTGTTATTGTCGGATACGAGATCACACACATCGAGGTTCGGCGGCGGCTACTTTCTTAAATACGTCGAGCATCCTGTCGCTGTCACGCTGTCGATAGCGTCGCGCCTGCCGGCAGCTCAGGGTAGATCGGTTTTCGGAAGAATCGCAACAGGCTACATAGCGTGCTCGTCGACTCCGAACGAGGAAGAGATTTTTCTCACAACATCCGCATCCGACGTCCTACCATCGAACGTAAAGCAACGCGACGTCACGGTTCGTCTGCGCTGAAGCAACAACGAGCAGCTTTTGTCGCTTCTGGTCGCTGCGTGTTCCACAAGCGTTTCCAAGAAACAACTGCTTTTACGAATATTTTGTCCACGCTGCAACAACACGCGGCGATTTTTTCAACAAACACGAGATCAACGACAAAAGGTTGCTGGTTGTTGGTTCGGTGGAGACGAGTCCTAACGCTCTATTTACGCGCTTATCCATATTGCAGGTTGCACGGCGCGTTTTAATTTGTGCTCGCGTACGCGTGTCCGCAAGGGTTGCGCGTCGTTTCTCGATAGGGAAAACGTCGGTAGAAGAACCAACTATGCGTTACGCGGCCTTTCATCTCACTCCTCCTCTCATCTTCCATTCCTCTAAAAGATTGCTGCTGCATCCTGTTTACATCGAAATTTCTTTCAGACGGAACACGCCTAATACGCGGCATTTCCAACAACACGGAGATTGGAATTTGATCGAACGTGCTTGAACACGACTAATTTCGCACTGGAAAAAGAAATTCGGCAGCAAAAGCTAGCAAACCGAATCCAAAAATGTACGCGTTGCACTCGCGTACGAAGGTTTACACGCCCGTTGCCTCGTCGACAGTTGGCCGTGTGGTTGTAAAGAAATCAATAGCCAAGGAGTCTTAGAAAGTATATAGAAATTAAAGAAATCGACAGCTGCCGCTTTTGCGGCCAATAAAGTTAAAAGGTCTTCGAGGCAACGGCAGTTACGTTTAAAGGTAGGAGCCAGGCAACTGCCAGTCGAATAGAACGATGCTGACTTTTTCACCCATCTTATCCTTATTACCCTGCCTGTACGCTCTTTTGTCTCTCTTTCGTTTTCTCTTGCTCGACCACTGTCGCGAATATCGAAGAGACAACAGACGAAACAGCAGCGAATCGTCGGCCTTTACAATTACACCGTATCCGTACAAACCTCTTTTCGCCAGCTGTTAAAGTATGCGAATTAAAGTATGCGAATAAAGTATGTTTTAAATGCGAAAATAAGGTAAACTGTTGGTTGTGTGGCGTTCCGCCTGGATTGGAAAATGCGCGGAGCGCGAGGCATGTTCGATGCAAGAGGCGGAAGGAGACAAATATACAAATATACAAATATACAAATATACAAATATACAAATATACAATCAGAAAGAACGGGGAGAGGCGCAACGAAGGGGGCAGAGTTGCGCTTTGAACCGCTCCTGCCCACTAAATTTATCCTCTCGTTCGTGTTTACTCGCGACTATTTATTTTCGACATTTATGGAATATCCGGCATGGAATAGACGGCAGCTCGACCAAAAAAGCCGCTTAAACGTGTGGAAATACGGGGAAGAATCCGTGGCGTTATCTGCTTGCTTTTAATTAGCAATTAAATCGAAGCGACTCGAAGAGCTGAAAAATTCCCAAGCCGGAACGACCGATAACGGAGAAAGAAAGAAAGTAAAAAACGAGCGACGTGCCTCGTATGCGCGCACGCGCGTCTCAGCGTTTCCGCGTTTCCGCGTTTTCGCGTTTCCGCGTTTTCGCGTTTCCGCGTTTCAGCGTTTCAGCGTTTCAGCGTTTCAACGGCCGGGCGCGGCGGCCAAAAAAAGTATCCATGGGATCTCGAGGAGATTAGTTAACGAGATTACTCGTGACTGTCAGCGCTCTGTAAGCAAGTTCTGAATAGAGGGTACGGCGGCTCGTGCCGCGGATGATCTACTACGCAGTCAGCCAGCCATGTCAACGATCTACATTCAGCTCGACCCGCCGCGCAAGTAGGGCTGCAATGTCTGCGAAACGGTAATGCAACGACAAACCACCTAGGATTTGCCCTCGGTACATCCTAACAAAGCTGTAGCCACCGGCCACGCCACTACCTCAGCAAGCAGCAAGGAAAAAGATCGGTGCAAAATTTACGTCGCTGTTTGGCGCTGTTCTTGTTGTTCGGGGTAATTTCGTTGTACGTATCGCGGTTACAATCTCTAGCTCCCAGCGACGCTACATCGGAATTGCCGCTTCAAACGAAATACGGTAAACTGTCGATAAGTGGCGGAAAACCTGGCCTCGAGCCAGACGCTTAACGGCCAGGCAAATCAAGTACATATACTTAGATATGAAAAGGACAGAGCGAGCGAAGGGAAGTCTAATCGGCTTGATCGAAAGAAACATACCCATAAGACAATCCTAAAGCGAGCACGAAACTCGTTCGTTTTCACTTTCTATCCTTTCTATCTGCCTTTTCCAATTCAAACCGATAAAAACAAAATGAATATCTTAAAACGGTGGTTGGAAGTTTAGCGCCGCCGCCACAGAGATAACGTTGTAAAAGTGTTACGGCCTGAAATCAACGGAGAAATTTGCTCGTTTGCCAAAGACGAACAAAGTTCGAATTGCCGTTAGAAGACGCGCCGTTACACAACAGGTTACGATATTCGAATGCCGAACGGCCTGCACCTTTCCATAATCCTTAGGGGGATAGACACGATGATTAATCACGCTCGAGTGATTCGGTTTCCCCTTCGTGCGCTCCCTCTTCGTGTATCGCAGAATCGCGTTGCTCGCAGCTGTCTTTTCTCGGCCAGCATCCACGGATGAAGGTTTATGCGCATTCGTTTCAGATTTCAAACGCTTTGCCACTTCGAACATCGGTAAAGCGTAGGAATTCTAAAACAAATACCACGCTTTTCGTCCGTCGTTGGTCGTGCGCGCCTTTCCTTGTCCTGCGTGTTTCTCGCAGTTCTCCTCTCGGCTTCCTCCATTCAATCACCTTCGATCGATCAACCACTTTCTCTCTACAACCACCTTCTCTTTTATATTCTCTTATAGGTCCGTCGCCGTCGTTGTCCTCTCCTTTTCCTCTCGTTTTCCTCTCGCAACATCCACCGCGACTCCCCTAACGAGTCGCTCCAACCAAGAAAATTGTGGCCAGTCTCGGCGAAGCTTGGGCCAAACTTTCGTCAAACGACACAAAAAAACACAATAATAAAGATACTCTGCGTCGAACTCGTTCCAAGCATTTGTGAAACGTTAAACGAACCAATGGCCCGTAATGCAATTTGCCGATAACGGTCGTTAATATCGTAGGAAAGTTTGCCGCGCTCGGCCGGCCGGTCGCTCGCGAGCGCCAAACTTTCTTTGCATTTACAGGAGAAAATTGCTCGCGGTAATGATCGATATTATTAACCCGGTGGTCGTTAGATACTCGCTTTCCTTCGAACCGTCATCGAACATCGATCTTTGCAGGTTCCGTTTGAAAGGTCCGCAGCCCCGGAACATTCGTTCGAATAGGCAGCAGCAGCCAACTTTCGTTGCTTCGAATTCTTTTCACGACGTAGGAGTATGGAGTGCGGGCAAGCCCGAGTATTTATTGGCTTCCATCCCATTGCTTAAGTCGGTTGGCATTCGGTCAAGAGTGATTCGAGTGCTCGGAAAACATTATTCCACCTGCTTTCACCCTATTATTCTTCCCTAGCAACGACGTCGAGAGAACCGAAAAATCTCTGTGCGTATGCGATTCTATTTTCCATCGACTCGCGTAAAGACATATGCTTCGTTGGCGCGTGCGGTTCGCACATTCGGTTCGAATTAATTCGGTTCGGAGGGTAAAGACCAACGAGCGAGAAAAGTGCGTGCCAACTCGAACGATCACGGCGTCAGTAATTAACTTGGCGTGAAATTAAAATGCTTTGATAATCTTTGCCGATTACCTATATGCTTCCTTCGATAACTTCGACGAATCTCGTAACCTACATTTTCAAATTGCTTTCGGATTTCACTCGGATTACACACTATTACACACTATGTAGTCATAGTCGTACACTTTATGCTTCGACAACAATTTCGGAGGAAAAACGAGCCTCGGTTCTCAGAGCCGTTTACGCTTTGCAGCTAAACGATACGGCCGAAGAAGCGCGACACGGATCTTCCATTCATCGAACAACCATTATCGATAGTTGCGAACACGAAACTTCCTCCGCCAAGTAACTTTGCTCCGTTTCCGAATGTCAGTGGAGATGCGGCGACCGCGTTGCACACGGAGGGAAAATTATTTCTAATTGGTTCCTAATAATCGAGGCACGCTTCCGCTCGAGAGAAGAGGGGATCCGAAGAGAGTCGTCTACTTCGAATTCCATTTTCTCTATTCTTTTATCTCGCAAACTTTCCAGCCGGCAGAACTTGATTTAATCCCTTAATCCTCTGATCCGTCCATCACGTTTAAGCCGCCTTAGCCGGGCCCGGTTTTTTTCTTTCGCGCATCGGAAGAATAATTTCAACGGTAACGCGAGCTTCAAACGAATAAACATTAATCTGGTCCCTGAGCATACCGGGGCGGAATTACGACGATCACGAGAACGGGGACTCGTAAGCGCGAGTAAAAAGTCCACCAGGAGGTCCTCCAGGTTTCTCCATCGTTTTCCCCAAAAGACCCGATTTCTCGTAGAACGGCACTTTGCGCTACGACATTTCTATCCTTTTATCCTTTTGAACGCGACGCAAGGCAGCGACGCAAGGCGACGGCGATATACGATAGAGCGTCGACGAATCTTGACACCTCGGGACGGGAACGGAAAACGCGTTTCTACCGAACCAGATACTTTTCACCGACAGCGTATATACTTTTTAGAGATGGCAAAAGTATTTAAACAGGCAATCGTATAATAACCACTTTAACACATTTTATACGCGCTTCGAGTAAAGTTTCCTTGCCACTGCTATGTACGTGTATTTCCGCGTTAGATGCAAATTTTTAGCGATATAATCGTGCCAATTGCGCCTCGTTATAGTACCAACGAAATATCAAAATGTCTTGCGTACGGACATTCTCGCGAACCACAGCATTTTTAACGCTATGCGAGATAAAGTAGATAAAGTCGAAAGAAACGTGGTTCGAAGCCAAAGTGAAAAAGGCCAAAGTTTGGCAAAGGCTGGCATAAGGAAAACACGCTTTTAATTTGAAACTTTGGATTCGCCGCAAACATTCGTTGCCTCGAAACAGTGGAAATTGCAACATTGTTCGTAGCTACGTTAACGCACGGTATTTTACCAACTTGCTGGCGGAATTTAATTTAAGGTGGTTAATGGCTGCGTCAAAGGGACGGAAATTTGGAAAAATTCCGTTTGCAGAGGCGACCGAGCTAACGGTTAGATGCGTATCATCCTATCGCGTACGGTTTCATCTCGTACAGGTTCATGGTACATCCCAAGTTCATCGTACAAATCGGATCAGGGGAATCTATATAGATTCTATAGCTGGACGTTAAATCGCGACGTTAAAATCGAGAATAACAAAGTCGCGTTGGAAGCTTGCTTTTCGAAGAAATTCAGTTTGAAAATTTGCCAAGCATACGTAGATTTGCTTGATTCTCGGCTAGGCAAGAGTATAGATGACATCGATAATTGTAAAAGCTGTTTATTTCATTATATCAAGTACCGCTGAAATTTCAAACTGTTTTCGATTCGAGTTCTATCTTCTGGCCAAAAAACAGGCCTTGGACCACAAAATTTGATTACTCTTTTTCAAGTTATTTTCACACGTTCCAATCGTCCAATCCTGGTCCAGCGGACGATCGATCGTATTTACGTAGGTGCAAATTTTGAAACTCCGTGTTCTCAACGACGCAATTTCGTTATACTGGGTCTCTCTTTCTAGTATAGAATCTGCTCGACCCCGTACGTACCACAAGTGAAATTACAGACAAGCCTGGACAATGGTTTACGCGTAGCACGGACACCGGTAACAGTAGCTGCATCGGTTCTTTCGCTCCGACGACGCACAGGTTCTCTCTTGATTCGCACGAGTCGTTCCGTTCGCTTGCTCGTACGTGCTTCAATCGCTGTCTGCATATCCTTAATAACGAACATCTTCGATACGACGTTCAATTAGGAACCAGCGTTACCTTGTTAGCCGATGCAAACTCATTAATTTCAGTAGGGCAGATCGGAACTTTAGCCGTGGCCTCTTTGAGAAATCTTCAAGCTCATTAAATGCTCGGGCATGTGCGCCATTGTGCGCCATAGTGCGCCATTGTGCGCCCGACATTTTTCTCTCTTCTTGTCCCCTTTCGAACTTTTCAAGTAATTATTTTACGCCGATCGAGTTTGCCGCGGCTACTCGAGAAAACTTTTGCACAGTTCCCTCCGATCCTCGCCCTCTCCCCTAGTTAGTTATCAGCTTCGTCGACCAGTGACAGATGTCCGCCGTTCATTGTCAAAGTATTTTCGTTTATCGGAGAAACAAGGGAGATTCGACTGTTCGCGTCGCATCTCGGCCGCGCCGAGGCTGCGTTCGCGACATTGGTTACGCGCGGCATTCCGAGCGCAACGAGTTTTCCGAAAGATTAGACTTGGCCGAAGATCAGTCCGGCTATCGGTCGATAAGATGCCGTGGTTCCCTTTTCAACGGGAATTCGTTTGAAGACAGAAACTTGGCCCTTTGAAGGTTTCAAAAGGTGGCAACGCCACTTTCGTCACGGGGGTTAATTAATGCCCGTGAAGCAAGTCCAAAGGAAGATGGGGGGGGGGGGGGGGAGGGGGGGCGAACACCGGATGAGAGGGCGTTCAAAGAAGACAAAGGTTCCTTTAAAAAATGTTAATCGAATTCGGTCTGCCAACACCGCTCCAACCTTGAACACGTTTCTCAGGAATTTCTTTAGAAACCTTGCTTGTTTCACAGATTTTCTGAATGCGTGCGAGAAAACGCTCGTCTTGTTCGGAAATGCGTGGTTCATGTCGTGATCGTGATCGTGATCGTGATCGTGATCGTGATCGTGATCGTGATCGTGATCGTGAGTTTACATACATTGTACACCCTCGTTCATAAGTATTAGGACGCTTGCAGAAAAATCAGGCCAACCTCAGACTATAAACGACTACGTAATAAATATATCATTCGATATATATATATTTAAGATTAGACGCTTTCTTCGTTTATATTCATCGTATGTTACCATCGCCGTTTTCACCACTCTTTTATACGTACATCAGTTTATCCATATTTCTACTGTTTTAGGTCAATTTTAAAGAAATAAAACAAACAAATGAAATAAAAATCCTTCTCCATTCGTTCATAGTCATACGTATAATAAATGCCATAAAATAGATTTTCTACCGAAAATTAGAAAAAAGAAATTGCCAACGATACGTACGATTTCCATGCGTTTAAGTTGCGTGCCCCGCTCCTCCGTATAAACAGTCGCGAAGAAATTTTCCGTCGCGTCGTCCGAGGCTGCGAAAAACGATAGCACCGATTGCATGTTTCAGAGAAAAACGCGGATTATGCGCGTGTGTCGCGGATTATCATCGTCCCCGTTTACCGTTCCTATGAATTATTTTCCATGGAAATTGTCTCGTTGTTATCGGTGTTGCTCGCTTATGTTGTTGTCGATCGATCGCGATCGACCGCGAAAAAGAAAGAGAGAAAAACAAGTTTGTTTTCTAAATACCAATCTCAAAGTTTCGTTACCCTGGAAACGGAAAGTATACAATCATTTTATACTTTTTCTTTATATTTAATTTTTTGTTTACTTATACAAATGTACAACAAGGATCGAGAGAACTTATTTACTCGCCAAATAGCGCGTTAGATATATGGCGAAGCGAGTTAACAGAGTTAATAAGATAGTTAATGGATTACAAGGAATGATACGAAACGTTGAAAACACGGCAACCTATTTTCACCTATAATTGCATAGCATCCGTTATTGTAAAGATGACGTCAATGGAGTTAACGACAGAGTTAACATTCGTTGTATGCGTGCACTGGTAGAAGAATTTGTAGAATCAAGGACTTTCTCAGAATCAAGAACAGAAGAGTACTTGTAATTTTACGTTACCTGCGTAAACGTTGCGACGTATTGTCGTTGTAACAGCTACACATATTTTATATGCCGTTTAGTAAACAAGTAAATTTTACTCGCCGCTGTTGCATATTTGTTAGCGCGCTTCGAGTTCAGATTTTTAGGAAAATACTTTTGTTTCCTACTTTTCACCGTTACGAAGTAAAGTTAGGCTAACGGTAAAGAGAAAATGTAATTAAATGCAAAATTGTTGGAAACTGGACCACCGGATGGGGTAACATCCGATCCGATCGATCTATCGATCGCGCAACTAGTCGATACTAACATACGTTAGATAATATACATTGTGTATATGATAACCTCTGCCTTTGCGCAGTCGGTTAAAGAAACAAAACGGTGTAACGTTGAAAATATAATCAATGTTTCGATCGGATTGCACCAAGCGTGCAAATACTTTGTGCACGATAAGGTGTATCGATCAACGACCAATGTCGACGTATATCAGGACATTAAGCGGAGTGACACGCACTGAACGAATTATTCGAATAATTTGTCGAATAATTCCTGGCGACCACGGTGGACGAATCGGTTGGCAAAAATCTTGTCAGTGGCGAAATAACGCGCGAATCGGCGTGCGCGCGTGCGAGGCTACACTCTGCAAAGAAAGACCGACGAGGGTGGTCGAAGGTAACGAGGAAATCGAGGGGAACATTGATTACGCGCGTTTCTCCGTGTCCGGCAAATTGGATTTTCTAATTTGCACGATCGATCGACGTCCCTAGCTGGATATGCATATCAGCGTACGCACGCAACAGCCGCTTTAAATATTCCGAAGCCATCGGCGCACGCGGCGGTAGCCAGCCAACGGTTTGAGAATCGATCATCGAATCCAGCCGGGTACGCTGGGACGCGCACCAGCACCTACGCCGACGCGACGGCATTTTAACTAAGAGGAACGAGCGCGTTCGCATCTTTTTCTTCGACTCTCCTTCCACGTTTCGCCTTCGCCAGCCCACTATGCAAATTCCCGATTAAAAATGATCGGGGCGAACGCTGAACGGAACGGTGCTAAACGGATGCATAATCGGCAGCTTAAGACCGATATGATTTTCATATCGATATATTGTTCCGGAAACGTAACAACAGCTGCGGAAACTGATAAACAGTGGAGGGAAAAACAAAGTCTAAAGCTATTATACGTAGTAATTATTTACCAAAATGGCCTGTTGCTCGTTCAAATTCTACACCACGGTATATGTATGTAGCACGTTGTACGATAAGAGGAAAGCATCGTTTTATCTTTGCAGTTGGAGCGCTGTCTAGGAGAAACGTTCGATTATCGATCGAACAGTTGCACGGATATGCAACGACGAGAGACGATGTTTCGTCGAACAGACGTGAAACAAGGCCGCGGGGAAGAATCGCGGAAGCAACTTCCTTGGTAGGTTATTAGGCGACCGGTTGGTTTAGTATCGACTCGAGGGCCGTGGCTAGAATATCAGCTGTCGCGCAATTCCGAGAGAGGAGGGCCGTGGAATCGAAGCAACGGAAGCAAAGAAGAAACGGGAACAGCGATCGGTAGCTGGAATCGATTTGTTGGGGGCGGGGGGGGGGGGGAGGGTACGAGTAACTCAGGGATGGAGTAACGTTATTTGCACGATTAGAGTCGTCGAGTCTCAGAGGGGGAGGGGGTAGATGTCGGTATAGAGAGAAAGAGAGAGAGAGAGAGAGAGAGAGAGAGAGAGTGAAAAGGGTGAGGTAGAGAGAAGGGTGAATTCTGAAATCCAGGCAGCTCGCGGAGGGTAAATGTGCTTATTCTGCTTGAAAGGGGCGACGCGTGGAAATAAATCTAACGGGGTCGAAGCGACGATAATATCTAGCATCCCCGAAGGCATCGCTCCATTAACCGATATCGTACAGGCTCGTTTCTTTCGCCTAGTATCCTCGGTAAAGTTATTCCTTTCGAAACGCGGAATCGCCGGCTAGTCAATTACAGGGACGACACCGTTTGTCTCCTCGGGCAACGAGAGTCGTTTCGATACAACACAGCGGAATTCTAGAACGTAGGCGGTAACGTTAAAGCTAGATATCCTACCTTTCGGACAGTATAACAACTATGGGGAGTCGTCGTCGTCGTCGTCGTCGTCGTCGTCGTCGAGAGTAAAATTTGTCGATGCAGTCGGTATTGAGAGAGTGTCAGAGAATTTCAAACATATTCATGTACAAAATCATCGGTCTCTGACATGAGAGTGCTGGTCCGAGTGAACTTTGGATCCAAGATCCAAAAATCCCAATATACATATAACGTAAACAGAGTACAAATCGAATCGAAGGAAATTCGTCGGATGTGGAGAGCCCCACGTACCGTACACGAGAGTCACTCTCCGAGAGCGGAAACGAGCTTTTTACGTATGCATTCTCGAGTGGACACGTAATTGAAGAGTACCGAGAGCAGCTATTGCAGCTCGAGCATCGTATCGCAAAGAACTTTCAAACGGACACGTATCCTTGATTAGGAGGTTGCCTTTTCCGCGTTCGTCTACGCCATTTCAGGAAAACTTATCGCGCGTCCACAGATAAAGAGCCACGGACAAACACGACCACCACGTGTATTTACGAACTTTCAGTCGGCCCGTTTCACGAGGTTATTCGTCCCGCGAGGATTGAAAAATCACGCGAAACGGACTGCAAGCTGTCGCCGCGGGTCGATTCGACGAATTAACGCTGATAATTCTACGAACGGTACGCCGTTCTAATTTGTAATTCTCAGTGACGAATGCATAGAAAATTGCACACCTCCCGGGGATATTGCGTCGTGATCTCCGCGCTTGATAAACCAGCGCGTGTGTGTGTGCATCGATGCCGAAAGCTGATGACCTTCGAAGAAAACAGCCTATCGTCTGGACTGGAACCAAAGCTTGGCAGCAGTTTATCGAGGCAAAGACGTAGACCGTTAATACGAATCGGCTCGTTTCCGCACGGCATCTATCGAACTCGGTGTGTATTTAATGGATTCGCGAACGTGGCTCGTTCGTCACGACGTTATCTCGATTCGACGGCTCGCGCGATGTACTCGATTTACAGCAGCGAGCGGAAACGCGTTTCGAGCGGTGACGCACGGGGACGCGCGCCCCGCGTATCAATGAAATCTGCAAAATTCGTTTCGGGCAGCAGCTTCGACACGAATTTACCATCATCATCGCTGATATATCGTCGCTAATATACTCGTAAGAGAAACTTTCTCTTATATATATATATATATATATATATATATATTCTCTTATATATATGCGTGCGCGCGCGCATATATATAGAAGTTACTAATACAAGTTGAAAAAAGCTGGAAACATTTTTGTTCGCTTAAATTTTCCTTAAAAAATGGCTCGAACGCAGGTCACACTGTCGAGAAGTAATAAAAGAAAGGAAAAAGAAAAAAGAAAAAGGAAAAAGGGAGAAGAGCAATATCGATACATGTCGATTAACGTCGTCATTGAACAGTTTCATTTAACAGTTTCATTTGCTCGTCATTCGATGTTATTGTTATAAAAGTCGGCGATAAACACCTTCGAAGCTAACACTAAAATTCGTAAAATTCAATCATCGCAACAGTGGTGAAATTGTGAAAGCACGCGTGTACCTGTATGTAAGTGTGCGATACACACTGCACGCTGCACACCGCGCACGTAAGTACGTGATAGCGTGGTAACAGTATCGAGAAGGGAAAAGGGGAGAGATACAGAGGACGGGTACAAAGGTGAAAACAGCGAGGGAAGCGTCTAGCGTGTTCTCGTCGGAAGAGAAGACCCTTCGTCCCCTTTTCCGGGCGAAAAATCGGCCAAAAGTTCATGTATTAAAAGTACCTGCAAGGCCAATAAATTAGAACTGGCGCTCTGCCATTTCAATCTCGCGGATCTTGCTCGAGACAAGAACGCTGAAAACTCTTCTACCAGGCATCATTTTGTCGGCGGCCGACTTGATTAATTGCTTCGCACGAATCGATCGATGACTTCCCACTCGGATATTTACGTCAGCTTTTCCCAAACACACAATCTACCGAGCACTTTTCACGTATGACAACTTACCGCCTGAAAACCGTTTGTAACTTTGTTACATGACCGAATTTGCGTCTTTTCTTCGATATCCTTCTCATCTATCTTTCGATATTCCTTCCGTCTATTTGACTGGGCAAGGCGTATATATATATATATATATATAGCCCTTGACAAGGTATATATATATATTTTTTTTTTCATACGTCCATTCAAATATATATTATATAATATAATAATAAGATAATAATCAAACAGGAAGGAAAAATCAGCCGACCAGCTATTTAGAGAAGAAACACGAAATCTTTGAGGAAATTTCGATCAAGCGTCGTCACCCGGCGATAACCGCGGCAGGCATACCTCATCGTACTTGACTTTCCTTCTTTTCTTCTTTTTTTTTTTTTTTTTTTTTCGATGGCGTGCAATCGCTAAGTTATCATACACGAGAAAGTGTCACTTATCCGTCCAAACGGTATTTATCAATCTGTAAATTGTCACGAGATCGTCACGAATATGCCACATTGAATGACAAGGAACAACTTAAACGTCGGAAAATCAATATCCTTTGTAGGGAGCATGGCCGTTCGGGAGGTTAACGCGCGCCTTGTATTCCAAGGAAATGTATTTTTTCTCTTCCTAGGGCAGCCCATTATTAAGCGAGTTATTAGGCAAAAGAGAGAACGGCAAGGCGACGACGCACAGAGCGGAAGAAAGAGCCTACGATAAAGGAAACTACGGTAGAGGCAAAGAGACGGAGGTATCCCCCTGTACAACACGGTTCTCCTACAACACCATTTCGCTCTAACAGAGCGTCCGAGAATTAGCGAAATGCTCGATTTCGATAAAGAAAACACCGTCGCGTTAATGGTTACCTAGCCGGTTATTTGGCAGTGACGAAAAAGGGAATCTATACGTAACATTAACGTACCGTGGCGAACAAGCAAAGTTTATAAAATAAGAAGAGTAGAAAGTAACACGATTTTACAAAGTGGCCTATAATTCAATAAACGCGATAAATATCTAGCTACCATATATACTTGCTACAGTATAGATGACTATTACCGATATGGTAACAAATTTTTAGTACAGCATTTACCAAGATTCCTAGCGTATCAGTTTTAAACGTCCCTTGAATTTCGCTGTATAACCGTTTCAGCCGTGAAAAGAAATAGTATGCTGTTGTTAACTTTCCTGCAACCTGACCACTAATTTTTCCACTAATTCTTCGTTTCGTACTTACAATGCGGCATTTCTTTCCTATACGCGGAGAGGATACACCTGTAGCGTACAGTACCGTACAGTACCGTACAGGTTACGAACAGACGTAATCGAGTCGGCAAGGTTCGCCCGCGTACAAAATATTCTACTTAGGTAAGGTATTCGAAATGGAGAAAAGAACGCTCGAAGGCGGCGAGCTTTGTCCCGGTTTTATTTCAGCCTTACGTGAATTGCGCACATATTAGATAAGTGTGGCTGTTGCACAACTGCCGCTCGGTTGCGTTCCGCTAAAATTGCTGCCCCGCGTCTCAAGTCTGCGTTTTCCACCGCGACCAACCTTCTCGCAAAGTGCCAAGGACGTTGTGGCAAGTGTTCGGGCCGCCGCGCTATTTCAAATTATACCCACTATCGCGTACTCTATTCTTATCTGTCAGCGTCCCTCTCTCATTCTTCGTTTCTTCGTTTCTCCGTTTCTCCGTTTCTTCGTTTCTTCCCAGCCCAGTTTTATCCGGTTGCCCAAATTGACTATGTAAATTTAACCCACACGTATACATATATCGATAGGTTACTGTACAAATATATTATATTTACCACCTTTAGCGCTTTCGAGAAAAAAACCCCTCTCAACCCTTTTAGCGTTTCATTCCATTTTGAAAGCGTACAGCCGTGAGTTTCAGCGATTATTTTTCAGCGATGACAAGTATACTCGACAGTGGCAGTAGCGCAGTCGAGTAAGCGCACTTGCCGTAGAATCGAAATTAAATTATGGCGGAATGACAAATTTTTCCAGTTGTATCATTTTTTTGGATAATTTCTATTTTTATCGTCTATCGTTCATCGTTTAAAGATTCGTTGATACTATTTGCAGGATTCAAGGTTCCACTAATTGGCAAACAAAATGCACAATCGATATTTGGAAGGAAAAAATTAGAAATTGAAAATTTGATTTATTTTTAGGAGAGAGATATCTAATACGTCGACTATCGTTCTAAAACGCGTTACAATTTCCAATATGTTTCTTGTTCCACTTAAATGTCTTACCTAGAGGTAAAGAAGCAGCAGTAAAAGCGATATCTTTTCTCTATGACGAGAATGCTCATCGTTGAAGACAAATTTGCCAACTTTTCGCGAGTATACCTGACGTAAACATCGTAAGAACTAAAAGTTCAATGATTTCTAATTAAATAGATACCTTTGCATCGCTCCACCTTAGAAACATAAAACGAGAAAGGTATCGGTCTATAACTTTATTTTCTACTAAATAGATCCGAAAGATCTACGTACGTAGACACATGTATCACTGGTCATAACAGTGCTATTTAATGAGGTGGAATTTAGTATGGTTCGAACTAATTAACCGCTACTTAAACTTCTAAATTCGTCACGGGAAATATGATTTTTATACGGCATAAAGAAACAGTCGACAACTATTTGTGGCACAGAAAAGTTCTAAAATGTGACGTACAATATCTGCGCGATAAACCGTATGAGATATCTCTTACGTCCTCTAGTTCTCGTGTCACGAATGATTCAAGAAAGTGTTCAAAGTGTCTGCCTCGTACCTCGACACACTTTACGGTTACTACGCTACGTACACGCTTTAGCATTGACTGCGTACACAGCTGTAGCGTGTCTTGACGTTATCCACAAGCTCGTGAATAACATCGATCGACATGACTCGGATAGAGTTTCAGACAATCGGTATTTTATACTCGCCAGAGTTCATTACTGTGCCAGCAACAGGAAAAGAAAAATTCTAATCGTCGCATAGATCGAATTATGCTTGATTTTCATTGCTGGGTATGCAGGCGACGTTAAGGCGTGCAGCGTGTGTCGAGACACGAGGCAAGCATTTTCAATATTTTCCTTAATCCACGACTCCAAGACGTGCATACGTATGTTCGCCTATGTTTACTTATTTTAACGTGTAAATTCGATCCTGTATTTCCCCCGTGGTTCCATGGTCGACAAAATTTCACGTAAACTGGGTATACGACATTTGCGTGCAGTAACCCAATGATATTTCGTTAGCCTTAACGTCGAGCTTCTCCGTTCGAGAACGGAATGCGGCAAATATCCTGTGACATAGTTTTCTTTACGCTTAATCGTGCTCGTGGCCTCTCGCTCGCGGTTTTCTACCCGCCCCTGGCTTCGGCTTTAGTTTCCAACCGAACCACCCCTCGACTAAATCGCCTAGGTAGAATGACAGTTTCGGAGAGTAGCTTGCCGCGGCTCGGTCTCCCCGATCGTCAGCAAATTGATATTGGATCCAGTTCCACGGAACTTTAACTCAAACGAAACTTGTAACACACGACGAACGAATCGACCTCGGGACGACGATGCAACGATGCGTATCGCGTAAGAGAAATACGTCCATGTATCATGGAAATAGCAGGCGATAGGGATCGCGGGAAAAAAAAAGGAAAAAGACTATATTAGGGCTGATCACGCGAACGACGCGTCGCGTCGCGTCGCGTCGCGTCACGTTGCGAGGAAGCGGCGATGGTCCGGCGATTCTCGCCCCGAGGACGCCCTCGAGTTCGTAGATTCGCTCGGTGTTTCACGATGATCGATACACGCTATTCCTCGATGAATCGTGATGAACGGTTAAGCTTTTTACTCCCGACGTTTTGGCCAGCTGTAAATCTGTTTTTCTAATGCTTGTTAATATCGCGAGAATTAATTGAAATTGAAAAAATGGGTCTCCAGCTCGTTATATTTACTTCTTTCGTTTCTTCCTCCCCGCCACCCCGCCACCCCCTTTTTTTTCTTCTCACACGTTTGATCGCCGCTGGAAATTAATATCGAGATTTCTCTGGGCGTCTTTCTTCCGTGACGAAATCTCGCGTAATTTCAATTTAATTAGAGAGAAAGCGCGAGTTTGTTCTCTCAACTTACGGAACAGTGTGTGTGCGCGTGCGTGCGTGCGTGCGTGTGTGTGTCTGTGTGTGTGCGCGCGAGCGTGTGAGTGTGTTTGATGGGAGAAGAGAGCGAGAGAGAGGGAGAGAAGTGGTTTGTAGCGAATCGCTTTTATCCGGGAGAACTGGCCCGTGGATCGATTTTAATTCGCGTTTTCGTTGATACGTTTAAATCGGGTCTCGCGGCACGTAGGTATGCGTGTCAGTGCACTCGTGACCCATCTCGTTCTTCGATGACGTCATTGCTCGCTGCGCTTAAACCTATGACGAATATGGCGCGTTAGGGAAACGGGAGTGGCTGGAAGGGTTCTTTTAACCGGCACTGGAACGGTGAAACGCGATCGGGAAAACGAGGAACAATGTCGCGGGGCAGCTCGGACGAATTTACACGGCTGTCGGCGATCGTTTGATCGGCCCACGACCATCCGATGCGATCAGTTCACCCACGAGAAATTAATTGCAATTTTTACGCTGGCTGGTTCCAAAGGACGCCGCGACGCGTAATCGAGTATTTCATGGCCAGCTGTTTCGAGTGGAGAAGTCGAGCCGTGCGCTACTCCCGTCTATTCCAATCAGATTTTCTTAAGAAGATCAGCTTGAAAAGTTACATCCGGTAATTAACGGCGGAACGAAGCGCTCTTCAAAGTCGGCCAAACAAATGGGATTCCGAAGGAAGTCGCGGATCAGCTAACGATTTGTTCGACTCCGAACAGATTACTGGAAATACCTGCATATTATGAGCTTTGTATAAAATCTGTATAAAATCGCTGAGGATGGCCTGGATGGCGGGAAAATGGCAAATTTGTAACCCTTCGGACATTTCAAATTCTAAGGAAGCGTCGTACTACGAGAGCCGAGGTATCGTAAAAGTAAAGTAACTTACGGCAAATGTGACATGCAAGTTGAATAAATTGTAGGCGAATGATCGTAATTTCGAAACGATATGTATGACTTACTTCTAAAACAAGACGTGTGGAACGTGTTTAACGTTTTTCGGGGCAGGTCGGCTATATCCACGTTTGTTACAACTTTCCTATGGCATTCGCTATAAATTTGCTACACTTGTGTACCATATTGGAATGTTATGTGCTCAAAGTGTTACGCTTTGACGCTTTGTCGCTATGCCGGTTTCTCGATTGGGGGAACACGAGCATCGTCATGCGTTCCTATATTTCTCCAACGGATCGCCATTCGTCATCGAATCGTCTGGTTTTTCGTGCTGCTGCCCCTTTTCCCTCGAGTCAGCTCGTGATAACGCGCGCGCGGTTCCACGGCAACGCGCGGAGCAGCGACAGCGACGGTCCACCCCGAAATCCATCCGGTGACGTTCGAACGATAACGCGATACACAGATAGGTAATTAATCACGTCGATTAATCGATCGAATCTCGATTCAGTCTGTATACGCAAATATGTGGATCGTCATATCGTGACATGTTTATGACGTTTAGCCAGCCGGTGACGCAAACTTCATTATACATAATAGCGCGACAGAACGTCGCCTGCCTCTCCGTGCAAAAATTAATCACGCTCGCGGTCATGCGCGGCCGCGACAGCGGTTTACTATTCCCAGTTTCCAGGCTGAGAAGGATCAAAGAAAGTCTTAATCGCCGGTAGCAGACGATATCACTTTTAGAAATAAAATAATACAACAACTGGGACACCGTCGCTCCAGTTGCTTCGTACATACTTGTACTCTGCTACTTGTCGAGAAAGAAAATCCAATTTGGCTAATTTCCACGTTTCTTCGAGAGACGCATTATTTGTCTAGCGCGGAGACAGCGTGCGCCGCTCGCGTCTAAGTATTTACACTCGTCGCGGTCTCGCGTGAACACGTCCATGCACCATCAGGGCAAATCGATACGAGATTACGCAGCGACTTATTAAGATTAACGTCTGCGTGCAAAACGTGCAACATAAGCGTGTGGTTTTACGCACAGTGGCGAATCGCGACATGCAAAGTGCGTAACACTAGTAACGTAACGCGATATTATGAATAATGCTGTTTCTGGATTCAACGCGGCGGAAATGCGCGACAATGGTTACGTATTACGCCCTGTCTATTCAAGATACGCTCTCTATTTTATCGCGAAATCGCTCCTTCGATCGCCCAACGAGATTTCTCTCCTTTCTACCTCCATTTTCTTATTCCGTTTCGTTTCGAACGTCGTCGAGCTCTTCGACGAAAGAAAGAAAGAAAGAAAGAAAGAAAGAAAGAAAGACAGAAAGAAAGAAAGAAAGACAGAAAGAAAGAAAGAAAGAAAGAAAGAAAGAAAGAAAAAAACGAAAAGGAAAAAAGCCGAGAAGGAAATGGAATAAAACGTAGAGACGCGAGATTTGCCGTGAAAATGTAGAGAGTTGGCCCGAGGAGAACAGCCAACTCGACACTCGCGAAACGATATCGTCGTGTCATGCAACACGCGTTGGAGGGAAATGGTTCACTGGAGGCTCAACGCACGTTGTATATAGCGCTGCCTTTATCTTTGAGTGTCGGTAGACGGAAGAGGATGAGAAAGGATCCGGGAGGCCGGATAACAATCACCGAATATTCTCGACGGTCTGCAACAGGCAATCGTGTGTAACCGGAACACACGCCATGCCAGCCTGGCCAACGATTAACGACCGCGTCCGAGTAGAATTTACGAGAACGAGCAGAGGAAAGATCAGACGGAGAGACGAAAAGACGTGCGCGAACGAGGCAGCTAAAACTGGCACGTAACGACCAACGACCACGTATAAAATTACAGGATCGCGTGCCAACAAGCATACATCAGATAGAGAGGAAGCAAGGAAGGAAGGAAGGACGGAAGGAAGGAAGGAAGGAAGAGTGGCCCGGAGGTGAGAGACTTGGAATTCACTAGGACGCGGAGAAATCGCTGATCGAGCATGGCCATGCTGGCTACCCTCGCTAAACCCGAAGGAAATTCCCCCGTGAATGAGAAATTTCCCCTCGGAACGGTGGGAGTGTAGCGGCTCGGTCACTTTGTTCGATCGCGAGGACCACGAGAAACAATTAGTAGCGGTGAGCAAAGATGGAAATGGATAGACACTGATGGTAGACTGCAAATAGGCAGTACAGGCGAGCGATAGTAGGGGGAAATGGGCAGACAAACAGATAGGATAGGCAGGCAGGCAGGCAGGCAGGCAGGCAGGCAGGCACAAGCAAACAAGCGAGCAGGCAGATCTGCGGACAAATAGGCAGGCAGGCAGGCGTTACCTCGCTTGGACGTGCTGTCGGCGCTGCTAATAAATCCAGGTACGGCAATCACGAGAACAAAGAGTCCACAGTGTAGCCAAAACATGTTTACGTCTTAACAACATTGTTTAATTCCATTTTACATGACGCTCGTAAAACACTACGATGGCGGTGGTGCTCATGTCGCGCATAATCAGCGATACTACCTGGTCGCCAGTTGGATCATGAGTACACGACTGACTGACTGGGTTACGCGGTTCGGGTAGGAGCGTAGAAGCGAGCGAAAAGCGAGAACCGAGGGCTGTGAGTGGTATATAGGGGCGCACAACCAAAAAGGGAATAGAAAGGAGGGAGAGCGGATAAAGGAACGAAAGAGCAAATAAGCGAAAAACCGAGCGAAAGATTCCGGAGGGAACAACCGATACCGGGATCTAATTGGAAAGAACGAGAAGCAGATGCGAGAAACGCAGAGAAATCGGCCAAGGTAGAGAATAACGAGAAAGAAAGAAGGAATAAAGCGGTTAAGGACAGAGAAAGATGGAAAGAGAACCAAAGAATGTGAGATAGCGAGAGAGAGAAAGCGAGAGAGAGAGAGAGAGAGAGAGAGAGAGAGAGAGAGAGAGGAGAGAGAGAGAGAGAAAGAGAGAGTGAGAGAGAGAGAATGAGAGAGCGAGAGAGGCAGACGCAGAACGAAAGAGAGAATTTGTAGAGAGGAGAGGAAAGTAGAGAAGGCTTGCGGCGATAGGAGGACAAACCGGCACCGACGGTATAGAACGACGGGTCCTCCTAGAACATCGCGAATCTCCTGGTACACTGGACGACACGCGATAATGCACCACGCTAGCGCACTACTTCCGCGATCTGGTCCGTACGTCGAAGGATACCCCCTACTCGCGCGCGCCCAGAGAGAGTGAAGGTCCCGGTCTCGAATCACGCCTCGGCTGCCATCTTCTACCTACGCCGGGAGTCTGGAGTATGAAAATATTCTCTGCTGCCTCCTCCAACCCCTCGCGTCCCTCGCCTCCCCACCCAGCACCCCACCCCGGAGGAGCTTTCCATGTAACCCCTCTACAAGCTCTCGCCCCGTCTCCCACCCCTACTTTCTACACCCGCTTCGTTCACCCGCGCCGTACACCCGCGCAGAGCCACCATCAGCTTGGGACCACCTCTTATCGATTCCTGCGCCATTTCCCGTCATTCCTGTCAAATCAATAACGCGGTGGCGGCAGCGCCGGTGGTGCTGCTTCGCCGGTGGTGCTGCTTCGCCGGTGGTGCTGCCTCGCCGGTGGTGGTGCACCGATCCTAGTAGTGGTGGTGCTGGTGGTGGTGGTGGTGGTAGTGGTGGTGGTGGTGGTGGTGGTGATGGTGGCGGCAGCGGCGGCGGCGGCGGCGGCGGTGGCGGTGGCGGTGGCGGCGGTGGTGGCGATGGTGGTGGTGGCGATGGTGGTGGTGGCGATGGTGGTGGTGGCGATGGTGGTGGTGGCGGTGATGGTGGCGGCGGTGGTGGTGGCGGCGGCGGAGGAGCAGGTACCGGTGCCGGTGCCGGTGCCGCCGGTGCTGTGCCGGTAGCGGTGGCGGTGGCGGTGGCGGCGATGGCGGCGGTAGCGACCACCGCGGCGGCTCCTTCTTCGCCATGGATCAAGCACAGATACAGAGATGCGAAATCCCTAGCCAAGCGAACCACCATTTTCCACCGTTACGATCACGAACCACAGCCGTCCGAAAGATGGGACACTGGCCGCCTCACCTGCATCCCTGCTGGACTTCGTCGCCCGGACGTTGCCCCGCGATATCACCGCTCTTCCACCCACAAATTTTCCTACCCGATATCTCTCTCTCTCTCTCTCTCTACCCACCCCCACTCCCCCTCCCCCTGCCGTTCTCCCTCTCAGCCGGTATTCATACATCACACATCATATATCGCGTCGCGCGATCGTCGACCGATCGCTTCCTAACGATCAGCGGCCTCCTGGACCATTCTCGCTACAACATCTCGCCTATCTCACCTCTCCTTTCTTCTCTCGAGCATCTCTGCCGTGTGTGTATCGATTTCGAAAGAGTGAAAAAAACTGGAAGAAACCCGAGCACTTTTGTTTGGACAAAAGTCTGAGGACGAGTCGAGATCGTGGCGAGAACGCGGTCTTTGCTAGGGCACTTCCAAGGGTAGAGCGCGGCTTATTCGTGCCTTTTATCGTTTACATGTACATGCGCGCGCGTGCACACACATACACGACCGGCATACAAGATCGAGTGTGCCTATTCAGCTCGCCTCGCTAACGAAATTTCCTAGCATCTTACCTGCTGGTTTCGCACATAGTACGGACAGCGAGCAAGCGCAATCTCACGTCCCTAAATTTACACGTTGTGACGAGCAGCTGGCATCTGCTGCGACTTTGCGATACGCGTTATTTACAACGACCAATCTGTTCGCGTGGCGCAACGTTTATCTCGCGACTGCAATTCGTCGGTAGGTGAGCCAACGTAAATAAAACGAAGCGATCGATGCTGAAAATACATTGTCGAAACGCGCCGGCCAATTAAGCGATATGAAACTCTTCGAATTTTGAAAAGACCTGGACTCGACTCGCGAAGCAACAAGGACGCGGTGCGGTACGTCGACGAAAGGAAAACAGATTTGGGTGGAAACACGGGTGGAAACCAGCGAAACCAAGTCTCGCCTGTACACTGTACACTTTCACGGAAAGCGCGTATGGTCATTGGCTCGATATTCTTCGACTGAGCAAACAAATTTCATCGAAAGCTCGTATACCGCGTATTCTCCCGTTCGATTCGTCTATCGAGTCTCTCCTTGTCGCTGGAAACCCTGCTCTCTTGCATTCTCGAGAAAGGATTTTACGACGACGAGGAATTTTTATCCACTTCACCCGTATATTTTACCGAGCTATTCATTTGTTATTCGTTTACGCGTTCGCCGCAACTTTCCCGCGTCTGTCCTGTCGTGATTTGGCAACACGCATACAGACCCATAGACTCGTACCTCGGATATAATTAGCCGACGATGCCAATCTCGCATCGTAATCTCGTATCGTGTTCGAAGAATAAAACCAGTCGCCACGATCTAAATACGCGCAGATACGCGCCAATAACTCTTTCACGCGTCTCGAATGCGATCCGCCTACGAACTGCAGCCGAGTTTTCCTTTTCGTAAAGGCACGAAGGCACCGAACTGTAGCCAAACAACAGGTGCACGCGGCTCGCCTATCGATATCGTCTAATATCGTGCCAGGGATATCGTGCCGCGTCATTGCGCGAGCAACGAATTTCGAACCCTGATGCGATGAACCTGTCAGTGTGCACATGGTTTTTCTGCATTGGCTGCCACACGTGTCTACGTTGTCTATGGACAACTGTTCGTCAATGCTGACTTGGCCTAATTATTACCGAGCATCCAGGGTAAAGATGTATTCTATCGAAAAGTCGTGCAACAATTTCGCTGACCAGCCTCTTGCGAATCGCTGACTCCGACAATCGAATCTCCAGCTCCGTTTTCAGCATCCTTCGATTCGTTCCTATGTATAATTCGTACAGAAAAAGTATTCCGACGTTCGTCTTTCCATCTTTCATACGTATACGTTATAGAAAATATTTTGTAGTCTCGTTACCACTATAACGAGACGCGGCTAACGTGACAATACTGGTCAAATTTGAAACGGATGCGAAAGAAGTTGCGTATAAAAGTTACGATATATTTATCGGAAGCATACAGTTTGTAAAGGTGATTAAAGTGTTTAAACGATCAATTGTTCGCTACATTAATAAACCACAATATACAGCAATAAATACAGCGAAATCATCATTAGCGCTAATTGCACGTTTAACATTATTTGTCATTTCACTTGAAATTTAGATTGATCGTTGTTCGACTTGTTAGATAGATCGGGCAAATAATTTTTTTCCTCTAAAGACGCAAAATTTGTCCACCATGGAATTTATCGCTTGCCTAACAAATCAAAGGCTTGAGGTTATACAGAGCAAGGATAAACGCTTTGGTGAAACAATTTGCGGTGTTCTTTGAGTAAAAACTTTCAGTTTCGTTGAAAGATATATATCATATTATCTATGCCTCGTGCATCTAATAATTTTCAATGCGCCAATCGATCCGTCTTGACATTCGCTATAAAAAATTGTTAACCTATTCATGTCGAAAGGCCATTAGTGTAACAGACACAAGATATAACATATAAATACATATTTTATCGTTTATCTTGCAAATCGTCGTATAAAATACAAGGACAAACAAAAGACACAACTTCCGTATTTGTTTTCCTTGTCTTTCATACTACAGGCTTTAGTACTTTTTTTTTTTTTTTAATAAAAGTGCAAATATCTGCTAGAACAATGGTTCTTCCATGTGAACATATTAACAACTTTTTATATACTAGAGAATGAAAAATTATACGATTCCATTTAAGAAAATTCCTGCCTAACGTTTCTCTTATATCTACAACAGATAGTTTATCGATAATTTGCAGCATTTATAGCTTAAAATCCATCAACCCACCCATCCATCCATCCATAGTTGATAAAAATGTTGGATCAGGGGTGTTGGAATACTGTCGCGAGCCAGTGTACAGTGTACAGAATACGGACGGAACGACTGACCGAGGTGCGCAGTTTCTTCGTGGTAATCTCGGTCTATAAGCAGAGAGTAGAGAGCAAACACGTAAGATACAATTACCAAGAAGGAATGGAACAAAATTATAGAGACGGGTGATTTTCGTGCGAGCTCGCGAGAATTGGCATGCTCCATTGTCGTGGACGGCCGGTGATTAATAGACACTGAGGCAAATAACGATCAGATATATCGTGGCAAACGGTGAAACAACGGTTGAGAATAACGGGCGACGTTCGCCGCCAAGCATCGATGGATATATTTACCCTATATTATATTACACATCATATGTATAACGAGCTGTGTGTACAGCGTACAAGTTATTCGTAATGCGAGCACTGGCGACAGAATGTTATTTGCAGAGGAGAGACGTTTGCGCGTAAAGAGAGAGAGAGAGAGAGAGAGAGAGAGAGAGAGAGCCTCGGAGAAAAGATCCAAAAATTAAGGAGCATCTTTCTGAACAGACAGACAAGTTGAATAGAGGGATAATTGAACGAACGTATCGCAAACTGTCGGCTCTATTTTCGGCACGAACGCGAAGCCCACGAGTTGTTCCCTCGATTCGGCCATCCATCAACTGATAATAAGTAGAAAATTAACTTTGAGAGCTCTTAGGCCCGTCTCTGTTCTCTTCACGCGGAAACGACAGGTTCGGCTACGCGTTGCACAGAGGAAAACACCGTGGTTTCTCTGCTTCCCTTGCTTGACCAGAGGCACGACTATCGATAAAATGTACAACCTATTCGTACAACCGCCACTATTAAAAAAGTGGTTGCAAGATTTCGGAATAGAATTATTACCATGGTCAGCATCGAGTTCTGCCCGATCGAGAATCTATGGGCAATTCTAGTAAAAAAGTTTACGATCAGGAGAAGCCACCGATAGAAAATATCGTTGAACTTGGAAAAAGGAGTAAAATCCGCGTGGGCGGATATTCATTCCGAACGAAACATCAAGTCATTTAGTGGATACGATATAGCGTACCTAGCGGATTAATAGAAGTGATCAAGAATAAAGGAAAACCTGCTGAATATCGAACGTGAATGTAACAAAGTTAACGTTAAGTTGTTTATATCTCTTTACAGGCAAAACACAATATTAAGAGAGAATTTAATCCTTTCCGATCTTCATTAAGAGAGAATTGAAAAGAAGACAGTTTCTGATCGTTGCGCGTTCAGTCTTGCTTTATATTACAATATGAAATTATATGAACAATTTCGCCAATTTTTGCTTTAATGTGCCAAAATTTAGCTATTAATGGAATTGAAAAATCTAAAAATAATATTCTGCTTACGATTATTCATGGCACTGTACACTGTATGCGCTTTAGTTGTAATCTTGTTCTACCGTTCCAAAAGATTTCGTCCATCCGTTAAAACGATAAAAGACAATTTAACGCATAGGTACGATATCGAACAAAACATGTAATCAGAGTATGCAGCAGAACAACAATAACAATATTTTAGCAATAGGTACGCCACATATATATAAATACGTATAAATGAGAGTGCATTGACAAATTTTGATTTGATTGTCACACGGTGAACTCGCGAATACGTAGCTATGTGACACGCCGTACGCTGAAAAGCTGAAGACGTTGCTCGGAGAGCAGATCACGCTATATCGTAGCAGCGACGTTCCAAAGAAAACACGATCGCAGCGAAGAAGGTCGCTGTTGGCATTGCGAATATGTATAGATAAACTGTTTCCGGTTCGCATTTTCAACTCTTGCTTCCTTTTGCCGTAAGTTAACGTTTCACATAGCTGAAACTTACTCGAGAAATGCTTTCAAATGACGAAAATCGCATTAAAGTCAGCGATCGTCGTGATTAGCTCGAACATAGAGACGCATATGCATATAGAATACGTATAGACCAGCAACTATATTTTATACCATGTATAGAAGGTAGATATTTATGATATATAATTTACGATATATGTACATGCAAACAAAGAAACAAATTCTCTCAAACAGAAGAAGAAATTTAGAGCCAAGATACTGCATATTATATTTTCTGCGATAAGTTGAAATATAAATGAATAGATTACGAATGATTTTATTACAGTTGACGCGTTACAGCTAAAGATGACACGAACTGGTATTTGTGAATCACGAGTGATTCGATCACATTCGTTAGCAATTCGCTTTCACGGTGATTTGTGATTCTTCGCGATCGCTTCCGATTAACGGCAAAAGCATAACTGTTCTTTGCCTACGCGTCGCGTTGCCTAACCTTATCTTATATTAACTTATATTAACCTAATCTTATATTGACGATGAACATCGTGAAATGAACATTGCGATTTTGAAACCGAGAAGAATTAATATTTCACTCTTTAAAATACCGATACGAGATAAAGTAAGGAAAATTGAATAATTTTCCATTTTTAATATTAAACAAAGTATCATTGTTTTTGCTTGGTCGCTGGTACAGGTATCGTCGATAATCATAAAGCCAAGCTGAGTCGCTTCAGATTTGTTCCGAACCTACCGTATTATCGTGTTACACGGCAGATACCTATAAACGAATTTCAAATGATCCTGTTGCAATCAATACGTTGCATTCTACCTGCGTCGCTTTATTCACCTGAACCATATTACGATATACCTTAACGATATTATCGATATATCGTCAAGTATCAATAAGATAACACATCCATAACCTACAGTCGCAATCGATAGCTGCTTCTCCGTTAAATTGCCGTTCATTAAATTTCCACAACGTTCGGATCGCAATGCCGTGGATCGCGCAACGATCGAGTACAATGTTGTTCGAGTACAAGTCGAAAGATTTTCTGTTACGGCGCCGGATACCCGGCACCCGGGTACCCAGCCCCGACCACCGCCACCGTTCCACGGCAGGAAATTCGTTTTCCAGCAACACGTATTTGCAAAGGGAAACGCTCGTTCGCTCGTTCGCTCGTTGACCAATAATGTGTAAATCAGGGAAGAAGCGCTCGGTATATTTGCAACGTTCCGCGTTAGATAACGTGTCTGTTATTATAAATTACGAGATGGAGCGTCGATGCGAGCAGTGAGCTTGCAAACCGCGAGTAGCCTAGTTGCATCTTCGCGGTCAACGATCTTCTGATTCTGGCGCAGTGCGGATGCTTAAAAATTTCTTCTGCCGATCGTTCGACGTGTAACCCACAAGCCGACAGACACCATGGATAACGTGGTAACTTGCAATCGAAACAAGTAACGCTTTATTCGTCCCTCTTTGTCTCTGCTATCGATTTTCTCTCTTCGATTTCTTCCTCGATTCTAGCCCCTATCTCGCAGAGATAAAGCGTATGATAAGCGTAGACTTGGACCCTAAACGAGCCTAGGTACGTCGTATACAAGTGTCGGTAACACACACATTTGTCGAGTATATACACACCAGAGGGATCATTTATTGGATACAAGGACACTTGCTGGTTACATTCAACGGAATACTCTAACAAGTTTTACTTTATTTCATATAATTCATTTTATTTGTATAATATCTTACATTTTGTATTGTTTATTCGTCTATTTAGTTGTTTATTTACCAAGTATAACGGTTTAACGTAGGGAACGGAGAAGAGGCAGTGGAAATAAAAGGCAGCGCAAGATGGATATGTACGATAGAAAAAGAAAAAGAACGAGAATAGACATCCACGAAGCAAATAGACAGAGGGACACGGTATAATAGCACGAAGAAAAGTTACAGTATAACATCGTCGTAAGAAACGGTCAGGAGATTGTCTTAATCATACGATTTATGCATTTATTGCTATTAGTAGCCATACTACGTGCAATGTTGCACGTGTTGCGTATGAAACGATAGATGACTTCTTAAACTTGTTGCTGGTACATCGAGAAAGAGCAATTGCACGATATCCGGACAGTGAACAATACCTTTAGCTACTTTACTAACGAAGATTGTATCAGCTGTAAACTACCGAAGGGCATTACCGCGATTGTGAGAATTAAAGGGCATCGGATGTTCGGTGTGTTTGGCGTCTTAAAAATTTCTATCGAACGCTCTTCGTGTTACACAGCCGTGAGACATACGATACGGAGACTATGTTATACTATCATATTCTAAAATTTATATATCTTATTCCTCATTAATCATTTCTAACCAATTAAAATTCATGTTTATGGAACAATTGATGGTGCAAACGGATTGCAGGTAATATGCAAATATGTATAAAACGTCCGAATGGTTTATTTCAGTATAGTACTCGTTACTTGATACATAATACTACGTAAATACGTATAGCATCTAATATGTAGAATGATTTTCCATCCAAGTTTCATTTTCTTGACTATCTCCATAAAAATGTAAATTTTTTCTCCATAAGAAGAGAATCCATAATTCTATATTTAAACTGTACGAATACTTTTGACCGTCACTGCATATCGGTTTTTCAAGTTCAAGTTGTTGCGTCGACGACGCGACGACATTCGAGTGTCGACTATCGGTTGGCGCATCATTGATAAACGCCTTATCGAATTATCGACATCGAGTGGCAAGGTAAATGTAATACACAGAGGCAACGCTTGCTGGATATTAGAAGGGAACTCGCGGCACGTAAGCGTTTCACATGGAAAACACGATTCAGGCTATTTTCGCGCGAGAAAACGACACGTGCCAGGGAATAAATCGTGCCCGTTCGTCCGTTTCGCGTCGAGCTCGAGCACGGGTCGCTTGGAAGGCGCGTAATTTCGTACGTAGCATAGCAAGTTCCTCCTCTTCTTCCGTTTCCGCGTTTCTTGTCAGCAAAGACGGAACTTTCGTCCGAATCTTCACGCTACTTTGTCATCTGTTCCGCACCATTTCCTTTATTTGTTCTCCCGCGCTGCACCGATGCAAAGTCTACCGGCGGCAACTTTCGGCGATTAACTTTTTTCGCCCGAATAAACAGTGAGAACGGTGCCCGCGCGATCTCCGCGTATCGATAGCTCACCGGGATATGTCGCGCTAAAATAAACTGCATTATTAGCCAGCTGCGCCAAACTCGTTGCCCGTTTCACCCAACTTGACGCTTCGTCGCATACCTACGTTGCGCTGTTCCAATTCTCTTCTCCTCCCTCTTCTCTTCCTCCTTGAAGTTAAAACTCATTGTCAGCATTAGGGGCGACTACTCGATACGCGCCACCGTGCTGCAGCACTCTAGGATATTTCGGAAATCGCTGATATTATAATTTTTCTTTTGCGCTGTTCTCTTCGTTCTCTCTCTCTCTCTCTCTCTCTCTCTCTCTCTCTCTTCGTGGCTCCTGCTCGTCAGACACGGACACAATATTTGAAGATCGCTTCTAGACTGAACACAATATATATTTAATGTATTGTGCGCAATGGTCCGATAAAAGACCAAAAGAGTTTTTCGTGTTTTTTTCAAATTCCGGCAGCTTATAAAATTAGAAGAAAGGAAGACCCAGTCGATTTTGGTTCGGGCCAAGATGTATATAAAATTTGAAGCTAATCGATGAAACAGATTTGAGGATATCATGGCTCTGTTGAAAGACATAGATCTGAGAGGAACGTGTTTTGCGTACCAATAATAATCATTGGTACAAAGAATACACCTTTGAAATTACATTTTTAAGGAAATGCTGAAAATGGATCGGTTGTTTCAGAGGTTCGCGCAAGAGTCGAGTAGGAATCGGCGTTTGTTAAGTCTGCGGTGGCACGTGGAATCGCCAGAGGGCACCCCGTTTATTCGTACTCGAATTAGCTGGTATCGTGAACGCGGTAATACGTAATAAATATTTATAGGGTTCGAGCGTATTCCGTATAGCCTCGATTCGTAAGCGCGGACTTGGCGGAAGCGGAAAGGGTAGTAGAAGCCGTTGAGCCTTATCCAGCCACTTTCTCGTGGACGATAATAGGCTCGTTTCGCTGGGTAAAATCTTAGGCTGCAATCAATTTACTTGAAACTGGTCTACGTGCGCGATTCACCGAGATAACCAACATTCTAAGCCGAGGCGGCTTTCTCGACAGCGTAGATAGAGGGGACACCTTGGAGGCTAAGTTTTCTGAAAATGACTGACGGCAGATTATCAGATCGTCGGGAGTTTCCCTCGTAAATTATTAAAACTGCTCAGCGTCCAAGTCCGCGTCCTACGTTCACCGTATGTACCGCACCTCTGTATACTGTATATTGGTACATCGAATTTTCGGTGTCGAGCGAGAAACACTTGTCGCGTTTCGACAAATATTGACACCTCCGATCTGCTACAATTGCTACTACTCCCTTTGTCGCAACGAGAAGCGCGTCCTTTCGTTTATTTATTTATCAGCAGCAGCGGCGGCACTAACATCAGCGAACGAAAGATGGAACCGAGTAAACTATTTTCATTTTTTCCTAAGAGATTGTTCTTCTGCCTTTAACCTCGCCACGGTCCTACGACTTTTCTATTTCAATGTTGCTCTCATTTTAGCAAACCAAGTTTTAAAATTATAAACAAAATTTTCCAATGCTTTGAGACGTTTAACAGACGATTGGAACGTGAAATCATAGATGAGAAGTTTTCGCTCAACTGTGTAGATATCTAATGTAGCGATGTAACCAATGTAGCAAATAATATCTATATAATTGGATAAGAAAGACTATTTGTAACCTATGAAAGGCTTACCTGTATAGCCTAAATGCTAACAACTGAGATTTTAACGTGTAGCATTAAATAAAATGTTTATCACGTTTGATTAAATTTTTGTAGCATTCAGTATCAGTTTAGTATCCGAAGATACGCAACGAGAAGACTTGAGACTCCGTGCAATTACTTTGTCTTTTATCTCATACAAAGGTGAAAATGCGGTGCAAACGGCAAAAATATCTTTTATATGCACGATGATAACACCGTAACGAGAAAATGGTAAGATTTTAATCTAACCGATACATACAAACGGCTACATATTGAGATTAATAACTAGGCTGCGGATTCTTGTGCATTATGAGAAATTTAATACGTGTTTGTAATTACAAACACGCATAAAATGCGTATAATATGCCTATAATATGCGTATAATATGAAGAAACGTAAGAAATAATGAAAGTGAAGCAATTGCTAGAATATTTAGTGCGTGAATTAAATCCTTATGTAGATCCAATCTACAGTCTAGTTGTACCATACCATAGTTATACCATAGTATAACACCATATGTTATACCATAGTATTAAACCATAGAGATTCTTTTATTTTATTATTTTATTTTAAAATTATCGAAGCCCAGCGTTGCCAATCATCTATATCAACTGGGTGTAGCTACTTTTTGCCTAACCCAATACGATTTCTTTTCCCGTAGACAATCGACTAGATAGTGATTCGTTCGTGCAACATAATTAAGGTTGACCGTGCGTCACCGAGCCGGACTCCCCGGTTTTACCCCCGCGAACCTGCTCTACACGAACTTGCACGAGATTCAGGCAAAGTTTACCGAAACCGAAATCCATAGTTTACTAACGACATATTCCTGTTTATTGACACGTGCCAGCCAAGCTTACAATTAGCTAAAGGGCGGAATGAGTTTAGGGTGTGCGCGATAAAGCCATTGGCAGGGCTTCGCGGCCAACTCTCGTGTATGGCTAAAAACACTCGACCTCGGGATGCGGTCAGAACGGAAAGGTTCTCGTGGGCGAGTTCAGGGCCAACAGAATTTCGCAGCAACCGCTAATTGATAATA
Organism: Bombus huntii; assembly: GCF_024542735.1. Classification (NCBI taxonomy): domain Eukaryota; kingdom Metazoa; phylum Arthropoda; class Insecta; order Hymenoptera; family Apidae; genus Bombus; species Bombus huntii. Next base: position 75,808 of record NC_066253.1, on the reverse strand, counting down.
CGCTTTAACCGTTCTTCTGTAAGTAACGAGTCAACCACATCGAAAGCGAGCCAGGGCGTGAAATAGAAAAATATATATATATATATAAATCGTCAATCGTCAAATTCGTCAATAAGCAACGATGAAACTCCAACGAAGACACAGCCAACAAGTCAATACCATAGAAGGATATGTGAAATGGATGTAGGGACGATAAATCATTTAGTGGAAGATCGTACAGGTAGTATATATCAGCGCTCGTGTGGATACTAATAAGTATCCGGGTCACTTTGCTGGATTTGTAACAACAGCTCGTATGCAAGTTTGACCAAAATACCTGTAGAAATTAACGATGAATTAATAATTAGAAGCAACGCTTACTATCTTTTTATGGAATATAAATCGATAGTTATGCGTTAAAGTCCACCGAGTTCCAATGAACTCGACCTTGAGACATGTCGTAAAAAGGTGTTCGTCGGGAAGGTCCCGAGTAACATGCATATTTGTCCGGTGGTTCAAAAGTTAGGTTTCGTTAGATCTTTTGGGGGGAGAGAGAGTCTGACAGGCTCGGCGTCCCTCGGTAACTCATGCAATCTCGCCTAACCATATCTTACCACTATCAGGATCGCAATCCTATGCAAATGCATATGCAATTTTATTTCTAACCACTTATATTCGAGTAAATGCGATCTAACAAGTGCCAAGTTAACAATGATTGTACGGCCCTTGAGCTAAATCAAACGAAAAAAAGAAAAAAGAAAACACACGGTCGTTTATATAAGAAAGGCCTCAACTTTCATTTGTATTATACCTAGGGTAGGGGTGGGAAAGCTGTAGACGCGGCCCCGCATCTAACTGGATGGCTACCTCAATGTACATACGTATATCCAAAACATATTTGCTTTATCTTATGTACTATTTATTTCAAGTTTTATAGTTAAAGTAAAAGCAAAAGTATTCACCTTTAAAAGCTCGACTAGCCTATATTTAGGCTTTAGACTGTATTCGGACCATCTTCTTTAACACTAAATTTTTAAATGCGATCATGTGCTTAAACGCAATGTTTCAAGTGAAAAATGCTTTTCTCGAAAACGCTAAAATTCAGCTGACAATATGTATTTATGCGGTGAGACATCGACCTGTTCGTACGACGTTTTCTCCTTGTTTTAATGCGTAATTCCCCAAAGTATTGGCGCGAAGCAAATAATTTAAGCATCCCATAATGAAGATACGCGAATAAGAGAAACAGAGGAAAAACGATCGACCGAGAAACGAACGTATTCGCTGGCCAAGTAACGTGTCCGACCGCTACCGATCAGTTTCGGTCAACGACTACTGCGGCTCGATCGTGTTCAATCCTGCAGCTCGCGAAATAGGTGAAATTCGATTCGATCGCAAAGGGTAGCGTACGGTTCTGCCAAGGCCGAAGAAAAGGTTGGCTGATCGAGGTCCGTCTCGCAAAGGCAAGAAACTCTGGCCAGCTATATGGGAGGGAATCAAAGGGAAGAAAGTTGCGCGCGATATATAGGTCGGGTCAAAGGTTTTTCGCCGGCGGTAGTGCCAATCAAACGAAACCCTTAGCCTTTCGATCGGTCTCGTTCCTCTCGACTCCCGCCTTATAATTACCGTCGCGGTAATAGCTAGCAGTCAGTCGGGGGGACGTGTGAATGCTATTTTACGCTTGACTTATAATTTCCGATTACCGACGCGCTACTTCTATTCACAAGGCGGAGGGCGAAGGGTACCTCGTGCCAGCGAAAGACGCGGCAACTGCGACCCAAGTTTCCAACGTTGTTCTAATTACCACTGAAAGCGATGAACGCTTGGTACGAACGTGCTTCGAGGATGACCAGCTTTCGGCAGGAAGTCGATTAAAAGAAACGCCAGGGTCGCACGTCACGTCGTTCCTCTTTTCTCCTCGATTCGTGAAATATTCGTTTCACTGCCGATTCGGAAAAGAAAAATACAAGACACGTTTTACGATCTTCGATAGGTACATTGATTTTCTGTAACGAGCAAACACCCCCAGGCGAAGATTTTCCTACGAGGATGTATCGAATAATCGATGTTGCTGTATGCATTGGTGACGTCAGAAGCGTGGAATGCGCTCGCATTGCGCTCGTACTCCGCCAAATCACTCCGTAATTAAAATACATTTCGCTGATTCGAGCGCGCACACCGCATTCCCGGAATACCGTGTCCGTGTCAGAGGACAGCTATTTATTCGGAGAAAAATTGCGGTGCCTCGAGAGTTTCCGAGCTACATACATCTCGAATCGACGCGACGATTGCCTACATTTCCCTCCTACTCACTCTCTCTCTCTCTCTCTCTCTCTCTCTCTCTCTCTCTCCCTCCCTCCCTCCCTCCCTCCCACCCACCCCGTCCTTCTTCCTCCTTCTCACTCCCTATCACACCCACCCCCCCCCCCTCTCTCTCTACGCCTCTCTTCATCTATCGTTTCTATCTTCGTCCCTTCCCCTTCACCGTCCTATTCCACCCTTCTCCCTCTTCGTCCCTAATAAATTAGTAAAGTTGCGAGCATCGGGGGAACAGATGCTCGACGAGCCGAGGGCCTTTACACGCGTGCTTGTATCTTCCTCCACGAATCGAATTGGCTGGAGATAAACACAGCGTCCGACGTAATCCGTTGACACGAAGAAAATGACGTGTTCGAAGAGAGAGGAATCACGTCGCCGTGTAACATCGTGGATCAATATCTTGGTCGCCTGTTGCGAGATTACACCTTCTGCCTTCGGTATTTATTCGGCCGCTAAGAGAACCAAATAAGAATGTCTCTTTTCGCGGCTTAGTTATTCGCCGAGACTAAGGACAGGCAGATAAGTACGCGAGCTTTTTACTGATAACTTTGCGTCGTAGCCAGGCCAGCACCGCTGCTAACATCGCGCCGTGTGCTCTTGAAGATGGGCCGTCTCGATCATTTCTTCGTCCAACGCGATTAAAAGCCGAGTAGAATTTTCCCCCGTAAAGATAAGAACGGGCGATGCAAACCGAATATCAATGTTCCAGCAGCACACGGATACCAAAGACTCGTTGTTCCTATCCGACTCGCGGCTTTCAGTTTAATGAAAACACATTTCAATCGCACCGGGGATCCAACGACGAGATATACTGCCGCGCGTTTCGATCGCGCGATGTATATAATTTACGATCAAAGAAAATAGAAGACCGGCCGTCCGATATCTTTATTCGTAAACGGGTGAACGAAACGTTTCTTCCTCGACGCTGAATCGATAAATAGAAATAGCAAAGTCCTCGCGATCGAACGCGGGCTTATCCCGTAGCTTTTCTATCTTACGTCGAGTATCGTTCGGGATCAACGGCGCCAGCGTGACTAGTTATTCGTCGTCGTTGTATTCCGCGAACATGAAACGGAGAATGATGAAAAAGAGCCAAACTTGTGTCCCCTTCAGGCACCTAAAATTCCAACGAGGCATCATTCTGTAGGTGTTCCCAAGGTATAAAAGTGCAATCATTCATGGAAAATGTGATGGGTAAGTTGTAAAAATTCTAGACCAAGTTGACGATGCGATGCAATGCGATGGAATATTACATCCCATCTGGTTTTAGCAGTCAGTTATAATTGGTCGTAGTATAATTAGAAACATATTTCATGGAATATTTGCATCGTAATGCATTGCATTAACTTGTCGTTTAATTGATAAATATTAATTAACAATTCAAAGTTTAATTAACAATAAATATAAATACCGATGTTCCTTTACGAAGTAGAGTTTCAATTTTTGCATTTCATTCAAAGTCGGAAAGTTGTCGAGCTCCGTCAACTTTATCCACATTCTTTTTACACCTTTCTCATCAGATTTGCCATAAATGGCTGTACTTTTACATCTTTGAATTCATCGAACGATGTCTTATTAGTATTTTAGGTGCTTCAAGTTGAGTGCCACGAATTTCGTACTTTCTCACTAACCTCTCGACCCGAGTCAGCTGCGATGAATCGCTTAGAACGTCGTGATCGCTGGGAAAAAGGGTGCGAAAGATTTCTCACCATAAGATCCTGCGAGTCAAATGTTTGTAAAATGGTACTCTCGAAGCGGCGCCGAGCGAAGCGAATCTTATTCCCTAGCTCGAACGCTCTTCGCCAAATTGCCGTCTTTCGTTTACTTAAACGGTTATTCCATTTAAATTGACCGTAGACCATCGAATCTACCGAAGGATTTGTATCTACGACGTGAAACATCCTCTCGAACGAGTTCGTTCAGTGGCTCACGAAAGTACAGTACAAAGTATACATTTTGCAGAGATCGTAAAACTATTTAAGCAGGCTTAAATCATCTACTGCGTTGAGTATGAGTCTCGGTACTCAGTCGGACCATATTTACTATTTGAGATGACCATTTACACTGTATATTCGTTTTTTGCTAAATACAGGTTTGCGCTAAACATGTTGCAGTTTCTATATATGCACGTATGTATATTTTCAGGTTGAACTGATATTTTGTCAATATAACTGTGGCAGTTGCGTCCCATTATAACGCTAATGAAATATCCAAGTGTTTTACATAATACTCTTACCTTCTTAAATATAAATACTCTTGCAAGCCACTGTACGAGCGATTCCACATACGTTATAGGTTCTTTGTCAACGATATATCGTATATGTGTATATGGTTCTTTATTATTTACATTCTCGTTTATTTGCGCATCGTTCATCAGACACTCGCTCGCAGACACTTGTATACTAGTATGTATGCATGTGTACGTATTTGTGTGTGTATATTCATTTATTTATTCGTTTATTTATTCATTTATTTATTTTTATTCGTATTTATACATATATGTACTTGTTTATATCCCTTCCGTATGTATGCATGTATCATATGTATGTATCTATGTATGTACGTACGTATATATGTATATATACATCTGTACATATACGTGTGTGTATGTGTGTGTGTGTGTGTGTGTGTGTGTGTGTGTGTGTGTGTGTGTGTGTGTGTGTGTGTGTGTGTGTGTGTGTGTGTGTGTCTAGTACTCTGTAACGCGATAAAACGTCATTAAAAAAGTCAGTACATCGTTTTTAACGCTTAAAAAACCTTAACTCGCGCTACTTTAATTTATGTTTCATTTTGACAGTGCATAGTAGGATTGTAAATCGTGATTATTTCTCCTTATAGCTCTCGTCTAACTTACGTGCACGCGTGCCAATACACGCGAATGCACGCACACGCGACGCCTCATCTCATACGAGGGAAGACTCGTTCTCAATCTTTTTCTCCAACGCTCCTTTCTTTTTCTCTTCTTTACGTTTTTCGTTTTATTTTCTATCTTTTCCTTTTTTCCTTGCCTTTCTTATTCGCACTCCTGTCCTCGCGTAAACCTTATCTTGATCAATCGGTGTATCAATCGTTAGGATTTAATTTAAACACGCTACGCGGCAAGAGATGACAAGCGATGAAAACGTACATACATCGATTCGATGGTTTTCTCTCGCTTTGCCGTACACACACACGCACACACGCGCGGGCGCGGCCGCGCGCACGCACTCTCTCTGTCTCTGTCTCTCTCTCACTCGCTCACTCACTCACTCACTCACTCTCCTTTTTTCTCTATCCCTCGCTAGCCTTTTCCCGTAATTCGGCTATGCAGATATACAGAGGTAATCATAATGCGAGGTTACTTATATTCTCCGTCTCGATGTCCTCTTTCTCCTCACCCCTTCGATACCGCGTGCCCCGCCTGCCTCGCTTATCTTCCCGTTTCACGATCGATCTTCTTCGATCCCTTGTCTCGAAACGAAGAATGCCGAATGAAAAGAAGGAAAAAGAAAAAAAAAAAGAAAAGGCAGG